>NC_092094.1:83816657-85029038 GCF_045679555.1 Salvelinus alpinus
GTAGTTGAGTTAATCTACAGACCATTTAGATTTCGTTCATATCTGATCTAGTCGATAGGGTGAGAGACACAGAGGTTAAAACAAAATAAATATTGTAAACTATAGCCCAGACCTAAAACGAATCTGTTCAGCAAAATCATATTTTACATCAAACAGTAAAAATTGAGCCACAGATTAAGAGGGAGAAAAATATTACCGCCACAATTACTCGATGACCAGTTGAAACTAATTAGGAGGCTATTAAGTCAAAATTTCATTACGGGTAATGAAGAAATCAATGTTATCGGAATATGCTAATGACGCATCAGCCAGTCGAGATAAACCCATCTATTCACATGGAACCGTGAGTCAGGATGACCTGTCAATTACACCGCGGGTTCCTGCCCTCACTCCACCACCACTTCTGTTGCAATCTATCAAGGCTTTGTTGTTTATTGTTGCTGGAGACCCTCTCTCTCTCACTAGGCTTTTAATAAACCATCTCCATATCAAAATGACTCCACCCTGATTTACATGCAGATGAGCGAACGGTCTAATAGTGTTCTAGATTAAAGGCAGTTTTAGTTCACTCATTCGTGTATATTGGGTTTCCCATCAAAGACCACAACATCCAAAGGCTGCAGATTAAATGGCAAACAAACAGCTGTTGCAAAAATGTGTTTATCTGTTGTTTCCCCCTGTTCCTCTGTTTCCATCTTGCAGTGGGAGAGTTGTCATGTTGTGTAAACCAGATTGCCCTCAAACAATGGTATGAGAAACACTTCTATAGTTCAAGATCCCAACTCAAGTGGATGGCCTGAGGATGATATAAGGCTGAAAAGTGGAATACATAAACAAATGTGTGCTTTAGCTTTAAAACACATTACATTTCCATTCCAAACATGATTATCTAGTGTGTTCGACAAACTGATGTCCTGTGGTAAAAAAAAGAAGTATTGACCTCTATAGGCTAGAGGTCAAAGCAGAGGGTGTTTAACTGCATCACTTCCCATTTCACCAGGCATCTAAATGTTGCAAATTAAAACCTCCCCCCTTTGAATAAATACCAGTTGAGTCTTCAGTCTGCAGTCGTTTTGATTGGAAAGGCTTGAAGTCTATTTGTAATAATGAATAAGTAAATAACTTTCAATCCACAGGAAGGTCACTAGATAATGGGCTATGTGATGGGCTGTATCATGCATTAGCCCAACCCCTGTAGATTGCTTGAGCTTGATATTTCATACTATGCAATCAAAATGAAGGATCACCGACGCTCCCACAGCACACATCTGCAGTCGCGCTATACTGTGCAGATATGAATGAAAGCAGCATTTTTCTACTCCAAGACTGCCAGCAGGTAAATCCAACACATTTTGTGATTCAGCCTGTTATAGTGCTGAATCAAGCCCGGGCCCCTAACTCTATAGCTGTGTTGAAACAGTGAGCTAGTACTGATGACAGCACACATCTTGTGCCGAGTCAGGGGAAAACTAAAACACTGCAAGAGGGTCTGCTTTTTTTCTTTCCCGAAAGCGCTGCCGAGGGCTTGATGACCCCCTGATGCAAAGTGAGTTTGCTAGTTCCAGTTCTCATGGCTCCTCTACAATGGCGTGTTTGGGAGCTGCCTGCCGGCATTGCTTAACTAGGCGAGGAGTTGATTAATTTGCACTAATTGACAGCTAATTAAAGGCCTGAGGGAACATCGAATTGACGTTTGTCGGGGCAGCGAGGCTCGGTGAGGTCAGGGCGATGTATTGTTGACGGATGGAGGAGTTTGTTCTCTCTGAATAGACGACCCCTCCATGGGGAATGACCCGTTTCTCAAGGAGCATCCAATGGACCGGAAGCCTCGCATGAGATGCAGACACCAGTGATTGCACCATATTGTGAACGCCAGGTCACTTACTGTGTCAACACTCAGTAGACTGATCAATGTACATCAGTCAATATCAACAAGTGTTAACCAGCCAACACAGCAATAGGCCATGTCAACCAGTCAGCTCTACAGTATCTGAGCTACATACTCACTTGTGTTACAAGGTACAGTAGTGGTTAAATTTGACAGAAAATAAACACTGTACACTAGACTAGAGCAGATCAATTAAACAGACTACAGGAGACTATAATAAACCCTGATGCAGTGGGTGTAAAATAAGTAAGCTTGCCCTCCTTCGCCAGCTTACATTCCTTCCCATCAGGCCATGCTGTACTTCCACTCCCCCCACCCAACCCAACCCGTCACAGGAATCTCCAGCACACACAGGAAAACACACACGCTGTCTGGGAACGGGGAAATTATATAAATAATCAGTATTTTGCAAGAGGTGAAGCTGGGTACGTGCGAGAGGCAGGGGGTGCGCCTCCGTCCGTGTGACTCGGAAAGACAATTAGGGGCTTATTAGCGGCCTGTGGAGATGTGTAACTTGTGGAGAGTGAGCGCTCCCCAGCGCGGCCAGAGCCCCTGCGACATCTCCAGCCGGGAACAGTCTGAGGCATTGTCTCACCTAATTATGTTGGACGGACTTCTTTTTGTTTCCCATTCAGCATGCCTGTCTGATTTCCTTTTTGCCTGGCCGCTAGCTCTGACGTCGCTGGAAGTGTGCTAATTAGAAAAGAAATGGTCCTAGTAATTATGTCAACTCTCATTAAAAGGGATGACAATGAGAAATATTATTTTTACGCAACGTTTTGTGTAGGGCCTCTACTTCCAATCCTCATTAAATGGAAAAATGCCCTTGTAGCGGGGAAGCACTCTCATGTCAGAGCTCCTTACATGTCCAAAGCCAGAGAGGTGCTCTAACAGAAAGCGTCTATGGAGTGGCACAGGCATGAAGTTATTGCCCTAATTAAAAGTTCGATTCCACCCAAAAAACTGTTGCATCATGGAACCAGCTTCTGAAGTGAATTTAATTGTATCCTAAACCATTGAAAGATTAAATTGTATCCAGAGATGCACACTGAGGGTAATTACCAATTAGTTTGATTACAAGGACAATTAATAAACATGTTATAGCCTAAAAGAGGGAGCAATTTATAATTTTAAAAAAAGAATTACACAATATTCTTTGACAAATTGCATAAAAAAATAAAATAATGCTCCAAATAGCAAAATAATAAATACAGAATATACACATTTAAAAACAGTCCTACGAGCTAGCTAAACAGGAAAGTAATTCACCATTTCAAATCATTCTAAAAGTAAATGGAACTGCCTTTGAGGACAAAAGAAATGTACAGGTCAGGGGGTGAAAAGTGTTGCAGCCCTTTGACTCGAGCGGAACTCCGCAATGAGTGAATTTAGCCCCAGTGTCAATATTCAAATTCAGGGACTTGATGGTGGTGGTAGTAGTAGTACGAGTGTATACATAAAGGCATAGGTCTGATTCCTCTTCTGTCTCAAGTCAGTCGTCTGGGTGTTGTATTACTCTCTGTGCAGACACATCCTGTGTAAAGAGCAGTCCTGGGGTCTTCACTTTTTGGGTCTCTCCAGGATGTTCAGGAACTTTCCCCTGGTCATCTCCCTGGCTGGAGAATGAACAAATGATACGATGTAAATATCAACTGTACATTTCAGAAATCAAACATTTTTGAGCACCTCTTACTCAAGGCTGCTTGAGGTAACCTACCTAAAAACAATTGATTAGTTGAAAGTATTTCCACTGACTTCTGTATAGTAAACTTCTGGGTACACTACAACCTACAGTGGCAAGAAAAAGTATGCGAACATTTTGGAAATAAACTCAGCAAAAAAAGAAACGTCCTCTCACTGTCAACTGCATTTATTTTCAGCAAACTTAACATGTGTAAATATTTGTATGAACATAACAAGATTCAACAACAGCGTTGAAATTGCCTGCAATGACAACAAGCTCAATCCGATGATGCTGTGACACACCGCACCAGAACATGACGGACCCTCCACCTCCAAATCGATCCCGCTCCAGAGTACAGGCCTCGGTGTAACGCTCATTCCATCAACGATAAATGCGAATCCGACCATCACCCCTGGTGAGACAAAACCGCGATTCGTCAGTGAAAGACCACTTTTTTCCAGTCCTGTCTGGTCCAGCAACGGTGGGTTTGTGCCCATAGGCAGCGTTGTTCCCGGTGATGTCTGATGAGGACCTGCCTTACAACAGACCTACAAGCCCTCAGTCCAGCCTCTCTCAGCCTAATGCGGACAGTCTGAGCAGGAGGGATTGTACGTTCCTGGTGTAACTCGGGCAGTTGTTGTTGCCATCCTGTACCTATCCCACAGGTGTGCTGTTCGGATGTACCGATCCTGTGCAGGTGTTGCTACATGTGGTCTGCCACTGCGAGGACAACCATCTGTCCATCCTGTCTCCCTGTAGTGCTGTCTTAGGCGTCTCACAGTACGGACATTGCAATTTATTGCCCTGGCCACATCTGCAGTCCTCATGCCTCCTTGCAGCATGCCTAAGCCACTTTCACGCAGATGAGCAGGGATCCTGGGCATCTTTTTTTCCAGAGTCAGTAGAAAGGCCTCTTTAGTGTCCTAAGTTTTCATAACTGTGACCTTAATTGCCTACCGTCTGTAAGCTGTTAGTGTCTTAACGACCGTTCCAGAGGTGCATGTTCATTAATTGTTTATGGTTCATTGAACAAGCATGGGAAACAGTGTTTAAACCCTTTACAATGAAGATCTGTGAAGTTATTTGGATTTTTACGAATTATCTTTGAAAGACAGGGTCCTGAAAAAGGGACGTTTCATTTTTAGCTGAGTTTACCTGGATTTCTGCATAAATTGGTCATAAAATTTCATCTGATCTTCATCTAGGTCACAACAATAGACAAACACAGTCTGCTTAAACTAATAACAATTATACGTTTTGATGTCTTTATTGAATACACCGTGTAAACATTCACAGTGCAGGGTGGAAAAGGGATGTGAACCCTTGGACTTAATAAATGGTTGACCCTCCTTTGGCAGCAATAACATCCACCAAACGTTTTCTGTAGTTCCGGATCAGACCTGCACAACGGTCAGGAGGAATTTTGGACCATTCCTCTTTACAAAACTGTTTCAGTTCAGCAATATTCTTGTGATGTCTGGTGTGAATTGCTCTTGAGGTCATGCCACAGCATCTCAATCGGGTTGAGGTCAGGACTCTGACTGGGCCATTCCAGAAGGCGTATTTTCTACTGTTGGAGCTATTCTGTTGTTGATTTACTTGTGTTTTGGGTTGTTGTCCTGTTGCATCACCCAAGTTCTGTTGAGCTCCAATTGGCGGACAGATAGCCTAACATTCTCCAGCAAAATGTCTTGATAAACTTGGGAATTAATTTTTCCGTCGATGATAGCAAGCTGTCCAGGCCCTGAGGCAGCAAAGCAGCCCCAAACCATGATGCTCCCTCCGCAATACTTTACAGTTGAGATGAGGTATTGATGTTGGTGTGCTGTGCCTTTTTTTCTCCACACATAGTGTTGTGTGTTCCTTCCAAACAACTCAACTGTAGTTTCATCTGTCCACAGAATATTTTGCCAGTAGCGCTGTGGAACATCCAGGTGCACTTTTTCAAACTTCAGACTTGCAGCAATATTTTTTGGGGACAGCAGTGGCTTCTTCTGTGGTGTCCTCCCATGAACACCATTCTTGTTTAGTGTTTTACGTATCGAAGACTTGTCAACAGAGATGTTAGCATGTTCCAGAGATTTCTGGAAGTCTTTAGCTGACACTCTAGGATTCTTCTTAACCTCATTGAGCATTCTGCGCTGTGCTCTTGCAGTCATCTTTGCAGGACGGCCACTCCTAGGGAGAGTAGCAACAGTGCTGAACTTTCTCCATTTATAGACAATTTGTCATACTGTGGACTGATGCACATCAGGGCTTTTAGAGATACTTTTATAACCCTTTCCAGCTTTATGCAAGTCATCAATTCTTAAGCTTAGGTCTACCAAGATCTCTTTTGTTCGAGGCATGGTTCACATCAGGCAATGCTTCTTGTGTATTACAAACTCATATTTTGTGAGTGTTTTTTATAGGGCAAGGCAGCTCTAACCAACATCTACAATCTCATCTCATTGATTGGACTCCAGGTTAGCTGACTCCTGACTCCAATTAGCTTTTGGAGAAGTCATTAGCCTAGGGGTTTACATACTTTTTCCAACCTACACTGTGAATGTTTAAATGATGCATTCAATATAGACAAGAAAAATACAATAGTTTGTGTGTTATTAGTTCAAGCACACTATGTTTGTCTATTATTGTGACTTAGATGAAGATCAGATCAAATTTGATGACCAATTTATGCAGATATCCAGGTAATTCCAAAGG
Source organism: Salvelinus alpinus (assembly GCF_045679555.1). Classification (NCBI taxonomy): domain Eukaryota; kingdom Metazoa; phylum Chordata; class Actinopteri; order Salmoniformes; family Salmonidae; genus Salvelinus; species Salvelinus alpinus. The sequence goes on from NC_092094.1 coordinate 83,822,933, forward strand.
GTTCACATAATTTTTCTTGCCACTGTATGCTGTCAAAACATATGCTTCAACCATGGATTTAGACTAAAACAAGCTACAGCACTCCATCACCCAGTCCTCCACTTCATAGCAGAATCACTTATTAATGCAAAGCATGCATTTCATTTGTGAAACATCTAACGGGGAGGTAATTTATACAAACATCTGTTCATGGAAAACAACATAAGACGCAAACTAGCTACTAAAGAGACACACACCCCTTGTGATTGCCTTATCAAGGCAGCCAGATACATGTATTCAAGCATCTCAGTATGTGCATGTATAACTGTGTTAAAGAAAAATATGGGGGGAGTGAAAGGGGGATGTTGTCTGAGAGATACAGTTCTCTGGAACGCAAACTAATCAATCCACAACTTTCCATAGTGCCTTATGTCTAAGAGACTATGGCCATAACCACATTTCTTCTCACTGACTGCCTTTACTATACACTTAGCTACCACTGAATGACCGTCGTAAGAACCGAAGACACTGATCAGATGGCACTCACAACATAAACCATAAAGGTTAGCTAGGAAAGCCCATGAAAATGGGAGATGTACTGTACAATGAAGAGCACTTGGTGGGGGTCTACAAAACAAGCTCTGCACAATAGTTCTGGATCTGTGCCAACCCCATTGCGCGACAACAGATTGGCCCCAACTGAACGCCTTGTCACCTTGCTTCTATCTGGTAAGGAGCATATTCCAGGTTTTCAGTCAACAACAGCCAGGTTGAGTCACAAGGGAAGCTACACGGATGTTCCTCCAGCATCAGTGCCACCCTGGAGAGGCCTCATCCAGGTCCAGTAATTACACTTTGTTCCTGATAATAAGAGGAGCAGGCTCTTAGCATCAGTACAGAATCAAAGCTCAGGGCCAAGAGGGGAGCTGGGATCACCTCCTCAAACGTACACAAAAACACCAGCATCATACAGTTGCTAAGCATACCCACCAGGACACGAAGAGTATTACAGGCCACACTGACAATCACAGAAAGTAAATTCCTATTTCAAGGGGGAAGCGGGCCTTCCTTCTTGTATATTTTTGGAAAAACATGCATACAAATACACATGAGCGTGCGTGTGTCTGACTGTCCCAAGCCTTCCCACCCACACAGAAGGTTTACAGTTGTACAACTGTCTCTCTCTACTTGTTGAACCAGACACCAGAGCTGATGAGCTGCCTAGGTGTTTGTTGGGCTGTGAAAAGCGGTGAAGAAGTTAGCGGAGCCACGGCGGCTAATGAAAAAGCAGGGTGAATTGTAATTTAGATGAGCCGCCCTCCCTGGAATGATAATGCCCCGGCTGGGCACGGGCCGCTTCACCTTGAGGCGTCCATCATCAGGTTCAACATGATGCTAATTGGATTGGGATTGATTAATTTTGCGCGGTGCTGCGGTCTCTTCGAATAACACTAAACAAAATAATTAGTGCCCCCGGACAGACCGACATACAGGGTCTTAGATGGAATGAAACCATCAGAATCACGTGGGATGTAATGAATTAAGATGACACAAAACTACTGGTGCACAGATATCATTTCCCTATTAGGAGGAGTTGGGTTTAGTGAGCCAAAGGCTATCACAACAGTGCTCTATTATTCTAGTTAGACCTATACTCAATCTTGGAGCATGGAGAAAGAGAGATCTACATGTTAAATAGAGAAGATAGTTACAAGAGCATAATTAAATGTCTGCTTTGACCTTGTATTTGATGATTTGATACTAAATAAAAAGACAAGACTGTAGATAAAACTATAACCTAAAATGATAGCATTATCGCTGTATTGCGTTCACAAATACAAATGGCATTCTCTCCAAACTTCATGCTGATGGAGACAGGACCTTTAGAGAATCCTATTGAGTCATTGGTCTCCTAATCCCAGGTTTGTCTTTCTGATCTCTCTGCTAAGAGCTCGTTAAATGGACCACTGGTTTCTGGAGAGGCCTGTTAAATGGGACAGACTGGTGTCTCTCTCCCTCCGTATCTCTCCATCCCCCAACAATAAAGCAGAGCAGCCTGGTCTGTGGCTGTGCCCCCCACCCCCAGAGACCCCCTCCATCAGGACTCACCCCTCTGAGCCACTCATTAATTAGAGTTCCGTTTAGCCTCCCCCTCTGTCTGTCAGATAGAAACTCATACGATTTGCATTGTAAGAGAAAGATTAAAAGTGGGAAGAGAAAGGACCAGCAATCCAGCCCCCCTCAGGCAACTGGACTCACACACACAGACTGAAAGACACCCACATAGATCTCTGTCAATGAGGATGTCTGCCTCATGCACACAACAGTCCAGCACCCCCCCACCTCAGAGCACACACAGATGTGAGTGCACATGCCCACACATACATGTTGTTACAGGCCAGGAGTGATCAATACTGATTAGAGGGAGTGAGAGATGTGTTTAGTTGATTAGAAAGGTCAATCCCTAATTCTGTACTATGTTAATCAGCGACTTGTTACAGCTGCCATTATACTAAATGACACCTTTGGCTTATGGATTGTGAGGGCCTTGTCTTCAACCTGTTGATTAGTTGCTCTCTAATTATCATTGAGCCCTGGCTGGTCTGGGGATGATATCACAACCTGATGTATACAGGAAAATACAAGTACACAATGTCCCCCTCAACCAGATGAATATCCAAAACTGAATACAATATTCGTCCACCGGCACTTCTCAAAATGGTACTCTCAAAATGTAAATATATAGCCTAAATGTGTGACATCACCTTCCTACCGTTTGGAGTGAGTGATCTGGGTGTCAGTCACATCATCTCGTCTCCCCCTGTGCCCCCTCCCGTGTGTGGAATGGTAGTAATCATGGTGAGGCCGCTTCACCACTCCAGGCACACGCCAGAGGAGCCAGCCAGACCCCTGTTAGCCCCAGAGACAGATGACCACCTGGGTTAACTGGTGTCCCAGCCTCCAGCCCTGACTGCCCCAATTCACTTTCATTAAGAGTCAAGCATACTAATCTGACCCCCACTGCCCATCTTCAAGTGCCACTCAGCTATTACTGTCTGTAAGCTTTATTTAATGGATTTAACATCCATTCTCACTGCCCACTTCCCCAGGGACCGGAGGCACAGAGGAGATGACACCCCCCCCACACACACCCCTCCTTCTGCCATCAACACATTCACCCCTCCCATATAACCCCCCGCCTCGCAACACATACACCTGACGCTCATGTTTGTGTTCAAAATTCAATTACCCACTTATTGATACTTCACAGGGATATTTAAGATGCAGACACGACCAGTGATTTCCCAGGGGAGCCACTGGTTCCTCTTTATGTCCCAACTGAGAGAGCGCTCCTCTCCTCCCCCCTCTTCTCTCCCTCCAATGTCTTCCTGCCTGCTGCCTGTGTGCACTGACACACACACACACACACACACACACACACACACACACACACACACACACACACACACACACACACACACACACACACACACACACACACACACAAACAAACATCTACACCGCCTCACCCCTGCCACAGCCTATCCCTGCTCAAGAGGTGTCCTTATTAATAGGCAATCAGTCAAAATTCATTCATTAAAAAGCCTAAAAGGTTTTACACCGCCAAAATGATTAGCTGGGAAAGAAAAAAATCCAATGAATTCTTAATGCATTTATGGAAATGAGGTGTCATTTCCGATCTGATCAGGGAGGCGGAAGGCAGGCAGGGCTGAGGAACAGGCGGTGTGTGCAGCTCTCCCTCTACCATGATACACACATAATACTGATACAGAAGACACAGCTCCACTGCTACTGGGTGATCAGTTGACTTGTTTAGACAATCTTGATGAACCTCAATTATGATTGTTTGTACGATTCAGCACCAACTGTTGCTTCATGCTTCAACAGCTACACTAAACCAACAGTCAGGAACCAATTCTGCGATAACCATGCAACACTGGTTTGAGGCTTCTGAAATAACTTGATACATATTTGGCTGAACAAACAAGCTTTTCGGGGACAATTTTCTCATACCAGCGATTTCATCTCTTCAAGCCAAACAATATTTCCCCCAAAACATGCATCTCAAATCAAAAAACGAGTTCCAACACACAATAATAATTTGATACAGAAAACTGATCAACACATACACAGCATCGTTTATGTCCTATTTCAGTTTCCCTTCATGCCAATCCTAACAACTCTCTAGCGGGTGGAAGCTGCCATTCGTCTCCACTATGAGCCCATAAAGCAGGCCGGTGCAGAGAGAAGAGGAGGACAGAGGAGGAGGGTCCCCTGTTCCTCATTCAGAGGCTGTCAGGGAGCAGCACTTCATAACGGCCCGCCCCGCGGTCACTCAGGTCGCCCTGGGTGGATTGATGGAAGCACATTAGCACCGTGGGCCAGTGTGAATGCAATCATATTCAGCTGCACAGGCCTGTTTATAGGCAGGAGATTGATGCTGGGGAGGAGAGGAGGCTGTGAATGCTGGGCCATTAAGAGCTGTCTGCGCTGACCTTCAGCCTCACCTCCACATAGACAGGGATGTAGGTGTCATCCTGGTTCTACTGTGGTGGTGGCACAGTGGAGTACATGCCAGCCAATACTGAGCAGGACTGGTCTTGACTGGCATTCCTTTGTATCAAACCAAACCTGGACGATCATGACAGCCTCATTCTATTTCCAACAATACAGTGAATAATCAGGAGGCTCAGTCGGTACAGTTCTTTTCATAATCTAACTGAAGAATTATTTTTTTTAAATACTATCACTACACTTAATGGTCTCTGCGTAGGGCTGCTTTTGCAGTGATACAAAGGGCTGCCTTTGCAGTGATACAAAGGTATCACTGCATTACCAACGAGCCAAGGCCCAGTCAGTCAGCCAGTCAGTCAGTGGTGGTGGTGATCAGTGAAACCTACAAGTGTGTTAGAGCAGCAGCCTGAGACATGTCCCTCAGGACCACTCTCCTTTCAATTACCTCCAATAACATCACTTATCACAGTAGTCAGTGCTCCCCTAGGACCCAGGGCCTGATGCCGGGCTCAGCGGCCCACGACAGGGGCATTCATCACAGGGTGGGGAAGCACCTGGGGTCTGGGGAGGAGGCACGCGCCAGGCCCCCGCTGGGACCCACCCGGGCAGCGTCACACAGCCATGGGGAGGTGGAGCCCCCGCCCCAGGGGACAGCCTGCCACACACTTATACTAACACATAGGCATATATAAATACACATCTACACAAAGTGCTGTCCCACATGCCTTCTAGTCTTGGGGTCTATGATCTACAGGCATACTCTGCCTCAATCTCCAAACGTTACATGTTGTCATTTCACATTACATTAGGCCCGTCTTCATATTTTTATGTTTTAGTCATTTTTTTGGTAATTTATTCTGAATGGCATCTATAACATTGCCATGGTAGTGTTCCAAGTCCTCCTGAAGGGCTAGGTGAAATCAGTGTCCTCTAGGTGAGAGGTGTCTACCTCTGGCCAGTCCCCTTCCTCCTCGGGCCGCAGGGCGGGGTGGTGGTGTGTTTTCACTGGCTGATTGTGCTCTTCCCATTAAACAGCCCACAGTTCAATGGGCCACATGTTTAAGGGGGATAGTAAATCCTGTCCCCTGCCTTCATGCTCTCTCTCTCTCTCCGCTTCTCTCTCAGGCGGCTTGTTTACGGGGCACTGAAGAGCGCACAAACATGATGAAAAAGTAGCTGAGATTTACAAGGCCTCCCCTGACAGCGGGAAAAGGAGAAAATTAAACCAGAGCACATTAAAGAGGCTCCAGTACAAGCTGCTCTGAGACCGATAATAACCATCATTGTGTTGCGTCATCCCGAGGTACATGACATGGTTGCAAAAACAACGTCCCTTCCTTTATGGCAGATAACAGCTTTATAAGAACCAGCTACAACACGTTCTTGACTAATAAATACGTGGTATGGTAGACAACATGAAGCATTGAATTAAAGATCATTAACAGACCAGTGCATGCTCAGGCCTTGAGTCGAGCGGATCTGAAAAATGTGAGGGACATCAGATAGCTTCATTTGGCCATAAATGCCTGTAAATGAAGATTATCGCGTTTGGGTGAGATTGGTCCCACAGACCCTGGATCAGACTGTATGATCAGCCTGTTTCATTTTGTATTTAGCAGCAATAATATGCTAAAATGTGTGTGGTAGACAGAGGATCCTGACCTGTAAATATGAGCCTGAAATAAGCAGATAACACATTTCATCTATGCTGAAGTCAATTACACTAATCTGAGCTTTCATAATGCCTGCTACATAATATGTGGGACATTCGATAGAGCAGTGTCATCCACACCAAGTCTACATGCATTTTGAGGCAATTCATCGTCATTCAAGCTGTCAAGTCATGCTCTATATCTTGGTGGCAATATTTTGACGTGGCATGCCTCCTTGATCTACTCAAAAGTTGCCATTAAATAAAAATATATTTCTAATTTTTCTGAGCGAGCGGGTCAAAGCACAGACCAATCATGTTTGTCATAATCCTCTCCAGAATGAGCCTACTTTAATCATCCTGTCTTTATGGAATTTTACAAATCAGCGTGGCACTCGCTGTGGAGCGGGACGTATCAGCCCTATACCAACTCTGCATAGCAACATGCTATACATCTCTCGGGATCGCAAAAGAGGCAGAGGGGTCTTGGTCCCCATCGTACAATATTACAGTTTCTGTTTTAAGCATTGTATGGAGGCTAAATCCACTCCAGATTTAAGGGAGGACTCCCATCACAAAGCATATATATAAATCTGATTGTCAGGGAGTGCGTTACTCTACAACAAGAGCGCAAAACAATTGAATAGGAAAGTGCAGTCAACATTAAAAGCATGCAGTGTGTCAGAATTTAACAATACTGTTATTTTGGAAACAACCATATCATTTTGAGAGGAAACATTTCAGTCTGTATCAAATCGCTCTTTCTGTGTTTGTGCATGGTGAGCTTTGTCCACAATAAGCCAAGTACACATCTTCCTCTTAGGAAAAATAGGAGCACTTAGCTATATCTCTCTAATCCACATGTTAAGGATTAGGACAACAGATGCAGAAAATATGTCAGACCACATTTCGCATCCATCACATGCTTCAATCGTTGTGTTACGCTTCTGTGAGACCTTCCCCCACTTCACAAGGCTTCTAAATGCACTCTCGAAATGCTGTTGTTTTACGCTGAATTACCAAACCATAATCAACACAACGAAAATAATAAATTCATACGTGCAGTGCTCCAACTGTTTTATACACCCGATTAGACAACACGCCTTATACAGTACCAGTCAAAATGTGACACCTTCTCATTAAAGGGTTTTTCTTTATTTTTACTATTTTCTACATTGTAGAAAAACAGTGAAGACATCAAAACTATGAAATCATGTAAATCAAATTGTATTTGTCACATACACATGGTTAGCAAATGTTAATGCAAGTATAGCGAAATGCTTGTGCTTCTAGTTCTGACCATGCAGTAATATCTAACAAGTAATCTAACAATTTCACAACAACTACCTTATACACACAATGAGTAATGTAGGGTATGTAAACATATAAAGTGGCATTGTTTAAAGTGTCTAGTGATACATTTATTACATCCAATTTTTTATTATTAAAGTGGCTAGAGGTGAGTCAGTATGTTGGCAGCAGCCACTCAATGTTAGTGATGGCTGTTTAACAGTCTGATGGCCTTGAGATAGAAGCTGTTTAAAGTCTCGGTCCCAGCTTTGATGCTCCTGTACTGACCTCGCCTTCTGGATGATAGCGGGGTGAACAGGCAGTGGCTCGGGTGGTTGTTGTCCTTGATGATCTTTTTGGCCTTCCTGTGACATCGGGTGGTGTAGGTGTCCTGGAGGGCAGGTAGCTTGCCCCCGGTGATGCGTTGTGCAGACCTCACTACCCTCTAGAGAGCCTTATGGTTGTGGGCGGAGCAGTTGCCGTACCAGGCGGTGATACAGCCGGACAGGATGCTCTCGATTGTACATCTGTAAAAGTTTGTGAGGGTTTTTGGTGACAAGCCAAATTTCTTCAGCCTCGCCTTCTTCACCACGCTGTCTGTTTGGGTGAACCATTTCAGTTTGTCCTTGACGTGTATGCCGAGGAACTTAAAACTTTGCACCTTCTCCACTACTGTCCCATCGATGTGGAGAGGGGGCTGCTCCCTCTGCTGTTTCCTGAAGTCCACGATCATCTCCTTTGTTTTGTTGACATTGAGTGTGAGGTTATTTTCCTGACACCACACTCCGAGGGCCCTCACCTCCTCCCTGCAGGCCGTCTCGTCGTTGTTGGTAATCAAGACTACCACTGCAGTGTCGTCTGCAAACTTGATGATTGAGTTGGAGGCGTGCATGGCCACGCAGTCATGGGTGAACAGGGAGTACAGGAGAGGGCTGAGAACGCACCCTTGTGGTGCCCCAGTGTTGGGAATCAGCGGGGTGGAGATGTTGTTTCCTACCTTCACCACCTGGGGGCGGCCCGTCAGGAAGTCCAGGGTCTCGAGCTTAATGACGAGTTTGGAGGGTACTATGATGTTAAATGCTGAGCTGTAGTCGATGAACAGCATTCTTACATAGGCATTCCTCTTGTCCAGATGGGTTTAGGGCAGTGTGCAGTGTGATTGCGATTGCATCGTCTGTGGACCTATTGGGGCGGTAAGCAAATTGGAGTGGGTCTAGGGTGTCATGTAGGGTGGAGGTGATATGGTCCTTGACTAGTCTCTCAAAGCACTTCATGATGACGGAAGTGAGTGCTACAGGGCGATAACTAAGGTAACTGAGCTAAATTACTTTCTTGGGAACAGGAACAATGGTGGCCCTTTTGAAGCATGTGGGAACAGCAGACTGGGATAAGGATTGATTGAATATGTCCGTAAACACACCAGCCAGCTGGTCTGCGCATGCTCTGAGGACGCGGCTAGGGATGCCGTGTGGGCCGGCAGCCTTGCGAGGGTTGACACGTTTAAATGTTTTACTCACGTTGGCTGCAGTGAAGGAGAGCCCGCAGGTTTTTGTAGCGGGCCGTGTCGGTGGCACTGTATTGTCCTCAAAGCGAGCAAAGAAGTTGTTTAGTTTGTCTGGGAGCAAGACATCGTGGTCCGCGACGGGGCTGGTTTTCTTTTTGTGTACTCCGTGATTGACTGTAGACCCTGCCACATACAGTGGGGCAAAAAAGTATTTAGTCAGCCACCAATTGTGCAAGTTCTCCCACTTAAAAAGATGAGAGAGGCCTGTAATTCATCATAGGTACCACTTCAACTATGACAGACAAAATGAGAAAAAAAAATCCAGAAAATCACATTGTAGGATTTTTAATGAATTTATTTGCAAATTATGGTGGAAAATAAGTATTTGGTCAATAACAAAAGTTTCTCAATACTTTGTTATATACCCTTTTTTGGCAATGACAGAGGTCAAACGTTTTCTGTAAGTCTTCACAAGGTTTTCACACACTGTTGCTGGTATTTTGGCCCATTCCTCCATGCAGATCTCCTCTAGAGCAGTGATGTTTTGGGGCTGTTGCTGGGCAACACAGACTTTCAACTCCCTCCAAAGATTTTCTATGGGGTTGAGATCTGGAGACTGGCTAGGCCACTCCAGGACCTTGAAATGCTTCTTACGAAGCCACTCCTTCATTGCCCGGGCGGTGTGTTTGGGATCATTGTCATGCTGAAAGACCCAGCCACGTTTCATCTTCAATGCCCTTGCTGATGGAAGGAGGTTTTCACTCAAAATCTCACGATACATGGCCCCATTCATTCTTTCCTTTTACACGGATCAGTCGTCTTGGTCCCTTTGCAGAAAAACAGCCCCAAAGCATGATGTTTCCACCCCCATGCTTCACAGTAGGTATGGTGTTCTTTGGATGCAACTCAGCATTCTTTGTCCTCCAAACACGACGAGTTGAGTTTTTACCAAAAAGTCTTCAATCTTCTTCTGGATCATCCAAATGCTCTCTAGCGAACTTCAGACGGGCCTGGACATGTACTGGCTTAAGCAGGGGGACACGTCTGGCACTGCAGGATTTGAGTCCCTGGCGGCGTAGTGTGGTACTGATGGTAGGCTTTGTTACTTTGGTCCCAGCTCTCTGCAGGTCATTCACTAGGTCCCCCCGTGTGGTTCTGTGATTTTTGCTCACCGTTCTTGTGATAATTTTGACCCCACGGGGTGAGATCTTGCGTGGAGCCCCAGATCGAGGGAGATTATCAGTGGTCTTGTATGTCTTCCATTTCCTAATAATTGCTCCCACAGTTGATTTCTTCAAACCAAGCTGCTTACCTATTGCAGATTCAGTCTTCCCAGCCTGGTGCAGGTCTACAATTTTGTTTCTGGTGTCCTTTGACAGCTCTTTGGTCTTGGCCATAGTGGAGTTTGGAGTGTGACTGTTTGAGGTTGTGGACAGGTGTCTTTTATACTGATAACAAGTTCAAACAGGTGCCATAAATACAGGTAACGAGTGGAGGACAGAGGAGCCTCTTAAAGAAGAAGTTACAGGTCTGTGAGAGCCAGAAATCTTGCTTGTTTGTAGGTGACCAAATACTTATTTTCCACCATAATTTGCAAATAAATTCATAAAAATCCTACAATGTGATTTTCTGGATTTTTCCCCCTCATTTTGTCTGTCATAGTTGAAGTGTACCTATGATGAAAATTACAGGCCTCTCTCATCTTTTTAAGTGGGAGAACTTGCACAATTGGTGGCTGACTAAATACTTTTTTGCCCCACTGTACCTCTCGTGTCTGAGCCATTGAATTGTGACTCTATTTTGTCTCTATACTGACGCTTAGCTTGTTTGATTGCTTTGCGGAGGGAATAACTACACTGTTTGTATTTGGTCATGTTTCCGGTCGCCTTGCCCTGATTAAAAGCAGTGGTTCGAGCTTTCAGTTTTGCGAGAATGCTGCCATCAATCCACGGTTTGTTTTTGGGGAAGGTTTTAATAGTCGCTGTGGGTACAACATCACCGATGCACTTGCTAATAAACTCTCTCACCGAATCAGCGTATTCATCAATGTTATTGTCCGACGCTATGCGGAACATATCCCAGTCCACGTGATCGAAGCAATCTTGAAGCGTGGAATCCGATTGGTCGGACCAGCATTTAACAGACCTGAGCACGGCCGTTACCTGTTTTAGTTTCTGTCTATAGGCTGGGAGCAACAAAATGGAGTCGTGGTCAGATTTTCCAAAAGGAGGGAGGGGGAGGGCTTGTATGCGTCGCGGAAGTTAGAATAACAATGATCCAGTGTTTTGCCCGCCCGGGTCATGCATTAGATATGCTGATAGAATTTAGGGAGCCTTGTTTTCAGATTAGCCTTGTTAAAATGCCCAGCTACAATAAATGCAGCCTCAAGATATGTGGTTTCCAGTTTACATAGAGTCCAATGAAGTTCTTTCAGGGCCGTCGATGTGCCTGCTTGGGGCGGATATACATGACGGTGATTATAATCGAAGAGAATTCTCTTGGAAGAAAATGCGGTTGGCATTTGATTGTAAGGAATTCTAGGTCAGGTGAACAAAAGGACTTGAGCTCCTGTATGTTGTTATGATCACACCACGTCTCGTTAATCATAAGGCATACACCTCCGCCCTTCTTCTTACCAGAGAGATGTTTGTTTCTGTCGGCGCGATGCGTGAAGAAACCAGCTGTACCGACTCTGATAACGTATCCCGAGTGAGCCATGTTTCCGTGAAACAAAGAACGTCACAATCTCTGATGTCTCTCTGGGAGGCAACCCTTGCTCGGATTTCGTCTACCTTGTTGTCAAGAGACTGGACATTGGCGAGTAGTATACTCGGGAGCAGTGCGCGATGTGCCCGTCTACGGAGCCTGACCAGAAGAACGCTCCGTCTACGGCGCCGTTGTTTTGGGTCGCCGGCTGGGATCTGATCCATTGTCCTGGGTGGTGGACCAAACAGAGGATAAGCTTCGGGAAAGTCGTATTCCTGGTCGTAATGTTGGGGAGCTGACGTTGCTCTTATATCCAATAGTTCCTAACGGCTGTATGTAATAAAACTTTTTCCTGGGGTAACAATGTAAGAAATAATACATAAAAAAAACAAAATACTGCATAGTTTCCTGAGAACGCGAAGCGAGGCGGCCATCTTTGTCGGCGCTGGAAGCGAACCAAAAAAGTGTTAAACATATCTAAATATATGTAATATTTACAGATTTGCACACTCTTGGAATTCTCTCAACCAGCTTCATGAGGTAGTCACCTGGAATGCATTTCAATTAAAAGGTGTGCCTTGTTAAAAGTTAATTTGTGGAATTAATTTCCATCTTAATACATTTGAGCCAATCAGTTGTGTTGTGACAAGGTAGCCCTATTTGGTAAAAGTCCACATTACGGCAAGAACAGCTCAAATAAGCAGAGAGAAATGACAGTCCATTATTACTTTAAAGACACGAAGGTCAGTCAATCCGGAAAATTTCAAGAACTTTGAAAGTTTCTTAAAGTGCAGTTGCAAAAACCATCAAGCGGTATGAGGAAACTGTCTCTCATGAGGACCGCGACAGGAAAGGAAGACCCAGAGTTACCTCTGCTGCAGAGGATAAGTTCATTAGAGTTAACTGCACCTCAGATTGCATCCCAAATAAACGCTTCACAGAGTTCAAGTAACAGACACATCTCAACATCAACTGTTCAGAGGAGACTGCGTGAATCAGGCCTTCATGGTCGAATTGCTTCAAAGAAACCATTACTAAAGGTCACGGATAAGAAGCAGAGACTTGCTTGGGCCAAGAAACACAAGTAATGGACATGACCGGTGGAAAGCTGTCCTTTGGCCTGACGAGTCCAGATTTGAGAGACGCAGAGTAGGTGAACGGATGATCTCTGCACGTGTGGTTCCCAACTTGAAGCATGGAGGCGGTGTGATGGTGCTTTGCTGGTGACACCGTCTGTCATTTATTTTAAATTCAAGGCACACTTAACCAACATGGCTACCACAGCATTCTGCAGCGATACGCCGTTCAATCTGGTTTGCGCTTAGTGGGACTATCATTTGTATTACAACAGGATAATGACCCAACACACCTCCAGGTTGTGTAAGAGTTATTTGACCAAGAAGGAGAGTGATGGAGTGCTGCATCAGATGACCTGGCCTCCACAATCACCTGACCTCAAGCCAATTGAGATGGTTTGGGATGAGTTGAACGCAGAGTGAAGGAAAAGCAGCCAACAAGTGCTCAGCAAATGTGGGAACTCGTTCAAGACTGTTGGAAAAGGATTCCAGGTGAAGCTGGTTGAGAGAATGCCAAGACTGTGCAAACCTGTCATCAAGGCAAAGGGTGGCTACTTTGAAGAATCTAAAATATATCTTGATTTGTTTAACACTTTTTTGGTTACTACATGATTCCATGTGTGTTATTTCATAGTGTTGATGTATTCACTATTATTCCCACAATGTAGAAAATAGCAAAAATAAAGAAAAACCCTTTAATGAGTAGGTGTGTTCAAACTTTTGACTGGTACTGTATATAAACTCAGCAAAAAAAGAAACATCCTCTCACTGTCAACTGTGTTGATTTTCAGCAAACTTAACATGTGTAAATATTTGTATGAACATAACAAGATTCAACAACTGAGACAAACTGAACAAGTTCCACAGACATGTGACTAACAGAAATGGAATAATGTGTCCCTGAACAAAGGGGGGGTCAAAATCAAAAGTAACAGTCAGTATCTGGTGTGGCCACCAGCTGCATTAAGTACTGCAGTGCATCTCCTCCTCATGGACTGCACCAGATTTGCCAGTTCTTGCTGTGAGATGTTACCCCACTCTTCCACCAAGGCACCTGCGAGTTCCCGGACATTTCTGGGGGGGAATGGCCCTAGCCCGCACCCTCCAATCCAACAGGTCCCAGACGTGCTCAATGGGATTGAGATCCGTGCTCTTCCCTGGCCATGGCAGAACACTGACATCCCTGTCTTGCAGGAAATCACGCACAGAACGAGCAGTATGGCTGGTGGCATTGTCTTGCTGGAGGGTCATGTCAGGATGTGCCTGCAGGAAGGGTACCACATGAGGGAGGAGGATGTCTTCCCTGTAACGCACAGCGTTGAGATTGCCTGCAATGACCACAAGCTCAGTCCGATGATGCTGTGACACACCGCCCCAGACCATGACGGACCCTCCACCTCCAAATCGATCCTGCTCCAGAGTACAGGCATCGGTGTAATGCTCATTCCTTTGACGATAAACGCAAATCCGACCATCACCGCCTGGTGAGACAAAACCGCGACTCGTCAGTGAAAGAGCACTTTTTGCCAGTCCTGCCTGGTCCAGCGACGGTGGGTTTGTGCCCATAGGTGACGCTGTTGCCGGTGATGTCTGGTGAGGACCTGCCTTACAACAGACCTACAAGCCCTCAGTCCAGCCTCTCTCAGCCTATTGCGGACAGTCTGAGCACTAATGGAGGGATTGTGTGTTTCTGATGTAACTCGGGCAGTTGTTGCTGCCATCCTGTACCTGTCCCGTAGGTGTGATGTTCGGATGTACCGATCCTGTGCAGGTGTTGCTACACGTGGTCTGCCACTGCGAGGACGATCAGCTGTCCATCCTGTAACGCTGTCTTAGGCGTCTCACAGTACGGTCATTGCAATTTATTGCCCTGGCCACATCTGCAGTCCTCATGCCTCCTTGCAGCATGCCTAAGGCATGTTCACGCAGATGAGCAGGGACCCTGGGCATCTTTCTTTTGGTGTTTTTCAGAGTCAGTAGAAAGGCCTCTTCAGTGTCCTAAGTTTTCATAACTGTGACCTTAATTGCTTACCATCTGTAAGCTGTTAGTGTCTTAACGACCGTTCCACAGGTGCATGTTCATTAATTGTTTATGGTTCATTGAACAAGAATAGGAAACAGTGTTAAAACCCTTTACAATGAAGACCTGTGAAGTTATTTGGATTTCTACGAATTATCTTTGAAAGACAGGGTCTTGAAAAAGGGACATTTCTTTTTTTGCTGAGTTTATATACTCCATTTACAATCTATTGATGTCTTATTCATAATAAAAAATATTCAGAAAGATTGGATTAGAAATACATTGAATCTAACTAAGGGGTGTCTGTTGCGTGAAATATAAATGAGTAGAATGACTATCACCATATACTTGAGATGTACCTTGACTGTTCAGACATAAATTAGCCATAAGGCTAGCAGCACCATCTAGAGGTAGTGTACGGAATGACAACCTAGACCAACTGTCGTTCATGTGTGTATTTCTCAGGTAAATACTTACACTCCTCAAGGCCCAGCTGGTAGGCCAAATTCTGTAGCCCTTTGACCTTCTCCATCAGGTTGGCTGTGGTCAGGCTCCCCAGCTCTGTTGGAGGAATACAGTTAGTCAAAACATTGCCTACCTGTGAAAAGACTATGCTCAACAATGTACCATATGATGCTACTGTACTTTACCTTTTAACATTTCAATGTCCTCACTCTCCAGTTCAGCCATCCATTTGGGCGGAGAATTGGTAATTGGCTGCAATACAAAACATGTAAATAAGATAGTGCATTCTCTCAGCCATGTAGGTCAATTCATTTATCAATGCTATAGATCAAAAAAAAGTTAACTCACATTTTTGCATGATGCAGCAAAATCTGCGACTCCTGGCACTGTGTGAGGGATGACAGCATGAAATAGGCAAACCAATCAAAACCAGGAATGAGTAAATTGCAATGATAGGCTACATGTCTTTACGCAGAGAAGACACACTTACATTGCTCTGGCCATAGGTCAGGAGATGCTCTATCCAGCTTCTCAAAACTCAGCAGAGATGATTCAAAATCATCACCTTACAAAGTGGAAATGGAGATTTTAGTCATCATCAACAGATTGAACACGATTAAATATGAAAGTGTGCTGTATAAACTAAGTCGGAGCTTGCTAGCTACATCAACAGGGCTCATCTACAGTACCTAGCTAGTAGTGATTGGATTTGAATTGAAAATAATGTTATGAAAGGGGTCATGATCCTTTCTTCTCAATATACAGTGAGTTTGCATGTAGGCTATTGCTTAAGTAACTAACGTTAGCTAGTAGCTACCTAGTACCATAGTTAGACAGCTAGCTAGAAATATAGTTATTGTGAGAAGTTTGACAGTATGGAAGTTATTTTGACTGTATTTCTAACATTAAATAGCTAGCTAGCAGTTATTTATCACCCATCCCTTGTTATGTCACAACGCATTAGCTAGCTAGCTAGCTGGCTACGTTAACATTAGCTCACATGAATTAGTTAGAGCTACTGTTCCTTTGCTGGCCACCTAGCTAGGTCAGTGTCCATTAAAATGCACTTCAATTTATTGTTAAGATGGATAGTTCTAGCTAGCTAATGGTTGACAACCGGCATAGCTACACTACATGGACAAAATGTTTGTATACACTTGCTTGTCGAACATCTCATTCCAAAATCATGGGCATTAAAATGGAGTTGGTCCCCACTTTGCTGCTATAACAGCCTCCACTCTTCTGGGAAGGCTTTCCACTAGATGTTGGAACATTGCTGTGGGGACTTGCTTCCATTCAGCCACAAGAGCATTACTGAAGTTGGGCACTGATGTTTGGCGATTAGGCCTGGCTCGTAGTCGGGATTCCAATTCATCCTAAAGGTGCTAGATGGGGTTGAGATCAGGCTCTGTGGAGGCCAGTCAAGATCTTCCACACCGATCTCGTCAAACCACTTCTGTATGGACTTCGCTTTGTGCACATGGGCATTGTCATGCTAAAACAGGATAGGGGCATTCCCCAAACTGTTGCCACAAAGTTGGAAGCATAGAATCGTCTAGAATGTCATTGTATGCTGTAGCGTTAAGATTTCCCTTCACTGGAACTAAGGAGCAGAGCCCGAACCATGAAAAACAGCCCCAGACCATTATTCCTCCTCCACCAAACTATACAGTTGGCACTATGCATTCGGGAAGGTAGCGTTCTCCTGGCATCCTTCAAACCCAGATTCATCTGTTGGACTGTCAGATGGTGAAGCGTGATTTATCACTCCAGAGAGTCCTATGACAGCGAGCTTTACACCACTCCAGCCGACGCTTGGCATTGCACATTGTGATCTTAGGCTTGTGTGCGGCTGCTCAGCCATGGAAACTCATTTCATGGAGCTCCCGATTCTTTTTTTTACGCTCTACGCACTTCAGCGGTCCCTACCACTTTGTGGCTGAACCGTTGTTGCTCCTAGTTTATACTTTACAATAACAGCACTTACAGTTGACTGGGGCAGCTATAGCAGTGCAGGGCAGAAACTTGACAAACGGACTTGTTGGAAAGGTGGCATCCTATGACGGTGCCACATTGCAAGTCACTGAGCTCTTCAGTGACGCCATTCTGCCAATGTTTGTCTATTGGGATCGCAAGGCCGTGTGCTCGATTTTATACACCTGTCATCAACGGGTGTGGCTGAAATAGCCGAATCCAGTAATTTGAAGGTCCACATAATTTTCTATATATAGTGTACCTTACCAAGTAGCTAGCTAGTTACCTGTTAGTTAGCTACTGTAGCTAACGTTAGCTCATGTAAGCTGTCTTGTTATTTTGGTTTGGCAGACAAAAACACTTGTGTGAGCAAAGCCTGGTAAAAAAACGTGATGCAATATTTGTACAAAATATGAACTTTTATCAACTCAGACTGTTTCAGCAAATAGATATAGGAAACATACACGTTTAATTGGCATCTCGCTCTCAAAATGTACATTTACACACCCAACAGGGTAAAGAATTAGAATTTACCTCCATTTGGAGACGCCATCTTCAGATCCACACACGTGATATAATGCAACCAATGGGTTGACGTGTCTGCACCAAGCTGCACTGTAAACTTCTGTCAGCAGGTGGCACATGTATCACAGTGCCACACAAATTGCATCAAATATTCTTATCGATAAATCCGTCTCTAAGAAAAAAGCTTTCCTATCTCCATCTGTGACTGTATGCTCAATTTCTTGAGAAAAAAAATCTAGATGAACCTCAGTGATTACATAGCAGTAATATTGATTCTACAAATATTGTCAGCCTGTTTCTATCTAGCCCTTGATAACGACTCAGTTCAATTACATTACACATAAGAGTCATTGGACAAAGGCTACTTCTGTACGGGGGATTTTGTTAAGACCCCGACGCTCAAATCTTTACATTAACACGCGACGATTGCAGAACCGTTTTTGAATCATAAGGACCTTATCTTTCATATCAAGAAGAAAAAGGGTTGTGTTCCCACACGCCCATATCTCCATGTTACAGCACTTGTTTAAGGAAAATAGACTAGACCAGAGGCGACCACCTGTGCTAATTAGCTATCTAAGTTGGTGTCCCCCGAACACTTGTGTAACTCAGAAGTGTAGTTTCGTCAGATGGAGGCACCCATAGCTGTATCTATCTGTGAAAAACTGCTACAGTATGTTAATCTTTTTTATTTGAAGGATTCTTTCTTGCTGATGAAAGACAAGGTCCAAATGTTTCGAAAGCGATGATAATTAACGTTTCTAAACGTTAAAACACAGTATTGTAGTTCACATGAGCCAGTCGTGGGCAAAGCTAACTGCTGAAAACTGTAGGGAGAAGGCAACATTTCTCAGATTTTGAGAGCTAGTTTCGATTTAGAAAAAATATATGCATGCATGACATTGTGGTCCTTTTCTGTATTTGAGAAGTATGACGATCATGTCTGTAAACTTGTCACAAATGCAAAAAACAAATTATTAAAATCATACCCACACATTGCAAAAAAATATATAGGACACCGCAGGAGAAATAAAAGGCAATGAATATGCACTATATAAAAAGGTTGTTTTGGAGAGTTGTATTGAAAAGTAACATATTCCTTTCTTTGAGAAAGCAAAATGCGGAACGGACAGTCATTGAAAGCACTGTATCTTGCCAAAGATGTATACAATACTTTGCACACTAAGATCGAGAAAACATTACAAGATAATTTGATATAATGCAACGGAAACAGGTGAATTCTTTCCTATCAAAACTTTTAATTAGAATATTAGATTCCCATAAGTATTTCAAATTGATTTAGTCCCTAGGCACTTAGCTCATTATTGCAACTCAGTCAAGAAAAAACTAAACATGTTAAGGCAGTACAGTAGACATCATTAGCCATCACTAACGGTCTCAATTAAATAAACACATCATTCACACATTTCAACATCCACCTAATGCACATTAATGTATTTATCACGTTTTTATCTCCCAACACAAAAAGAGTAGGCTATGATTGTGAACAGTATATTCTGTTCTTAGTATCGTTTCACAATGCACTGCTGCGCAATTCAAGTGTAGAAAGTCACTAAAATATTCAGTTTTCAATGTTGAATTAAAACACTTAGAAATATTTGGATGTAACTGACTATAAAATACTTTAATGTTAAATATTTAACAATCCATAGCTATGCACATTATGAAAAATACTGAAGTTCACGTAGTGTATAAGAAACAGACACTTGCATGTCTGCTAAAATACCACTGATATATCACTATGTCAGTCAGAATTCTTCCTGACTGTTCACCTGCCTAAAACTCCCAGGAGTCCATCCACTTCAGGCCAGCCATGGTACTATCAGGGTCATGGGCCAGCGGCCCTCTCATACCATAGGACAGAGGGTGAAACATGTAAAAGCTGCATGGTTTAAAAAGGCAGAGAGAAAAACAGATGTAAACTGAAGATGAGAAGAGAGAACAACCAATTTCAAAATTCATTTTTGGGTGTAGATTAACTATTGCGCCAATGACATACAGTACTGTAGGCAATAAAGCCAACAGAAAGCTTCCATGTTTACAATTTAAATCAGGTTCAAAGGGACATAAGAGGTCTCATGGTTATCTCACCTCTCGAGGATGGCCAGGAATAGCATTGCCTGTCCTCCTCTGAGCAGCCAGTGAGAATAGGGTGGGCGGAGCCATAGGTCAGCACTCTGCAGCAGGGTGTCCAAAGTGATCCCTGAGACAGAGATGACAATTCAAGATCTTTATAAATATAACTGGATCTGAACTACTCCAACATTATTTCATGTATGACTCCTGGATGAGTCTGTAACGTGCGATCAATATGAAGGGGGCATTATGGGGAGCATGTGTTTGTGGTAGAACCACTTTACCTGTTAGCATGCTGCTGAAGAGCATGGCAGGGAAGTAGTGGTGGTAGTAAAGGATGCGGCCCATGGTGTAGAAGGGTACGTAGTGCAGCAACCAGCCCAGGAGCAGCAGCCCTCCACCTTCCATCAGCACGCGACAATGCTCTGCACACACACATACACATCAGTGTTAGAATCAAGTACTCAAACGAGTTACTCATGAAACTGACAGGGAAGTTCTAAAAGCTCCTACCTATTCTTCTCTTATCCAGCTGGACTCCTCTGTGGAGGGCCAGAGAGGCCACTGCCACCATAACCACATACAGGCCCAGACTGACCAGGTTCAGCCACCAGATCACCTGCAGGGGAGGTAGATTTAGCTATATTGTAGCAGTGTTATGTGTTAGCATACTCAGTGAGTGGAGAGAGGTACTTACAGGGTTCCCTAACAGGTAGACACGGTATTCAGTCTCATTCACTCCAGAGAACCTCAATCCCTTTGCAAAAACAGAACAAAGGCACAGTAATAAGAAACTATTTCATTCTGGTACTGTCCAACCACATTGAAGTCATGGGGTATTCAACATGCAAACCTGGTAGTTGATTGGCCAATGCCAGGGTTTAGAGTTCATTTCGTTGTCTTTGGGCTTCAACCCACTGTTACCCTGTAAAAAGAGACACATTTAGTTGTAATCAATACAATAAGTATGTGGGAGAATTTGGCACAGTGAGGTGTGTTGTCTTGTTCTCTCACCCTGATCATAACGATGTGGGACTCCAGCAATATCTCCAGGAAGTGGGGCTTCAGCACTGAAAGGCTAATGTTGGGCACTATCAATGCACACACACAAACACACACCTTTAGGTATTAAGTAAACACACAACACCATCACATATCAAGCAGTGGGCCACGGGAACACAATTTTAAAAAATGCAGGAATGGAGGCGTACATTTGGTATTGATATGATCCTCAATATTCCATTGAGAGTTTGGGGTCTCCTTCAGATATGGGCTACATGTAATCTCCACCTGTTCCCAGCCCCTGAACAGAGAAGACACAGTTTGACACTGTCATCATCGGTAATGTTAACATTTGTAAATAAAGATATTAGAGAACTTTAGAAGAGTCTAGATCATTCCTCCATTTCTTACCATTTGGGGAGAGTCTTGCCAGAGGAGTAGAGCACACAGCCAGTTGCTCGGTGCAGGAAGCGTACTTTGCTGCGTAACACCTTGACCAGGTCGCCCTTCCGACCCCCACACACCTCCACCTGCCACAGGTCATTAGGGTCACCTGTTCCATTCTGAAAGCACCAGAAAGGAATGATACTGATCAACATTTAGGCTGAAGAATGAAACCTCTCTCACACACAACCTATCAATAACTTCTGAGAACTGTGCAAGCATTGTATGTGCTTACTCACGATGCCATAGCCTGTGACCTGGAAGTGTTTTTTAGTAAGAGGTGCCTCGTGGAGGTGACTGTGAAGGTTACGGGTAGTCCTGGTGGACACAGGAGTATCAACCATTATTGCACTGAAGAATTTGTTGTAATGTCAAAACAGGTACAGAATGGGTGCAGTACAATGATAAGTTTTCAAACAGATGAGGGGTGTCACTGTCAAACCACTTACTCTTTGTGCTCCAATCGAATAATGTCACCATGACGAACAAGGTCAGGTTCTCCTGATTGTGCTGGACAAAAAAAAGAACAAAATACATCATAATACGTATAAAACGTCTGTTGTAATTAACCTTTATGAGTGACATATTCTGACTGCACAACAAGGCTGTCCTCTCACCATCACTGTCATTGGATCTATGCACCAGCCACATGTTGTTATAGTCCTTATGGAGGTATGCTGTGACCTGCTGCTGCTTTGCTCCTACACCCTCTGGGTACAGATGCCAGTGAGAGTGGAGGTATCCTCCAGCGATACGCAGGTTCTTCACAGTGATGATAGAGCCATATGCCAGGTCTGTAGGAGAGCACAGACCACCATCATAGTAGAACAAGGAGGACAGATCAGCTTTATTAGAAGCTGGGGGTTACTTAGGACATTATTTGAATACACGTCATTCAAACGGACAAGTGGAAATATACTGTAAAGCACCACTATGGTAAAGACAAAAACGTAGAAGATGCTATTTAAATCAACTCACACTCAGGCATGGATGCATTGTGTAGGTTGTTTCCAATCAGACGGGACTGAAAAGCAGAGCTGAAGAAGCCATCTCCTGGACCACTGGAGACAGGGGACAATGGAAACACATTGTGTAAATGTGATTAGACATTATTTAGGGGAGAATCAATTTAAAGCTTTCCAATAACCCCACTATAACAAATGCACAGCCAATAATCCACTTACCTTTTGTTCAGCACCACAAAGTGGACTGCAAATATTGTAACATACAGAAACAGGGGAAGCAGGATAAGCCCAAACACCCTGGACAACAAGTGCTTCCCAAAATCCATCTGGTAGAAGGAAGAAAAGGGAGCAGGAGTCAGTGTTGGCCTCCAATGTAAGTCCGTTTGGTACATCAATATCATAGGTGATTCATAATCAGTTGGTGAGTACCAGAGAGAGGTGCAGGTCCCCCAGCAAACTCCACAGGTCCCGGGCTGTGTTCATTCCCACCAGCAGGATGACAAACAGCCCCACAAACTTAACCCCCAGAGCCCCAGACAGGTTCACCCCTGTCAGTACCAGCCAGAACCACCAGGGTGCGCTAAAGGGCCTGAACACCATAGGAGAGAGCATAGCAGCATCACTCTGTACAAAGTTGGTCAATAACAAGTCCCTTTAATCTGATTCTAATGACTTAACTGACAATACAGATGTAGGTTTGCTCTGCTCTGGAGGTTCCTTACCTATATCTCTGTCGATTAAACTTGACCATGCTGAGCACTGCTCCCATTATAAAGAACATGAGAATGGGGTCGAGAAGGATGTACTGAGAGATGGTGATGCAGCCAGTGTCTGAATGGGGGGGACAGCCCAAGGTACAAGTTATTTAGATTAAGGTGATCTAACACAATACACATTTTAAACTTCACTGAGAATCCTATACCACAGTTATAACATTATAAGAATGGTTGACCAGTCCATACTCAAGTCTGTTTGGCAAGGTTTTGGCTAAAGTAGATCCAGACTCCCCCAGGCTGTCTCTGGTTACTTTGTTAGTGCTGGTGGTACATACTCACCAAAGGCCAGCACTGCAGCAGTGATGAGGGCAGCTGTCGGGGACTGGGACAACTCCAGCACTGTGAGGTAGGCAAAGGGGGGCAGACAGGAGCCCAGAGATGCACAGAACTGCACAGAGGCAGAGCAAGTTCACAGGTCAAACTAGTACTGTGGAGCATGATGTTATTCACACAATATAAAAACCATTCTGTCTGTGTAGGCCTTACCCCTCTCATCCCCCAGTAGTTGTGGTGCTCATATTTGTCCCCAGGTTTAAGGAAAGGGTAGGTGCCATCATAGCCAGTCATGTACCCAGCTAGCCCGATCAGCATCTGGCATAGGGGGAATGGTTACTTAAAAACACATACACATGATGTAAATCAAGAATCAATATACTTATCAAGTTATGGAAGGAATGATGACTGTAGAAAGAGATATTCTATGAATGTTTAGAACGCTAAAAGATAGTGGCATTATCTTACTTTGCCAAGTGGTGGGTGGACATCAAAGAAGAAGGTCCTGTTAATGTAGTAACTCCCCATTTTCCCAAAGTGGGTTTCATCCCAGCTAAAACAGATAGGATCACACAATGAGATTATACATCAACACACAGTGACTTCATGAGGGAGCCTTACAACTTCTCTTGGGGCACCATCACTCACCATACATGAGGGGGTTCCATGATTTTGTAAAGGCGAGTGGAAAAAGAGAGCAACACCACCAACAGAAAGAAAGCTGTGCTTTGTGCCTCATTATTTGGAGAGTAAATGCCCTGGTCATGTTGTGCTGATGTCCCATTTAAGGATTGGCTGTCACCTTCAGACAGTCTATCATCCTCTGTATTCTCCTGGGTCGACTCATGATGGGTTGAAACAGGGCTCTGCTCCCCTGTATTCATCTGGCCTCTCCGATTTCGTAGCATTGAGGATTCGTCTTTGTATTGTGCAACACATTTTTTCTTTGCCATTAGTTAAAACTTAAACAAAGTTTGTCAATTTAATTGGTATTCTTTGAACCGCCCTCACTGTCCAAAGAAAGCTTAAGAAACAGGAATATTTTGACAGTGGAATGTTTGTGACAGACTGCTACAACAAAGTAGCTAACAAGCAGCAGCAAAACAAGTCCCGTGTTACATTGTAGATTGGTCTATGCAGGGAATAGTTAGCTAGTAACAATTTCGCATAACAACGTTACAATTAATATATATATTGTAATGTTATCCGTACACTAGCTAGCATTGTAGCTAGCTCGCAGTAGCAGCTGTCAGACAGCTTTGTGCATTTTAAACCAAAATTAATATCTATCTAATCATTCCTGTTTTCACCTGATATTCCGTAGGTAACGTAATGCATTAAAGGCAGGACTTCTTTGCTGGTTACATTTTACGCATTTGGAAAACAAGCATTTCTAAAATTAAACTATTACTCTGGCATGCACTCCTGACGGAAATTTACGGTGCACAGATTTCAAAGCATCTACCGGTTATTATTGTAAAATAAAACAAAACATTTACCCGATGTGCTTCATGAAATATCTGCAAAAAGTGCGCAGCACGCGCACAATGTAGTCGAATCTCAACACTCCAATTTTAGCCACGCACGTTGCGGGGTTTGTGGGATCTGTATGCTTTTCTATCCTTCATTAAATCCATGACACGGGAATACGGACACAATTTCCCAGTATACAACTGAAATTCAGGACAAGGCTGGGGATCAGTGGGAAACGCCTTCCACAATGTGGTCGTGCTGTACGCATAGACATTACGGCCACTGGGTGGCGAGAGAGCACAATAAATCACAGGCTCGCTCACCACACAGATGCTCACAACATGTAAAATCCTCTCTGGTATGGAGGGTGATAAGCGCCAGTTCGAAAATTCAATGCTTAAATGCTAAATAAGAATGTAAAAATTATCAATGTATTTTTATTTTCATATCAGTGTGCATTATTCATTCCACGACAAATTGCAAAGTTAAAATGAAAATAGAAAAATTTGAAATGATACAAATTTGAAATAAAAATGGTAAATGGTCAATGAAAAAAGCCAAATGGTAAACAGAAAATGGCTAAATGTAATTTGAAATTGAAAGCGGCTGTTTTCATTTTCCAACTACCCAATTAAGCGTTTTCTATTTCAATTTGCATTAGAATTTTCAAACTGTATGCAAATTGCTTTTTGGAGGCGTGAACCAGGAGAGCAACACAACACCCCCATGTAGTGGTGCATCTCTCTGTACATTTATTTTAGACTAGTGTAACCAACCCAGGTCTCCTGCACACCAGAAAAGCATAGTCCTGCTTGGCTTAGCAGGCTAAGCTGTTCTTCTGGTGTACAGGACACCAGGTTCAAACCCTGTCAGTTACACTAGTCTAAAATGAATGCACAGAAAACATGGCATGGCTAGGATGTATCACTCCATGGTGGTATTGTGTTGCTCTCCTGGTTCATGCCTCCCGGAAGCAATTTGCATACACTTTGAAAATGAAAAGAGTAAGAACTAAATTGGGCAGTTGGAAAATGTAAACATCCACTTTGCGCATAGCATTTACCATTATCTGTAAACCATTTGTCATGTTGTGTTTACCATTTTCATTTACAATATCCATTTACTGTTTCCAATTTTCAATTAGCCATTTTCGATTTTCATTTTAACATTGCATTTTCACTGGGGCATGAATCATGCACACTGATATGAAAATATTAAATGCATTTATAATTTTCGCATTTCAATTGAGCATTTAAGCATAGCTTTCTCAAACTGGCATTGATCACCCTCCATACTCATGCAAGTGCTCCATTTGAGCTGAAAGTTTATTTGCATTATAAACATTTGGTTTCGAAATTAGGATATTATTGTATAGTGATGAAATGTATTACTGTGTAATGTGTGTAGAATATTCCACAGATAAGGGAGACAAATAAATATAGATATTTTCAAAGTTTATTTTGATGACAGATAGTGACTACAGTCAAGAGGTAAACAAAAGGAATGAACATGATATTTTCATTGACCACAGCATACATCACATCCTACACCACAACTTGTGGTTTACAAAGCTTTAAATAATATAAAATACATGTTCACAATTTGTTTTACCTCAATGTAAGACTTGTGGAGGGATGAATCATACAGTATAGATAGACTGATAAAGAGTACAGTGAACATCTCTTTGAATGCAGGTCAAGGGCATCAGTCATTGAAAGAAGGCATCCTCCAAATATGTGTAAGATAGGTGCTGGCAAGATACGCATTTCTCTTAATGGAAAATTTGAAAACATGACTAATCAGCAATCATATGTTTCTAGAGTTGAATGTGAAAGGACAACAATGTTTATTTGATTGGAAATGACGAATAGTGTTCACTATATTGATTTTAAAAAAGGTCACCAGAATGACAAACTGTTCCAAGGTAACATTATTTGAAAGGCAAACAAGTTGTGTTTTAATGGCACAAAGAATAATGCTTGCATTTCAAAAGGCATTCTTCTTTGTATTGTACTTGTAGGATCAATGGCACCACATTGTGTTTAAAAAAGTACTGCCATTCCCCAACATTACATTTCAATGTCTGCTCCACAGGGCAGGATACATACACTTTCTCTGGTACAGTGTAAACCACTTTTCTCATACATAAAGATGTTTTTTTATTTTATTTTTTACAGAAATATATAAATCTAAATGGCTAAACTGTAATGCTGGATTTTTTTTCTTTTTTTTGTCAAACAAAAATATTGGCTGCACTATATGCATTATTAGAAAGTAACAAAAACATTAATACATAGTACTAGATCTGTACAAAATATCCTAAACCTCGTCAACAAAGCCTTTACTCACATTCAGAGATGCATTAATGGGAATGTTCTTACATGGGATCTGAAGTCAATTGTGAATGTGAATGTGATTGAATGTAAACATAAACAATTTGCTATGGGACATAATGTGTGCTGAACTACTCTCTTGACTAGTGGGAGAAGGCTAGTGGAACCTATACAAACATATTACATATTTAATCATATACAGTACCATTCAAACGTTTGGACACACCTACTCATTTAAAGGTTTTTCTTAATTTTTTACTATTTTCTACATTGTAGAATAATAGTGAAGACATCAACACTATGAAATAACACATATGGCATTATGCAGTAACCAAAAAAGTGTTAAACAAATCAAAATATATTTCATATTTTTGATTCTTCAAAGTAGCCACACTTTGCCTTGATGACAGGTTTGCACACTCTTGGCATTCTCTCAACCATCTTAAACCTGGAATGCTTTTCCAACCGTCTTGAAGGAGTTCCCATATATGCTGAGCACTTGTTGGCTGCTTTTCCTTCACTCTGCGGTCCAACTCATCCCAAACCATCTCAATTGGGTTGAGGTCGGGTGATTGTGGAGGCCAGGTCATCTGATGCAGCACTCCATCACTCTCCTTCTTGGTCAAATCGCCCTTACACAGCCTGGAGGTGTGTTGGGTATTTGTCCTGTTGAAAAACAAATGATAGTGCAAACCAGATGGGATGGCGTATTGCTGCAGAATGCTGTGGTAGCCATGCTGGTTAAGTGTGCTTTGAATTCTAAATAAATCACTGACAGTTTCACCAGCAAAGCACCCTCACACCATCACACCTCCTTCATGCTTCACGGTGGGAACTAAATCAAATCAAATCACATTTTATTGGTCGCATACACATATTTAGCAGATGTTATTGCGGGTGTAGCGAAATGCTTGTGTTCCGAGCTCCAACAGTGCCATAGTATCTAACAATTCACAACAATACACACAAATCTAAAAGTAAAATAATGGAATTAAGAAATCTATAAGTATTAGATTGAGCAATGTCAGAGTGGCATTGACTAAAATACAGTAATGTATTTCTACTGTATTTTTTTTTAGAACTACACATGCGGAGATCTTCCGTTCACCTACTCTGCATCTCACAAAGACTCGGCGGTTGGAACCAAAAATCTCAACTTTGGACTCATCGGACCAAAGGACAGATTTCTACCGGTCTAATGTCCATTGCTTGTGTTTCTTGGCCCAAGCAAGTCTCTTCTTATTATTGGTGTCCTTTAGTAGCAATTTGACCATGAAGGCCTGATTCACGCAGTGTCCTCTGAACAGTTGATGTTGAGATGTGTCCACCCCTACCTTGTAACAACACAACTGACTGGCTCAAAATGCATTAAGGAAAAAAATTCCACAATTTAACTTTTAACAAGGCACACCTGTTAATTGAAATGCATTCCAGGTGACTACCTCATGAAGCAGGTTGAGAGAATGCCAAGAGTGTGCAAAGCTGTCATCAAGGCAAAGGGTGGGAACTGCGAAGAATCTCAAATATAAAATATATTTTGATTTTATTAACACTTTTTTGGTTACTACATGATTCCATATGTGTTATTTCATAGTTTTGATGTCTTCACTATTATTCTACAATGTAGAAAAAAGTAAAAAATAAAGAAAAACCCTGGAATGAGTAGGTGTCCAAACTTTTGACTCGTACTGTACATTTATAGCCTCTCCAAGCCCATATTCAATTCTCTCTCTCTCCCTCTATTTGTACTGGCAGCAGGTCAAAGCAACATTGTGATAGCATATGAATCTGGTCTGGACCTTGTTTGATCGTAGTTATTGCTCTTGAGACAACCTTGCCAACAGAGGAGCCTGTTTGTCTCGAGGATGAGGACTGTAGGATTGCACTGTTATAAGAAACACAGAAGACCAGTGGAAGGGGTGGTTGGTCCTTTTAAAGGCCTTGCTGACAACAGAAGCATCCCAAATACTAGTAAAAAGTGGTTTGAAAGTAACTTTCCCTGTATAGCAATGTGATTATTATGTTATAATATGAATATAACATGTGGCATGCTTACGACAATCAGCTTCCTCCAGGTTACCAAACTTAAACAACTATTCACACTGTTTCCCCTCATCGTTAGTAAAGTATATTGGTCTGACAAATAAGACAATATAAATCCTATGCCCTCTTACTTTACAGAGCCTTGTCATGTACATGAAATAAATAATCAACCAAAAAGACAAATGGAGAAAAACAATGCAGAAAAAATGTATGTATGCATACCAAACTGCCTGGGATCACTGAATACAAGGTCACTCCTCAGAAAATCCCTTTAAGCAAAATATAAATGTTAAGAAATAGGATAATCCCATGGAATACATTCACTGGATAGCTCCTGGTCCCCTGTGGAAATGTGAATGAGTATGTGTGTGGTAGAGAGAGAGAAATTAGGAAAGAGTCAATAAGAGTATGTGTGTATGTGTGTTGGTGTGTGTGTGTTTAGGGGACAAGCGTGGACGTTTCAGTGTTTTTTGATGGAGGTTTAGTGCCAGGCCCTGTGAGAGGGCGGGGGGGTGAGGGTAAGGGCGTGGGGTGGTGGAGGGAGGAGAGAAGAAGCTCCAACAGTCACACCCTCATTTCCCTGCCACTCTCTCTCTAAAGCCAGCCACTGGGACCTCTGGGATGCATTCATGGGGCTTGGCAGAGGCCTGGAAGCCAGGCAGGCAGGTGCACTTGTACGACCCCTCAGTGTTGGTACAGGCCCCGTTCTTACACAGCGCCACGCTGTCACTGATATCCTCACACTCGTTTATGTCTGCAGGAAAAGGAGACACGCAGAGTTAACTGAGGAGAACAATTTCACAGCAAATGCAGCTGTTCATGCCACACGTCCTGTGTCAGAAGTCCCACATAGTGGCCTAGTCAGTATGGGTGGTAGGATGGCTCCACAGTCAGGTGCAGTAGATGTCTGGCGACAGTGGTGGCTAGAGGGATGCCTAACGCTCAGTACTTATAAAAACTCTCTCTCTCTCTCTCAATACTATCTGGAAGGCAGCAGCCAAATGTCCTTTCATTGTTTGCCTTCAAGTGGTTTCTATTTTCTATTATAAACTGGGTGTTTCGAGCCCTGAATGCTGACTGGCTCACAGCTGTGGTATACCAGACCGTATACCACGGGTATGATGAAACATTTATTTTTACTGCTTTAATTACATTGGTAACCAGTTTATAATAGCAATAAGGCACCTTGGGGTTTGTGGTATATGGCCAATATACCACAGCTAAGGGCTGTGTCCAGGCACTCTGCGTTGCGTCGTGGAACAGATCAAAAGGTTATCTAAATTGACTAATTTGTTTCTAGGAATTCCAAAATGAAATGATATATCTGGTAGGAAACACAGAGAGGAGAATCTGACTCTGACTGCAGGTGGACATTATGAGACACTGGGAGAGGAACCTACCGATGCAGGCCATTTTGGTGAGGTCAAGCTCGTATCCATCAAAGCAGTCACAGGTGTAACCTTCCCTCACGCGCACACACCGGCCATTCTCACAGCCGTTCAGGATGCCACACTCCTCTGCTCGCAGGCCCTCGAAGCCATCAAAGCGGTCTTATTGGAAACAGAATATGAATGAAGAAGGAGTCCCTACAGAGGTAGCATTTCACCATGCATTAGCAATAATATTAATTGATTTGTATTTTTTGAATGATTCTTATGAGGTTACCATTGTATGAGTCTACAGGGTGAGGCTGGAACTCTCTTGGCCGGTGGACAGGGACACGTAGTGGCGGCTCTATGTCTCCCTCTCGGGAGCCATAGTCGTTGGTGTTGTCTGTGAACAGGGGGATGCCCTGGGTGTCCTCTGGGTTGTAGTAGGTACCCCCAGGCCCAGTGATGGGCCCTCCTCCATAGTTGTCCCAGTAGGGGGGGACATAGGGCCCCTCAGGACCCTCAACCCCAGGACCGTACTCATAGCCTGGCCTCTCTCGTAGACTGTCAGACCCCCCTCTCCTTGGCAGGTTACACACTGCTGCGTAGTCATCTGATCGAACACAAACAAACACACAGGTCAGTATTTTAGTGAAATATGTATCACAGGTCATCATGTCACTTCTACATTTCAACTGAATAATAACAGCATGAATGTCGACTATCTGTGTCCCTTACCAGAGTCCCTCCTGGGGCAGAAGGCACACTGTTCGCTCCAGGCCACTCCATAGAGACAGCAGCACTCTGTGTAAGTGGTCCTCCTGCCGATGAGGGGCTGGGCACACATACGCTCATCTACCAGGCCCTGCCAGCAGATGTTCAGGTGGATGTCCTCCTCAGGCTCATGAGTCTCTGTGGTTCAGGGAAGGGAGAAGAGAGGGAAGGAAGGAGAAGGGAAGAGAGTGATTCACAAAAGAGGAAAGGAGGGAGTTTTTACTAATTCTATGTTGTTAATGTTGGACAGCTGAATCAATAATCTGGCTGGTAATTGTTTCATCTGGATAAACTCTGAGATGTAGGAGTGTGTGAGTCTCACCCTCGGTGGTGTTGACGCTGACGCAGCGACGGCGGGTGCTGTCCAGAACCAGAGGGGGACTGCAGAAACAGTCGAAAGAGCCGGCAGTGTTCACACACACCCCATCCACACACGCCTTCTCTGTCAGGCACTCGTCATAATCTGGAACACACACACACACACATACACGCATACGTCAACGACTGAGTCCCATAGCTGAGACTTGGAGCAGGTTTGGTGGAACAGAGAAAAGCAGAGACAGCGGGCGGCCCTTACCCACACACTCCAGCCGGATGTTGTCGTAGTAGAAGCCTGTACGGCAGAAGCAGGAGTACGAGGAGAAGTTGTTAGAGCAACGGCCATTCTTACAGATATCTGGCCCAAACATCTTACACTCGTCCACATCTGGTGAGAGAGAGAGCGAGAGAGAGAGAGAGTGAAAGAAAGAAAGAAAGAAACAAAGAAACAAAGAAAGAAAGAAACAAAGAAAGAAGGGTGACATCGGTTGATAAATTCACATACTACCATTCATCCAAATCACCTTGTCTTTAATATATCACCTCTAGAATCAGCCTAAACTTTGTGTAGGCCTACTGTGTCTGTAGAATCTCACTAAAAACCCCTCCATGTACTGTAGCTAGCTAGACCGCTCAAATCCTGACCCCTACTGTAAAATGAGCATAGCACCTTGCTTGAGACAGCCTTCTCTATTAGGTCAAGCTGGTTAGTGCACAACACTTGTGCTTAATTAGCTATGTATGCAGGTATCCCGTCACGGTGTAAAGAGCTAGCTTTAAAGAGAACCATAAATTTGGTTGGAAATTACGCAGGACTTTTTTAACGGCTGCCATGGGTGTAAATAAAAGGGGAGCTGAAACAGCAATTTTCTTTGTGTTGGTACAAAGTTATGGGAGAAGGAAAAACTGTGAAACCTCAGGTATACCGACTCTTAACAGTAGCCAGTGGGTTGAGGAGACAACATGGAAGTAAAATACCTTTGAAACTCTGCTGTTCCAGGCTGTGGGAGAAAACAGCTTGGGGCAGAAGACCACTTCCATGTGGACACAACTGGTCATACTCCTCTGGAGAAACAAATAAGAATGAACGGACAAACATACTTTCTCCTTACTGTAATAATGTATTATACATCGTGAAGCAAAAAGGAGTGAGTATATGTGAACAGTTGTATCTGAATATCTGTCTCCTAAAGGTTGATCATTTGATCCCTCTTGGGAATCTCACTCAGTCTCAAATCATACTGTAGTAGGCTTACCTCTCCCTGGGACTGGGCAGGGGTGGATCTCACAGTCGTCCCCCCAGCCGGCCCCCACTGTGCAGCAGCACTCCTGCTTGGTGGTGTTGCGAGACAGCACATTGTCACAGAAGTTAGCATCGTTCAGGTTGTAGTAACACTCCTTCCTCTGTTCCTCAGTGGGCAAGGCTGGCTTAGGAGGAGCAGCTTCACCTGTAGAACATGTAGGGAAATCACACCTCTCATGAGGAGAAATAGATGCAGAGGGGAATAATTGGAGGGGATTTGCAGAATAAATTGTGACACTAGTTGACCGCTACTTTCAGGATTGAATTACTACAAAAAAGACTATAGCCATTACCACTACGAATAATATTTATTGCCATCATGATATCAGTAAGAATCAGTCAGTCTATTGGCCCCATGTCTAACAGCATAGTGAGTGCCACTGTGTTTCCCTGGGTCAGGAGCTCCACAGCATACAGTAGGGCAGGCAGTAGGCCTGAGTACCTTCAGCTGACACTGCTGAGGCTGCTCTTTTATCCACAGACATGGTCTCAGGCATTCACAGTTAAGCAGCGGGCTTAGCCAAATGGAAACACTGGCATGTGAGTCAACACACCATTCATTCTCACATGATTGATTACCACACGTCAAAAGCAAACAGCGGAATGGGGTCAAAGTATACAAGGCATACTTGGGGTTTAATACCGAACGAGAACAAAAACATCCCCGTCGAGAGCATGCTGCTTATTAATGTAAATATGGCTCGCTTGTGTGTACATGCCCATGTCAAGCTAAAGACAAGCCAATGCCACAGACTCAAGGTAAGTTTGACCTTGTATTTCAGTAATCTGTTTACAGTGAACACTGTTAGTGTTTCTGAGAGAGATCTTTCCATGGCAGTTTTGCCAATAGCTATACCTTATCCTTGTTTGTCTTTGGGGGGAATTTGACTTGGGGAGATTTGACTGGGGAGATTTGACTGGGGGAGATTTGGCCATGAGGGAGAGCTTGGAGTTGTGCTCAGCACAGCAAATCAATTCTGTAAGGGATGGCTGGAATAGTTTTCCTGCAATTCGTTTTTCGCAGACTTGAACTGCAATGCATTTATCCTTGTAGGGATAAAACATAACTCTCCATTCATCCAATAGCATGGAGTCAAACTCAGCAGAAAGGTTGTTCAATAGAAACATCTACTACAGGGAACATGCAACCACTCGTGCCCTGCTAGTTCCCCAGATGTCATGATAATATGAGATGCCTCATTAAGACAGTGAAAACTCAATCCCGCATAGACAGAATGAACCCTTAAGTCCCATAAGTCCCTGTGTGTGGTGTGTTACCCTGCGGGCGGCATTGGCTGGTGATGGGATCAAATTCCTCATTGTCGCTGGGGCAGATGCACAGGAAGCTGCCGTCCACGTTCTCACACAGGGCCTCTCCACACAGCGCCGTGCTCATCTCACACTCGTTCACGTCTGCACGGGACAGGACGGGGATGGGGGGGTAAATTTACACACACCGATGCACAGCACGTACACATGCACACTGACAGGCACGAGTGTGCTTACACACACACACACACACACACACACACACATTGGTATACAGTCACTGTCCATGCTAACCAGTGAAGTGTATCATGTAACAGTTACTTACCCACACAGCTATGGGCCCCGGCATCACCAGGGGGGTTGCTGTAGCCCTGGTCACACTGACAACGGTAGGAGCCGTCTGTGTTCTCACAGAAGCCATGGTCCCCACAGATGGTCTCATTCACACACTCATCAATATCTAAACAAGAGACCACCCAAAGGTGAGCATAACATAATGCATTCCAATGTTTCTCTGCTACGCATGTATAACTGTACCATTTCACGACTGGCTTGCTAATGACCATGTTTTGCAATACTATAAGAAATACTACTACCGCTACGACATACAATAACAATAGCAATCACCATCATCATAACATGTCAAACAGAGCAAATGAATACAGGAAGAGAATGGGATAGTTTACAGCTTCGTGGGGACCCAGATCATTTGATGGAATCCATTCTGCTGACCCCGATGGCTATCAATGAACCCAGTGAAAGGTCTGTAAGGCCTGCCTCTCAGCATGTCTACTTGCCTCTGCTCTAAGGGTTCCTCTGCTCTAAGGGTTCCTCTACTCTAAGGGTTCCTCTACTCTAAGGGTTCCTCTGCTCTAAGGGTTCCTCTGCTCTAAGGGTTCCTCTGCTCTAAGGGTTCCTCTGCTCTAAGGGTTCCTCTGCTCTAAGGGTTCCTCTGCTCTAAGGGTTCCTCTGCTTTAAGGGTTCCTCTGCTCTAAGGGTTCCTCTGCTCTAAGGGTTCCTCTACTCTAAGGGTTCCTCTACTCTAAGGGTTCCTCTGCTCTAAGGGTTCCTCTGCTCTAAGGGTTCCTCTGCTCTAAAGGTTCCTCTGCTCTAAGGGTTCCTCTGCTCTAAAGGTTCCTATGTTCTAAGGGTTCCTCTGCTCTAAGGGTTCCTCTACTCTAAGGGTTCCTCTGCTCTAAGGGTTCCTCTGCTCTAAGGGTT
The DNA here is from genome assembly GCF_045679555.1 of Salvelinus alpinus. NCBI lineage: Eukaryota > Metazoa > Chordata > Actinopteri > Salmoniformes > Salmonidae > Salvelinus > Salvelinus alpinus. Next base: position 83,858,320 of record NC_092094.1, read on the forward strand.
CCTCTGCTCTAAAGGTTCCTATGTTCTAAGGGTTCCTCTGCTCTAAAGGTTCCTCTGCTCTAAAGGTTCCTCTGCAATAAAAGGTTCCTCTGCTCTAAGGGGTCCTCTGCTCTAAAGGTTCCTCTACTCTAAGGGTTCCTCTGCTCTAAGGGTTTATCTGACACACAAACACAAACACACCCACACCCACACACACACACGTTCCATACAGATCACAATTGCTGCTACCAGAGTCTTATTTACTATTGTTAATACTGTACAATTTAAACACTTGCCCCCCAATCCCCCCTTCCCTGATACATGTGTACATATTGGACTGAGTAATTTACTTCATGTTCGTATTCTTATCTTTTATTATTAATTTAGTTGTTTCAATGTTGAGAAGGAATTTGCAAGTAAGCATTTTGTTAGACAGTGTATACCATGTGTATCAGTGGAGGCTGCTGAGGGGAGGACGGCTCTGAAATAATGTCTGGAATTGAGCTGTGGAATGGCATCCAACACATTGAAACCATTTGTTTGATGTATTTGATACCATTCGACCTATTCCGCTCCAGCCATTACCATAAGCCCGTCCTCCCCAATTAAGGTGCCACCAACCTCCTGTGAAGTGTATCCTGTACATACAGTACGATTAATTAAACTTTAAACTTGCTGGGGTCTATGGAGTGAGAAGTTCTTGTCACCCACTTACTGGTCCAGTGAGGTCTGAGATGATGTAACAACATGGGACTGACTGGCTTACAGATCCACATAAGGCACTTGAGAGAGATTTTGTCCAAATGGCTAGGATAGGATTTCCATTTGGCTTGAATGAATGTACAATTCGGTTCAACAACTCTGACTGGTCCACATTGTTTCCTATTTTAATCGGTTAACCTATTTTGACTTATTTTACATCTTACTTTTGTAATTCCAAAAATGTGTCGCATGCATCAAATCTAAGCAGGAGGGCTGATCTGGACTCATTCAGAAGATGTTTTGGTTTAAAAGGAGGGAGAGGCCGATACCTGTCACCCATGTGTAGCCGCTCGCATGCACAGCCATAAATCATAAAGCATGTTTAATGAGGTCCGGGTAAAGCCTTGTTATGTGTACATTTGGATGCGTGAGGAGAGGGAAAGCACAGACCTTAGAGATGGTTAACACTGAACCATATAACACTAGTGCTGATTCCCAACCACCCTCTGTTTAAAGGTACATTTTTTTTTAGCAATTTCTTACATACATAATTTAGTATTCATTGGAGTATCGTATTCATTCATCGTTGACCTCTGCATGATGCAGAGGTCAACGACAGACAATGTTAGAGAGACCAGGCTGATTATAATTGTTTAAAAAAACATATGGTTTGATCACACTTCAGTCATCTACGGTTGTTCCCTGGTCAGTCACATAAACCGCTGGTCAACTTTAACCTGCTTGTGCACTGACCACGTTCCAAGTCACCAGGTTCTGTGACACACAAACAACCATTATTATGTTCCTACATCGCTTATGTTATCGCATGCTTCCTCTAGAGATCACAGAAAGGTAAAATGCACACAAAAGCCACATTCAGCAGCGTTCTCTTTTTTTTGGGAAGGGCACCTTTGTTGCGGAATTTGAGGGAAGTTTGCCAAGTTCTCCTTTGTTAGAGACTCCATGCTGTGTGTGTTCTTTTCTAATTAGAATCAAAATGGCTGAATCAGCGAAAGCTAATCTTTTACAGGACATTTGCAGTCGTGGGGAAATGGAGGAGTATTTGGTGCTGTATTATTTTCTCTATATGTCACAAAGTTATGGGCATGACATAATGACAGGACCAGTAGACAGTAAAGTATAAATCAACTTCGTGGCATCTAATAGCCCTGTAAGTCTTATTAAACATGCTAACACATCAATTGGAATCAAATGGAAATACAGTTGTGCCAAGGATTCATAACGTTAGTCGATTTGTTAAGGAAAAAAGAACTGACATTCACATATTGTCTAGCAGCAATTTATTCTGTCTCCTAGCTCTCGTAAATGCTGCATCATTCGAGGAAGGAGAAGAGGCAGCCAGAATGACTGGATTAAGCAACCCATTCAACAGGGATGGAGATGGCTTGGCTTGGGCCCTTGCCGTACAGTTACATTACAGACAAGTGCATTCTGGGAGACCTGACTGTCCAGCCATCCCGAAGTTTTTCCAAAATAGTGCTTCTAGTGATGTCAGCCAAATGGCTCTGACACGATGAAGACATAAGTTGACGTGGGGACATAAGAGCCACCAAAATACAAACGTTGTGTTTACAAACTTAGTAGAAGGGGCCGTTATCAAAAACATGTAGTTGTTTCCCCATTAAAATGTTAACTTATTTAAATGTTTTAAGTAGCTGTAGTCCCTCTGCACCGTGTGGATTTTGAGGACTTGCTACAGACTAATAGTAATGGGAGGTGTATACTGTAACACTGAAGAACATTTCTGCATGTGTGAAAAGCTGAAGTGGGGTTTTGGATTGTCAGTGTGAGTAAAGCAGACAGCTGGGAGGTCTCTCAGCTACATGAAATAATCTGTGTCTGCCCCGCGATTTTCATCCATCTGAAACATGGAAACAATGTTCCTGTTTCCACATGTGTAGCGGCATATATGACGCTATCAAACCATCATCCCAGAAAGGAAGGGGACATTACTTTAATGGTCTTTCCATGGCTTTCCATGGATGTCCTGAAGCACTGGGACTGACAGCCTTACTAAACTCTTCAATTAAGACTGTATGTCTGTCCAGCCAGACCGTGAGCATGTTAATCACATGCTAAATGGCCTATGAGAAATGCATAATGCATGCTCTAACTCCAATAATACAGGCACTGTCAGTAACATACAGCAACATGAACACTGACACAGTCCAGCAGGAAGCTGAAACCCCTCTCCTATACTTTCCAAGTCATGATCACCGTAGTAACAACAGGAAGCATGTGAGACTGAATCGCTCGAGGGGGTGGATTTGAGGTGGGGTGAGAAGTTAACTTTAGATGGCAGTTTCTGAGCTGATGGGCCATCCCCCACCCCCACTTCTCATAATGGTCTGACCCAGGAGCCCCTTCCTGAGTGTAAATCAGCCTGGCCCGGTAATGGTTCAGGCCAGATCAGGTGAGCAGGTTAAGTGGAGGTCTCTGTGCCATGTTGTAATGTGGAGCACATGGTGGGCCTGTGCGGCTAGCTGACTGTTGGCACACCCTCCACACTTCTCCCCTATGTTCCTTGGTTCCCTGGGCAACCCATGGCCTGATTGGACCCATATGCAGGCCAGGGTTATTTGACGCATAGGATTAGCTAGGGATGAGGAGGGATATTTATTTTACAGGGAGCGTTTTTCTCTGTTTCATCTGTTGTTTAATTCTCTGACCCCAGCCGACCCCGGCCACCTCCAAGATTAAACCGTGTTTTATAACCTGTGTGTACTATGCCCATTCCCCAACATAACCCTACATCTGGACAACAGTGTGCTAAATGTCTTTTGAAACCCATTACATTTCCATACATTAGTGTAGGAGCTTGAAGAGAGTGTGACCACCAACGATTTCCAGCCCTGTATGCCTTAATAAAGACAAGCCGTAGCCACACAAAATGTATAGCCACAACGCCGAACTGCAGCTGGATCAAAATGAGATACATGTTTCTTTTCCAACACAAACACATTGACAAGCACACACTGTTTTTCTCATACATTACCCACAGTTTGTCTCTATAGGCTGTCGTAGCAGGGATGAGTGAACAACTGAAATGGACGGAGGTAGAGCGCAGTTGCAGCTTAAGACTGTTTCCCCCTTTTGTATTATGACCACAAAATGAGTTTGGCGAGCAGAGCCAAAGACAACCGCCACCCCATCGGAGTAAAAATAAAACAACGCCCCTCGAAGAAATGGCAAATTACAGTGTCTGGCCTCATATTTGATGATTTTTACAAGCAGACATAAACGCCTCAGAGTAATTGAGCTCCCTCCCCAGACACTTTATTGGGGTGACGGCAGCATCTCTCATAACCTCCCATAATGCCCTGGAACAAGTGGCCATTGTGCTGAGATGCTGAGCTGTGGAGGAGAGAGAGAGAGGCAAGAGGGCTTGGTCCTCAGATCCCACAGCCCAGGCTGAGGGTGCGGGGGCCGGAGGGGAGAAGTTCTGAGTCAACATCTGTGCTGCTTTGTGTGTATATGTCCCAGGAAGATGCTGGGGAGCCTGGAAGAGAGGAGGAGCGGCTGGCACCAGAAAATAAGTGAGGAGAAAGCTGGTCAGAGATGGCCATGGCTGGCTGCACCACTGGACTGGACTGGACCAGAGAGGCTGGAGCTGTTTCGATGCTCTGGGGTATTTTGACTTGGACTTGGGCTGTTGCCTTTGAACAGGTTCAGCCTGAAGAGTGTGTTGGTCATGGCCCACAATGTGTGACCTCTATGGTCAAACTGTTGTGAAAAAAAACCTTGTTGGTGGTTAGATAAGTGAGAGGAGACAGTTACACAACAACATGGCTATTGTGGGCACCTAATGCAATAACCAGCAGCACCTATTTACATCACACAACTTATTCAGACTATATTGAACTGAGCCTATGCAAGCAGGAGACAGGCCAAGTTGATGGTAAATGGTAAAACAGGGGAGGCTGTAAGCAGCTGTTTTGGATCTGGCCAGCTCTCACAACAGGCCCCTCCACACTGGGATCCAGCCACACAACATCATGGTCTTTAGAAGAGAGAGGGACACACCAAGCCAGGCTCTGTCATCGGCCAGGGTGCTGACGCTCAGCTAGGCTCTGCTCTCCACTGTGAGTCAAATAAAGAGGCATGGCGATGAGAATATAACAGGCTGCTCGACGTTCACCGCATCTCAACACCCTCTCTCTCTCTTTCAGGCCGCCCCATCTGGGGCTCTTTCCACTAGATCATGCTAACACAACTCTCTCCCCTTCAGTCCTGGCCCTGCCTGTTTGGAAGCCATTTTGATATCAGCAAATACTTGGCCTGTATGTTTGTTCAATGTCAGATATGCCTCTTATAAAACCGACTTAATCATGTAAGCGGTAAGCGAGAAGTTTACGGTAAGCGAGAAGTTACGTTAAGCGAGAAGTTTACCGGCAAAGGCGAACAACAGCGCCAGCCATGGCCTATTCAACCTGCTTGGAGAACGGGTGTGCACCAGCATTAATCAAACACTCTTCTGTATATAGTAAAATGATGTTCATCTCTCATGGACACACATACACAAACTGATGGTCTGTTCTTGCCAGTAAACACATAGGCGCTCTTGTTTTCAATTGTCATGGAGACGGAGCTGTTCTGTTGTTTTTGGACAGATGTTATAAACTGTCAAAATAAAAAACTTGCACACTCCATGTTTAATCTCCCAGCAATTTATTGGGTATTTACCAACGTTTCGGCATCACTGTGTCTTCCTCAGGGTAATGTCATGAATACTTGAACTAGGTTATGTAGACACACAGTGCAATTAGTGTAACCAATGACAGTAGTGAGGGGTGTGTCATAATGATTAAGTTAATTGAAATTAATTAGTGAAACTGTTAAAATAAATTGTATATGGCATATTAAATATACAGTCGTGGCCAAAAGTTTTGAGAATGACACAAATATACATTTTTCACAAAGTCTGCTGCCTCAGTTTGTATGATGGCAATTTGCATATACTCCAGAATGTTATGAAGAGTGATCAGATGAACTATGAAGTCCCTCTTTGCCATGCAAATGAACTGAATCCCCCCAAAAACATTTCCACTGCATTTCAGCCCTGCCACAAAAGGACCAGCTGACATCACGCCAGTGATTCTCTCGTTAACACAGGTGTGAGTGTTGACGAGGACAAGGCTGGAGATCACTCTGTCATGCTGATTGAGTTCGAATAACTGACTGGAAGCTTCAAAAGGAGGGTGGTGCTTGGAATCATTGTTCTTCCTCTGTCAACCATTGTTACCTTCAAGGAAACACGCGCCGTCATCATTGCTTTGCACAAAAAAGGCTTCACAGGCAAGGATATTGCTGCCAGTAAGATTGCACGTAAATCAACCATTTATCGGATCATCAAGAACTTCAAGAAGAGCGGTTCAAATGTTGTGAAGAAGGCTTCAGGGCACCCAAGAAAGTCCAGCAAGCGCCAGGACCGTCTCCTAAAGTTGATTCAGCTGCAGGATCGGGGCACCACCAGTAGAGAGAGCGTGCTCAGGAATGGCAGCAGGCAGGTGTGAGTGCATCTGCACGCACAGTGAGGCAAAGACTTATGGAGGATGGCCTGGTGTCAAGATTGTTTGGGGCATCCGGAAAAAAGCTTGTTCCCGGAGAAGACAAGGTGAGTGCTACCATCAGTCCTGTGTCATGCCAACAGTAAAGCATCCTGAGACCATTCATGTGTGGGGTTGCTTCTCAGCCAAGGGAGTGGGATCACTCGCAATTTTGCCTAAGAACACAGCCATGAATAAAGAATGGTACCAACACATCCTCCGAGAGCAACTTCTCCCAACCATCCAGGAACAGTTTGGTGATGAGCAATGCCTTTCCAGCATGATGGAGCACCTTGCCATAAGGCAAAAGTGATAACTAAGTGGCTCGGGGAACAAAACATCGATATTTTGGGTCCATGGCCAGGAAACTCCCCAGACCTTAATCCCATTGAGAACTTGTGGTCAGTCCTCAAGAGGCGGGTGGACAAACAAAAACCCACAAATTCTGACAAACTCCAAGCATTGATTATGCAAGAATGGGCTGCCATCAGTCACGATGTGGCCCAGAAGTTAATTGACAGCATGCCAGGGCGGATTGCAGAGGTCTTGAAAAAGAAGGGTCAACACTGCAAATATTGACTCTTTGCATCAACTTCATGTAATTGTCAATAAAAGCCTTTGACACTTGTGAAATGCTTGTAATTATACTTCAGTATTCCATAGTAATATCTGGCAAAAATATCTAAAGACACTGAAGCAGCAAACCTTGTGGAAATTAATATTTGTGTCATTCTCAAAACTTTTGGCCACGACTGTATTATGCTATTGTTATCATATAGAAACATAATGGAATATTGTACATCATATTAGCATCAACGTACATTATTGTTTCATTCAATTTCACATAATAATTTCGTATTTCATTTTTGTTACATGTAATCTTTTGGTTCAACCTCACAGATGTTAGACACAGATTTGTCGGTCGTCTACACCCATCCCAGTTCTGTTATAATCTCCACCCGGCACAGCCAGAAGAGGACTGGCCACCCCTCATAGCCTGGTTCCTCTCTAGGTTTCTTCCTAGGTTTTGTCCTTTCTAGGGAGTTTTTCCTAGCCACCGTGCTTCTACACCCGCATTGCTTGCTGTTTGGGGTTTTAGGCTGGGTTTCTGTACAGCACTTTGAGATATCAGCTGATGTAAGAAGGGCTATCTAAATACATTTGATTTGATTTGATCCCAGACCAGGTGACCACCAGAACGGGTGTCTCGGGTTGCAGAGACCTGAGGAGGTCGAAGGCCGGGGCGGGCGGCTGGCCGGGAGGGGTAGGGTGCACCGTACGTCCCATCAGACGACAGCCTTGCCCCACTTAGAGAGGGGAACAGCTGGGATCAGGTTACACCCCTGGCCCCTGCCAATAGTGCTCCATTAGCCCCATTGTCTGGAGGATGAGACCTGGCCCTGTTATCAGACGGGCCTCAAACACTGCCTCGGATGACACCGCTGCTCCCTTTCTAAATGGCCCAATTTCAGGGCCCATTTCCCCTTTCTATGCACCCCTGGCCAGGAAGGCCCAGTGCACTTGATAGCGTTTGATTCACACGAGCCTCTTTGTGTATGCGTGCCAGAGTGATATCAGTATCTCTGTATGGTGGGGGTGAGCTGGGGGGCTATCGAGACAATGCAGAGTACTTCTTTCAGACCACTGCCCTGTCCTCTCCCACCCCAAGGTAAATGAGCAGTGAGGCTGATACTCGGGTGCCTTCAGCTATCCATTAAGTAAGTACATTACCTGTTGACTAAGCACAGCGCCTGTGTGTCCACTCTGACTTACCACAGTCTGGGTTGTCCTGTCCGTACAGGCCAGGCTGGCAGCCCATGAAGCATCGGTATGAGCCAATGGTGTTCTCACAGCGCCAGGTGCCACACACTGAGCTACCAAACTCCTTACACTCATTCTGATCTGTGGAGAGAGACAGAAGATGTTCTAATGTCATACACATATCAATCCTATCCTCCACCTCTCACAGCAGCATGGATCTCCAGCATGAGTAGGCCCGGCCAGGAGCCCTGAGATAAACATGTGCTTATGTCATACATGCATGCACACGCACACATGCACTGACACACAGCAACCCTACTCCTCATAGGCAGCACAATAGCTCCCCCAGCATGAGTAGGCCTGGCCAGGAGACCTGTGGTGCTGCTCAGCAGCAGCATGGCCAAGAGCAATATTTTACAGCAACTGAAAAACGTGTGAAGGAGCAAAGGGAGACGTTCCAGAGGGAGAATCACCTCCATCCCACAATGGGTTAATTCACCCCCCAAAGGGGAGATGGGAAGGAGAGCTCCAGTCACTGGGAGCTCCCTTACGCAAGGCTACAGCCAGAGGAAAGCCTCTGAGCCAGGATTGGACTCTCTCGCTGAGGGAACGTCACCACTGAAACCAAACTGATTACAGCTACATAATCAATCATAGGCAACGTGTCACACCGGGATGCGAACTCTGGTCTAAATGGACCAGAACATTCTATTAATTCTGGTGAAATGTTGTGAGAATGTAGTGTTTCAGTTGGGGCAGAAGCAGTGGCTTGTTGTGGGAAGAGTGAGGGAGGTATGAGGTTGGTAGAGGGTTCTTACCCTCACAGTCGGCTGTGTCTGCAGAGTACTTGAAGCCAGTCTCACAAAGGCAGATGTAGGAGCCATCCATGTTTAGACACTGACCATGGGAGCACACGCCATCCTTGCTGCACTCATCAACATCTGGAGGAGAAAGGAGGATGAGAGGGGGGAGAGAGAGAGTGAAAGAGAGAGACGAGGGAAGAGTGTGACCGAGAGAAAAAGAGACAAATGGAGAGGAAAGTGTGAAAGGAAATGATTGTTAAGTTTTCTATGTTGATTACAGTCTTGAAGTATTATCTCCTTTGGTACAATATGAATCAGTCCACCCACTGAGAATCTCATTCTCTTTTAGCATGAAGAAAAATAATGTGTGCAGTCAAGGGTTTGTCTGAGAGTAAGATACACTGCCCATTTGGAACACTTTACTGTACTGGCAAACAGGAAATATGAAAAAAAAAACTATGTACCTTCCCAGCAAACCAGAATTTGTTCTAGGCAAGTTCCCAGAACTTTAGATAGGTTCTGGCAAAATTTCTCATAACACAAAAACTGTCCAGTCGTGCTGATGATTATACAAAGAGGGTTGATGATTATACAACGAGGGTTGATGATTATACAACGAGGTTTTGATGATTATACAATGAGGATTGGTGAATATACGAGGGTTGGTGATTATACAACGAGGGTTGATGATTATACAACGAGGGTTGATGATTATACAACGAGGGTTGATGATTAGGGTTGATGATTATACAACGAGGGTTGATGATTAGGGTTGATGATTATACAACGAGGGTTGATGATTATACAACGAGGGTTGGTGATTATACAACGAGGGTTGGTGATTATACAACGAGGGTTGATGATTAGGGTTGATGATTATACAACGAGGGTTGATGATTATACAACGAGGGTTTATGATTATACAACAAGGGTTGATGATTAGGGTTGATGATTATACAACGAGGGTTGATGATTATACAACGAGGGTTGGTGATTATACAACGAGGGTTGGTGATTATACAACGAGGGTTGATGATTAGGGTTGATGATTATACAACGAGGGTTGATGATTATACAACAAGGGTTGGTGATTATACAACGAGGGTTGGTGATTATACAACAAGGGTTGGTGATTATACAACGAGGGTTGGTGATTATACAACGAGAGTTGATGATCTTGCTGTAGATCTGAAGATTGTAGGTTCAATCCCACATATTCTTTAACCATGTTCTTTTGAAGGAAAAAAATACGGTGATATTGAGGCTCAGATATAATCTACTAGAAGAGAGGATGTCTTTATTTCATTTAGATATAGAAATCCAGGCAGAATTTAGATTAACTGTAGAAAATAAAACATTCTGGAAAAATTTACTGTTTAACTTTTTTTTTAACACACCCGATATAATTCCTAATTTGAGAAGCTTGATATGGTCCCAGCTATGTTATTTTTCATGAACTAAAAAACTAAAGTGATCCTAGATCAGCCCTCATAGTGTTGGATACCTTGTAATTATGGCCCAGAAGTACGCATCATATAAAGAGTATGAGTGAAGTGATGTTGAATAACCCAGTTAACAGTATATCCCTGGGTTAGTTATGTCTAAGAAGGCTAACGATTGACCATACTGCCATGGTTATATACTGAAAAAATAAGATTTGGTTATCAAAAATATTCTTTGAATGTTTTTCGGATGTTATAATCCTAATGTTAGATCAAATCCTTACTAAAACTTAATGGGAATCTTAGATAATGTCCTGGGGATGTTCCCGGTTTGCTGGGTTAGCTATTGGTCTGGGAACATTCACTCCGACTAGTAAAACATTTATAATGATGGCTTTATGCTTGATTAAATGTAGATTGGTGGATAATTGCCACATTACAACATAACTTACAAGGTATTTGGACTGAATAATAAGTGGGGGCAAGGCAGAAAAGCAACAAAAATAGAACACAAATGAAAAGCCCCTCTTCTTCTGCCAAGGGCTGATAATGAGACAAATCTCTCAAGGTAGATAGTAAACACATGTATGGAGGTACAGGGAACAAAACAGTCTGAGAAGTGCCTAGGTAAACACCCAAATGTATGTTCCAGTTTAATAACTATATGATTCAATAACAAACATTTATAGCAATGATTTATCTCAAACAGAGCTGCATGGCAGGTTATGCTATATTGACAAGTGATTCGTTCATCTTTGTGATTTATATTAGTCCTATGCCCACTGTTGAGTCCCAGACAGTGAAAGTGCCCATAGCCCTATAAGCAACCATCTATCCAGCCAGTCCACCTGTGTTCCAACCAGAGGACCAAACACTCTGGGCTCACCTGACCCCCTCCTTCCCATGTACCCCCTCTCCTCTTCCTGCAGGGCCCATGGCAGAGAGGCCTGGCTTTCATTGTGTCAGCGCTGCACACACAACAGCAGACGGCATGAAAATATACCCAGCATCTGATTTATAGGATAATTAAAGGGCAATATTTGCTGTGGCAGAGGGCCAGGGGAGTGTGCAGGTTGGGTCTGCCTTGCTCACTGGTGTGGTGCTGTAGTACATGGCCACAGCACAGGGGACATCAGGGAGAGCCCAGCCATCAGCACTGGGTACTGGGGAGGGGCTGCCTAGCCTGCTGGGTACGTATGGGGCGGTAGGTAGCCTAGTGGTTACGAGTGTGGGGCCAGTGACCGAAAGGTCGTTGGTTCGAATCCCCAAGCTGACTAGGTGAAAAATCTGTTGATGTGCCCTTGGATAAGAGTGTCTGCTAAATGACTAAAATGTAAATGAATGGCTGGAAGAGGTCTCATCCTGAATCCCTCATCCTCTACCCCCAGAGAGGGGCCCTGCTCGATGCTTACCTGCTTCACATCACTCTAGAGCTGATAACATGCTCAGTGTACTGCCCAATGTTTTTTCATCCAGGCTATGCTAACTCTAGGTACCCTTCAGCAGTAAACTATACCAGAATCAATAATACGCAGGTCAGACATTTAGCCTGAGTTATGTTCCCTTCATATTGATTCTCCCAGAGGGTTCCATTCCTCTGTATTTTGACAGCTAATGCTCCAGAAGGTTTCAGTGAAAGGCTAGCTAGCTCTCTTGCCAACAATTAGGAGCAGCATTTTTCCCCCTCTGTTGTGACCAGGGCAATGGGTGCGGCTGGAATGACATCAAACCTGGTCCAGTGGAGCTGAGAGAGGGGCAGCAGTGAGACGGTTGATGTCTGGCCATGGCCTGTTAGAAACAATGGCTGGGTTTGATGACTGCTGCCTAACTGGTCTGGGGAACAAGTGGACACCCAGGCACCCCAGAGCAGGAGCAGGGGGGGGGGGGGGGGGGGGAGGGGGGGAGAGGGGTCAGCCCTGAGAGAGACAGGGTCAGGGAGTACAAGCTGCCCTCTGCATGCACTGTCTGCCCTCACCCAGACAGGAGAGGGGCTTGTGGCTTGTCCTAATTGTGGTAATACATTCAAACCAGTTGGTAGTTAGTTATAAACAGTATATATTGTTCTCTCTCACCTTGGCAGCCAATTCCATCTGTGGTGCCTGTGGTGTATCCATCAGGGCAGATGCAGAGGTAGGAACCCTCTGTGTTTAGACAGTCCCCATCTCCACAGATCCCCCCAGACTGACACTCATCCACATCTGTAATACATACACACACACAGAGGCAAACATGACAACATGACAGGCTAATCGGATAGTTAATCAAGGACAGTTCATCAATACACACACAGCTGAACAGGAGAGGACGTCACCCCTCCCATCCTAAGAGAGAGGGTGTGAGTGTGTGTACCTCTGCAAGATGTCCCGTCCACCATCTCCAGGCCCGGGGGACAGGAGCAGCTGTATGAACCAGGGTTGTTGGTACACTGTCCTGCCAGACACAGACCGTGGTCCTCACACTCGTTGATGTCTGCCGGGGGACACAGACACACACAGTGCGTAATGTAGCGTGACACATTCCCACCACAGCTGGGAGGTCATTAGGTCTTAATCCAAGTGGGTCCTCAGTTTGTCCTCCAAATAAAGCGGGCAAAACTTCAAGGAAAGTGTCACCATCTACCACATGAATGTACATAATTCTCATCTTTTATATCAGGGAATTATGACGACTCAAATCGCATCTACTGCACAGGATGTTGGTGGCACCTTAATTGGGGAGGATGGCTCGTGGTAATGACTGGAGCGGAATCAGTGGAATGGTATCAAATACATCATACACATAGTTTTCAGATGTTTTATGCCATTCCATTTGCTCCGTTCCAGCCTCCAGTGATCTGCAGGTACTCGTCTACCACGCAGAGCTGTGACTGACTACAAATAAATCATCAGCATAAGAGGAGAACTTCCAGCAGGAGTGAAGGGTCATTAGAGTTTGTCCCAAGTAAAAAAGTAGTACCTTCACAGGTGAGCCCATTGGGCGCCAGCGTGAAGCCAAGGTCACAGGTCATACAGGAGTAGGAGCCCTCTGTGTTGCTGCAAACGCCCATGGGACAAACCCCTGGGGACAGGCACTCATTTATGTCTGAGAGAGAGAGAGAGAGAGAGAGAGAGAGAGAGAGAGAGAGAGAGAGAGAGAGAGAGAGAGAGAGAGAGAGAGAGAGAGAGAGAGAGAGAGAGAGAGAGAGAGAGAGGGAGAGAGAGAGGGAGAGAGGAGAGAAAGATAGGAGAAAGAGAGAAGAGACAGAGAGAAGAGAGATGGAGACAGAGAGAGAGGGGAGAGAGAGAGGAGAGAAAGAGAGAGAGAAAGAAAGAGGAGACAGAGAGAAGAGAGATGGAGACAGAGAGGAGAGAGAGAAAGAAAGAGAGAGAGAGAGAGAGAGAGAGAGAGAGAGAGAGAGAGACAGAGACAGAGACAGAGACAGAGACAGAGACAGAGAGAAAGAAAGAAAAAAAGAAAGAAAGAAAGAAAGAAAGAGGAGAGAAAGATGGAGACAGAGGGGGAAGAGAGAAAAGAGAGAGAGCATCATAACATGAGTGAGGTCAGATCTAGCCTAAGGAGCCAGTCTCTCAGTCTGCCTCTGGCCTGACAACATGACTAATGGATGAATGCAAGGAGTCAGTCTCTCAGTCTGCCTCTGGCCTGATAACATGACTAATGGCTGAATGCAAGGAGTCAGTCTCTCAGTCTGCCTCTGGCCTGATAACATGACTAATGGCTGAACGCAAGGAGTCAGTCTCTCAGTCTGCCTCTGGCCTGATAACATGACTAATGGCTGAACGCAAGGAGTCAGTCTCTCAGTCTGCCTCTGGCCTGATAACATGACTAATGGCTGAATGCAAGGAGTCAGTCTCTCAGTCTGCCTCTGGCCTGACAACATGACTAATGGCTGAATGCAAGGAGCCAGTCTCTCAGTCTGCCTCTGGCCTGAAAACATGACTAATGACTGAATGCAAGGAGTCAGTCTCTCAGTCTGCCTCTGGCCTGATAACATGACTAATGGCTGAATGCAAGGAGTCAGTCTCTCAGTCTGCCTCTGGCCTGATAACATGACTAATGGCTGAATGCAAGGAGTCAGTCTCTCAGTCTGCCTCTGGCCTGATAACATGACTAATGGCTGAATGCAAGGAGTCAGTCTCTCAGTCTGCCTCTGGCCTGAAAACATGACTAATGGCTGATCGCAAGGAGTCAGTCTCTCAGTCTGCCTCTGGCCTGATAACATGACTAATGGCTGAATGCAAGGAGTCAGTGCAAGGAGTCAGTCTCTCAGTCTGCCTCTGGCCTGAAAACATGACTAATGGCTGAATGCAAGGAGTCAGTCTCTCAGTCTGCCTCTGGCCTGATAACATGACTAATGGCTGAATGCAAGGAGTCAGTGCAAGGAGTCAGTCTCTCAGTCTGCCTCTGGCCTGATAACATGACTAATGGCTGAATGCAAGGAGTCAGTCTCTCAGTCTGCCTCTGGCCTGAAAACATGACTAATGGCTGAATACAAGGAGTCAGTCTCTCAGTCTGCCTCTGGCCTGATAACATGACTAATGGCTGAATGCAAGGAGTCAGTGCAAGGAGTCAGTCTCTCAGTCTGCCTCTGGCCTGATAACATGACTAATGGCTGAATGCAAGGAGTCAGTCTCTCAGTCTGCCTCTGGCCTGATAACATGACTAATGGCTGAATGCAAGGAGTCAGTCTCTCAGTCTGCCTCTGGCCTGAAAACATGACTAATGGCTGAATGCAAGGAGTCAGTCTCTCAGTCTGCCTCTGGCCTGATAACATGACTAATGGCTGAATGCAAGGAGTCAGTGCAGGGAGTCAGTCTCTCAGTCTGCCTCTGGCCTGATAACATGACTAATGGCTGAATGCAAGGAGTCAGTCTCTCAGTCTGCCTCTCGCCTGACAACATGACTAATGGCTGAATGCAAGGAGTCAGTCTCTCAGTCTGCCTCTGGCCTGATAACATGACTAATGGCTGAATGCAAGGAGTCAGTCTCTCAGTCTGCCTCTGGCCTGATAACATGACTAATGGCTGAACGCAAGGAGTCAGTCTCTCAGTCTGCCTCTGGCCTGATAACATGACTAATGGCTGAACGCAAGGAGTCTGTCTCTCAGTCTGCCTCTGGCCTGATAACATGACTAATGGCTGAATGCAAGGAGCCAGTCTCTCAGTCTGCCTCTGGCCTGATAACATAACTAATGGCTGAACGCAAGGAGTCAGTCTCTCAGTCTGCCTCTGGCCTGATAACATGACTAATGGCTGAATGCAAGGAGTCAGTCTCTCAGTCTGCCTCTGGCCTGATAACATGACTAATGGCTGAATGCAAGGAGTCAGTCTCTCAGTCTGCCTCTGGCCTGATAACATGACTAATGGCTGAACGCAAGGAGTCAGTCTCTCAGTCTGCCTCTGGCCTGATAACATGACTAATGGCTGAACGCAAGGAGTCAGTCTCTCAGTCTGCCTCTGGCCTGATAACATGACTAATGGCTGAATGCAAGGAGCCAGTCTCTCAGTCTGCCTCTGGCTTGATAACATAACTAATGGCTGAACGCAAGGAGTCAGTCTCTCAGTCTGCCTCTGGCCTGATAACATGACTAATGGCTGAATGCAAGGAGCCAGTCTCTCAGTCTGCCTCTGGCCTGATAACATAACTAATGGCTGAACGCAAGGAGTCAGTCTCTCAGTCTGCCTCTGGCCTGATAACATGACTAATGGCTGAATGCAAGGAGTCAGTCTCTCAGTCTGCCTCTGGCCTGATAACATGACTAATGGCTGAATGCAAGGAGTCAGTCTCTCAGTCTGCCTCTGGCCTGACAACATGACTAATGGCTGAATGCAAGGAGCCAGTCTCTCAGTCTGCCTCTGGCCTGAAAACATGACTAATGACTGAATGCAAGGAGTCAGTCTCTCAGTCTGCCTCTGGCCTGATAACATGACTAATGGCTGAATGCAAGGAGTCAGTCTCTCAGTCTGCCTCTGGCCTGATAACATGACTAATGGCTGAATGCAAGGAGTCAGTCTCTCAGTCTGCCTCTGGCCTGATAACATGACTAATGGCTGAATGCAAGGAGTCAGTCTCTCAGTCTGCCTCTGGCCTGAAAACATGACTAATGGCTGATCGCAAGGAGTCAGTCTCTCAGTCTGCCTCTGGCCTGATAACATGACTAATGGCTGAATGCAAGGAGTCAGTCTCTCAGTCTGCCTCTGGCCTGATAACATGACTAATGGCTGAATGCAAGGAGTCAGTCTCTCAGTCTGCCTCTGGCCTGATAACATGACTAATGGCTGAATGCAAGGAGTCAGTGCAAGGAGTCAGTCTCTCAGTCTGCCTCTGGCCTGATAACATGACTAATGGCTGAATGCAAGGAGTCAGTCTCTCAGTCTGCCTCTGGCCTGATAACATGACTAATGGCTGAATGCAAGGAGTCAGTCTCTCAGTCTGCCTCTGGCCTGAAAACATGACTAATGGCTGAATGCAAGGAGTCAGTCTCTCAGTCTGCCTCTGGCCTGATAACATGACTAATGGCTGAATGCAAGGAGTCAGTGCAGGGAGTCAGTCTCTCAGTCTGCCTCTGGCCTGATAACATGACTAATGGCTGAATGCAAGGAGTCAGTCTCTCAGTCTGCCTCTCGCCTGACAACATGACTAATGGCTGAATGCAAGGAGTCAGTCTCTCAGTCTGCCTCTGGCCTGATAACATGACTAATGGCTGAATGCAAGGAGTCAGTCTCTCAGTCTGCCTCTGGCCTGATAACATGACTAATGGCTGAACGCAAGGAGTCAGTCTCTCAGTCTGCCTCTGGCCTGATAACATGACTAATGGCTGAACGCAAGGAGTCAGTCTCTCAGTCTGCCTCTGGCCTGATAACATGACTAATGGCTGAATGCAAGGAGCCAGTCTCTCAGTCTGCCTCTGGCCTGATAACATAACTAATGGCTGAACGCAAGGAGTCAGTCTCTCAGTCTGCCTCTGGCCTGATAACATGACTAATGGCTGAATGCAAGGAGCCAGTCTCTCAGTCTGCCTCTGGCCTGATAACATAACTAATGGCTGAACGCAAGGAGTCAGTCTCTCAGTCTGCCTCTGGCCTGATAACATGACTAATGGCTGAACGCAAGGAGTCAGTCTCTCAGTCTGCCTCTGGCCTGAAAACATGACTAATGGCTGAATGCAAGGAGTCAGTCTCTCAGTCTGCCTCTGGCCTGACAACATGACTAATGGCTGAATGCAAGGAGTCAGTCTCTCAGTCTGCCTCTGGCCTGATAACATGACTAATGGCTGAATGCAAGGAGTCAGTCTCTCAGTCTGCCTCTGGCCTGATAACATGACTAATGGCTGAACGCAAGGAGTCAGTCTCTCAGTCTGCCTCTGGCCTGACAACATGACTAATGGCTGAATGCAAGGAGTCAGTCTCTCAGTCTGCCTCTGGCCTGATAACATGACTAATGGCTGAACGCAAGGAGTCAGTCTCTCAGTCTGCCTCTGGTTTGATAACATGACTAATGACTGAATGCAAGGAGCCAGTCTCTCAGTCTGCCTCTGGACGCAAGGAGTCAGTCTGCACGTACAGTAAGCAAAGCCTCCTTTATTAGCTTGCACTGACAGTGCTTTATTAAAAAGGGTGGAGAGAAGTATGCAGGACAGGCATCTATTCCAAAACAGCAAGCTATTACAGGTGGTGTATAATTACTGTATCAACAAACACTCATGGCTCTCTGTTACGTGATCATTGGAAATTCCTTGCTCTGGTACAGATTGTATTTCTGATGGGGGAAATAGTGAAGGCCATTGTTAAGTGAATGGAATGGCTTTTGGTTTGCCTGTGGGTCAACAGAGGAGTTCCACAGTTTGTGCTGGCTGCGTAGGAGCTGGGGAGTGGTTGGTTTCATTTCAAATTAAGCCGTTAATCTTTCCCTGGCATGAAGACATCCATTAAAATCCAATCAAAGTCTGACTTGGACTTGTTTTCAGGATTTTCCCAGGGCAAAAACATTTCAAAAAGGAGATCTTCTTCCTAGTCTCGATCCACCCTTCCATTAAATGACATTAGAGTATGAACTGGATCTGTGCTGTTCATCTTGGGGAGAAGAATAGGAGGGCGGAGGTGAGTGTGTTCCAGAGGTTAGACAGTCTTACCCTGGCAGTGGGAGCCGTCCTCAGACAGGGTAAAGCCAGTCCCACAGCTGCTGCAGGAGAAGGATCCAGGACTGTTCCTACACAGCTGGCCTGGGCACACGTTAGCCACCAAGCACTCATCCACATCTGAACAACAGCACAGAGAAACAGAGAGAGAAGGCCAGTTAACTACATACCTGAACTGTAGCAGAGGATAGAATGCCTGGTGGAAAACATGACTACATGCCACATGTAATCATTTTGATCAGTTTCTAATTGATATGGCATAAAGTTCCACTGTCAACACATCTATCTCCCCAGCTGATCTATCAGTGGGACAGGCTGACTTCACTGTGTTTTATTTGAAGCCCATGTCTCTTTCTTTTGAACGCGGATCAGATGGATGGTGCCAGAGGGAGAGGGATGCAGGATCCAGTTATGATGTGATGTCTGGGAGGAGTATTTTGGGATCTTTAGCTAAGGAGACGGGCTTTGGGTCCAAGCCGTCACACCTGACATCATTTACAGACAACCTGAGCCTGCTGTTAACAAAAGGCGATGTGGGAGAGAGGCCTGGCTGGACTCACGCAGAGCCCAATGGAGGCGTTACCTGGCACACTCTCTCACATCTGTCACAGGCAGGGCAGAGGGCAGAGGTCAGAGCCTAACATGCTCATTGAGCACTCGGTAACACATGGCCTGCTAACGCACACAAATGCACAAACTCAGGCACGCACGCACACACCAACTCACATGTACGCAGGAAATGCGTCCAAGACTCACCATCACACTCCAGCCCATCCTCAGTCACTCTATAGCCTGACCCACAGGTGGTGCAGGTGAAGGAACCCTCAGTGTTGGTGCATGTTCCCCTGGGGCACGTAGTGGGCAGCTCACACTCATCAATATCTGTAAAACACCAATACGGTCTATTAAGTAAAACACCACTCCTTTGACGGACCATTAGATGTGGTTTCAGGGAGAATGGACCAACCTTCACACAGCTCTCCGTCTAGGGAGACGCTGTAGCCTGAGGGACAGGTGATGCAGGAGAAGGAGCCCTCAGAGTTCAGACAGATCCCGTTAGCACACACAGACCCAGACTGGCACTCATCAATATCTGGAGGAGACACCAGACCAGCACAGACATGAATTACTATTGGCAAACAAAGTATATACAAGTATTGCGTTACAGTTCTAAGACACACCTAGATCACAGTAACAGAGACAGTTATACAGTTGATGCACGCAAAGGGCATCCTTTACAGAAGGCGTGGGTTAATGTTCCAGCTGGGGAAGGCTTTGGCTGGACTCACCCTCACACCTCTGCCTGTCCTGGGACACCCTGTATCCGTCTTTACAGCGGGTGCAGGTGAAGGAGCCCTCTGTGTTGGCACACACCCCTCCCAGACACATGTCTGCCTTGGAGCACTCATCCACATCTGGAACAAAATGACAGATTGACATGAAGAATGAACAGTAGGATGCTACACACTGTCTGACATGCTATATCTGTCTATGGTGGATGATGATCTTTCAGGGTGTTGCCTGAAATGCTTAAGGTTGTACGGGTTCCATACCTTCACATCTCTGTCCATCCGCTGATCGCTGGAATCCAGGTCGGCAGTTTTTGCATGAGTAGGAACCTTCGGAATTGGTGCAAATTCCCGCGGGGCACACAGGTGTAGCACATTCGTCAACATCTAATAAAAACAACGATGAGGCATTAAAAGAGCCATAGAGAGCTCAGAGCTCGAGGAGAACAGTGGCATGCCGTGAAGGGTCATATTCCACACATCTAATCTTTTACAGACCTTCACAGGCCCTGCCGTCAGGAGCGCTTTGGTAACCAGGGTTACAGCTGCACCTGTGGGAGCCATCCAGATTGACACACCTGCCATGGAGGCAGGCTCCAGGGAGCAGACACTCATCCACATCTGGAGAAAAGACAGTATGTTGGAGGACCTTGTTAAACCACCGCTCCTCCTCACTGTTAACAACATTTATTAAAACCCCCTGGACCTCAAAGACTTCTTCAGTAGCACCATTTCCGCTTCAGAGAAATGTTTATTTTAATACCGAAACTGGAGAATGTATGATGTGGGACTTATGTTTTCACAAACAAGTACCTTGGCAACTGCTGTTGTCCAGAGAGGCCTGGTATCCTTGGTAACAGCTGCAGCTGTAGGAGCCCTCGGAGTTGACACACCTACCATGGGCGCACACCGATTGGTCCAAACACTCGTTGACATCTGAGGGTCAAGACAGGTCGCCAACATTGAGGTCACCACGCACAAAGACACATGAGTTTCACTGTGACAGATTTCAGACAGTAAAACACCCAGAACCCACGACATGATTAGTTGGAATATACTGACTGTATCCTGTGAATGTTTGTTATTATCTATTGTCCTGCCTTCATCTTTTCCAATTCATGCTCTAAGTCAATACACATGACAATGTCCAAAGCAAGTTATTTTTTGTGGAAGAAATCATACAGAAACATTGTTTTAGTTGACTCCAAAAGGCATAAAACAAAGACTATATTTCATGGCTCTCTAAGAATTTGCCAGGCAGCTCCTTCCTCTGTGCGTGTGATAGAGAGCATCTGTGTGTCTGTGAGTGTGTGAGTGGGCAGAGTACAACTCTCTCAACACAGTTGTGTGGGCAGGTTCAGTGTGAGGTGAATGACACAGTAGAAACAGAGGGCTACTGCACTGAAAACATTACAGGCAGGGCTTTGTGTGTCTCGTCTCGCGATGGCTCTAGCCAGACGTCTGTCAGTATGGCCCAAAACTTTGTTTCTGCAATCTCCTGGCATCTCTCAGTCCTCTACGATAAGCCTGACATGGGGCTGGAGCTGTTCTCTCTATCGCACAACCAATTAGGCTTATCCACAACGCAGCCAATTGGGCTCCAACTACTGTGCTACAGGCAATTGACTGAGGCAAACACTGGAAACAAACATAAAGAACACACACGCTGCTTGCATACATGGTCCCTGGTTTAGTTGAGTTCCTTCACCCATGTGGATATTAGCCTGTTAGTGGGGGTTTTGAACAAACTTTATTTAGCTCCTCTGTTCCACCTCATTTCCAGAGGAAGTGCAACTCAGCAACTAGTCATACTCCACATCACAATATAGAACGCTATGAGTGCATGGATTGTATTTGTTTAAAGATCTACTAGCAGAAAATAATGGAGCCCATGTAGTGTTTTCTTTGAAGGGAAAGTAATAAAACTGGAGTAATCAAAGAGCCCGTAAGGTAAGGTCGAGCCTTCTTCCGTCATAGGAATCATTGGGAAGAAGTTATAGAACGGGCCAAAAAACCTGCCTGGATAAGTTCACCTTTCACAGGCCAGCTCAGTCAGGGAGGACTTGACCTTTACACAATAATCACCTCAGACGCTAAAATATACAATATTTTTCTGGAGGAGGCGAGAAGGAGAAGATGTCACAATACCAGCCAGGAGCGTCTTACGTAACAGGAACACCTCAAGGTTGGGGGGGGGGGGGGGGTTGCTACACTGTGACGTTGGCTCGTTCAACATGCTACAGACCTTGTATAGTGTGTCATGCATTGTGTATTGAAGCCCTATAAACCCTCGTAGTGGTTTTATAGTGTAACAGAGGCAGTTATATGAGTGACTAACCACGGCCCTGTTTGTCTGACAGGGCCTTTTAACAGTTGGGTAATATTGGCCCCTTGACCCCTTCATACATCTCAGTCATCACTCCAGTCCTCTCCCCTTGACCCAGTAATAAAGACATAGCCCCGCTGGGCTCCACTGCAGAGGCCGGAGCCATCCAAAAATAATAGGCTGTTTGTTTAAGGCTGAGGCCAAGGGAAAATATTTTGACTCTCACAAATTGAAGAATTACAAACAATCTTTTACAGCAGCAGATGATATGAAAAGATCAGCAATAACAAGGGTGATATGTTTAACCCATTACAGTCTAAGCCCTGTCTAAGCCAGAGGGGGGGTTCTACTAAGCTATATGGAATTGTTTTAAGAAGGTCATACCAAGGATCATTTAGCTATTTCATTTAGAATTTTAAGACCTCTTGAAGTATGTTTTTTATTTTTTTTTATAAATATTTGATTAACATTTTTATTTGGCCTTACTGCTATTAGCCCATACAAATGCATTGAATAACAGATTCACTACACGGAACAACAGATAGTCTCCCCCAAAAAAGAAAAAATAAGTTTGTTCTGAAGTGTCTGTCCTATATCTGGGAGATATAAGAAAAATCAGGAAACATTTGTTTGTTTTTTTCACGTTTTTAACCCCTTATTCTTGGCATTAAACAGTTTCCATATTTACAGTCCTTCCATAAATGTTTTCAACTGGGACCGGGGGACCTTCAGACGAGTCTTGTTCAGCCTGTAGGCATCCTAGAGCAAAACATGTACGTGTTCATGAGAGTCTCACCTTTCCACAGAGGGGTCATATTAGTGTGTAGCCCAAATCGTTCGGACGCTACAGACGATTTTGTGAGAAGACCGATTTGGTCTGACAAACACCTGTCACCTTTCACCGCAGATGCGGAAGTGCGACATCGGCATATTAAGACGCATCCAATGTAAAAAAAAACAGACATCTCGAGCTTAAACTGACAGATTTTTATGGAGATGTTTTAATTATGCTAATAAAATTTCAGCGGGGGCGTGGACATTGACTCTAAGGGGTTGAACAATATGGGTCTGGCCCTGGGGGCTAGGGATTGACTCTAGGGGGTTGAACAATATGGGTCTGGCCCTGGGGGCTAGGGATTGACTCTAGGGGGTTGAACAATATGGGTCTGGCCCTGGGGGCTAGGGATTGACTCTAGGGGGTTGAACAATATGGGTCTGGCCCTGGGGGCTAGGGATTGACTCTAGGGGGTTGAACAATATGGGTCTGGCCCTGGGGGCTAGGGATTGACTCTAGGGGGTTGAACAATATGGGTCTGGCCCTGGGGGCTAGGGATTGACTCTAGGGGGTTGAACAATATGGGTCTGGCCCTGGGGGCTAGGGATTGACTCTAGGGGGTTGAACAATATGGGTCTGGCCCTGGGGGCTAGGGATTGACTCTAGGGGGTTGAACAATATGGGTCTGGCCCTGGGGGCTAGGGATTGACTCTAGGGGGTTGAACAATATGGGTCTGGCCCTGGGGGCTAGGGATTGACTCTAGGGGGTTGAACAATATGGGTCTGGCCCTGGGGGCTAGGGATTGACTCTAGGGGGTTGAACAATATGGGTCTGGCCCTGGGGGCTAGGGATTGGCAGATATTACAAAAATAATAGAGCAACTGGAAGGTTAAAGAGTGAGGGAGAGAAGGACTGAGCTTATGAGTCACTAAATCACTGCCCACGCTATGAGAGAGCCATCACTCAAGCCCCACCAAGGCCTCTCCTGCAAGTGCTGTGGTTGGGGTGCTGTGGTAGTCCCCTGCACATAAAACATCCAATATTAACCCCTTTGAAAAGAGTATAACAGCATGAAATACATTTTCCACTATCCTTAATGACTCCAGCCCTTTGAGCAAAGCTATAAGTGAAAAATCTAATTCAGACTTTTGGTTGCAAACTATAGAGTATCAGGCCTGTCAACATGTCCTTAAGACCATTCACCGTTGCACTGATGACATCTTATTGGTCATTTCTGGTGTTGCCAACTGAAAGCTTTGCTTACGTAAAGTGTGCCAGGCAGGCTGGGGGAATATTATCAAATCATAAAGAAGTTTAAGAGGGAAACCCAGCTCATTTCCAGGCATGGCCCCTGGAGGCCCATCTTACCCAGACATCTCCCGCTGGCAGCCCTGAACCCGGGGCCACAGGCCTGGCACTGGAAGGAGCCTGGGGTGTTGACACACCTTCCACTGGGGCACGAGCTGGGGCCCTGGCACTCATCTACGTCTGGTAATGGAACAGGGGAGGGAGAGGAGAGAGGGGAGTTGAGGAAATAACCATTAAAATAAGCCTGGATCTAGTCTCTGCATTTACACGGGCACTCCCACGCACGCACACACACACACACACACACACACACACACCAATAATCATGCCTATATCCTCCCTCTGGTATTGCCTCCTATTTAAAGTCTCCACTTTGTTTTTCCCCTGGCTCAGAGCTGAGGAAAATACAACAATGTCTGTTCTGTGGCTGGATTAGATATGAACCCAGTGCAGCCAATAAACACCCATGGCCAGCATTGTGATGTTCTGAAAGTACAGAGTATTAAGGTTGTCTGTCTCTGTGCTGGATTCACCTTCACACTGCCCTTTCCTGGACTTGGCGTAGCCACTCTTGCATTCACAGGTGTAAGATCCCTCCGTGTTGACACAGTCACCATCCTGGCACTTGTTGGCCATGTCACACTCATTTATATCTGCACAGAATCCCCAGAACAAGTCAGAGAGGGAAGTGACAAAGAGTGGCTATTGTTCTATGAATCTGGCTCATTAGAGAAACATTGCTAGTCTGAAATTGGCCTTAAATTGCCTTGAAATACATAAAAGACTGTTTGAAAATGATGACACATTACACTTATATAGCACGTTTAAAAAGCTCAGATATGTCTTCTTAGAGCATCATTAATATTTTAATTTGTCTATCAGTTCCCCTGGTCGCTCTGGGGAGGGCTTTAGCTAGTATTCTCGTGTGAGAGCACCAGCTAGTACAGTATTTATGTGAGCAGTGAGAACATCACTGGGTGAACATCCCTTCCTAAAACTACAGCACCCAGCATGCTTTTCCTCATCTCACCCTGGCAGAACTTCCTGTTCTGGGTGATGACCTGGCTGTAGCCGCTGTAGCATTGGCAGGTGTAGGAGCCAAAGGTGTTCACACATCGGCCCTTCCCTCCACAAGGGTCCCCCTCACACTCATTTACATCTGGACAGAGAGAGGGAAGGAGGGAGACAGAAAGAAACAAATAAAGAGAGAGATAGATAGATATAGAGAAAAAGAAAGAGGTGGGAGAAAGGCCAGAGTGTTCCATTTCAGTTCCATTTCACCACTGGAGACCTTGTCCTTTCCAACCCTTCACTCTGGAGCCCCTCCACAGTGCAGAGTGGAGTGCAAGCATTCCTCAGTGATGGGCCAGAGCAGGGTTTGGACGGCGACTGCAGAGTGAGGTAACGGATCACAGCTCCGTGGCAGCTCTCAGGATTGCTCCGACCTTGTTGTCAGGCGTCGCATAAAGGGTCAACATAAACACAGGGATCGCTTTCACTTGGCTCTTGAGTTCTCAAGGCCTCTGTGCTTGTATCGTATGTGGTGTGAACGGCGAGGCTCGTGTTGAGACAATGATATGGAGAGCTGACAGAACTCCCGGAGAAGCCCCCTTTGCCCACCCAGCTATTCCCGTCTTACCGATGCAGTTGGTCTGGAGTGCACTCAGCTTGTAGCCGGGGTCACAGTAGCAGGTGTAGCCTGTCTGCACTGGCACGCACAGCCCATGGCCACATATGGTTGGAGTGATGGAGCACTTGTCAATATCTGTGAGGGGATACTGACACTGACTTACCTGTGTGAACATTCAATACAATACAATACAATACAATACAATACAATACAATACAATACAATACAATACCAACAGACATGCCGTGCCATCCTATTAAGTTGTCTTTTTCACACAACTCTTCTTAAACACTATCTACTCCAAAGAAAGTTTACTCGTCTACCACGTGTTATTCTCCATGGAAACGCGCAGGCTGTTTTATGGCAGGCTGCATGGATGGGACACGTTTTACTGCGGTGTAGTGTTCAAACATGTGACAGGGGGCGCTCACTAAGGGTCAGGATGACAGGGAGGGGCCATGCACTGTTAAGCCTGTCATTGGACTTGTCAGTTGTTTGTTTCAGTCCAAAGCGGTTCTTGTAAACATGAGCTGAGGGTGGGCTGCTGGGTTTGACTCAGAGCTCTGACCCTCTCCATAGGATGACCGCGAGTCACAAATACACATTCTCTCTCTTCTTTTCATGCAGGCCTGGCGTCTGTCCAGTCCAGACAGTTTCCTCTTCCAAAAGGCACACTCTCTCTGGTTTCTCGCCCTCTCGCCCTCTGTGCTGCTCGGAAGCCTGAAGCCAAGTTGGCTTGGGGGAGAAGGTCCACTAAGAGGACAACACATCCTCTGCTTCCCCTTGCTAAACTACGGGTCAGCCCTAAGAAATGTCTATCAAACAGGCCTGTTGGACATTCATAAGTCACAATTGAACTGAGAAATCCCATTAGTATCTAGAAAGCATAAAGTTGAATTGCAATTCTACATTTAAATAGTTATTGGAGAGCATTATGAGTAGACTGTTCCAATTCATTGAATTACCAAAGCTTGTCACCCCATTAAATCAAACTAAATCTGCGTCTGCTAATGTAGTGTTCATCTAGCATCAGTGGATGTCGAGGCACAGTGGCCAGTGCAGTGGAGACCATGAAGTGTATT
This sequence comes from Salvelinus alpinus, assembly GCF_045679555.1. Classification (NCBI taxonomy): domain Eukaryota; kingdom Metazoa; phylum Chordata; class Actinopteri; order Salmoniformes; family Salmonidae; genus Salvelinus; species Salvelinus alpinus. Next base: position 83,885,119 of record NC_092094.1, read on the forward strand.
GTGACCATGCCTCTCACCTGTGACCTGAGTGGCCACATTGATGGAGGCTGTGTCCTTGCCCTCAGATTCAGGCCCCAGGTTGATGGGAGAGTCAGGAGTCACTTTCTCTACCACATCTACTGGAGACAGAGTTGGGGGACAAGAGAGAGGGAGAGAGACAGAGAGAGAAACAGAGAGAGAAAGAGAGAGCACGAAAGATAGAAAGAGACGAGGTGTCAACGTGTCAATGGGCCAATGGGGAGAGCAGACTGGATATCCAACAGCCTTGGCTGCTGCTACTTTCCCCTGACTGACATAGTATCTGCTTTTCCAACTGGCAATGGCATGACAATCACTCACAAGGTCCTCCTACGGTAGCATGGCAGTGATATAAAGATGAAATATGCCCTTTCTGCTTGCTAAAAACAGATAACAGACATCAATCAGCTGGACCCATAGATCGACTCAACCTACAGACTGTCAATGTTTTCATTGGCAGGGGAATCCCGGGGCAGGCTGCCTCTGCTGTGTGCTTTGTGTGAGCAATTTATAGAAAATGGATCAGGACTCCATGTGCCTGACTACTTGATGAATCTCTGTTTTCTCTGGCACTCTCATTGGTTTTATCAATGCACCATGAGGTGTAGGATCACTGTGTAAAAACACCACAGTAAATTACAGGCTGAAACTGTGATCATGAGTTATGAATATGAACAGACAGCATTGTGACGAGGTTCTTTGATGAATTGGGATTTAGATACATTACCTGGGTACTTCAATGGGGAGTCAGTCGCAACAGGACGCTGTGGAATAAGCAAGAATAGGTTCGAATTTGTTATAACAAAATGTGTTTCTCTCTTCTGACAGTTTTTACCATCAATGTCTTTTTCATATCGATTGCAATTACTTAATACCATAGGAGTCTTAAAGCTAAGACGCTGTGATTTCTTCTAAAATAAACATTTCAAAAGCATGTTTTTTTTCCTGAGAGAAGAGGAACTCACCGGGTTCAATATTTCCACATCTGTTAGGAGAGAGAAAAGCGGCCCGTGTTATCAGTAGAGAAAAGTGACATTCGGTTAGCATTACCATGCATTGTCATTGAGATATCAATCCATGTTCTCATCGGGCGTTTTACTGTTTAGACGCCATCGTAAGGTCTTTGTCTCCAATAAAACTCATCTTACAGCACATTTATCCCTAAAGCCAGGGAGAAGACCTAGACTCTGATAATGTACTATACAGCCCATAGAAACATTTGAAACAGATATCTCAGATAATGAAGACACAATCCCTAAATATTTATGGTCTCCTTATATAAATAATTTTGCTCGGGCCATGCCGATAAATTATCCCATAACTGTAAATCAGAAGAATGTTTCACAGAAGATCCAGAGGCCGCAGATGTTTGACCTGTGTGGATTAAGTACTCTGCTCAAATGCTTATGGGAGGTGTATTCTGACAGATAGGGGAAGCAAATACTGTTTGATATTTAGTAGATGAGGATAAACCTGTTATTTGTGGAGATAAAAACATCCTGTTGATGTTTTCGTCTGTGTAAATAGCTACTTTATCCTCGTCTACTAAAAGGTTTTCCATTGTGTAACCTCGTAACTTTAGACCCATTTTAATACAGTATGTTGTAGAAATAATATTATCAATGGTCGACTGGCTACCTTATTTGGACACAAATACCACAATAAAATATGCATAACAATATAATTGTTCTCACCTTGAGGCTGGCTGGGGGTCTCCCCAGCTGGATGCTGGTTGTCTGGGTCTGGATGGAGAGGGTGTTGTGGTTGTTGGGGGGTGTGAGGGTACTGGGGGATCTGGGGCGTCTGGGGGAGCTCTTGGGGGTACTGTGGATGGTGGGGTTTGTGGGATTGATGAGGGTACTGTGGGGTCTGGGGGTGGTGGGGTATCTCCTGTGGGTGTTGTGGTTGGTGGGGGTGTTGTGGATGCTGTGGTTGATGTGGTTGGCGGTGGTAGGGGTACTGTGGGATCTGTGGGGTCTGTGGGACGTGGGGCAGCTGCTGTGGTGGCTGAGCTGGCTGCTGGGGCAGTTGGGGGTGGCTAGGGTTTTGGGCCTCCCAGGAAACGCCAGTCCTCCTCAGCTCCTCTTCCTCCAGCTGTCTCAGGGAGATCTGCACGTCGGAGCGCGAGTATGTGTAGCCGTGGCCAGCGGGACAGATCTCCTTGAAATGGTCTGCAGGCGTACAGGGGCAAACAAAGAACCATAGAAAACATCATAAGGCCATATTCCCCCCTTGGGCTCCTGAGCTAACATGAAACGCTGCCAGACAGTAATTATTGGTCGTATTTCTGTCTGGTGTTCGCAGCAATACCAAAAGCCATCCATGTAATACCATTATGTAAAGCATGCCATACTGTAGTCTCTCCTCTGTGAAGGGGATTGGGTTTCAGCCATGGCCAGGGAGGGAGCTACCAGGGCAGTGACAGCCGTCAGAGAGGCTATCACAGAGGGGGTTTGGATGTGTCAGATGGGTGTGAACGTTTAAATTGGGATCGTTAGCGTTTAGAAAGAATCTCTAATTGAAAAGCGATGTTTTTCCCCCAGTGCAGTTATCACTAACTAGACGATAGGCTATAAAGACCTGGGGAAATTTGTGTAATTGAAATAAAACCAAAAAGGAAGACGTGAACTCTTTAGTAAATATGCGAGATACATATTACCAAGACACATGCGGTTCTTTCTGCCTGCCCACTCCTCTCTCCCTCACGGTGGCTCGCTTGCGCTTTCTCTTCGCTCATGATGCGAATGTGTGTTCAGTCTTCGGTCTGTTGCGTGTAGAATATCCTAGCCTATTCATTGATGATAGGGCCCTGCTTTACTGAAGTTGCGAGACACATGCAAGCCAAGAAATTGCGAGATACAACATTCCGTTTGGAGTTGACTCTCCACCACTACGTCATAATCGTTAACAGTTGGGAAAATGGCAGAGAAAGGCAAGTGACAGCAGCAAAGTCCTGTATGACAATAATTTGAGAAGGTAAATGAGAAGGCAATAAAATGCAAACGTACAGTAATTGTAGTACAGGTGCAATACTTAACCATCTGAAAGGGACGCACCGTGAGATCCGGGGATGGCTGGACGGAGTAGCTATGACTGCGGTAGATGGAACTGCATCAACCACTAGCGCTCATACACAGGACCATATTTTGCATTGTGAATTCACATGCAATTTATTTATTTTTTCTTAGCATTTAAACTAAGAAAAAAATATATGTTTAAAGATATATATTTGTATTTCATTTGTCACATCCCTAGTTTCAGACACAGGCTCAGGGCAGTGCCAGGGGGGCAGTGTCAGGGGGGGAAGTAGAGGATCATGTAGTACTAACTGACCTTTGAACTCTGGGCAGGAGAAGAGTGAGTAAGCGAGCCAGTGCCAGTGTGTGGAGGACTGACTGAAGAAATAAAAGGAGGGCGATTGCATCTCTTTGTGTTGGAGCCCAACACATTTCAACAGGGGTGAATCCATTACAGTTAAATAGTATTGTACCCTGCCTGGCCTGGAGCACAGGCCTCTATGACAATTTTATAATGGACAAATAATCTCTGGAATATAGATACCAATACTGACAGCACTGTGGTTAGGTGCAACTGTAAATGCAAGAAGCATGGATACGATGAAGTCTCCTAACTGATCTGTCTAATGCGGATGGAGATGGGGATTTGTGGCTAATTCCACATCAGAGCTCTAAGTCTAACAGGAAGGCAAGTCAATGTGCTCCTATTATGACTAATAATGAGTCTGGATGCTCTGTGTTCAACATGGCTCTAACAGGAAATGTAAAACATGTAGCATATTTGAGGTTTAAAAAGGCTTCTGAAGTTTGTAATTTCCACTTTGAAATTTCAGACCTGATTTTCCCTTTAGAAAAATGTATCAACCCCTACAAAAATATCCATTCATTATAATCCACATTATAATTCACATCTCCTGTAGCTGCAGTATTATTTTCCTGCTGTAACAAACTGTTTCGAATGAAGATCCTTCATCTGTACAAAAGTCAGTGTCTGGCGATGACAGGGTAATCAGGCTGTATGTGGACTGCATCTACACATAGAGCAGAGCACTAGTCTGGCATAGCACCATGGAGGTCTGGCTCTCTGATATCTGATCTATGACAACCTCCATGAATCACTTGCCAAAACGGTCACTGCTCTAAATAATGGCCTTTTCTTTGACTTTGAAGATAAAATCGGCAAGAAAAAAGAGGATGACGACCACAGCCCATGTTTGATTTGGCTGGACTCGTTTCTCTTTCTTTGGGAGACATAGCTGGACTATTACTGGCGTTCCTCTCCAAGGGCCTGTGTGATAACACACCATTCACTCCCACTATTATAATATTATACAGTCTCAACATATAAAGGTTCTGTTGTTTTGATCTTATTCCACATCAAACACATTGGGTTATCTTTGAACTGCAATACATGACTGGCGGGCTATCGAGGCCAGTATAATATAGTGAGTGAAGCCTGAATGACTGTTGTGTTGAGTAGCATGTACTGTATGCTTTCATTAACATCACAATACGCAGCCTAAGATCCCACATTTCGTCCCGCTGTTAAAATCCAACCCAGCCAATGAATGTTCACCAAGTGTAATCAAACTAGAAATATTTAACCAGTTCATCGAGGTTGTAGTGTTGAGAGAGCGAGAGAGAGATTAAGTAAGAGAGAGAAATAGAGAGAGTGTGTGTGTGGGTACCTGTGTCTGGCAGAGGGCACCTCTCGCAGGCCGTGCCCCAGGCCTTGCCCACACGGCTGCAGCAGCAGATCTGTTTGGTAATGTGCTGAGCGAGAGGCAGAGAGCAGGTCCCCACTGACGCTGAGCGGTAACACATCCCCCTCTGGTCCGACACAGCCTTGTCCGCTGTCCGAAAAAACATATACAAGCCTCCATGAGACAGACCTCACAGACCAAGGAAACACCATAAGACAGACAGACCATCAGATGTAACATCAGGCAGTAGGAGTACTCACAGACACAGTGGCTCCTGGCAGGGTCCAGCATGTAGCCTGGTTTACAGGTGCATCTGTAGCTTCCTCTGGTATTCAGACACTCAGCGTTCTTACAGATCCCGTTCATCAGACACTCGTTGATGTCTGAGAAAAGAAAACACTCCACGGTAGTACAGTATCTGATTGTTGGGTTGTCATCATGAAACAGGAAAGGGCCTTCCCCAAACTGTTGCCACAAAGCTGGAATCACAGAATCATCTAGAATGTCATTGTATGCTGTAGTGTAAAGATGTCTCTTCACTGCAACTAAGGGGCCTAGCCCGAACCATGAAAAACAGCCCCAGACCATTATTTCTTCTCCACCAAACTTTACAATTGGCACTATGCATCTGGGTAAGTAGCGTTCTCCTGGCATCCGTCAAACCCAGATGGTGAAGCGTGATTCATCATTCCAGAGAACGCGTTTCCACTGCTCCAGAATCCAATGGTGGTGAGCTTTACACCCCTACAGCAGACGCTGGCATTGTGCATGGTGATCCTAGGCTGGTTGGCCATGGAAACCCATTTCATGAAGCTCCCGACGATCAGTAATTGTGCTGATGTTGCTTCCAGAGGCAGTTTGGAACTCGGTAGTGAGTGTTGCAACCGAGGACAGACGCTACTTGCTTCAGCACTCGACGGTCCCATTTTGTGAGTTTGTGTGGCCTACCACTTCGCCGCTGAGACGTTGTTGCTCCTAGACGTTTCCACTTCACAATAACAGCTCTTAAGAGTTGACCGGGTCAGCTCTAGCAGGGCAGAAATTTGACAAACTGACTTGTTGGAAAGGTGACATCCTATGACGGTGCCACGTTGAAAGTCACTGAGCTCTTCAGTAGGGCCATTCTACCGCCAATGTTTGTCTATGGAGATTGCATGGCGGTGTGCTCGACTTTATGCTGTACAACTGTCAGCCATGGGTGTGGCTGAAATGGCCAAATCCACTAATTTGAAGGGGTGTCCACATACTTATAGATGCCCTAGATGACATATGATAGATGCTATAGATTACATATGACAGATGCCAAAGATGACATATGATAGATGCTATAGATAACATATGATAGATGCCATAGATGACATATGATAGATGACATAGATGACATATGATAGATGACATAGATGACATATGATAGATGCCATAGATGATATATGATAGATGCCATAGATGACATGTGATAGATGCCATAGATGATATATGATAGATGCCATAGATGACATATGATAGATGCCATAGATGACATGTGATAGATGCCATAGATGACATATGATAGATGCCATAGATGACATATGATAGATGCTATAGATGACATATGATAGATGCTATAGATGACATATGATAGATGCCATAGATGACATATGATAGATGACATAGATGACATATGATAGATGCCATAGATGATATATGATAGATGCCATAGATGACATGTGATAGATGCCATAGATGATATATGATAGATGCCATAAATGACATATGATAGATGCCATAGATGACATGTGATAGATGCCATAGATGACATATGATAGATGCCATAGATGCCATATGATAGATGACATATGATAGATGCTATAGATGACATATGATAGATGCCATAGATAACATATAATAGATGCCATAGATGACATATGATAGATGCTATACATGATACTGTATATGAAAGATGCCATAGATGACATATGATAGATGCTATGAATGACATATGATAGATGCCATAGATGACATATGATAGATGCTATAGATGACATATGATAGATGCCATAGATGACATATGATAGATGCCATAGATGACATATGATAGATTAAATATGATAGATGCTATGAATGACATATGATAGATGCCATAGATAACATATAATAGATGCCATAGATGACATATGATAGATGCTATACATGATACTGTATATGAAAGATGCCATAGATGACATATGATAGATGCTATGAATGACATATGATAGATGCCATAGATGACATATGATAGATGCTATAGATGACATATGATAGATGCCATAGATGACATATGATAGATGCCATAGATGACATATGACAGATAAGATATGATAGATGCTATAGATGCCATAGATGACATATGATAGATGCCATATGATAGATGCTATAGATGACATATGATAGATAACATATGATAGATGCCCTAGATGACATATGATAGATAACACATGATAGATGCCCTAGATGACATATGACAGATAAGATATGATAGATGCTATAGATGACATATGATAGATGCCAAAGATGACATATGATAGATGACATATGATAGATGCCATAGATGACATATGATAGATGGCTTTTTTAAACAATATAATACATCAGAGCAGAGTGGAGTGACATCACTAGATAGTGTGTGAAATGCACGTGAACTGTGTACACACACACACACACACACACACTCTATTGTATTTGTTCTTGGTATCTTGTCAAATCTTTTTTTATAAAACAGAGAGAGAGAGATAAAGTGATGGTTATTTTCCTGAAAGAACAGGGTAGTTGGAAACGGAGCAGAGATGGTTATTTTCCTGAAAGACCAGGGTAGTTGGAAACGGAGCAGAGATGGTTATTTTCCTGAAAGACCAGGGTAGTTGGAAACGGAGCAGAGATGGTTATTTTCCTGAAAGACCAGGGTAGTTGGAAACGGAGCAGAGATGGTTATTTTCCTGAAAGACCAGGGTAGTTGGAAACGGAGCAGAGATGGTTATTTTCCTGAAAGACCAGGGTAGTTGGAAACGGAGCAGAGATGGTTATTTTCCTGAAAGACCAGGGTAGTTGGAAACGGAGCAGAGATGGTTATTTTCCTGAAAGACCAGGGTAGTTGGAAACGGAGCAGAGATGGTTATTTTCCTGAAAGACCAGGGTAGTTGGAAACGGAGCAGAGATGGTTATTTTCCTGAAAGAACAGGGTAGTTGGAAACGGAGCAGAGATGGTTATTTTCCTGAAAGACCAGGGTAGTTGGAAACGGAGCAGAGATGGTTATTTTCCTGAAAGACCAGGGTAGTTGGAAACGGAGCAGAGATTGTTATTTTCCTGAAAGACCAGGGTAGTTGGAAACGGAGCAGAGATGGTTATTTTCCTGAAAGACCAGGGTAGTTGGAAACGGAGCAGAGATGGTTATTTTCCTGAAAGACCAGGGTAGTTGGAAACGGAGCAGAGATGGTTATTTTCCTGAAAGACCAGGGTAGTTGGAAACGGAGCAGAGATGGTTATTTTCCTGAAAGACCAGGGTAGTTGGAAACGGAGCAGAGATGGTTATTTTCCTGAAAGACCAGGGTAGTTGGAAACGGAGCAGAGATGGTTATTTTCCTGAAAGACCAGGGTAGTTGGAAACAGAGCAGAGATGGGTATGTCTTAGATTAGCATCCCTGTTCCTACAGTTTATTTCCCACACTGTGACCAAGGTCAATGCATCCTATAAGCTCATGTTAGGAAATATACTAGAGGCAGAGAGTGTTTTTCCCCCTCAACCATGTGCGGAAAGGAGGAAAGATAGCGGGATGGTGAGTGGCGTTTGTTTATGTGTCCATTCAACAGCAGAGAGCTGTGCTCCTGAGTCACCCAGCCAGCCAGAGGAGTTAGCTAGTGGCCCAGGCAGGAGGCAGGAGAAGAGGAGAAGAGCACCACATGCCTCAGCCTCTTAGTCATGCCACCACATTGGGACCATGCAGGGTTTGTTTTTTCACAGAGTTAAACAAAGAGTAAATCATTAGGCCTTTTCCCATTGCCGTGACGACTGGAACCTGACAAGCTGCCATGGCAGATTTTCCCAATAATAATGAATCTGCTCTTGTTTTGCTGGTGTGGTAGCCGGTGGAAATAGTGAGCTTATAAGGGAACAGGCAGGGTCTGGGGAGTGATGGGAGGCAAAACAAACTATCATGTGAGTACAGGACTCTCTCTCTCTATACAGTGGGGCAAAAAAGTATTTAGTCAGCCACCAATTGTGCAAGTTCTCCCACTTAAAAATATGAGAGAGGCCTGTAATTTTCATCATAGGTACACTTCAACTATGACAGACAAAATGAGAAACAAAATCCAGAAAATCACATTGTAGGATATTTTATGAATTTATTTGCAGATTATGGTGGAAAATAAGTATTTGGTCACCTACAAACAAGCAAGATTTCTGGCTCTCACAGACCTTTAAGAGGCTCCTCTGTCCTCCACTTGTTACCTGTATTAATGGCACCTGTTTGAACTTGTTATCAGTATAAAAGACACCTGTCCACAACCTCAAACAGTCACACTCCAAACTCCACTATGGCCAAGACCAAAGAGCTGTCAAAGGACACCAGAAACAAAATTGTAGACCTGCACCAGGCTGGGAAGACTGAATCTGCAATAGGTAAGCAGCTTGGTTTGAAGAAATCAACTGTGGGAGCAATTATTAGGAAATGGAAGACATACAAGACCACAGATAATCTCCCTCGATCTGGGGCTCCACGCAAGATCTCACCCCGTGGGGTCAAAATGATCACAAGAACGGTGAGCAAAAATCCCAGAACCACACGGGGGGACCTAGTGAATGACCTGCAGAGAGCTGGGACCAAAGTAACAAAGCCTACCATCAGTAACACACTACGCCGCCAGGGACTCAAATCCTGCAGTGCCAGACGTGTCCCCCTGCTTAAGCCAGTACATGTCCACGCCCATCTGAGGTTTGCTAGAGAGCATTTGGATGATCCAGAAGAAGATTGGGAGAATGTCATATGGTCAGATGAAACCAAAATATAACTTTTTGGTAAAAACTCAACTCGTCGTGTTTGGAGGACAAAGAATGCTGAGTTGCATCCAAAGAACACCATACCTACTGTGAAGCATGGGGGTGGAAACATCATGCTTTGGGGCTGTTTTTCTGCAAAGGGACCAGGACGACTGATCCGTGTAAAGGAAAGAATGAATGGGGCCATGTATCGTGAGATTTTGAGTGAAAACCTCCTTCCATCAGCAAGGGCATTGAAGATGAAACGTGGTTGGGTCTTTCAGCATGACAATGATCCCAAACACACCGCCCGGGCAACGAAGGAGTGGCTTCGTAAGAAGCATTTCAAGGTCCTGGAGTGGCCTAGCCAGTCTCCAGATCTCAACCCCATAGAAAATCTTTGGAGGGAGTTGAAAGTCCGTGTTGCCCAGCAACAGCCCCAAAACATCACTGCTCTAGAGGAGATCTGCATGGAGGAATGGGCCAAAATACCAGCAACAGTGTGTGAAAACCTTGTGAAGACTTACAGAAAACGTTTGACCTCTGTCATTGCCAACAAAGGGTATATAACAAAGTATTGAGATAAACTTTTGTTATTGACCAAATACTTATTTTCCACCATAATTTGCAAATAAATTCATTAAAAATCCTACAATGTGATTTTCTGGATTTTTTTCTTCTCATTTTGTCTGTCATAGTTGAAGTGTACCTATGATGAAAGTTACAGGCCTCTCTCATCTTTTTAAGTGGGAGAACTTGCACAATTGGTGGCTGACTAAATACTTTTTTGCCCCACTGTATATACTGTATATACAGTCAGCTCCAAAATAATTGAGACAGTGACACATTTTTTGTTGTTTTGGTGCTGTTCTCCAGCACTTTGGATTTGAAATGATGCAGTAACTATGAGGTTAATGTGCAGGCTGTCAACTTTAATTTTAGGGTATTTTAATCCGTTTAGAAATTACAGCACTTTTTGTACATTTTAGGGGACCAAAATTATTGGGACAAATTCACTTATAAGTGTATTAAAGTAGTCAAACGTTTACCTCATATTTCTAGCACGCAATGATTACATCAAGCTCGTAACTCTACAAACTTGTTGGATGCATTTGTTGTTTGTTTTGGTTGTGTTTCAGATTATTTTGTGACCAATAGAAATGAATGGTAAATAATGTATTGTGTATTGTCACTTTTATAGCAAATAAGAATATAATATGTTTCTAAACACTTCTACATGAATGTGGATGCTACCATGATTATGGATCATCCAGAATGAATCATGAATAAGGATGAGTGAGAAAGTTACAGACGCACAAATATCATGTCCCCAAGACATGCTAACCTCTCACCATTAAAATAACAGGGGAGATTAGCATTTTGGGGGGGTATGATATTTATGCCCTTTGGAGCTCACTGCATATACACTGAGTGTACAAAACATTAAGGACACCTGCTCTTTCCATGACCAGGTGAATCCAGGCGAAAGCCATGATCCCTTATTGATGTCACTTGTTAAATCCACTTCAATCAGTGTAGATGAAGGGGAGGAGACAGGTTAAATAAGGATTTTTAAGCATTGAGACAATTGAGACATGGATTGTGTATGTGTGCCATTCAGAGGGTGAATGGGCAAGAACAAATATTAAAGTGCCTTTGAATGGGGTATGGTAGTAGGTGCCAGGCACAACGGTTTGAATTTGTCAAGAACTGCAAACGTTGCTGTTTCTTTCATGCTCAACAGTTTCTTGTGTCTCTCAAGAACGGGTCCACCACCCAAAGTAAAACTTGACACAACTGTGGGAAGCATTGGAGTCAACATGGGCCAGCATCCCTGTGGAACGCTTTCGACACCTTGTAGAATCCAAGCCCCAACGAATTGAGGCGGTTCTGAGGGCAAAAGGGGGTGCAACTCAATATTAGGAAGGTGCTCCTAATGTTTTATACACTCAGCGTACTGTGCATTTGGAAAGTATTCAGAACCCTTGACCTTTTCCGCATTTTGTTACATTACAGCCTTATTCTAAAATGTATTAAATAAAAAATGTCCCTCATCAATCTACATACAATACCCCATAATGACAAAGTGAAAACAGGTTTTTACAAATTTGTATGGATTAAAAAATTATTAAAAAGAAAAAACAGAAAAAACATATTTACATAAGTATTCAGACACTTTGCTATGAGACTCGAAATTGAGGTCAGGTGCATCCTGTTTCCATTGATCATCCTTGAGATGTTCCTACAACTTGGAGTCAACATGTGGTAAATTCAATTGATTGGACATGATTTGGAAAGGCACACACCTGTCTATATAAGGTTCCACAGTTGACAGTGCATGTCAGAGCAAAACTGAGCAATCGAGGGAGAAGGGCCTTGGTCAGGGAGGTGACAAAGAATCCGATGGTCACTCTGACATGGCTCCAGAGTTCCTCTGTGGAGATGAGAGAATCTTCCAGAAGGACAATCATCTCTGCAGCACTCCACCAATCAGGGCTTTATGGTAGAACGGAAGCCACTCCTCAGTAAAAGGCACATGACAGCCCGCTTGGTTTGCCAAAAAACACCTAAAGACTCTCAGACCATGAGAAACAAGATTCTCTTGTCTGATGAAACCAAGATTGAACTCTTCGGCCTGAATGCCAAGGTTCACCTTCCACCAGGACAACGACCCTAAGCACACAGCCAAGACAACGCAGGAGTGGCTTCGGGACAAGTCTCTGAATGTCTTTGAGTGGCCCAGCCAGAGCACGGACTTGAACCCGATCTAACATCTCTGGAGAGACCTGAAAATAGCTGTGCAGCGACGCTCCCCATCCAACCTGACAGAGCTTAAGAGGATCTGCAGAGAGGAATGGGAGAAACTCCCCAAATGCAGGTGTGCCAAGCTTGTAGCGTCATACCCAAGAAGACTCGAGGCTGTAATTGCTGCCAAAGGTCCTTCAACAAAGTACTGAGTAAAGGGTCTGAATACTTATGTACATGTGATATTTTAGTTTTAAATTCTTTACAAATTAGCAAAAATGTATAAAAACCTGATTTTGCTTTGTCATTATGGGGTATTGTCTGTAGATTGACGAAGGAAAAAATCGATTTAATCAATTTTAGAATAATGCTGTAACGTAACAAACTGTGGAAAAAGTCAAGGGGTCTGAATACTTTCCGAATGCACTGTGTGTGTGTGTGTGTGTGTGTGTGTGTGTGTGTGTGTGTGTGTGTGTGTGTGTGTGTGTGTGTGTGTGTGTGTGTGTGTGTATATATATATATATATATATATATATATATATATATATGTGTGTATGTGTGTGTGTCTGTGTGTGCGTGTGTCTGTGTGCGTGCATGTGTGTTGGTGGTATGGGGGATTAAAAGGGGAACAAGTTTAAGGTCATAAATAGCTGACTCCCCCATGACTTATCCCCAAGCCCCTCTGTTAGTAATGATGTAAACAGGCCGACTCAAGTGTAAGCAAATGGGCGGACATTGTTTCCTGACGCAATGGACAACTCATGTCATGGGGTTATACACTATGAGCTCTGAGCAAACCATATCTCTTGGGGAAATGGAACTCTGCTAGCTCCCACTCAGAGAGACAACAACACTGCTTGTGGAGGCGACAGGGACTATAGGGATGTAGAGCTGAAGGCTGAAGTTTAACGTTAGGCTCAGCCTTCCTTCATCACATGGGGTCTGTAATCCAGGGTCAGGTTGACTCCAGATTAGTGTTAGTGGTACAGTCTGGTCGGGGGTAAGGGATTGGAACTGACAGCCTGTCATGACCTGCACTAATCTCAACACCTATCTGACTTCATGGTTGGTCGCTCACTCATTCTCCAAGAGACATTCTCTGTTATTATATACGCACAGATGGAACACACATAGACGTCTATCAGAGCACTCCGACAGGTTTCTCATGACGCCATTGTTATTGTAGTAATGACACGGAATGATGACTCCACCTAAAGAGTCCCCTGACTGCGCTTAAACTGACAACCTGCCCGGCCCTAAACTCACCCGACTCGTCATTTCTCACTTTTTGACGGCAGGGCCAAAATAAGCTTGTAGAGGATTCACATAAACAACCAGGATAATTATTTACTGTCATTGTAAAGGAAATATCTAGTACTATTGGAGTGGGGACTGGCGGGTCCTCTGTGAAGACTGAGGTGTTTAAATGTTTTGAATCAGACACTAAACATAAGTCAAGAAGCAAAAAACCCATCCATTTGAGGATTTGGAAAGAATAAGCGTTCCTTTTCCAAATCTTCTCAGATACATGTAAGACCTTGACCGGTCCTTAGCTGGAACACCTGTCACATCTCAATCCATAATGTGAGAGTTCAGTGACCAGCCGGAGGAAGATGACACGACAGCACCATCCTCAGGGGACAGGTACTCAGTGTAAAGCCAATTAGTACACACCTGGGCCCACTAATTGCTTTGTGTCTTCCTCTATATAGGTGTGCCAGGAGAGGAGCTGGGGGAGGATTGGGAGTAGAGACGGGGACCTGCGAGGACATCGGTTTTTCCTACCTCAGAGAAAGTGTCTGGGGCACCTTGACTCTCTGTTAACCAAGACAGGCTATAGGTAGAGAGGAGTGTTCCTCCTGTAACTACACTGCTCAAAAGAATAAAGGGAACACTAAAATAACACATCCTAGATCTGAATGAATGAAATATTCTTATTAAATACTTTTTTCTTTACATAGTTGAATGTGCTGACAACAAAATCACACAAAAATGATCAATGGAAATCAAATTTATCAACCCATGGAGGTCTGGATTTGGAGTCACACTCAAAATTAAAGTGGAAAACCACACTACAGGCTGATCCAACTTTGATGTAATGTCCTTAAAACAAGTCAAAATGAGGCTCAGTAGTGTGTGTGGCCTCCACGTGACTGTATGACCTCCCTACAACGCCTGGGCAAGCTCCTGATGAGGTGGCGGATGGTCTCCTGAGGGATCTCTTCCCAGACCTGGACTAAAGCATCCGCCAACTCCTGGACAGTCTGTGGTGCAACGTGGCGTTGGTGGATGGAGCGAGACATGATGTCCCAGATGTGCTCAATTGGATTCAGGTCTGGGGAACGGGCGGGCCAGTCCATAGCATCAATGCCTTCCTCTTGCAGGAACTGCTGACACACTCCAGCCACATGAGGTCTAGCATTGTCTTGCATTAGAAGGAACCCAGGGCCAACCGCACCAGCATATGGTCTCACAAGGGGTCTGAGGATCTCATCTCGGTACCTAATGGCAGTCAGGCTACCTCTGGCGAGCACATGGAGGGCTGTGCGGCCCCCCAAAGAAATGCCACCCCACACCATGACTGACCATGCTGGAGGATGTTGCAGGCAGCAGAACGTTCTCCACAGCGTCTCCAGACTCTGTCACATCTGTCACGTGCTCATGTGCTCAGTGTGAACCTGCTTTCATCTGTGAAGAGCACAGGCGCCAGTGGCGAATTTGCCAATCTTGGTGTTCTCTGGCAAATCCCAAACGTCCTGCACGGTGTTGGGCTGTAAGCACAACCCCCACCTGTGGACGTCGGGCCCTCATACCACCCTAATGGAGTCTGTTTCTGACCGTTTGAGCAGACACATGCACATTTGTGGCCTGCTGGAGGTCATTTTGCAGGGCTCTGGCAGTGCTCCTCCTTGCACAAAGGCGGAGGTAGCGGTCCTGCTGCTGGGTTGTTGCCCTCCTACGGCCTCCTCCACGTCTCCTGATGTACTGGCCTGTCTCCTGGTAGCGCCTCCATGCTCTGGACACTACGCTGACAGACACAGCAAACCTTCTTGCCACAGCTCGCATTGATGTGCCATCCTGGATGAGCTGCACTACCTGAGCCACTTGTGTGGGTTGTAGACTCCGTCTCATGCTACCACTAGAGTGAAAGCACCGCCAGCATTCAAAAGTGACCAAAACATCAGCCAGGAAGCATAGGAACTGAGAAGTGGTCTGTGGTCACCACCTGCAGAACCACTCCTTTATTGGGGGTGTCTTGCTAATTGCCTATAATTTCCACCTGTTGTCTATTCCATTTGCACAACAGCATGTGAAATTTATTGTCAATCAGTGTTGCTTCCTAAGTGGACAGTTTGATTTCACAGAAGTGTGATTGACTTGGAGTTACATTGTGTTGTTTAAGTGTTCCCTTTATTTTTTTGCAGTGTATTATGTCTAGACGATAGTCTAAAGACAGGAGTAGCCGTTTGTTGTTTTGTTTTCCTTTTTTGGCCACGGCCTTTTGGTCAATGGCTTAGTTTATGTTTATTTATTTTGTTACGCAGTTGTTTCAGAGTTGGACGTTCCCTGTACGGGAGTTATTTTTGTCAGGTGAAAGAAGACCCGTTTAGTAAACAATACAAAAGGAACCACAAGCACTGCCTCTGGTCTGCTCATTTTATACCTCCCGCCTGTGTTAGGGTGCTTCGACAAGCTGATCCGTTCACAATAACATCTCGATATAGGCTAACTAACAATATGACCTGCTGTCTATAGAGACTTAAGCCCCCACTCACAACAGAAACAGCACATACTAAGTTTATGGCAGTGAAGCCATAGATGTTCCACTACATAAGCAGCCCTATATATATTCATGGTGACTCCAGCTGACCCAGTTTCTCTGGAGTGTTTGAAAGATAAGGGCCTGTCCGGAGGTCACAAAACAGCTTGTGTTTCTGAGGGGACATCTTATCTGTGACGCGATGCCCACTGTACGCCACCGAGCCCGGCAGCAGGGGTAGAAAGAAAGAGCAGGGTGAATCACGTCTGTGCTCAGACACAGGATAAGACACAATACTTTTCCTCCTCTGAAATACAGAGCAAGAAGCTCAAGGCGAGGAGTCACGCTTTGGCAAGGAGGACACCCGTTTGATAATAATGACAGAATCACTGAAAAATCAGCTTTTTGCCTCCTTGGCAGTTGTTCTGAGGGGTAAAATAAAATAATTTTGGGGAATGGAGCTCCAGCTGAATTGGAACAAGACTTTGAAGCTGGCCAGTAAATATTGTGAATATCTGTCAGTTTGGTTTTTCAGCCTCCAAAAATGAGGGACTGCGAGGGGAGAACATCTTGAAGTGATCAGAAAAAGCCAGCTGAATTAAAGTCAGATAAATTACTTTACTGGCAACTCTTGACACCCTTTTGGACAGCATAAAAAGTGTCTTTGTCCACCGCTTTTTTTATATAAATGCGAGGAACGCAAAATAATTTAGCATATTAATAACTGCATCACCACAAATAAGAAACACCCATAGTATCCACAATACACTCTACTACAGTATTTGCCATGCAACTCAGAAAACTTGTTGAAATTTACTGTTGATGATGACCAATCTAATAAAATAAAACGAATCTTCTTGTTTTACATTGTGTGTATTCTTTTGTCTGTGATGTGCATTTCAAACCATTATAACATCTAAAATGATCTGTTTATGATGGTACACTCCATAAGATTAAGTATGCAATGTCATCCAGATTAAAAAAAACATAAATCAAGTCTTTGGAAGTTGGGAGTGGAAGAGCTGGTCATAAATCTAACTGATAGTCCTTAGCACTGACAGAAACTATATTTGGAGAATAGCACGAGAAACATCCAGAAATCACTGATGTATGAGGTAATGCATATCTCTTCAGGCCAAAATAGACCTATTGATCTTTGAATTCCAATATGATTTAACACCATCTTATATGTGATTCTCTCCCTCTTTGTGGTTGTCTACAGCAGTGTTTCCCAACTCCGGTCCTCCAGTTCCCCCAACAGTACAATTTGTTTGCTGTAGCCCCGGTCAAAAACACCTGATTCAACTTGTCAAGGGCTTGATGATTAGTTGACAAGTAAAATCAGGTGTGGTTGTCCGGTGCCACAACAAAATATGTACTGTTGGGGGATCTGGAGGAAAGGAGTTGGGAAACACGGGTCTACAGTATCTACAGTATCCAGTGGATGTATGTTCTGGGAGGATATCTCTTCTATAGCAGTCAGCAGGCTGACTGGGCCCGCTAAAAGGCAGTGAGGAGGGAGGCATGCAACACATTCAGGGACGGACGGACACAGCTTGTTTTCACACACAGATGGATGGGTGAGCTGGAAGTCACGCCGTCTATCCCCCGCTGACAGATTGAGTGGGAGTGTTGAGAACAAACTGTAACAGAAGTTTAACAAAAGGCTTTGGCTATATAGCTCCATACAGACCTCCACAGAGCAATTAAAAACACCACTCCCTCCTGGGGCATATTGGGGCAGCTGAACTCTGACCCAGGCCACAGCTTGTTGTACCCATGACCCTGTTCCCAGTGGGCTAGACATATAGACAGGAATACTTTTATACAGGCCCTGGGGGTTTGTTAAGCATGGTCATGTATGGGCAGTCACTGTAAAACTGTTCTTATCACAATACAGACATAACGTTTTGAGAATAGGATGTGGTGGAGTGTAGCTGCAACACAATGCATGTGTGGGGGTTGACTTGGGTCATTTGAATTCAGTGCAGACATGGTACAACTATGTTAGAATACAATCTATGAGAAAACATTCAATGACAGTTCTTCAGGCACTATTGGTATTACTAAACACAATCAAACAACAAGACATATTTCCTTCCCCTTACCTTGACAATGAGTCATGTTCATCCTTTTGTAACCCTTGGGGCATTCCACTTGCCCGTTCGCAATCACTGCATACGCTGCGGGAAAAGGAAAAGAAAGAAGGTGATGAGTGAGAGCACTGATTAGAGAAAGAGAAATTATCACACTCTGCTTGTCTACTTTAAAACAACATTGCATCCATAAGACACAGAGGGAGGGAGGGAGGGAGGGAGGGAGGGAGGGAGGGAGGGAGGGAGGGAGGTGGTTCATGTGTAGCATGGGAGCATATAAATTACAGATGTGCTGAGCTTGGCAGGGGGAGAAATGAGACGGGGACCCACAGCTGGGCCCTGCGGGACACCACAATGCTGCCATGTAAACGAATCCCTATTAACCACAGTTATACGACAGTACTGCCATCACGCACAATCATCAACACCACACGTCATTTATAATCATATTACCCAGAGCTCCACACCCCTGGGGACACATACAGAGTGAAAGAGAGCCTGTATATCATAAATTGTTTCGAGAAAACACATGCCACAGCCATGACCTGTGTCACCTTCCACGGCGAAAATCCACTTAAACACCAGACTAATGCTTCATGTGTACACGCCAGGAATGATGATGAATGCAAGGTTTACTGGGGATCTTACCAGGGTGCTGCGCATTTTTTTTTTGCTTGTTCTACTATAACAATAACAATCTCCTCATGTAGCATGTCCTTCAGCGAGGTACTTTAGAGGTTCACAGAAGCGGTGTTGTAAATAACGCTCTGTGTCCGGTCATGCCCCCAGCGTGGCCATACACTTGCTGACAGAGGCCTGAAAACATGATGTCATTATTCATTCGGCACCCAGTCAGGGCAGGGCATGCTCAATTAGTTGTTGGGACCGGGGAAGGAGGCTATTCTCAATATCAGATGGCCAGGACTGAGTCTTCACTTGTGGGGAAGGTAGGGGGTAATCAGAGCCGATTGCTGGACAGGATCAAAGTGATTAGTCACAGATTTCACAGTTATGGAAAGGTGAAAGAGGAGACGCAGACGAAGAGTCTCCTAGAATATCATCAGACACATGTTGAAAGGAGAACGGTCCTCCTCATGATTTAGTAGTGTCTGGCTAGGGTGGATTTTTCATTTCAACATGATGGGACAGTAGTGTATTCACTCCCTTTACATCCAGCGGAAGAGCAGAAAATGTTTTTCAT
Organism: Salvelinus alpinus; assembly: GCF_045679555.1. Lineage (NCBI taxonomy): Eukaryota > Metazoa > Chordata > Actinopteri > Salmoniformes > Salmonidae > Salvelinus > Salvelinus alpinus. The sequence continues at coordinate 83,904,650 of NC_092094.1, forward strand.
GTGACTTCCAGACCATTCTTAGCTTTTCTAGTTCATCAGATTGTGAGCGGCACCACACAATTGACAAGCCTTCAAAATAATGTTGATATCTCATATGTACATTTGATCTAATTTTCAGCATATACACTACCGGTCAAAAGTTTTACAACACCTACTCATTCAAGGGTTTTTCTTTATTTTAACTATTTTCTACATTGTACAATAATAGTGAAGACATCAAAACTATAAAATAACATATATGGAATCATATAGTAACCAAAAAAGTGTTAAACAAATCAAAATATATTTCATATTTGAGATTCTTCAAATAGCCACACTTTGCCTTGATGACAGCTTTGCACACTCTTGGCATTCTCTCAACCAGCTTCACCTGGAATGCTTTTCCAACAGTCTTGAAGGAGGTTCCACATATGCTGAGCACTTGTTGGCTGCTTTTCCTTCACTCTGTGGTCCAACTCATCCCAATCATCTCAATTTGGTTGAGGTCAGGGGATTGTGGAGGCCAGGTCATCTCATGCAGCACTCCATCAGTCCTTCTTGGTAAAATAGCCCTTACACAGCCTGGAGGTGTGATGGGTCATTATCCTGTTGAAGAACAAATGATAGTCCCACTAAGCCCAAACTTGATGTGATGGCGTATCGCTGTGGAATGCTGTGGTAGCCATGCTGGTTAAGTGTGCCTTGAATTCTAAATAAATCACAGACATGCGGAGATCATCCTTCACCCACACCGCGTCTCACAAAGACACGGCGGTTGGAACTAATAATCTCCAATTTGGACTCCAGACCAATGGACAAATTTCCACCAGTCTAATGTCCATTGCTCGTGTTTCTTGGCCCAAGCAAGTCTCTTCTTCTTACTGGTGTCCTTTAGTAGTGGTTTCTTTGCAGCAATTCGACCATGAAGGCCTGATTCACACAGTGTCCTCTGAACAGTTTAAGTTGACATGTCTCTTACTTGAACTCTGGGAAGCATATATTTGACCTGAAATTTCTGAGGCTGGTAACTCCAATGAACTTATCCTCTGCAGCAGAGGTAACTCTGGGTCTTCCATTCCTGTGGCGGTCCTCATGAGAGCCAGTTTCATCAAGGCGCTTGATGTTTTTTGCGACTGCACTTGAAGAAACCTTCAAAGTTCTGGAAATGTTCCGTATTGACTAACCTTCATGTCTTAAAGTAATGATGAACTGTCGTTTCTCTTTGCTTATTTGAGCTGTTCTTGCCATAACATGGACTTGGCATTTTACCAAATAGGACTATCTTATGTATACCCCCCCAAATTGTCACAACACAACTGATTGGCTCAAACGCATTAAGAAGGAAACAAATTCCACAAATTAACTTTTAAGAAGGCACACCGTTAATTGAAATGGATTCCAGGTGACTACCCCATGAAGCTGGTTGAGAGAATGCTGGACCACAGAGTGAAGGAAAAGCAGCCAACAAGTGCTCAGTATATGTGGGAACTCCTTCAAGACCGTTGGAAAAGCATTCCAGGTGAAGCTGGTTGAGAGAATACCAAGAGTGTGCAAAGCTGTCATCAAGGCAAAGGGTGGCTATTTGAAGAATCTCAAATATAAAATATATTTTGATTTGTTTAACTCTTTTTTGGTTACTGCATGATTCCATGTGTTTTTTCAAAGTTTTGTAGAAAATTGTAAAAATAAAGAAAACCCCTTGAATGAGTAGGTGTTGTAAAACTTTTGACCGGTAGTGTATGCACACACACGCTCATTCATAGCTTGCAACATGCACACAGTATGGCACACTACATGTGAGCTCCATAAGTACCATCAATATCTTTGCTCTTACACAGTATCTACAACGTAATTTGGAGCACAGCAGGAATTTCGCCACCAGTACCAATGAAAACATGTCCCCTTCCCTCCAGGCTCTTCCCCTGGCCGAGTGGGCCCTGAGGGGACGTTTATCTTCAGGCAACGCTGCAGCAGATTGCAGGGTGTTGATCTGAAGGCCTGGGAGTGACAGACAGTGGTGTCGCAGGGCACCTGGCAGACAGTGGTGTCGCAGGCTGTCTAGCAGACAGTGGTGTCGCAGGCCGTCTGGCAGGTAAGCAGATGGTGGGTCAACAGGACCTGATAAGAGCCCCTCTCATACATCAATCTAGACACCAGGGCAGTGCAAACAGGTCCGGCATCCCCTCAGCCACAGCAGCACATCTGCCCTTACATCAGTGTAGTACTGATGTAAAGCTGACCCTGCAGTGAGCCTTCCTTCGCCTCTGTTTGTTTGGGAACCCCCCGCCATTTATTTTCCTTTTCCTTCCTACACAGGCGACAAGCTGTTCATTGGAAAAAAAATTGTGGAATTCTGATTCCAGATCCAGCTGCCAAAGTTCTCTCCGTTTGTGGTATTGGTGAACCTCAGTTCATCAACAGGCTATCAATATCGCAGGGAGGAGAAAGAATAGGGGGAGATCTTGTAGTCTACCTGGAATGTGCCATCAATCCGTCTTATTTATGGTGTTATCCCATCTGTGTTCTGAGTGGTTGTGAGAGTCTAACAGTATGAGTTCATACTGCTGGTCATGACGTGACTCAGTGATCACTGAAGGAGGCAGTAAGGCTGCAGTATCTTCAGGTTCACACAGTTGATCAGAAGTGGATCAGACCAGACGGGAGCTCCCCTGCAGGGTCAGGGTCGGGGATAATCGTGTCAAAGCGAAGCGGCTGTTCCGGTCCCGCCCTGCACCCCTGGAATCCCCAGAGAGGCCTCTGGGTAATGAGCTGTTGTGACAGGGCGGTGGGCGAGGCGGGTACGAACCCCTATGAGAACAGGATCAGTCTGCCATGATTGACTGCAGGGGCACATGCCAAGGGATGCCTGGCAGGGCGCAGGCCACTCTATAAATCTTATTAGCACAGAGAGAATAGGGGACACACAGAGAACAGCAGGTCTGTCTGAAGTAACTTCACCCACAGGTACCCGAGCTGGCTGACAGGACATCATCTGTATGGTCAACCCACTGCTAAAGACAATGGCAAACAAACAAGATACTGCATAAATAAGACCAGAAGTTTTGCCTAACCACCTTACAAGGGAAAACGAGTTATAGGCCAGTGCAATGGACAACAAACTGAAAGAGTGAAATGTACTGTAAGCTATGTATCTAGGATATATGCTAGTTCAGGATGTTTTGTAACCTACTGTGGGTAGAATGCCACTGTGGAATGGATTTGACATGCCGTCATGCTGACCCAGACAATGTTCATTGTCACAGATCCCAATGCAGTGAAACGCAAGAGTGACCTCGCTGCATCATTAGTGTTCCCCTTGGTTACATGGATGCTGGGACAGAGAGACCAGACTGGCCCATATTCATTGTGCTTTACAAAGAGGAAGTACAGGGACACAGACTGTTGGCCTCACTTGTTACCCCTCCATTCATTCATTGCACTTTACCAAAAGACTTTGTCACCCTTGACTGATTTGTTGTACTTCACCAGTCATCTCTAAATTGTGTCAGGCATTTTATTTGCAACCATCCAGCAATATTTGCTTGTAAACAGTTGAAGCCTCATATAAAATGTCTTAATAGGTGGCATCACTTTCTTTTGAGAGCCTACTCTAAAACAGGAGTCAAAGCTAACTTAGCACGGCCTTCAAAATAGGCCTTTTGAGATGTGGGTGTTTACAGAGGGAATGAGAGAGGAGGATAGGCAAAAGGGGAGTGAAGGTAAGAAAAGAGTGAGAGGGAAGGAGTTTGAAGGGAAAGGAGCGAGTCTAGTCAAATGGGTTCTGCTTGACAGAAATCTTTAATTGGTAATTTAGTGCAATCATTATGTGGACCACCTGGCCTGAGGGAGGCTTTTATTCGCCTACTTAGACGTACGAGTGGCAGGCACATCCATCACAGGCTGAGAGCACGGTACTGAACCCACAATGTACTGTACTGCCTCAACCCCAATATACTGCTCCTCCATGGAGTCTGCCCTGAGTCACCCCCTACCCCCAGGCTTATCCAGGAGCCTAGCTGGAGAACCTGAGAAGAAATAGTAGACCAGAGAGGGGTAATGGATGTGAGTCACAGGAGGAGGGGAGACAGTCATCTCTATCCATTCCAAAGTTAGCCATTCTGTAGGAACACAACAGACATGAGTGCCAAGAACCTTTAAAACCCTTTAAGCGACTTGCTTACTGAGAACAGACGGCCATGGGACAAACTGGTGCCATGGAGGGGTAAACCCAACACAACCCTTTAATCACAAGGAGCTGTTTCATTCCCTTTGAGATGAAGATGAGAAAGAACCCATGTCCCTCTGGCCTCCAGGCCAACGACTGATTACAGAAAACAGCTAAGGGGAAGTCATTTGCTTTCAAAGCAGAACGTCTCATTGGCACAAGCCAAGTTTGCCATTCTGGCACGGCCCATATCACGAGCCCTGTAAATAAGCCCCAGCTGCCAGCCAGTCAAGCGCTGGGGCATCAGATGAGACGAGACAGCCACATGGACCTAACATCAACATCCCCATGATGAGATCAGCCTCAGACACCACACACTCATGCAAAGCTAACATTTGCTTTCTTAAAAAGCTCCAGTATAGCAGCTTGGAGTTTGATATTGGGTAAATGACATTCCCAGCTGTGTGTTCATAGGCACAGACAATTACCATGTTTTGACAGACATTGTATAAAGACAATGCAGCTGGTCCGATCAAGGCATTTATTTCATCAAATGAAATCAACTGTATTTATAAAGCCCTTTTCACATCATGAGATGTCACAAAGTGCTTCTCCCTCATGTTCGGCTTGACTTAATCCTTCTTCAAAAACATTATATTTGTCTCAGTTTTTAACATCATTTGATGCTTTTTGCATCTGTTTGTAGTTTGACAGTTTTTAATTTGGTTCTGTCCTCCCTTCTTCACGACACCCACAGCGGTGTGGCTGTGACCTCCCATTTAAATAGACACACATTCTCCCATAATCTCCCACTGCCGCCACTTGACATGAAATATTTACCACTGGGGGCGAGGCCAAGATATGACATGGTATAGTCCATACCCCATGATGAACAGGCTACACATGTATCATATCCAAGCCAGAGATTTCATTTCCATGTGCCTCCAATTCACTGGCATGGTGCCTTGGACAAGCAGTCCTCTCTGGGCCAGATAGATACTGTATGTCTGCATTGGGATTTATTCCTGCTCGCAGTCAGGCCCAGTCAGCCCTCATTAGCCACACTGCTGTCTAGCTAATAGATTCCATCACACTGTTTGTACCCGGCATTAAGCAAAATCAACACAGAACGAATCAGAACCTGCCAAAGGATGGCAACGTCTCTGTCTAATCACCATGAGAGAGAGGCTGCAGCGGCAGAGAGAGAGAGAGCAGCCTGAAACCTTGGCACGGACTACAGCACATGTTCAGCTCAGTCTGTGTTGTTCTGAACAAGTCGCCCCATCACTGGGTTTGGATGTTGGTCATTAACAAGTGTTCAATGTTTGATCACTGCTAATAAAAAGTACTAGGCACATGCTTTGGTCCTAAATGGGCAGATTCAATAGTTCTCCATGGGACTGGAAGGATGATCTCATGTAGGGTGATTTGGAACAGAGCCTTCTCCTCCTCCTTCTCATCTTATTTGATTAATCTGATGCTCAGGAATAACATTCCTATGAGAGAGAGATAGTAGAGTCAGAGAGAGGTTTCTCCCTCAGTATGGGGCGGGCCTGCTGGTGTGGTCGGGGTTGAGGAAGGAGGGGCAGAGGGCTGACATCATCATGCTGTGACATCATGCTGTGACCTCGGTGGCCTGGGGAGGTAGTGGCTCCAGGGCAAGAGGCCAGGGCTCCTGTGGGTGGGTCTGTGATTTATGTTGGCCCCGGGGACCTCTGTTCCTGGTCCCTGGGAAGCATCCCGGAGTGGGAGAGTCACTTGGAGGGAAGACTTCCTGGAATGACAGATAGGAAGACGACCGGAGCCATGCTTTATGGAATTGAATAAGCCATGGAACACACTGGTACTGATGGCCACTTAGAAATAAAATTACTATGGGTGGCCAGCTACTCCATATAAAGTCAGAAACAGCCATACCACTCTCGCACCAGGTCATAGGGTCACACTCAGGGCAGAGCTTGTGGCCTCTTCTAAAGTACCTCAGATCAGTTTTCACATGAACCTTTCACTTAAAGTGATCCTCAATGCAGAAAACCCTAACAAACAGTCTGAATGACACTGATCTACCTATCATTGTTCTGATCTACTGTATCTACAAAGAGCTGTATTCACTTTATTGGGTACGTTTCCCAATATACTGTACTTTGAAAGCAAATTAGCTGTCAATCAACTCCATACCCCGCATTGGCCTTGCCTCATCCAATCAGGTGTCATCTTGCAGTCTAGGGGGACAAGCAGCTCTAATTGCTTCCATCTCCTCTCCTGTCAGAGGACACACTTCAACATTTCAGCCATAAGCCAGGAAATTTAAATAAGTTCTGGCGCTGTTTTCTCTCAATTCAATTCAAGGGGCTTTATTGGCATGGGAAACATATGTTAACATTGCCAAAGCAAGTGAAGTAGATAATATACAAAAGTGAAATAAACAATAAAAATTAACAGTAAACATTACACTCACAGAAGTTCCAAAAGAACAGAGAGAGAGAGGAGAGATGGACATATGAACCAGAGAGAGAGAGAGGAGAGATTGACATATGAACCAGAGAGAGAGAGGAGAGATGGACATATGAACCAGAGAGAGAGGAGAGATTGACATATGAACCAGAGAGAGAGAGGAGAGATGGACATATGAACCAGAGAGAGAGGAGAGATGGACATATGAACCAGAGAGAGAGGAGAGATGGACATGTGAACCAGAGAGAGAGAGGAGAGATGGACATATGAACCAGAGAGAGAGAGGAGAGATGGACATATGAACCAGAGAGAGAGAGGAGGGATGGACATATGAACCAGAGAGAGAGGAGAGATGGACATATGAACCAGAGAGAGAGAGGAGAGATTGACATATGAACCAGAGAGAGAGAGGAGAGATGGACATATGAACCAGAGAGAGAGGAGAGATGGACATATGAACCAGAGAGAGAGGAGGGATGGACATATGAACCAGAGAGAGAGAGGAGAGATGGACATATGAACCAGAGAGAGAGAGAGGAGAGATTGACATATGAACCAGAGAGAGAGAGGAGAGATGGACATATGAACCAGAGAGAGAGAGAGGAGAGATGGACATATGAACCAGAGAGAGAGGAGAGATGGACATATGAACCAGAGAGAGAGAGGAGAGATTGACATATGAACCAGAGAGAGAGAGGAGAGATGGACATATGAACCAGAGAGAGAGAAGAGGGATGGACATATGAACCAGAGAGAGAGAGGAGAGATGGACATATGAACCAGAGAGAGAGAGGAGGGATGGACATATGAACCAGAGAGAGAGAGGAGAGATGGACATATGAACCAGAGAGAGAGAGGAGAGATGGACATATGAACCAGAGAGAGAGAGAGGAGAGATGGACATATGAACCAGAGAGAGAGAGGAGAGATGGACATATGAACCAGAGAGAGAGAGGAGAGATGGACATATGAACCAGAGAGAGAGAGGAGGGATGGACATATGAACCAGAGAGAGAGAGGAGAGATGGACATATTAACCAGAGAGAGAGAGGAGGGATGGACATATGAACCAGAGAGAGAGAGGAGAGATGGACATATGAACCAGAGAGAGAGAGGAGAGATGGACATATGAACCAGAGAGAGAGAGGAGGGATGGACATATGAACCAGAGAGAGAGGAGAGATGGACATATGAACCAGAGAGAGAGAGGAGAGATGGACATATGAACCAGAGAGAGAGGAGAGATGGACATATGAACCAGAGAGAGAGGAGAGATGGACATATGAACCAGAGAGAGAGAGGAGAGATGGACATATGAACCAGAGAGAGAGGAGAGATGGACATATGAACCAGAGAGAGAGAGGAGAGATTGACATATGAACCAGAGAGAGAGAGGAGAGATGGACATATGAACCAGAGAGAGAGGAGAGATGGACATATGAACCAGAGAGAGAGGAGGGATGGACATATGAACCAGAGAGAGAGAGGAGAGATGGACATATGAACCAGAGAGAGAGAGAGGAGAGATTGACATATGAACCAGAGAGAGAGAGGAGAGATGGACATATGAACCAGAGAGAGAGGAGAGATGGACATATGAACCAGAGAGAGAGAAGAGGGATGGACATATGAACCAGAGAGAGAGAGGAGAGATGGACATATGAACCAGAGAGAGAGAGGAGGGATGGACATATGAACCAGAGAGAGAGAGGAGAGATGGACATATGAACCAGAGAGAGAGAGAGGAGAGATGGACATATGAACCAGAGAGAGAGAGGAGAGATGGACATATGAACCAGAGAGAGAGAGGAGAGATGGACATATGAACCAGAGAGAGAGGAGAGATGGACATATGAACCAGAGAGAGAGATGAGAGATGGACATATGAACCAGAGAGAGAGAGGAGATATGGACATATGAACCAGAGAGAGAGAGGAGGGATGGACATATGAACCAGAGAGAGAGAGGAGGGATGGACATATGAACCAGAGAGAGAGGAGAGATGGACATATGAACCAGAGAGAGAGAGGAGGGATGGACATATGAACCAGAGAGAGAGAGAGGAGGGATGGACATATGAACCAGAGAGAGAGAGAGGAGGGATGGACATATGAACCAGAGAGAGAGGGGAGGGATGGACATATGAACCAGAGAGAGAGAGGAGGGATGGACATATGAACCAGAGAGAGAGAGGAGGGATGGACATATGAACCAGAGAGAGAGAGAGGAGGGATGGACATATGAACCAGAGAGAGAGGAGAGATGGACATATGAACCAGAGAGAGAGAGGAGGGATGGACATATGAACCAGAGAGAGAGAGGAGGGATGGACATATGAACCAGAGAGAGAGAGGAGGGATGGACATATGAACCAGAGAGAGAGAGGAGGGATGGACATATGAACCAGAGAGAGAGAGGAGGGATGGACATATGAACCAGAGAGAGAGAGAGGAGAGATGGACATATGAACCAGAGAGAGAGGAGAGATGGACATATGAACCAGAGAGAGAGAGGAGGGATGGACATATGAACCAGAGAGAGAGAGAGGAGGGATGGACATATGAACCAGAGAGAGAGAGAGGAGGGATGGACATATGAACCAGAGAGAGAGGGGAGGGATGGACATATGAACCAGAGAGAGAGAGGAGGGATGGACATATGAACCAGAGAGAGAGAGAGGAGGGATGGACATATGAACCAGAGAGAGAGAGGAGGGATGGACATATGAACCAGAGAGAGAGAGGAGGGATGGACATATGAACCAGAGAGAGAGAGAGGAGGGATGGACATATGAACCAGAGAGAGAGAGGAGGGATGGACATATGAACCAGAGAGAGAGAGAGGAGGGATGGACATATGAACCAGAGAGAGAGAGAGGAGGGATGGACATATGAACCAGAGAGAGAGAGAGGAGGGATGGACATATGAACCAGAGAGAGAGGACATATGGAGAGGTCACGATCAGATGAGCTCCTGCATTTTTCAGCATTTTCTTTAAAAAAGATACATTTAGAGTTAGATAAATTTGGATTTTTTGTCAGGAACCCATACAGGATGCTACCCTCTACAACATAACCCTCACTTCAAATCAAAACTCAAAACCTACAACCTGATTTTGGACGGATTTACGGAATCACCTGGAAGGTTCACATCTACCAAGGATTAATTATTCTATACAGCAAATCCTCTGGAAAACAACAGAAACCTGAGAACACCACCCAACCTGGAACTGAGTGAGTAATGTTTAGTCTGAAACTATATTTGATTTCCAAAAGCCAAGAAGAAAAATACATGACACTACTTTATAAGGACTGAATAGTAACATATTTCTGCCAAGCTTGATACAGCTTCAACTAGCACTTAAGTGTCAAGTGAGAGGTGTCAAAGCCCATTAGCCCAACAATGGCAGGAGAGTCGAATAGTCTACCCCAACCAAATGGAGAGGCCTTAGAAGCTGCCTCCCGCTGTTCAGAAGTAATTAAAATACAGTACCCTGTGCATGTAAAAAATGACAAGACAAGAAAAGATCACAAAATGAAGCTCCTTATGGAAAATCAAGAGACACTTTTTGCTGACTATTACAAAAATGGGAACATCAGCAACCTTATCTTCCACACAAACCATCCCCAGGCATGGCACAGTGCTATATTAGCACACTACCCCTCTGTTAAGAGAGGGGGGGTTAACGAGGGGTGGAAACTCAGGATTCTTGACAACGAGGACGAGGAGTCAGCTAATATAAACCTATATAAGTCTGGAACAGTATTGGTACAGGGCAACCACAAACAGTTTCAGCTGGACTTTCACCTAATCAAAGAATTAGCCCAGCAGGAGAAGCTCTCCCTTGATAAAGATACCCCCACCCCAAGTGGTTCAGACCAAACCTCTTCACCATATAACCCCACAGACGAGCAACCCTCAGCAGACAGTCAACCTCCCAGTACAGAGCACTTCTCCCTCATTGAAATGAAGGATAAATTCACCCAGCTGGAGGTAAGGCAGGTGGAGCTGGAACAGCAGGTGATCACACTCCAGTCAGCACAGACCCAGACAACAGTCCAGCACAACAACACCCCCTAAACCAGACCTGGAGAGCTGGAGGTGGAGAAAGACATATCTGCACTATGGACAGTGGTGAGACAACATCAACAGGAGAAAGAGCAGGAGCAGGAGAAGAACAGAGCACTAGAGGAGAGGATCAGACTGCTGGAGGAGAGGTTGAGGGGGATGGCATGTGACAGAGAACAACCCACTAGGGAGGTGGCCATCCCCACAGAGACGCCAGCAGAACAGCCCACCTCAGCACCCGACAAAAGTCTCGACACCACAGCAGAACAGTCCACACCAGACCCTGACCATAGAAACGACATCACAACAGAACAGACAAAAGAAAAACCCCAAGCCCAGCAGCTCTCACCCCCCCTGAGCACCCCCCCTGTCAGCCACCCTGATAGCCCTCCTGACAACCCCCCCACACCCACTGAGGACAAACACAAGACACAGATTGTCCTTCTTATGGACTCAAATGGGAAATATATAGAAGAAAAAAAACTTTTTCCCAAACACAGTGTGTCTAAACTCTGGTGTCCAAACACCCAGTGCGCCCTAGACCTTCTGTCTGAGGACAAACTAGGCTCACCTAGCCACATAATAATACACACAGGCACAAACGACCTGAGAGCACAGCAGGAAAGGGTGGCCACAGCACTGAAGGGAGTGATTGAAAAAGCTTCTTCTACTTTCCCCAACGCACAAGTGGTTATCTCCACCCTGCTACCACGAAAAGACTTCCACCCTGCTACAATACAGCGGGTAAACGCAAGCATTTCCCGTGACTGTGCCTCAAAACCAAATGTTTTTCTGGCCCACCACTCCACCCTGGACTTGAACAGCCTCTATGACCAGGTCCACCTCTACAAGGCAGCAGTGCCCACCTTTGCCCGGACTCTAAAGGACATCGCTCTCAAACGAAGCCCCAACACTTCACACAGGAGCAAGAGATCAATAGACACCCCACCCAGACCAGCGAGACACCCTCCAAGACCTCCAGGACCCCCCCCTGGACCTACACACCCCCCCCACATCAACCATGCCCACACCCAATTTAGGCCCCCTCAGATCAGACCCATGCCACTCCTGCCCACCCCATGCACCCCACCCCCGCAAAGAGGGCATCAACATGGAAGTCACACATACGCCCAGGTAGTGAGCGGGCAAACAGGCCCAACCCCCACTCTTACACTCGCCCAAGCCAACGGCATGTACCAGATGCTCAGCAGGCTCTGCTCACACTTACTGGCCTGAGGCCAAACCCCGACCAACAACATTGGACACTTTATGGAACAAAAAGCCTTCACTATATCATCCTGGAATATCCAAGGCCTGAGGTCATCTGCCTTTGGCCTAAAGAGCAGGAACCCGGACTTCACCAAAGAAATCGGTAATGCAGACATTGTCATCCTGCAAGAAACATGGTATAGAGGAGACGGACCCACTGGTTGCCCTCTAGGTTACAGAGAGCTGGTAGTCCCATCCACCAAACTACCAGGTGTGAAACAGGGAAGGGACTCAGGGGGAATGCTAATTTGGTATAGAGCAGACCTAACTCACTCCATTAAATTAATCAAAACAGGAACATTTTACATTTGGCTAGAAATTCAAAAGGAAATTATCTTAACAGAGAAAAATGTCCTCCTGTGTGCTACCTATATCCCCCCACTAGAATCCCCATACTTTAATGAAGACAGCTTCTCCATCCTGGAGGGGGAAATCAATCATTTCCAGGCCCAGGGACATGTATTAGTCTGTGGCAACCTAAATGCCAGAACTGGACAGGAACCTGACACCCTCAGCACACAGGGGGACAAACACCTACCTGGAGGTGACAGCATTCCCTCCCCCATATGCCCACCTAGGCACAACTATGACAACATAACCAACAAAAACGGGTCACAACTCCTGCAGCTCTGTCGCACGCTGGGTATGTACATAGTCAATGGTAGGCTTCGAGGGGACTCCTATGGTAGGTACACCTATAGCTCATCTCTTGGCAGTAGCACTGTAGACTACTTTATCACTGACCTCAACCCAGAGTCTCTCAGAGCGTTCACAGTCAGCCCACTGACACCCCTATCAGACCACAGCAAAATCACAGTCTACTTGAACAGAGCAATACTCAATCATGAGGCATCAAAGCCAAAGGAACTGAGTAACATTAAGAAATGCTATAGATGGAAGGAATGCAGTTTGGAAACCTACCAAAAAACAATTAGGCAACAGCAAATTCAATCCCTTTTAGACAACTTCCTGGGTAAAACGTTCCACTGCAATAGTGAAGGTGTAAACTTGGCAGTAGAAAATCTTAACAGTATATTTGACCTCTCAGCTTCCCTATCAAATCTAAAAATCTCAAATAGAAAACCGAAGAAAATGAACAACAATGACAAATGGTTTGATAAAGAATGCAAAAATCGAAGAAATAAATTGAGAAACCTGTCCAACCAAAAACATAGAGACCCGGAAAACCTGAGTCTACGCCTTCACTATGGTGAATCACTAAAACAATACAGAAATACACTACGGAAAAAGAAGGAACAGCACGTCAGAAATCAGCTCAATGTAATTGAAGAATCCATAGACTCTAACCAATTCTGGGAAAATTGGAAAACACTAAACAAACAACAACACGAAGAATTATCTATCCAAAATGGAGATGTATGGGTAAACCACTTCTCCAATCTTTTTGGCTCTATAACAAAGAATAAAGAGCAAAAACATATACATGATCAAATACAAATCCTAGAATCAACTATTAAAGACTACCAGAACCCACTGGATTCTCCAATTACCTTGAATGAGTTACAGGACAAAATAAAAACCCTCCAACCCAAAAAGGCCTGTGGTGTTGATGGTATCCTTAATGAAATGATCAAATATACAGACAACAAATTCCAATTGGCTATATTAAAACTCTTTAACATCGTCCTTAGCTCTGGCATCTTCCCCAATATTTGGAACCAAGGACTGATCACCCCAATCCACAAAAGTGGAGACAAATTTGACCCCAATAACTACCGTGGAATATGCGTCAACAGTAACCTTGGGAAAATACTCTGCATTATCATTAACAGCAGACTCGTACATTTCCTCAATGAAAACAATGTACTGAGCAAATGTCAAATTGGCTTTTTACCAAATTACCGTACAACAGACCATGTATTCACCCTACACACCCTAATTGACAACCAAACAAACCAAAACAAAGGCAAAGTCTTCTCATGCTTTGTTGATTTCAAAAAAGCCTTCGACTCAATTTGGCATGAGGGTCTGCTATACAAATTGATGGAAAGTGGTGTTGGGGGTAAAACATACGACATTATAAAATCCATGTACACAAACAACAAGTGTGCGGTTAAAATTGGCAAAAAACACACACATTTCTTCACACAGGGTCGTGGGGTGAGACAGGGATGCAGCTTAAGCCCCACCCTCTTCAACATATATATCAACGAATTGGCGCGGGCACTAGAACAGTCTGCAGCACCCGGTCTCACCCTACTAGAATCCGAAGTCAAATGTCTACTGTTTGCTGATGATCTGGTGCTTCTGTCACCAACCAAGGAGGGCCTACAGCAGCACCTAGATCTTCTGCACAGATTCTGTCAGACCTGGGCCCTGACAGTAAATCTCAGTAAGACCAAAATAATGGTGTTCCAAAAAAGGTCCAGTCGCCAGGACCACAAATTCCATCTAGACACCGTTGCCCTAGAGCACACAAAAAACTATACATACCTCGGCCTAAACATCAGCACCACAGGTAGCTTCCACAGAGCTGTGAACGATCTGAGAGACAAGGCAAGAAGGGCATTCTATGCCATCAAAAGGAACATAAATTTCAACATACCAATTAGGATCTGGCTAAAAATACTTGAATCAGTCATAGAGCCCATTGCCCTTTATGGTTGTGAGGTCTGGGGTCCGCTCACCAACCAAGATTTCACAAAATGGGACAAACACCAAATTGAGACTCTGCATGCAGAATTCTGCAAAAATATCCTCCGTGTACAACGTAGAACACCAAATAATGCATGCAGAGCAGAATTAGGCCGATACCCACTAATTATCAAAACCCAGAAAAGAGCCGTTAAATTCTACAACCACCTAAAAGGAAGCGATTCCCAAACCTTCCATAACAAAGCCATCACCTACAGAGAGATGAACCTGGAGAAGAGTCCCCTAAGCAAGCTGGTCCTAGGGCTCTGTTCACAAACACAAACACACCCCACAGAGCCCCAGGACAACAGCACAATTAGACCCAACCAAATCATGAGAAAACAAAAAGATAATTACTTGACACATTGGAAAGAATTAACAAAAAAACAGAGCAAACTAGAATGCTATTTGGCCCTAAACAGAGAGTATACAGTGGCAGAATACCTAACCACTGTGACTGACCCAAACTTAAGGAAAGCTTTGACTATGTACAGACTCAGTGAGCATAGCCTTGCTATTGAGAAAGGCCGCCGTAGGCAGACATGGCTCTCAAGAGAAGACAGGCTATGTGCACACTGCCCACAAAATGAGGTGGAAACTGAGCTACACTTCCTAACCTCCTGCCCAATGTATGACCATATTAGAGAGACATATTTCCCTCAGATTACACAGATCCACAAAGAATTCGAAAACAAATCCAATTTTGATAAACTCCCATATCTACTGGGTGAAATTCCACAGTGTGCCATCACAGCAGCAAGATTTGTGACCTGTTGCCACAAGAAAAGGGCAACCAGTGAAGAACAAACACCATTGTAAATACAACCCATATTTATGTTTATTTATTTTAACTTGTGTGCTTTAACCATTTGTACATTGTTACAACACTGCATATATATAATATGACATTTGTAATGTCTTTATTGTTTTGAAACGTCTGTATGTGTAATGTTTACTGTTCATTTTTATTGTTTATTTGACTTTTGTATATTATCTACCTCACTTGCTTTGGCAATGTTAACACATGTTTCCCATGCCAATAAAGCCCCTTGAATTGAATTGAATTGAATTGAGAGGAGAGATGGACATATGAACCAGAGAGAGAGAGGAGAGATGGACCATGGTCTTATTTTATCTGGAGTTCATTACTCACTGAAATTTGCAGCATGTGGGTTTACAGTGCATTCGATCCTACAGCGCTGAACGGGGCTGGTGCTGGGGCTTCCACAGTGTCACTGTCATTACCTCCATTACGTCAACTTCCCTCCCTCCCAAAAACACACACCCGTTGGTTTCCCCACCGCACTGCGGCTTCCTCCACTCCATATAACAATAATAACACTTTATCTGCCTAAAACAACAGAGTAGTCTAGCAGTGTCTTGGATTGATGTCTTTTACTGAATCAGTCAGGGAGTTCATTGATTCCCTCCCATTGGATAGAGGGAGAACTATAGGAGAATAACGTGGGAATGGTGTGGAGATCACAGTCAGGACTGAAGCCAAGATAGGCAACAGAGAAAGAGACATCCCTGCACTTGGAGCTGACCAGAGGAGACATTAAAAGGTTCCGGGAAACAGTAGGTCTGGATGGAGCATTCCTGAATGGAACCACATTCGACACTGGTCCTTAAACAGCTAAGCGACATAGTTCTCAGTGTCTATAAAATATGTTGTTAAGAGGCTCCTGTTGCTGTGACACTTGTTTTCAATGGCCTGTATGTTTTACAAACAGTAATAAACTGACGGGTGTTGCATGAGTCACACCCAAAAACAAGCTGGACATTATGACCTCAGCATCACACGCTCGGAGAGGAGAGACACAAGCCTCTCTCATTGAGGTAAATGACTACTTTCCAGATACTTGTCATCAAGCCATCAACTGACCTGGCTGGGAGCAGTCCAAGAGAGATGTACGGGATGACAAAATGATTACTCTTCATTAGTGCGTGTCCACTTGTTTAAGTTACTACATACACAATGTATAAGGAAGCCAGCTAAAGCGGGTTCTGGCCATATTTGTATACAGGGAACCATAAGACTGGAAAGGAATGTCAAGTATTCGCTAAAAAGTCCTTCAAAGTATGCACCAATCAGCATGGGACATACAGTATGTGGCTTCATCTTTCCCTCTTTTGTCTTTCATTCTCTCATCTCCAGCGACTCTGCGTGTGACCCGGGACCAAGCTGCCCAAAAACAACTACACAATGAGAGAATGCAGGGATAGTTCTGATTCCCCCCACTTCAAAGGACGGAGGAGAGGAAAACATCTGTGAGTCAAACGAGATGCTGGTGTGGGAGAGAGAAAGACAGAGAGAAAGACAGAGATAGAGAAAGAGAGAGAGAGAGAGAGAGAGAGAGAGAGAGAGAGAGAGAGAGAGAGAGAGAGAGAGAGAGAGAGAGAGAGAGAGAGAGAAAGAGAGAGAGAGAGAGATAGATTCTGGCACAGAGAGAAGAGAAAAATAGATGTCCGTCCATGATGAATGGACCTGAGATGAGATGATGTCTGCTTGTGATTAGAGCTCCGGCAGACAGACACTTCACAGGGAATGGGCTATGACAGCACCCTGTGACAGGCTATTGACATCTACCGCAGCCAGGCCTCTTCCTGATAGGACTAACAGGGAAGAGCAGGGCGGGGACCGTCCCTCCCAACCACCAAATAACCCTCGTGGGGAGCTTCAGTAGGGCCTGGAGGCCCTTGGGTGGGGGTCATCAGGGGCCCGGAGCGCTCCTCTATTTAAAACATAATGAAGAAACGCTGCCAACAACTTTACTGAGAGTCTGCTGCCTCCACACACAGAGAGAGGGGAAGAACCACCCAACGGGCACACGGCTGCTTTTCAAAACCGCAGCAGCAGCAGCAGCACAGGCAGCTCTGGTCAGGAACCATGGCTGTCCATTTCTCTTCTGTTAGCTATAGTAGAGGCAGAGCTGGCCTCTCTCTCTGCCTGACGGAAGGCTGGGTGGCACTCCTGCCAGTCTCTGTTGGTCATGCTAAATGTGTTTTCATTTGGTGCCTTGTTTTGTTTTTAGAAGCGAAAACAACTAAATTTTACAATGAGACGACAAGTGATGCCAAAAGTCGAGGCACGATCCTTCTAATCTAGGATACAAAACTCAGTAATCATCCTGAATTATCACCCCACTGTTAAAGGGATTGACTGTTAATTCCAGACATAGATTGTGTTCATGATTGACGTAAAATACATTGTTTAGCCAAATGAACACATCATAATAAAACAGAAGGAATAGCCCGGGAGGATCTAGGTTCACTGGTTCAGTGTGTTCAGGATGTGAGGGTAAAGGGGACTCACCTGGTTTGGTTGGACACTCTGTGCACTTGTTCAGGCCCCATGAGGCACCCACACTTCCACAGCAGTCATCCTGTTTGGTCAGGCCCGGAAGAGGCTTCCCACACTGAAATGACAACACACGCACACATCTCAACACACTCACACAACACAGGACACATCACCGACACCTTCCCTTTTTCCACTCTGACAGCATGTTGTTTAAACCTTCCCTTTTTCCACTCTGACAGCATGTTGTTTAAACCTTCCCTTTTTCCACTCTGACAGCATGTTGTTTAACCTGACTTTATATACTGTATGTGTGTGTGTGTGTTTGTGTGTGTGCGTGTGTTTAATCAGACTATATGTGTGTATGTGTGTGTGTTTAATTGGACTGTGTGTGTGTGTGTGTGTGTGTGTGTGTGTGTGTGTGTGTGTGTGTGTGTGTGTGTGTGTGTGTGTGTGTGTGTGTGTGTGTGTGTGTGTGTGTGTGTGTGTGTGTGTGTGTGTGTGTGTGTGTGTGTTTATGTGTGGGTGTTCAGCAGTTTGTGAGTCTTCTCTTCTGAATGAGGACAGAGCGAGCTGAACTGAACACACATCTGAGATTGGTTAGGCCGCAGCAGAGGACATAAACAGGCTGAACCAGGAATAGCTCTGCTGCTGCTGCTCTTGGCTTGGCTCGTTAAGGAACTTGGCTAATTGTGGAGAGATTATTATCAAACATCACTGAATTCTGCCTGGCAAATGGTGCCTCATGGAGCTTTGGGAAAAGAGTTAAGGACACATTGTTATGGAACACCTAATTGGTAAAGTCAGTCAAAACCAAACAGAGATCTTCTTTTTGGGGGGGGGGGGGGGGCAATGAGCGGCATGAATCTGACTGTAGGTTATTTTCAAAATGGCATGGACAATGAGATCCCTTCCAGCACGAACATACACTTTCTCTGCTCTGCGTGTCAAGCAGCTGATAACACATAGTCTAACACTGGGCTGGAAGCAGCTCTACAGAGGACACTACTGTTAGAGATGGAAACAGGAGGCAGGGGGAATAACAGCATCTCTCACAGCCAAGCCAACAGATGCTGCCTGTACAGAACCTACGATGAGGAGCTCTCGTTACCAGGAGGTAGAAATCTGAGGAACGGCTCATTGTAACGGCTGGAATGGAACGGTATCGCAAACACATGGTTTCCATTACAGCCGTTCCAATGAGCCTGTCTTCAGATTTCTACCTCCATGGGTTCCTCCAACCACCACCACTGCTCTTTACGCTCTGTGTGTGAGATGAGATAGAGAGTGTGTGTGTGAGAGAGATGAGAGTGTGTGTGTGTGTGTGTGTGTGTGTGTGTGTGTGTGTGTGTGTGTGTGTGTGTGTGTGTGTGTGTGTGTGTGTGTGTGTGTGTGTGTGTGTGTGTGTGTGTGTGAAGGAGATCGCTCTGTGTTTGAGACATGGGTTGGATTTCAGCCTCTCACCTGAGTCCTCCCTCTCAAGCCTAACTCATAACATGTCTGTGGGTGTTGGGAGGGGAACACGAGATGATCAATGTGTTGAGAGCTTATAAATCCTGGCTGCAGTATAATTCAGAGCCACAGACAGACTTCCTGTCCCAGACACCTACTATCAGACAGACAGAGGAGGGAAGATATGAATGCTGCCATGCCGGACGGACAGTAAGACACACGGAAGCCAAACCTGGTCTCCACCCCAAAAGACTGCTAAGATCATCATCAACTATAATGTACTGTGTTCAGAGTATGCCACTCAAAACATCATACTCAGCGGACCGTACTATACCTGTCCATCAACGGTCTCTTGGAAGCACCTCCCCACGTATCCGTTCTGCCGGTTGTGTGGTCTGGTGTGCCCATGCCCATTGCCGATGCCATTGCCAGGTTGGGAGCGCTGCTGTACAGAGTGAGCCCCCTCAGCCGCGGGGGGTCTCTGGCCAGGCTTGACCCGGGCTACCTGGTGGATCTGCACCTCAGCCTCGTGGGGGTGCTGGATGTGGACATTCACCATGGACGGGTGTAGAGAGGCTGGACAGGACACAGAGCGCACAGCACAGTCTGTCAGGCAACACTCTACTACCACATTCAGCAGAAACACATTGAGCCCAATCTGTCTGGACATGGGAAAGAGCCTGATGAATAGTCCTGGACCTGACCTTGCAGTGATGCTTCTCAAAGGGTGTTCCCAAAATGCCCAAGTCAGGTCTTAACATATAGAGATACAGTACAAACGAAAAGACATAGGGGGTGCTGTTTCAAAGTTAGCATTTATCGTCTCCAAATTAAACTGCCTCATACTCAATTCTTGCTCGTACAATATGCATATTATTATTACTATTGGATAGAAAACAATCTCTAGTTTCTAAAACCGTTTGAATTATGTCTGTGGGTGAACCAGAACTCTTTCTACAGCGAAACTCATGACAGGACATGCGAAGCTCTGAAAAATAGTCTCTGATCTCGGATCAGTTGAAAACTCTGTGTGTGCCCTATGGCTTGACATGAACTGCACCCGCCTTCCCCTGGATGTCAGTAACCAATGAGAAGTGGAATGGTGTCTCTACGTGTTTGTCAGAGTTTATAAAAGGGAATGGAGTGAGATGACCCTTCCTTTTGACGCTCGCCAGGACGCAAGGGAGGACTTCAGAATCGCATGCTCAAAAGCTCTCGTTATTGATCAAAGATCTATCCGTCTGTGATTTAGTTCGATATAGGTGTTAGAAACATCATAACGAAGTTATTTGAAACCGATTTATATCAGTTTATGCGAGTATATTGCTATTTTTCTGAATTTCCTTAGTATTGCGTTTGACGATTTGGGCATGTGTGTGCCGTGTAGCTATCGTTAGCTGCTAGTTCTGAAGTTGAGGAGGTCGTTTTACAACAAAGCAACGATACTTTTGGACAAAGGACACATTGCCCAAGATACTGATGGAAGCTCGTCCAAAAGTAAGAGTTATTTATGATTTTATTCCGTATTTATGTGGAAAAATTTAAACGCAGTTGTCGGCCATTTTTTGCGGCACTAGTCTGGCTGTAACTCACAATGTATGTCTTGTAACGTTAATTTAAAAAATCTAAATCAGCGGTTGTATTAATAACCAATGCATCTTTCATTAGCTGTCCAACCTGTATTTTTTTAGTCAATCTAATCGATAAATAATCGTAATCATAGGTGCCTTTCCAAGATGGCGCCGGCCCGAATGCATGCCATGTTTTGACAGATTACATTGCATAACCAAGATTTTTGATGCTAAATATGCACATTTTCGAACAAACTCTATATGCATTGTGTAATATGATGTTACAGGACTGTCATCTGAAGAATTCTGAGAAGGTTAGTGAAAAAATTTATATATTTTGGTGGCGATAACGTTATCGCCCCCTTTGCCTTGATTTAATGCTGGGGTGATGTTAGCTCATGTGGTATGCTAATATAACGATATATTGTGTTTTCGCTGTAAAACACTTAGAAAATCTGAAATATTGTCTGGATTCACAAGATCTGTGTCTTTCGATTGCTGTAGGCTGTGTATTTTTCAGAAATGTTTTAGGATGAGTATTTTGGTAATTGACGTCGGTCTCTGTAATTATTCCGGCTGCTTCCAACGCTATTTCAGATTGCAGCTGCAATGTACAACTGTGATTTATACCTGAAAAATGCACATTTTTCTAAAAAAGCATATCCTATACCATAAATATATTATCAGACTGTCACCTTATGAAGTTGTTTCTTGGTTAGTGGCTATATATATCTTTATTTAGTCGAATTAGTGATAGCTACTGATGCAGGAAAAAAATGGTGGAGAAAAAAAGTTGTGTCTTTTGCTATCGTGGTTAGCTAATAGATTTACATATTGTGTCTTCCCTGTAAAACACTTAGAAAATCTGAAATATTGTCTGGATTCACAAGATCTGTGTCTTTCGATTGCTGTATGCTGTGTATTTTTCAGAAATGTTTTAGGATGAGTATTTTGGTAATTGACGTCGGTCTCTGTAATTATTCCGGCTGCTTCCAACGCTATTTCAGATTGCAGCTGCAATGTACAACTGTGATTTATACCTGAAAAATGCACATTTTTCTAAAAAAACATATCCTATACCATAAATATGTTATCAGACTGTCATCTTATGAAGTTGTTTCTTGGTTAGTGGCTATATATATCTTTATTTAGTCGAATTAGTGATAGCTACTGATGCAGGAAAAAAATGGTGGAGTAAAAAAAGTTGTGTATTTTGCTAACGTGGTTAGCTAATAGATTTACATATTGTGTCTTCCCTGTAAAACATTTTAAAAATCAGAAATGATGGCTGGATTCACAAGATCTGTATCTTTCATCTGGTGTCTTGGACTTGTGATTTAATGATATTTAGATGCTTGTATTTACTTGTGACGCTATGCTAGGCTATGCTAGTCAGCTTTTTTACTGTGGGGGGTGCTCCCGGATCCGGGATGGGTACCAAGTAAAAGTTAAAACACACAAAAGTTTAATTCCATTATTATATGTTTATGACCCGAGACAGGTTGGAGGAATTGCAGAACTGTTGTAATATTGAGTACATTCTCCTTTGTCCATGTGACAGCAGAGCACATCCATATTCAGGATGTGCCAAGGAATTTTCCAGGAATTCTGACATACTCTCCTCTTTCATAAATCACAGCTCCACAAACAGGCCCTGTGTTTGATATACTACAGAGAGTGAGAGAGAGCACATGACTTTACCATGGCCTTGTAGTGACTCTCTCAACACAGTCAGACAGACAGGCAGATGCCTGCCCTGTGATGTAACAACACACACATGTGGTCTGTCATTAGATTAGCATTATAAAGTCAGTAAGGGCTGGAAGAAAATGGAGAACGGAATTCAAAGGAGCTAAGTGAGAACCTAAAGAGAGCGCTTCTGCTTCTACTTACAGCAGGCCAAAGAGAAGCCAGGACAAAAGGGGAATGTTGCTTTAATGCTGCTTATTTTAGCGGCTCTTCATGGCACTGGTTAGGGCATGCTCTGTTTCTAATTCACTATAGGGTCTTCTGTTGATAAGAGGGAGCACTGTGTGAACAATATGGGGAACTCCAAAAAACACCCCATTACATATTCTACTGAGAACCCATTCTGACTTTCACTGCTGGTTCACGAAGGTAGAATTCAGCAGAGTTACTAACTGGGCCGTTGCAAGTCAACAAATAAACCTGAGTTAGTTCAAACAAAACCAGAACAGTTGAGAGGGCATGATGAATCAGATGAATAAAAGACAGCAGTAAAATCAGCAGAACTGGAGGAAACAGTGTGTCTACAGGAGGCCTAGCTGGGGGAGGTCCTGGAGAACTGGCCAGAGACTGTGTTCCTGTGTCTCATCCAGCCAGCCAGACGGCTAGGTGATCACCTTGTTGATTGGACAGCGGCAGGGTGTACATGGAGTGGGAGGACGAGTTGCGTCCGGCCAGGCTGCCGTCCTTCCTGCTGGGGGTAGGTCGGGCAGGAGGGGGGGCTGGGAGGTGGCAGAACTTCCCCGTGGAGTTTGTTGGGCACCAGCACTGGTCCCTGCCAATGCAGCGCCCGCCGTTCAGACAGGGGATCTGACAGAAGACTGCAGGGGAGAGAGGAAGGGGGGGAGGTTTGTTAGTGTAAGGAACCGCCAGATTGAATTAAGTTGATTTATGCGTCCTCATATGCTGGGGCCCATACACATAATGAGAAGCAGGAGAAAAAATTCCAATAGGTAGTGTAGACTGAGACTTCATATGGACAACTACAGTGGGGAGAACAAGTATTTGATACACTGCCGATTTTGCAGGTTTTCCTACTTACAAAGCATGTAGAGGTCTGTAATATTTATCATAGGTACACTTCAACTGTGAGAGACGGAATCTAAAACAAAAATCCAGAAAATCACATTGTATGATTTTTAAGTAATTAATTTGCATTTTATTGCATGACATAAGTATTTGATACATCAGAAAAGAAGAACTTAATATTTGGTACAGAAACCTTTGTTTGCAATTACAGAGATCATACGTTTCCTGGAGTTCTTGACCAGGTTTGCACACACTGCAGCAGGGATTTTGTCCCACTCCTCCATACAGACCTTCTCCAGATCCTTCAGGTTTCGGGGCTGTCGCTGGGCAATACGGACTTTCAGCGCCCTCCAAAGATTTTCTATTGGCTTCAGGTCTGGAGACTGGCTAGGCCACTCCAGGACCTTGAGATGCTTCTTACGGAGCCACTCCTTAGTTTCCCTGGCTGTGTGTTTCGGGTCGTTGTCATGCTGGAAGACCCAGCCACGACCCATCTTCAATGCTCTTACTGAGGGAAGGAGATTGTTGGCCAAGATCTCGCGATACATGGCCCCATCCATCCTCCCCTCAATACGGTGCAGTCGTCCTGTCCCCTTTGCAGAAAAGCATCCCCAAAGAATGATGTTTCCACCTCCATGCTTCACGGTTGGGATGGTGTTCTTGGGGTTGTACTCATCCTTCTTCTTCCTCCAAACACGTCGAGTGGAGTTTAGACCAAAAAGCTCAATTTTTGTCTCATCAGACCACATGACCTTCTCCCATTCTTCCTCTGGATCATCCAGATGGTCATTGGAAAACTTCAGACGGGCCTGGACATGCCCTGGCTTGAGCAGGGGGACCTTGCGTGCGCTGCAGTATTTTAATCCATGACGGCATAGTGTGTTACTAATGGTTTTCTTTGAGACTGTGGTCCCAGCTCTCTTCAGGTCATTGACCAGGTCCTGCCGTGTAGTTCTGGGCTGATCCCTCACCTTCCTCATGATCATTGATGCCCCACGAGGTGAGATCTTGCATGGAGCCCCAGACCGAGGATGATTGACAGTCATCTTGAACTTCTTCCATTTTCTAATAATTGCGCCAACAGTTGTTGCCTTCTCACCAAGCTGCTTGCCTATTGTCCTGTAGCCCATCCCAGCCTTGTGCAGGTCTACAATTTTATCCCTGATGTCCTTACACAGCTCTCTGGTCTTGGCCATTGTGGAGAGGTTGGAGTCTGTTTGATTGAGTGTGTGGACAGGTGTCTTTTATACAGGTAACGAGTTCAAACAGGTGCAGTTAATACAGGTAATGAGTGGAGAACAGGAGGGCTTCTTAAAGAAAAACTAACAGGTCTGTGAGAACCGGAATTCTTACTGGTTGGAAGGTGATCAAATACTTATGTCTTGCAATAAAATGCAAATTAATTACTTAAAAATCATACAATGTGATTTTCTGGATTTTTGTTTTAGATTCCGTCTCTCACAGTTGAAGTGTACCTATGATAAAAATTACAGACCTCTACATGCTTTGTAAGTAGGAAAACCTGCAAAATCGGCAGTGTATCAAATACTTGTTCTCCCCACTGTACTTTCCTGTTGCTCACATAACCGTCACCACATTCACTAGCAGAAACCTCATTTGACATGGGTTTATGAAGCTCCAACTTCACCCTGAGGTAAAACACACTTCAAATATAACCTCTACCTATCAAAGAGAAGATTCACCAATTTTTAATGTTATATTGTTTTTGTACATCTCTGAGCAATGTTCTATCGATTCCTGGGGTAATTTCATGTTTTCAGGAGTATCTGAGCTATTTGGTGTTCAAGCAGTTGGTATGAATTTTGCATATTGACATATCACTAATAAGGATGGTTGGGGGGTCACGACTTTAAACTGATTCATACATGATTCTAAATTGATTCAGACACAATATTTAAGATACTATTAGCATGGATGATCAAGCTGTTTCATTCTCTAATGTAGGACACTATCACAGAAACAAATGTGTAAAAAGTATTTATTTAATCTTTTGAATCTGGCCTTATTGCCATTATCTCAATAAAAGTTATAGCACAAAGATAAGTCAAATCAGGTAATGTCAAATTTCAGTTTGAAGGAAGTATGCTTTAATCAATTCATTTCCCCAGTCATTCAGATTCACTACCCTCCCTTCTAACGAGTCCTGCACATTTTGTGTACGTCGTAGATGGACGTGTTCCTGAAAGTATTGGCATTCAGGAATGTGGTTAAATTCGCTAAATAGCTTCAACTGTTCAGCAGCTATAGTCAAATTCGTATTAATATTACCACTCCATTTGTTCCAGCAGCTAATAGTGGATATCGAAGGTTACTTACGTAACCACAGTTCTATAAACTAATTAAGCAGTGCATTCAGCTGACTGAGGAGATCAACTTGCACAACACATTCATTCAGATTATTGCAGCGACCAATTAAGTTGCAGAGAGACACATGCGTCTTGTGAGACGTGAAATAACTATGGCTGACAAATTATTAAAAAAATACCCCATAATGACAAAGGGAAAACATGTTTTTAGAAATGTTTGCTCATTTATTGAAAATTAAATACAGAAATATCTCATTTACATAAGTATTCACACCCTTGAGTAAATAGTTTGTTGAAGCACATTTGGCAGCGATTATAGTTGTGAGTCTTTCTAGGTAAGTCTCTAAGAGCTTTCCACAACTGCATTGTGCAACATTTGCCAATTTGCTAATTGCTAGACAAACAGTTTCAGGTCTTGACATAGATTTTCAAGTAGATTTCAGTCAAACCTGTAACTCGGCCACTCAGGAACATTCCATGTCTTCATGGTAAGCAACTCCAGTGTAGATTTGGGCTTGTGTTTTAGGTTATTGTCCTGCTGAAAGGTGAACTCATCTCCCAGTGTCTTGTCTGAACCAGGTTTTCCTCAATGATTTTGCTTGTCCTTAGCACCATTCCATTTCTTTTTTATCCTGAAAAACTCCCCAGTTCTGAATGATTACAAACATACCTATGCAGCCACCACTATGCTTAAAAATATGGAGTGTGCTACTTATTTAGGCTTGCCATAACAAAGGGGTTCATTACTTACTCACTCAAGACATTTCAGCTTTTAATTATTTTCAAAAAACATAATTCCACTTTGACATTATGGGGTATTGTGTGTAGATCAGTGATTTAAAAAAAAAACAATTTCAAATTCAGGCCACAACAAAATGCGGAAAAAGTCAAGGGGTGTGAATACTTTCTGAAGGCATCGTATATATATATTTTATTTTATTTTATTTTATTGCAGTGACGGCGGAGCATCGCTGCTAAATGCATGTAGGGGAAACACTGGAATACAAGAGAAAACAAATCTCACATACCAAAATAACAGCTTGGATAGAATTTCAAAGGAGTGCGGCAATTGGTTCTAAAGCATTTAAGACTATTGAATCCCTACCTGACATTGTCTTTGCATATAGTTTGATTTATGCCCTGCAATCTTCCAGCAGTGATGACGGGTTCCTCTAGAAGGAAAAGCAGCTGGTGTTTGACAGGTTGCTTTCACAGCCTTTCATTCTGCTTATCTCTTGGCAGAGGTGCCAGTGTCCTACATACCTGCTCTATATCAGGATCTACAGAGACGTTCAAACCTTAACCTCAACTCACTCAAACTTCAAAGCCTGGAAAATGAAAAATCGATAACAGCCTGGCACAATAAAAGGGAATCTTCTAAAGGCAAAAAAGAAAAAATATCTATGCCTTTTTTTATAATGCATATTTGGACGCTGTTATCCTGACCCCTGTGATGAGGCAGGTTTCTAAAACAGCAGATGAAAGAGAGTTGTATCTGTGGCATTTAAGGCTTCGGACCCAATCATGTTGTGGCGCTATAACCCTTGTCACAGACAGACAGACAGACAGACAGACAGACAGACAGACAGACAGACAGACAGACAGACAGACAGACAGACAGACAGACAGACAGACAGACAGACAGACAGACAGACAGACAGACAGACAGACTCCGGGTGTGAGCAAATCAGGGAGGGCTGCGGCATGATAGTCTGGCTGGAAAGAAAGTGGTGGAGAGAGAGAGAGAGAGAGAGAGAGAGAGAGAGAGAGAGAGAGAGAGAGAAGGAAAGAGAGTGGTGGAGAAAGAGGGGGACATGGAGCCAGTGTTCAGGTCCACAGGAAGCCCCCCTGTGATTACACATGCTGGCTAAATTATCAGCTACAAAGGGCCATTAATTCTTAACAATCTGGGGAGGACTGGACAGCCTCAGCCTCGGCCTCAGAGTGTTGTCTTAGCCTCGGTCTCAGTCTCAGACTCAGCCTCGCCTCTGAGTGTTGTCTCAGCCTCGGCCTCAGAGTGTTGTCTCAGCCTCGGCCTGTCTCAGACGCAGCCTCGCCTCAGAGTGTTGTCTCAGCCTCGGCCTCAGACTTGCCTCAGAGTGTTGTCTCAGCCTCGGCCTCAGACTCAGCCTTGCCTCTGAGTGTTGTCTCAGACTCGCCTCAGAGTGTTGTCTCAGCCTCGGCCTCAGTCTCAGACTCAGAGTGTTGTCTCAGCCTCGGCCTCAGAGTGGTGTCTCAGCCTCGGCCTCATCTTCAGACTCAGTCTCGCCTCAGAATGTTGTCTCAGCCTCGGCCTCTGTCTCAGACTCGCCTCAGAGTGTTGTCTCAGCCTCGGCATCATACTCAGCCTCGCCTCAGAGTGTTGTCTCAGCCTCGGCCTCAGACTTGCCTCAGAGTGTTGTCTCAGCCTCGGCCTCAGACTTGCCTCAGAGTGTTGTGTCAGCCTCGGCCTCAGACTCGCCTCAGAGTGTTGTCTCAGCCTCGGCCTCATACTCAGCCTCGCCTCAGAGTATTGTCTCAGCCTCGGCCTCAGTCTCAGAGAGTGTTGTCTCAGCCTCGGCCTCAGAGTGTTGTCTCAGCCTCGGCCTCATCTTCAGACTCAGCCTCGCCTCAGAGTGTTGTCTCAGCCTCGGCCTCTGTCTCAGACTCGCCTCAGAGTGTTGTCTCAGCCTCGGCCTCAGAGTGTTGTCTCAGCCTCGGCCTCATCTTCAGACTCAGCCTTGCCTCAGAGTGTTGTCTCAGCCTCGGCCTCTGTCTCAGACTCGCCTCAGAGTGTTGTGTCAGCCTCGGCCTCAGACTCGCCTCAGAGTGTTGTCTCAGCCTCGGCCTCATACTCAGCCTCGCCTCAGAGTATTGTCTCAGCCTCGGCCTCAGTCTCAGAGTGTTGTCTCAGCCTCGGCCTCAGAGTGTTGTCCCAGCCTCAGCCTGTCTCAGACTCAGCCTCGCCTCAGAGTGTTGTCTCAGCCTCGGTCTCATACTCAGCCTCGCCTCAGAGTGTTGTCTGAGCCTCGTCTCAGAGTGTTGTCTCAGCCTCGGCCTCAGTCTCAGACTCAGTCTCAGACTCTGTCTCACCTCAGAGTGTTGTCTCAGCCTCGGCCTCAGGCTCAGCCTCGCCCTAACCCACCTCAGCATGGGGCAGGAATTATTCCTAGACATCAACCTGACCTTTTTTCTCATCCACCCTCTACCTACTTTCACACATCTATTCAGACACCAGACAGACAGGAAGATACCATTCATGCCCGTGCCACACACTCACACATCCCCAGCACCACCACCATATGTCTTTAACATGCATTGTTGAAGGGTTTCTCTAAGTTACTTGTCCCAGTAATGTCAGGGTTTAGAATAACTGTTCAATGTTGTGAATCCAGGGAGCCCAAAAGTGGAATGATGCAATCCACCCAGTTTTTACTGCCCCACGTTGGGAACATAACAACAACATGACATAACTGTTTCCTGTCTACTTGACATTCCTTGAGGAGGAGCATGCACTTCCGCAACAACAAAATGCCAGCTTGAATGTTGAGTAATTTCCTTTAACAGAGTCTTTTTACAGATGTTTTAATGATCAGAGATTTCTTTCAAATAAAATGGAGCATAAAAACAAACTGCTTCTCAGGATCACCCAGAAGTGCCAGAAATGCATTGTTGTGCAACGTCTCTGCCAAGTCATTGTGTTTGGAGTAGCTTTACATTTTCCAAAAACCTATTAATGGGAGCATAAATCTACAAAACAACCTGTTTATCTATTCATAACTCAGCCAGTTCCTCCCATGAGGAGTTTAGTGTGTTAAGTGTGGGGCGGCGGCAGCCTGTGTTCATGTGTGTGTGTGTGGTATGTGCACCCTTCACTTTTAATCAGTTCGAGTGATTACTGTAAGCCTTAGCTGTATGGTAAGGGCTGAGGGGAACACTAGGGAAACAGGGCCGGAACCCCAGCATTGGTTATTGTTCTCCCCCCACATGGAGAGGCAGAGAGGGAGACTACTCTCCTGTGTGAGTATGTAGCAAAGCCCACGGATAAATAGCAGCTTTAATGTAATCCCTATAAAATCCTATTCACTCTACTACTCCCTCTCTCTCCCTTTCTCTTTGTCTCTCTCCCCCTCTCCCAGTGAGCACATTAAATGGTTAACCGTGGAGCTGAGAGCAAGGTGTAAACCACAAAGAGACCGGGCTAACTGTTGGGAGCGTGAGAGCGGTGCTTCCACGTGTGTGGTTAGCCTCCACTGAGTCCTGCGACACGAAGGGAGGGAGACCTGCTCTTAATGTGCTCTCCCCTTTCTCTCTCTCCCTCCCTCTACCCCTCTCTCTCTCCCTCCCTCCCTCTACCCCTCTTTCACACTGCTCCCAGGCATATAATCTCCCCCACTCTGTCACCTCTCTCTCCTCACTGCCTGGCATTCAGTGTTGACAGCTCCACAGTGGGAATGGGTTTATCTATCAGAAGCCCCTCTTTCCCCCTCTCACCTCTGGACTACATTCAGACAGCATAGGAAGAGAGAGGAGTTGAGCGAGAGAAAGAGAAGGAGAATTGAAAAGGGGGAACACTCACAGAGTCTGAAGCCCTGGGTCTTTGCCGGCTGATGCTGCTGCTGGTTCTCACTGTAGACGGTGGTGGTGTCACCCTTCTCACAGCTGTTGTAGCAGCGGCCGCCGCTGCACACCCTCCGACACACCATGGGGGTGAAGACAATCTTGATGCGGTCAAGGTTGGAAGTGAGGTTGGCCCCTGGAGCACAAAGACACACAGAGACCTGGGTGAACAGGAGCACCGCAGCTCTGGAGAAGAGCTGCATCTTTAATGGACTACAGACAGACACAATCCCCGGACCTGCTGCCTAGCCAGCCCAGCAGAAGGGGAGGTTTATATGAGTTTGAGTGTGTTTGGACGTGTGTGTGTGTTTATGCGTGAGTGTGTGTGCCAGTGCCTGAGGAATGGCACGGTGCAGCTGAAAGGAGGATGTGTCACTGGGCATGCCTGTGGAGGGGGAGGGGGGGGGGGGAATCTAGTTAAGCATGGGTTCTGGCCTCCAAGCCTTTATCATTGGGATAAGGTGTTCTAGATGTGTGAGTAAACCTTGTGTAATGGTGGGAAGCTGTTCAACACCCGTTGCCCTGGTAGGATGGAAAAACAAGAGAAACTTGGACAGCAGACAGCTTTACAGAGGGCACTGTTCTGTTCTGTTCTGAGAGGGTTGGAGGGGAGAGGAGTAGGTCATTAAAAGGTTTTGTTTCTGGAGGTTTCTGGTGGTGGTGGGGGGGGGGGGTTTCTGTCGGGTGTGACCTGTCATGGATCCAAGGTGACAGTGAGGACCGTGGTGCCTCCCCCCTCCTCCCACCTCCCTCTCTGGGTCTTCAGGGAGGGAGCAGGGCTGTCCTGTGTCTGCACACTGGAGACGCTCCAGAGCATAGAGTGGAGACGGCTAACCCCCCAGGCACACGGCTGGGATATCAAACGTCTGTCGCTTGTGTGATGAAAACCACAGGTAGGGGAGGGAGGGAGGAAAGGAGAAGAGAGGAGCCTGGGACAGAGCCAACAACACTTTTTCCCCCAAATCTAATGTTACATTCAGTGAAGACAGAAACTCACTGTGTGTGTCATACATGTCATTTTTCTTCTTCTTTTTTTTTTTTTTTTTTTTTTACAAAGCAGGGTAATGAAGCAATAAAGAACAGTTGTATCATCTCGGGTGAAACATTTATTCTGGTCATTACCTGCTGGCGCCACTGCGTTGTTGGCGTGGCCATTGGTGGTGGGTCTGTGGCCGTTACTTGAGTGTCCATTGCCGTTCCCAATGTCATGTCCGTTCCCATTAGGCAGAGCGTTGGATGTGATGGGGCCAGTGGACGATGGGTATCGCTTGACGGTGCGAGACGTCCCAGTCTGCTGAGGAGACGATGAGTCGGCTGGTCCTCGCCTCACCTGGGTCCTGGTAACGAGACAGATGACACCAGATCCTTCAAACCTCTCCCTCAACACCAGTCACTAAACATACACAACCAACATACAGAAAACCCGCGTATAATCCACTTACACATTGTCAACATGTTAAACCTAACACCACATGTCTGAGAGAGTGTGAAAGACAAACAGCATTATGTCTGTCTTAGGTCATAGCATTACTTAGTTTATTTTATAGATGAGATTCCATGTTTTTTTTATATAATTGAATCAAGAATATCATATCGTACTTAGGCCCTATAGTGATCCACTTACTCACATCTGTTGTAAGTCAGGCCCGCATGTGTGTAGCAGAGTTGGTTATGTTTTCACTTGCCACTGCAGAAATATGTATTCAATGTTTATGTATTTCTATTAGTTGGTGTTATGTCATTGGCTACGCTTGCAGATAGGGGGAGATTGCGAAACGTCAATTCTTCCCAGTCTGATTTTGACATGCAAGCAGTAGGTCATGTTCTGAAATATTGCATTCTATTTACGTGTTTACAATGTGTACGAGTTCACTATGTACATTTACGGACAAATACAGTGCCTTCAGAAAGTATTCACACCCCGTGACTTTTTCCAAATGTGTTGTGTAACTAGCCTAAATGTTTACAAATTAATAACAAATGAAAAGCTGAAATGTCTTGATTAAATAAGTATTCAACCCCTTTGTTATGGTAAGCCTAAATAAGTTCAGGAGTAAAAATGTGCTTAACAAGTCACATAATAAGTTGCATGGACTCACTGTGAGCAATAATAGTGTTTAACATGATTGTTGAATGACTACCTCATCTCTGTACCCCACACATACAATGATCTGTAAGGTCCCTTAGTGCCTCGCAAAGAAGGAAACCTATTGGTAGATAGGTAAAAAAACAAAAAACAGACATTGAATATTCCTTTGAGCATGGTGAAGTTATTCATTTGGATGGTGTATAAATACACCCAGTCACTATAAAGATACAGCCGTCCTTCCTAACTTAGTTGCCGGAGAGGAAAGAAACCGCTCAAGAATTTCACCATGAGGCCAATGGTGACTTCAAAACAGTTACAGTTTAATTGCTGTGTTAGGAGGATGGATCAACAACATTTTAGTTACTCCACAATACTAACCTAAATGACAGAGTCAAAAGAAGGAAGCCTGTACAGAATAAAAATATTTTAAAACATGCAACCTGTTCGCAATAAGGCACTAAATAAAGTAAAACTGCAAAAACATTATGTCCTGAATACAAAGTGTTATGTTTGGGCAAATTTAACACAACACATCACTGAGAACAACTCTTCATATTTTCTAGCATCGGTATGCTTGTCATCGGCAAGGACTAGAGAGTTTTTTGGGAGGATAAAAATAAACGGAATAGAGCTAAGCACAGGCAAAATCCTAGAGGAAAACCTGGTTCAGTCTGCTTTCCAAAAGACACTGGGAGAAAAATTCACCTTTCAACAGGACAATAACCTAAAATACAAGGCCAAAATATACACTGAAGTTGCTTACCAAGACGGCATCGAATGTTACCGAGTGGCCTAGTTACAGTTTTGACCTAAGTCAGCTTGAAAATCTATGGCAAGACTTGAAAATGGCTGTCTAGCAATTATCAACAACGAAATTGACAAGAACTTGAAGAATAATAAAAAAGAAAATTGAGACTCTCAGCTGTCACGCTGGCAAAGGTGATTCTAACAGGGGTGTGAATCCTCATGTAAATGAGATATTTCTGTATTTCATTTTCAATACATTTGTAAAACATTATAAAAACATGTTTTCACATTGTCATTATGGGGTATTGTGTGTAGATGAGTGAGACAAAAAATCTATTGAATCAATTTTGAATTCAGGCTGTAACACAACAAAATGTGGAATAAGTCAAGGGATATGAATACTTTCTGAGTGCACTGTATATATGTGTACAGTACCTGTTAGATATTAGGGGCTTCCTGTGATGTGCTTTTCTATGTTTTGATGTAAAAGGGAGTTAGCTTGCATGCTCGAGATGTAATTTTTATTGATATTCACATTATTATTACATTCTAAAATATTTCAGAATAATGTCGACAATGCCTAAATAGATTGGATGCATGAATGGTGATTTTTCATTAACCTATGTGGCCGACACACATAATAAAGTAATGAATAGCGTGGTAGCATTAATCTCACCATTTGAATCTCACCGATGCTGTTTTTATAATGAGAAAGTGACCAAAAACCAGGTTCCCTTTTTATTGGAAGGATTTGTATGGAAAGCCAAGTTGAAGCCAACATTAGATGTTGTTGCCCTCATAATAACCGCACGTGGTTTTACCTTTATTTATTTATTTTATTTATTTTTTATTTAACCTTTATTTAACCAGGTAGGCAAATTGAGAACACGTTCTCATTTACAATTGCGACCTGGCCAAGATAAAGCAAAGCAGT
Organism: Salvelinus alpinus; assembly: GCF_045679555.1. NCBI lineage: Eukaryota > Metazoa > Chordata > Actinopteri > Salmoniformes > Salmonidae > Salvelinus > Salvelinus alpinus. The sequence continues at coordinate 83,939,035 of NC_092094.1, forward strand.
TCGACACATACAACAACACATAGTTACACATGGAGTAAAACAAACATATAGTCAATAATACAGTGAAAAAAATAAGTCTATATACAATGTGAGCAAGTGAGGTGAGATAAGGGAGGTGAAGGCAAACAAATATATGTATAAATAAATAAAAATATAAAAAGGCCATGGAGGCGAAGTGAATACAACACAGCAAGTAAAATAAAAACTAAAAAACACTGGAATGGTTGGTTTGCAGTGGAAGAAAGCGCAAAGTAGAGACAGAAATAATGGGGTGCAAAGGAGCAAAATAAATAAATAAATAAATACAGTAGGTAAAGAGGTAGTTGTTTGGGCTAAATTATAGATGGGCTATGTACAGGTGCAGTAATCTATGAGCTGCTCTGACAGCTGGTGCTTAAAGCTAGTGAGGGAGATAAGTGTTTCCAGTTTCAGAGATTTTTGTAGTTCGTTCCAGTCATTGGCAGCAGAGAACTGGAAGGAGGCGTCCAAAGGAAGAATTGGTTTTGGGGGTGACTAGAGAGATATACTTGCTGGAGCGCGTGCTACAGGTAGGTGCTGCTATGGTGACCAGCAAGCTGAGATAAGGGGGGACTTTACCTAGCAGGGTCTTGTAGATGACCTGGAACCAGTGGGTTTGGCGACGAGTATGAAGCGAGGGCCAGCCAACGAGAGTGTACAGGTCGCAGTGGTGGGTAGTATATGGGGCTTTGGTGACAAAACGGATGGCACTGTGATAGACTGCATCCAATTTATTGAGTAGGGTTTTGGAGGCTATTTTGTAAATGACATCACCGAAGTCGAGGATTGGTAGGATGGTCAGTTTTACAAGGGTATGTTTGGCAGCATGAGTAAAGGATGCTTTGTTGCGGAATAGGAAGCCAATTCTAGATTTGACTTTGGATTGGAGATGTTTGATGTGAGTCTGGAAGGAGAGTTTACAGTCTAACCAGACACCTAGGTATTTGTAGTTGTCCACATATTCTAAGTCAGAGCCGTCCAGAGTAGTGATGTTGGACAGGCGGGCAGGTGCAGGCAGCGATCGGTTGAAGAGCATGCATTTAGTTTTACTTGTATTTAAGAGCAATTGGAGGCCACGGAAGGAGAGTTGTATGGCATTGAAGCTCGCCTGGAGGGTTGTTAACACAGTGTCAAAAGAAGGGCCAGAAGTATACAGAATAGTGTCGTCTGCGTAGAGGTGGATCAGAGAATCACCAGCAGCAAGAGCGACATCATTGATGTATACAGAGAAGAGAGTCGGTCCAAGAATTGAACCCTGTGGCACCCCCATAGAGACTGCCAGAGGCCCGGACAACAGACCCTCCGATTTGACACACTGAACTCGATCAGAGAAGTAGTTGGTGAACCAGGCGAGGCAATCATTAGAGAAACCAAGGCTGTCGAGTCTGCCGATGAGGATGTGGTGATTGACAGAGTCAAAAGCCTTGGCCAGGTCAATGAATACGGCTGCACAGTATTGTTTCCTATCGATGGCGGTTAAGATATCGTTTATGACCTTGAGCGTGGCTGAGGTGCACCCATGACCAGCTCTGAAACCAGATTGCATAGCGGAGAAGGTATGGTGGGATTCGAAATGGTCGGTAATCTGTTTGTTGACTTGGCTTTCGAAGACCTTAGAAAGGCAGGGTAGGATAGATATAGGTCTGTAGCTGTTAGGGTCAAGAGTGTCCCCCCCTTTGAAGAGGGGGATAACCGCAGCTGCTTTCCAATCTTTGGGAATCTCAGACGACACGAAAGAGAGGTTGAAGAGGCTAGTAATAGGGGTGGCCACAATTTCAGCAGATAGTTTTAGAAAGAAAGGGTCCAGATTATCTAGCCCGGCTGATTTTGCAGCTCTTTTAGAACATCAGCTGACTGTATTTGGGAGAAAGAGAAATGGGGAAGGCTTGGGCGAGTTGGGAAGGCTACCTCAACAGAGTAGCGCAACACCCTTCAATTGAAGCGACGGTAAGCAAACAAAAGGGGTCACATCTCTCACAAAAACTGATCAAAAATGAAATCACGGATAATCATAAAGGAGCAGGAGAACTTATAAATTGGCTACAATAATTACAAGGACTTTTCAAGCACCAAATTTAGGAAATGTCTGATTTTCAAGGTAGGCCTATTCTAGTAATTACATTTCTGAGGTCCAAATTCAAGTTCAAGTAGGCGTCCCCTTGTATTGTTTTAAAATTGCAGGTCTAACATGGAAAACAAAAAGTATTTGTCATGTTTTTTCATCAACAGATCATATTGTGAATAAGCACACTTGGCTGTGTAATTTGTTCTCATTATATCCAGAATAATGTATAGGAATAGTGTTGGGTGTTGCACAATAGTCTATCCTACACAACTGCGCACAGTAGACTCGATGTCCAATCCCAGGCACAAAAACATATGAAAACATGAACACAATACCTTGATGCTTTCTCTGTTAAATCTAACGAGACCCTGCTGTAAATCAAGCAGACAAGAAGAAATGATCAACATCAACTCGTTAGGGATATTAGATCCAACATGGATCCAGGCACAAATGAGACACCAAAATATTCTGGACATTCCTCCTGGACACCTTCTTTCAAGCACTTGGGCTGTTGTTGCATCGCATGCACTATCACAACCATAGCCACGCTAAGTAGTGATGCTGAAAATGCTGCAGCACCCCCTGAAAAATACATAAAAAAATGTATAATTCATAAAAATACTAAATAAATATATATATACAGTACCAGTCAAAAGTTTGGACACACCTACTCATGAAAAGGTTTTTCTTCATTTTTACAATTTTCTAAATTGTAGAATAATAGTGAAGTCATCAACAAAACAAAAAAAACATATGGAATCACGTAGTAACCAAAAAAGTGTTAAACAAATCAAAATATATTTTACATTTGAGATTCTTCAAAGTAGCCACCCTTTGCCTTGATGACAGCTTGCACACTCTTGGCATTCTCTCAACCGGCTTCATGAGGAATGCTTTTCCAACAGTCTTGAAGGAGTTCCCACATAAACTGAGCACTTGTTGGCTGCTTTTCCTTCACTCTGCGGTCCAACTCATCCCAAACTATCTCAATTGGGTTGAGGTCGGGTGATTGTGGAGGCCAGGTCAACTGACGCAGCATTCCATCACTCTCCTTGGTCAAGTAGCCCTTACACAGCCTGGAGGTGTGTTTTGGGTCATTGTCCTGTTGAAAAACAAATGATAGTTCCACTAAGCCCAAACCAGATGTGATGGCGTATCGCTGTGGAATGCTGTGGTAGCCATGCTGGTTAAGTGTGCCTTGAATTCAAAATAAATCCCTGACAGTGTCACCAGCAAAGCACCCCCACACCATCACACCTCCTCCTCCATGCTTCATGGTCGGAACCACAAATGCGGTGATCATCCGTTCACCTACTCCGCGTCTCACAAAGACACAGTGGATGCAAACAAAAATCTCCAATTTGGACTCATCAGACCAAAGGACAGACTTCTTGGCCCAAGCAAGTCTCTTCTTTTTATTGGTGTCTTTTAGTTGTGGTTTCTTTGCCGCAATTCAACCATGAAGGCCTGATTCACGCAGTCTGCTCTGAACAGTTGATGTTGAGATGTGTCTGTTACTTGAACTCTGTGAAGCATTTATTTGGGCTGCAATCTGAGGTGCAGTTAACTCCAATGAACTTATCCTCTGCAGCAGAGGTAACTCTGAGTCTTCCTTTCCTGTGGCGGTCCTCATGAGAGCCAGTTTCATCATAGTGCTTGATGGTTTTTGCTACTGCACTTGAAGAAACCTTCAAAGTTCTTGAAATGTTCTGGATTGACTGACCTTCATGTCTTGAAGTAATGATGGACTGTCATTTCTCTTAGCTTATTTGAGCTGTTCTTGCCATAATATGGACTTGGTCTTTTACCAAATAGGGCTATCTTTTGTATGCCACCCCTACCTTGTCACAACACAACTGATTGGCTCAAACGCATCGAGAAGGGAAAAAATGCCACTTTTTTTTTTTACAAGGCACACCTGTTAATTGAAATGCCTTCATGAAGTTGGTTTAGAGAATGCCAAGAGTGTGCAAAACTGTCATCAAGGCAAAGGGTGGCTACTTTGAAGATTCTCAAATATATAATATATTTTGATTTGTTTAACCCTTTTTTGGTTACTACATGATTCCATATACAGTGGGGAGAACAAGTATTTGATACACTGCCGATTTTGCAGGTTTTCCTACTTACAAAGCATGTAGAGGTCTGTCATTTTTATCATAGGTACACTTCAACTGTGAGAGACGGAATCTAAAACAAAAATCCAGAAAATCACATTGTATGATTTTTAAGTAATTAATTTGCATTTTATTGCATGACATAAGTATTTGATCACCTACCAACCAGTAAGAATTCCGGCTCTCACAGACCTGTTAGTTTTTCTTTAAGAAGCCCTCCTGTTCTCCACTCATTACCTGTATTAACTGCACCTGTTTGAACTCGTTACCTGTATAAAAGACACCTGTCCACACACTCAATCAAACAGACTCCAACCTCTCCACAATGGCCAAGACCAGAGAGCTGTGTAAGGACATCAGGGATAAATTGTAGACCTGTACAAGGCTGGGATGGGCTACAGGACAATAGGCAAGCAGCTTGGTGAGAAGGCAACAACTGTTGGCACAATTATTAGAAAATGGAAGAAGTTCAAGATGACGGTCAATCACCCTCGGTCTGGGGCTCCATGCAAGATCTCACCTCGTGGGGCATCAATGATCATGAGGAATGTGAGGGATCAGCCCAGAACTACACGGCAGGACCTGGTCAATGACCTGAAGAGAGCTGGGACCACAGTCTCAAAGAAAACCATTAGTAACACACTACGCCGTCATGGATTAAAATCCTGCAGCGCACGCAAGGTCCCCCTGCTCAAGCCAGCACATGTCCAGGCCCGTCTGAAGTTTGCCAATGACCATCTGGATGATCCAGAGGAGGAATGGGAGAAGGTCATGTGGTCTGATGAGACAAAAATAGAGCTTTTTGCTCTAAACTCCACTCGCCGTGTTTGGAGGAATAGAAGGATGAGTACAACCCCAAGAACACCATCCCAACCGTGAAGCATGGAGGTGGAAACATCATTCTTTGGGGATGCTTTTCTGCAAAGGGGACAGGACGACTGCACCGTATTGAGGGGAGGATGGATGGGGCCATGTATCGCGAGATCTTGACCAACAACCTCCTTCCCTCAGTAAGAGCATTGAAGATGGGTCGTGGCTGGGTCTTCCAGCATGACAACGACCCGAAACACACAGCCAGGGCAACTAAGGAGTGGCTCCGTAAGAAGCATCTCAAGGTCCTGGAGTGGCCTAGCCAGTCTCCAGACCTGAACCCAATAGAAAATCTTTGGAGGGAGCCGAAAGTCCGTATTGCCCAGCGACAGCCCCGAAACCTGAAGGATCTGGAGAAGGTCTGTATGGAGGAGTGGGCCAAAATCCCTGCTGCAGTGTGTGCAAACCTGGTCAAGAACTACAGGAAACGTATGATCTCTGTAATTGCAAACTAAGGTTTCTGTACCAAATATTCAGTTCTGCTTTTCTGATGTATCAAATACTTATGTCATGCAATAAAATGCAAATTAATTACTTAAAAATCATACAATGTGATTTTCTGGATTTTTGTTTTAGATTCCTTCTCTCACAGTTGAAGTGTACCTATGATAAAAATGACAGACCTCTACATGCTTTGTAAGTAGGAAAACCTGCAAAATCGTCAGTGTATCAAATACTTGTTCTCCCCACTGTATGTTATTTCATAGTTTTGATGTTTTTAAAATAGTTTAAAAAATCTAGAAAAACCCTGGAATGAGTAGGTGTGTCCAAACTATTGAAATTATTGAAGAACCACATTAATGACAGTATCTATTTAGGTTTTAAGTATCAATGTAAGTTTACTCTTTCAGTTAGAAGCATTCGATTTTGCAATCACATTTATTATTTGGGATTTGTGTGCCCATGAAAACTGTTTTCACCCCGTAACATTAGGAGACACGAAATGTTACGTAGTTACACTGAATTTCTGAGATCTCTCTACAAAAAAACTGTCCTACAGCTACAGTGGTTCCTCCTTTAAAAGTTGCGAGCTGACACCGCGGGACATAGAGGTACCCAACGTCACGGCTTCATTGCTCAAGACCACCACAAGGGGAAGTTAGAGCACTCGTTATGCATTTGGGTTCCAAGGCTTTTATATGACCAATCATATCGAGTGGTTCCAATGACGAATTTGACGCGAGCCACCCGTCCCTGGTGACTTTCTTCAGCAAAGATGGCTGACAAAACATTACAGGGGAAGCAAATTTAAGTAATTACAACGTCATAACGAGTCAAGCAAAAAATGTAGATCCAGGATTCTTACAGTGTTCAAGTTCAATGTCTAATTGAACTGATTAATGCTTAATATACGCTCCATCCACCAACGCCACGTTGCACCACAGACTGTCCAGGAGTTGGCGGATGCTTTAGTCCAGGTCTGGGAGGAGATCCCTCAGGAGACCATCCGCCACCTCATCAGGAGCATGCCCAGGCGTTGTAGGGAGGTCATACAGGCACGTGGAGGCCACACACACTACTGAGCCTAATTTTGACTTGTTTTAAGGACATTACATCAAAGTTGGATCAGCCTGTAGTGTGGTTTTCCACTTTAATTTTGAGTGTGACTCCAAATCCAGACCTCCATAGGTTGATAAATTTGATTTCCATTGATAATACTTATTTTCCACCATAATTTGCAAATTAATTAATTAAAAATCCTACAATGTGATTTTCTGGATTTTTCTTGCTCATTTTGTCTGTCATAGTTGAAGTGTACCTATGATGAAAATTACAGGCCTCTCTCATCTTTTTAAGTGGGAGAACTTGCACAATTGGTGGCTGACTAAATACTTTTGCCCCACTGTAGAGAGCAGCTGATGCTTCTCAATGTATCTCTACCTGAAAATACATGATCAAATACATTTGGATCCATCTGCACCTGTCTGACTTACAGGAGGGCATCAGCCCGAGTGTAAAACAGAGCTTTAGGAAGTATGAAAACCCATGTGGAATAACAAAACAATCACACTGCCTTTATGTGGGAAGCCTGTTTCTACCTGTGCTGTCAGCATTTGATTTGGGCTAATTACAAACTCAGCAGCAGCTTGCAGGGAAGAAGCTGAGCTCATGTGAGAGCTGTGGACCAGGCGGGTGAATGCTCTGTCAGAGCCCCTCGACCTTGTTATTTATTTATTTTATTTAAACTTTATTTAACTAGGCAAGTCAGTTAAGAACAAATTCTTATTTACAATGACGGCCTACTTACAATGACGGCCTACCTGAGCTCTGTGAGTAGCATGAGGAGCAGGGGAATGACTTCACCCCTTAAACATCCCAATGGTCTGCCACAGACCACACTGTTACACAGGCAACAACACAGGGGAAGAGGAGAGACAGACCCCAGCCCTAAGAGAACCAGCTTCTCAAAGCTGCACACCTGCAGTGCTACAAGATATTTGAGGTTGAAATTAAACCACAGATTTAGACTACACCTAACAATAACAATGCCTTCAGAGTATTCATACCCAATGTTCCCTCTAAGCTGCGCGCGTGGGCAGAATAAATATCAGCCCGCACAGAGAAGCACGAGATCAGCACTATATGCAAAATAGACCATTGCCATAATGGATCTGTGCCATTTACTTTGAACTGAACTGTGTTTACAGCATGAGCTTTCATATGTAGATGCGCTTGTTTTGATATCAAAGTGAGAGCTGCATGTAGCCACGTGTGCACATTTGTTCATATCCTTTGCTAGTAGTGAGTTATTAGCCCACTTATAGATAATTTGGGGGCGTGATTACTTCTTACAAGAGCACAAAAAACATTTTTACACATCTTTGAAAAGCAAGTTGGGTAAAGAAAAATGTTTTGGTCTTAAAGGGGCAGTGTTGCATTTTGAAACATGCTTGAATAAGCTAAGTAGCCAATATTTATTTTATTTTATTTAACCTTTATTTAACTAGGTAAGTCAGTTAAGAACTGACTTAAATTCTTATTTGCAATGATGGCCTACCAAAAGGCAAAAAGGCCTGCTGTGGGGATGGGAGATAAACAAAACAAAAATGTAATAAAAAAAAAATAGGACAAAACACACATCACGACAAGAGAGACAACACAACACTACATAAAGAGAGACCTAAGACAACAACATAGCAAGGCAGCAACACATGACAACACAGCATGGTAGTAACACAACATGACAACAACATGGTAGCAACACAACATGGCAGCAGAAGAACATGGTAGCAGCACAAAACATGGTACAAACATTATTGGGCACAGACAACAACACAAAGGGTAAGAAGGTAGAGACAACAATATATCACGCAAAGCAGCCACAACTGTTAGTAAGAGTGTCCATTATTAGGGCCTCCCGGGTGGCGCAGTGGGGCGCTGCCATGCTGCGCCACCAGAGTCTCTGGGTTCGCGCCCAGGCTCTGTCGCAGCCGGCCGCGACCGGGAGGTCCGTGGGGCGATGCACAATTGGCCTAGCGTCGTCCGGGTTAGGGAGGGTTTGGCCGGTAGGGATATCCTTGTCTCATCGCGCTCCAGCGACTCCTGTGGCGGGCCGGGCGCAGTGCCGAGGGGGCCAGGTGCACGGTGTTTCCTCCGACACATTGGTGCGGCTGGCTTCCGGGTTGGAGGCGCGCTGTGTTAAGAAGCAGTGCGGCTTGGTTGGGTTGTGCTTCGGAGGACGCATGGCTTTCGACCTTCGTCTCTCCCGAGCCCGTACGGGAGTTGTAGCGATGAGACAAAATAGTAATTACTAGCGATTGGATACCACGAAAATTGGGGAGAAAAGGGGATAAAATTGATTTAAAAATAAATACATTTAAATTAAAATAAAAAGTCTTTGAATGAAGAGATTGAGATTTGTTGCAGCTCGTTCAAGTTGCTATCTGCAGCGATCTTAAAAGACGAGCGACCCAGTGATGTGTGTGATTTGGAGACCTTTAACAGAACGTGACTGGCAAAGAGAGCAATAATTTGTCTGATTCTCCGTAATAATGGTCTGATGAGACACAGGGTATTCACACCCCTTTGCTATGACATTCCAAATTGAGCTCAGGTTTCCTTTGATCATCCTTGAGATATCGCTACAACGTGATTGGAGTCCACCTGTGGCCAATTCAATTGTTTGGCCATGATTTAGAAAGAAACACACCTGTCTCTATGAGGTCCCACAGTTGACAGTGCATGTAGAGTAGAAACTATACCATGAAGTCCAATGAACTGTCCGTAGATCTCTGAGATAGAATTGTGATGAGGCATATATCTGGGGAAGAGAATAAAACAATTTCCAGAGTGTTGAAAGTTTCCAAGAACACAGTGGTCTCCATCATTGGGAAATTGTTTTTTTTTAACTACCCAGATTCTGCCTAGAGCTGGCCGTCCAACCAAACTGAGCAACAGGGCAAGAAGGACCTTGGTCAGGGAGGTGACCAAGAACGTAATGACCACCCTGACAGAACTACAGAGTTCCTTGGCTGAGATAGGAGAACCTGCAAGAAGGCCAACAGTTTCTACAGCACTTCACCATTCTGAACTTCATGGGAGAGTAGCCTGACAGAAGCCACTCCTGAGATGAAGTCACATGAGAGCACGCCTGGAGTTTGCAAAAAGGCACGTGAAAGACTCAGAGCATGAGGCAAAAAATTCTGTGGTCTGATGAGACAAACATTTTACTCTTTGGCCTGAATGCAAAGCACTATGTCTGGAGAAAACCAGGCACAGCTCATCACCCGTCTAACACCATCACTACTGGGAAGCATGGTGGTGGATAGTGATGCTTATCAGTAGCAAGGACAGGGAGACTGGTAATGATAGAGGGAACAATGAATGGAGCCAAATCCTTGATGAGACCCTACCCCAGAGTGCCAATGACCTTAGACTGAAAATGTACGTTCCAGCAAAACAATGATCCCAAGCATACAGCCAAAGCAACGCTGCAATGGCTCCAGAACAAGAATTTGAAAGTCCTTGAATGGTATAGAACAAGGCCTGTACACTGTTAAACCTCCCAAGTCACAGATTTATTGACACCGATTCAATCTGAAACGGATCTTCGTCATGTCAAACAAACTGAGTGCTCACATCCCAAAATATACACATTTCACTTCACATGACCATTGCAGACATGACGCATGGTGGGTGCCAAAACAAATTGTTTATCTAATAATTTAATAACAATGAGATGGGTACATGTAGTAGTTCCAGAAAATAATATATATTTACAAAATGACCAAGTGGGTAAACTTGAAGGCAAGACAAATCAAAGTGCCATATTCACATAAGAAATGGTCTGATATCAGACCTCTAGGAGACATGGTACACAAATGGTGAATCCAATACAATTATCTTCTCAATAATAGATTATCAGTATCTCCGCCCTCCTAGGAGTCTTACCATGTTCGATGCCAATGTATCTCAAAGAGCTAATGTTGTGACGAGCCTCCATGAAATGAGCAGCCACAGGGTTTCTCTGGTCAAGGGTCCTGATATTACTCCTGTGTTCTGCTATCCTTGTTTTCAGAGCTTGTTTTGTTTTTCCTACATAGCATAGACCACAAATACACTTGATCAGGTATATGACTTTTTTTTTTAAATAGAATGTAATGACGCCCATAATCTTAATGGTCTTTACGAACATTGTGCATTTGTTCGTAAAGTTACACTGGGTACATCCGCCACATCTATAGTTACCGTCCAGCACTTGTCTAGAAAGGTACTACGTGGCACTGGTGGAAGATCAGACCTCACCACCATTTGACTGATGTTGGGGGCGCGTCTGAAGACTACCCGTGGGGGTTCTTTAAACGTATTTTCCAGATGTAGATCAGTGCGAAAGATGTGCCTGTGTTTTTAATGATGTGGTTGAACTGTTTACCAAGTGAAGGAAGCATTGAACGTGTTGGTCAGGATGGCGGGGAGGTTTGGGCGTGAGGCTGTCATCCTGGGTCATAGTTTTATAACGTTCCCTTTAGTCCTGCAGCCATTCCTCTGGGTAACCCCGCTGTCTGAAACGCTCATCCAGAAAGTCGGCTTGTTTGTCATAGTCACTCTGTGTATTACAAATCCTGCGTATGCGACTGTATTGGGAATTCCTGTCCGTCGGCTTCCTGTATAGATCCATGCTATACCCCGCCCCCCTCCCTCTTAATCAAAATGTCCAGAAAACTTGTTTCATGTGCATTAAAGGTGAATGGGAATTTCAAATGTTCACTGCTTGTATTGATGAAGGAGTGGAATAGATAAAGTTCCTCTGCTGTGCCCTGGAATAGAAGGAATACATCATAAATGAAGTCTTTCAGATTCTGATATGAGGCAAGAATGGATAGTTAGGGCTGAAAATCACATTGTTCTCAAACAACCCCACATACAGATCGGCATAATTCGGTGCCATTTTACTACTCATAGCAGTTCCCTTCTGTTGAATGAACATGTCATTTTCAAACATAAAAAAGTTCTTAGTCAGAACAATCTCAGCAAGTCCAACAATACAGTTAGCGCTAGGGAGTGTGCCAGTGGGTTGTTGACTAAGACAGTGTGCCATGGCTTCTAGGCCTCCCTGGTGGGGAATATTAGTATACAGAGATTCAACATCAAAGCAAGCCATAAGCATCTCCCCATTGATATTGTGCAATGTCTTGAGGGTGTTAATCATGTCCGTAGAATCGCGTACATATGCTGGGAGTGACACCACACTGGGTTTTAGAACGAAATCTACAAGCAGAAATATTTTCAGTCAATGAGGCTGAAGGCCACAATAGGTCTCCTTGGTGGCTTATCCAGTCGTTTGTGGATTTTTGGCAAAGCATGAATATGATGTCCAGAAGTTATTTTCGGTCATAAGAGATGGTACAACATTCAACATTTTGTACAACATTATGTACAGAATAAGTAAAAAAATAAGTTACAAACAACTAAAATAAACAAACAAAAAAACAAAATCGGTTGGGGACACGTAACACATCAGCCTTCTTCTCCGGCGCCATTGTTACATGACTCGAAAATGGGTATTCGTTCTGTGGGGAATGTCATTCTCCATTGTGTCACTCATAGTCTGAACACTCGTCTCACCCATACTTGACACATCCACATTTGGACTCTTATCATTTATGGGACAAAATATCTCCCAAAGTCTCAGTGCAGTTCTAATCTCACTGTTTGTATCTTCTCACGTATTCCACCCAGTTGCTCAGCTATTTCCTGGATAATGAGAGCCATGAGATCAAATTAGCATTTTTTCGTAATTTGGCACCACTGGTCACAGAAATTCTCAATGTCTCTGCCAATTGTGGGTGCCCTCTGGATACTAAGGTCTCGTGGAATCAATTTCCAAATAGTTGCTCAAAGTGACAGCGTAGAGATGCATATGTGTCTCTCTGTCATATACTGTGTTTCAGTCTCTTTTGTAGTGATTCCGTTGTTTCAACTGGATCAACATGATTGTCCTTGAGTGGCCAGGCCATAACCCAGACTTGAATCCCATTGAAAATCAGTGGAAAGACTTGAAGATTGCTGTTCTCCGCCGCTCCTCATCTAACTTAACAGAGCTTGAGAAATTCTGCAAGGAAGAATGGAAAAAAATTCCCTAACCCAGATGTGCAAAGCTGATAAAGACGTCTCAAAAATATAATCGACACCAAAGGTGTTTCTACTCAGTATTGACTCAGGGGTGTGAATACCTATGTAAATGAGATATTTCTGTATTTAATTTTCAATAAATTAGCAAAAAATTCAGAAAACATGTTTTCACTTTGTTTTCATAGGGTATTGTGTGTATATGGGTGAGAGAAAACATACAGTTGAAGTCGGAAGTTTACATACACCTTAGTCAAATACATTTAACCTCAGTTTTTCACAATTCCTGACATTTAATCCCAGTAAAAATTCCCTGTCTTAGGTCAGTTAGGATCAACACTTTATTTTAAGAATGTGAAATGTCAGAATAATAGTAGAGAATTATTTTTTTCAGCTTTAATTTCTTTCATCACATTCCTAGTGGGTCAGAAGTTTACATACAGTCAATTAGTATTTGGTAACATTGCCTTTAAATTGTTTAACTTGGGTCAAACGTTTCGGGTAGCCTTCCACAAGCTTCCCACAATAAGTTGGGTGCATTTTGGCCAATTCCTCCTGACAGAGCTGGTGTAACTGAGTCAGGTTTGTAGGCCTCCTTGCTCGCACACGCTTTTTCAGTTCTGCCCACACATTTTCTATAGGATTGAGGTCAGGGATTTGTGATGGCCACTGCTTGGGGTCATTGTCCATTTGGAAGACCCATTTGCGACCAAGCTTTAACTTCCTGACTGATGTCTTGAGATGTTGCTTCAATATATCCACATCATTTTCCTACCTGATGATCTATTTTGTGAAGTGCACCAGTCCCTCCTGCAGCAAAGCACCCCCACAACATGATGCTGCCACCCCCGTGCTTCACGGTTGGGATGGTGTTCTTCGGCTTACAAGCATCCCCCTTTTTCCTCCAAACATAATGATGGTCATTATGGCCAAACAGTTCTATTTTTGTTTCATCAGACCAGAGGACATTTCTCCAAAGAGTACGATCTTTGTCCCCATGTGCAGTTGCAAACCGTAGTCTGGCTTTTTTATGGCGGTAGCAGTAGCTTCTTCCATGCTGAGCGGCCTTTCAGGTTATGTCAATTTAGGACTTGTTTTACTGTGGATATAGATCCTTTTGTACCTGTTTCCTCCAGCATCTTCACAAGGTCCTTTGCTGTTGTTCTGGGATTGATTTGCACTTTTTGCACCAAATTACGTTCATCTCTAGGAGACAGAACACGTCTCCTTCCTGAGCGGTATGACAGCTGCGTGGTCCCATGGTGTTTATACTTGCGTACTATTGTTAGGAATGAACAGATGAACGTGGTATCTTCAGGCGTTTGGAAATTGCTCCCAATGATGAACCAGACTTGTGGAGGTCTACAATTTTTTTTCTGAGGTCTTGGCTGATTTATTTAGATTTTCCCATGATATCAACCAAAGAGGCACTGAGTTTGAAGGTAGGTCTTGAAATACATCCACAGGTACACCTCCAATTGACTCAAATTATGTCAATTAGCCTATCAGAAGCTTCTAAAGCCATGACATCATTTTCTGGAATTTTCCAAGCTCTTTAAAGGGACAGTCAACTTAGTGTATGTAAACTTCTGACCCACTGGAATTGTGATACAGTGAATTATAAGTGAAAAAATCCGTCTGTAAACAATTGTTGGAAAATTACTTGTGTCATGCACAAAGTAGATGTCCTAACCGACTTGCTAAAACTATAGTTTGTTAACAAGAAATTTGTGGAGTGGTTGAAAAAGTTTTAATGACTCCAACCTAAGTGTATGTCACGCCCTGACCATAGAGAGCCATTGTTTCTCTATGGTATAGTAGGTCAGGGCGTGACTGGGGTGTTCTAGTCTATTATTTCTATGTGGTGTTCTAGTTTATTATTTCTATGTGGCGTTCTAGTTTTCATATTTCTATGTTGGTGTGCTTGATATGGTTCACAATTAGAGGCAGCTGGTAATCGTGGTCTCTAATTGGGGATCATATTTAGGTAGTCCTTTTTCCACCTGTGTTTGGTGGGATATTGAATTTTGTATTTTGAGTAAGTGTATGTAGCACCTTTGTAGTAACTGTTTGATGTTAATTTATTGTTTATTGATTTTGTTAAGTGTCACTATTAAATAATTATGTGGAACTGTAATCACGCTGCGCCTTGGTCCGTTTCTACAAACGATCGTGACAGAAGATCCCACCACAACGGGACCAAGCAGCGTGCCCGGGAGGAAATGGCATCCTGGTCTTTGGAGGAGATCAGGGAGAAAATAAGTTGGACCTAGGAGGAAATAATGGAAGGACAGGAGATCCTTCCTTGGCAGGAGTCACAGCAGACGCAAGGAGAGAAGGGAGAACAGCGTCGACGCCGGGGTTCGCGGTCACAGAGAAAGCCCAAATGACAGCCCACATTTTTGGGGGGGGCACACAGGGTGGTCGGCGGAGCCGAGGTGTGAACCAGTGACAACATGGGAGGAGGTAGAGAGGTGGTCGGTCGACCCAGGGAGAGTGCCAGAGCCCGCCTGGGAGTCAATGGAACAGTGCGAGGAGGGATACCGGAGAATGGAGTTGGCGAGGAGTATGCGGCAATGCAGGCGTTTGGAGGAGCGTGTTAACAGTCCGGTGCAATCTGTGCTGGTCCCACGCATCAGGCCTCTAGTGCGCATCCACAGCCCAGTACGTCCTGTGCTAGCTCCTCGCACTCGCCATGCGAAGTGTGGCATTGTTCCGGTACAATTTGTGCCGGCTCTAAGCGCTAGGTCTCCAGTGCGCCTCCACAGCCCAGTGCATCCTGTGCTAGCTCCTCACTGTGTCATCGAACCGGTACCATTGATGCAGGCTATACGCACCAGGTCTCCGGTGCGCCTTCACAGCCCAGCATGTCATGTTCCTTCTCCCCGCACTCGCCCTGAAGTGCGGGTCACCAGTTCGGTGCCACCTGTACCGGCCTCACGCATCAGGCCTCCAGTGCGCCTCCCCAGTCCGATATGTCCTGTGCCTGCTCCTCGCGCTCGCCCTGAGGTGCATGTCACCAGTCCGGTACCACCAGTGCCGGCCCCACGCACCAGGCTTCCTGCGACGATCCCCAGTCCAGAGCCTTCTGCGACAGTTCCCAGTCCAGAGCTTCCGGCGACAGTTCCCAGTCCAGAGCTTCCGGCGACGTTTCACGGTCCGGAACCTCCAACGACGTTTCACGGTCCGGAACCTCAAATGACGTTTCACGGTCCGGAACCTCCTGAGACGGTCCACGGTCCGGAACCTCCTGAGACGGTGCACGGCCCGGAACCTCCTGAGGCGGTGCACGGCCCGGAACCTCCTGAGACGGTGCACGGCCCGGAACCTCTGGCGACGGTCCACGGCCCGGAACCTCTGGCGACGGTCAACGGTCCGGAACCTTTGGCGAGGGTCAACGGTCCGGAGCTTCCAAACACGGCGTCCAGTCCAGCTCCATGGCAGGAGCCCTCCTCTGCGCCGATGCCCAGTCCAGACACGGCGTCCAGTCCCGCTCCATGGCAAGAGCATTCCTCTGCACCGAGGTCGAGTCCAGGCACAGTGTTCAGCCTGGGTCCATGGCTGGATCCGCGGGATGAGCTGGTTCTTCGTCCCGCACCAGAGCCGCCCCCGATGCTGGCGGAGCCGCGGGAGGAGCGAGTTCTTCGTCCTGCACCAGAGCCACCACCGATGCTGGCGGATCCACGAGCTGAGTGGGTACTTCGCCCCGCACCGGAGCCGCCACCGACACTAATCACCCCCCTACCCTCCCCATTTTGTTTCAGGTTTTGCGGCCGGAGTCTGCACCTGGGGGGGGGGGGGGGGGGAATACTGTCACACCCTGACCATAGAGAGCCATTGTTTCTCTATGGTATAGTAGGTCAGGGCGTGACTGGGGTGTTCTAGTCTATTATTTCTATGTGGTGTTCTAGTTTATTATTTCTATGTGGCGTTCTAGTTTTCATATTTCTATGTTGGTGTGCTTGATATGGTTCCCAATTAGAGGCAGCTGGTAATTGTTGTCTCTAATTGGGGATCATATTTAGGTAGCCTTTTTTCCACCTGTGTTTGGTGGGATATTGAATTTTGTATTTTGAGTAAGTGTATGTAGCACCTCTGTAGTCACGGTTCGTTGTTCGTTTATTGTTTTGTTAAGTTTCACTATTAAATAATTATGTGGAACTGTAATCAAGCTGCGCCTTGGTCCGTTTCTACAAACGATCGTGACAGTGTATGTAAACTTCCGACTTCAACTGTATATTTAATCAATTTTAAATTCAGGCTATAACATTTTTGAATAAGGCAAGGGGTATGAATACTTTCTGAAGGGACTGTATGTGGTTTTCAGACACACACACCTTCAGTCGGGCACAAACGAACACAAACACAGTGAATATGCGTCACGTGACGTCCATTTCTCCCCAAACAAAGGGACTGATTGTTTGGTACAAACATTGCTTGTGAAATTAACTAGGAATATGCTATCGCTAGTCCCATCAAACATTGTGCTTCATATATTGACTGAACAAACACCAGAGAGTCAAATTACCTTGACCATTTATTTAGAAATGCTTAGCATTGTATTTATTTTGTTTGGATCACTCCAATTCTGGCTTTACCTAATCTTACCCTATGCTTTCACCCTTCAGTTACAGTACACTGCAGGTTGTGAGATCCGGATGGAGACAAGGCCTGGTCCTAACTGTCTTAACCCATTCCCAGCAAGGCCTGCTTCTACTTTACAGCATTATCAGTGTAAATCAAAACTCTGGCGGATCTCAGAGGACCTTAAACACACAAGACAATCTATGCTCAAACACCTGATGAAAGCCCTGGGATGATTAGCAGGGAATCGTTCCGAGCCAGAATCACGGCTTGGCAGTGACTGCTTTCGTTCATCATTCCACATATGTGGGAGAGAATTAGAAGTTATCACGTTTGGGAAATCACTAATCACTGTAACAGTCTAGTCCTGCTTGATAGAAACACACATATTGTACCCCTTCCAAAGCATTACACTGAATGCCTACAATTATTTTGTCAAGGGGTTGTTATATACTGTATCTTACCACACAGGTATAACACGTCTAGTAAAAAGTGACAGACAATGTGATTGGCTGCTCCTGACGTGTCCTTTGACAATAATAAGAGAGGGCTCAGGGGCCAATTAGGGGCCATCCCTGCTGATAGTACTGCCCAATCAAAACAGAGGACAGAACCAGGAACTGTCTAGGTGTAACGCTCGTCGTTAGGTGGAAGAGAGGAGGACCAAATCGCAGCGTGGTACGTTTCTATATTTATTGGAACACTTATAAACACGAACAAAACAATAAACAGAATGAAACCAACGACGCTACAGACCTGAACATGTGAACCTAGTGAAAACAAAGAACGCAATGAACAGGAACAATCACCCACAAACAAACAGTGAAAACAGCCTACCTAAATATGGTTCCCAATCAGAGACAACGTAAAACACCTGCCTCTGATTGAGAACCATATCAGGCCAATAATACACACCTAAACCAATGAAACACAAAACATTGAATATACCCACCCAGCTCACGTCCTGACCAACTAAACAAAGACTAAACAAAGGAAATAAGGTCAGGAACGTGACACCAGGACAGTCTAAAGGGGGAAAAAAAAGAAGAAAAAAAAAGCATCTCAGATGTTACAGCCGTTTGCTGACACAGATTCTCGTAAATCGTGTTGTTAATAGCTCTCAATTACATAATCCTGCCAAGCAAAATGGTAGGCATTCTTTGAAGAGGGGGGTATAGTAACCGATGCTTCCGTTGTGACATTCTGCAAGGTGGCTTTGATATGCTGCCAGGAACAGCCAGATACTAGGGGGTCTCTCAAAACAGATCACTTCCTATCAGCCTAATATTTCTCAATCTGTTGTTTCTGTTAGTGGTGCCCGTCGGAAACAGCAGCCAGCTAGGCTAGGCCCCAGACAGCACCTGTTCATCTGATGCTCCCAGACCCACTCCACCACCACCCACCACCACCTTCCACCCTGACCCAGCTCCCCATCTCAACCTAACCCCTTAATCATCACAGGCCTACTGCACACTGTCAGCCTGGAAAACATGCAAAGTGTATCCATAGTTCAGTACGATACAGGGCACATTGTAGCATCTTCCACAATTCTGTTTCATCACTGCTAATCCACACTAAATATATCAGAAGTTAGTCAGTTAGAGACTAATGCATTTCAATAGCAGAATATTGTTTCGTTGGACTTGGAGTGCCAGGTGGCCTGGAAAGAAGCACAGGGTGTATATATAAAAAAGTTTTATACAGCTCTCTCAGCGCTTTGAGAGACTGAGTTCCACACAACTGTTTTGCCCTGGCAATAATAATTTTTCATCTAGATTTGTTTGAAAATACCATACTCAGAACCCACATCTAATGGCCTGGCTCTGGCTTGTGGCAGGCAGCTTAATGCAGAAAATAGACTGATATGAAGACTGTCTGGATTTTGGAAAAAGCCATTTGGCTTTGCATCGACTGTCTAAACAAGCTTGTCTGACAGCAGGCAGAAAGAAGTGTCTGGCATGGCCGTCCCAGTCTGGGTCTGGGTCTCACCACCACAGCACACAGCTCAGCGCACAGAGGCCAACACTCAGCCACACTGCCTCCTTTGTACAGCCCTTATATTTAGCCTCGCATGGAACATGACCCCTAGAAAGAAGAGTGACATGCCCCCAGGGCCAATCTAGAATGCTACAACACATCACCAGAACAATAGCTCACTCTATTAAGGGAAAAATAACCCAGGGATTTTTTTCGCTCTATATTTACACAAAATGCTTAATGGCTAACTTTGAACCTCTTTCCAAAAGTGACCCTAGTCAAAAATGCTCTTGTTGCATAATGGTCGCTCGCAATTAGCAGCAATTTGAAGGCTAGTTGGCAAATAGGAAAGTAAATGATAGTCATTAAAGATCAAGTGGAAATCCAAGTTTATTCATCTCATTAGGCGAAAATAGAAGAGAGAAAACTTCACTTCACTGCTGAAGATTGAATATGTAGATCATCAGACTAATTTGGAGGAACAACAGAAACCTGGCAAATTGGTCAATTGTTATTGAATTGCACATATTGTGGCTTCAACAGTGAGAACACTGTAGTACTCAGTCATTGAAAACACCCTTTTTTTGGCAATCGAAGAAGAGACGATTTATGAGTGTATTGTGAGAACGTGGAGGCGAAAGAAACACACACCTTGTTAGGCGAGGTGCTGGCTAGCGGAGTAGAACACGTGAAGAAGAAAAAGAGAGCTGCACACTCTAGGAGCTCAGATGCAATAATTGAATACCATAATTGAATGTATTGTGAGAATGCACTTGAACAGTGAACTAAGAAAGTCTTTACTGTAAACGTTTTAAACATATAGTAGTTGCAACAAGAAATGTTTTAGACACAGTCAAACTACATAAACATTATGCTTTTACATGTATCTCCACAAATTCCAAAACACCAATAAAGGGAAAGGCATTTGGACAGAGAAAGCATGTGATATAATTCTAGAGCATCTGGCCAACAGAGTTTTTCAACAACAGAATATCTCTGAAACAATGAAGCACTTTAGAATGGACATTACAGAGCCTGTCTACATTGTTAAAAGGTTCTCAAGTTTCAACAGAGTGTAGAGAGCATTCACAGACTGTAACATGGACAGCATAGCGTGTCCTCATAGAGTGCAGTGTACAACTTGAAACAGGGCCCTGGCGTTGTCATTCAAGTACCTAACATGATGCTCGACTAAGTCAATGTTTTAGTATTTGAAACACTGTTGTGTAATGAATGACCATAATGTTCCTGGAACGAACCAACCAAACTATAACACAGAGGAACCTTTCCAGACTGTCCGTCAAGATGCTATCATCTTTCTGCAGAATGCAATCCTCTGAACCTCTCCATCAAAATAGGATTTCATATCAGATAAGCTTTCACATTACAAGGTTTGATCAGCACACAGGAATTCAAACTTGGAATTTTCAGAAACAATGTTATTTTTTCATGATGGAAGTTTACCTTAGATTTGATTTGATCAGGTTTGGTCGAATTCTACCCCATCTCCATCAATCCACATGTTATAAGAAAACTGATTCATGCCTCTTATTTGTCTGGAAATTCAATGTAGATTCATTTGGCTGGTTTGAGAAGCAGTGAGATGAGAGGTGTCTGGGAGTTGTGAAAGCATGAATCCTTTATTACTCACACAGAATAGCAGCACAGCTGCCACCACAGTGGTCAAATACCGCTCCAGTGGCAGATCTAATTTCCCTGGCTTTATTTCTAGAGCCCATATGCAGCGGGTGCATTGAAGTCTCTCTGTGCTCCTTTCAATAAGACCTCAAAGCTTGAAACTGAACAGGCTATAATAAATATTATACTCTGACAGCATTGGGCTTATTTCATATTGTTGTTGCTTATTCCTCATGGCAACATGAACAATTCGGTGAGCGGCGGAAACGTTGGTGTTCATTGGGAAACTTAAAATAACTCAGAAGTCTCTGTCACATCAAAGCCTGACCTATAATTATAGCCTCTGTGAAGGTTTAATCTGTTGTGGTCAGTCGTGTAAGCCGGGCCCTACAGAAAGGCTGGGTTGTGATGTGAACTGAAGGCTTGGAGAGAACTGGCACTGAGCTGTTGCTCCTCCACCGCAGCTTCTCTGCATGTCAACCAAACATTACATCTTCTTCCAAAAATGACATAAAACCTTATCAGTTGTTCCTTTGAAGACAGGCGTTAGCAATTCATCTTTATTGACATCTGCCTCGCTCTTACATAACGGGATGTAAGGAGACAATGTCCTCATTATCAATTTACCATGTACTAATATTTTACCAGATACATGTGGATTCAATCAGGAGCGAGGACACGGGGGACGCGGGAGCGTTCTCTAGTGAGCTCTCATTACGACATTATCCAAAACACTTTTTTATGGGACCAGCAATAGAGCAGTTGAGGAAGCTAACTGAGACTTTTATTGGAGTTTCTCTCTCTCCTGGCTGGAGATCGGCACCACATTAAAAAGCACCAACAAACTGTTGAAATAAATGACACATAGCTATGTAGATAGAAGTTGTACCACTGAACTCCATGTTGGAAGCAGCCGGAACAGTGCTGCTGAACATCCACCATGGCTGCACATCAGAGCAAAAACCTTCCTCTATCCCCTGTAATTCACACGCATGCTCAAACCTAGGATGACTACAATTCAAATAACAAATCTTACAACACGTCGTTGTAAGTTTTTCCTATGTTTTGTTGAAACCCTAACTAACCCTGTCTCCTGAAACTAGATGCAACTCTGAGGTATTTTCTCTGAAGTACATGCAAGCAATTTTAGTGCTGTTGTTTGTCCCATCTCATAAGAGAAAAACACCTGGTCAGCGGATATACAGTGTAACAGGGCAGAGTTCACGGTCTTCTCATTACACAGTTGCACAGGGCCAAACATCAGTGAACAATTAAAACCCAGATTGGCCTATTGTGTTTGATAGCATCTCTAGTCATTATGGCTTGGCTAATTGTGGCTCCAGGCAGATTATTTTCCCCTCATGAAAATCTGGGTGCGTCACAGAGTGAATCGCACCCGCCATAGAGGCTGGATTAAATCATGTTCCCCCTGTCTAGCCTTCCAGGAATCCAGTTGGTAGCAGCCATGGCCTGGACACTATGAATTAGAAAAGAGTTCGATTAAATCCCTGAGCTGCATTGAAGTAGCTCCATGCCAACTCCTACCTCAGCCTTTATGTGCTCCGGGGGACAAGGCTTAGATCAGAGGACAAACTGTGCCTTCCAGAGGAGAGCGAGCACAGCACAGTCCATTTTCCTCTCCACAAGGTACTCTAATGGGTTTGATTTAGGTGCTAACCACATAGAACTGAAACCAGTTTCTTCATTTTTCCCCTCATGATTTGCATCAGAATATACTTTTTCTAAACTTGATTCCAACGAGGTCCACAGATGCTCTATGTGCAAGTGAATCACTATATTTCTGTCTACTATATTTCCGGCCAAAAAGTTGTGAAATAAACTGTTGTTTTGTCCCCCCTGGGGGGCCATATTATGTGAGACCCTCGCCAGCCCGTCAATTTCCACCTCGGTTCTTGGAGAGAGTAAGGAGTGTTAGGCTGTGAGAAGCAGGCTAGTGAGCTGCGTCTGGACGCGAGGGGAGGAGATGCCTGTGGTTTGTGTGGTCCAGGGAAGATGCCCAAAAGGCCTGCAGAAATGCGAAACTGAGAGGCCATTCAAACCTCTCCAGCATATTACAGTCGCTCTGATCATTCATTTCCCAAATTATAGCGAGACAGCTAAGCAGGAAGAGGTGTTCTGTGAAGCCAAGTCCTAATAACATAAAAGCATAGTTTAGCTCTGAAATAGGTTTTCATACTTAAAAAGGGGATTTTGATAGAGCACAAGGAAGTTAATTGAAAAGCAATACGAAACATTTATTTACTGAGAACGACCTAAAACAGCAAAAGAAAAGCCAGCAAAGGTCGTTTTCCGATGTCTGGAAACAAGAAACTAAAAAAAAAAAAATTGTGGGGGGCTCAGACATGTCAAATATCTATATAATCACCTATTGCATAGGATAAGTTAGCTAGTGCTCACCAAGGACCAGAGGCTGACATTGTTGGATGTTTTGAGTTGTAAGTTGATCTCTGCTGCCTCAACCCCCAGGGATCAAGCTCTCTGACCTCTGCCTGCTTTAACTGGGCCAGCAGCATACTACCCTGCATCCCACTGCTGGTTTGTTTCTGAAGCTAAGCAGGGTTGGTCCTGGTCAGTCCCTGGATGAGAACAGATGCTGCTGGAAGTGGTGTTGGAGGGCCAGTAGGAGGCACCCTTTCCTATGGTCTATACAAATATCCCAAGTTCCCAGGGCAATGATTGGGGACATTGCTGTCTTTTGGATGGGATGTTAAATGGGTGTCTTGACTCTCTGTGGTCACTAAAAGATCCCATGACACTTATTGTAAGAGTAGGGTTGTTAACCCTGGTGTCCTGGCTAAATTCCCAATCTGGCTTTTATACTATACCATCATGATCACCTAATCATCCCCAGCTTCCAATTGGCTCATTCATCCCTGTAACTATTCCCCAAGTCATTGCTGTAAATGAGATTGTGTTCTCAGTCAACTTATCTGGTTAAATAAAACTGGTCCCATGCACAGCCATACTGGTAATTCATTTTTTCAACACCAAGCCCCATCACGGGAACTCATCCTGACCAGTGTGGAAGGGACACTTTGTTTCCCAGAAATGTTGTTGTCTCTGCGAATGACAGCTGCATCACAAAGGCCTGCTGGTTGATGTGATGGATTTGGCTTGGAACCTGCAGTCCGCCAGGCCGGGCACCGTGGCATTAAGTATGTGTCTGACAAGGCCCTGGAGAGCTTGACGGACAGAAAGAGAAAGATCTATCTTTCCTGCGCTGCCAAGCTTTCTAAGACCCTTTGGCCTGACAAGAAAGTCAACCACTCATGGGACTTTGTTGTCCTTGTCTTTGCAACAGGGGAACAAACTCTGATCCCTAGTCTTACTCTGCCAATATCACTGTCTTGTCAAAATGCTACTTTCTTTGTGTGAAAAACGTTGAGTTGTCTTCCCCATCCCAAATCAATTGTCTAACCTTGTAAAATAGTTGTAAATACAATATAGCATTGTATCCCCACACTGTTAGTACATGGCACAATAATTACCATGAAAATATCACATTCAAATTTCCTGTTTCCCTAAATTTCATGTAAAATGTCAACTTTGACTGAAGAGTTGTACTCTTCCATAAAATACAAGTAACTTTAAAGTAACTGTCCAGTGTTTCTAGATTTCTATAAAAAATGATCTATAATTAATTACAATATGAGTGAAAAGGTGGAAAGGAAAGGTGTGGGTGTACCCCAACAACAGAATGGTGTGGGAGTACACTGGTCATTAAAAATATTAATGAGAGTAGAACGCTGATTGGCCAGCTCAACTTCCTCAGGAAGATGACATCAAACGGTCTGTTTGAGATACAAGTTTGAGGGTTTTTTAAGTGTTTTCTTCTCCAATTTAAGCTTTTCCCACAAATATGAGTATGGGATGAGTCAACAACATTATTTGGGCATGAGTTAAAATAATATAAACTTTTAAAAGTGAGTTTCTTCCTGGACAGTTACTTTAAACATGGCAGATGGTTTTTACCCAATCCCCCAACCATCCCACCCCTTCCCATCCCATCCCAAGCCCCACGAGGGTTCACATGAGTCCAAGGTAGCCACCAGAGCTGAGTCTGCACTCTTTGCCATGTTGATGTTTTATAATCCAGTGTTAGCAGAGAAACACAATTGCCTGGACACTCCTAAACCATTGCAGAGGATGTCACCGGTGCTCCGGAAAGCCCTTACCCATTCACATCACAAGTGAAAGTGATCATCAGGGACCAGGGTCGAGCCAGAGGTCAAGTTTGTAGCATCAGCACAAAGACAAACCTGTCCCTCCAGAACACTGAACACTGAGCCTGCCCAGAACTCACTCATGTTCATTCACACCCACACTAGTGAAATAGATCAGGGATCCCCATGCTACAGTCCCTATCCTAGTTCCTATCCTAGCAGAGATTAGAAAGAACAGAAATGGGTAAAGGTAAAACTGTTATGACATATGGGAATTAACACTCAGAGTCCGAGCACCCCTCCATAGCCCTCTATTCCCCCAACTCAAGGCATACTCTTTTAGCTGTAGAATCTGGGGACAAGGGGATGACTCTTGGTACTTCTTCTCTGATTATGATAGCAGACTACCAGGTGGCAGGATAACTTTCCCAGTCAGAACGTCTTACCATAACCACTTAGCATAAAGAGCATGCAGGCTTGAAAGTGTCAAGAGTATTAGGGACCTAAAGATAGTAGGATATTTGCTATTTTAAATTTTTCCCCTTCTGTGTAGTTATGAGAAACTGTGAGGAAAGATGTCTTCCCTTGCTTTCAACATTAAAGTTACCATTCCACCACAATTGCTACTATTACCATCACCAGGCCTTCCACCACAGCTACTGCTATTACTATGTCTCACACTGCTCCTAATTCTATAACAACTACTACAGTATATTACAAAACAACAATA
The DNA here is from genome assembly GCF_045679555.1 of Salvelinus alpinus. Taxonomy (NCBI): domain Eukaryota; kingdom Metazoa; phylum Chordata; class Actinopteri; order Salmoniformes; family Salmonidae; genus Salvelinus; species Salvelinus alpinus. The sequence goes on from NC_092094.1 coordinate 83,964,787, forward strand.
ATACCTCTGGCAGCTTCCGTGAACACCTACTAGGGCATGGTGACAGTAGCTTCCAGCAGTGAGAGTCGTGTGGTCTATCTGGGGTTAGGCTAAAAGGGATGACTGTTCAATGATTAACATGGAGAACTCCCTCACTGACCACAGTTTCCTCTGAGAAGTTACTGTGTGGTTCAATGTAAAGCCTAGAGTCAATAAGCCCCGTAACCACTAGGCCTATTAGTCACCAGACAACAAGTGTGGGCCGATATGAGGAAACCAGTCACTGCCTACTATAAGAGAAATATATCACCATCATTCACTTAAGGGTCATTTTGCTCTGTGCACATGGCTGGTTGCCTTGCCCTCAACATTGGTCCAATACCTTAGATGATATGGCTGAGTAATTGAGCTGCCTTAAAGGAAAACTCCACCCAAACATTTTATTTGGTATTTGTTTCATTAGTCCATTGTTGACATAGTCCCAAAATGTTTTGCTTGTTAGTAATCAAGATTTCAAGCTATGTAACATTCAAAATACAGAAATGCATCATACAGGGATGATTTCTGTCAAAACGTTTTACTTGGTTCTTCAATGATAGGCAGAACAGATACGGTTAACTTTGATTCTTTACAAGTAAAGACAAACAAAATCCAACTTATCACATGGAATGTGTACAGGCTCCATGAGGAAAAAAACATATGGTTCTCAGCATATGGTTGTCAGCAGATTCTTGTAAGAGTTACATAAAAAAAGAGAAATTGAACATTTAAAGAGTAGCTGGGTTGGAGAGGCCTATGCTGCCACCTACTGTCATAACAGCAGAGGTGTAAGCATCCTGATAAATAAGAATATACCATTTTCTCTTATATCCCAGCACAAGGACCAAGAAGGCCATTTTATAATGGTGGACATTCCTGCAAGTCAGCATGCCAGTTGCAAGCTCCCTCAAAATTTGAGACATCTGTGGCATTGTGTTGTGTGACAAAACTGCACATTTTAGAGTGGCCTTTTATTATCCCCAGCACAAGGTGCACCTGTGTAATGCTCATGCTGTTTAATCAGCTTTTTGATATGCCACAACTGTCAGGTGGATGGATTATCTTGGTAAAGGAGAAATGCTCACTAACAGGGATGTAAACATTTGAGAAAAATAATATTTTTGTGCGAATGGAACATTTCTGGGATCTTTTATTTCAGCTCATGGAACATGGGACTTTACATGTTGCGTTTATATTTTTGTTCAGTATAATAACAAACTTATAAGCAGACTTGATACGTATGAAACAATCAAACAGGGTTTATTAAAAATAGACACTTACAAACAAATACAAGGACATGTTTCAATTTAACACAATACGCAAAAAAACAAGATATAGATTTATCAATAATGGCTGTTGATGCCAAAAAGTATTTTAAGCCGTCTTGAATGGCCTTTTCTATTCAAAACTTTGGAAGCTTTTAACTAACTTTCCAACTGAAATAATACATTTAATAAAAAATATTCTATAAATGTCCTAAAGCAAAAATATACAGAAAAATACATTATCTAATGAAATTGCTTTAGAAAAGGGCACAAGACAGGGATGTCTCATCTCTCCCATCCTGTTTGCACTGGCACTAGAACCACTTGCAGAAAGAATTAGACAGGACCCAAACGTAACAGGTACTGGTAAACATTAATATAAACTAAATTTCTTTGCAGATGATCTCCTGATATACCTGATCAATATTGAAAATTCAATGCCCCCTTTCCTAAAAATATTTTCAGAATACTCAAAAATGTCAGGATATAACATTTTACGTGAAAAAAAAACCTTGATAATTGCAAAAAAGAATAACAATCAATCTACAGCAATCATTTAAGGTGACCACAAAAAAAAAAAAAATTGTGATGCTTAATAAGTGACAACAAACAACAAATATATAAAGATAACTTTAATCCATTAATCAACAATATGAAAGCAGATCTAATTCAATTGAATTATCTTCCCATAAACCCTACAGGCAGAATAAACCTCTTTGGAATGGCAAGTCTCCCAAATTTTTTGTATTCATTTTCGGCAATAACAATTACCCCACCGAAGACATTTGGTATACTCGATCATAACAGACTTTATATGGGCTAATAAAATTCATAGAATAAATAGGAATGCTTTAAATCTTTCTAAGGCTAAGCGTGGTTTTAACCTTTAGACTTGGAATTGTATCAACTCACCACCCAAGGCTTTTACTTGTGACATATAGTTAAATGCACTAAAGACGAACAATGGGAACATATTGAAGATTCATATGCTCATCCCCAGACTCTTTTTGCATGTCTATTTTCAAAAGATAAAGCTAACAACATTAACAACTTCATGGTTAACAACATTAAAACAATACAGTGCATCCGGGAAGTATTCAGACCATTCATTTTTCCACATTTTGCTATGTTACAGCCTTACTCTAAAATGTATTACATTTTTTTTTTTTTAATCCTCATCAAGCTACACATAATACCCCATAATGACAAAGTGAAAACAGGTTTTTAGAAATGTTTGCAAATCCTGTTTCCATTGATCATCCTTGAGCTATTTCTACAACTTGATTGGGGTCCACCTGTGGTAAATTCAATTGATTGGACATGATTTGGAAAGGCACACACCTGTCTATATAAGGTCCCACAGTTAGCAGTGCATGTCAGAGCAAAAACCAAGCCATGAGGTCGAAGGAATTGTCCGTAGGGATCCGAGACAGGATTGTGTCGAGGCACAGAACTGGGGAAGGGTTCTAAAAAATGTCTGCAACATTGAAGGTCCCCAAAAACACAGCGGCCTCCATCAATCTTAAATGGAAGAAGTTTGGAACCACCAAGACTCTTCCTAGAGCTGGCCACCCGGCCAAACTGAGCAATCGGGAGAGAAGGGCCATGGTCAGGGAGTTGACCAAGAACCCAATGGTCACTCTGACAGAGCTCCAAAGTTCTTTGTGGAGATGGGAGAACCTTCCAGAAGGACAACCATCTCTACAGCACTCAGGCCTTTATGGTAGAGTGACCAGACGGAAACCACTCCTCAGTAAAAGGCACATGACAGCCTGCTTGGAGTTTGCCAAAAGACTCTCAGACCATGATGAAACCAATATTGAGCTCTTTGGCCTGAATGCCAAGCGTCACGTCTGGAGGAAACTTGGCACCAGTCATCACCTAGCCAATATCATCCCTACGGTGAAGCATGGTGGTGGCAGCATCATGCTGTGGGGATGTTTTTCAGAGGCAGGAACTGGGAGCAAGGGAAAGATGAACGGAGAAAAGTACAGAGAGATCTTTGATGAGAACCTGCTCCAGAGTGCTCAGGACCTCAGACTGGGGTGAAGGTTCACCTTCCAACAGGACACCAACCCTGATCACACAGCCAAGACAATGGCTTAGGGACAAGTCTCTGAATGTCCTTGAGTGGCCCAGCCAGAGCCTGATCTAACATCTCTGGTGAGACCTGAAAATAGCTGTGCAGCGACGCTCCCCATCCAACCTGACAGAGCTTGAGAGGATCTGCAGAAACTAATGGGAATTTGAGATTCTTCAAAGTAGCCACCCTTTAACTTGATGACAGCTTTGCACACTCTTAGCATTCTCCCAATCAGCTTCATGAGGTAGTCACCCGGAATGCATTTTAATTAACAAGTTTCCCTTGTTAAAAGCAAATTTGTGGAATTTCTTTCCTTCTTAATGTGTTTGAGCCAATCAGTTGTGTTGTGACAAGGTAGGGTTGGTATACAGAAGATAATCCTATTTGGTAAAAGACCAAGTCAAGAACAGCTCAAATAAGCAAAGAGAAACGAAAGTCCATCATTACTTTAAGACATGAAGGTCATGTAAAATGTCAAGAACTTTGACATTTTCTACAAGTGCAGTCGCAAAAACCATCAAGCGCTATGATGAAACTGTCTCTCATGAGGACCGCCACAGGAATGGAAGACCCAGAGTTACCTCTGCTGCAGAGGATAAGTTCATTAGCGTTAACTGCACCTCAGATTGCAGCCCAAATAAATGCTTCACAGAGTTCAAGTAACAGACACATCTCAACATCAACTGTTCGGAGGAGGCTGCGTGAATCAGGCCTTCATGGTAAAATTGCTGCAAAGAAACCACTACTAAAGGACACCTGCCTAGAAGGCCAGCATCCCGGAGTCGCCTCTTCACTGTTGACGTTGAGACTGGTGTTTTGCGGTTACTATTTAATGAAGCTGCCAGTTGCCGGGACTTGTGAGGCTGTTTCTCAAATTAGGCACTCTAATGTCCTTATCCTCTTGGTCAGTTGTGCACCGGGGCCTCCCACTCCTCTTTCTATTCTGGTTAGAGACAGTTTGCGCTGTTCTGTGAAGGGAGTAGTACACAGCGTTGTATGCGATTAGAGGTCGACCGATTAATCTAAATGGTTGATTAATTAGGGCCGATTTCAAGTTTTCATAACATGCATTTTTGGACACCGATTATGGCCGATTACATTGCACTCCACGAGGAGACTGCGTGGCAGGCTGACTACCTGTTATGCGAGTGCAGCAAGGAGCCAAGGTAAGGTGCTAGCTAGCATTAAAATTATCTTATAAAAAACAATCAATCTTAACAGGGAAATTGTGTCACTTCTCTTGCGTTCTGTGCAAGCAGAGTCAGGGTATATGCAGCAGTTTGGGCCGCCTGGCTCGTTGCGAACTGTGTGAAGACCATTTCTTACTAACAAAGACCGTAATTAATTTGCCAGAATTTTACATAATTATGACATAACATTGAAGGTTGTGCAATGTAACAGCAATATTTAGACTTGGATGCCACCCGTTCGATAAAATACGGAACGGTTCCGTATTTCACTGAAAGAATAAACATTTTGTTTTCGAAATGATCGTTTCCGGATTTGACCATATTAATGACCTAAGGCTCGTATTTCTGTGTGTTATTATATTATAATTAAGTCTATGATTTGATAAAGCAGTCTGACTGAGCGGTGGTAGGCAGCAGCAGGCTCGTAAGCATTAATTCAAACAGCACTTTCCTGCATTTGCCAGCATTCTTCGCTGTGCTTCAAGCATGGCGCTGTTAATGAACTCCCGAGATAAGGCTGGCAATACTAAAGTACCTATTAGAACATCCAATAGTCAAAGGTATATGAAATACAAATGGTATAGAGAGAAATAGTCCTATAACAACCTAAAACTTCTTAGCTGGGAATATTGAAGACTCATGTTAAAAGGAACCACCAGCTTTCATATGTTCTCATGTTCTGAGCAAGGAACTTAAACGTTAGCTTTTTTACATGCACATATTGCACTTTTACTTTCTTCTCGAACACTTTGTTTTTGCATTATTTAAACCAAATTGAACATGTTTCATTATTTACTTGAGACTTAATTGATTTTATTTATTTATTATATTAAGTTAAAATAAATGTTCATTCAGTATTGTTGTAATTGTCATTATTACAAATATACATATAAAAATCGGCCGATTAATCGGTATCGGCCTTTTTTTGGTCCTCCAATAATCGGTATCGGTATCGGCGTTGAAAAATCATAATCGGTCGACCTCTATATGAGATCTTCAGTTTTGGCAATTTCTCGCATGGAATAGCCTTCATTTCTTAGAACAAGAATAAACTGACGAGTTTCAGAAGAAAGTTGTTTGTTTCTGGCCATTTTGAGTCTGTAATCAAACACCCAAATGCTGATGCTCCAGATACTCAACTAGTCTAAAGAAGGCCAGTTTTTTTGCTTCTTTAATCAGCAAAATAGTTTTCAGCTGTGCTAACATAATTGCAGAATGGTTTTCTAATGATCAATTAGCCTTTAAAAATGATAAACTTGGATTAGCTAACACAACGTGACATTGGAATACAGGAGTGATGGTTGCTGATAATGGGTCTCTGTACGCCTTTGTAGATATTCCATAATAAATCAGCCGTTTTCAGCTACAATAGTCATTTACAATATTAACAATGTCTACACTGTCTTTCTGATCAATTTGATCTTATTTTAATGGACAAAAAATGTGCTTTTCTTTCAAAAACAAGGACATTTCTAAGTGACCTCAAACTTTTGAAGGTTAGTGTATATATTTTTTAAATCCATTTTAGAATAAGGCTGTAACATAACACATTTTGGAAAAAGTGAAATAGTCTGAATACTTTCCGAATGCACTGTATGAAATAACAAATATCACTCCCTAAAAAAGCAACCTTATGGAACAATCCTTAGATAGCTTTTCAGAATTCACCGATAAATTGGTCCACATGGAATAGTAATGGCATAGAAACTGTAAATGACTTGGTAAGAGGAAATACATTTATTTCCATGATAGAATTAAGAAGTCATTTTGGACTGACCAATGTAGAAAGGTTCAAATACATGCAACTTAAAAGTTACATATCACAGAATTTCAATTTGAAATCTTTTGGAGATCAGAGCAACCTTGAAGGAATCTTATTTGAGTCAGATAAGGATGACCATATGACAGGTAAGATATACAAGAGTTTGCAGAGATCCTATCCAACTGACAATCTCTTCGAAAAAAATATTAACTATTGGAACAAAGACTTAAAAATAACTGATGTTGGCACAGGATGGAGGGAAAGTTGGACCATAACTAATGAAATTACAGTTAACAAAATGTACGCTTAATCAAGTATTAACTACACAAGAGACAAAATTCACAAATTCTAAAACACAATGGCAGAGACATGTCTTTAAGTGTAAAACTAACAATGATTACATAATCCATGCATTCTGGGAATGCTATGAAGTCCAAAAGTTATGGGCAGAGCTCGAAAGTTGTCTGTCAGAAGTATTACAATGTAAACTTTGAATCTGTCTGTCTGCATATTTCATGACAAGGCATATGGGAGTGTAGTGAGACCCAGTGGGCTGGATGATTATCTTCTCATCACTCATCTTGAAAAAAAAGTATATTGGAAATCAATTAATCCGCCATCATTAACACAATGGGAAAATCAAATGATTTATTATTGAAATAGCATGGGCGACCGAGAAAATCAAATTGGTACACTTTAAGGCCATGTGGCAAACAACAATGCAAGCACTAGGGATGGAGGTGTGAGAATTTGGGTCTGGGCAGAGGAGATGTAGTTGATGTTTGTAAGTTGTTGTTCGTATGTGTATGTTTGTATTTTCTTTTAAATAGGAACTTTTTTTATAAAAAAAGTAATTGTTGGCACTGTTTATCAAGCTAGCTAGCTGGTTCATCTTGGAGAATATCAGTTGAAACTTTACAGGGTAAGGTCTGGGTACATTTCAATAAATATATATATTGAATGCCAGACAATGTCCATATATCATGACTGTCAATGATGTGAAGAAGTTTGCATGAATCTCCCGTGAGGCATGTGTCTTGATGTAATGGCCAACCCCTTTGATCCATGCTGAAGACCTAGCTAGCTAGTTACTAGCTAACGCCAGACACAGATGAAAGCTGGAAACTATAAGTATCTTTGCCTTAGATGAATAGGGGAAACCTCTTATCATATTTGCTGACGTGCTGCAGTCAAAATGAGAGGCTTTTTTGTGCTGTCACGCTCTTTATAATCCTGCGTTAATCCCGCCTCCTGAATCCAAGTGTATTGTCATGGGGGAGGGGACAAGTATAATCAATTGTACTTTGATCTGGTTTCATCCAAATATCATCCAAGTTCATGAAAAACATGATTTTGACTGTTCGGGAGCTTTAAGTGAAACAGCTTTGCATGGACAACACAGCAAGGTCACCATTGTGTTTGTGGAGTAAATTATCATGAAGCTTTGGCTGAGAAAGCAATACCTGCTCCAACAATGCAACCTGCAGTTAGCATATCCATTTCTATTAGTCCAGATAAGCTAGCACAAGTGGAGAGACCATTAGATGGGAAGTTGTTGCTGTGCAGAGTCCTACAGTACAATCCAGGTTCCTCCTCTCTACATATTTGATTATGTAACCATGGAGCACACAGAGAAATCACCTTTGGAAAGATGACTGCACATCCTGCTCTGCCCTGCCCCTGGCCTGGCCCCGTTTCCTGTGGAGGCCTGATGTCAGAGAAGGAGAGAGGGACGGGACAGAGGAAGAACCCAGGGGAGGCAGTGACTGTGTCCTCCATGCCGTACTGTATCACTGATCCACCGATTCAGCCTGGACTGGAGTGGTTCAAGGCTGGCCCTGACCCTCATAAAAAGGGCTGACAGACTGGCTGTGACCACCAGGATATCATGCTGGCAGGGAAGGACGTTTCACTACTTAAGCTGAGCAAAGCCCCCCACAGGAAAGCCTGTGTTACGCTGAACCTCTGTCGAATCCCACTGCAGGGGTGACGAACGGGGCGGACGAGGGACGGCATAGGGGGAGAATGGATTATTTCTTTGGCAGCCACGTAAGGATGTACTCATTCTGAAGTGTGGCCCAGAGACCTGGCAATCTCTAGCCTGCCGTTAGACCTGGCCAGACCCTGGGAGGTCCACACAGTTCACTATAGGTGAAGGGTCGGAATAAAGGGGAGTAGGTGGGAGTGTAGGGGAGTAGGGTGGGAGAGTTGGAGAGTAGGGGACGACAGTGGGAGTGTAGGGTAGGACAGTGGAAGTGTAGGGGAGGACAGTGGGAGTGTAGGGTAGGACAGTGGACGTGTAGGGGAGGACAGTGGGAGTGTAGGGTAGGACAGTGGAAGTGTAGGGGAGGACAGTGGGAGTGTAGGGTAGGACAGTGGAAGTGTAGGGGAGGACAGTGGGAGTGTAGGGGAGGACAGTGGACGTGTAGGGGAGGACAGTGGGAGTGTAGGGTAGGACAGTGGAAGTGTAGGGGAGGACAGTGGGAGTGTAGGGGAGGACAGTGGACGTGTAGGGGAGGACAGTGGGAGTGTAGGGTAGGACAGTGGAAGTGTAGGGGAGGACAGTGGGAGTGTAGGGTAGGACAGTGGAAGTGTAGGGGAGGACAGTGGGAGAGTAGGGGAGTGCAGTAGGAGTGTAGGGAACTAGAGTGGGAGTATGGTCAGGGTGGACACAGTAAGTTGCATGATCCTGATTTATTATTTTAGCTACAAACATTATGAACACACTTTCTTTACTGTTTGATGAATAATCTAAACGGTCTGTGTTTGGCCTCAGAGTACTCTGCACAGGCCTACTGTAAACTGAGTTAAACACAGCAAAAGTCTACACCTGTTTTACTGGAATGTCTTACAGACCGTCCATGTCTTACAGACCGTCCCGATATTCCCAAGTGTTGACAAACCACTTCACAAAATACAGCAGACAGTATTCATTTCCCATCTGCTGCTGACACAGTGCACACACAGGGTGATTTCATTACCGCGGGAGGCCAACTGGCAGGTCGGGAGAGCAGGCTGTCTGGACTCCCAGACCGCTCCACGTTGGCCAGCCAGGCGACCCTTCATGCCCTTATCACTGCCGGCCAACTTGGCCCATCTTAAGCCCAGCTCTGCTTGGAGCTGCTACATAATGCCTGTTTTCTTGGCGCGACTCAACAGGCAATAGAGGTAAAGTCAGTAACAAGGTGCTACTGGCGTAACGACCCAAACCTGTTTCCCAGACGGAGACATACCTCACACCTTCCCTCTTAGGGAGAACAGGAAAGGCCTGGACAGGCTGGAGGCAGGAGAGTAGAGGCAGCGGAGGCAGGGGCAGAGGCAGGGGTCTGCGGCTGTTGTTGAGAGTGGCCCTTTCTCCCCGGCCGGAGAAGAGGAGAGTGGGTAAAAGCAGCAGGATGTTCTAATCTGTGCCGAGGCAGCTCTCCTCACCCGTTAATTTGGGCTTGGCACCGCTCTGCACTCTCTCACTGACCTCACATTGCTCCCGCGCCTCTGGCCACAGCACAACCAAAACCTGATATCTGAGACAAAGACCTGGGTCCACTACTGCTCCAGGGGTAAACTTTTTCCACCTCTGGGTTACAACAGGGCCTGAATGGAGAATGGTGCTCACTGGAACTGGACCCACACATACAGTACATTACACAAACATCTTCTGAGAAGAAGTACTCTAGTAGCCTGAAAATACAGACACGTGAGCCTGCCACTCTCTGAATGGGTTATGTGAATAATATTTTCCAAATGTCCACACAGTCACTGTTTTCTATACTTCTCATAGTTTGGGCCTGTTTCTGGCTTCACAACCCCATTTTTTTCTAAACGTCTGTGTTTGCCAACTCATCCACAAGCGTTCATTTGAATGGTTGGACAGGCTCTGGCCAGGCTTGTGTTGTGGAGTAGGAAATGGCTCATCTTCAGATGAACAGCACCTGCTGTGATGTGTTAGTCAGCTCCATTAGAGACAGGCGAGCTCAAGCTGCTCATCGCCAGGTTGTGTGTGACTCAGTAACGGTGTCTGCCTCTTGTAATGTCAAATATGCAGCTTTGCTCTCTTATTTGTCCCAGATCTGTGACTCAGGTTGCAAATATGTCCACTAAGTCAATATCAAAGCAAGCATATGCATAGCAACTGTGCACTTCTGACACATGCCTTGTATTGATTACAAACTAAAGATTTATCGTGACTAAGAAACAATGCAAGGGAAAATAATTTAAAAACTGTTTTGGGAAAACATCTGCCAACACATTTACTTGGGTTACTTCAAGCTACTACATGCATCAGAGCAGTTTTGCCAGTATAATTCCATAACACCAACAGAAATACAATGTGACATAACTGCAAAAGGCACTCTCAGTTCTCGCAATTAGAACGTACTGGACCATAAATGTCAACTGTAATCGAATACACTGCAGAGATTTCAGAGAACGATATTACCCAGATGACACTTTGGCTGAAAACGAAGGGTGACCTCAGTGCTCAAACAAATTATGGCACTTAATACAACTGCAGGAGGATTAGAAAACCATTGGGCTCTCATCCAAGGCAGAGAAGCGTTTGACAAGATAAACTTTTCCCATACATAACAAAAAAATCGGCCTGCACAGTCATAGACACAAACAAGCATCACCTTTCAACACCCTCAGTCGGAAATACAGTTCTAACCATAACACGACCATAATCAGAAGATTTGGCAGTGACCTCCAAGCTTAACAAGGTACTTAAGCAAACAGTGGAGAAAAAATACAATCATTTTTAGCAGAAATGCACGAGTATCATTTCCAGAATGATTGCGATACAAATAGAATGCTGTCGAAGCCAAAAGTCTGATGCCATTCTCTGGTCTGATTAATGGTCTTTGGAGAATAGCTGAATGTTTAGTGAGATGACCTAGTCGGACCAGTTGTCACGCTATGTGCATCGGTAGTCATTGTTAGTCTAGTCCAATTAACAAATTGACATTTTTATAATGTTAAACAAACCCAAAGAAAATACATTATTCATTCAAATCTGGTTTCTATCTTCATAGCAAATGGCAAGCGTTACTGTGGCAATCCTATGTGGCAAATCAGACGTTGTTTTCCTTCACACTACATGTTGAACTTCATGTTTTTCAACCATGGCTTCTTAACCCCCTGTGGAGTTAATATGGAGCAGCTCTTTTAATGGTGAAGAAGGAAAGTCATGCTAGGTTCTTTAGCTCTGGTTCTACACAGCATTAAGAATGAACCATTAAACATTTAACATATGGACCCGCTAATCTGCTATGATTCAACCCAATGACAAACACAAATCATAATGCATACAAGGATAAAGAACTTCTGTTTTGCACACGCCGTATGTCGTACATACACATCATATAGTATATTATTACACTTTCTTCTCACACTGTCCAGGTGACTGTTGTAGTAGTTAAACTCATGGGGGTGTGTACAGTACAGTGCCTTTCTCCTTCCTCTGCCTGCTCCTGTAAGACTAAGGCTGATTTTGAATAGATGCGAAATTATAATTTTGTCTTCTTACTGTAGAAATGAGGAGCTTAGAGGCATAACTCCTTTTTACATGAGCTTAAACCACAGCGTTTTTCTCCCCGAATAAACAGCAGACTCTACACTTGAGTCCAAGTTTGACTGTGAAACGAATTCCATGTTCAAATGAAGATGTATATCAGTGTGCCATGACACTGGGCCAAAAACATTTCATAAAGCCGCAGGGCTGCCATGCTCACATGTCAGACTGCCATCATAGATCAAAAGAAATGGCATCGGAGGTTTAAATCCTCTTCTGAACTCAGCGATTATATTACAAAAATCTCAGATGTCAGTGGTCTAGCTCCAGAAAATCAGTTTTGATTACACTTCAAAGGCCTACTGTACTCTTGGATTGGAAACCAAGAATATTTTACTGTCACCCCACTATTTAGTGTGTTACAGATCCAGAATGTATGCATCTCATCAAATACTGAAACTTCTGTAAGTCCAGTATTCCATATTCAGTGTCTACTGAGCTCCTACATTTCAGTTGAAGGCATTCAGTTTTACAACTGACTAGGTATCCCCCTTTCCTTTCCTTCCCTCTTAAAGTATGTTTAAAGCATAAAGCATGTTGAACACAAACAATCAAAAGATAATTTACATTTCTCTCCTTGTTCTGTTGGGAAAACACATAGTTCCTCTAGCTAAACAGAGATAAATTAGGTCAGTGTGTAAAGATCAGTGAGTAACCATTTTTAAATGTGTAAATACCCCAGCAGGAAGTGGGTACAGTGCAGCGGTGGACTTACACAGGTTGAAGAGGCTGTCTGGTGGTATCAGGTCTGATTGTCTGGGCCCTGGGGCTGGGGTTGTCTATGGCCTGCCTCTCTGTAGGTCTCCTCCTGGGCTGCTCTCTCTGGAAGGGGTTAGTGCCTGGCTGGATGCGCCTCAGGGACCCTCCGGTGTGGATGTACACCTGCTCTGGTGCTGCCTCCTCGCAGCGGGCCCCCTGGAACCCCGAGCGGCACACACATGTGTGGGGCCTACTGCAGGAGCCGCGGTTATGGCAGGGGGGCTGGCAGTCGGCTGCGGGGGGGGGGGAGATCATTAGCGGTGTCATGTTAGAACATGTGGTCTTTCACATAAAGGAGCAACTCCAGACATGGCCTACATTATCTCAGCACCGGCCCGGATTGACTTTAAGTGATTCAATCAAGGGGGCGATTAGTTGTGTGTCTCTGCCTTTGCTTTTCCTTATAGTACAGAGCCTGGAGGGAATGTCATGTTCAATTTCACCTGAGCCCATAACAGCCCTGTTTAGTCTAAATGTATGTGATCGCTTACATTTAACCCTTGTTCGATTTCTCCGATTTTTTTCTTCAGCTCCTTGGCGGTGCTTAATGCTACTGGCGTTCCAATGCTCAGCAGTTTTCCTAGAAATACCTTTCATTACTGATTCCAAATCGAATGTGTGTCATTGCCATTATAAAGACAAACAGCTTAAAAGGGTCATAAAAGAAGCACATTAAAAAATGAGTCTGACTGTAAATGCCTCACCTTTCATATATGGCATGGCTCGTGCTCGCAGATATTCCTATATTTGAAAAACAAACCAATCTGTTTTCCTTGTCTGGTCAAAGATTGATGTATAAACAATATTTATCAATTGTCTGAAAATACAGTGAGTGTTGAGGTAATTTCATGGTCATGGCAAAACAATCTGCACACGGCCAACCCTGGCCCCTCCCTGCACCTCACTCCAGCTACGTGAACACTATTCAAAGGCCTGTGGCATGCGATTCAAAGCAAACAACCACTCCATCTTGTGACACAAATGTATGTACTGGATGGCACTGCAGAATTTATGACATTGTCCTCAAACACTAAATCAGGTTGCTACTCTCTGGTGGCTAAAGCAAACAGCAGTGCTCCGTCAACAGTGGTGGAATGCTATTGACACAGATGCCGTGGACACTGACAGATCGCAGGCAGGAAGGCTTCCACTGTTTCTGGCACTGTGAAGAGAGCTGGTAGCTAAGGGCTGCATGGTCTACCTGCTGTAGGCTTCCTGTTATTGTTCAGACACAGGGACCAGTTTGTCTGATGTGAGAGGAGAATGGACCTCCTACGTGTCCTCTATGGCATGAGGAAGACTGAGTCCTTGGCTGCCACACCGAGGAACATAATTATTCTACTGTGTAGCTAACAGCTTGGCTTCAGTCTCTTGTTCTCTCGCTCTCTCTAATTGTATCCTAACAGTAGACGTAAAATTGCCATGAAAAGGCAGCAAACTAGCACCACATGGTTTTGAATTCAGCACCACAACTTTCTTACGATATGATGTGTTCATTGAGAGAGTGTGCATTACAGTCAATCATTGCAACTTGATGGCAAAGGGGAACAAATGCTAAATTAAATAATAGTCCTTGACCAAATTCCTGTGGTTTATTGTTAAGTCTATTCTATTTAAACCCAACAAATTCGCTAGAGCATTTAGTTTTAACTGCTTTGGGGGGAAATATACCCTTGTCTGATGAAGTGTACACAGTCAGGGAAATGTGCTTGTGGAGTGTGGACTCGTATAACTTGGTATGTGATCAGAGTTTTCCAGTTTCCGCCATGGGATAAAATAAGAATTGCCTAGTCTCTACTTGGCAGGGAGTTAAATATATCATCCACTAACTAGACTTGAGGCTGGCCTGGTGCCACAGCCTTGTTCAACCTCAAAGATTACAAGGGTTTGGGGAAGACTTTGAGGATCAAAGAGTCTGTTGACATTATGAGGGAGAGTTCAGTAAATGAGTGGCTCCCACTCCCCACCCCACCCATCCCAATCATTGACACCGTACCATCTAAATTGGAACAATTACATATACTCACTTATCAATTTGTGTAACTGGCCTAGAAAATGGCCTAATCAACAGGCTGTATGGTTGGTACATGTCAGAGTCTGTGTATGTGACCCTGAATATATGACCCTCTTCAGCTCTGTCGCCCAATAGCAGTCATTAAAGTGACACAATGTGGCACCAAACATGCGTTCCATTCATTCACAATGGACTTGGCTGGGCAGTGGGCACTGACCCTGGTCCTTTTGACTCTGACTAGAGCTCCACACAAGCCTGGCTGCTGCAGTGTCACTGTCTGTCTCCCTTCCCTGGGTCCGGCCTGCTGCATGGGGCTGGCCTGCCTGTCTGGCTGCCTGGCTGTTGAACACTTTGTCGCAGTAATTGCTGTCGTGCAGATTTGTCTTGCACATCATTAAAACTAATTGCCTCACATTCCGTCCATTTCACAAATATGTGGTTTAATTATTGCATTGGGGAATAATAAAATAGGAATTTTCTTTGAAACACTAATAGAAATGGGAAACATTCCTGGCAGGGTCATTGTTGTGCTTAATTATGACCGAGGCTGAGGACCAATCTTAAGAGACAGAATCCAGAGCCAGTCATCTGAAAAGTGCATAAACGTGGGCATTATTGGAACTTGTCATGCGATGGAAGCATACACTCCGAGTCTCCATGCAAGACTCTGTGCATTAATCACATTCATGAGCTTTACTTTGTGAACTCAGTTCAAACATCTCATATGGCCAATTCCACAGGAACAGAATGATGCTGACACTCGGGCTTTTCACTTTAAAAATGTATCTCAAACAAAACACAATGATTGCAAAGTTAAACAAACGATGCAACTCTATGCACAAGGACGACATTTAACAATATCCACAGAAAATGGGTACAAAAACACATACGTGAAGAACAGTTCAGATGCATAACAGAATGACCGTTTGTGCTGTTTGTGCCGTCATCCTGTCACCAAACGTTCCATCTGCAATGTTCAAGTAAGTGTGTTTGTGCAAAATGTTCTGTGTTAATTATTTGTCAGCATCATTCTGTTATCGTGGAATTGACCATAAACTACCATTCAAAAGTTTGGGGTCACTTAGAAATGTCCTTGTTTTTGAAAGAAAAGCACATTTATTTTTTGTCCATTAAAATAACATCAAATTGATCAGAAATATAGTGTAGACATTGTTAATGTTGTAAATGACTACTGTAGCTGGAAACGGCTAATTTTGAATGGAATATCTACATAGGCATACAGAGGCCTATTATCAGCAACCATCACTCCTGTTTTCCAATGGCACGATGTGTTAGCTAATCCAAGTTTATCATTTTAAAAGGCTAATTGATCATTAGAAAACCCTTTTGCAATTATGTTAGCACAGCTGAAAACTGTTGTTCTGATTAAAGAAGCAATAAAACTGGCCTTCTTTAGACTAGTTGAGTATCTGGAGCATCAGCATTTGTGGGTTCGATTACAGGCTCAAAATGGCCAGAAACAAATAACTTTCCTCTGAAACTCGTCAGTTTATTCTTGTTCTGAGAAATGAAGGCTATTCCATGCGAGAAATTGCCAAAAACTGAAGATCTCGTACAACGCTGTGTACTACTCCCTTCACAGAACAGCGCAAACTGGCTCTAACCAGAATAGAAAGAGGAGTGGGAGGCCCCGGTGCACAACTGAGCAAGAGGACAAGTACATTAGAGAAACAGACGCCTCACAAGTCCTCAACTGGAAGCTTCATTAAATAGTACCAGCAAAACACCAGTCTCAACATCGACAGTGAAGAGGCGACTCCGGGATGCTGGCCTTCTAGGCAGAGTTCCTCTGTCCAGTGTCTGTGTTCTTTTGCCCATCTTAATCTTTTATTGGCCAGTTTGAGATATGGCTTTTTCTTTGCAACTCTGCCTAGAAGGCAGAACATCAATTTTAAGTTATTTTAATGGGCCAAAAAATTTGCTTTTCTTTCAAAAACAAGGACATTTCTAAGTGACCCCAAACTTTTGAACGGTAGTGTACAGATAGTATTCAGACCCCTTAATTTTTCCCACATTTTGTTATGTTACAGCCTTATTCTAAAATGGATTAAAACAAATTGTTCCTTTTCTTGCCTTTTGGCAAACTCCAAGCGGGCTGTCATGTG
Organism: Salvelinus alpinus; assembly: GCF_045679555.1. Taxonomy (NCBI): domain Eukaryota; kingdom Metazoa; phylum Chordata; class Actinopteri; order Salmoniformes; family Salmonidae; genus Salvelinus; species Salvelinus alpinus. Next base: position 83,981,570 of record NC_092094.1, read on the forward strand.
CCTTTTACTGAGGAGTGACTTCCGTCTGGTCACTCTACCATAAAGGCCTGATTGGTGGAGTGCTGCAGAGATGGTTGTCCTTCCGGAAGGTTCTCCCATCTCCACAGAGGAGCTCTGGAGCTCTGTCAGAGTGACCATTGGGTTCTTGGTCACCTTCCTGACCAAGGCCCTTCTCTTCCGATTGCTCAGTTTGGCTGGGTGTCCAGCTCTAGGAAGAGTCTTGGTGGTTCCAAACTTCTTCCATTTAAGATTGATGGAGGCCACTGTGTTCTTGGGGACCTTCAATGCTGCAGACATTTTTTGGTACCCTTCCCCAGATCTGTGCCTTGACACAATCCTGTATCGGACAATTGTCTCTACGGACAATTCCTTCGACCTCATGGCTTGGTTTTTTCTCTGACATGCACTGTCAACTGTGGGACCTTATATAGACAGATGTGTGCCTTTCCAAATCATGTCCAATCAATTTAATTTTACCACAGGTGGACTCCAATCAAGTTGTAGAAACATCTCAAAGATGATCAGTGGAAACAGGATGCACCTGAGCTCAGTTTCAAGTCTCAAAGCAAAGGGTCTGAATACTTATGTAAATAAGGTATTTCAGTTTTTTTATTTTAATACATTTGCAAAAATGTTTAAAAAAAATATGTTTTGCTTTGTGGTTATGGGGTATTGTGTGTAGATTGATGAGGAAAAAATGTGATTTAATCAATTTTAGAGACGTAACAAAATGTGGAAAAAGTCAAGAGGTCTGAATACTTCCCGAATGCACTGTATCTAGGGGCAATAACAGTATGCATGTGAAATTCTGTCCTTAAAACCAATCTCCAGTTGAAGTTATCTAAGGACAGTCTTCAGGAAGGGAGAATGGGAGAATGTCAGAGGGATAACAGTCCTGAACAAATCCACGACAGCTGAGGTCTACTCCATCCTCCCTGCTTTCCAAACAACATTCACTCTGTGGCCAAACTACACTATCAGTCATCCTTCAAAACAGACCATAAAACCCATTCTGAAAAAGCAGAGCATATTTGAATATATTGTACTGTATGAGTTTTTGATTGAATTAGTGGTGAGCATACTAAATTGTGAATATTAAAATAAGCCAGGGCCTTAACTTGGGTAAATAGCATTCTTAGCTCCCACAGCACAGCAGGCCTGAGGGAAGCCTTTACTACAGTGGAAGGCAGCAGGCAGCAGCCCACATCCACTGTATGGGGCCGGGCTCTCGTTTCCAACAGAGTGGCTGTCTCCAGTCCATTACTATTCACTAGATATTTGCCCCCTCTCTCCACCTCAAAGTAATACAACCCATCAAACGTTTACAATCCTCTCATTCAGGACAAGCAATTTGAAACCAAATATTTGACATAACTCAAACACATACAAAATTGTCTCCATTTTCTTTCACAGGTCAACAATACTACTTCCGCAAACTTGATATTGGTGCTTTTGAAAATGATATCAATAATGAGAACGGAATCAGGATAATCTTGGGTACCCCTCTCTCTACGGTTGGAGGAGATGATGTGCCATTAAGAGATTTAGAGCCAGTGAGCCGTTCTACAGATTAGGATTCAGGCACTCTTTGAACAAGAGAACAAAAATAACTAAAGATCTCACCACCAAGGGCCCTTTCAAACATAACTAGAACACTGGAAGAGGGGGTGGGGATAATCATTTTTGTGTTTTGAGTTGGATTTTCAAAATATATGGAAATGTATGGAAGAATGTCTGTTCAAAGTTAAGAATGGAAACATGCTAAACTCTGGAACACTAAGCCATGTGTGTGATATCAGAGAGAAACCATAACACGTGGCCCTAACTTTACCACACTCTCTCACCTTCTCCATTACAACAAAAAACCTGCTCCCAGGAGGTTTTATTAAACCCCATTTTCATCACTATCCAACATTGGACAAAATTAGGAAAATACTATTGTCTTCTGTTAGTGAACGGATGTCTTTAAAGCTAGTTAAACGGTAGGCAAAGCTCTGAAGGGTGAAATCATGTCTAAAATGTTTTCTACCAAATAAGTAACATGGCAGAATTGTGGTACACTGGTATTTCAGCACCCCTGATCTTGATCAGAGTATTTATGTTATTCAATGGCACAGGTTATATTGTTTTCAAAAGTGAGCATTTGCACATTTCAGTACAATCAATCAATCTCCCTAAGAGATTGTCACTGTCCATTGCCCAATATATATAATCCCTGTCACCCTCCCTGTCACCATCTACCATCTAGAAGCCTATTCATTACCAGCAGTAGAAGTGAGGGAGCTCAGCTCAGGACTGACTGATGACTGGTCCTTTGTGGTAGTTCTGTGGTACTTTCTGGTAAAGCCTTATGGGATAACATTTCACAAAATGGAGGTGCCCCTTTGATTTCTTTTCACTTTTTCTGTCACAGTGCGGTTTTTCAACCTAATACAGTAGTCTGGGCTTTCACTCCCTCTCCACTCAAGTTGGCGTGGGGATTTAGGTAACCTGAGGCTGACCCATGACATTGTGTACATTACTTTTAGCCATGCTATACTGTATCTCTCCACCTACAGGCTCCCTCCTTCAGCCTTTAATGAGCAATCTTCTGGGAGGATATCTGGGGGTATGTGCCCACTACTGTATGTGTAATTTAGACTCCATTCTCCAGGGGATAACATCACAACAGTTTCCATATGGCCATAAAGCTATTGGGTACAGAGAGGTGGGGAGTTTACTGTTTGGTGTTGTAGTGTATGTAACCACGTCAATCAAGCAAAGTCTTGCAAAGTTCTCTACAGTCTCTCTGTTAAGAGATCTCTGACAGATCCACTCTCTCCTTGCATCACGACACCAGTTACATCACGCTTAAAGAAACCGAAACAGTCAAATGTCATTGAACAACGTATTAGACCCGTCAGACAACCCATGGCTAGAGCAGAGTAGCAGCGTTCTACTTCCCTCTCTAGAGGCCCTATATCAACAGGGGCTCGCCAACCAAAACCAACGCGTAAACAGAAAAACAAACCTTTCACCTCTTCATCCACAGCCAATGCAGTAACTCATTCTAGCTATGTTGTGGTCCATGGTAGCAATTAGAAAAACATGTGGCCAGAGGAGTCCCAAACAGAACCTGATTGCCACCTCCAGACAGACAACAGCTGGTGAGGAGAAGGGAGGCCTCCTGATTTGGGGAATGTCCATCCCAGTGTGTGGGTAATGATAGGGCTCTGTGAACATGGTGTGTGTATTGATTACAGGATCTGTCTAATAGCCCATAAAACCATCCAGACTGCCAGGGAGAGTTATGCCCCTGAACGGTGAACTGTGTAACCCCCTGCTAATCCGCAGTGCGCCTGTAAAGCAGGGACGGCCTGTCTGTGTAGCAATTACTTCACCCCTGACTGAACAACGTCACCAGAGAGGCCAGTGGTTTAAATAACTTCCAGTGGTCCTGTAAAGAAACAAGCCACGTTTCTAGGCAGATTTGATCCTTATCAGCGTGCCCTATATACATGAACTGTTTATGCCTAATTCACTTTTCTTTCAAAGAGATTTCAGGCTAAACTCTATGCGTGTGTGATGCTAGATGACAATACATGGCAAAGACATTTTCAATAGTACTGTATATTGGCTCATAATGTCCTTCAAGCCTGATATTTAACTCTTCCATACAGCTAATGCATTTAGCAGTGTATGCTCTTCAAACAATTGAATGGAACATAAAAATATTTTCTCCCAATGAAAATGACAGGTGACTTGGCTGACAAGCAGATTTGGTATGAATAAGGATGAGCAACTGGCCCACAGCCATGGAGGCAATGGAACACTGTCAGATTCAATGATAGGCTTGAATATACAGTGGTTGAATGCAAAGACAGTCTTCACACTAAATCATGAACAGTGTTTGGGCTGTAGCAATGCATGCCCAATGCATCTGGAACAAAATAAAATAAATATTCAAAAAAGCACCAGTACCACAAGCCAAAATAATTTCCCAAAATGCTCACACATGTATTTCCTTGATGCTTTACTTTACCAGCTGGTGGAAACGTGTTTATGTGAGAGGAAAGCATATTACAGGTGGACTCTGTTTTACAACAAGGTATAGTCAACCTGAACTCACTCCCCTTGAGTTGACAGGGCCCCAAATGAGAGCTTCAGTAGGATGGTACATAGGCCCATGTTATCAGAGGTGTCATACTGTATACCCTGAAAAATCTGAGGGGGCAAAAAGTATGCGAGGATGGCTGGGGGGTGGAAATCAAGAGCCATAATCATTATGCTTAATTCTATGTCTTTTTCTTCATATATAAGCATACCTCTTGAGCTGTCTGTACCCTCCTGACTGGTGTTTCTCTATTTAAAGAAACAAAATATGCTTCTCTGCGTCTCTGCCAAAATCTGGATAAAATATTGAAAGGAATGTGAGTCTTATTCAGTATATTTAGTTATTGCTTGCTTTTCTAAAGTCTCCCAACCTTACCAGCAGGCATGGTTAGACAAGCTAGCTACTCCAACTTGATTGATAACCTGCAATGGCTTCTTAGCTTGGTAGCTAGATATGAGGTTTGGTGATTGGGAACCTATCTGGGCTAGCTAAAGCCAACTTCATAAAAATGCTAAGTGGCTAGTCATGTTCATTATTATTTTTTAAACAGAATCTGAGGGGGCATGTGCCCCTGTGCCCCCTATGGGCATGACACCTCTGTAGGTTATGTTATGTAGGATGAGGTAACTACAAAGTACGTAATTCTGATTTTGGGCAGCACAGCTTGAAACAAAACATACATCATTCCTAACGGTGTCTCCAAATCTGTCCGCACTGGAAGACTTTACTCTATCCCTAACAGCCGTGAGGATATGATGGAATTAAAGAAACATTCTACATGCAGGACATTTTTGTTTGGAAAAGGAGAGAAATAGCGAGGAAGGAGGGAATGAAAGAGAGAGAGGCAGACTTTCTGCATGAAGAGTTATTTTAGGTTTGGATGGGGCCCTGAGCAGCACAGCAGGCCAAAGAAAGCTGGAAGGAAATCAAAAGGAAACTCCTTTCTACCGCATTTCACTCTGTCAATCACTGGCTGTTTAAAAGGTTGAACACAACTTTATTTCTCTTCAACAATGATGCACCTTTCATCTGCCCTCTCAAAGACAGCTAAGGATTTAAACCAAGAGCCATTATTTCATGGATGATTATACTTATTGCATGTTCAAATACATTCCATGTACCATTTGGTCTTCACTACAATATGTGCAGCAAGTATGAATTCAACTGCAGAAGACATCGATAAGTCTTTGTGCCATGGCACTGAGTAAACTCACTGTGTTGGGGTGAGATGGTCAGCGAGACACAGTATGCACTGTGGGGAGTCTCCCCTCCTGTGAGAGGCATTCTGCATTCAGTCCTAAATTCAGTTTGTGTTCAGCAGACCATGTCATTAATCCAATTAACAAAGAGACCATGTCAGGAGGAGAAGCCATCGCAACCCTAATGACACTGATGCATAGTGACCCGGGAGGTATGAATGCAAAGGGCTAGCCCTCTCTCTATGGCCGGTGGAAGTCCGTCTTATGATCATGACGTGCCAAACTCAGTGTGTAAACACCTGTTGGTCAGGATTTAAATGGCAACTTTGATATGTGAGGATTAAACCTTCTAACCAACCAAAAATAAACACTACTAACAGCAGATCTGAATGGTCAGTTGACTCAGATCAACTTTGTGTGATACTGTAGCCCAGATAATGTTCACTGCGAGATGCCTGCTGTGAATCTTACTTTGAATATCACAGTCCATAGATTAGAGTGAGATATCTAAGTGAAGCACCAGTAGAACAAGAGAGAGACTATTTTCATCTATAAAATACTGGAGTCCAATTCTGGTACAGTAGCGACAGTCAATAAGTAAAGTAAAAGTGCTTCCACCTAATAAGGTGACCTTTTACTTCCTCATTTGATTCAGTTTGGCCTGCTGGAGGTTTTGCTATTTTGGAAACATGTTTCTGTGGCTATTTACGATACAAATCAGAGGAATTCCAGTAATTCAATGTTCAGTTTCCCTTTTTTTGGCAATAATTGGTCATCAAGGTGGACTGCATTCCCACTACTTATCATTCCTGGCTCATTTCATGAATGACTGGTTTGCTGGTGAAGTGTTCATTCATTCTTTGGTTTAAAACAGGGTATTGTGATTGTGAATGAATATTGGCCAATATTCAGAAAGTATTCAGACCCCTTGACTTATTCCACATTTTGTTGTGTTACAGTCTGAATTCAAAATTGATTAAATATATATTTTTGTTCTCACCCATCTACACACAATACCCCAGAATGACAAAGTGAAAACATGTTAAGAATCTTTTGTAAATTTATTGAAAATGAAATACAGAAATCCAAATTACATAAGTATTCACACCCCTGAGTAAATACTTTGTAGAAGCACTTTTTGCAGTGATTACAGCTTTGAGTCATCTTTGGTATATCTGTATCAGCTTTGCACATCTGGATTTGGGGATTTTCTCCAATTCTTAATTTAGATGGAAAGCGGCGGGAAACAACAATCTTCAAGTCTTTCCACAGATTTTCAATGGGATTCAAGTCTGGGCTTTAACTGGGCCACTCAAGGACTTTCACATTCTTGTTCTGAAGCCATTCCAGAATTGCTTTAGCTGTATGCTTGGGGTCATTGTACTGTTGGAACGTAAAGTCTTTGCCCCAGTCTAAGGTCGTTTGCGGGAGGTTCTCATCAAGCATTTGCCTGTATTTGGCTCCATTCATTGTCCCCTCTATTCTTACCAGTCACCCAGTCCCTGCCGCTGAAAAGCATCCCCATAGCATGATGCTGCCACCACCATTCTTCATGGTAGGAATAATGTTAGAGCTGTGCCTGGTTTCCTCCAGACATATTTCTTCAATTTCCCAATGATGGAGAACACTGTGCTTTGGAAACTTTCAACACTCTAGAAATTGTTTTATACACTTCCCCAGATATATGCTTCATCACAATCTACAGACAGTTCCTTGGACTTCATGGTATAGTTTCTGCTCTAACTTGCACTGTCAACTGTAGGACCTTATAGACAGGTGTTTCATTCTAAATCATGTCCAAACAATTGAATTGGCTACAGCTTGACTCCAATTTAATTTATTAAACGTAACCTTTATTTAACTAGGCAAGTCAGTTGAGAACAAATTCTTATTTATAATGACTGCCTACTCCGGCCAAACCCGGACGAAGCTGGGCCAATTGTGCGCCGCCCTATGGGACTCCCAATCACGGCCGGATGTGATACAGCCTGGATCCGAACCAGGGACTGTAGTGGTGCCTCTTGCACTGAGATGCAGTGCCTTAGACCACTGCACCAATCAAGTTGTAGTGACATCTCAAGGATGATCGAAGTAAATTGGAAGCACCTGAGCTCAATTTGGAGTGTCATAGCAAATGGGTGTGAATACTTACAGAATCAGTCAAAAGTTTGGACAAACCTACTAAAGGTTTTTTCTTTATTTTTACTATTTTCTACAATGTAGAATAATAGTGAAGACATCAACAATATTAAATAACACGTGGAATCATGTAGTAACCAAAAAAGTGAAAACAAATCTAAATATATTTTATATTTGAGATTCTTCAAAATAGCCACCCTTGGCCTTGATGACAGCTTTGCACACTCTTGGCATTCTCTCAACCAGCCTAATGAGGAATGCTTTTCCAACAGTCTTGAAGAAGTTCCCACATATGCTGAGCACTTGTTGGCTGCTTTTCCTTCACTCTGCGGTCCAACTCATCCCAAGCCATCTCAATTGGGTTGAGGTCAGGTGATTGTGGAGGCCAGGTCATCTGATGCAGCACTCCATCACTCTCCTTGGTCAAATAGCCCTTACACAGCCTGGAGGTGTGTTTGGGGTCATTGTCCTGTTGAAAAACAAATGAGAGTCCCACTAACCGCAAACCAGATGGGATGGCGTATCGCTGCAGAATGCTGTGGTAGCCATGCTGGTTAAGTGACAGTGTTACCAGCAAAAGCACCCCCCACACCATCACACCTCCTCCTCCATGCTTCACGGTGAGAACCACACATGCGGAGATGATCCTTTCACCTACTTCGCGTCTCACAAAGACACGGTGGTTGGAACCCAAAATCTCAAATTTGGACTCATCAGACCAAAGGACAGATTTCCACTGGTCTAATGTCCATTGCTCGTGTTTCTTGCCCCAAGCAAGTCTCTTCTTCTTATTGGTGTCCTTTAGTAGTGGTTTCTTTGCACTAATTCAATCATGAAGGCCTGATTCATACAGTCTCCTCTGAACAGTTGATGTTGAGATATGTCTGTTACTTGAACTCTTTGAAACATTTATTTGGGCTGCAATCTGAGATGCAGTTAACTCTAATGAACTTATCCTCTGCAGCAGAGGTAACTCTGGGCCGTCTTTTCCTGTGGCGGTCCTCATAAGAGCCAGTTTCATCATAGCGCTTTATGGTTTTTGCGACTGCACTTGTTCTTCAAATGATGGACTGTTGTTTCTCTTTGCTTATTTGAGCTGTTCTTGCCATAATATGGACTTGGTCTTTTACCAAATAGGGCTATCTTCTGTATACCACCCCTACCTTGTCACAACACAACTGATTGGCTCAAACGCATTAAGAAGGAAAGAATTACACAAATTAACAAGGCACACATGTTATTTGAAATGTATTCCAGGTTACTAATTCATGAAGCTGGTTGAGAGAATGCCAAAAGTGTACAAAGCTGTCATCAAGGCAAAGGGTGGCTACTTTGAAGAATCTCAAATATAAAATATATTTTGATTTGTTTAACACTTTTTTGGTTACTGCATGATTCCATATGTGTTATTTCATAGTTTTGATGTCTTCACTATTATTCTATAACCTGACATGAGTAGGTGTGTCCAAACATTTGACTGGTACTGTATGTAAATTAGATTTCTGTATTTAATTTTCATAACATGTTTTCACTTTGTCATTATGGGATAGTATGTGTAGAAAGGTGTGAAAAATATTTTTGAATTCAGGCTGTAACACAACAACATGTGGAATAAGTAAAGGGGTATGAATACTTTTGAAGACACCGTACATGTATAAGTTCATTTAATTATAATTTCTAAACCTGGTTCTGGCAAAAGGAGGAATCCGCAGGTCTTTTTTATCATGGAATAAATTTGTGGAGGAGTGTGGGGGGCTTTACAGTAAAACACATTGGAAGATGAAAAGTACATTTAGAAGTGTGTGTGTGTCTTGACAGCAGCAGGTTGTGCAGACATGTCCACATGCAGCCTAGCCTGCCTGCCTGTCTGTCTGTCTGTCTTATCAGCCCGGCTGGGGTACATCTGGCCTTCCGGTTGCTCTTGATCTCTGGAACTGAGGCTTTTTTGGTCAACAGATGTGAATCTGGCAAATTTACTAAAGAGATGACCCCCAAACCAGATGCACCCTTTTGGATCCGTGGGGCATAGTTATGCTAAATGCTGCTTGTAAATAAATATGAAGGTAAACTGGGAATCTTCTATAGCCATTGGCCACAGTTACACCTGGCTTCACTTTATGGCTTTGGCCAACCTAAGCAGAAATAACCACAGAACTATGTGTCTTATGACAACCATCAATAAAACCAGTGGTTGGATCAGACAACACTGACAAACACGGACTTAAAAGCCTGATCAGAATTTATATACATAACAATAACATAAGACATTTTCTCAACATTGAACAATGTATTATTTTTAATGATGATACTTCAAAGAACATTTACTAAGGTGACTTTCAAGCAAAAATAATTACAAATTATTGCTCAGTATTCTATTACATAACAGCAAACTCTTTTAGACGGATGTTACTTACTAAACAACACAAAACAGAAAAAACAACTGTGTTTACCATCCATCTTCTACAACAACAAGGCAGAATCTGAGCCAAGAGCAAACCTTAGGCCAAACCCACAACAGGACACCCAGATAGCACATAACGTTCTGAGAACCAAATGTTTCTCAGAGCTTGGTGAGACCATAGTTGTCCTATGGTTATTTTGTATACAACCTTCCCACAACTTTCTGTGAATGGTGCAGGATAGTTACTTGGCTTTGGAACATTCTCAGCACATTTAAGAAACATCCTCATTTAAGGAACTTAGTAAAAAAACTTAATTTTCTTAGTTTTTCATTCATTTAACAGAACATTTCCTAAAAGTTCAAACATGGTTACATATAATTGAACCCAATAATTGAACCCAATCTAACATCTCTGGAGAGACCTGAAAAAGCTGTGCAGTGACGCTCCCCATCCAACCTGACAGAGCTTGAGAGGATCTGCAGAGAAGAATGGGGGAAACTCCCCAAATATAGGTGTGCCACGCTTGTAGCGTCATACCCAAGAAGATTTGAGGCTGTAATCGCTACCAAAGGACTGATTAAAGGGTCTGGATACCTATGTAAATGTGATATTTCATTTATTATTTACTTAGCAAAAATGTCTAAACCTATTTTTGCTTTGTCATTATGGAGTATTGTGTGCAGATTGATGAGGGGGAAAAAACAATTTAATCCATTTTAGAATAAGACTGTAATTAACAAAATGTGGAAAAAGTCAAGGGGTCTGAATACTTTCCGAGTGCACTGTACATTGCATTCTCAGCATCAACAAAACAAGATAAAGGATAGAGAACGTTAAGTGTTTTCAGGTATGTTGGCCGCGCCCACTAATTGGCCACACGTGATCTTAATGAGTGCTTGTTTCCTTTGAAATGGGGTCTGTTTGAATAGACTTAAATGAACAGCTTTGTATGCGTAAAAAACATGGCATGCTATCTCCATCCAATTCCATGGGTAGAGAAAAGAAGATTATGTTTAAATCTCACTGATGCCATGTCACAATAAAAAAGAAATGTGTTTGCATGATTAATGCCTAAGGAAATTAATTTACATGTGTCCTATCTGTGCTTGGAGTTCAAAAAAGTTTACCCAAAATGAGATTGAAGTGTTATTAAAAGTCTTATTGTAACATTTAGTGAAAGTTTTAAGTAAGTTATTATAAAACCTCCAAATAGCCTATAATATCCGTTCTCAGAGCGTTAATAAATACTCCCAGGACAACATTCAAGAAACCAGAGTAAAACGTTCTCAAAACCTCCCTGCAAACTAAAAATGAATGTTCCCAGTACAGGCAAAATTTTCATTTTCATTCTGAGAACACTTGAAAAAGTTGAACTTATGGCTTCGTTCCCAGAACCAATGGGAAACCAAAAATGTACTTTCCCACAACTTCCAAGGAACCAAATATGCTAGCTGGGCAAGAACTCTGAAAACCTCTTAAAACCATATCTTGATTCCATACCAGACCAGACACACAAAGACCCAGACATTTCTATAAACATAGCATTTACAAATCCTTGTAGGCATTCTCACTGGACAACTGTCAAACCAATTCCTGCCATATATTTGCTGTGACATCAACCTGATTCAACAAGGACGTGTTGTTGAGAAACCATAACTCAAGACACCAAATCCGCTCTCCCGGTTGAAACTTACGACCGACAGTTTTAATATTAGACATTACTTCAATTCCGTCACATATAATTTCCTAGATGTGGCTCAGTGAGGATATGTTTTTACATATTGCCCAGTTGACAGGTTTGTTCCTTTTCTTTCCCCCACTGTGAACATGTTTTTTCATGCGGCCGCCCCCCACTAGTTATACCCAGTTAGGGTCTGCAGTAACACACTCAGAGAATGTGATAGTCTGAGTTAGTTGGGGGTTTCCACCACCACGGTGGAGGTCTCCATAAGGGAGCTCCCAGGGCAGGCTGGCTGGGGGGCTTGTTTTGGCACCAGGCCAGGGCCCGGCCTGGGGTCGTGATGTGGAGTTCACTACACAGCTGATGGTTCCCTACCCTCCAGCCACACCTGGGTGAGGGCCAAACTCCTAACAGAGACCAGATGGTGGTGGGATGGAGACCTTGCCTTCTTAGATGGTCTACTGTGTTTAACATGACTGGTTTAGAAGGGACATGTTACTTTCTGGCAGGTGAAAAATATTTACCCATCTGATTTGGGTAACTCCTGCTTCATCCTAAGTAATTTACACCTCTGTAAGTGTGCCTTTAGCTGGGACTTGAAAAAAAGGAGGCAGAACCAGCGGTAGTAATTAGGAGGCTGGCTAATGAGCTAATGAGGAGGTGACTTTATGTACTGATGGGCAAACAACTACAGCTTTTGTATCGTGCGACACTTTGTCAGTGTGTGTTTGTGTGCTGCTGTCTAGTTGCTGTGGGAACTGTTTTAGCCCAGAAATGCAGGTTGTGAGTGTGGGTTTCACATTCTGTGCTTGTAAAGCGTAAAGATAACTCTTTCTAGAACAGCATCTCCTATAACCTGTTATTTCAGTCTGCAACATGATGACAGGCAAAAATAAAAGGAGAAACATTCTCAAAATGTTTTGATAGGCTGTAGGAAAGTTTTGATAATATTTGTAACCAGGAGCTGCCGAGCTAACACTTAAAGTCATGTTCTCAAATTGTTCCAAGAACGTTAAGAAGTAAAGTTCTTCTGTGTGAATTTCAGTACTTCAGTATAACGTTTCCTACAGGTTTCATCATAGTTTTATTTAAAGTAATGTTCTCAAATTGTTCTGAGAACGTTATAAAAACTTTCCATAAAAACCACAAAAAAAGTTTAGTAACATTCAGAGAACATTTTAAGAATTTACTTAAAAACATACATTATGATCTCAGAACATTAAGAAAACTTTCCATAAAAAGCACAAGAAAACTTTAGTAACGTTCAGAGAATGTTCTAAGAATGTTATTAAAAACATATATTTTGTTCTCAGCATCAACAAAACTCTATATCCTCTATCTTGTGTGTTCAGGGTCATGTTCAGTTGTCAAACATTCCTGAACGTTGCAGATAGAAATGCAATGAATAGAGCCGATGTGATTCCTTATTCTACATATCAGAGAGGTATTTTTGATCTACATACACTATTTCTATCTGAATGTTCCAAAACGTTCAACCCTGCTGAATGCGCCCAAGGTGTGTTGGCCACGCCCACTAATTGGCCACACCTGATCTTAACCCTTTACAGTCTACGCCCTGTCTAAGCCGGGGGAGGGGGGTTCTACTAAGCTATGACTGACTTTTTTTAAGAAGGTCATACCAAGGATCATTTAGCTATTTGATTTTGAATTTTAATACCACTTGAAGTATAAAAAAATATATACATAAAATGTATGACAATTTTAATTTGGCCTTACTGCTATTAGCCCATACAAACGCATTGAATAACAGATTCACTACATGGAACAACAGGTAGTCCCCCTCAAAAAATCTAAAGGAAGTTTGTTTTGAAGTGTCTGTCCTATATCTGAGAGATATAAAAAAGTTCAGTTTATAAACTTGGCAAAAAAAGAAGCGTCCTCTCACTGTCAACTGCATTTATTTTCAGCAAACTTAGCATGTGTAAATATTTGTATGAACATAAGATTCAACAACTGAGACATAAACTGAACAAGTTCCACAGACATGTGACTAACAGAAATGGAATAATGTGTCCCTGAACAAGGGGGGGAGGGGGTCAAAATCAAAAGTAACAGTATCTGGTGTGGCCACCAGCTGCATTAAGTACTGCAGTGCATCTCCTCCTCATGGACTGCACCAGATTTGCCAGTTCTTGCTGTGAGATGTTACCCCACTCTTCCACCAAGGCACCTGCAAGTTCCCGGACATTTCTGGGGGGAATGGCCCAAGCCCTCACCCTCTGATCCAACAGGTCCCAGTGTAACGCTAATTTCTTCGGCGATAAACGCGAATCCGACCATCACCTCTGGTGAGACAAAACCGCGACTAAATGTGTTCACGTGATTAATTCCTAGGGAACTTAATTACCATGTGTCCTATCTGTGCTTGGAGTTTGTTTTTTTAATGTAAAAAAATAAGCTAGTAGTGTTATTAAAAGTCTTATTGAAACGTTCAGTGAAAGTTTTTTCCCAAAAACTCAAAATAACGTATAATTTCCGTTCTCAGTGCATTATTAAAACCTCCCAGGAAAACTTTCAAGGAACCAAAGTAAAACATTATCAGAACCTCCCTTCAACCGATAAATAAACATTCCCAGACAGGCATAATTTTCACTTCTGTTCTCAGTACGTTTAAAAAGCTTTTAGTTTAACCGGTCAGGAAACGTATGGCTTCGTTCCCAGAACCAATGGGAAACCAAAAACGTATGTTCCCAAAACTTTGAAGGAACAAAATGTGCTAGCTGGGTGGTTAGTAGGTCACAATTCTCTCTTAAAAGGAGAGATTGTTTAAGGCTCCTGCCCCCCACTAGAAAACATTCAGAACACTTTACAACCCACAGAACAGTAAAAAGGCAAAAAAAACTTGCCAAATGTCAAGAATGTTACAATGAAAAGCATGGTAACACTTGAAAGCTGTTAAAATTCTGCAAAAATTGCGTTTTAAAAAGTGCCCAATTATTCACTCACCCCCAGTATCTGCCATTGAGTTTTTAATTATATGGCAGTTAAGATATCCAATATTGCTGTGGTCAAATAAAAAAAGTGCAGTTACACCCATTATTAAGGGCTTGTGTCAAACAGAGCGAGCCAAGTGCTAAGCACGGGTAATTTCCATGTTAGAATTTTACATGAAAGAGCATGCTAATCTACATTAATAACATGACCATGGAGGTAATAATGACACACCGGAACACTTCCTATAGGGCAACAAGATGCAGCCGCGGAACGTTTTTTGTCGGAGCGAATGGTCAAATTGACCCACACCTAAGCCCAAAAAGAGATTGTTTAAATTTCGAAAGCAATCATTTCATATCATGATTTCATTGAGACAAGATCACATCTATTTTTTTATTTGTGGGAATATTTGGGAACAGACTTTGGGGGCCCAAAGTGGCCGACCCCTGCTATTGGGTAACACAATATGCTTAAACTATTGAGAAGGACGGTTAAGAGACAGTCATGCCAAAGGATAGAAATTATCATTGATCATTGTTTACCTAAGGCAAAGACGAATACTTACGCTTTATGCAGCGGTTGGTCCCAGAAGCCACAGCCCATCCAGAGCAGCACTGGTGACCTCCACATACATTAGGCCTGCAGAGAAAGAGAGGGAGAGAAATGGGATATGTAATACTGTATGGGGATATGTAATACTCAGCCTCCAGTATCTATGCTGCAATAGTCTATGTGCCAGGGGGCTAGGGTCAGTCTGTCCTATCTGGTGAAATTTTTCTGTTTTATTTGGTGGCCTATGTGAACTTAAGGATGCTCGCTCCAATTCTCCCATCTCTCTCGGAGGACCTGAACCCTAGGACCATGCCTTAGGACTACCTGGCCTGATGACTCCTGGCTGTCTCTAGCCCACCTTGTTGTGCTGCTGCTCCAGTTTCAACTGTTCTGCCTGCGGCTATGGAACCCTGACCTGTTTATCAGATGGACATGCTACCCTCTCTCTCTCTCTCTCTCTCTCTCTCTCTCTCTCTCTCTCTCTCTCTAAGCCAACTGAAATGTACTCCTGAGGTGCTGACCTTTTGCACCCTCAACAACCACTGTGAATATTATCTGACCCTGTTGGTCATTTATGAACGTTTCAATATCTTGAAGAACGATATGGCCTTAATGGTCATGTACTCTTATAATCTTCACCCGGCACAGCCAGAAGAGGACTGGACACCCCTCAGAGTCTGGTTCCTCTCTAGGTTTCTTCCTAGGTTCCTGCCTTTCTAGGGAGTTTTTCCTAGCCACAGTGCTTCTACATCTGCATTGCTTGCTCTTTGGGGTTTTAGGTTGGGTTTCTGTATAAGCACTTTGTGACATCTGCTGATGTAAAAAGGGCTTTATAAATACATTTGATTTGATTTGTACGTAATACTTAAATGGACTGGCATGTAGAAAGTACAGTACCCCACAATTCATAAGAGCAATAATGTTTTGAGTGTTCATGGTCTCAAACCTTAACATTTCTATCTGAGATTTAATTCTGACCCCATTATAGTCTCATATCCCTTAATGTGGTTGGCCTATTGAAGGAGCACCTTAGAGATTCAGAAATAATTGCATTTTATTCAATAACATTTGCAGGCAAAGCATGAAACTCTATCTGTGAGTGTAGAGCCACACACCCCTCTCTCTGTGCTGCATGGAGTCCAGAGGGAAAACAAATAGGCTAGTGGTTATCTGAGCCTGGGAGGGAACAGGAGAAACACATGAAAAGCACCCTTTGCTCACATAAATCTCCAGGAAAATGAAAGATGACAAGTTTCAAACTGTAATAACTAGATTCTTTACATATTTTACTCCGCAAAAACAGCGCTGGCCAATTTTTACAGCGAGATGCATGAAAAGGCACTACACCACAAGAGCAACTCCAGGGCAAATTCAAACCACAAACAAGAGTTCTGGCATAAATTGACTTCCCATCTTCTTTCCACAAGATATTAATGGCAATGAGTTGAGTGAATGTATGTATGGCTTATGCAGATACAGTACGATATCTGTTCTGGGTCAGGAGATGACTAGTAAACTGTTAAAGGGTAAACACAGGATGACAGTAGTACTGTCTGCCTTCTGTCAACACCACCTGGTCAGACAACTGGGGTGTATTCACTAGGAACCAGATCCAAATGGAAGTAAACGGAATGAAATGGGGAGGGACCTACCAGAATTTGTCTAATAGAAACTCTTGTTTCCGCTGCAAAACGGTTAAGACTAACGATTACATCCGTTTTTCTTTTTTTTGTGGTTTGAGAGTTCTTTAGATGGATGGATTACTCTCTATGTAGAAAAACACTGGATGGAGACCAATGACTCTTTTGCAGATTTAGGGCGTGTTCCTATTGTTAGACGTTGCTGATGCCTGACAGATCTTACAATGCCTGGATAGGTATTTTAAGAATCAGTTAACCACATCATATGCTATAGCAATTTGTCAGTCGATGACACAGTCGATGACGTGCCACGCAACCATTGGTTGTTGCGTCGCTTTGCCTTAGCTGTGAAACGCTAAGGCAAACTGACCATATTCACAACCATGCATCAACTCAACTACTTCCTGATCTCTTCTGACAACTAACAAACATCTGACCAATCAGACTAGAGCAAAGTAGTTGCTAGGTAGTTAATCAATTACCTTCACAATTGCAAACAGCTGATTCACCATATTTTAACTACACAACAGTGACTTAGAAAACAATAATATCTCCCATAAATTATG
The DNA here is from genome assembly GCF_045679555.1 of Salvelinus alpinus. NCBI lineage: Eukaryota > Metazoa > Chordata > Actinopteri > Salmoniformes > Salmonidae > Salvelinus > Salvelinus alpinus. The sequence goes on from NC_092094.1 coordinate 83,998,797, forward strand.
AATATGAACCATACAAAATAGACCCGCAGGTCTTTGGGGATGTTGATGCCTATAGGGATCCTTCCTGATAGCATCATGAAGAGTACAGTAGCATGGTAAAAGTTTTCAAGTTCTACATAACAAAACCATTCATAAAAGCTCTATAAATATCAATGATGTCATATTTGCACTCATAATGACCCATTTTATGCAGCCAGGTTGAGCAATTTTCCGAGCAAGTTGGAGCAGTCATGGGTCTTCCTGACAGACTGAGCTCGAGAGGACATGACAGGTACACCGTATGGAACTCCCTATCCCAGAGGGCTAACCACAAACCAGGGAGTGAGTAAGGAGACAGTGGGAATTCCGAGAGGAAATGTGTCATGCAAGCACACGCTCTCTAACGACAAGCAGATAATTCATTTCAAGCTAATGAAAGAGAAAGAGGTGAAAAATCGTGAAATACACAAGGTATGCCTCTGACGATTTATGGCACCTTTACTGTTACGATCCCTTAAAGGGGCAGGTATTTTCACTCTATAAGGTTTACTGTGAAATTGTGAAAATTATGATAATGCCCTTTTAGTGTTTGAGCTATTTGAAAAGAAACACCTGGAATTGCAGCATATTTTGGTGGGTTGGAGTTTTGGCCTGCCTGGCAACATCACTAGGCAGTATAAGTTAATAGACCAATGACAAAGAAGAGTTTCAAACCTATCTGCCAATAATAACTCGTTTTCAGGTTACATATCCCTCCCATTAGGCTCCTCCAATTAGGTCCCTCACTCAGACCACTCCCAGACAGTCCCATCAAAATTCTTGTTTTGTCACGCCCTGACCATAGAGAGCCTTTTTATTCTCTATTTTGGTTAGGTCGGGGTGTGACTAGGGTGGGTAATCTAGGTTGTTTTATTTCTATGTATGAGTCAGCTCTCCGTACTCGTCCTGAGGAGCGGGCTATCAATCTGGTCAAATCTGTGCCGGCTCCACGCACCAGGTCTCCAGTACGCCTCACCAGTCCGGTACGTCCTGTGCCTGCTCCTCGCACTCGCCCTGAAGTGCGTGTCACCAGTCCGGTGCCACCTGTGCCGGCTCCACGCACCAGGCCTCCAGTGCGCTTTCCCAGTCCGGTACCTCCTGTGCCTGCTCCTCGCACTCGCCCCGAAGTGCGTGTCACCAGTCCGGTGCCACCTGTGCCCGGCTCCACGCACTAGGCCTCCAGTGCACCTGCCCAGTCCGGTACGTCCTGTGCCTGCTCCTCGCACTCGCCCTGAAGTGCGTGTCACCAGTCCGGTGCCACCTGTGCCGGCTCTACGCACTCGCCCTGAAGTGCGTGTCACCAGTCCGGTGCCACCTGTGCCGGCTCCACGCACCAGGCTTCCGGCGACGGTCCCCAGTCCAGAGCTTCCGGCGACGGTTCACAGTCCGGAGCTTCCGGCGACGGTTCACAGTCCGGAGCTTCCGGCGACGGTTCACGGTCCGGAACCTCCAGCGACGGTCCACGGTCCGGAACCTCCAACGACGGCCCACGGTCCGGAATCTCCAGCGACGGTCAACGTTCCGGAACCTCCAGCGAGGGTAAACGGTCCGGAGCTTCCAGGCAAGGCGTCCAGTCCAGCTCCACGGCAGGAGCCTTTCTCTGCGCCGGTGTTCAGTCCAGGCACGGCGTCCAGTCCCGCTCCATGGCAGGAGCCTTCCTCAGCGCCGGTGCCCAGTCCAGGCACGGCGTCCAGTCCCGCTCCAAGGCCGGAGCCTTCCTCTGCGCCGATGTCGAGTCCCAGGCACGGCGTCCAGTCCTGCTCCATGGCCGGAGCCTTCTTCTGCGCCGGTGCCCAGTCCAGGCATGGCGTCCAGTCCCGCTCCAAGGCCGGAGCCTTCCTCTGTGCCGGGGGCCCAGTCCAGGCACGGCGTCCGGTCCCGCTCCATGGCCGGAGCCTTCCTCTGCGCCGATGTCCAGTCCAGGCACGGCGTCCAGTCCCGCTCCAAGGCCGGAGCATTCCTCTGCGCTGGTGCCCAGTCCAGGCACGGCGGCCAACTCAGCTCCATGGCCGGAGCCTTCCTCAGCGCCGGTGCCCAGTCCGGGTGCGGCGTTCAACCCAGCTCCATGGCCGGGGTCCTCCCCTGCGCCGAGGCCCAGTCCGGGCACGGCGTTCTACCCGGCTCTTTGGCCGGACCCGTGGTCTGGGAGGGGGCAAAGTCCCGCACCAGCCAACTCAGCACCATGTCCGGAGCCTTCCTCGGCGCCGGTGCCCAGTCTGGGTGCCGCGTTCAACCCAGCTCCATGGCCGGGACCCTCCTCTGCGCCGAGGCCCAGTCCGGGCACGGCGTTCTACCCGGCTCCATGGCCGGACCCGTGGTCTGGGCGGGGGCAAAGTCCCGCACCAGAGCCACCACCGATGCTGGATTCGCGAGATGAGCGGGTTCTTCGTCCTGCACCAGAGCCGCCACCGACGCTAGATGCCCACCCGGACCATCCCCTATAGAGTCAGGTTTTGCGGCCGGAGTCCGCACCTTTGGGGGAGGGGGTACTGCCACGCCCTGACCATAGAGAGTTTTTTTATTCTCTATTTTGGTTAGGTCGGGGTGTGATTAGGGTGGGTAATCTAGGTTGTTTTATTTCTATGTTGGCCTGGTATGGTTCCCAATCAGAGGCAGCTGTTTAGCGTTGTCTCTGATTGGGGATCATATTTAGGCAGCCATTTCCCCACTGGTTTTTGTGGGATCTTGTTTTTGTGTAGTTGCCTGTGACACTCCATTGCTTCACGTATCGTTTACTATTTTTTCTTGTTTTGTGCGTTTCACGAATAAAAAGATGTGGAAACCATATCACGCTGCGCCTTGGTCCGAATGTTATTTCGACGATCGTGACATGTTTGAGAAATTGCTTTTTGCTAATAAACTATTTTACTTATTTTTGACCATTTTAATTGAAACAATCACAGTAAGGTACTTAATTGTTACACAGAAATGATTTGATATTGAGATAAAAACGGCTGCATTGGCCCTTTAGAGCTTTGGGCCAGTAACCAAAAGGTTGCTGGATCAAATCTCCGAGCTGACATGGTAAAGATCTGTCATTCTGCCCCTGAACAAGGCTGAACCCACTGTTCCACAGTAGGCCGTCGTTGTAAATAAGAATTTGTTCTTAACTGACTTGCCTAGTTAAAAAAATATATGATTTTTTTTTTAAAGATGCGGAAGGCGACATAGGCGGATGCCGTTGATTGAGACGCAGCCCATACAAAAAACAGATATCAATCATAAACAGACTGATTTTCATGGGGATTTGTTTTTATGTTCATTAGATTGGTGCACATGCCCTTATTCAATCAAACTAGTAACTAGGTTCCTGGGTTGGATTATATTTTTATTCACATTGTTTTGTAACATAGGCTTGTTGAGTACATGAATCCAAATTAGCATTCTTAATGCACAAGAAGTAAGGTGTTTCTGGTTACCGTACAAGTTTGATGGAATCTAGCCCATTGTGTTGTGTGGATGTGGGAGCACTACATGAACTGCTTTCTACTGCAACTCAGTTACAGTAATAAAGACATTGGTGCTGAACACCCTGATACACTAGTATCTCTAAATCTCCCTGTGAAAGGCTATGGGAACCATTATATTAGGTTTGCTTTTCTGGAACCAAGTGACAAAGCCTTCCATGACAAGATCTTAAAAGGAGAACGGTGGTTGAAATCAGGGCATTCAGACTATCATCCCAGATCTTCCCCTACTCACCTCCTCCTAACCCTAACTGTCAGACATTACACAGAGTCTGCTAGGCATTCCTCACCTTATTCAGCAGAGTAAGGTTTGTGAGTACACCTTTCATCCCCCAACATGTGTTTCTCCAATTAGAAGGGATCCTCATATTGTTCATAAAGTGTCCCTCAGAAACTGGCCATATGAATAACCTGATAGGGTTGTGTGCCATGCATGTGTACCATGCGTTGTCCTATGGAACAAACAGGGTTGGCTGCATGAGGGTTCATTTACTACAAATAATCAGCTTTTAATGGAAACAACTGATGGTTCTGTTTTGAGTCAAAATAAAGAGAAAGAACTCCAGGTATTTGCAGCACTGAGAAAAAGCCTCCAGGAGAACAGGTGTTTCTAATCACTAAGTGAATTTGCAAATGTGGGCCAGGGCTTTTGTAGAACCACTTCATGGCCATGGGCATCATGTGTATTCACAAAACTAGAACACACACACACATACCTAGGAGTAGTCTGAGGACATGGTAACTGTACTGCTTTCAACGTTTTCTTAATGTAACGGATGTGAAATGGCTAGCTAGTTAGCTGTGGTGCGCGCTAATAGCGTTTCAATCGGTTACGTCACTCGCTTTGAGACCTTGAAGTAGTGGTTCCCCTTGCTCTGCAAGGGCCGTGGCCTTTGTGGAGCGATGGGTAACGACGCTTCGTGGGTGACTGTTGTTGATGTGTGCAGAGGGTCCCTGGTTCGCGCCTGTGTCGGGGCGAGGGGACGGTCTAAAGTTAAACTGTTACATTAAGATGAAATGATAGCTCTGGTAGTGCTCTTTCAATAAACTGCTCTGCATAAACTGTTGACAAAAATGTGGATTAACACTTGTCGTTAATGAACAACTTCCTGGTCCAGAGAAACATGTTGTGTTCACTGTTCTGATATGAATAAAGGGTTTAACCTCTACCAATATAGTTCAAGTCCTACCATGACCCCACATGACAAATTATCATTCCATTCAGAGAAATGTCACTGAGGAATTCAGTGTCAGACTGAATAGAGGAGAGGTCCGACTTTCACTTCAGACACACTGGAGCCATGGGATGGAATTCTTTCATTCATTCATTAGACATTATAGCAATATAGCCAATGTTTTCCAGCCTGTGTGAGATATAGGGGAAAATAAGAGCAACAAAACATCTGTAGCAGATAGAGGGCACACAACTGCATAGGCTACTGATGAAAGTCATTCCCCCTATAATACAATCATTATTGTGTAGCAGACAAATAGCAAGTGTATCAACTAAGCAAATGTTTCACAGTAGTAGGTTAGTGTTCATTCATGACACGACACAACACAAAATATGATAATAAATAATGTAACCTCACTTACAACCCCGGGAGGAGAAACAGCAGGATTTATGTAAAAAATAAAAACACATGTTTAATTTGTAGACAAACTCAAATGTACTCCTGCAGGCATTACATATTTTTTCAACTGAAAACAAGCGCTGTGTCTTACCCTGCAAGGCGCCTGGTATGCGTTGAGCTGGGTTTGTTGCTCTGTCTGGAACTGATTCGGGGTCTTTGCTGTGATGAGTGATGGGTGCCGAGCTGTGTCGCGGCCCTACGCGCAGCATCTCGTGGGACGGTGGCATCATCCGCCCGGGGGGAAGCTTCCGTACTGGGAGCTGGAACTGGTTTAATTGCCGTCGCGTGCCTGTTATCTCGTTGAGATGATGAGCTCACCGGAGCCCGCCGACCGGAGTGCGAGACATTATGAGAGAAACTGAGCGAGCTTTCTCTGGATGGTATGGCGGGGACAGCGTCCTTAGCTCCCACTGCGGAGTGACCTTGGCTCCTCGCTAGCTCCCGGAGCTGCTCCCACATCTCCTGTCTACCACCTGTTGAGTCCTTCTGGCAGTCACACATTCGTACTAGTGCAATGGTTAGAACCACTAAAACTGCAATCCATAAACGGTCCATATTTGTGTCAAAAATGTAATTGCTGCTGCGTGTAGGCTGGTCACTCAAGATTCAGTTGTGTCGATAGCCACAAGCAATATCGAGTGGTTGAATGGAGGCGAACAGAAAGTTTCAGCAATACTGTAACTTTTCCCAAGCATGCAAAATGCTTTGATGTCTCTTCATAATGTCCAGGTAAGCATTACGCAGGATGGATTCAATATCTTAAACCAATTCACAGCTTTCGCATATTCTCCTAAAATTGAAAATGTAAAGCTTACCTATAGGTTACTTACAATAACAGGTTTATGTCAGATACGTTTTAATCCATTTGTGAGTTCATGTTAAGAGCGCGCGCAGGCAGCAATGGGATTTTGTCTGAAGCCGCAGTCCTACTCGAAGTGAAAGTTCTAGAGTATGAATGGTGCTCCGATGGATATGACCACCTCCTTGGATCTGAAGTCACCGGGAATTTTTGGAGGCTTTTCATGCGTTTTACAAGTAGAAAACTCCCCCTTAGTGGTCTTATTGATGCCTACGCTCAGCCCCCCCAAACCAAGCCGCCAAGCTACAGTACGAGATAATACACAAACTAACCCTGCGCTCCTCTTTTCTGCGGTTGCATAAACGCACATGTAGCGCACAATGTGGTTACTGCAGGATAGTATTCAAAATGCAAATCAAGGAAATGTTAGATTCAGTATGCTAGGTTAGGTCAACTTGTCATATAATATAACACATTGATAAACGTGATTGAGTAATTAGTAGGCTCGTAATTAAACATTGACATAACAATATGATATTTGTGTCACACAACATGGGGGATATGGGAAGTGCACACACAGTTAAAGCTACATTTGAGTTCTTGGAAAACTATAGAAGTTATATAACAAATCCCATTCATCTTCCCCTCTCTTCCATGCTGCATCATCAGTTTCCCTGGACTGCCTGGAAACAACACATTTCCTTTCTCCCATAAGATCTTAAACAACCCAAAGAGAGTTGGCAGCCTCATCCCATTCAACCCACAATGATACACTTCAGCCTTGTTCACATTGGCAGTTTGAAGTTACTCAAATCCAATGTTTTTGCATATACGATTCAAATCGGTTCTGCAGTCTGAAAAGCCAAAAAGCACATGGAATCTGATATTTCAAGCCACATTTCAAACCACCTTGATTTGAAGTCAAATACAAATCTGATTCCTGGCTATGCGACTTGTGTCGGAATGGTAAAGTCTTATTTATTTACCCTCAAGTGGTTTTTAGACTGTTATGTGGCATATTTTGTTGCCTGCTAGCTACTAGGTTGACAGTTTGACATGAACATGACATGGTAGTTAACTAGCTTGCTGATTGGTGAATTAGTGAATGTGCTAGAAAATTCAACAGCTACCTTGCAAGCTAGTTGACTGCTGTTGCTAGATAAAAATGAATTAATTGTGAAAGTTGGATCATCTTATCCTTTGAGGCTTTAAAAGGGTTCTTACACTATGTATTTGAACATTCAAAGCAACTGGGAAACGTCCATGGCAGACATTGTTGTCACCTTAGCCTTGATAGGAAGCAGGAGCACCACCACCAATCAGCCTACACCACTGTGCACTCACCCATCATTACTATGACAACTAGCATCTGATTGTCAGTAATTGTCAGCAATTGACTGTCTGAACACACAAATCCGATTTGGTCACTTGTAACTTAACTTAACTAACTGTTATAACAGTCAGTACTCCAAAATGGATTTGAAAAACAAAACTGATTTGAGCATTAAGGCCTGCAGTGTGAACAAGCCTTAAGGGCTTTATTCAATCTGCATTGCAGAAGTTTAGCTTTACAGCGGGATTTAAATTTAAAGGCAATGTCATTGCTTTAGCGACAAAGCTGCAAACTTCATGTAAATGCTGTATGTCGGCTCAATCGGAAATGACCTTAAAATTTCTATCGCAGAATCTGTAACGCTTCAGCACCTGCCCACAATTGTTAAATAACCCATCTGCAACCACCCAAATAAAATAGTTTATGTCACATGCAAATACAACAGGTGTAGACCTTACCATGAAATGCTTACTTACCGGCCCTTAACCAACAGTGCAGTTCAAGAAATAGATTCAGGAAAATATTTACGAAATAAAATAAAGTTGAAATAAAAAGTAACACAGTAGAACAATAATGAGGCTATATACAGGGGGTACCGGTACCGAGTGAATGTGCGGGGGTACAGGTTAGTCGAGGTAATTTGTAGGTAGAGGTAAAGTGACTATGCATAGACGATAAACAGCAAGTAGCATAGCAGTGTAAAAATAAAGGGGGGGGGGTGTCAATGTAAATAGTCCGGGTGGCCATTTTATTAATTGTTCAGCAGTCTTATAGCTTGGGGGTAGAAGCTGTTAAGGAGCCTTTTGGACCTAGACTTGGCGCTCCGGTACCACTTGCCGTGCGGTAGCAGAGAGAACAGTGTATAACTTGGGTGACTGGAGTCTTTGACAATTTTTTGGGCCTTCCTCTGACACCGCCTGGTATATGCAGTTGAAGTCGGAAGTTTACATACACTTAGGTTGGAGTCATTAAAACTCGTTTTTCAACCACTCCACAAATTTCTTGTTAACAAACTATAGTTTTTGCAAGTCGGTTAGGACATCTACTTTGTGCATGACACAAAGTAATTTTTCCCATAATTGTTTACAGACAGATTATTTCATTTATAATTCACTGTATCACAATTCCAGTGGGTCAGAAGTTTACATACACTAAGTTGACTGTGCCTTTAAACAGCTTGGAAAATTCAAAAAAAACGATGTCATGGCTTTAGAAACTTCTGATAGGCTAATTGACATCATTTGAATAAATTGGAGGTGTACCTGGGGATATATTGCAAGGCCTACCTTCAAACTCAGTGCCTCTTTGCTTGACATCATGAGAAAATCAAAATAAATCAGCCAAGACCTCAGAAAAACAATTGGAGACCTCCACAAATCTGGTTCATCCTTGGGAGCAATTTCCAAACGCCTGAAGGTACCGTTCATCTGTACAAAGAATAGTATGCAAGTATAAACAGCATGGGACCACGCCGCCGCCATACCGCTCAGGAAGGAGACACGTTCTGTCTCCTAGAAATGAACATACGTTGGCGCGAAAAGTGCAAATCAATCCCAGAACAACAGCAAAGGACCTTGTGAAGATGCTGGAGGAAACAGATACAAAAGTATCTATATCCACAGTAAAACAAGTCCTATATCGACATAACCTGAAACACCGCTCAGCAAGGAAGAAGCCACTGCTCCAAAATTGCCATAATGTCACGGCTGTTTAAAGAAGAGGACCAAGGTGCAGCGTTCTGAGCGTACAGGTTCCTTTATTAAACAAGACGCCGAACAAAACAATAAACACTACAAACAAACCGTGAAGCTCAAAGGCTATGTGCCCTAAACAAAGTCAACTTCCCACAAAGACAGGTGGGAAAAAAGGCTACCTAAGTATGGTTCCCAATCAGAGACAACGATAGACAGCTGTCCCTGATTGAGAACCATACCCGGCCAAAACATAGAAATAGAAAATCATAGAAACACAAAACATAGAATGCCCACCCCAACTCACATCCTGACCAAACCAAAATAGAGACATAAAAAGGATCTCTAAGGTCAGGGCGTGACACAGAAAAAAGCCAGACTACGGTTTGCAACTGCACATGGGGACAAAGATCGTACTTTTTGGAGAAATGTCGTCTGGTCTGATGAAACAAAAATAGAACTGTTTGGCCATAATGACCATTTGGAGGAAAAAGGGGGAGGCTTGCAAGCCGAAGAACACCATCCCAACCGTGAAGCAAGGGGGTGGCAGCATCATGTTATGGGGGTGCAGGAGGGACTGGTGCACTTCAGAAAATAGATAATCAGGTAGGAAAATGATGTGGATATATTGAAGCAACATCTCAAGACATCAGTCAGGAAGTTACAGCTTGGTTGCAAATGGGTCTTCCAAATGGACAATGACCCCAAGCATATTTCCAAAGTTGTGGTAAAATGGCTTAAGGACAACAAAGTCAAGGTATTGGAGTGGCCATTACAAATCCCTGACCTCAATCCTATAGAAGATTTGTGGGCAGAACTGAAAAAGTGTGTGCGAGCAAGGGGGCCCTACAAACCTGACTCAGTCAGGAGGAATGGGCCAAAATTCACCCAACTTATTGTGGGAAGCTTGTGGAAGGCTACCCGAAACGTTTGACCCAAGTTCTAAATTTAAAGGTAATGTTACCAAATACTAATTGAGTGTATGTAAACTTCTGACCCACTGGGAATGTGATGAAATAAATAAAAGCTGAAATAAATTATTATCTTTACTATTATTCTGACATTTCACATTCTTAAAATAAAGTGGTGATCCTAACTGACCTAAGACAGGGGATTTTTACTAGGATTAAATGTCAGGAATTGTGAAAAACTGAGTTGAAATGTATTTGGCTAAGGTGTATGTAAACTTCCGACTTCAACTGTAGCTACTCTGTCCTGGCGATACACAGAAAAAACAGCCAGCTCTATATTATCTGTGTATCAGGTATGAAGGTAAGACCCAGATGCAGACACGTCGAATTGACAATGGTTTAATATTCCAACAGGGGCAGGCAATAGACAGGTCAAGGCAGGCAGGGGTCAGTAAACCAGAGGTGGGGCAACGGTACCGGACGGCAGGCAGGCTCAGGGTCAAGGCAGGCAGGGGTCAGTAAACCAGAGGTGGGGCAACGGTACCGGACGGCAGGCAGGCTCAGGGTCAGGGCAGGCAGGGGTCAGTAAACCAGAGGTGGGGCAACGGTACCGGACGGCAGGCAGGCTCAGGGTCAGGGCAGGCAGGGGTCAGTAAACCAGAGGTGGGGCAACGGTACCGGACGGCAGGCAGGCTCAGGGTCAGGGTAGGCAGAGGTCAGTAAACCAGAGGTGGGGCAACGGTACCGGACGGCAGGCAGGCTCAGGGTCAGGGTAGGCAGAGGTTAACAATCCAGGGGTGGGGCAAAGATACAGGTCGGCAGGCAGGGTCAGGGTAGGCAGAGGTCAATAATCCAGAGGTGGGGCAAAGATACAGGTCGGCAGGCAGGCTGGCTCTGAGTCAGGACAGGCAAGGCTCAAAACCAGGAGGTCGAGAAAAAGAGAGACTGGGAAAAACAGGAGCTGAGACACAAAAACGCTGGTGAATTGACAACAAGACAACAAGACGAACTGGCAACAGACCAACAGAGAACACAGGTATACATACACAGGGGATAATGGGGAAGATGGGCGACACTTGGAGGGGGGTGGAGACAATCACAAAGACAGATCAGTGAAACAGATCAGTGTGTGGCACCGTGTCGTCGTTCAGCCACGACTCGGTGAAACATAAGATATTACAGTTTTTAATGTCCCGTTGGTAGGATAGTCTCAACCGTAGATCATCAAGTTTGTTTTCCAATGATTGGCCAATAGAACCGATGGTAATGGCGATTTACTCACTCGCCTACGAATCCTAACAAGGCATCCCAACCTTCTCCCTCGGTATCTCCGCCTTTTCTTCAAACGAATGACAGGGATTTGGACCTGTTCTCTGGAAAGGGAATCATTAAAGCGTCGGAATCATTAAAGAAAAAAGTCTTGGTCCAGTTCGAGGTGAGTAGTCGCTGTTCTGATGTCCAGAAGCTCTTTTCAGTCATAAGAGACGGTAGCAGCAACTTAATGTGCATAATAAGTTACAAACAATGCGAAAAAACAAACAAAATAGCACAGTTGGCTAGGAGCCCGTAAAACGGCAGTCATCCCGTCCGGCGCCATAGTGAAAATCTGAGGCCCGCACCCGATGTCCTAACCTGCAAATATAGAAAAGGCGCTGTACAGTCAGAGATAGCGGAGTGATTCTTTTAGGCCTTTTTAGATAGGCCTATGTTTCTGCTTATAATTTCCCCAAAAATTGAAGGCTATTTGTTAGTCAACTTGTCAATAAATAGGCCTACATGCAGCTTCTATTCTGTCACTACTTGTTGCCCTAGAATACTAAACAAACCCTTGCTCACCAAAATAATGTCATAAATCGATAGAATCAATGTTTCAATCTAGTTGGCATTGGTAAAGTTTCTTTCATCTCTGCTTCTGTTCCGCCGCATTTAAATGTAACATTTAAGTCATTTAGCAGACTCTCTTATCCAGAGCAATTTACAGGAACAATTAGGGTTAAATTCCTTGCTCAAGGGCACATCAACAGATTATTCACCTCGTCGACTCTGGGATTCGAACCCAGTTACTGGCCCAACGCTCTTAACCGCCGCTCCAAAGCAAAAACATCTAGGAACCGGGTAGAAAATGCAACTGGAAAGATTTTTCGCTAATTTTCCGAATGACATCAGTTGGACCGGTTTTAAGGAAATTAAAATATTTGAAAACTACCCAACATGTTTCTGATAAGATTTCAGTTCGGCTTGGATGCGTATTTTATTTAGTTGAAATACTAATCAACTTTTATAATACTGGTAAATATAGCACCTTTACAGACAGTATGAATTGCACAAGAAGTATACTTTTATGGATTATTTTATGCATTGTTTTTTCTTTATTCAACCTGCCCGCCACCCACCCGCAGTAACCGCGGGGCCTGCGGGTTAGCAACCTGCACATCACTAACACTTAAATAGGCCTACAGTATGTCTCCCATCTCCTGTCTCCACCACACCATTACACACACCTTCCAAAAATGTCAACAGGAGTTGGCTAGTGTGGTCAGCATGCATGGTTTGTCCATTCATTTTCTATCCCACCCATAAGGGAAGTAAGCTTCTCTTTCTTTGGCCAAGTTTCATGGGAATTAATGAACAGAGGTTATCACATGCAGGGAAATCATCATAACTTCACTGTGGAGTTTAAGTGTGGTGGGAGTAGCAAGCCAGCTGTCCTTCCTCTCATGGGCAGACTGGGACCAGAAATCCTCCCTGGCATTTCTAACACACCGGACGATTTATTCCCTTGAGGCCCCCATACCGGCCCATTTCTTTCCTCGAGGCCCCCACACAGGCAAAATGTTTCCCGAGGCCCCCATTATTAGACAGATAATGATCATTTTGCGCAAATGCCAGATGGGCTTGTTCATTCTTAGCCCAGTGGGTCTAACTTGTTGTTTTTTCTGCGCAAAATGATCATTATCTGTCCAATAATGGGCCCTCAAGAGAAAAAATGTGCCGGTGTGTTGGAAATGCCAGGGACAATTTCTGGTCCCGTTCCGCCCCTGCTTCCTATGAATAACAGCTGAGAGAGAAGAGCATTGGACCCACCACACTCGCCCTTGCTCTGCTTAGGTTCTCCCCTCCAGAATCCAGCCTGTGTGATGATTTCCAACCCAAACATGTCCGGTGTGTGAGGAGTAGAGAGCAGGGCTGACCAAGACTGTGTAGTGGAGATGTACTGGAGTTGATTAACGCTCCTCCTCCTCCTCCTCCTCTTGCCAATGGGAAATCTAATTAGAAGGGAAGCTGCAGTTGTCTTATGACTCTGGGGTCGACTCGATGGTGCTCATTCCGATCCCCTGGTGTGTTACCCTGGGCATCAGGGGGGTTGACCTGCCCCTGGCCTCTATTGTCTGGGAGGCCTCCGAAGGTTGCTTCTGAAATCAAAGATATAGAACATGTTATATTGTCTATGCCTGAAACACTCCTGGTTAATTGATCACCATCATCTGATAAAGCACTGGTGATACGTGTATTGCTAGGTCTGTAACATAGCCTACTGTACATGCATGTGACCTGAGATTGGTGGTAGAGTGTTGTGTATTGGAGAGTTGATATGAGTTCAGAGGGGCAGTTAGTAAGGTGTTTCTCTGCTACTTTCTGCTGCTCTGAAGGAATGTGTTGTTCTAGAAGGGATTCTCTCAATCTCCACGCTATTTACAGCCCACATGTTGCGTGTGTTTAGGGGATCTTTGGAGTAGCTATCAACGTTATGAAAGCTCGCCTTAGTCTGGCCCAATTTGACACAATTTACAGCATCTGGAGTGACTCAGGAATGAATACCAGGAGGATCTCTCTGGCTGCGACCAAAGCTTTTAAACAAAGAGACCTCAGAAAACTCCAGCGTGACAACCAAGCCACTCCTATCAATTTTCAAATAGAAAACAAATTATAGCTGTTCTGTGAACAAACAGTACAGTTACTAAGAACATAAATTACAATTCCAGACAGTGCACTATTTAGTGTTTTGTATGGGTGGTTAGAGCCATGAATGCTGATTGGCTGACAGCCGTGGTATATCAGACCGTATACCACGGGTATGACAAAATATTTATTTTTACTGCTCTAATTACGTTGATAACCAGTTTATAATAGCAATAAGGCACCTCGGAGGTTTGTGGTATATGGCCAATAAACCCCGGCTAACGGCTGTGTCCAGGCACTCCGCGATGCGTTGTGCCTAAGAACAGCCCTTAGCCGTGGTATATTGGCCATATACCACACCCCCTCGTGCCTTCATGCTTAAATATAGGTACATACCTGTTAACGTTTTATAGAAATATTCATACAAATTGATATACATATATTACATAACCTGTGCATGTTTACTTTGTGTGCATGCGTGTGTGTGCGTGCGAGCGAAAGAGAGAAAGAGAGTGTATGTCTGTCTCTGTGCCTTTGCTTTGGGCCTCACTAATCCTTTCATTGAATGATCACTCTGTGCTGTGAATTGAGAGGCCATTGAGGCTGTGTGTCACCATGAGACAGCATTGTGAGGCCATTGAGTCGTCATATTCTATGGGTTTGACACCTTCTAATCAATTCTATCCGGGGAACAAAAAACGGAGGATTTGCCTGTCAGTGGAACTGTCCCAGGAGACACACATTTGCATTAGTTTGGTCGAAGGCACAATGATTGAATGGCCCGTCACCATTAGAGTGCTGCCTTAGGGTCAGAGTTCAAGTGTACCCATTAGAAACCCAAACAGTATCATTACGCTCAGAATGTAGGGCCCTCATTCTAACCAAGTATCAACAGTACATTCTGAGCCATGGCTCCGGAATTTTAAGTGTTCCATTTGAATCGTCCTCTGTGAGTGCCCTTGATGGAGGCGACCATGAAGAATGTCAATCTCTTAGCTACTTTTTGCCATTTGTACCAATGTCCTCAGCTCCCTTTTCTCTGTCCAACTGCGAACATAATACACATATTGTTCAGGCTGGGCAGCAGTCAAGACCTGGGGAAAAAAGGAGGGAATACAAATCTTATAAGCTAAAGAGAAATGGGACTCGTTTTGGCAGAATAACATTTTGTCACAGCCTAAATTGCATATGCGTTCTATTAATGTAGTTTCTTTCATTGAACATGGCAGCTTCTCCTTGGAGCGGATATCATTTAAACCTCCATCGTGTTTCACTACAGATCTTTTTTTTAACATAAAACAGGCATCTCCTGACCAAGAGGAAACAGTGGAAGATAGAGCAGAATAACAGTAATGTGCTTAGACTAAGGAGTCCTCCCAGCTTGTACTGAATGAATGAGGTGCTGTCAGCTGAGGGTGATGGAACTAGGTCACATGGGCGTTATTTAAGACAGCCACGTCCACTTCTTCTTTCATGATACTCATACTTTGCTTTTTCATTTTTTTTATGTGGAATTAGGAGTACTGGCTTGAGAGAGGACTACACAGAAAATAGACTTAATAATATTAATTTGGTAGGTGCTTATATTTGTCCTAGTTCACACATGTACAAGTGTGTATTATACGCAGGTGTGAATTGGAAATGTTTGTTTATTTCATATCCCAACTCCCCCTGATACACCCTCGGAGAGTGGGGTCACGGCCAGGGTCAGCCATTATCAACGGCGACCCTGGAGCTATTAGGCGACCCTGGAGCTATGTGCCTTGCTCAAGGGCACATTGACAGATTTTCCACCTTGTCGGCTTGGGAATTCAAACTAGGGACCTTTCGTATACTGGCCCAATGCTCTAACCGCTGTGTGTGTAACAAAAGTGCATGTGTGCGTGTGTCTAAAAGCCTCATAAAGGCTCACCACAGATTCATTGTTCACTTCCTGGATTGCTGGAGAAGAAGTGGAAAAATATCTCAACTTTGTTCAAATGAGAGTGGGAGTCCAGTAACACTTCAAAGTTACACAGACCTCAGAACCGTTGGCAATGTGTTTCAAATATGTCATCCATTACTGGCATGACATCCACACTGCATTATTTACAGCTGAATGATTGTTTCATTCATTAGCGGGTGTGAGTAGTTTAAGATTTACAAAGACTTCATGCACTAGCCACACAGGGATGATGTAATTCATGAACCATTTTAAAATCAGGAAATATTTATTAGGATCAGATTAAGAACTTCAGAGTGGAGTTCCCTCAAATCTACAACCTCTTAAGACAAATCACCCTTTTGACTCTCCCAAAGCTTTATCACTGGACAAGTGCTTGCTCTTAACATCTTCTTGGCAAAGGCACCGCCAGTACATAATGCACATGCTACTCCCACAGCAAAGTGTGTGATGTGGATGACTCCTGGTAGGGTAATAGGGATCCAGGGGCCAACTGCAGCAAATGACATATGGCCTGAAGTCAGGAGCCTTTCTGCAGAAAAACAAAATGACTAAATTCCTCCCAAACATAATTTTCCATGTTTTATGACTCGTGTTTGTTAGGTATACGTACGTATGCATCAGTGACCCTGCTGACCGTCCAGGGCCCAGGCTGATCAGTAAGGTTTCTGCCTGACTTGAGGGGGGCTATGTGTTTTATGCGTAGAGCTCAGAGGCTTCCTTGTCTTGTTCTTGATGTTTGGGGTCACCCGGCAGGGGCTAAGCGACGCTGTTTGTGTGTCTTCGGCCCGTGTAATAAACTGTGTCTATAGTGGACAGGGGCCCTTCCTCTGAAGTCAGACCCTGACACAGAGACACCCATGGTGCCAGTGTTTCAACAAGCCAGGCTTCCCTCATAGACTCATCTCTCACTCTCCCTCCTGAGAGGTCTGCCTGGGGAGCCCAAGGGAAGGTCGGGCCCGCATGCTGCCTGCCCTGCAGAGATTGAACTCATCTGTGAGCTGGAATGCAGAGGGCTGAACGTAAACAGGGTCTCCCGCCGGTCCCATCTAGCTCCGTTGGCCAAACTCTCCGAGACGCTCGTTTACCAAACATAACGACTTCTGCAATTTGGAATGTGATCAGGGCAGCTGCCTCTCATTAGCATAAATCACAATGATAAGGTGCTTGAGATTTAATTGCCTTGCTCCATACCCTCATTCGTCTGGTTTTGGTTCAGATGCTGAGGTGAAGTGTGTTTTGGACCAGGGGACTTGGATCAAGGGCAGTAGAACTGAGTTTACAACCTCGGACATAGATCACCATGAGGATGATTGTTTCATAGTTTTATAAGCCTGGTTGTGGCTAGATGGTATACAGCTTTGGTTGGAAGTGACACAAATAGTCAAAATCATCAGTTGTTTCAGTGAGAATTTGAGCATTTTAACTGACCCTAACAATTTCCCTAAACTTAACCTAATTCTCCTAACCTGCTACGTTAATTATCCTAACCTGCTGAAAAGTTCTCCTAACCTGCTACAAAAAGTAAATTCTGTTCGTATTAGTGTACCATCTAGTCCTTACCATTTTATTATGACCTATGTCTTAGATTTATCACATCAGAGTTATTTTGTCCATGGCAACCCAGGTGGGCCCTTAAAACATCTGTTTATTTCCTGCCTGGCTAGAATGGAAACATTGATCCAAACTCCTCACACATTAATTGTGAATGGTTTCTTAAGTCACCACCTCAGCTTGTCCCTGTTGCATATGTTGGGGAAGGCAGGCAGTCGTCACATCTCTAGACATTTGATTTAGAAGCGTCCCTTATGAACAATGCTCTGCATGATGTCATGGCCCTTCATCATAAATGCCACTGGACCCAATTCAAAGGGCGGATCACGCTGGCGGCCAATTAAGCCAAGAAAGACCCTGCTGCCATAACTTTCCAGCAAGTATACATTTTCCAAATTTGAGAGGCCTTCCATTCATTAGTCTGACTTAGCCTGAGACTCTCTCATACTCACATAAAATCAGTCACAGCATAAATCTATAGAGAAACTATTTAACTAGTAAATAAGGGGGGGGGTGAACTCCAAATACTTAGTGACAGTCATGTTTTGATGTGCTTTTACCAGAGCCCATGTTTGAGGGAGGAGAAGGGGTGTTGGGGGTTACGGGATGTGGTCGATGGGCCTGTGAACCTCTTTCCCTAATGGGACCCCTCCCTCCCTCCCTTTCCCCCCCTCCTTTCACCCTCTGCACAGTACTCTTACATACCCTGTGGCACAGCCCCATGGGAGTCCTCTACACGGCCTCTCCTGTGACCTGGTCAACTGTGCTATTTGGATTGGGTCCACTGCTTGGCCTCCACTGGGCCCCTGCTTCCACGTAGGACTGTCCTTTTGCTCTCTGAAACTGCCATTTGCTCTGAGGGGGTGAAAGACGGCCTTTTCGAATCATAGCCTTGCTCCCCATTCACGTTCCATGGCGTCTACACCAGCAGAGCAGGGAAAATCAGGGTCAAGCATTTTCCACATTAGCAGCTGTACTACCCGGGAGGATAGAAATTAGTATCTGCTGCATTGTAATAATTTTGGCAATGAGGAACTCTATCTACCCCCAGAGTGAGATGAACTTGTGGATAACATTTTTATGTCTCTGTGTCCAGTATGAAGGAAGTTAGAGGTAGTTTCTCGACCCATTGCTAACTAGCGTTAGCACAATGACTGGAAGTCTATGAGTGTCTATTAGCATGCTTCAACAAACTCTGGGGAAGAAGATAAAGAGCCTCATTGCCAAAATCCCGAAGTATCAATTTAACTCAGCGCTAAACACAACACACTTATCAGTCCCAACAATGCACCCACGACTAATGGCAACTGATGTCTCTATTCAACACAATTTCATAAACCCTTAATGTAACTTCATAACCAACGGCATGAATAACGCATATCTGGGAGTCCATTAGAAGGGGGATGTCTTACTGTAAAATAAATGGGGAAAGGTGAATTCAGAAGTTGCAGCACTGATGCCAGCACATACTGTAATTCTAATGTATTTCCTTTTATCTACCATCCAGGTTTATTTCACAGAAGGTGTAAACAATCACCTAATGTTTTAAAAAGACACAAAGCTTAGATTAAATTGTAATTCACTGCCTTGCAGTTTGTTGTAAAATAACATGACCTAAAGCTTCCACTGCAGTTGGAGAAACATTGACTACTTCCCTTTCATTTAGTTCAGATTTTATACTTGAAATCAGGAGCAGTAAAATGCCTTTTAATACCATCTGGGGGGAGAATAATATTGGATTCACTTAATTTCTTGATCATCTCCAGAAGGTTACTCACATTTCAGCACGTTGCTGAAGGAGTAAATGTAGAGGTCAACATTTTTTTACATTCCCTTAAAATCTCCACATATTTACAACACTGTGTCAGCCTACATCATGTTTATGGAAGGATGCAAGCCTCTAGATTATTTACATGACCCGCAGAAATAATTTAGCCCCTAAAACAAACACCTGTGCTGCTGTAGTAGTAATAACGCACAAACACAATTTACAGTTTACAGTTCTGCCCTGACAGTAATTGTGATCTACTGAGGCTGAAACATGTGTTTAGGAATCAGTCATAGTCTGTTGGTTCTTCACAGCTATTTTCTCTGAGTGCTGGGTAGGACAGGGGAAATGCAGCAAATGCGGGAAAGGATTTACCAAACAAGTCAAAATGTCAATTATTTTGATACTACTAGGCATTGAGTCAGTTGAGTAATGAACGTAAAAGTGTTTTGCTTCTGGAAAATAGATGAGGCATTCACCGTGTTTGGTGGTTGACTCATTGATGACAAGTACCTCTCTTACAAGCAGAGGCAGGAAATCAACTTAGTATTTTAGGATACACTTACTGGAAGCCGTGTTTTCAAGACATAAATTCATTTAAAAATACTATGGTTGATATTTATATTTTGTAACTTATCAATACCAATTTGATATAAGTTTTGTTCTAAATGGGTTTATCAACCATTTCCACAATGTTATTTTATTATTTGTCCTGGAAAGGACTTGTGCTTGAGCAGAGGTTCATCATGTGCTCTCTTCAGTGCCCATTGGTGAATCTCAACCAAGTATAAGCCTCTTCATTTAACCCAATTAACAATGAGGTTTACGCACCAGAAGGTTATGATCAGATTTACCCCCCCACGAGGTCAATTTGACCTTAATAGGTTCCCATTAAGCATGATAAATGTGTTATTTTTCAGACCATTACACCTTTACATAGCCTACTTAGGCCTACTCAGCACAAGCTACTGACTAGGTATACTTGAGCTCTGTTCACAGGGTGAATCCTAACTTAAGACACATTTTCACTTAGTCTTCCATTGACATCAATGCATGATGAAGTGAATTGACTTAAGTGAAAGTTAGGATTCGCCCTCAGAGCTTGCTTACGGTAAAAATGGATAACACCACAAATAAGAGATCAACAGTACGACAGCTGTGATAGAAACAGGAGGTTTGGTAATATTCTATAAATGCAGACAGATCATTTGTTCATTTGACATGGTGGAATCTTTGTGTCGATAAAATGAATTATGCGAGAAATTATGCGCAAATATTGATATAATAACCATCATATCTACGTAAACTTGGAGCCACACGATGATATGGTGTATAGTCCTCCCACTACGACTCGGGAAAGCATGCAGTTTATTAGGCCAGGGGTTCCCAAACCTTTTCACTCGGAGCCCCCCTTCCAGCATTGGTGAACATCCTGTGTGAGTGCGCACGCGACACGTCTATTTCTATGTACACAAGCACTGTTCATGACACAAACTGTTCACACCTCTCTTGTTGGTGGAGAGAATTTTGCAGGCTTAAAGCTTATTTCCTGCTATTCTACAAATTTTGATATTTGAAATACTAAAACATTATAACAATATCTATGGCCTAAAAAACCTAAATAAAAACACATTAGCTGACATGGTCTAGTTGATCTGGACATTTCTGACAAGTTATAAGTAGCTCTCTAAGATATGCAATGACTGACATGACAAGAGGGACTGATGATGCACTACCCAATTTCAAAATTGCACCTTGTGCATTCTACTATTACAACTTTCAAGAGTATATTTTATTTATTTATTTTTTACATTTAACCTTTATTTAACTAGGCAAGTCAGATAAGAACACATTTTTATTTACAATGACGGCCAAACCCGGACGACGCTGGGCCAATTGTGCGCCGCCCTATGGGACTCCTAATCACGGCCGGATGTGATACAGCCTGGAATCAAACCAGGGTCTGTAGTGACGCGTCTTGCACTGAGATGCAGTGCCTTAGACCACTGCACCACTCGGGAGCCCCAAGTAAGTTTAAAGCCGGAGTGAGTTCCCCAAAAAATAATTATTGTATTTATTTTTTGTGTGCACTATGGCATCACGCACTGATTTTTATCTTGCAACAAGTCTGTTTGGTGAAACACCACTTGTGGGAAAATGAGCATATTTTCTTTATGCAGATTTTTGAATATTCGCATGAAAATCTGTCGCCAATTGGATGGAAACATATCTACTAACCATAACTAATCATTAGACTCCAGAAAGGTAACGCCACAGATGGAACAATGAGACAGATATTTCACTGGATGTATAAATGTAAAGCATCCGGTTGGCGTTTCCACTCACTACTAAATATGGTGGTGAGAGGAAGCCCAGTGGCCGGTAGTGGGGGAAGATGGAGCGAGATGGAAATTGGTCGACATTCTGATATTTTTCTCATCGGTGAAACATTTGATATGTACACAGTTTTCTGTTTCCAGAACTAGATCGGTTACAAACAGAGTGGAGTAAGTTTTGTAGACTTTACGCTTTGCCAATGTTTTAAGAAAATGGTAATGTTTAGAAGGAGGAAAATGGAATTGTTTAGGAGGAAAATTGAATTGTTTAGAAGGAGTGCAAGGGCGAATTGAGTTATTGCACACGTGTACTTGACAGAGTAGGCATTTCCTAACGGAAATATGCAAATACTTGCTAGAACGCGTCAATAACCCATAATGACAAAGCGAAAACAGGTTTTTAGAAATTGTTGCTAATTTATTCAAAACAAAAAACAGAAATACCATATTTACATAAGTATTCAGACCCCTTGCTATGAGACACGAAATTGAGCTCAGGTGCATCCTATTTCCATTGATCATCCTTGAGATGTTTCTACAACTTGATTGGAGTCCACCTGTGGTAAATTAAATTGATTGGACATGATTTGGAAAAGCACACACCTGTCTATATAAGGTCCCACAGTTGATAGTGCATGTCAGAGCAAAAACCAAGACATCAGGTTGAAGGAATTGTGCGTAGAGTTCCGAGAAAGGATTGTGTCGAGGCACAGATCTGGGGAAGGGTACCACAAAATGTCTGCAATATTGAAGGTCCCCAAGAACATGGTGGCCTCCATCATTCTTAAACGGAAGAAGTTTGGAACCACCAAGACTTCCTAGAGCTGGCCACCCGGCCAAACTGAACAATCTGGAGAGAAAGACCTTGGTCAGGGAGATGACCAAGAACCCGATGGTCACTCTGACAGAGCTCCAGAGTTCCTCTGTGGAGATGGGAGAACCGTCCAGAAGGACAATCATCTCTGCAGCACTCCACCAATTAGGCCTTTATGGTAGAGTGGCCAGTCGGAAGCCACTCCTTAGTAAAAAGGCACATGACAGCCCGCTTGGAATTTGCCAAAAGGTACCTAAAAACTCTCAGACCATGAGAAACAAGACTCTCTGGTCTGATGAAACCAAGATTGAACTCCTGAATACCAAGCATCACGTCAGGAGGAAACCTGGCACATCCCTACGGTGAAGCATAGTGGTGGCAGCATCATGCTTTGGGGATGTTTTTCAGTGACAGGGACTGGGAGACTAGTCAGGATCGAGGCAAAGATGAACGGAGCAAAGTACAGAGAGATCCTTGATGAAAACCTGCTCCAGAGCACTCAGTACCTCAGACTGGGGCGAAGGTTCACTTTCCAACAGGACAACAACCTTAAGTACACAGCCAAGACAACTCAGAAGTGTCTTCGGGGGGGATCACGTGACCCCTGAACGAGA
This sequence comes from Salvelinus alpinus, assembly GCF_045679555.1. Lineage (NCBI taxonomy): Eukaryota > Metazoa > Chordata > Actinopteri > Salmoniformes > Salmonidae > Salvelinus > Salvelinus alpinus. The sequence continues at coordinate 84,021,578 of NC_092094.1, forward strand.
TGGCCGCATGAACTAGGAGCTCCGCACAAGTAGTTTCCAATTCCTAATCTTACCTCCACTTCAAGTTTAAACTCATTTAGCTTTAGTCAAAAAGTCATGGCGGCTACAAAAGGCGACACTACAGGTGACATTTTTACCCGGACTCGAGCACTAGCGACGGAAAAAGCCTCCAAGAAGCAGCTAGCTTCAGAAAAAGCTAGCGCCATTAGCCAGGAGCAAGAGGACCCGTTCCCCCCGGAGGCCCAACGAATGCCAACCTCGCACTCTGTCGAAGACATCTTTTCTGAGCTGAGATCCCAACGTACAGAACTCAACACTAAACTAGATGCCATTAACGCTCAGCTCAGTGCGATAGGGGGCAAGGTGACAATCCTGGAAAATGCTTTGCCTGACATAAACAACAAGATAACCATAAACGCGGGGCACCTGGACGAGGCAGAGGGGCGAATCCTATCCACGGAAAACTTATTGACAGACGCCATGGAAACAATAGCATATGCTAAAAAGAAATAGAGCAGCTGGAAGAGAAAACAGAGGACCTGGAAAACAGGGGGCGAAGGAATAATTGTGTTCTATTAAATCTGGGCGAAAAAGAAGAGGGAAACATGCCACTGATCCGCTACCTGCAAGACAAACTTCCCGAGTGGCTCCACCTGTCCACCGACAGGCCCATAGAACTCGAGAGAGCTCACCGAGCACTGAGGCCCCCACCAGCAGCCAGACAACCACCGCGCCCAATCACCATACGTTTCCTGAGATTCACCGACAAGGAACGAGTCCTACAGGCGGCGAAAACCAACACCATTACAGTGGGAAACGCCAAACTCACCTTACTCCAGGACCTGTCAGCTGGAATACGCCGAAAGCGCCGAGAGTTTGACGAGGTGAAGAAATGCTCCATTGACCGAGGCATCTTTAGGGGATTCAAATACCCAAACGAGCTCAGGATTCTTCACCAAGGAGCCCTGCGACACTTCAAAACTCCCGAAGAGGCAAAACGTTTTTTGAAAGACAACCCCGGTCAATGAGAAATGGACCATTGACTAAATGCGATTACTGTTATTACTAAAGGAGGTAAGACAACATATAGCCGATATCCAAAGACCCACCCGCCCTGCTAAATGTCATTATAGCCGTCTAATCTATATTTATGTTCCTTTAGCTGAGAGGGATAGGCCCCATATTATAACCTATTTTATTTTCTCCCTTTTTTAATGTGGTCTGGACGGGGGCTACGTTGTCATTTACTCAATGCGGGGCGGAGAGGATGAGGCATTTCTTTGGTGGGGAGGGGGAGACGTTGTGCGTTGCTAACTGTTCCCGTTTTTTTTTTTTTTTGGAACACAGAATTGTGACTGAGCGGGGAGGTAATAGATCCAACGGGATATGTCGAGTTGTTTGGGAACTCGGCTGGGGTGTTCAGAGATTGTTATTTTATGTAAACCATTTATTTTCCTTTTATGTGAACGCAGCTGTAACTACTATCCACCTTTACCCAGAGATGACTTGCACTAAAGTTCGATTACTGTTCGATGACGATGACTAGTACCTTAAATCTATTGACATGGAACTGCCATGGTCTAGGCCATGCAATAAAACGGAAAAAGATACTATGTGCTCTAAAAAAGGAAAAAGCAGACATCGCGCTATTGCAAGAGACACACCTCTGTGATGCTGAACATGCCAAACTCCGCAGAGCTTGGGTGGGACAGGTGTATTTCTCATCTTTCAAATCCAACAGTAGAGGTACAGCCATACTTATCCATAAGAATGTTCCATTCATAATTGACAAAAACATATCTGATCTGGAGGGGAGATTTATTTTGATAACTGGGTCACTGTATGGGCAACCAATTACTATCTTAAACATATACGCCCCTAACACAGATACTGAAAATGATAACCCTGTTCAATGAGCATTGTGTTTCCTTTGGAGTGTTGGCCGGAGATTTTAATTGTACCCTGAACCCAACCCTAGACAAATCATCTCAAGTCCCCACCACAAATCCTAGATCTGCAAAGATGTTGAACTCTCTTACTAAAGAGATGGGACTGATAGATATCTGGAGAGAGACTAATAGCTCATCTATGGACTATACATACTACTCTAATGTCCATAACACCTACTCCCGTATAGATTACATTTTTATCCCAAAGAGTTTCATAAATTCAGCCACGTGTACAATCGGACCCATAGCGCTTTCGGATCACGCCTTTGTCCAACTCCGCTTTGACCTCTGCAAAAACATCCCGAGGTCAAAGAGCTGGAAATTCAACACCTCCATGCTATCAAACGAAGCATTCCATACATTGGTAACTACATGGATAGACAACTACACACAAGACAACAAAGATTATCCTGTTTCTCCGGCCATAATGTGGGACGCTGCTAAAGCCACACTAAGAGGTCATCTAATTGCATATGCTTCCTCTAAGAAAAAAGCAATGGAAGCACACAGGCTAGATCTGGAGAGGGAGCTGGAACGCTGTGAAAAAGTACATAAACAATCCCCAGACAGCACCTCCTGGAGTCAACTTAAAGCAGCCAAAACCAAACTGAATTTGGACTATACTCGGGAGATTTAAAAAAAAGTTTTCTTTACTAAACAGAAATACCATGAGTATAGCAATAGGCCTAGTAGATTGCTTGCTTATCAATTAAAAAAAGAGCAGTCAGAGCGTACAATTATGGCTATCCGAACAGCAGAGGATGAGGTCACATATGACCCAAAAAAGATCAATTTAACTTTTCATGATTTTTACTGCAAACTATATACCTCTGAGAGAAAACACACGGAGGCAGAACTCCACTCCTTCCTAGAGGAAATCTCACTACCTAAACTATCAGAGACCGACCAAGAAGATCTCAACTCCCCCTTCACTCCTGAGGAGATCCTGGAGGCAATTACCTCCATGCCACCTAACAAGTCCCCAGGCCCAGATGGATTCCCCAGAGAGTTCTACAAAGCTTTTTGGGCCCAGCTTAGCCCTATTTTCATGCCAATGCTGGAGGATTTTTGCAAAAACGGAGTTCTCCCGGACTCAATGCACACAGCTCGCATTACAGTGTTGCTCAAAAAAGACAAGGACCCCCTATCCTGCTCCTCCTTCCGGCCCATAAGCTTGTTGGATTTCGACTACAAAATAATTACCAAATTGCTCGCCAAAAGACTAAACACTCTTCTTCCCAAAATAATAAAAGCGGACCAAACTGGATTTATTAGAGACAGATACTCTTCTGATAACATTCGCCGTCTTTTTGATATTATTGATCAAGTAAACGCACAGAAGACCCCTGTCCTGCTGGCTTCACTGGATGCTGAGAAGGCGTTCGACAGGATGGAGTGGAGCTTTCTGTTCTCAGTCTTAGAAAAGTTCAATATGGGCCCAAACTTTATTAAATGGATCAAATCACTATACTCTCATCCAAATGCCATGGTGACTACTAACGGACTGAACTCTGACAGATTCCCTTTGGGACGGGGCACAAGACAAGGGTGCTCGCTGTCCCCCCTGCTCTACTTGTTGGGGGCGGAGCCTCTGGCAGAGATGATAAGGAGCAATCCAAGTATTATGGGTGTTCCTGCAGGCGGCCTGCAGCACAAGATTTCGCTTTACGCGGATGATGTCTTGCTCTACATATCCAACCCTGAGAAATCCCTTCCTCCCATTTTAGACACAATTGCTCAGTATGGCACGTTTTCAGGTTATAAGATTAATTTTAACAAATCCACTGTCTGCCCTCTGAATATTACACTCACCAGTTCTATGAAGACACTATGCCCATTCCAATGGAAGACACAGGGGTTTCAATACCTTGGGATATTCATAACACCAGATCTGAATAGGCTTTTCAAGGAGAATTATCTTCCACTCCTGGATCGAATCAAGAACAACCTCCAAACCTGGATCTCCCTCCCAATTAGCTTAGTAGGAAGAATGAATGTAATCCGTATGAACATCCTCCCTAGACTGAACTATTTATTTCAGATGCTCCCATGCTATCTCCCAGCTTCCTTTTTCAAAACAATTAACCAAAGCATCACCAAATTTATAAGGGGCAATAAAAAACCTAGGATCAAGCTCTCCACTCTATCGAAACCTGAATCTAAGGGTGGTCTTACATTTACATTTAAGTCATTTAGCAGACGCTCTTATCCAGAGCGACGTACGAATTGGAAAGTTCATACATATTCATCCTGGTCCCCCCGTGGGGAATGAACCCACAACCCTGGCGTTGCAAGCGCCATGCTCTACCAACTGAGCCACACGGGTCTTGCCCTTCCCTCCCTTCAATTGTACTACTGGTCTGCCCAAATCCGCAACATGCTAACATGGATCACAAACAGACAAGAGTCAACGTGGATCCAGATAGAAGCCCAATCCTGTGGTTCATTGCCACTAAGCTCAACTATATTCATTAATAACTTTAGTGAAGTGGGCAACATAGCCAAAACATTTGTGATTTACAGCACCCTACTAGCGTGGAGGGACTGTAAGAAATACCTAGGCATCTCCTCCCAAATATGTTCTCACTCGCCTATAGTAGGCAACCCAGACTTGCCAAAAGCCCTGAGGGATGCCAACTTTAATCTTTGGCATACTCTAGGAATCAGGACCTTTTCAGACCTATTTCATCAGAAGACCACTACACTGAAATCCTTTCAAGAGCTCTGCAGTGAATTCAATGTGCCAAGATCCCATTTTTTAAAATATCTTCAAATTAGACATGTCATCTCCTCATTTACTTCCAAGAGGAGGTTTAGAACTCAGTTGAATGAAGTTGAAACCCTTCTTGTCACAGCACAATCCATTAAAGGCAAAATATCCTATATCTATAGACTCCTTTCTGAGAAAGGAGGATCCTCCTTTACTCCTTTGAAAATAATATGGGAAAAGGACCTTGGTCTGACTATCAGTGATGAGTTATGGGCGGAGGTTTGCGACAGGGTATACTGCTCCTCTACTAATGTAAAAATGAAAGAATCTAATTACAAATATTTCAACAAATTTTATTACACTCCCTTGAGACTCCATAAAATGAAAACAGACATTTCTCCTAACTGTAAAAGATGTACCTCTGAAAGTGGAACCTATATGCATGTATTTTGGAGCTGTAGAGAGATTGCCAGATTTTGGCAATCTATACATACTGCTGCACAGAAAATACTAGATGTACAGTTTGATATGACCCCGTGTCTCTATCTTCTTAATAAATAATAAAAGCCCAGCAGGACTTTGTTCTTGATCCTGACAGAGAAAATTTGCTCATGACCATTACATACTTTGCTAAGAAATGTATTCTTCTATTGTGGGCCTCTAATACTTCTCCTACATTTAAAATGTGGATTGACCAGATTGTTGACTTTCTCCCTCTTGAAAAGCTCACTTATGACCTCCACAAGAGACAGCCCAAGTTTGATAGACTCTGGTCTCCACTACTCAACTATATTTCAAATTGGACAGAGTGAATGGGGGGATCAGGGAGATGAGCAGATGCGTGTTGTGTAAGGTGCTGTAAAATCTAAAAAACTAATTATTGGCTCGTCATCTCAGCTAAGGCTGGAAATAGCTAATAAGAACCTTGATAGTGCTGCTGCAAGTTCTATATTTTAAATTTTGTTATAATTATTATTTGTATGTATGTGTATATATATATATATATATATGTATGTATGTATGTGTATATATATATATATATATAAAGCTATTTTTTATTATTATTTTTATTTTTTTAAGTCTGTCACATCTGTGAATGTGGAATGTGTTTGGTTGGTTGATTGAAAACTTAATAAAACTTTAAATTGAAAAAAAAAGAAGTGTCTTCGGGACAAGTCTCTGAATGTCCTTGAGTGGCCCAGCCAGAGCCCGGACTTGAACCCGATCGATCAGAGAGAGACCTGGAAATAGCTGAGCAGCAATGCTCCCCATCCAACCTGACAGAGCTTGAGAGGATCTGCAGAGAATAAGGGGAGAAACTCCCCAAATACAGGTGTGCCAATCTTGAAGTGTCATACCCAAGAAGACTCAAGGCTGTAATTGCTGCCAAAGGTGCTTCAACAAAGTTTTGAGTAAAGGGTCTGAATACTTAGGTAAATGTGATATCAGTTTTTCATATTTTATACATTTGCAAAAATAATTCTTTTAAGTTTTTGCTTTGTCTTTCTGGGGTATTGTGTGTAGATTGTTGAGGGGGGAAAAACTATTTAATAAATTTTAGCATAATGCTGTAACCTAACAAAATGTATAAAAAGTGAAGGGGTCTGAATACTTTCCCGAAGGCACTGTTTACCAGAGGTGAGACCAAGTCATTGTTTTACAAGTCACAAGTAAGTCTCAAGTCTTAGCACTCAAGTCCCAAGTCAAGACAGGCAAGTCCGAGTCAAGTCTCAAGTCAAGACCGCCAAGTATCAAGTCAAGTGCTCTTCACCAAATGTAATACCATTTCATATTTTTAACAAGAGTAATAGTATATTACATTTACGCAAATTATGAATGCTTTTAAAAATATCTATATATTTATTACTTTCCAAATAAACGTTATATTTCCATGGAAATACATGGGTAGCCATGAGAAAGACACACCCCCCCCCCAATAGTGATCGACTATCGAGGATCGCTATGGGGCGCAATCGGGCGATGTAGGCTTGTACACAATCGCCCAACCTTAACACACACACACACACATTCTTTCTGTGTGGTTACAGTAGGCTAACGTATGTCAATGGTTTTAGGAACATCAGGCAGGATTTAGGCTACCAACTGCCTAGCCAGTTGTAGCTCAATCTTGGGTGCAATGATCACGTTCCCGCACTGACTGACTGTGTGGAGGCTCATTGATTTAACGTTATGTTAGCCTACATGATACACCAGTAAAGTAATAAAATATATAGCTGTCGGCTATATTAGCCACGACTTACCGTTCTATGTGCAGCTTCAAATGTCGAACAAAGTTGGAAATTGTTGCGCCTCCGTCTGTAATTTTCTTCCTGCATGTTTTGCAAGTTGCAATCCGTTTTTTGTTGATACAGCGTTGTCTTTATATCCGAAAATAATAATTTTGGGTATCATCTTTCCAAGGGCTCCATCTGAATTCACCCGCCGACGTTCCTCTGCACTGCCATGCGCAACTTTTTCTCAGCTGGCACAATTTGATTGGCTGCTGTCCGATTCAAACTTTAATCCGTTAAATGAAGAGTTGATGCGCTGCACACTTTTTTTAATAGCATCATTTTTAATATTTGGGCTTGGGAAGGGTATCAAGTCAGGTCGAGTCATAAGGCTCAAGTCCAAGTCAAGTCACGAGTCATTGGTGTTAAAGTCAAAGTCGAGTTGCAAGTCATCATATTTGTAAGTCATGTGACTCGAGTCCAAGTCATGTGACTGGAGTCCACACCTCTGCTGTTTACCATGCAAAGACAAGGAAACATAGGACACATACATCCCCTCCTATCAATAACTATGCCTTCTCAACAAGCACATATCTGCATAACATGAAGACCAAACAACCACCGTGTGTTTCCTGTACTGTGTTTATATTAGGAGAACTTGATATCAAGATATTTGTATCATAATTCCCCCATGCAGCCTATGGGGGCTACAGAGTTGAGCAGTCAGGAGAGAGCAGGAAGAGAGGCCTTGTGCTGCATGGTCTCGGCTCCTGAGCGCTGCTGAGCACCCAGCGGGCTTCAAGGGCAAACGGTCATTAAGGAGCCAAGTTTTAATAAGCCCGCAGACAGACATGCTGCTACACAGCCCAGTGCCAGGAAAGGTGATTTTCTTTTGTGCACTCAGTCACTACATTCTCCCTCATGACTCCAGATATCTTGAATGACCTGCAGCCAAACATCTCTCTGTCTCAAACAGTCACCCTTAACAAAGAATGATCTGTAGCTTTTCCGGATACTTTGTCAATGTCCATTGTCTTACATGTATGGGTTGACCCAGTAGTCATGAGATGGTAAGGGCCTTCCTTATGAATTGAGGAAGGCAGGGGTGAGAGGGTGGTGGGATCATGGACACATCAGTGGGTTATCAGTCTGCCCCCTTACCAGTGGCGTACCAGTTTCACAGGGGCCGCCAGCAAGGTCTGAGCAAGGCCCCAAAACTGCTAACTTTCTACAATTCTACACATTTTTGCCATGAGGCTGAGATAATTTTGCATTTTTAAAGCTAATTTCCAGGAATTCTACAATTGCCATGGGGCACAGAGAAAAATGTGCAGTTTTATAGCTAATCTCATGATATTCTACATGAATAGCATGAGATTACGTGGACTGGGATATGTTCTGGGTAGCCTCAGACAATAACATCAACGTATACGCTGACTCGGTGAGTGAGTTTATTAGGAAACGCATTGGAGAGGTTGTACCCACTGTGACTATTAAAATCTTCCCTAACCAGAAACCATGGATTGATGGCAGCATTTGGGTAAAACTGAAAGTGCAAACCACGCATTTAATCATGGTAAGGCGACTGGAAACATGTCCGAATACAAATAGTGTAGTTATTCCCTCCGCAAGCCAATCAAACAAGCAAAGCGTCAGTATAGAGACAAAGTGGAGTCGCAATTCAACGGCTCAGACACAAGACATATGTGGCAGGGTCTACAGTCAATCACGTACTACAAAAAGAAGACCAGCCCCGTCGCGGACATCGACGTCTGGCACCCAGAAAAATTAAACAACTTCTTTGCCCGCTTTGAGGACAATACAGTGCCACCGAAACGGCCCGCTACCAAAGCCTGTGGGCACTCCTTCTCCATGGCCAACTTGAGTAAAATATTTAAATATGTTAACCCTCGCAAGGCTGCAGGCCCAGACGGCATCCCTAGCCGCGTCCTCAGAGCATGCGCAGACCAGCTGGCTGGTGTGTGTGACATATTCAAATCAATCCCTATCCTAGTCTGCTGTCCCCACATGCTTCAAGATGGCCACCACTGTTTCTGTTCCCAATAAATTATCGCCCGATAGCACTCACTTCTGTCATCATGAAGTGCTTTGAGAGACTAGTCAAGGACCATATCATCTCCACCCTACCTGACACCCTAGACCAGCTCCAATTTGCTTACCGCCCCAATACGTCCACTAACGATGCAACCGCCATCACACTGCACACTGCCCTATCCCATCTGGACAAGAGGAATACCTATGTAAGAATGCTGTTCATTGACTACAGCTCAGCATTCAACACCATAGTACCCTCCAAACTCATCATTAAGCTCGAGACCCTGGGTCTTGACCCCGCCCTGTGCAACTGGGTCCTGGACGTTCTGACGGGCCGCCCCCAAGTGTTGAAGGTAGGAAACAACATCTCCACCCCGCAGATCCTCAACATTGGGGCCCCACAAAGGTGCGTTCTCAGCCCTCTCCTGTACTCCTTGTTCACCCATGACTGCGTGGCCATGCACGGCTCCAACTCAATCATCAAGTTGCAGACAACACTACAGTGTTAGCTTGATTCCCAACAACGACGAGACAGCCTACAGGAAGGAGGTGAGGGCCCTCGGAGTGTGGTGTCAGGAAAATAACCTCTCACTCAATGTCAACAAAACAAAGGAGATGATTGTGGACTTCAGGAAACAGCAGAGGGAGCACCCCCCTATCCACATCGAGGGGACAGTAGTGGAGAAGGTGGAAAGTTTTGAGTTCCTTGGCGTACAAATCACAGACAAACTGAAATGATCCACCCACACAGACAGCGTGGTGAAGAAGGCTGAAAAAATTTGGCTTATCACCCAAAACCCTCACAAACTTTTACAGATGCACAATCGAGAGCATCCTGTCGGGCTGTATCACCGCCTGGTACGGCAACTGCACCGCCCTCAACCGTAAGGCTCTCCAGAGGGTAGTGAGATCTGCACAACGCATCACCGGGGGAAAACTACCTGTCCTCCAGGACACCTACACCACCCGATGTAACAGGAAGGCCAAAAAGATCATCAAGGACAACAACCACCCGAGCCACTGCCTGTTCACCCCGCTATCATCCAGAAGGCGAGGTCAGTACAGGTGCATCAAAGCAGGGACCGAGAGACTGAAAAACAGCTTCTATCTCAAGGCCATCAGACTTTTAAACAGCCATCACTAACATAGGGAGGCTGCTGCCAACATACAGACTCAAATCACTGCGACTTAAATAATTGATTTAATAAAGGTATCACTAGTCACTTTAAATAATGCCACTTTAATAAGGTTTACATATCCTACATTACTCATCTCATATGTATATACTGTATTTTATACCATCTATTGCATCTTGCCTATGCTGCACGACCATCGCGCATCCATATATTTATATATACATATTCTTATTCCATCCCCTTACATTGTGTGTATAAGGTAGTCGTTGTGAATTTGTTAGATTACCTGTCAGATATTACTGCACTGTCGGAACTAGAAGCACAACACAGCATTTCGCCAACACTCGCATTAACATCTGCTAACCATGTGTATGTGACCAATAACATTTGATTTGCTCACTCACACATTTACACCAGATGTGCACCATAATCTTCACTCCTCAGGAATACTTTGCATATCTCTCCATTTAGATTCAACTTGAAAATACACACACTCTAAAAGCCATGGTAAGGGGGCAAACGCAGAGACATGCCAGAAACAGAAGTGTCATAGAACTGTACTAGAGGAGTAGCTAGGATCATAAGAGCCATGCGTTATACTGTTTGCAATGATGGCGGACGGATAGTAAGAGAGGAAGACGATGGGCAAAGATAAGAGAGAGGTTGAGTCAAAGGGAAGTAGGCCGGATTAAAGGGTAGTAAGGCCAGATTTGTATTTCTGCTGACACTGTAGACGTGTGCAGGAGGCTGCGGCATTACCTCTAGACCAGCCAGGTCATGTAGGAATCTTTCTGATATGAATCATGTTTCCTTCATATCGTCGTGATCTCAAAACCCTCCCCTGTAAAAGTGAGTCACCCAGTTTCAGTCCTTTCACTGTCCTTTTCAGACTTGGCCCATGCAGGACATTGTTCTATTGAGACTGTTGGGAAAAGTTGAATTATAAAGGGCAGGGTGACAGCTGAGGAGAAAGGCACCTGACGACAGACACCACAAATATCAGGACCTGTGAACGAACAAGATAGTATTTCATGATTATCTTTCAGCATTTGGTACTTAACTGTGCTGGCTCCTGGAATGTGGGCAGAAAGCAGGTAAACTCTGAGTAATTAAACAAGCATTTTATAACGTTCCATCGTTTTGCATACATTTTTCTCACATAATATTTTATATAGATCCTCAGATAATGTACCCATGTACCTTCCTTTTGCAAATGAGAAGAGTTACATAAACAGGGTGACGTACTGTACAAATATAGGTTACAACTTGTCATTTACTGTCTGGAAGGTGTAGAGTTAATGCTCTTTAGCTGCCCTATGGCTGTTGGGAATCATACTTTTCATTCAGAAAAGAGTGTGTTTAAATGGAGTGTGTGTCTTTGGAAGTAGACCCTAAGGCAGTCAATTGTTTCACAAAATATAGTGTTTTGAGTGAGTTGATGAATGACCGTCAGTATTCACAAATTAGGACAAGGACTGGCCTGTGGCACAAATATACAGCCCTGTTTACCATGGATGTATCCAGAGCATTCTCAGGCTCCCTTTGAAAATAAACACAGACTCTGTGGCGTTTGGCACCATGACTATGCACATTCTAACAAGACAGAATTTCCTCACTCATGAAACGGACAGCAGAGGAGAGTTGGCAGAGAAACCAGTGCTTTCCATAAGGGTTGGATTACACTAAGGGCTGTAGTAGTGGCCATGTTTGTGTTCATCCTGCTGTTTTCTTCAGCCACATTTGTGTTTTCATTCCTCTTATGGATAGTCTGTGACTGTGTGACGAGAAGCTGAATCATTTCTGGCTGTGATCCCTTGATAAGGGGTCCAACCATCTGCGCAGCAGTCTACTGAGGAGAGGAATGACTCTTGCTGCTTGGAGACTGATGTGCTTATCAGATCACTGCATCATGTTTAATGATGATGGATGTTGTCAGATAAAATGTATCTTTTAACTTGGAAATCTTTACAAAGTATTATTCATTATTCAGAAAGGCATGCAGGACCACATCTGGAATCAACCTGTTGTGTGGACTGTCCAAGACCTATCTAAATATAGAATACTCAAATAGCTTTGGCAAAGGTGCAAAATCTCAAAAGTTCTGCATTAGGTCACTTTTTAAAGTACATTGTTATGACATCTTTGTTCTTGAGCGAAGGGATGAAAGAAGTATGGAGTATAATGTACAAGCTAATTCTGAAAATGAGAACTGCAATAAGTGCTGTACAGGTAAGTCATTTGGAATGTACAGTATGCTTTTCATATCATGAGATCATATTATATACAAATATGTAGACCAAATATATAATATGCAACACACAGAAGCCAGTTTCATTGAAATAAGGACATGAATCATCACAGTCACTTCCAAAACTCTGTCACATGAGTGTTGCAGTCTAGAAATAACTAACTGGTCATGCTCATATCCTAACCGTAACCTATACAACGGAACCATAAACTTGGATTAAAGTTATGGCTAAACGAATGGCATTATGTCATAAATATATTCGTTCAACTTCATTTCCATGCCAAACCTCATTGAAAAAGCCTTTATGGTCAAGGGCTGCTCTGATATGTTTACTCTGCCGCAGAAAGCTTAGTCTTGCCAGAGTTCTCTTAAGACTCAACACACAGATCAAAGATTGATTAATCAGATGGAAAATAAAATGTCCAAACCATGGTGTGCATGCACAGTGTAGCATATCTGACATTTTGAATCTCCCTCCAGGCTGGGCTGTCTGGCTGGGCTGACTGGCTGACCTGATGCTGAGAGCCAGGCTGAGGTTGACAGCCCCCTCTGTAACGGCAGCAGTCTGGAATGGGATTCTTCAAAAGGTAATGGGGCTTCCATGACTTTAATGAATTATTGCTGCTAATTGGCCCTGTGAAGAGTGACACTGGGAAAAAGCAGAGACAGAGAGAGAAAGGGGTCAAGTCTGATGTCAGCGACGTCAGAATGGCTCCATCCTGCATGAATCAGATTTCAGACTTGATTCATATAGCGTATGGGGAAGCTGGACTGGATTACATAAACACTGTGTGTGTGTGTGTGTGTGTGTGTGTGAGAGAGAGAGAAAAAGAGAGGGAGAGAAAGAATTTACAGTAAACTCAATCCATCCCTGCTACAAATCATGAATCATAACTCACCTACTGTCCTCTCAGTTAGGGCCTCCAGCAGCTGTTACTATTTCCTTTCCACCTGCCACCCCACAATGCCCTGCAAATCAACACCCATCCGATCAGGTTCTGGGTCTCTGCATCCTGGAGAAGAAACACCAACGGGCCTTCCTGAACTACAGCCCTGTCCAAAGGAAGCAAACAAATCAGGATCCTGTCAGACTCTCCTCTTGTCCATCAAGAATATATGTATATATTTTTGTTGTTGTATTTTACCCTCTTTTTTTCTCCAAAATGTTGTGATATTCAATTACGATCTTGTCTCATCACTGCAACTCCCCAACGGGCTCGGGAGAGGCGAAGGTTTAGTCATGCGTCCTCCGAAACAACACACGCCCGCTTAACCTGGAAGCCAGTCATACCAATGTGTGTCGGAGGAAATAAACCGAAGTCAGCCTGCAGGCGTCAGGCCCGCTACAGCGCGATGAGCCAAGTAAAGCCCCCCCGGCCAAACCCTATGGGACTCCCGGTCATGGCCGGTTGTGACACAGCCTGGGATCGAACCCTGGTCTGTAGATCATCTCCCAAGCACTGTGATGCAGTTCCTTAGAACACTGCGCTCGGGAGGCCCTAAATATATGTATTTTCAATTCATGAACTCACATGAAGTGCATACTGACATTCCCAGAAAACATTTCTTCCTCTTTTGGACATCAAGATGATGCCATTTCATTCTATTCATCTGACGTTGATGTTTTCACTGGCAATTATTAGAGTAATAATACATTTGAATGTTAAGTCATCTCCAGATGTTTCTCATCTTTGATGTCTGATTCATGGATATTCTAATGCTCAAATCAGTCAAAATGTCTGGGGCAAGTTTGAAATTACAACTGCTTTAATACATAAGCTAATAACAATGCCGTCTCTCAACCTTGCCACATTTTACCATGGCTTACTAAAATGTCTGAAATCTGTCCAAGAAACGTTTCTTGGTAGAGAAGAATGAAGCTGTGAAAGTCCCAGATCATCTAACTGAAAGCGTAAAGGTACTTGTTAAAAAGGCATATGTTTACAAAATTCTCCCTGATATTCCTGTTCGAACAATGTTCCGACTTTCAGAGGACATCCGCTGCTGAAGCTTCTCATGGCTCCCACCCCGAACAAAGTCAACACTGTCTGCCATGGTTGTGGCCCTTCTCATGTCCTCACATGTATCTGGCCTTTAATGTCCTCCCCAGAGTGCACTGGATGTTATCCTCATTATCCTATTGGATGGCTGACACTTTCAAACAGGAAGAGGCTCCTGTACTGACCCACAGCACTAACACAGAAAGCAGAGAGGATGGTGGGAGTATTACATCACATCCTGATGGCACCTGGTAATAACTAAGGGGCCAACAGTGTCATAATGTGTTGAGAGATGGAGAGAAGCATGGAAATGATCGACCTTTGCCTTCATACAATAATCAGGAATTAGCTCGACACTGAGAGGACAGTGGGGATCAAGGACATTCATGAACAAGTTCATTTTCTAGTGAAATAAATACTTCCAAGCAGTGATATTTAAAAAAAAAAATCCCCTTTTTATATACTCCAAAAAATGAACTGATACATACGAACAACAACTTACAGACATAAACAATGACTACATCTCATCTGTCCAGACCATTGTGAGATTATACACATGCTACCTTACCTTGCATGCACCCTCGAACTACATTAGATAAGCTGTCAAGCTGAAACATTTCTGAACTACCTATACGTGCAGACAGCCTTACCACACAGCCCAGCCTCATCTAGATTGAGTGGTGGTGGGCATGGAGGCAGTAGTACCTAATAGCATTCAGTCAATCTTCCAGTCGTGTTGAACAGAGCCTCGCCCTGTTCTCTGTTACCCCACGACCAGGGTGGTCCCATGGATCTGCAGGCTGTTGAGAAGGCTTGGCAGAGGATGCTACCCACGCCAGACAGACAGGAACACACTTCACTCACTCAGCAGTTTTCAGCAGGTGTATTCCCCCTGGTTCCTCTGGGGACCCCTCCATCTCACCCCACCCATCCTCCAACCAGCCCTTCGGTCTCCCAGCAAGGCAGGTCCGTCAGTTTCGCCTGCGTAGCTTCAGCCCTGCTCAATGTGGCACCATGCCAGCCCAGTTACATGCACCACTGTCCTGGCCAATCTAGATGCCAGCCTGAACAGCTACCTTATTTGGCAAATTTCTACATCCTGTCGTTGATGCTCCTTTTAAACCCCTGTCCTCTTTTTTTCTTAGTCTATTCCCCTCCTGTCTACACTGTGTGTGATTGCTCTAGCAACAAAACATCATTACCATTACAGACTGACCCACACAAAGAGGTCTGATAGTGGGTTTATGAGACATGGTGATACATGTGGTTGCCAGACATTGCTATTGATGTGGTTGTTCAGTTGTTGTCATACGTGTCCCTCTAGTTGGGGGGAGAGCGGGCAAACAAACAATACGAATCAATTCTCCACAGACTAGATAAACTGTGTGATATCAATTCTCACAGAGACACTGCTCACTCCGCTCTCTGAAAGAGGCTCCCACCACCACACCACATCTCCTTGACATGGAGAGCCTCATACACAGACCACAGCACAACCACTGTGGTCTGTCTGTGTCTACAGTGGAGAACCAGGCTCAGCCTCTCCATGAGGATCGGGTGAAATAATCCAGGCAGAGTAGGCTCAGTGACAAGAGACAGAGAATGTATATTTCACTAATTTATGACTGCAGATTGCACTAAATCTAACTTAAACCAACACTACTTTGAATTTCCATAAAACAAGGTTCCTGGTAAGGACAATGTTCATTGTCATCTACTGTTACAGCAGTACCCCATTCCAGGGGATTTACTGTCGCTAGTAAAAAAATATATAAATTAACCCCAGTGTGAGTGTCACCAGGGGAACTGCAACAGAAGCAGGAAATTTACAACAGCACCATATATATAAATAAATACACTGTAGCCTACTCTCTCCATGCAGATCCATGACTGGAGACATCCACTCTCTCATACAGTATTTGTGTTGAGTCTGAACAAAGCTCTTTGAAGAGTAGCAGTGCTCTCTTCAACCTAGCTGGGTTCAGGTCTGGCTGAGTGGTCTGGATCATTATGTAAGCCTGCAGTCAGTCACATCGGTAGGAAAGGGGGCTGGTGCCAAACCCATTCCTGGGCACTGCCAGCCAGACCTTGGCGTATGTCAAGGCCCTGAGAGATGTGAACATACCCTCAACAGATGAAGGGCCCTTCAGAGGGATCTGTTGAGGGTATGTTCACATCTCTGAGGGCCTGACATACGCCAAGGTCTTGCTGGCAGAAAGGCTCACATTGTTCAGACTGAATTCATGACACTGACTTTGACCTTCAGCAGAGCCCTCCCCCTCCAATGGCTTCGCAGCAAGGTCCCCGCCATTCACACACACCAGGAGGAGACGGACTAAACAGTATCATGTCCTCTTGCATGAGTGAAGATGTATAGAAAGTGTTTTAACATGCGTTTGCAGTAAATGGGACAATTTGACATGGCCATGTTTATGGGACCTGGAGAAAACACTGTGCCGTTCCGCGTTGTTTGTTTTCCATACTTTTACATGAGTCCTGTTCCCAAAGACAGCATGGACTCCACTTTACAACCGATTCATACCTGATATGGCGGTGGCGAGGGACCCTGGAGAGAGAGACGGGGGGGCAGGGGGGGGGTTGTTCATCAAACAATTGAGGACTGGGCTTCAGAGAGCCAGGCAGTGCAGAGGAAATATGAGGACTGTAAATGTTTCCCGACAAACTGAAAATAATATGGCTGCACATCCCAGCAGGACCACTAACCCCCATGAATCAAGGTGGCTTACTGTAACACCATATATAACACAGACAGCAGCAGACTGGGGAGCACTCCATCTACCTCCAAACATCTTTCCAAGTCCATGCCTAGTTTTTTATATTTTGAATGAAAGAGGATGAAAGATTCTGTACATGTCTGACCTCAGTCTACAATATGTAAGCTATAGGGTTTATGTACATTTTCAAAACAGGTCTCGCATAACACGTTGGCTGTTTTGTTTTTTAAGGAAGACGTAGGCTATATTTCAGTGAGAACATTAACATTCAAACACCCTAAATATCTCATATTCTGTAGACAGTAGTGACTTCACCTCCCATGGATTGGTATCAGATATCTCTGTATTTTAAAGCATTCACAGCCACTTGCATCACCCATAGTCTATCCTATGTAGGCAAGTTGTGGTGGTGAAGCTGCGGGTATGGAGATCTCTCACCCTTGTACAGTGGGAAGCTGCAGGAATGGTCTCTGCTCTGGGCCTCGTTCAGATTGGAGTCGTTCAAAGCGTCCCAACATGGGTAATGAGTTCTAGGGGGATGAGTTCCAGGTCTCAGTGCAAACCAGAGATAGGAAGTCATATGTAACAGAGATATAGAGAGAGAGTGAGGGAGAAAGAGAGAAAAGGAGAAAAAAAGAAAGGGAGACAAATCCTTTAATCAGCAGCATCCCATGCACACATTCCACCCACAGTGATCTGCCAGAGCGCTGTCATCACCCGGCCGGCCATCTCCCCCAGGGTCACCGTCATTTCCCCTACAATCCCCCACAACGCCACACTGTCACCATGTCATAAAACCACACACTGCTGGCCCAGGCAGTGGGGCAGCAGGAAGACCTGAAGGGGACAGAACCGGCGGTGATAAATATCCACTAAAGTAACTTAGTCAATCCATCACCTTGTCAGAGCTGTTGTGACTGGCCAGCCGCTGTGCTCTGTTACGTGCTGAGGGAGGGTGCATTTGTTCTCGTTTTGAGGAGGATGCTCCGTGCGGCTGACGTTTGCCAGAGTTTTGGACCCAGGCCTAAGGGACCGATCGCACGTAACATGAAGTCAGTCCTCCATGATGCCTTCAAGGAGAGGAGGATGGAAGCCCATGAAGAAGTCTAGCCAAGACTGCTCCTGGAGAGAGAGAGCATGTCTGTCCTTCAACACTGATTGAAACTGGCCCCTCAATCAGCCCAATCAGCACGGATGATAAATACCTACAGCCAATCGAGTTGCCAGTTAATCAGCGCCATCCAATCAGGTAATAAGGAGACAATGTTGGAATGGGGAGCAGAGGGCCTTGAGGCTGTCCAGCAGGAGGAAACATCAGTCATGTTCTACAGACATTAAGAACTGCCAGGCTACACTTCTGTTCTCTGTCCCACACGGCACAGTACTGTCTGTGCACAATTATCCTGAAATGGGCTAGCAGAATAACAGATAACCATTCTATTCCTGAGGGGAAGTCTAAGTCAGGAGAGGAAATGGAGCTCAACACATTCAAGGCAATCCAATGGTTTGAGCTAACCACCCACAAGTGCTCGTTTCGGCCATTGCCTGAGAATGGGAACATTGTCGGAAAGTGATGATGTCCCAAAGGATTTCTACTGATAAAGATGATTCTGTGACTTCATCATGTACATAAATTATCTCCATATTAAATTTCTCATGGGAGGGGACTAACAAATCAACAAACAAACAAACAAACAAATATGGTACAATATCTCTGTGGAGGGCCAGAGGCATCCATCTTGATTTGTGGTCCTTGTTTATCGAGCATTCCTGCAGGGAATTTGAGAGGGACCATTATGCAAATACCCAGGTGCATGCCAAGACTGAGGGACTGAACTCTTGTTTCCAAGTGCTTCAAGATGCCTTGGCCTTGATAGGGTTTACACAACAATGGTGGGAGGCAGCTTGTGAGCATGTGGATGTAGTGTGGAGGGCCAGGAGTTCTGCATGTCTGGAGTACTCCCCATTCCAACAACAAAACCATTAGATACTAGGCTTGGCTCTGCACTGGATATCTGCAAAGTGATGGTCATTGTAACCGGCCATATTAAAGCCACAAGTTTACATTCAACCCTTCTTTGGTCACCAGTTATCACTTCTGTATGTTTTGACTGAGGGAAGCTAGGTTGTCTTCTTTCCCCTCTCTCATTCTCCAGTTTCTCCACTCAAGTATCACATTCCAGTGCACAGTAGAACACTCAATTGGTTGACTTCATTAAGTCTTTAACTGACGGGAAACCAGTGCTATTGAATGAGGCGTATTTATTTTTAAATGTAATGAGGTGTGAGCAGGGTCGTTCACCAAACCATTTGAACTCACTAGGTAAATAAACAAGACATCTGGATACATTATCATTGGACTGTCTTTGACTCTCCCCCACACTGCATAAGTGGAGATATCAGGACAGGCGTGGTGGTCAGTTGAGGAGAGGAAAGCCCCTCATCATCAGTTACTGTTAGTGGGATCTGTCTCTACTCTAGGGTTAGGGATGGATCGACATTTATAGAATGGTTAGCCTATCTGGAGGAAAATGGGGATCATGCTTTTTACATTTCAGTCAAGGGGAGGGTTTAGTCTTTTTAAATCTAGTCCAGGGGAGGTTCATGTAATTTGTCATTTATGAAATGTTAATATTTCTCAGTGTTTTAGAATTAGTTGCTTATTAGGCTATATATCGATGTGTGCCGCCCCTCATCTCTGATTCTCCTCTGCGTGCGCAATATCAAGTGGGCATATAAGCTATTTAGTGTGGTCTCAATCAAATGATCCATAGCTTATAGGCTACGAAGTGCATGCTCGGAGATGCACAGTCACAGAGCAAAGTTATATTTCTAAGATAGCTGCTGGGATGGTGTAAATACAACTAGTCTGCATTACACACTGCAATGGATATTCCATCCCTGAGCCCCGGCCTGCTCTGCTCTTGCTGATCCCACACTTGTTTGTGTGCTGCCTAACCAATGCTGTGCTGTGTAGGCCTATGGTGGCAGGTCAGGAGAGTCAAAGACCTAGTCCAAAACATGCAGGTGTACTTGCCGATAGCCTATGTTCTGGAGGTCAATGTTAATACTTTGCTACGACTACAATTGATTTTATAGAAAATAGAGTTATTGACCTCACAATAAGCCAGATTCTAGTAATATACATTGTGGTGGTGAAACTTGAAGCTGCAGCCACGGCACAATCAACCGGAAGGGGACAGCTCATGGTGCTGAAGATAGGCAAATTCCAGTAGACATAATTCATTTCAACCGTATTCATTTTAATTAGACTTTACTAACAACAATAGGGCTTTGTGTTGGAACCTATTTCTTCCTATTTAATAAATAATTAGTAGGCCTACCTGTTTGACAGACAAAATGTATGCTTTAGGTTGCTATATCCATAGATGTGTCTGTCAATTCCGCCCCCAACCATGCACTCTTTAAATAGACTACCTCTGTGTCAGTGAAGTGATGTTAAGTTAAAACCAAGACTCAAATTGAGGGGGTATGAGGGGGTATTCCATAGGCCTAACTTGTATTAAAGAAAACGGCAACAAAAAAAAACCTTGTTAGCTTAAGATTTTGAAGAAAATAAAACGGATTCGATTATATGAAGTGATCTATAAAGGCGCTTTGGTCCACAATGCTTTATGCTAGAAACAAGCTGTAAAATACCCGGGGAAAAATGACTCCAAAGCTTATGGGAATATCATGGTTTAGTTTATTTGACCTTCAGCGGCTGAGCTACAACCTATAGCCTTTGCTTTGCTTGGGAAGCAATCTAATTCTGTCACTATAGAAGATGTTTGAACCCAGACAGCTTTTAGGGAAACACTTATGACCTTCTCTCGTTGGGTTAAGCCACAGAAGAAGAGTAGCTAGCAGTTAAATCTTAACATTTTCTGCATCTACACAGAACTCAAACCGGTTGCGCGCGTGCGCCATCGTGCATACATTTATTTTGTCCCCCTACACCAAACATGATCACGACATGCAGGTTAAAATATCGACAAACTCTGAACCAATTACATTAATTTGGGGACTGGTCGAAAAGCATTAAACATGTATGGCAATTTAGCTAGTTAGCTTGCACTTGCTAGCTAATTTGTCCTATTTAGCTAGCTTGCTGTTGCTAGCTAATTTGTCCTGGGATATAAACATTGAGTTGTTATTTTACCTGAAATGCACAAGGTCCTCTACTCCGACAATTAATCCACACATAAAACGGTCAACCGAAACGTTTCTAGTCATCTCTCCTCCTTCCAGGCTTTTCATCTTTGAACTTATATGGTGATTGGCATCTAAACTTTCATAGTATTACCACTACGACCGGCAAAACAGTTTGTCTTTCAATTACCCACGTGGGCATAACCAATGAGGAGATGGCACGTGAGTACCTGCTTCTATAAACCAATGAGGAGATGGGAGAGGCAGGACTTGCAGAGCAATAATTTAAAAAGTAGGATTTCAAAATGTATTTTGCAACGCGACGCACATGCGACGCGAGCGGTGTAGTTACTCTGTCTGGGGTGGAAAGGCAGGCCTAACTTTTGAAAGTACTATGCTCAGATTCCAAATGACGTCTCAGATTGAATTATTTGCAGGGACAGTGATTTGACATTGGAGAAATATTGTAAAATGAACACATAGGTCTATCTCTGTCCATTCTTAGCCCGTAATTTCGGTAATTTGTGTGGTATTAAAAAATATTCTGCTAATATGTAAAAGGACGTAGAATTGCATGAAATGTTTATTAAAAAGCATTTTTTTCTCAGACCTGCAAATACGATGATAGATTAATGTAATGATTAAACTATAAAGGAGATCTTTGCACCCCTACTCTTGTCCACGGTGGTCTGCGAACCCACAACCTTCTGGCCCGCAGCCCTGTGCGCTATCAAAATTCATGCGTTGCCATGTAATGAGTATATGACGCAGAACAGTTCCTAAAACTGCTTATCTAAGGCTCTGGTCTGTCCAAGAAGTGAGGGTATCCATGTTCTCTGCTATCCATTTTGATTTCATAATTATTTTGGCCATAGGGGAGGGTCACTTGTTTTTTTTAAGCATTTAAGGAGGGTTTAGGTCAAATATATTTGCTGAAGGGAGGGCCATCCACTTTCATTTCGGAGCGGTCTGATTTTCTCCATGTAACCCTTATTATAAATAACATTCACTCTCTTAGTGGTAACCTGTGAAGTCTGCTGACTGGAGGGAGTGTTTCCATACTGTTGCTGCTTTGCTTCACATGTAGAAATACTGCCCACTTGTGTCTGAAAGAACATTACAGTCATCTGAGACCCTGAGAGTTGTAGCCTATCACAGCAGGGCAATGGTGCACTATTAAACAAAACATGCAAGTCCCACAAATGATAGACCACCCTAAAATCATATTAGGACGAAAGTGAAAAGAGTCTGGTAGCCTACTGAAGGCTCCAGTCCAGGTGAAGAGCAGGCCTCCAGATATTCCCAGCATGTGCTAGTCATGCACCATCTGGTTACGCTCTTCATGTAATCTCAATGAAATGCTAATGCAACATGAGGCCTTCCCATTTTAGCGCCTGTAGACAAGACCTTGTCTGTCTATGGGAATCATCTTTAGTTTTGTGCTGTGGCAAGAAAGGCTGGTGCGTCTGTGTTGCAGTGAAAGGGCACATGCTATAGTCACTAGCCAGGCTGCTGCAATTATCACTGTCATGTACACAGAGTGTACAAAACTTTGCTCTTTCCATGACATAGACCAGGGATGGGCAACTTTGATGGCGGCCACAAAAAACTGAACTAAAGAGGGGCCGCAGAGGCTCGTGGGTCTGCATAACCACATCCATAGCTCGGTCGGTAATTCAACCATACTTATTACAAGTTTAGAAAGCTGGCCGCTAGACTAATTCATCAATCTAAAAAAAAAGGGATGACATGGGCTAATTGAGTGACTGCTGATGCATAACCAAATTTCAAAATTGCACAATATGTATTCTATTATTCTGGCTCTCAACAGTAAGTTCCAACTGAGTTCCTAAAATAAATACAAATATATATATATATATTTTTGCGGTGAAATTGGTCCGCAGGCCTACAAAAGGGGAGCCAGTTGCCCATCCCTGACATAGACTGACCAGGTAAATCCAGGTGAGACATGGACTGTGTGCCATTCAGAGTGTGAATGGGCAAGACAAAATATTTAAGTGGGTGTCAGGCGCACCGGTTTGAGTGTGTCAAGAACTGTTTACTGTGTGCATCATGACTGGTCCACCACCCAAAGGACATCCATTCAACTTGACGCAGCTGTGGGAAGCATTGGAGTCAACATGGGCCAGCATCCCTGTAGAACACTCTCGACACCTTGTAGAGGCCATGCCCTGACGAATTGACGCTGTTCTGAGGGCAAAAAGGAATGGAACTCAATATTAGGAAGGTGTTCCTAATGTTTTGTCCACTGAGTGTAGTTCCCCCACACTCAGCAGTCAGAGAGCTGGGGTATGGACTTAGCCTGGCTCCACATGATCATTCTGACAGCATTGGTCACACTCCCCATCAGAGAGAGGGTCAGGCCCAGGGTTCTCCTATAAGTCTGGAGTCAGTAGTCAGGTGGCCATGTTGGACTGGTCAGACACATCCAGGTCCCGGACTTCATTTGCAACGTTAACAATGCTTTGATCACTGAATTACACCGGAATATTGTTCAAATCTGATTTTCCTGTTTCAGCATCATTTCCCCCCTCATTTTTTATCTATGGTATTTGCAATGAAGGTGAATATTATTTGAATAGGAGCATACTTGATTGATACAGTGGGGAGAACAAGTATTTGAAACACTGCCGATTTTGCAGGTTTTCCTACATACAAAGCATGTAGAGGTCTGTAATTTTGATCATAGGTACACGTCAACTGTGAGAGATGGAATCTAAAACAAAAATCCAGAAAATCACATTGTATGATTTTTAAGTAATTAAATTGCATTTTATTGCATGACATAAGTATTTGATACATCAGAAAAGCAGAACTTAATATTTGGTACAGAAACCTTTGTTTGCAATTACAGAGATCATACGTTTCCTGTAGTTCTTGACCAGGTTTGCACACACTGCAGCAGGGATTTTGGCCCACTCCTCCATACAGACCTTCTCCAGATCCTTAAGGTTTCGGGGCTGTCGCTGGGCAATACGGACTTTCAGCTCCCTCCAAAGATTTTCTATTGGGTTCAGGTCTGGAGACTGGCTAGGCCACTCCAGGACCTTGAGATGCTTCTTACGGAGCCACTCCTTAGTTGCCCTGGCTGTGTGTTTCGGGTCGTTGTCATGCTGGAAGACCCAGCCACGACCCATCTTCAATGCTCTTACTGAGGGAAGGAGGTTGTTGGCCAAGATCTCACGATACATGGCCCCATCCATCCTCCCCTCAATACGGTGCAGTCGTCTTGTCCCCTTTGCAGAAAAGCATCCACAAAGAATGATGTTTCCACCTCCATGCTTCACAGTTGGGATGGTGTTCTTGGGGTTGTACTCATCCTTCTTCTTCCTCCAAACACGGCAAGTGGAGTTTAGACCAAAAAGCTCTATTTTTGTCTCATCAGACCACATGACCTTCTCCCATTCCTCCTCTGGATCATCCAGATGGTCATTGGCAAACTTCAGACGGGTCTGGACATGTGCTGGCTTGAGCAGGGGGACCTTGCGTGCGCTGCAGGATTTTAATCCATGACGGCGTAGTGTGTTACTAATGGTTTTCTTTGAGACTGTGGTCCTAGCTCTCTTCAGGTCATTGACCAGGTCCTGCCGTGTAGTTCTGGGCCGCCAGGTCCTGGCGGTCTGACACAGGAGAGACATTGTCAGTGTGACACCGACACATCATTCATCTGCTAATTCAGCTCATATCTAGTTTGTTTGTGTGACTCCACTTGATCATTGATGCCCCACGAGGTGAGATTTTGCATGGAGCCCCAGACCGAGGGTGATTGACCGTCATCTTGAACTTCTTCCATTTTCTAATAATTGCGCCAACAGTTGTTGCCTTCTCACCAAGCTGCTTGCCTATTGTCCTGTAGCCCATCCCAGCCTTGTGCAGGTCTACAATTTTATCCCTGATGTCCTTACACAGCTCTCTGGTCTTGGCCATTGTGGAGAGGTTGGAGTCTGTTTGATTGAGTGTGTGGACAGGTGTCTTTTATACAGGTAACGAGTTCAAACAGGTGCAGTTAATACAGGTAATGAGTGTAGAACATGAGGGCTTCTTAAAGAAAAAGTAACAGGTCTGTGAGAGCCGGAACTCTTACTGGTTGGTAGGTGATCAAATACTTATGTCATGCAATAAAATGCAAATTAATTACTTAAAAATCATACAATGTGATTTTCTGGATCTCACAGTTGAAGTGTACCTATGATAAAAATTACAGACTTCTACATGCTTTGTAAGTAGGAAAACCTGCAAAATCAGCAGTGTATCAAATACTTGTTCTCCCCACTGTATGTAGCTGTACAATAATGGAGTAAACGCTTGCTTACTTGCTTATGGCGGCACAATGTGCAGGATGATGTCATGCCATAGCTCGCCGTTATTCATGACAGCTAGAAGGTCCCCTGTTCTGAGACCAGTGTCTCTGCATATGTTGTCCACACAGGTTTAATGTGGTCTTCCAGAAGGCCTGCGCCCATGAGAGAATACCCACAGTATGAGACTGCTGGTGGCTAGCTCGAGATGCCTGAAACAGTGACCAGCAAATCTCAGCCTCCTTAAAACATAGACAAATTGACACACAATGTAATAATAACTTTTTAATCACATTAAACAAAAGGGACTGCAGAGCAGGAACTCTGACATTCATCAGTGATGACCAACAGTTTGGCCATTTAATTTTACACAAAAAAATCTCCCCTCCAAGCCATAAGCAACTAATTAACAATATTTACATAGATAAAAATCCAATACCAAACCCCAATAAGCACTGAGCTTTCCAAATCAGTCAAACTGGAACCTTGAACACTGAAAGCTGGACCTGCTTATGAATGTGAAACACTATATAAACTAACTTTAAATCACAACTGCTGTTTCTTTACACATCTTCATATCATGTCCTTATCTGAACTGTATTCAACTATTTACACTTTTGTAAATGCACATGCTTTGTATAAGAATATTTCAGATCTTGATTCCTATAGTACAATGTATTTCTACTTCTGTCAACAGTTTGACTTGTGCCTCCATAAGGATAGCACCAATAACACAAACAGCCCCCTAAAGAAGATCCCAATAATGTTGGAATTATTCTGTTAGAAGTGTGTATCCTGTTCAACAAGAGTGATGTGACGTTTAAGTGGTAAATCTCTTAGTGGTTGATTCACATTGATAAATGTGAGGAGGGTTGAACAACAACAACTTAACCTGCCGTGGGTTTGCATTTGTGGTGCGTTGTGAGGCTAATGATTCAAGTGAATATGATCTTTTAACACGTCAAAGAATACAATAGTATTGCTTAAAAATGTGTGTGTGTGTGTGTGTCTGTCTGCTTTAGGCTACTGTGCTATATGCTGCATTCTACATGATGCTTTCCTAAATAGCCTGTACATGTGGTTAGCTGCCCACTGTAATACACTGCATATTGTCAAATGTACAAATGTTCGCTGCAGAGATTAAACGACCATAGAGGATGAATACATGCAGTTCAGAACATAAACCAATATTTCACACCATCCCGTAGGCTCATGGTTTGACTTAACAACAGTATTATACGTACATGAGCATTGGAAAACTGTGTAAATATGTAGAAATGAGTCAATAATACAATGAAAACACAGGTAAGAAATATTCACCTTGTGTATCCTGTCTCAGTATCCTTGCTCAGGTCAAAGACAGCAGCCTATGGTAGTAGTCAGAAGGGAGGCAGCTAAAATCACACAAGCACTCGGACGGACACAGACAGCGAGTGGATGCATAGATGGAATTGGAGATCCAGAGGTAAACCCAGTCAAGAGCACAGGACATGACCGATATCAAGATAACAGTTGAAGAGACTGGAACTCGAGGTTAAAATCCAATTGATATTCACATCTCAAATCTCCCCGGCAAAGTCAACAGAAAGTCATGTTATAGTAATATCTCTGTTGTTATACTTTTACTAATCTAGGCTTCGTTTAACTATACACTCCTATAGATAAAGTCAGAGGCAAAGGGCTTGAATAAGGCAGGTTTAAAAAAACTAACAAAAAAAACAGTTACGGATCAAGACGAATAACATCGTCAACAAAAAGCCATCAACAGTATGGGTGAAAACAACACAAATCCCTAAGTCAGTCCATAAAACAGACAGTGACATGGGCAAGTACTTTGTTTGTTCCTTTGAAACCCCATGTCTTTGTACAGTGAAGTCAATTGCTGATGTGAAACGTTAAAGGGATACTTTGGGATTTTGGCAATGAGGCCCTAACCCTTTATTTACTTGAAGGAAGTTAGAGGTAGTTTCACGAGCCACACCTATAGACTTCCAGTCATTGCGCTAACGCTAGTTAGCAAGGGATCGTGAAACTACCTCTAACTTCCTTCATACTGGACAGAGACATAAAAATTTTATCCACAAGTTCATCTGACTCTGGGGAAGGTCCCCATTGACACAACCCTGAATTATCCCTTTAATAACAAAACATAAATGAATCAGCTGGGCTTCAACTGTAACATATGAAACTCCCACCAACAAAAAAGTGTGACCTCAAATATATAAATATCAAGTACCTCTTGTCCCTTCTCTTTGAAAATAAAACAAAAAAATCTGAACTGTTGCCATAACATGAAAACCTATTTACATGTATGTACACATATTGAAGTAAAAGAGTCATATATATATATGTATATACTGTATATCCTTCCCTGATCAGTTAAGGCCAAAGTGCTATGGGTGCGCAGCTTCTCCAAACTTTGTATAGGCTGCATTTGCATTTAAATGTTCCTCATTTTTTCCCAAAACAAAATTACAAAAAGCAAAATAACATCAAGCTCACGAGGCTCTTAAACTAGTGCTACGTTCTGTCTCAAACATATAAAACTAAGTAACTCTTGCATCTAGAAGAAAACTACCAACCCTTTTTTACACCAGTTCATCTTTCTTCATTAGAAAAGCAAGCGTTGTACAGCATATACATAGTGCCAGCAGACATATGAGGACTGCCCAGGGACATCCTATGGGCTTCCTGTAATGCCCTCTACCACTGAAAGAGGATCATGGGTAGTCTGTGTGAGTCGAGGAGAGTTGTCCATTGTCCAATGCTGATGGAGAGGGTAACAGGGATATACCAAAGGCCTGGTTAACGCAGGTTTTGTAAGTACCCCCCCCCCCCCCCCCCGCTGTATGAGCAGGACTACAGTGTGACCAGAGTCTGGGGGTGAGCTCCAGGGATAAGGCCAATCAGAGCATGCCGAAGCCCTCACTGCCCTCACTGATGGCGAGCTTCAGCATCTTGTGCAGCTCCTCATAGGAGTCATAGGTAGGGAGGCACAGCTGGTTAAAACTAGAGAGAAAAGAATCCACAGAGTCAATTGACAGTTGTGTATGTGTTTATTCTACAACATGTGTAGTGTGTCTGTGCATTATTCAAGTAAAGAACTGAAACCAACTACATAGTACATGCATATGAGCCAAGTACGAATGTGAGTGTGAATGTGCATATACTGTAAATGTCCGTCTGAGTGTGTGTGTTTGTGAGGGTGCGTGCATGCCCGTCCACTCACCAGGTGTGTGCGGTGGGCAGGGTGCTGTGTGTGGGAGCAGCGATGATCTGGAAGGAGGGGCAGAGGGTGCTGAAGCCCCCGGGAGGCAGCTGGGAGGAGCCGGTGGTGAACTGCAGCAGGCGAGCCAACTCCTCCTGGGTGAAGCTGGACACCACAGCCCAGAACCACTTCATCACCTAGGACAACACAACACCAGAACACAGTCAGCATGGTGCTCAACACAAGCACATTTAACACATCTCCATCAATGCTGTAGCAAAGCAGTATCTTTCACCGTGTACTATGGGTCAGACCTAGTGATGTCACCCACCTTCTCTCTGAAGTGCCAAGACCCTCCTACGACCACAGCATGGGCCTTGAAGTCCTGGACATCGATATCCCCCGTACCACACAACAACAGCTAGGGACAAACAGACATTTAGACTAGAGGTCGACCGATTAATCGGAATGGCCGATTAATTAGGGCCGATTTCAAGTTTTCATAACAATCGGAAATCTGTATTTTTGGCCGTTTTTTAATTATTTTTTTAACACCTTTATTTAACTAGGCAAGTCAGTTAAGAACACATTCTTATTTTCAATAACGGCCTAGGAACGGTGGGTTAGCTGCCTTGTTCAGGGGCAGAACGACAGATTTTTACCCTGTCAGCTCGGGGATTCAATCTTGCAACCTTACATTTAACTAGTCCAACGCTCTAACCACCTGCTTTACATTGCACTCCACGAGGAGCCTGCCTGTTACGCGAATGCAGTAAGAAGCCAAGGTAAGTTACTAGCTAACATTAAACTTATCTTATAAAAAACAATCAATCAATCATAATCACTAGTTAACTACACATGGTTGATGATATTACTAGTTTATCTAGCGTGTCCTGCGTTGCATATAATCGATGCGGTTCGCATTTGCGAAACAGGACTGTCGTTGCTCCAACGTGTACCTAACCATAAACATCAATGCCTTTCTTAAAATCAATACACAGAAGTATATATTTTTAAACCTGCATATTTAGCTAAAAGAAATCCAGGTTAGCAGGCAATATTAACCAGGTGGAATTGTGTCACTTCTCTTGCGTTCATTGCACGCAGAGTCAGGGTATATGCAACAGTTTGGGCCGCCTGGCTCGTTGCGAACTAATTTGCCAGATTTTTACGTAATTATGACATAACATTGAAGGTTGTGCAATGTAACAGGAATATTTAGACTTATGGATGCCACCCATTAGATAAAATACGGAACGGTTCCGTATTTCACTGAAAGAATAAACATTTTGTTTTCGAGATGATAGTTTCCGGATTCGACCATATTAATGACCTAAGGCTCGTATTTCTGTGTGTTATTATGTTATAATTAAGTCTATGATTTGATAGAGCAGTCTGACTGAGCGATGGTAAGCACCAGCAGGCTCGTAAGCATTCATTCAAACAGCACTTTCATGCGTTTTGCCAGCAGCTCGTCGCTGTGCTTCAAGCATTGCGCTGTTTATGACTTCAAGCCTATCAACTCCCGAGACTAGGCTGGTGTAATCGATGTGAAATGGCTAGCTAGTTAGCGGGGTGCGCGCTAATAGCGTTTCAAATGTCACTCGCTCTGAGACTTGGAGTAGTTGTTCCCCTTGCTCTGCATGGGTAACGCTGCTTCGAGGGTGGCTGTTGTCGATGTGTTCCTGGTTCGAGCCCAGGTAGGAGCGATGAGAGGGACGGAAGCTATACTGTTACACTGGCAATACTAAAGTGCCTATAAGAACATCCAATAGTCAAAGGTATATGAAATACAAATGGTATAGAGAGAAATTGTCCTATAATTCCTATAATAACTACAACCTAAAACTTCTTACCTGGGAATATTGAAGACTCATGTTAAAAGGAACCACCAGCTTTCATATGTTCTCATGTTCTGAGCAAGGAACTTAAACGTTTAAGCTTTCTTACATGGTACATATTGCACTTTTACTTTCTTCCCCAACACTTTGTTTTTGCATTATTTAAACCAAATTGAACATGTTTTATTATTTATTTGAGGCTGAATTGATTTTATTGATGTATTATATTAAGTTAAAATAAGTGTTCATTCAGTATTGTTGTAATTGTCATTATTACAAATACATTATCAAAAATACAAATATATATATATTTTCTTATCGGCGGATTAATCGGTATCGGCTTTTTTTGGTCCTCCAATAATTGGTATCGAAAAATCATAATCGGTCGACCTCTAATTTAGACATTACAGGGCCATAAGAGTGACATTTAGAATATATGACAAGGGATGTACGCTTGGAACGTATGACAGTGAATGTGATTTTATGCAGCATACCTCCAGCTCATTCTCATCAAATATGGCCAAAAGGTTCTCTGGAACAAGTTCATTCAAACCTGCAATTCACAAAACAGTTTGTTGCCTATCCCCTTACAGAGATTCCAGATTAGACACACAGGTGAATGTGAAGAGGCCATACAATATCTACGTTTGTATCCTTACCTTTGAGAAAGTGCTCCACCTCGTCTCGCACCTGACTGGCGAGCCTGTACTGGGCCAGCAGGTTCAGATAATGCATCTTGTTCTCATTGTTGACAGCAATCTGAGCTCCTCCAGATATCAGCTCCACCACCTGCAGTGACAGAGTAACAGAGCTCAGGACATGACTGACAACACATACCGAACCTTACACACTACCTCTACTTTTACACACTCCACTTCTATTTAGGAGTCCTAAGCAGTCTGCCAAGGAAATCATATGGGTTTCTTCTGTTTAGTTATTGCTTTATTTTTTTCTGTGAGATGACTTGGTGGATAAGGGAAGTCATGTCAAATAGAATGATTGCCTCATCACCTTCTCCAGCTGTCCTGACTTGCTGTACTTCTCCTCGGCAAACACCAGGTCCATTTCACTGACATCATTGTTTAGGATGACACAGACTTTCATTTTGTAGAACTCCTGATCATCCGTCTCAAAGTACTGCCGTGGAAAATGAAATAAAAACACAGGAAAATGGAATTTAAATAAACAAATAAATAAACATTTTCTGTCAATTCAATTTATAAATAGTTTATATAAAATGACCACATGTAAAGGCCTATTTCTTATTACATTTTGAATTATACTCAACAAATAAAAAGGTACTTACTCATATTTGATTATTTATTTTATTTAGAACCTGTGCAAATGTTCAATGAAGCACGAAACAAAATATAAAATATGAATGTATAAAATCTAAAAAAGGTAAATAGAAAACACTTTCAACTATAGTTGCAAACAAAATAAATATAGGCCTAAAATATATATATTTTTTGGGGGGGCTTTCCTGTTTTGCATGTTATTTTGGCATTAATACATGTCACATACCAATTTGGTACCTTGGGTCAAGTGTTAGCAGCAACACACGAAACCCCCGTTTCTCGACCGTGTAAATTGGGGCCATGTCTTTGCAGATGTAAGTTGTAATGGCAGCTGTTATCTCCTTCCAACTTCATGATTCTTTGCCATATGGTGTGCCGCGGGCAAAAGCCTCTTGCAACGTCTAAGTCGGGGGTTTGTTTTGAGCACTCGACTGTACTTTTTTGGGTCTTATTCATAGACTCTCTCCGTACTGTTTCACATGATTCTTGCGTAGGTGGTAAAATAGGTTAGTGGTGTTTGAGCCTGTTGTCGGGACCGGCCTGCGGCATATTTTGCAGTGGACGGTTTTCTGGTCCATGTCAGAATTTTCATACCCAAACCACGTCCATGCGACCGAAGTAGCCCCTCTTTTAGGTACGAGCTCCGTGTCACCGTGCTCTGTGTCACGTTCACTCTCCTCCATGTTTGTTTGTGATGCAAATTTCCTTTCACACGACACGTGTGGAAGAACTCAAAGCGTTGTCCAATTGGCAAAAAATATTGCCGTAAAGAGTGTGATTTGCGACAACGAAATAAACAATAGAGCACAATATGAAACGATAAGACGCTTTTCTATTGTCACACGATATATATCGTCATATCGCCCAGCCCTAATACCAACTAGCCGAAGCATAGAGGTAAACATTGAGAGTGAGGTCTAACTCCAGTTCCTCTGAGCGGCTGTGGGACTGGGGTGGAGGATGTACCTTGTAGTTCATCCTGAGTCCGATGATCTGGGCTAGGAAGGAGCGGGTGAAGCGAGCACGGACCATCTGCTTGTAGGCCCCGCCCAGGGCTGACTCGTACAGGCACTTCCCCACCACGCGGCCGGCAAACTCATACATCTTCAGACGCAGGTGGGCTGGCCGCTCTGCATTGGGGTGGACCTGGGAAGACAGGCAAACACATTACCTCACTATCATATTGGCAAAGTCAGTGAATATTGACCCTAGCCGTATTGTGTTAGTTGTGCTGGTGAGAAGGGAGGTCTTACCAGGCCCTGGTTGTCGTCACTGAAGCGAGTGAACAGCTGATTGGTGGTGTCAAACAGGGTCTTACAGATGAGCTCAAACCACTCCCTTCGCGGCCCTCCCCAGTCCAGAGCTAGGGGCCAACACAACACACATACTTAGTCATTCAACAGCGCTTACCACAAACAACACCAGCTGACTGTACTGTCATCTTCTGTATGTTGAGTGTTGATCTTACCTTCCTCATCCTGGAACACCACCTCAAAGTTCTTACTCCAGTCCGACACGGAGAAGTTCCGGGTGGATTTCAGAGACTGGGGAGAGAAAGATTTTAAAACATTGTAATTTTCAATTTCCACTCATTGTCATCATATGAGTCTGCTGTAGCAGTTCTTAATCTCACTGCGGCTCGGAGAGTAGTTGCACGGTGGGTTCACTCACCGAGTCCAGGATGCAGTGGCGTGTGATCTTCAGGCAGGTCTTGGTGCGAGGTCTCTTGGAGTGGATGTGTCTGAGCTCCCTCTGGAAGAAGCTCACCTTGTCCTGGAACGTCTCCGAGCCTCCTGTCAACGGCATAAAAAACATACAGATCTTAACCATGTACTCCCCATGGACACTGAATTGGAAGAGGAAAGAAACTAGGGCTGACCCCATTTAGTCGACTGGTCGGTAGGCTGTTGGTTGACCAAGATTTCTTTAGTTGAGCAGTAGCAAAAAATAAATACAAACGTTAATGGTGTAGACACCTGTCTGATTGGCACCTGTCTGAGCGGACTAATCCATTATAGAGGCTGTAGGGATGGCATAGTCCATCACTCTAAGACATGTGCTATTGAAATTGTATATGGTTATATTATGTAAGAACAATGGCGCAACACTAATAACAATTATATTATTTATAACAAATGCGCTTTCTCCCATGTTGGATAGCGGTCGCAGTTCTGAAACATCAGTGCGCTGTTGAATTGGCACCTTTTCCTAGACCAGCAAAGTTAACCAGCATATTGGTGTTGAGAACAATGCGGTTGAGGCAGCAGTGGAGTTAGGAGACGAGAAAACAGCCCTTGCCTTAATTGCCTAAGAAAAGTGAGGAGAGAGGAAACCAACTTAATTAGGTCTATAATCAATAGCCTAACTGTTAAATGTGCCTGGCTATATAAATCATCCATGTACAGAAATGTACAGAAATAAGACAGATCCTGCTTCTGTTGCCAGTTTGAGTGTTTGTTTAATAGCCTGCTGATTCTGTGAGCACCAAGCCTCATGTAACCACAACATGTTGGATAAACAATTTCACAAATTCGGCTGTTTATAATCTTTGCTATGCTGTAATAAAGGCATTGGACTTTTTTCCCATTAGAACAGCCTCTCTGGTATTATTTATAATCTATTTAGTGTTGTTTACACTGTTCTAAATGGTCAGGAAAATTATATTTATAATAATAACCCTCCTTATTGTTATTATTATTATTATTGATTGTCAATATAATAATAAGTAATGCCATTATAATTAGTAGGCTTAGTATAGCAGCCTTCCCCTTTACCTCCTGAGCGATCAGAAAACATTCCCCCGTTTTGAGTTTATTTGTCACGTCCTCTGCATCCATTTTTCTGTCACGTGTTACGGTGTTCAGAGTTCATCACCAATTAATTGCTGTGATTATGATACAGTGCGTTTGGAAAGTATTCAGAACCCTCGACTTTTCCCACATTTTGTTACGTTACAGCTTTATTCTACAACGGATAAAAATAAATAAAATCTTCATCGATCAACACACAATAACCTCAAAGCGAAAACAGGCTTTTAGACAATAAAAAACAGAAATACCTTATTTACATAAGAATTCAGACCCTTTGCTAAGAGACTCGAAATTGAGCTCAGGTGCATCCTGTTTCCATTGATCATCCTTGAGATGTTTCTACAACTTGATTGGAGTCCACCTGTGGTAAATTCAATTGATTGGACATGATTTGGAAAGAGCCCCGAAACAGGATTGTGTCGAGGCACAGATCTGGGGAAGGGTACCAAAAAAATGACTGGAGCATTGAAGGTCCCCAAGAACACAGTGGCCTCCATCATTCTTAAATGGAAGAAGTTTAGAACCACCAATACTATTCCTAGAGCTGGCCACCAGGCCAAACTGAGCAATCGTAGGAGAAGGGCCTTGGTCAGGGAGGTGACCAAGAACCTGATGGTCACTCTAAAAGAGCTCCAGAATTTTTCTGTGGAGATGGGATAACTTTCCAGAAGGACAACCATCTCTGCAGCACTCCACCAATCAGTCCTTTATGGTAGAATGGCCAGACGGAAGCCACTCCTCTGTAAAAGGCACATGACATTCCGCTTAGTTTGCCAAAAGGCACCTAAAGGACTCTCAGACCATGACAAACAAGATTAAACTCCTTGGCCTGAATGCCAAGCATCACGTCTGGAGGAAACCTGGCACCATCCCTGCGGTGAAGCATGGTGGTGGCAGCATCATGCTGTGGAGATGTTTGTCAGTGGCAAGGAATGGGAGACTAGTCAGGATCGAGGGAAAGATGAACGGAGCAAAGTACAGAGAGATCCTTGATGAAAACCTGCTCCAGAGAGCGCAGGACCTCAGACTGGGGTGAAGGTTCACCTTCCAACAGGGAAACGATCCTAAGCACACAGCCAAGACGATGCAGGAGTGGTTTCGGGACAAGTCTCTGAATGTCCTTGAGTAACCCAGCCAAAGCTCGGACTTGAATCCGATCAAACATCTCTGGAGAGACCTGAAAATAGCTGTGCAGCAACGCTCCCCATCCAACCTGACAGAGCTTGAGAGGATCTGCAGAGAATAAGGGGAGAAACTCCCCAAATACAGGTGTACCAAGCTTGTAGCGTCATAACCAAGAAGACACGAGGCTGTAATCGCTGCCGAAGGTGCTTCAACAAAGCGTCTGAATACTTATGTAAATGTAATATTTCAGTCTTTTTTATTTCTAAAAACCTGTTTTTGATTTGTCATTATGGGGTATTGTGTGTAGATTGATTTAATACATTTTAGAATACGGCTGTAACGTAACAAAATGTAGAAAAAGTCAAGGGGTCTGAATACTTTCCGAATGCACTGTACTATAAGTCAGGCCCTATTGGTCACGTGCATGCGATGCATACATGTGTCATGTAAAGAGAGCAAGGGTTGAGGGAATAGAGAATGTAAATGGCTCTAATTATGTTGCAGCTTTAGCAACACGGACAGCGGCATTAACACTGTTGATATTCTGTGGTGGTCGCTGTAGTGGGGAGGAGAGGGTGCTAGTCACACAGTGTCATTTTCTTACACACAATCAAATCAAGTGCGGTTGGACTCCCTCTAGTCATTAGGGTGTCTTAATTATTTAATCAAACAGTGAGCTTAAAGCATCGGACAAGCTCAGTGAATATAGTTGATTTGATTAAAATACATAGCATGTGTCTATATATGGAAAATGCAAGTTTTAAAAAAGGAAACCAACCAATATTCTTGTGCAGGAAACGGATGAAGGTGGCAGCCATGATGTTTCTGTCTTTACAGCTCAGCTCCACTGGCGGCTGGATCCCATCATCCACCACTAGAGTCAGGTACTTGTGAACGGGGTCAGGGCCATAGTATGTGAACTGGGAGGGACAGAAGAGGAGGGTGAACACACCAGCTAATTAAATCTACTGATAAAAGGTCAGAAAGCATTATGTGGACATCGTACAGTGTTTCAGAGCAGTTCTGCTTGTCCTACCTTTGTCCCTGGACACACTCGAAAGGTAAAAAGGCGCCATGGAATAATTTTCAGGTAAAACTCCTTCACGGACAGTTGCTGTGTAGCAGAAAAGTAAATTTTCCAGTCAATGACAAGTCTGCAACACACCCAACTGTAGAGCATGTCCTATTTCTATAAAAATAGCCTTCCCTTTCTATCCCCTCTTCACCCACCTTTGGGGATATGTAGCAGTAGACCTTTTTGGGTTTCTTGACCTTCTCTGGCTGGTCTTCTACAGGGGAGTCATGCTCGACCTCCTCGTCCCCCATGGAGGGTCGACTCTGCGGGGCCATCAGAGCCGAGGCTGGGAGCTGCCACGAGGAGTTACTGTAGTTACTGTAGTTCCCTGTGCCGTAGAGGTACGCCTCAAAGTAGATGCTGATCCCTGGAGTTGACACGTTCTTCTCCACACAGTTCTTCTCATTCTCTGTGGGGGAGGTGGAAGAGTAGCAGTTGAAACACAGGAGCGATGTAAGAGATTTTACTACACAAAGAACAAAAGTCTTCATATACACTGTACATGATCTAATATTGAGTATGATAGGCTGACTTGCTGAAATATTTCCTTCACCTCGGCCTGTGTAATCGTACCCTAAAATAGGACCCTTACTCACCACTGAGAACGATGATGTCAAACTCCCCATTGCTGATGGGCAGGTCGTTATAGGAGATGCGTGCCCGGAAACAGCCCTTCTTCCTAAGGGTGATCTTCAGCAGTACCTGGCACAGCTGCTTGTTGGACGTCACTGACTTACTGTAGTACTCCTCCAGGCTGTCGTCATCCACTGTGCCCAACTGATAGGAGGCAGACACAAAATGGATTCCCAGTTTCCACTTTCACAGTCTAAAATCCAGAAACAATTGACTTCAGGCTGTTATATGAGGATTGTTATATTGGGTCTCAAGTGTCTTACCGAGTGGACGTGGACACTGTAGTTGACCTCGTCTATGAGTGAGGTGGAGTTACTGGTGGGGTTGCCATACTCGTCCCGGGGCTCAATCTGCAGGGTATGCTGCTGGCCATATACTAAGACCAGCGTGGAGAAGTGGTAGGCTATCTTCGTTTTAGATGGGACCACTGTCCCTGAAATGAACACAGAAAATAAGGGAAACAGATGAGCATTGAAGGAACGTTTCAAATTAAAGTATGTAGTGTTTACCAGTATAATACATGCAATGGCCCTGAGACAGAGAAAAACAACTCTCTTTCATTTACACAAAGGTTCAAGTTGCTTCCATGTTAAGGGAGCATTTCAACACGTATCAAGCCTGATTGATCAAAGCTGTAGAGCATGATGACAAATTAAATCATTCCAAACATTGTAATAAACAACCAGATGAAAGTCAAATGTTCCCGAAAAATATTGATTTTGTCTTAAATAAACTTGATGTCATGATCAGCATCACATCATGCTATATTTAGTAAACAAAGCTAAACTACAAACCAGATTGTGATGAAGAATACTATTAACAGCCTTATTATCGTGCTATGAGGACAAGCAATGGAAAGAACATTGGAAGAAACATTGGCATTAGAATAAGGGGTATCAACATTTCTGGTCTGGGTGGCCATTCATTCATTCCTACTAGGCAACTTCAAAGTTATGTTCTTTATGAGCAAAAGCACATGATTATCAATATCACTTACTTAAATGTCATCCATGCTTTGTATTAAATCTTACAAATATAGCACAGTCCTGTCCTGAAATGGGTTACTTACACAGCCCAAAAGGTCATGACCTTACCTGGCTGGAATATCTTGTAGTAGGGGCTGTAGGCCACGTTGAGTCCTCCTAGTTTGACGGCCACCTCGTAGCGTCCGGCCTTTCGGACAGTGAAGGTCACTTTGACCACGTTGGACTCAGGCTCCTGCAGAACCTCCTGGGTGACGGGGATGTCTAGGGCCAGCTCTATGTGGGTGATGTTGACCCTTAACCCCACGGGCCGGTGGGCAGGG
This sequence comes from Salvelinus alpinus, assembly GCF_045679555.1. NCBI lineage: Eukaryota > Metazoa > Chordata > Actinopteri > Salmoniformes > Salmonidae > Salvelinus > Salvelinus alpinus. The sequence goes on from NC_092094.1 coordinate 84,060,409, forward strand.
AAGGGCTGGCCGTTCTTATAGAAGAGCTGGGGTAGAGAGTCAGAGAAAACCATGAGAAACCATGGCAGGAAGTCTAGCACCACAACTTGTGCCAGAACACCATCCTGCCAACAGTCTATTCATTGTGTGCTTTATGATCCCAATAGAAACCCAACAAACAAGCCAAATAACAGAATGACTGATTTCAATCTGCAGAAACAAAAAAAACTACATCCAAATGTATCCTTCCTCCACACTCTTTAATACTTGATGTAGGTTGTTGTGTTTTAATCATACAGTTTCAAACAGAAACTAAACTCTTAAAATCCAGAAATTACTGAAGCAGACTTCAGATTTCAAGCCATTAGGTGGGTAAGGATCTTACCTGAACACAGAAGCTCATAGTTTGGCCCACTTCCTGTGGGTCCTTCCAATCCCATGACACATTGCAGGAGCGCGGGTCCAGGTAGTTCCCCCGTACATAGTCGTAGATGCTGCGGTCGCCCCTCCTCCCAGGGTCATCATTCTGCAGGAAGCTAACCACCCGCGCAGCGAGCTCACATAGGAACTTGATGGTAAAGACAAACGCTATGATGGAAACAGTAATTCCACCTGACAGGGGGAGACATTGTGTCAGAGAGCTAAATGTGATTAAATGCACAGCACACTGAGGATGGCTCATACATATCTCATTAGTAGAGAGACCATTTGCAATGCAATATTACTTCAAAGAATGCCCTCCAGGTCTATTTGATTTAATGAACTGCAGATAAGCAGTAACTGTATGGGTAAAGCCTGAAAGTCATGGGACACAAACAGTATCACAAGTTCAAATATGTACTAGTATTTCAACAAGTTCAAAGTTCTTCCTGATAATTCTTAACTACAAGTTAGTTTAGACTCCAGGCCTGGCTGACAGGCACCCATCCCCTACTTCAAACAGCTACGGTCAGTAGAACTCACTCACCAATCACGTAAAACATGAGGTCCCTTATCAGAAAGCAAAGTGCCACAGTACAGCCAAATATAAGAGCTCCCGCTGAAAGAGAAACAAAGACAGACAGCATACTTCACTTGACTTTCACAGCACAGAAGGAGCTTTCAACAGACATTTCATATAAAGCTGACGTGCTCTAGTGTACACCATTCATTCTGAGGCATACTTACAGATCAACTTGGAGGATTGACTTGTATTTCACTTTTGTTTTCTGATTCATCTGTAGATAATAAACCTTTAAACGTAGCACACACCCAGGTTGGACTCTGCATCCAGGACATTCATCAGGAAACCTATTAGGTCCATGTTGTCCTGCACTAGCCAAGTACTGCAGTATATGGACTAGGGCTGACCCCATTTAGTCCACTGGACGATTGTTTGGTCGATAGGCTGTTGGTCGACAGAGATTTCTTTAGTCAAGCAGTGGCTTAAGAATGTATGACACATGAGACACCTGTCTGATACACGCCTGTCTGAGTGGACTAATACATTGCGGAGGCTGCGTGGGTGGCACACCAATATCACCAGTACTACTAATTACAATGTTTGTTTGGTTACGGTCATTTCTGTTAATGCATTCAATATAGTACTATTACAGTCTAACCGTCATTGTAGGAGTGGACACGTTGTTTGCAGAGCGCACAACCTATGCTACACTTGTGAGAAAAAAAGTTGTGGTTTATTTAATTCTATTTACGAGTAGTCAATTTATTTATTGTCTTTTGTTTGGAGCGCTCCTGTCAATCTTGAGTACGCACCTGATTTCGCATAGAAGTAGGCCTAGGCTACCTGGCCTGGGCGCAAATGTAGGCCTATAAATGTTCCCGTTTGGGGATTTGATACCATTTTGAATTGTCTTAACTCACCACCACTGTGGAGCTTCTCAAAGTAATTTTGTCTTCGCCTTAAACTGCAAGTAAATTAAGTCTGTTTTTACATCCATTGAGAATGACAAAAGTTGTGTGTCTGAGCTCACCAGCGTGGGAAACTCTCGAGGGCCCAGAATATTTTATACAGTGTTGCAAGTTTGCTAGCATGAGCTTCAGGCCAGACCAAGTTAATGGTTGATACAATGTTTCAAGTTCATTGCAGAAAGGCCATGCATAGCAAATATGATTAATAGGATATTTATTTTTAAAATCAGGATATTTTCTACCTGCAGTCTGCAATGTTTTTAATTTGTTGGCTTTATGTAGGCTATTTTTAAATATTGTCAATGGCAATAGAAGTTACTTTTAGATTTGTATCATTTTAATTTAGATAGAATTTTGATTAACCACATAACATTGATTGAGATATGAAGACATTATAAATTAAATTAAACTGTTCCATGAAAATGTGCATATGAAAATCAAAACTGGTTCGCAGATCAGTAGAAACGGTACGATAACTTGGCACTCCAAATTGAAAAGGTTGCCGACCGCTGGTGTAGCCTATTACCGGCAACTTCAGGAAAGTAATGGCAGAATCTGCGAAGGCCAGATCTCCCTCTTTAGTAATTTGTGCGTCTTCATTTTTAATCGCAGTGCTTAAAGCATCAGACAAGCTCAGTAGCTTACACATAGTTGATTTTATTCAAATATAGGGTGTGTCTATATATATGGAAAAATACACATTTACAAAAAAATATATTTTGTACTTTTTTTCTCCTCAATTTCGTGTGGGGCGGCAGGTAGCCTAGTGCTTAGAGCGTTGGACTAGTAACCGAAAATGTTGCAAGATTGAATCCCCGAGCTGACAAGGTAAAAATCTGTCGTTCTGCCCCAGAACAAGGCAGTTAACCCACTGGTCCTAGGCCGTCATTGAAAATAAGAATTTGTTCTTAACTGACTTGCCTAGTTAAATAAAAGGTACAAAATAAAATATCCAATTGGTAGTTACAATCTTGTCCCATCGCTGCAACTCCCGTACAGACTCAGGAGAGGTGAAGGTCGAGAGCCATACGTCCTCTGAAACATGACCCTGCCAAGCTGCACTACTTCTTGACACACTGCTCGCTTAACCTGGAAGCCAGCTGCACCAATGTGTCGGAGGAAACACCGTCCAATAGGTGACCGAATTCAGCATGCATGTGCCTGGCCCGCCACAAGGAGTCACTAGAGTGCAATAGAACAAGGACATCCCGACCGGCTAAACCCTCCACTAACCCAGACGACGCTGGACTAATTGTGTGTCTCCTGGTCACGGCCAGCTGTGCCACAGCCTGGGATCGTGACCCGGGTCTGTTAGACCGCTGCGCCACTCGGGAGGCCCACATTTAAACATTTCAATCGATTGGTCGAAAGAACAGACAACTCTCGGTTGACCAGGTTTTTTTTTAGTTGGGAACAGCCCTAATGTGGACACTGTTAATTCACTGATGCACCACATAACAAAGGCAAATCAAGATTTTCCAGGAATAGGAGTTAGGTATCTTCTCTGACGCCAACAATAGCCTATCACAGGAAGCATAGCTATTTGCTAATTGAGAGTGTATAGGCCAATGAGAATTGGTGTGTGTACTACAATATGTAAATTAGGATAGGAAATGGTACATTGGAGAATTGTAATGTAACAACATAGGCCTAGGCTACCTTCTTAACATAATGTGGTTGCAATTTTTTGTGGGGGGGGGGGGGGGGGTGAAAGATTTGATTTATGATTACGATTTTTAAAATCCAAAACATCCATGTACAAACAACAACAAGCAGACGCACACAAACATCCACAACATCATCCCCGCCCAGACCCACCTGCTCACACCCCCATCTTCAGCACTAGTATTACTCTCCCCCACATGACTTCAAACCGCACCATTTTGTATCTCTCCGTCGCCTACGCACATTTAGATAATAAAGCATTTGAAATTTCCATTGTGTTAACGATTTATTTCCAGTTAAGTATACGTTTTCTCAAGATGATTGATGAGAAAAGTATCGTCAGGCCCATCGGGTATCTCACTGCACCCTAATATGCCATGTCTTGAAATATGCAGACAGACGGATTATAAGTACATTTACATTGTAATATTCTGACAGGCAATTTTCTAACTCCTCCAATAACTTTTGGGCTTTATAGCATTCCCAGAAGGCATGGATTATTGAGTCATTGTTCGTTTTACACTTAAGACATGACCCGTTGCGCTGTAGAATGTAGCATGCGCATCTTCAATATGTACCCATTGTTCCTCTTTAATACATTTAACTATATATCACAAGTAAAGTCCCTGAGTGGCGAGTTGATACAATTCCAGGTCTGGAAGGTTAAAACCACCCTCTGACTTAGGAAGATGTAAAACTTTCCTTTTTATTCTATGAGTTCTATTTACCCATATAAAGTCTGTTATGACTGAGTACTTGTTTAAAGAATCTATTTGAATCTATTATTTTTACTATTTCCATAATTTTGTTTTTCCCCCCATGCAAATCTTCTATCCTGAGATTTTAGAGTATTCTGAAAATATCTTTAGCAAAGGGGGGCAATGAGTTTTCAATATTGGTCAGGTACAGTGCATTCAGAAAGTATTCAGAACCCCTTCTCTTTTTCCACATTTGGATACGTTACAGCCTTATTCTACAATGGATTAAATAAATAAAAATCCTCAATCTACACATAATACCCCATAATGACAAAGCAAAAACAGATTTAAAAAATGTAAATAAAAGAAATACCTTATTTACATAAGAATTCATACTCTTTGCTATTAGACTTGAAATTGAGCTCAGTGGCATCCTGTTTCCATTGATCATCCTTGAGATGTTTCTACAATTTGGGAGTCCACCTGTGGTAAATTCAATTGATTGGACATGATTTGGAAAGGCACACACCGGTCTATATAAAGTCCCACAGTTGACAGTGCATGTCAGAGCAAAAACTAAGCCATGAGGTCAAAGGAATTGTTCGTAGAGCTCCGAGACAGGATTGTGTCGAGGCACAGATCTGGGGAAGGGTACTAAAACATTTCTGCAGCATTGAAGGTCCCCAAGAATACAGTGGCCTCCATCATTCTTAAATGGAAAAAGTTTAGAACCACCAAGACTCTTCCTAGAGCTGGCTGCCCGGCCAAACTAAGCAATAGAGAGAGAAGGGCCTTGGTCAGGGAGGTGACAAAGAACCCAATGGTCATTCTGAGAGAGCTCCAGGGTTCCTCTGTGGAGATGGGATAACCTTCCAGAAGGACAACCAGCACTTCACCAATGAGGCCTTTATATGGTATAGTAGCCAGAATGAAGCCACTCCTCAGTAAAAGGCACATGGCAACCCACTTAAAGTTTACCAAAAGGAACCTAAGGGACTTTGACCATGAAAAACAAGATTCTCTGGTCTGATGAAACTAAGATTGAACTCTTTGACCTGAATGCCAAGCGTCCCGTCTGGAGGAAACCTGGCACCGGCAGGGACTGGGAGACTAGTTAGGATCGAGGGAAAGATGAACGGAGCAAAGTGCAGAGATCCTTGATGAAAACCTGCTCCAGAGCGCTCAGGACCTCAGACTGTGGTGATGGTTCACCTTCCACCAGGACAACGACCCTTAGCACACAGCCAAGACAATGCAGAAGTGGCTTATGACAAGTCTCTGAATGTCCTTGAGTGACCCAGCCAAAGCCCGAACTTGAACCCGATCGAGCATCTCTGGAGAGACCCGAAAATAGCTGTGCAGTGACGCTCCTCATCCAACCTGACAAAGCTTAAGAGGATCTGCAGAGAAGAATGGGAGAAACTCCCAAAATACAGGTCTGGCAAGGTCTGGCAAGGTCTGGCAACGTCTGGCAACGTCTGGCCAGGTCTGGCAAGATAAGTTGGCTAATGTTGCTCAACATTTCTCTGGCTAACTAACGGAAAATTCGATCCAGCTAGCAAGATACTTAAAATACTTGTTCCACCACACTTTCTCCCTCACCTCAAACTTTCCAAATGTCAGTTGTTTTTCGGTTATAGCTCCTGAAGTACGCATCATCACCTTCTCACCCCCGTCTCCGTGGTCAGGCTTCTCACCTAACGTTACCTCTTCGTTACCGTTCAGGGGACGCGATGCTGTAACTGGCAAGCTGCCTTTCCAGAGCGCGCGCTGATGCTGTAACTAGTAACCGGTTGTCTCCTCTTTCTGCAGTCGCGTGCTGCGCTGCATTCTGTTGCTATGTACACGATTTTGCTCCAGTATTGCTAGAAAAAAGAAAAAAAACGCGCATCACTCGTTCGTTTACAGCCAGTAGTAATCCAACCTCCCCCTGCCAAAGTTCTCATTGGATCTACACGAATCACGTAGGTCACCTATTTTAGATTCAAAACGGCGAATTTCGCCGAAAGGTGACTAGTTTGCATCGCTGATAATTGCTTCGGGGTTGTTGAGTCTTAGAAGGCTGTAGGATCCGTCCAATTGTTGTTTAATTCAGATTTATATAGATTTTCATAGAAGCTTTTAAAATGGTAATTAATCCCGTTGTTGTTTCTAATGAACGAATTTGTATCTTTATCTTTTAAAATTATAACTGGTTTGGCGTGTAATCGTTTTGTGAGGGCTGCGAGATTTTTAACAGGTTTATTTGCCATTAAATAGTATGCTTTATTTGAGTTTAACCTGGATTTGTTGGCTCTCTTCAAAAGTAAATCATATTCCTGCTTATGTTCAGAAATTTTATTTTCTTCTTTACTTTGTACGGATTTTGTATGTACGTTTTCTAAAATAGAAATTCAAATTAAATAAAAATAAATCACTAACTCAGATGTAACTTTTGCAGACTAATGAGATTATCATGCCGTTAATATACCTTAAAAGTATCCCAAATTATAAATCGGGGAAATTCTTTCTCTATCCTCCATGTCTACATTTGTAATGGTAAATGTTTAAAAAAATATATTTATGTATTTAATACATTTCGGGTCTTGAAGATGCACTCTGTTCATTCTCCATATTCGGTTGCGGAGTGTATTTTCTGTTGGTGTAATTAATCATGATACAGGTGTTCTGTAAATTATTTGTAGAGATAGCATTTTTTTCAGTCTCTTTGAAGGTTCCTTGACTTTGCCTTTTTTATTGCTACTTCTGTCAAACTTATCAACTGTATTATTTAGGTCTCCTGCTAAGATAATAGTTCCTGTCTGGATTTGATCTAATATAGCTAAAATTCCATCTAAAAACACCAGATTTGCCTATTAAATCAACGTGTAATCTTTTACCATGTAAGGTACAATTCAACATTAGAAAATGTCCTTTTTGGTCTGTGTGCTCAGATATAACAGAAAGGGGTGTATTCTTATTTATCAGCATGCCTACACTACTGCTGTTACTACAGTAGTTGGCAGTAGGGCTGGGCGATATGACCTAAAACTCATATCTCAATTCTTTAAACTTATAAGTGATTCAAGATATATATATATATTTTTTTTTTAAGTTCTCTCTACATAAGCTTTGTTGTACAATTAAAAAGGTTAAATACACTGCTTTTAAAACAGTCACCAAAATTCTAATGAATTGAGAGCTTGTGAAATTATACCTAGGCTGAATATATATGCCTTCCACAACCATAAGACCCACTAATAATGTAATTATTTTATCAAAAATAGTTGTACCTTTTTTGTTGTTGCAATAATCACTGATTTGGCTTTCAGGTCCGTCTATAAAAATGCTATTTCTGTAACAAATTTAACCAAAACCATGCATAATGCACATTCAGTAATAATGTTGAGGGAATTATATAAAATGAACACCGGTCTCATAAACAATCTCTCGAGCACAAGCCCATGTGCTAATGAGTAGCCAGCTAATATTTATATTTCAAGTTTAGCCAACTTGGATCTAGGTATAATTTCAGAAGCTCTGAATTCAGCTAGCAAGGCGAAACAGTTGAATTGTTATGAACACACCCTTCTGTCCGTCTCCAACTGTTTGAACAGCATGCTAGCCTGTCCACTTTGTTCACATGTTGAAATAAGTGGCCTACCTTGTTTCTCAGAATGAGAACGAGTTGCCAATTCCTTATAATTGTTTTATGCTTATTGCACATTTATAAAAGACAGACTAAACAGCTAGTATAACAATCTTTATTTGACTAAAATGCTGCTAGCGATACGTGGTACCGTAACCCATGGGCGTGCAACAAACTGAGCATACATTTTCCAGAATAATTGTTCATTGGTACATCCGTTTTATTAGTGTCTGCTCTGCTTGAAATGTAAGGAGTTGAAACATAAATAGGGTATGGTTCGAAAGGTTCACGTTTCCTCTATTACAGTAAAATAATGTCTCAATGTGTTTCGGTGTCCATATGAACGATTCCGTTGGACCAAACCTCAAATAGCGAGTTGAAACCGTTTGTCAGAGAGGAAGAAGTGATCTCCCATCTTAGTTGTTGTGAGTGGTAGGGGGAGGGGCTTTGGAGAAAGAGGCGGGACAACGACTACCATTGTTAGGGTGGAGACATGAGCATCTCGTTATTATATACAAATCTCTGGTGGAAATGGGAAGGTGCACAGCACAGAAGGAGCGAACGAGATGAGACCAAAAAGACAACATGAAAACAAGCAGACAAACGCTCATAAAAAAATAAAATAAGAATTCTGCGACACAGGCATTTGGAATATCAGGCAAAAACATTCATTTGAATTAATTCGATATATCGCTCAGCCCTAGGTGGCAGCATAGGCCTCTCCAACCCAGCTCCTCTTTAAATATTACATTTCTCCTTTTTTGAAATGTAACTCCTGCAGGAAAACCACATATGCTGACAATCTCTAAGTGTTCAAGAACCATATGCTTTTCCCCCATCATGAAGCCTGTGCACATTCCATGTAATCAATCAATCAAATGTATTTATATAGCTCTTCTTACATCAGCTGATGGCACAAAGTGCTGTACAGAAACCCAGCCTAAAACCCCAGACAGGAAGCAATGCGGGTGTAGAAGCACGGTGGCTAGGAAAAACTCCCTAGAAAGGCCGGAACCTAGGAAGAAACCTAGAGAGGAACCAGGCTATGAGGGGTGGCCAGTCCTCTTCTGGCTGTGCCGGGTGGAGATTATAACAGAACATGGCCAAGATGTTCAAATGTTCACAGATGACCAGCAGGGTCAAATAATAATAATCACAGTGGTTGTAGAGGGTGCAACAGGTCAGCACCTCAGGAGTAAATGTAATAAGTTGGATTTTGTTGATCTTTACTTGTATACAATCAAAGTTAACCAGATAAAACATTTTAGCAGTCGTATAAGGGCAGTGGGCCATTTCATGAAATGGGAGAGTCATACATCGTATGAATACATAGTTATTGTATACTTTACATCTATAGAGCGTGTGAACATGCAAGCTGAACAGACATTTAACAGAAAACATACAAAAAACAAAGTAAAGTACTTTTGTACTTTGAGGTGCTATGCCTTTTAGGGCTTTTAAGCTCCAACTCCTCTCCTAGTGTACCAAAGGTCTGAGGATTATGTCATTGTACATAGATGAGTGGAGGCCTGACACACACCTAAGAGAAGTGTCTAATGCCGTCCCAATCCCCCAGAAAGAGCCCCTCTCCACTCTCACCAATAACCACCATTGAATCTTAGCTGTAATGACAAATTCAACATCCTCTCCTAATCGATCCAGAACTCTTACTCATTTTACAGCAGGTTTGCAAGTCACAAAAGTAAATTAAATGACATTGTAGTATAGTTAAATACTTCTCTCTCTCCCAAGCCAAACCCATCCCTCTCCACCTCCCTGCTCCCCTCCTTCTACCCCCTTTACCCAAGCCAAGGTTGTCCCAACCTCCCATCCTTGTCCACCCAAGCCAAGCTTGTCCCAGCTTCCCATCCTTACCCACCCAAGCAAAGCTTGTCCCAACCTCCCATCCTTGCCCACCCAAGCTAAGCTTGTCCCAACCTCCCATCCCTACCCACCCAAGCTTGTCCCTACCTCCCATCCTTTCCCACCCTCCCTCCCTACCTCTCTGACACACTTACACCCATCAACTTACTCATCCATTCCCGCCCAACATATACCCTATGCACCCACACACCCATTCTCCCACCCTCCTACACATATTCATCATCCATCACCAGTTTTAACCGGTAGGTAGCCTAGCGGTTAAAAGCGTTGGGCCAGTAACCGAAAGGTCACTGGTTCAAATCTCTGATCCCTTGACCAAGGCACTGAACCCTAATTGCTCCTGTAAGTCGCTCTGGATAAGAGTGCCTGCTAAATGACCAAAACATATATATACAATGCCAGTCAAACGTTTGGACACACCTACTCATTCAAGGGATTTTCTTTATTTTTACTATTTTCTACATTGTAGAATAATAGTGAAGACATCAAAACTATGAAATAACACATATGGAATCATGTAGTAAGGGAGGCAGAGCTAGCATGTTGGAGTGAACGGCTGTGTGTGAGAGAGGCTCCTGCAACTGTTTTGCAAAACAATCTAACTTAACCTACTTTACAGCACTTTTTACAACATAAGTCTCTTTCTAATACAATATTGTAACTTTTTATGTGAACATGCTGAGTAATAGGCGACTAAAGGACAATAAATCCTCATCGGAGCCCTCCTCCCCACCAAACAACAAGACAGACATGGCGGAATGCACAGGTAACAACATGACACTTGCCCGGGCTCTGGGAGAACTACGTGTTGCTATAGCTGAGGATTTTAAGGCTACTATTTGAGAAGACCTTGAGAAGGCTTCTGAATTCAACGCTGATAGGATTGACGAGTTAGAGAAGCTATGCACGTCCTTGCAGGACAGTGTGCAGAGGCTTTCTGTGAAAGTGGTCGACCTAGAGGGCCGATCCAGACGTCATAACGTTCACGTTGTTGGTCTGTCAGAGGGGGTGGAGGCTGGCTCTCGCCTGTTGTCCCCGTGCCTGGACCGGGCCAACGTCCTCACCCAGTAATCATCTCTTGTCCCAGTGCCTGGACCGGGCCAACGTCCTCACCCAGTAATCATCTCATCCCCGTGCCTGGACCGGGCCAACGTCCTCACCCAGTAATCATCTCTTGTCCCAGTGCCTGGACCGGGCCAACGTCCTCACCCAGTAATCATCTCTTGTCCCAGTGCCTGGACCGGGCCAACGTCCTCACCCAGTAATCATCTCTTGTCCCCGTGCCTGGACCGGGCCAACGTCCTCACCCAGTAATCATCTCTTGTCCCCGTGCCTGGACCGGGCCAATGTCCTCACCAAGTTGTCACAGTTTCAAGACCAAGGATCTTGTCCTGTGCGAGGCTCGAATGGGGTAACCTGTTACATAAAGGACATCCCTTCCGTGTCTATGTGGTGAAGCATCACGCCGGCTACAGAGATGTCATGACCAAACTCTACAGACTCCATCTTCGCCCAGCCTTGCTCTTCCCTGTCAGACTCAGAATTACCCCTCCTTCTGGTGAGAAGATCTCTCCTCGGTTTTGGATGCAGAGAAGTTGAGTGCCTTGTCATTGTGTGTTAGGGTGTGGTGTGCTCATGGACTCGAATCCATACTATGCCATAGCGGATGAGACCTTAATAAACTGTCTCAGCACGGGCTGCCGACTGAAGTTTTATTGTTGCTCCCGAACATGTAAGATGCTGAGCCGGCCAATGGAGGGCGGTTAGAGCTTTCATTTCACTTTCATTCCAGCTGGCAGACTGACCTGTCGTTGGAGTTTAGAGGATGCCTATTTGAGTGGCTTGTCAGGTTTGATCATTGACACTTTTGGATGGATATACTTATATTCCCCCATTTTTGTTTTGTTTCGTTATTTCTCAATTCTTACATTATTCCTACATTATTCTTATTATCATACCATTTATTTACTATTTGCAGGGGACTGGTGGTGATGGTTGGGGCGGGGCAGATGGGGTGGCATCAGACACCTGGATATCATGTTGGTGTCTTGTGCCGTTCTGCTTCTGCTCCTGTCATTACAGCGGGCCGCTCTGCCGTTCTGCTCCTATCATTACAGCGGGCCGCTCTGCCGTTCTGCTCCTGTCATTACAGCGGGCCGCTCTGCCGTTCTGCTCCTATCATTACAGCGGGCCGCTCTGCCGTTCTGCTCCTGTCATTACAGCGGGCCGCTCTGCTGTTCTGCTCCTATCATTACAGCGGGCCGCTCTGCCGTTCTGCTCCTGTCATTACAGCGGGCCGCTCTGCTGTTCTGCTCCTGTCATTACAGCGGGCCGCTCTGCCGTTCTGCTCCTATCATTACAGCGGGCCGCTCTGCCGTTCTGCTCCTGTCATTACAGCGGGCCGCTCTGCTGTTCTGCTCCTATCATTACAGCGGGCCGCTCTGCCCCTGTCATTACAGCGGGCCGCTCTGCTGTTCTGCTCCTATCATTACAGCGGGCCGCTCTGCTGTTCTGCTTCTGTCATTACAGCGGGCCGCTCTGCTGTTCTGCTTCTGTCATTACAGCGGGCCGCTCTGCCGTTCTGCTCCTGTCATTACAGCGGGCCGCTCTGCCGTTCTGCTCCTGTCATTACAGCGGGCCGCTCTGCTCCTGTCATTACAGCGGGCCGCTTTTCCGCTCTGCTCCTGTCATTACAGCGGGCCGCTTTTCCGCTCTGCTCCTGTCATTACAGCGGGCCGCTCTGCCGTTCTGCTCCTGTCATTACAGCGGGCCGCTCTGCTGTTCTGCTCCTATCATTACAGCGGGCCGCTCTGCTGTTCTGCTTCTGTCATTACAGCGGGCCGCTCTGCCGTTCTGCTCCTGTCATTACAGCGGGCCGCTCTGCCGTTCTGCTCCTGTCATTACAGCGGGCCGCTCTGCTGTTCTGCTCCTGTCATTACAGCGGGCCGCTCTGCCGTTCTGCTCCTGTCATTACAGCGGGCCGCTCTGCTCCTGTCATTACAGCGGGCCGCTTTTCCGCTCTGCTCCTGTCATTACAGCGGGCCGCTTTTCCGCTCTGCTCCTGTCATTACAGCGGGCCGCTCTGCCGTTCTGCTCCTGTCATTACAGCGGGCCGCTCGGCCGTTCTGCTCCTGTCATTACACCGGGCCGCTCTGCCGTTCTGCTCCTGTCATTACAGCGGGCCGCTCTGCCGTTCTGCTCCTGTCATCACAGCGGGCCGCTTTTCCGTTCTGCTCCTGTCATCACAGCGGGCCGCTCTGCTCCTGTCATTACAGCGGGCCGTTCTGCTCCTGTCATTACAGCGGGCCGTTCTGCTCCTGTCATTACAGCGGGCCGCTCTGCTTCTGTCATTACAGCGGGCCGTTCTGCTCCTGTCATTACAGCGGGCCGTTCTGCTCCTGTCATTACAGCGGGCCGCTCTGCTCCTGTCATTACAGCGGGCCGTTCTGCTCCTGTCATTACAGCGGGCCGTTCTGCTCCTGTCATTACAGCGGGCCGTTCTGCTCCTGTCATCACAGCGGGCCGTTCTGCTCCTGTCATTACAGCGGGCCGTTCTGCTCCTGTCATTACAGCGGGCCGTTCTGCTCCTGTCATTACAGCGGGCCGCTTTTCCGTTCTGCCCCTGTCATTACAGCGGGCCGCTCTGCTGTTCTGCTCCTATCATTACAGCGGGCCGCTCTGCCGTTCTGCTCCTGTCATTACAGCGGGCCGCTCTGCCGTTCTGCTCCTGTCATTACAGCGGGCCGCTCTGCCGTTCTGCTCCTGTCATTACAGCGGGCCGCTTCTCCGCTCTGCTCCTGTCATTACAGCGGGCCGCTTTCCGCTCTGCTCCTGTCATTACAGCGGGCCGCTCTGCCGTTCTGCTCCTGTCATTACAGCGGGCCGCTCTGCCGTTCTGCTCCTGTCATTACAGCGGGCCGCTCTGCCGTTCTGCTCCTGTCATTACAGCGGGCCGTTCTGCTTCTGTCATTACAGCGGGCCGTTCTGCTCCTGTCATTACAGCGGGCCGCTCTGCCGTTCTGCTCCTGTCATCACAGCGGGCCGTTCTGCTTCTGTCATTACAGCGGGCCGTTCTGCTCCTGTCATTACAGCGGGCCGCTCTGCCGTTCTGCTTCTGTCATTACAGTGGGCCGCTCTCCCCATTAGGTACCCACCAGCCTTCTGTGGTGTTTGTGTATATATGTGTAGGTGTGTGTACATATAAATATTATTTGAACTTCATTTTTTTCTCTCAGCATTTTATTCTTATTATTATGTATGTTTAATTTTAATTTAGATTATTATTTTTTGTATAAATATGTTTGTGTTGATATGTATATATTTGTGTGTGTATGCATGTGTGTGTGTATGTGGTGTGGATATATATATATTTTATTTATTTTTGATTGGGGGGTACGTTGAATTTAGCAAAATCCATGTTCCGATCTCCCAACCCACAATATGTAAATGTACCGCTGTCTATATCGGTTGTTGATGGTTTATGTTTAGACCGGCATTGCTTAGCAATATAACCTTGAGCTGTTATATATTGCTTATCTCAGGGATAGACCCAGGATGACATTTAAGTGCGCAATATGTTTTCGTTGTAACTTATTCTGTTTTGGTTTATTAGATGCTAAATGAACAATTTATTTGCTGGAGCCTCCTCAGTTCATATGTTAGTAGACGTTCTAGGATAGTGAGAGGAGAAAGTATAGTTGGGATTTTATTTTTGTTTTACCTCTCGTTTGAGGTCGCGCTGTGCATTTTTGGCATCGGCCAGACAGTGTGTTTATTTGTATTTTTCTCTCCTATTTGTGTATGCCTGTTAAAGGTGGGTTGAGGGGAGGGTAAATGTTGGGGAAAGTTGGGGGACAGGGTAGAGAGTAAGGGTGCTTGCCAGGTGGAGGGGTTGGTTGGATACTGCTCATATGTAGGAGCTACATATGCTGATCGTGATGGTTTGGTGCGCTTTCTTACCTTTTTATTGAGTTACATGTTATGCAGGCCACCATAGGAACTACAAACGAGAGGAAGGCGGGGCTTACATTTACTTCCTGGAATGTCAAGGGTTTAAACGAACCAATTAAGAGAGGCAAGGTCCTAGCCCACTTGAAAGCACTCTCGTCTGATATTATATTTTTGCAAGAAACCCATCTGAAAAACAATTCTCATAGCAGACTTAAAATGTAGGTGGGTGTGGCAAGTGTATCATTCTAACTTATCCGCCAAAACGAGAGGCACAGCGATTCTGGTACGGAAAGGAATTCCCGTTCTACATAAAACCACTATTGTGGATAAAGAGGGTCGTTATGTGATCGTAATAGGAGAGATCCACTCTACTTCTGTAACTCTACTAAATATCTATGGGCCAAACATTGATAACCCCTCATTTATTCAAAAGAGTCCTTGCCCTGTTTCCAGATATCTCCCATACTAACCTGGTCATTGGAGGGGACCTTAACTGTGTGCGAGAGCAATATTTGGATAGATCCTCTACCCGGCGAACCCCTACCTCCTATTCAAGCTTATACCTGTAATGTGAGGTATCATGATATTATAATCTCTGACCACAGTCCACTCACCTTCTCCCTGAGATTGAGTGACATCGTATCAAACGAGAGGGTCTGGATGTTGAATCCTCAGCTCCTCACAGAACCAACACTCTGTGAACATCTTAAAGACCAAATGACATTTTTCTTTGATACCAATGACAACACAGAGACTTCCCCAGCATTATTGTGGAAAACACTGAAGACCCCAGTACTTGCACACTCATCTTCTGCTCATCTATCACTCCAGTGTTTAATTGCTAAATTGTAATTATTTCACCACTATGGCCTATTTATTGCCTTACCTCCCTGATCTTACCTCATTTGCACACACTGTATATAGACTTTTTTTCTCTATTGTGTTATTGAATGTACGTTTGTTTATTCCATGTGTAACTCTGTGTTGTTGTTTGTGTCGCACTGCTTTGCTTTATCTTGGCCAGGTCGCAGTTGTAAATGAGAACTTGTTCTCAACTAGTCTACCTGGTTAAATAAAGGTGAAATATATATACAGTGGGGAGAACAAGTATTTGATACACTGCCGATTTTGCAGGTTTTCCTACTTACAAAGCATGTAGAGGTCTGTAATTTTTATCATAGGTACACTTCAACTGTGAGAGACGGAATCTAAAACAAAAATCCAGAAAATCACATTGTATGATTTTTAAATAATTTATTTGCATTTTATTGCATGACATAAGTATTTGATCACCTACCAACCAGTAAGAATTCCGGCTCTCACAGACCTGTTAGTTTTTCTTTAAGAAGCCCTCCTGTTCTCCACTCATTACCTGTATTAACTGCACCTGTTTGAACTTGTTACCTGTATAAAAGACACCTGTCCACACACTCAATCAAACAGATTCCAACCTCCACAATGGCCAAGACCAGAGAGCTGTGTAAGGACATCAGGGATAAAATTGTAGACCTGCACAAGGCTGGGATGGGCTACAGGACAATAGGCAAGCAGCTTGGTGAGAAGGAAACAACTGTTGGCGCAATTATTAGAAAATGGAAGAAGTTCAAGATGACGGTCAATCACCCTCAGTCTGGGGTTCCATGCAAGATTTCACCTCGTGGGGCATCAATGATCATGAGGAAGAAGAGGGATCAGCCCAGAACTACACGGCAGGACCTGGTCAATGACCTGAAGAGAGCTGGGACCACAGTCTCAAAGAAAACCATTAGTAACACACTACGCCGTCATGGATTAAAATCCTGCAGCGCACGCAAGGTCCCCCTGCTTAAGCCAGTGCATGTCCAGGCCTGTCTGAAGTTTGCCAATGACCATCTGGATGATCCAGAGGAGGAATGGGAGAAGGTCATGTGGTCTGATGAGACAAAAATAGAGCTTTTTGGTCTAACTCCACTCGCCGTGTTTGGAGGAAGAAGAAGTATGAGTACAACCCCAAGAACACCATCCCAACCGTGAAGCATGGAGGTGGAAACATCATTCTTTGGGGATGCTTTTCTGCAAAGGGGACAGGACGACTGCACCGTATTGAGGGGAGGATGGATGGGGCCATGTATCGCGAGATCTTGGCCAACAACCTCCTTCCCTCAGTAAGAGCATTGAAGATGGGTCGTGGCTGGGTCTTCCAGCATGACAACGACACGAAGCACACAGCCATGGCAACTAAGGAGTGGCTCCGTAAGAAGCATCTCAAGGTCCTGGAGAGGCCTAGCCAGTCTCCAGACCTGAACCCAATAGAAAATCTTTGGAGGGAGCTGAAAGTCCGTATTGCCCAGCGACAGCCCCGAAACCTGAAGGATCTGGAGAAGATCTGTAAGGAGGAGTGGGCCAAAATCCCTGCTGCAGTGTGTGCAAACCTAGTCAAGAACTACAGGAAACGTATGATCTCTGTAATTGCAAACAAAGGTTTCTGTACCAAATATTAAGTTCTGCTTTTCTGATGTATCAAATACTTATGTCATGCAATAAAATGCAAATTAATTACTTAAAAATCATACAATGTGATTTTCTGGATTTTTGTTTTAGATTCCGTCTCTCATAGTTGAAGTGTACCTATGATAAAAATTACAGACCTCTACATGCTTTGTAAGTAGGAAAACCTGCAAAATCGGCAGTGTATCAAATACTTGTTCTCCCCACTGTATATATATATATATATATATATATTTGAGAGGCTGTATCATCTCCTTTCAGGCTGCCAGAAGTAGGCAAAACAGAAAGAAAAAAAATTTGAATTGGAGGGACAAATTCATTTACTGGATAGGGAGAATGCTAGTCATCCATCTATGGAGAAACATTTTTTTTAATTACCGCTTTAAAATATGAATATAATCAGATTCTCTCAGCTAAAATGTTTAAATCTTTGCTCTATGCCAAGCAAAAATATTTTGAATTTGGTGACAAACCACATAAATTACTTGCCAGACAACTTTTAAAAAACTGAGAGTGACCGAATGATTCACAAAGTAAAATTTGCAACTGGAGAATTACTCTCTTCCCCCAAGGACATCAATGACAGATTCCATCAGTTTTACGAGAATCTATATACATCTAAAGCAGATCCTAACCCCTTAATTATGAAAAACGTTTTGGAGGACTGTAATCTCCCTGCCCTAAACCAGGAAGATTCCAACCTACTGAATAAGGAAATATCTCTTCGAGAAATTCAAGAAACAATTACATCTTTAAAGAGTGGCAAGACCCCGGGCCCAGATGGATTCCCTGGTGAATTCTATAAAACATTCAGCAACATGCTCTCCCCCTACCTGCACAAAATGTTGGTTCAGGCCAATGAGGATGGAGCTCTCCAACCTACTTTGGATGAGGCGTTTATTACAGTTATTCATAAAAAGGGTAACGATCCGGAAGAGGTAGGGTCATACAGACCAATATCTCTCCTTAATACAGACCAAAAGATTTTAGCAAAAACTCTTGCTAATAGGGTTAGCACTTTAGTGGGCAAATTGGTCCATTCGGACCAGACCGGCTTTATCCCTAACAAACTCATTCTTCAATATCAGGCGCCTCTTCAACATTATGTATTCCCAGAGGTTATCCAACGTGGACCTTGCCGTTATATCTCTGGACGCCGAAAAGGCCTTTGACCAAGTTGAGTGGTCCTATCTATTCAAGGTCCTACAGAAACGTAATATTGGAGATGGGTTCACAAAGCGGATCCAGCTTTTATATAGGAACCCCTGTGCGAGAAAACTTACTAACCAATCACTCACTAACCAATCGCCACAATTTAACCTTTATAGAGTGACAAGGCAAGGTTGTCCGCTGTCGCCTCTGCTTTTTGCTCTAATCTTTGAACCTCTCGCTCAGACAATCAGATCTCATGCAGCAATACACGGCTTTAATACTAAAGATACTCTAAATAAGATTTCACTATACGCAGATGACATACTCCTCTATGTAACAGAATCCCAATCTAGTATTCCAGCTATTCTTGATTTTATTAATGTGTTTGGTACCTTCTCAGAATCCAGAATAAATTGGAACAAGAGCGAATTAATGCCCATATGGTTGCAAAACACCTCTTGGTTAGAACTTCTTCCATTTAAGTTATCTTCAGAAAAATGTACCTATCTAGGAATTGTAGTTACCAAACAATACCCCTCACTATTTAAAGAGAATTTCCCCCTCAAGGCAAACATATAATTTTGGAGAACTCCCCCAATTTCAGTGCTCGGAAGAATTATTGCCATTAAAATGATCTTCGTCCCACAACTGCTTTACCTATTCCAGAAAATCCCAGTATTCATACCTAAGTCCTTTCATAAACAACTGGACTCAATTATCAATCCATTCATCTGGGATTATAAAACACACAGGATAGGTAAAAAACACCTCTGTAAATCCAAGATGGAAGGAGGATTGTCTCTCCAAAATGTTTATATTTTACTATTGGGCCGCTAACCTCCGTGCTGTTACGTTGCTGCTGGATGACGCACTTCTGTCATCCAGTTGGTTTAGTATGGAGCGTGAGGATTGCCACCCCTTCTCTATTGGCGCTGTGATTTTGTCACCTGTCAAGTTGGAGATGTTACTTTATAGTAACAATCCTATTATACATAGCACAGTTACTTTGACCTTAGACCAATATCATTCCTACTCCCTGTTGCCAGGAATCCCTCCTTTGCCCCATCTAACCTTGATAACACCTTTGAGTGATGGGGAGAACTAGGGAGCAATACCATATGGCCTCCTTTGATTTGTTGATGGAAACCTATAATCTTCCCAGAATTAACTTTTTCAGGTACCTACAGATTAGAGACTACGTTAGAAAACATCTTCCAACATTTGGGAATGCTAAACCGTCCATATTTGACGGATGCATAAAAATATGCCCCAACGCAGGCAAACGAATATCTTGTCTATATGACGCTTTTAAATCTGTTAGCACACCTTCTACAGATGCCATTAAGGCAAAGTGGGAGGAAGAGCTAGGGACTGACATTTATGTGGCAGACTGGGAAGATAGCTTGGAGTATATCCACACCTGCTCCATTAACTCCAGACATTGTCTTATACAATTGAAGTTATTACACAGATTACACTATTCCAGAACTAAGCTGCATAGGATATTTCCTGATACATCCCCTATGTGTGATAAATGTCATGCTGTGCAGGGTACACTACTCCACTGCTTTGCCCTAAGCTCTAACCTGTATGGTTACTGGTGTGGAATGTTTAGGATCCTCTCTGAAGTTCTGGAGACTTCAATTGACCCAGACCCGCTTCTGATCATCCTGGGAGTGTCTGAAACCCTAAACAGATTAACCAACCCGCAAAAACAACTAATCTCTTACGGTCTCATTTCGGCAAAAAAAATGTATCTTGTTGTTTTGGAAAAGGAAGGAAGCTCCCTCTACCAAATTATGGCTATGGGAATTGGAAAAAACAATACATGATCAACATTTGATCAAATCTGTCAGCCTCTCCTCTCTTACTTGGACCAGTCGGGGCTCTGAATTTGTACATTTTAACACACTCTCAATTGTAATATTTGAATCTACCCTTGGGCGGCATGTGCTTGCCCCGGCACCCGAGCAGTGGGGAGGGATGGGGGGGTGGGGTGTATGAGGGTGACATCTGCCCTCTTTCTGTTTACCTGTCCTTGTTCTGTTTTTGTATTATTTACTTTGGACCTAGAACTCTGGGTCTTTTTGTTTCTGTCTGCTCTTTTATGTTTAGATAAGAATTGCATACTTGTCTTTTCTACAAAATACCTATACACCATTCTTGTGTGTTCAATAAAAAAATATTTGAACAAGAAATCATGTAGTAACCAAAGCAAGTGTGAAACAAGTCAAAATATATTTTAGATTCTTCAAAGTAGCCACCCTTTGCCTTGATGACAGCTTTGCAAACTCCTGGCATTCTCTCAACCAGCTTCTTGAGGTAGTCACCTGGAATGCTTTTCCAACAGTCTTGAATGAGTTTCCACATATGCTGAGCACTTGTTGGCTGCTTTTCCTTCACTCTGTGGTCCAATTCATCCTAAACCATCTCAATTGGGTTGAGGTCGGCTGATTGTGGAGGCCAGGTCATCTGATGCAGCACTCCATCACTCTCCTTCTTGGTCAAATAGACCTTACACTGCCCGGAGGTGTGTTTTGGGTCATTGTCCTGTTGAAAAACAAATGATAGTCCCACTAAGCGCAAACCAGATGGAATGGCGTATCGCTGCAGAATGCTGTGGTAGCCATGCTGGTTAAAAGTGTGCCTGGAATTCTAAATAAATCACAGACAGTGTCACCAGCAAAGCACCTCCACACCATCACACTTCCATGCTTCGGTAGACTAGTGGTTAGAGCGTTGGGCCAGTAACCGAAAGATAGCTGGACTGAATCCCCAAGCGGACAAGGTAAAAATCTGACGTTCTGCCTCTGAGCAAGGCAGTTAACCCACTGTTCCCAGGGCACCGAAGACGTGGATGTCGATTAAGGAAGCCCCCCGCACCTCTCCGATACGTGGTACCGTAACGCGTGCAACAAACTGAGCATACATTTCCCAGAATAATTGTTCATTGGTACATCCGTTTTATTAGTGTCTGCTCTGCTTGAAATGTAAGGAGTTGAAACATAAACAGGGTATGGTTCGAAAGGTTCACATTTCCTCTATTACAGTAAAATAATGTCTCAATGTGTTTCGGTGTCCATATGAACGATTCCGTTGGTCCAAACCTCAAATAGCGAGTTGAAACCGTTTGTCAGAGAGGAAGAAGTGATCTCCCATCTTAGTTGTTGTGAGTGGTAGGGGGAGGGGCTTTGGAGAAAGAGGCGGGACAACAACTACCATTGTTAGGGTGGAGACATGAGCATCTCGTCATTATATACAGATCTCTGGTGGAAATGGGAAGGTGCACAGCACAGAAGGAGCAAACGAGACCAAAAAGACAACATGAGAACAAGTGGACATAAACGCTCATAAAAACAAAAAATACAACAAAAAAATAATTCCGCAATAAAGGGATTTGGAATATCGGGTAAAAACATTCATTTGAATTAATTTGATATATCGCTCAGCCCTAGGTGGCCACATAGGCCTCTCCAACCCAGCTCATCTTTAAATATTAAATTTCTCCTTTTTTGAAATGTAACTGAAATGTAACCACATATATTGACAATTTCTAATAGGCTGACCACACCGTTCGCGTCGCAAAATAAATTTATAAATCTATGTTATTCAATTATTGCGTCAACGAGCGTCTGCGTTGCCAAGGGCTAAAATAGAAGTCCTTTCTATTTCGGATACAGATCGCGCTGCAAGTCCTGCCTCTCCCATCTCCTCATTCGTTTATAAAAGCAGGTACCCACATGCCATCTCCTCATTGGTTATACCCACGTGGGTGATTGAAAGATGAACTGTGTTGCCGGTCGGTGTAGTAATACTATGAAAGCTTAGATGCCAATCACCATATAAGTTCAAAGATGAAAAAGCCTGAAAGGAGGAGAGATGACTAGAAATTATTCGGTTGGCCGTTTTATGTGTGGATTAATTGTCGGAGTAGAGGACCTTGTGTATTTCAGGTAAAATAACAACTCAATGTTTATATCCCAGGACAAATTAGCTAGCAACAGCAAGCTAGCTAAATAGGACAAATTAGCTAGCAAGTGCAAGCTAACTAACTAAATTGCCATAAATGTTTAATGCTTTTCGACTTGTTCCCAAATTAATGTAATTGGTTCAGAGTTTGTTTTGATATTTTAACCTGCGTGTCGTGATCGCGTTTGGTGTAGGGGGACAAAATAAATGTATGCACGATGGCGCACGCGCGCAGCCGGTTTGGGTTCCGTGTAAGTGTTCAATCTCTAAGTGTTCAAGTTCAAATGTTTAATCATGAATTGAAATGCATTCCAGGTGACTACCTCATGAAGCTGGTTGAGAGAATGCCAAGAGTGTGCAAAGGTGTCAAGGCAAAGGGTGGCTACTTTGAAGAATCTCAAATATTTTTTAAACATTTTTTGGGTCACTACATGATTCCATGTGTGTTATTTCATAGTTTTGATGTCTCCACTATTATTCTACAATGTAGAAAATAGTAAAAAATAAAGAAAAACCCTTGAATGAGTAGGTGTGTCCAAACTTTTGACTGGTACTGTATATGTCACCTTCCCATTCATATACACACACATACTCCCACACACACACACATCCATGAAACAGTTATTGCACTTATTGTTTCAGCATGACTATGTAGTAACAGTCAACTTCTCCTTTACAACATATTACCTAGTTCTGCTCATCTGTGTGGCTATTGCTTGATAAAACAGTGAAACGCTAGGTCCTTGCAATACATCAGTATCTTCTACAGACAACTATTGAAGTCACTCTAAGTCTCAATACATGGCAGAAGCTTTCCAACACCTGTCAAACAATGTGTACAAAGTGATCAGGCACTCACCGATAGACCACTTCTCATTCAGCCGCCTCTCAGCAAGGTTGTGCACTAGTTGGATCTCGTAGTCTTGGTCGCGGCTCCCCCTAGAGGCCTGGAGAACCTTGACGCCCGTGGACAGCTTGATGTAGTCTTCGTAGTAGTATCCCCACGCAGCCAGAGAGAGCTGCAACTGGCTGTCAAACTGGGCTAGATCATCCAAATTCATACAACCCAAGGTCTTCAGTCTTCATTTGGACCACAGTGCAATATGGTCAAACAGAGAAATAAACTGTCAATTGTATTCATTTCACCTCTAGCATGGCCACAGTCTTACACAGGACAACTGAACAAGAAGAACCTGGCTTTAAACAGGGCTGTGGTCTGTTAGCTAGTGCCTTAAATAGGCTTCTGTGTACTCTATCGTGCACGTAAAGCAAATATTGGTTTATCACCTTGTTCTGCACTGCACCACAGTAAACGTAAGATGATCTACTAAGTTACATTAAGCATTAAAAAGGGTCAATCTGCAGTTTAGACAACAACAAAACGGTCAAACCGCCCCTGATTTGGTAAATAGCTGAGGGATGGGGCTGGAGAAATGTAACCACTCAAATTCATAGACAAAGCTATGGATGCAAGGAGATCAAATGAGATCAAAATTACAGTTAACCATATTGAGCCAATACAGTGTTTGTTTACAATTACTTTGTTTAGAAACAAAGGAGTAGAACAAGTTTATATTTTGGGTTCTGATGGGGTAAGAACATTTTACTACGCTCATGAGGGATTTATAAGTTATATTCTTCAAGAATCTATGCAAATTAATCATGAATTTAAATGTCTAGAAATGGATGTAGCAATCGCAGATTGCCTCTTCAAGAGTTATATAAACATCAGAAAGCCAGATAGTCATAGTGTAGTATGTAGTGAGTCATGATGAAAATGGATTAGTATTCCTATGACACATGTATTAAATGGTACATTGTAATCTACTCAAGGAGCAAAAGCTTTCCAGGGTTGACAGCTGCTGTAGCCACAATAAACACAGTGTAATAACCACTATAACCCAGCTGCTCATGTTTACAATACATTACTTTAGGTAAAGAGCCAGTGCTCAGACAGACCTGAGCTCATACTGTACTGAACAATCTGCAAAGAGGAAGTCAAGTTTACAATCCCCTCTGTATGACTAACCTATGTATCACAATAAAATATATGAATGTGATACAACTGAAAATAGAAAACATTTGTCTTTATTTATGAATTAATACATAAAACAAGGTTATACTATTATACAGAAAGGCCTATCGGCTCAGTCTGACTACAGTTCAACTCAATCCACTGAGAGCTACCCCCACATCTATAGGATTGCAGAACATCGACTACTATATCGTATGTGTAACAGCCCCTTAAGAGCACTCATTACTGCAGTGACCCTCTGAAACACTGCAGCCTCCTGAGCTCAGTGTCACCAAGCGCAGCCAGCCATGAATGGGGAGTCTGCTCCCAAGTGGACAAAATAGCTGACACAAAGCAGTATCTGTTCTATGGTTGTTATTCTCATTCATGTAGCCTATCTCTCAGTGAAAGAGAGAAAGAGAAAGACCTCTCAGTGTTTCACGAAATGAATTCTGTAAGATGTAAGTGCAGAATTGTGTAGTAATGTTAGTTGTGTTTATGTGATGAGTTTGAATCTGCCCATGACAGGTGAGAGGTAGGTAGTACTGTGCTAATAACATGGTGGTGGTATGCTTACGTATGATAGTAGTGCTCAAGGCTTTGAGAGCAAAGCCACTCCTGGAAGGCAAAGTCTCGCAGCAGCTGGATGTGAGCCTCTGCGATGTCCCTCCAGCGCCGCTTCTCTCTCACCACGTCCTCCAGACGAGTCAGAACACTCAGGCTCAGCTCCTCCAGAGTCTCCACATCTACACACACAGACAGACAAAGACGCAGACAAATCAGCCAGAGCAGAGTAGACATGCCAGTATGAGGATCTATTCTAGTCTATAGCCTTGTCACAAAGACATACACCTCAACATTACCAGAATGAGGCGAACACAAGAATATACTCTTACCTGCAAACAAGAAGGCCCTAAATCACTGAAACAACAACCCCAGGCACTACAAAAAGTTACACCAATGGCTGAAGATAAGCTGTCGAGAAGGAATTTCACCCATTGGCCTAACCTTCGTTAAAACGCCCTTTTAACTGTGGTAGACATTTGTGCAAACTCCAACGGATTAGAAAATTCAAAGAGAATAAATTCCCCTTGTTGTAAAAGAGCTGGGATGCTGTGCATTAACTACAGAGCAAATCAATTAAGATTTACTGTGTTTGGCTGCAATTCAATTAGCCTCCTTCCCATCAGCAATAGTTCAGATGCCAAACTGCCACTGAAGATGTTCCATGCCATTCATAAACACTGGATCATCGCAAAGAGTGGCGTATATTTTCTCAACTGACCTTCAAGTAAGTGTTTGTATTCGGAGAGACTGTGGCCTTGAATCCATTCTTCGATCTGACTTTCTTTGCCTTTCTTCCAGCACACTTCCCAGAAGAAAATCCACGAGACTGAGCAGAAGAGGAAGGTCAGCAAAAAGCGGCGGTCCATCAGACCATCTTCAGCCTGGACTCAGACTCCTCTGCTCCTCACAAAGGCTGGGCCAGGTCCAAAATATTGCACAATAAAGTCTCAAATGATCTTAATTTCTCCAGCTTCTTCACTTGGAAAGACCTAGAGCAATAACAAAACATGACAGGTATAAGTCCAGCAGTTCAAAAAGAATTAACCTAAACAATGACTGAGACAATGAAAAACGTGTGATCATGCGCATCTAGCTACTCAGACACTGTCACTAATCAGTACCAGCATAGCCAAGAAGACATGTATGAATATTAATGTGTCACACTGGAGGAGTGTTGGGTGATGGGATACGACATGTAATCCAGATGACTTAAATATGCATGAACTGGCAAGGGTCCTAAAAGGTCTCATTACTTGAATCTCATAATCTGAACTGAAGACCACCAAAGACCATAGTGATAAAAACATAGACTAAATGCATTGTGGCAACACCCATACTCAGACTATCTACAAAAACAACATCCCCACAAGATACCTATTTGTTATCAGCACCGCTTTGGAAGCCTTCATCAAGGTTGAAATGATACGGCATTGATTTACATATGACCCCTATGAATGACAACTAGGTCGAGGATACTAGGCTGTATAAATAAGGAGGTTTTTTGACTGCATATCACAGAGTGCTGTTTGCTAAAGATCTGACGAGAAATTACACATCTGGAATGGTGAAAGGTTTAGCAATACTGCATAGCTTCAGTAATCAATATGCCTTGATACTGGCTCTTGGGGTTAACTTGTCCTGCTAACGTTACCTGGGCTGGTTGGCAAAGTAAGGCGACCAATTAATGGAACAACAGCAGCTAGTTATGTCGTTATCTCGCTACTCCATGCATGTGTAGAATGGAGAGCCGTAGCTAATACCGACCATCATTAGAAACGTGATTAACATGTCTTAGGCTATGCAAAACTAACAAAACTGGCAGGGATGAATATATAGCTAACTACAACATGATTTTAGTTAACGTTAGTTAGATACACAAATAACATGTCGCATCATCAATTCCTTCAAAACAAGTGCATGATAGCTAGCTAACGTTAGTTGCTGATAGCTAGCCTATGCCAGCTAGCGACGTTAACCGTCAATGTCAACGCAAAATAGAAATGTGGTATTCCAAAGCCAAATTCAGTGTTTCAAAACAAATGTGATAATCCACCCCTCACGCATAGCTACGCCAACTATTAATTTAAATACATTACATAGCTAATACAACGTTCATTTCAACAATAACACTTATCATACCTTGCGTGTATTTATCATATTTAGCTAGCCAGCAGCAATCGGAAGTCAAAATGTGCAAGGCAGCAAACGTCTATTGTTGATGACGTACAAACACAGTTACACGAGGGTTATACTACTAGCGAGATGCAAGAAGTCCGCTGTTGGATAACAAATCATGGTAAAATCGTACTTTAACTAATCATGTTATAATGACATGATACAATGTATATAGTGGTTGTTGATTTAGCTGTTTTAATGATTGAACATGTGTTTCAGTAGTTGTTGATAGGAGTTCGTATACTTTGTGTTGCTCTTCTACTACTAACTAACGAACGTTAACTTGCTAACCATGAGCTAACGTAACGTGCATTTCTCGATTAACCGTAGCTAACTAGTAGTTTACGTTATTGTGTTTCTTTTTTTGTTCTGACTGTATTATTCCAATATGTGTATTTCAGGGGAAACGGAAGACTAGTTTGCTTCAATGAAGAGGATGATAAGTTTAAAAGATCAGAGAATGTGAGTTGCTAGCTAGTAAGCTAAGTTACTACCGCCGGTAAACACGAATATGAATGTCTATTGTACTTTCTGCACAGGATCATAACACACACCATTTAGCGAGCTAACGTTAGTTGACTAACAAACCATGCCAACTTTGTATATACTAATTGTCAAGCTAACAGATTGGAATGAATTGTCAGAAATAACTAGCTTGCCAGTTTGCTTACTAATTGTTCACACATTCCTTTCTCTACTTTGAATAAGACATAGCTAACTTATCTATCATGATCTCTCCAGTTTGAATTTCTATGGTAATGACTGTGTTTCTTTAGAAAAGAGAAAGACCGTACCAAAGTACAGGTGAAAAAAAAGAACGATCCTTAAGAAATAAAGGAAAAAGAAGTGTAAGTACATCTGAGTAAACAAATATAAATGTACCAAAAGTTCTTAACTGATATTCAATATATTGTGAACACATGATTGATTATAAGTTGATACCTTCTTACTGTGTGTTCACACATTCCTTTCAGACCTGCAGGCCAAAATATGCATCATGGCTGTTCTTCCAGTACAACAGTCAGCTTGGTCCCCCTTATCACATCCTCGTCGACACCAATTTTGTCAACTTCTCCATCAAGGCTAAACTCGACATAGTTCAGTCAATGATGGACTGCCTGTACGCCAAATGTGAGTATCTGGAAAAGTTTATTCAGCTGAAACTCAATTAATGTAACCCTATTAGGCAATAACTGTATATTTTAAATTATCATCAAGGTATCCCATGCATCACAGACTGTGTAATGGCTGAGATAGAGAAACTGGGGATGAAGTATCGAGTAACTCTAAGGTAACTAGCCTGTTGTGAAGACCAACACCCAGATACATCTAGACATTCAGACATAAACACATGATCAGAGCACAGGAGGTTGGTGGCACCTTAATTGGGGAGGACGTGCACGTGGTAATGGCTGGGTCGGAATAGGTGGAAAGAGTATCAACAACATAAAACACATGGTTTCCATGTGTTTGATGCCATTCCGTTTGCTCTGTTCCAGCCATTATTATGAGCTGTCCTCCCCTCAGCAACTTCCACTGGTTTAGAGGGTTATTATCGATGTTCCATAGGGGAAGTATTTGATAGATAAATATTTGTCTGTTTCTGTAGGATAGCCAAGGATCCTTGGTTCGAACAACTGCCATGCAACCACAAAGGAACTTACGCTGATGACTGTTTAGTTTAAAGGGTAACACAGGTAATGTCATTTAATGTACTAAATTGACAATAATATTATACTGATCAAATATATAAACGCAACGTGTAAAGTGTTGGTCCCATGTTTCATAAGCTGAAATAAAAGTTCCATATTGAGAAACCTTATTTCTCTCAAATTGTGTGCACAAATTTGTTTACATCCTTGTTAGTGAGCCTTTATGCTTTTCCAAGGTAATCATTCACCTCACAGGTGTGGCTTATTAAAAAGATGATTAAACAGCATGATCATTACACAGATCCACCTTGTGCTGGGGACAATAAAAGGCCACTTTAAAATGTGCAGTTTTGTCGCACAACACAATGCCACAGATGTCTCATGTTTTGAGGGAGCATACAATTGGCATGCTGACTGCATGAATGTCCACAGGGTTTGTACAAGGTGCTTAAAGTCCTTGAATTTGCCACACAAATTGAAGTACTGCAATACCTTAAATCTGACATTTTTGAAGTTGGTCCTTGAATTAAAATGAGAGGAGAACAGAAAAGGATCAAATATGAAAAATATTAGAAAAATGTATTGGTCTTGCAAATTAATTCCCAGGCAGACTACTGAGCTTTGTTTCTTGTTTCGCTCTCTGGTTTCCAGGCAAGCTCACTCATTTCACCCATACTACCACTCAGCTAGGCAGGTACAGAACTGACTGATTAGGCACCTCCAAAGGTACATCGATAGCTAAAATGACGGGCAACTGTAGATTCAATTCTGCATGGCAAAATATTTATGTTAAAGACAATTTTAATATTATTGCCATGTAAACTAAAATATAAATGCAACAATTTCAAAGATTTTACTGAGTTACAGTTTATATAATTCAACATCATCAGTACTGACTTACCACTCATGTATGTAGTGACAAGTTCTGTTTAAGGTTGTGATGTATAGTAAGTTATGGAGATCTACTGCCATCTGGTGGCGACTAGAAACAATTGCATAATAGGAACTATTACAAATGTATTTTATTTTTATTCCACCTTTATTTTACCAGGTAGGCCAGTTGAGAACAAGTTATCATTTACAACTGCGACCTGGCCAAGATAAAGCAAAGCAGTGTGACACAAACAACAACACAGAGTTACACATGGGATAAACAAACGTACAGTCAATAACACAATAGAAAAATGTACAGTGTGTGCAAATGTAGTAAGATTAGGGAGGTAAGGCAATAAATAGGCCAGAGTGGTGAAATAATTACAATTTAGCATTAACACGAGTGATAGATGTGCAAATAGAGATACTGGGGTGCAAAAGAGCAACAACAACAAAAATAACAATATGGGGATGAGGTAGTTGGGTGGGCTATTTACAGATGAGCTGTGTACAGGTGCAGTGATCCGTAAGCTGCTCTGACAGCTGATGCTTAAAGTTAGTGAGGGAGATATAAGTCTCCAGCTTCAGTGATTTTTGCAATTCGTTCTGGTCATTGGCAGCAGAGAACTGGAAGTAAAGGCGGCCAAAGGAGGTGTTGGCTTTGGGGATGACCAGTGACATATACCTGCTGGAGTGTGTGTGCTACGGGTGGGTGTTGCTATGGTGACCAGTGAGCTGAGATAAGGCAATGCTTTACCTAGCAAAGACTTATAGATGACCTGGAGCCAGTGGGTTTGGCGACGAATATGTAGCGAGGGCCAGCAAACGAGAGCATACAGGTCGCAGTGGTGGGTAGTATATTGGGCTTTGGTGATAAAACGGATAGCACTGTGATAGACTAAATCCAATTTGCTGAGTAGAGTGTTGGAGGCTATTTTGTAAATGACATCGCCAACGATCGGTAGGATAGTCAATTTTACAAGGGTATGTTTGGCAGCATGAGTGAAGGATGCTTTGTTGCGATATAGGAAGCCGATTCTAGATTTATTTTTGGATTGGAGATGCTTAATGTGAGTCTGGAAGGACAGTTTACA
Source organism: Salvelinus alpinus (assembly GCF_045679555.1). Taxonomy (NCBI): domain Eukaryota; kingdom Metazoa; phylum Chordata; class Actinopteri; order Salmoniformes; family Salmonidae; genus Salvelinus; species Salvelinus alpinus. The sequence continues at coordinate 84,091,107 of NC_092094.1, forward strand.
GTCTAACCAGACACCTAGGTATTTTGTAGTTGTTCACATGTTCTAAGTCAGAACCATCCAGAGTAGTGATGCTAGTCGGGCAGGCGGGTGCTGGCAGCGATCGGTTGAAGAGCATGCATTTTGTTTTATTAGCACTAAAGAGCAGTTGGAGGCCACGGAAGGAGTGTTGTATGGCGTTGCAGCTCGTTTGGAGGTTTGTTAACAGTGTCCAAAGAAAGGCCAGATGTATACCGAATGGTGTCGTCTGCGTAGATGTGGATCAGAGAATCACCCGCAGAAAGAGCGACATCGTTGATATACACAGAGAAAAGAGTCGGCCCGAGAATTGAACCCTGTGACACCCCCATAGAGACTGCCAGAGGTCTGGACAACAGGCCCTCCAATTTGACACACTGAACTCTATCTGAGAAGTAGTTGGTGAACCAGGCGAGGCAGTCATTTGAGAAACCAAGGCTATTGAGTCTGCCGATAAGAATGCGGTGATTGCCAGAGTCGAAAGCCTTGGCCAGGTCGATGAAGACGGCTGCACAGTACTGTCTTTTATCGATGGCTGTTATGATATCGTTTAGGACCTTGAGCGTGGCTGAGGTGCACCCATGACCGGCTCGGAAACCAGATTTGCATAGTGGAGAAGGTACGGTGGGATTAGAAATGGTCCGTGATCTGTTTGTTAACTTGGCTTTCGAAGACTTTATAAAGGCAGGGCAGGATGGATATAGGTCTGTAACAGTTTGGGTCTAGAGTGTCTCCCCCTTTGAAGAGGGGGATGTTCCTTGAAAATAAATATTAGTGCTTGAAAAAGTACTTACGTTCTTGAATTTGACTTGCCACTGTCTGTTCGAATCCTGTGTCCACCAGAGGTGTTACCAGACAATTTTAATGCAGAGATACTGTGACGAGATCCTGAGGCCCATTGTCGTGCCATTCATCCGCTGCCTTCACCACATGTTTCAACATGATAATGCACAGCCCCATGTCGCGAGGATCTGTACACAATTCATGGAAGCTGTCCTGCATACTCACCAGACATGTCACCCATTGAGCACGTTTGGGATGCTTGGATCGACATGTACGACAGCGTGTTCCAGTTCCCGCCAATATCCAGCAGCTTCGCACAGCCATTGAAGAGGAGTGGGACAACATTCCACAGGCCACAATCAACAGCCTGATTTCCATGAGGCAAATTGTGGTTATACTGACTGTATTTTTTTCTCCACGCCCCTACCTTTTTTTTAAGGTATCTGTGACCAACAGATGCATATCTGTAATTCCCTGTCATGTGAATTCCATAGATTAGGGCCTAATTTATTTATTTCAATGGACTGATTTCCTTAGATTTTACTGAGTTACAGTTCATATATGAATTTGGTCCATGTTGCGTTTTATATTTTTATTCTGTGTATATCAGGTGAACCCTCTAGTTATTAGAACACTGGTTTTATACCAGAGAAGAGCATCAATTAAATTGTTTGTCTTTCACAGCACAAGTGCTACACCCTGGCAACTGTGGACAGAGACCTAAAGAGAAGAATCAGAAAGATCCCAGGAGTACATCTCCAACCATAGGTCAGAATTAACATAAATTACTAGTGTTCAATGAATCATTGAACACTAGTAATGGATAATTAGCAACACCTTTCTAATATTGAGCACCAATGCCCCCCACCCTTTGCCCTCAGAACAGCCTCAATTTGTCTGCGCATGGACTCTTCAAGGTGTCGAAAGCGTTACACAGGGATGCTGGCCCATGTTGACTCCAATGCTTCCCACAGTTGTCAAGTTGGCTTGATGTCCTTTGGGTGGTGAAGCATTCTTGATATACACAGGAAACTTTTGAGTGTGAAAAACCCAGCAGCGTTGCAGTTTTTGACACAAACCGGTGCGCCTGGCACCTACTACCATACCCCATTCCAAGGCACTTAAATATTTTGTCTTGCCTGTTTACCCTCTGAATGACACACATACACAATCCATGTCTCAAGGCTTAAAAATCATTCTTTAACCTGTCTCCTCCCCTTCATCTACACTGATTTGAACTGGATTCATCAAGTGACCAATAAGGGATCATAGCGTTCACCTGGATTCATCTGGTTAGTCTGTCATGGAAAGAGCAGGTGTTCTTAATGTTTTGTATACTCAGTGTATAGTAGTAAAATGTATAGCAAGATAAAATACCTTATACCATGATCTTTAAACCATGTCTAACAATATTTCTTCACAGGTTCAACATTGAAAGAATGCCTGATGACTATGGTGCTCCAAGATTTTAACATTCAATGGATGGACATAGAATTTAAATTCCAGTTGGACTGTGGCTTCTGTCGAGGACGATTTGATTGCCTGCTTATTGTATATTGTCAAAGGACTTGAGTTCATGCTGTTTGTTTTTTTTATGAAAAAAGGAATGACATATTTTTTGCAAGCTTATTCTGGCTGTGTTTTTTTTACCAATCCAAACCTAATTTTTGTCCTATAAAAGTGCAATAAATTAATGGGAGAAGTAAAATGTCTCCAGTTTTTCTACTATAGTACTCCTAGAGCTTTGATAACTTGGAGAATGCATTTATTATACAGCCATTGAGCTTTGCTGCATGTAAAGTATCCAAGAATGATGCCAATACAATATATTTGCTGTTAAATGTTAATATAATAGCTGCCCACTGTGCTGGCATATCAAGTACCTGCAAGCCATTGCGGTTCACAGTATATTTATCAATAGACTAATGCATTTTCCGCTCATCATTTGTCTGTAATAGAGGAGTAATTTAGTTTGGCTAACGCCACCCACAGTAGACGAAATGTGCATGTCGTGGAAGATGTAATCCGTCAAATAGAGCATGCGCAGCTGCTGGGTTCTGGGAGTGTCTGAGCGGCGCAATATTGTAGCAGGCATGAGATCAGCACTCGCTACTGTGAAGCCATGGGCGTTCAAACTGGACAATGACTTGGACTGACAAGAAGAATATAATGTCAAATGGACTGGACTGAAATGCGCCACCGGCTAAGCAGAGTGTCGAAGAAATGTCAGATCGAATCTTTCCCGGCGTTTTGGATATAGACGGAATCACCGCTCTGGGATAACGGTGCCGGGTATTAGTGCATTGTAATACAGTAGTTTGTTGTGGCCTACCCTGTTGGAAGACTGCTATTTTTTCCGTTATGTTGTAGGCATTGTGTGTATTCATTATTTCCAAGGTGCTGAATTTATCCTCGATGTTGTAGGCCTAGTATAATGTGTTGAATGTTGGCTGCCAGTTCACGCCTTTTCTAGTTTTGATAATTTTTGTGTAGTTTCATGTTTTTCAGTGATATACTTGACTTAATCTGCATCTTATAGATCATTGTGATTTTTCTAAAGTGCCAATACCCATATTGATCAGATAGTGATTATGACTATTGATGTAGCAAAAATTCCCTTTAATCTCTGATTTTGGAAGCATTTAATGTTTTTGAAGTTGAACTCATCTGACAACTTAAGTGGACAATTGTAACAACATATGGAACATATTTTCAAATCTGTGTGCCATTTTGTTCATGAGGCACAGTATTTGAATTGGGAGACTAATAGGCTACAGCCTGCAGTTTTGCAAAGTCCTACATATCCAGCGTGTCATGAATTGCTCATGTTTCTCACGTGCTGTGGGAGTGTTACTTGCTGAGAAACTGCAATCAGATTGACAGTTAAAGGGCGAGGCTGTAAGCCATTTGTGCCAGCCAGGTTCCAGGACTGGGGTCCGTTGTGTGGCGGGATGCTGAGGACCACAGTGGGGTGTGTGGGGGTGGAGGAGAGAGATGAGGAGCAGGAGGATGAAGGTGAAGAGGACTTGCGGGATGGAGGTGTGCCCTTCTTTGTGAACAGGGGAGGCCTACCGGTGGATGAGGAGACTTGGGAGCAGATGTGGAGGCATGTGGCCCGGATTCACCCTAATGGGGAGGCCATAGGGACACGCATCCGGGGAGCCAGTGATCTGCCCAAGGTAGGATGAAGGTGAAGTCCTGACCTAGCTAGACACCCTGCCTGACTGTTGAGAACTCTACAGGCTGCACTCATACGCTGTCTTTGTCAATAGCCCCCCCCCCCCCCCCCCACAGAAGTATAGGCCTAGACACTGTTCCAGTAATATCCAGTAATAAACCATCATTCAAGATTGAGATAAACATACAGTAAACGGTTCAGGAGGATATATTTTCCAATAGCATGGGCTTAGTATATTATTCACACTTGCTGACAATAGAGTGAATAGCTGATTATGCAGAATGATGGTAACTGAGTGATTCAGTTACGACCCTTCCAAATGTACACCAGTTATTTAAACGCTACATATTCTGGAGGAGCACTTCTCACCTTTCTGTCACGCAACATACAGGCATGCAGAATCCAGTTGAGCTGTCCATGCCTTTTCCTCACCTGTATATAATACATTCAGTAAATTAACCATATGAATGGAATGTTAATTGACTATACAGTGCATTTGGAAAGTATTCAGACCCCTTCCCTTTTTCCACATTTTGTTCCAGCATTATTCTAAAAAGGATTAAATAAAAACATTTCCTCATCAAGCGACACACAATATCCCATAATGACTAAGCAAAAACAGTTTTTTAGACATTTTAGAAAATATATAAAAAATAAACTGAAATACCTTATTTACATAAATATTCAGACCCTTTTCTATGAGACACAAAATTGAGCTCAGGTGCATCCTGTTTCCATTGATCATCCTTGAGATGTTTCTACAACTTAATTGGAGTCCACCTGTGGTAAATTCAATTGATTGGACATGATTTGGAAAGGCACAGACCTGTCTATATAAGGTCTCACAGTTGACAGTGCATGTCAGAGCAAAAACCAAGCCATGAGGTCAAAGGAATTGTCTGTCGAGCTCCGAGACAGGATTGTGTCAGGGAGGTGATCAAGAACCCGATGGTCGCTCTGACAGAGTTCCACTGTGGAGATGGGAGAACCTTCCAGAAGGACAACCATCTCTGCAGCACTCGACCAATCAGGCCTTTATGGTAGAGTGGCCAGACGGAAGCCACTCCTCAGTAAAATACACAACAGCCTGCTTGGACTTTGCCAAAAGGCACCTAAAGGACTCTCAGACCATGAGAAACAAGATTGAACTCCTTGGCCTGAATGCCAAGCATCACGTCTGGAGGAAACCTGGCACCATCCCTACGGTGAAGCATGGTGGTGGCAGCATCATGCAGTGGGTATGTTTTTCAGCAGCAGGGACTGGGAGACTAGTCAGGATCGAGGGAAAGATGAATGGAGCAAAGTACAAAGAGATCCTTGATGAAAACCTGCTCCAGAGTGCTCAGGACCTCAGACTGGGGCGAAGGTAAACCTTCCAAAAGGACAATGACCCTAAGCACACAGCCAAGACAATGCTGGAATGGCCTTGGGACAAGTCTCTGAATGTCCTTGACTGGCCCAGCCAGAGCCCGGACTTGAACCCGATCGAACATCTCTGGAGAGACCTGAAAATAGATGTGCAGCAACGCTCCCCATCCAACCTAACAGAGCTTGAAAGGATCTGCAAAGAAGAATGGGAGAAACTTTCTAAAAACCTGTTCTTGCTTTGTCATTATGGGGTATTGTGTATAGATTGACAACGAAAAAAACAATTTAATCCATTTTAGATTAAGCCTGTAACGTAACAAAATGTGGAAAAAGTCAAGGGGTCTGAATACTTTCCGAATGCACTGTATGCTTGAAGACATCCACTGACTATTGTCAATGATGGGTTGTTTGTTTTCGTTAAGTATACTAAGTGTGTCTCCGACTGCACATTCCAGTTAAGAATTTCATTATACAAAATTACATTATTTTCGGACCAAAACCAAGTGGATAAAGCTGTCAAAATATACATTACAGACCATGCAGATAAACATGCCACTAGATTTACTGATGCTGTTTGGTCCAGAAGAGGATAAATGCTCCCTCTGTGCTTATGAGGAATTCCATCATATATTCAATTAATGTACGCATTTTGAGACATTTTACCCGACACTCCTATCCAGAACGACTTACAGGCTCAATTAGGGTTACATGCCTTGCTCAAGGGCACATTAACAGATGTTTCACCTAGTTGGCTTGGTGATTTGAACCAGCAACCTTTCAGTTGAACCCCATCACACTTAACCGTTAGGCTACCTGCCAACCATAGACTCGCCATTGGGAACAATTAAGATAATGATCATGGGTTAAAAGTAAAAAAAACATGGTTGTTAGGTTAAACAAGTGGACATTCTCCAACTCTATAAATATAGGGATTGTGTAAAACTAATGCCTCTGGTTGTGCTCTGCCTCTCCCCCATAGATTCCAACACTGAGTGTGCCTACATACCAGCCAACCACCAGTATCCCACAGCGCCTAGAAGCCATACAGAAATACATCAGGGATTTGCAGTATCCTTTGCCTGGAATGGTAGAACTGCTTGTCACTATTGCCAAGCTCTGAACCAATGATATCCCAGGTAGCCGAGATAAAGCTATGACTATTCATTGGACCTCAAGGTGCAGTTGTTGGTCATGGTCAGTTTTTATGATTGACAGGGTGGGCTGAACAGTCTAGGACATATCCAGATATGTCAACAAAATATACATTAGGTTGATCAAACATGAATGTGTAAAGATTCTAAATTCCATGCATGATGCAAGCACACTATGCTCTGGGTTGGAATTCAAGATAGGTCTTCTGAAATATGTGTTAGCCATGCACTGTATTATGTATTGCTTTAAGCTTCATACATAATTCATAGACATAGGCACAAGCTGATTCCATGCTATGGAAACTGGGCCACACACAGTAGATGTACTGAAGAAGTATTATGGTGGTGAATGACCAGTAAAATAGTTCATATGTACTTCATACTTGTTTGACTCCGTCTTTTTAGGACAATATCAATTTATGTCACAACATCTCAGAATGTCGGCCATGTTTAGGCTATAATCTATTTTAAGCATAAACATTAGCACCTCTCAGCTCAAGAAGCTCATCCATAATTCACAAACGAGGAACTATGAATATCAGAAATCACTTAACATGGTTTTATTCCCCATTAGAAAATGTTTAGTTGTGTTTGAACAGTTCCATGTTGTTTCACTCCCTCTGCATTCTTTGTACTTAACAATATCCTACAGGTACAATCACACAGGAACACAGTTTTTTGAAATCAAGAAGAGCAGGCCTCTTACTGCGTAAACACAGTTTCTTCTATCCAATTAATGTTTCCTAACGTTTCGTTTTAGCTTAGCTCTTTGATGATCCTAATTGTTTGTAAATGTCAGACAGTGTAAGTGACATGACTGTTGTCCGCCAGAGAGAATCTCAGGGTTTGACGCAATAGCTTTTCCTGGAGCTGCAGAGAGGCCACAGAGGCAGCAAACAGAAGAAGCAGCTGAGGATGTTTACCAATTGCTTTCTAGTTGTGCTGATCATGACAGAAGTCTGTTGCACCCCAGGGCTGAGGGGACAGGAACTGTTATCATAGCCTAATAGGATCTGTTTCCCGGGCAGGAGCTTCTAGTACATTTTGCTTGCTCATCCACTCAGTTTGTGACATTTAGCACCAGACGATTTTATTTAAATGTTTTTCAAAATGCCAGTTTTCTAAGCTTTGAGATCTTTTTAGTAATCAATAGTTTCGCCTAAAGGAGGTAATCATTTTCTCTTTGCATGCATACAAATGTCCTGTAATATGTTCAAATGTCCTTCAGGCCATTTAGAATCCATGTTTAGAATTATTACCTTTAGTGTAGACTATTTTGTTGCCTTTTCCTTCGGGTGTATTCTAACCCTCAAATTCTGTGTAGGTTGATGGACATCGCCAAGGAGATGATCCGGGAGTCACTACCAATCAAGTGTCTGGAGGCAGTGATCCTTGGAATGTATCCTTTCCTTTAATTAGCTTAGGTATTCCATGGGTCACACCGACAGCACGTGGAAATTGTAATGAGCTTCTTATGCCCGTGTTTTTACCTGCACATCATTTTTTTGTCAAATTTTGGAGACTTAGGAATGGGGTGAGGATAAATGATGACCTTGTTGTTCCAACTGAGTGTTTATGGGAAACTAAAAATAGCCCAGAGTGATGCCGCAAACAGTGTGGTAACAGGGATTTAGATAAGACAAAGCTTTATGGGCACAACCAGGGCATCCAAGTATTATGTGATTAGAACTGACTTGTGTGCTTACAGTCTGAGACTACTGTATGTGACTAATGTATTCTTGTTTAAAAAACAGATCATTGGAGCTTGAAAACTGTTGTCTATGTTACCCTGTAAAGGAGCACTCCAGTGTGAGCATACAACCAGGTAAGTTATAATATGGGTTTCCATTTCCTTGACCTTGCCTGTCCCAGTTACCTCAGCAACAGCATGCCGGGTGTGGAGCGCTTCCCCCTCAGCTTTAAGACGCAGTTCTCAGGGAACCACTTTTGCCACATCGTGCTGGGGGTGCACAGCGGTGGCCGCTTCGGGGCACTGGGCATCAGCCGGCGGGAGGACCTCATGTTCAAACCCCTGGAGTTCCGCACGCTGGCTGACCTGGTGCAGGAGTTTGAGGGGGCCTACAGGGGCTACTGGCACACCTTGAGGAAGGTGAAGATTGGTCAGTATGTGTCCCATGACCCCCACAGTGTGGAACAGATAGACTGGAAACACTCCATAATAGACGTGGACAAACTGACCAAGGAGGAGCTGCGGAGAGAGCTGGAGAGACACACCCGGGACATGAGGCTGAAGGTAAAGGACCAGGGATACAGAGATCATCTGTTAGAGTGTAGTGATGGGATGTACAGCGCTAAAGCAGGACATGTTCACACATCCAGGAAGGATCCTGGGGACTGAGATGAAAAATGTCCATGAACCAAACCAGTCAGCTTCCTTATTAGAGAATTCTAGTGATTGCATTAAATCCAACCAGTGGTGGAAAAAGTACCTAACTGTCATACTTGAGTAAAAGTAAAGATACCGTAATAGAAAATGACTCAAGTAAAAGTAAAAGTCACCCAGTAAAATACTACTAGAGTAAAAGTCTAAAGGTATTTGGTTTTAAATATACTTAAGTATCAAAAGTCAATGTAACAGCTAAAATATACTTAAGTATCAGAAGTAAAAGTATAAATAATTTCAAATATCTTATATTATGCTAACCAGACGGCACCATTTTCTTGTTTTTAAAATTTACGGATAGCCAGGGGCACGCTCCAACACTCAGACATAATTTACAAACAAAGCATGTGTTTAGTCCACCAGATCAGAGGCAGTAGGGATGACCAGGGATGTTTTCTTGATAAGTGTGTGGAATTAGACAAATTTCCTGTCCTGCTAAACGAATACAAAATGTAACGAGTACTTTTGGGTGTCAGGGAAAACGTATGGAGTAAAAAGTACATCATTTTCTTTAGGAATGTAGTGAAGTAAAAGTTGTCAAATATAAATAGTAAAGTCCAGATATATACTGTAAATAAAAAAACGACTTAAGTAGTACTTTAAAGTATTTTTACTTAAGTACTTTACACCACTGGATCCAACTGGGACTGAATTAGTCTGCAGCCTATCACTGTACCAGCACTGAATTTAGATTAGTGTCAAATTAAATTGGGATGCAGGTGAGCTACATTAGATCTGATGAGGGGGAAGCACAAGGGGCTCGTTGAATGTGAATCCATCCTGAGCAGATGGAAAGCCCTTAATCACTGAGTTTCTGACCTCCTTTTGACCTGTCATGCATGATGATATGGAGTTGACCTGCGAATTCAGGAGCTATCATCCTCAAATGATGACCTCTCATGGGCTATCATCCCAAACAGTAATGAAAGGAGCCTTAACGCAGGGCCCTGTGAATAATAATATCTAATGTGATAGCATTTCTCTGCTCCATTGTGAGTCACGCATGGCTGCCTCAATCAATCAATGGCTGATCTTTTATAGCGAGGGCTCTCACCCAATGGCCACAATCACATTAAAGATGGGGACGATTTTACCGTCATCACTGTCAAAACTGTGTCTCCTTAAGCACATTTGGGCCTCTCATTGAGGTGCTCACCTTAGTACTAGTCTAAGTAATTGAAAGCTGATGATCGGTGTGTGTGTGTGTCTATACGCATGTGTTTGGAACAGTTTCCTTCCTCCTCCCTACTCTGCATAAATGGTGTGCTGAATTTTAAAAGACATAAACGTGTAGTAATTGGAGAACTGCACTTCTCCTTAGTCTACACAGTGGATATGACCAGAACTCAACTTGTAAGCATTTGTACCTCTTGTTTGTGTTGCCCCTTGTTGTTACTGTGAGATAAAGAGAACTGTGTGATTGTCTTTCAGATTGGGAAGGCTGCGCCCCCTTCACCCACCAAAGACAGGAAGAGTAACATGGGCTCGCCCCTCCGTAACCCAGGCAGCCCCATGCGCAGGAACAGCCGCATCGAGAGACGGTAATGCTGATTGTGCAATGTAGTCAGATATCAGGAGCTGCTTAGTCTCAATATAGTCTCTCCGACAGCACAGTAAATACTCATTAGGTCAATAAACAAGATGCTAGCTGTAGTGGAGATGGCCCTGCACTGATCTGAACAAGCACTAGAGGCTATATATCCTATGATGGTGTAGTTCAAGAGGAATCTCTGAACAGTAATCTCTCAGTTTTAATCTGTGTCATGAGAAATCATATTTTTTCTTTTTGGGGTTTACAGTCCATCTGGAGAGAAGAAAGTTCTTGATCCGAAGCCACCTCCAGACATGAATGGATATCAGATTCGAGTGTGAGGAGGATTTCACTTCATAAAATCATCCTTTGTGTTCAGTTTTCCAAATAGGTTTGTACTTTGTAAGCAATTTATTTTGCATTCAACAAACGTGTGGTATACTGTACAGAGCTTGGCCATGTCAATAACTGGTTATTGACTAAATGTACAGTACTAGTCAAAAGTTTGGTCACCTACTCATTCTAAGGGTTTTCTTTATTTTTATTATATTCTACATTGTAGAATAATAGTGAAGACATCAAAACTATGAAATAACACATATGGAATAATGTAGTAACCAAAAAATATATTTTATATTCTTCAAAGTAGCCACCCTTTGCCTTGATGACAGCTTTGCACACTCTTGGCATTCTCTCAACCAGCTTCATGAGGAATGCTTTTCCAACAGTCTTGAAGGAGTTCCCACATATGCTGAGCACTTGTTGGTTGCTTTTCCTTCACTCTGCGGTCCAACTCATCCCAAACCATCTCAATTGGGATGAGGTTGTGTGATTATGGAGGACAGGTTATCTGATGCAGCACTCCATCACACTCCTTGGTCATTGTCTTGTTGTAAAACAAATGATAGTGCCACTCAGTGGAAACCAGATGGGATGGTGTATCGCTGCAGAATGCTGTGGTAGCCATGCTGGTTAAGCGTGCCTTGAATTCTAAATAAATCACTGACAGTGTCTCTAGCAAAGCACCATCACACCTCCTCCATGCTTCACGGTGAGAACCACACATGCGGAGATCATCCGTTCACCTACTCTGCGTCTCACAACAACACGGTGGTTGGAACCAAAAATCTCAGATTTGGAATCATCAGACCAAAGGACAGATTTCCACCGGTCTAATGTCCATTGCTCATGTTTCTTGGCCCAAGCAAGTCTCTTCTTCTTATTCATGTCCTTTAGTAGTGGTTTCTTTGCGACAATTCGACCATGAAGGCCTGATTCACGCAGTGTCCTCTGAACAGTTTAAGTTGACATATCTGTTACTTGAACTCTGGGAAGCAATTATTTCGGCTGCAATTTGAGGTGCAGTTAACTCTAATGAACTTATCTTCTGCAGCAGAGGTGACTCTGGTTCTTCCTTTCCTGTGGCGGTCCTCATGCGAGCCAGTTTCATCATAGCTCTTGATGGTTTTTGACGTTTTCCGTATTGACTGACCTTCATGTCTTAAAGTAATGATAGACTGTCGTTTCTCTTTGCTTATTTGAGCTGTTCTTGCCATAATATGGACTTGGTCTTTTACCAAATAGGGCTATCTTCTGTATACCACTCATACCATGTCACAACACAACTGATTGGCTCAAACTCATTAAGGAAAGAAATTCCACAACTTAACTTTTAACAAGGCAGGTTAATTGAAATGCATTCCAGGTGACTTCCTGATGAAGCTGGTTGAGAGAATGCCAAGAGTGTGCAAAGCTGTCATCAAGGCAAAGGGTGGCTACTTTGAAGAATCTCAAACATAAAATACATTTAGATTTGATTAACACTTTTTTGGTTATTACACGATTCCATATGTGTTATTTCATAGTTTCATAGTATTATTTAACAATGTAGAAAATAGCAAAAATAAAGAAATTAGTAGGTGTGTCCAAACTTTTGACTGGTACTGTACGTTCAAAGCCTATAATTCTAAGGTCTCGCAATGCTCAACTTTGGGGACATCAAACACTCGTTTTACACCAGGGGATATCAAACCCTTGTGTAGGATCAATTCCACAGGCCTACATATTATTATTATTATTATTATTTTGCTCTCAGTGGGGTCTCAACTTACTTTTGAGAGGTAGAATACACAAGGTGCAATTTCAAAATGTGGTTGTGCATCAGCAGTTTTTCTCTTACGTCAGTCACTGGCAGTCACTAAATGAACCCATGTCAGCTAAATATTTTTAGATTGGTAAATTAGTCTAGCAGCCAGCTATCTAAACTTCTAGTAATCCTGATCGAATTACCAACTGGGGGCCCCCCATTGATTTTGTTAGTCACTCTGACATCATATTAAAAACTGTAGAATTGCAGGACATTAGCTGTAAAACTGCACACAAAAAATCCCCCTGACAAAATGTGTAGAATTGTATGAAATTAGTTATAAAACTGCTAAATCTTCTCTCTGCCCCAAACTTGTTTTAAACCTGCAACGTTTTCTCTACACCCCATGGCAAAAATGTGTTTAATTGGAGGAAATTAACTCTAAAACTTAAATTAACTTCATAAAAGTTGCCCACCCTGTTTTAGACAATTCTATTTAAATTAACAGGCATAACTGGCTGACCAATTCACAATATCTCGTTGAGTAATAGATGTTAAGACCCCAGCAACTTCTTTCCAAAAACGTGGCATGGGCCATTCAGCAGCTCTGTGGTTCTAGGTTGCTACCAGGCTTTTTGTAAAGCCAGAAGCTTGGTAGTGTCATCCTTCTTTTATAGTCCATTCTACAATAAGATTGGTTCAGACAGCATTTAAGGAATTCCCAAAGGCTAAACAGGTATGGCTCATGTTTTTAAAGATGGGTTAATATGCAATGTTATATTTGGCTTAAGGTGTGAAAATGAGTAATTAGACATATCACAGAAGAGATCCATGTTGTCAGTTATTAAGAATTGCAATCTGTGTCTCCATGTTGTACTTTAAGTGTGTAAATACATTTAACCTTTTAGCTCTGCTGGACAGTAACCGCTTTTGTAGTGTAGTTTGCAATCCACTTACCTTGTGCCTTTTTTAATGAACATTTTAATAGACAGTGATAAAGAAAACAAGTGTTACTGGATGAATAGTTCATCTTCAATTTCACTAGCAAAACATACTGTACCATCTGCTCTATCCCAAGTAGCCAGTAAATTGAGTGATCTCTCGTATTTGTATGTTCTGCTATTGATTACACATGATTGAATATGGGGTAATTCAGCGTGCAGTAGTCTATTTAAACCTTCCAAAGCATGAGAAGTGTGATTCGTTTTAGGATAGTAAGAGAAAGTGGTCACTGTGATCAACAGAAGTTTAGAATGTTGTGGTCATTCATGAGACAACCTCACATGCACAAAATGACTTTGTCCAATTGTGAACGATTACATTGCAGGTGATTTATTTTTTGCTGTCATTATTCTTGAGGAAATAGGCATTTTGAAGGCAGCAGTTGCTTTTTTATATTGACATGGACTGATATATTTAGTTTTTGTTCAGTATAAATAACCTTGTTCTTATTTTAACACAGCCTTAGCGTGGTTGTCTAGCTACTTTAAATATTAAACAGTTGTATTCAAGGTGCAAAGAGTTTTGTTTACAATATTCTCATCTGCATTTTTATATGGCATTTAGGCCAGAGTTTCTGTAATTTTATACTAGCCTCAATTTTTATTATCACCGAGCATTTGAGAAATTGGAGTCCACCCCACATTTCTAAATATTGCCACAGAGCACATTGAAATTTGTTGGTAGGGATTTCTTTAGTCCACTTTCATTTCAATACCATAAACACAGAGGTTGTTGTCTTGTGCCAAAAGATTGTAATTGTCATTTTATCATGTTGTAAGGCTTTCTATTGATTTAAAGTCAACTCCTCTCACTTCCCTCCCAGTGTGTCTGTTGTTGCTAGGATTTATCTCACTCGTTGACATGGGTCAGATGGCTGAAAGTCTATTAACAAGCTTCAGCTATATTTAGAGATTTACAAAATGTAGTTAAAATCAATGACCGATACAGTATAAATAAACTGGGTGCTAAGGACATGGAGGACAAACTGATAGCCTACATGCCAACCAAGAGTCCAAATTGGGTGTAGCCTGGACTAAAGAGAGTGACTAACATTTCCTCCTTTTAATTGTCTTCAAAGAAAGCTTAATACAACTCCCATACTGAGGATTTGTGTACTGGGGGACCATACAGTAAGACAATGAACAACATTTGGTTGCAGCTATACTAATTAGAATTTTCTGTATATTCTCTGTTGCCTGCTGGTACACTGTGAGACATTCGACCTAGCCCATTTTGGGCTCCAAGACATCCGTGACATGAAATCACAGCGGTTTTGAGATTTCCTCTTTCATTGCAATGTGGTCTGTTTTTGTTCCTTAGTGCGAAGATGTGGTGATGACACTGTATTAATACATGTCATCTGAAATATTGTAACCGTAAATCACCCGTATGGCTTTGTGACAATTGAAACTGAAATAAACAAGGAACTGGTATTTGACCAGATTTGTTGAAAACAAATGGTGTAACATTTGAGTGATTAACCTACCTCTTTTCCCATTCATCACATGCTTTTTGGAGAGCTGCCAGTGCTTGCAACCAGCATGGGTTGTACAAGTCAATTGTACTGTGCTGGCTGTGTCTACAGTGTACTGACACCCAAGGATTCTGCTGCACAAATCAATTAAGTCTAATGGAAGCTTGGCTGAATGGATAGTCTACCTGACAGCACTGCAATCGGCTAACAAGGCTTAACTAACGAAACCCTGTTAATCCTGACATTTTCATCATACGAGCACAGAGGACTGCCATGGTTGTTGCTCTCCTGAACAAACAGCCTCTGTTTAACAGGAGAAATCCATACATGGTACTGTTTCATGTTCAGACCAGGGAGATTTTGATAGCTCTCATATACAGTAGCACAAGAGTAGCTGGTAACCGTTCTCTTATGAAATGGCTCCTGTTAGTATATGCTATAGCTGAATGTACATCATGTAGGTATGTGAAATGCAAGTGTTTAAAGGAATCGCAGTTGAAATCAGTTGGAGTGGGGGTAGGGTTGGTAATGTTCAGTGCCAAGAAGGATTTCAAATGTATGAAGGCACAGAGGGAGACAAAACAGAAGCCCAGAGGTAACAAACACTAGGTAGTACCTCCCCCACCACTGTTTATGAAATGAAGACAGAAGGAATCGTGGTCTACTTTGAAAAACCTACTGACCCATTTCTCCTCAGCGCATGTGTTTTGTGCCACGGGGAATTTATTTTCGTGCAGCACAGTCAAACTCATGTATAGGTTTCAAGGTAGATCCTGGAACTGAAGCCTTACACTCTGAACCCACTGCCTGCCTGCCTTTATGCTAACTTACGTTTAAAAACTCCTTCAGTGATTCATTATGAGATACAGAAAATAATTCCCTGGAAGACCTGAGAGAGAGAACACCTACTGATTTATTGTAGTTAGACTAAAGGAAGTGTCAGACCTTGACATTTGTGCCATTCCAGTGAGCTATAACTAGAGGTCTTAGTGTTGACAGGAGTCTGTTGGCTGTTCCTCTAGACCAGGGTTTCCCAAACTCAGTCCTGAGACCCCCCTGCCAGGTGTACCTTTTGGTTTTTGCCCTAGCACTACACAGCTGATTCAAATAACCAACTCAAGTTGATTATTTGAATCAGCCATGTATTGCTAGGGCAAAAACGTGCACCCAGGGGGAGTCGTAGGACTGAGTTGGGAAAACCCTGGTCTAGACTGCAGTGTACACACACACACACACACAGAAGCCCCGACAGTGCCCTAGCATGCATGAACGCTCCCTCCCTGCAATCTGAATGAATAATTGATTCATGCCTCAGCCAGCCACACACATCTTCTCCTTGACAGACAGAGTGCCTCAGTGGAGCGAGAGATCTTCCATCCCAGTGTGGCACTGCCAACATTCAGGTCACAATCTTAACACCAAAAGATGATGTAGATCACCTGAATTAGACTGCCAAGCTATTGTTAGATTTATTCAAGATTTCTACCATTTGAACAAATAATACTGACTGGCCCAAAGCCAGAGGATAAGGGGAAAAACAACACAAAATATATAGAAAACATTGACATTCAATTATTTCACCGTTTGTAAATGTTTTAAGACAAATGTTCCAATTTACTAGTGTAGCAGATTGTGAAAACGGAGCAAACAAAATCCCCATAAAACATTTTTACATCTAAAATCTTCTTGTATTCATATCTTAACAGTAAGAGCATTTGTCAAATAAACTCCAACTCTAACTGAATCTAACCTTTTAGGTTCTTTTTCTCTCTCTATACATGTAAACAAAAATGATCATTCAGAGGACATCCCATCTCCTCTGGAAATTGGGCTGAGTAGTTTTTCTTCAGGTAGGAAACAAGCAGAGTATTAGATGGGACTCAAAACTGTCTGTGAGCCCCAGGAACCAAGTAAGTACAATTATTTACTTTTAAACATGGAATTGTGCCATGGGCAAATCATGTAAGGTTTGAACAAAAATGTTTAAATGCTTGACCTCTGTCCTCCTGATTCTTCATTGACCATAGACAGCCCAAATCACACAGGGTTCAGGTCCAGCTGGAACTTGGCCAGGAGACTGAGGTGGTCTGAAGGGAACATTTCATTGGGTAAACCGTTCATTGACCAGAGGTCCTCCTCTGGTAGGAGGGAGAGACGACCAAGCAGCTTCAGACCTTCGCTCTGCCGTTGACCTCCACCTGAAACAGCGTTTTTGGTACACCATCTCTCAATTCTTCTTTCTCTATACACTTACTAGACTGGAGGACAATATCAACGGCTATTTATATATATTTCCTTTGGATACATGCCCCTTACCTTTCTGATCAGCACTATAAATGCCACGCCTTGGAGAGTAGAAGATGTAGTCGACCGTAGCTCCAACCTCGGAGTGCAGCGTGGTCACCTCAGCACGGTCTGTTCCAGGTATGAAGTGGCCGTAGGCTGACCGCAGTTTCAGGTAATGGGAGATAGTCTGTCTGAACCTGAGGAAGGACATGGATAATGTTATTACATTTAACATGTATTCAGCACTGTCAGAGTGCCTTCAGGAAGTATTCACACCCCTTGACGTTATCCCCATTTTGTTGCGTTACAGCCTGCTGCTACTGGACTCCTATTTACAGTTGAAGTCGGAAGTTTACCTACACTTAGGTTGGAGTCATTAAAAATTGTTTTTCAACCACTCCACAAATTTCTTGTTAACAAACTATAGTTTTGGCAAGTCAGTTAGGACATCTACTTTGTGCATGACAAGTAATTTTTTCCAACAATTGTTTACAGACAGATTATTTCACTTATAATTCACTGTATCACAATTCCAGTGGGTCAGAAGTTTACATACACTAAGTTAACTGTGCCTTTAAACAGCTTGAAAATTCCAGAAAAGGATGTCATGGATTTAGAAGCTTCTGATAGGCTAATTGACATCATTTGAGTCAATTGGAGGTGTACCTGTGGATGTATTTCAAGGCCTACCTTCAACTCAGTGCCTCTTTGCCTGACATGGGAAAATCCAAAGAAATCAGCCAAGACAACAGAAAAAAAATTGTAGACCACAAGTCTGATTCATCATTGGGAGCAATTTCCAAACGCCTGAAGGTACCACGTTCATCTGTACAAACAATAGTACGCAAGTATAAACACCATGGGACCACACAGCCGTCATACCGCTCAGAATGGAGACGTGTTCTGTCTCCTAGAGATTAACGTACTTTGGAGCGAAAAGTGCAAATTAATCCCAGAACAACAGCAAAGGACCTTGTGAAGATGCTGGAGGAAACAGGTACAAAGTATCTATATCCACAGTAAAATGAGTCCTATACCCACAGTAAAATGAGTCCTATATCGACATAACCTGAAACACTGCTCAGCAAGGAAGAAGCCACTGCTCCAAAACCACCATAAAAAAGACAGACTACGGGTTGCAACTGCACATGGGGACAAATATCGTACTATTTGGAGAAATGTCCTCTGGTCTGATGAAACAAAAATAGAACTGTTTGGCAATAATGACCATAGTTATGTTTGGAGGAAAAAGGGGGAGGCTTGTAAGCCGAAAAACACCATTCCAATGTGAAACGCAGGAGTCGCAGCATCATGTTGTGGGGGTGCTGCAGGAGGGCCTAGTGCACGTCACAAAATAGATGGCTACATGAGGAAGGAAAATTACGTGGATAAATTGAAGCAACATCTCAAGACATCAGTCAGGAAGTTAAAGCTTGGTTGCAAATGGGTCTTACAAATGGACAATGACCCCAAGCATATTTCCAAAGTTGTGGCAAAATGGCTTATGGACAACAAAGTCAAGGTACTGGAGTGGCCGTCACAAAGCCCTGACCTCAATCCCATAGAAAATTTGTGGGCAGAACCGAAAAAGCGTGTGCGAGCTGACTCAGTTACACCAGCTCTGTCAGGAGGAATGGGCCAAAATTCACCCAACTCATTGTGGAAAGCATGTGGAAGGCTACCCAAAACGTTTGCCCCAAGTTAAACAATTTAAAGGCAATGCTACCAAATACTAATTGAGTGTATGTAAACTTCTGACCCACTGGGAATGTGATGAAAGAAATAAGCTGACATAAATAATTCTCTACTATTATTCTGACATTTCACATTCTTAAAATAAAGTGGTGATCCTAACTGACCTAAGATAGGGAATTTTTACTAGGATTAAATGTCAGGAAGTGTGAAACTAAGTTTAAATGTATTTGGCTAAGGTGTATGCAAACTTCCGACTTCAACTGTATATTCCTGCACAATGTCTATCACACAATCCATTGCACAATTCCTCGGCACGTATAAATATTCTACTTTAATTCGTTGAGTGCCTTCTTGTAATCCATAAAAAATAAAATTTTAAATGAATTGAGCTTTTACTTTTAGTACGGTTTTATTCACTTAATTACTTTCCCATTGTGGAGAGGTGAACCTGCAGGTCAGCATTTCATTGCACTGTGTACATCAGGTGTATATGACAAACAAAATTGAACATGAAATGTGGCCCTTTGAAAAGGAACATAAAATCTGACCTTGTTGTATAAGGATGCTTGTCCTCGGGATCTATTGGAAATAAGTGAAAGAGTAACATACAGGAGTCATTAACTGTTCTCTACACAACTGTGCTCTGGGGTCTCACCTGCCGTGGGTACAGTTGAGATTAAGTGTTTTTGGGTCTAGTTTTAGTGTGTGTGTGTGTTACCAGGTGTGTTGTCAGTGACCCCTGGGATGAGCTCCAGGTCCTGTGGCCGGACACAGGCAGCCTCACAGAAACGCAGCCGACGCAGGAAGCCATGGTTGTACTGCAGGTTCCCTACACAGGAAGAACAAATATAGAGTGGCCAGTCAGACCATCACACAAGACCTAAATGGAGATACTGAGTGAGAAGATGAATAGACCCATTGTCATAATGGGAGCTTGACCAACAATCCACCCTGACAGGGTCCAAACAGAAAGACTGACACATACGTTCTGGACTCTGGGTTGACGTGACTTGACTCTTTGGCTCATTTACAGTTGTGTACTGGCAGTTGTCATCGATGCCCACGGTGCTTGGCCAAAGTGGAGCGAATACCCTCCTATGATGGATGTTGTAGGACAGGTCCTCTTGACCTGATATCTGCCACACATAGGAAACAAAACACAGAACCCATTGGCCAAGGTAACATACTGAACACCAACTCACCTTTAAATTATTAAGTAGCTTAAAATTGACAACAACAAGTCATTTTCCATAGGAGTATTGTGCTCACCATCCAGGCAGGTAGACCATGATAGTAAAGCTGTCTTGTCGTGATCAGTTGGTACAGCGGCATGTTGGGCAGAGCATTGAAGTCCCCACATAGAACAACATTGCAGTGCTCTCCCTTCACCTTGCAGTTCCTCACGATGTAGTCGATCTCTGCCAGCAGCATTGCAAGCTGGGTCAGCTTCACGTCACCCCTCCTGGTGTTGAACAGGAGGTGGGTGGTTGCCACACAGAGGGGTGGGCCCTTGGCAGTGACTTCTGACCCCTGTGTGATAATTGGCTGGAGCAGCAGGACAATGCCCACGTTGTCTCGGTCCAGCAGCTCACACTCTGGCCTGTAGAACTCCAGCAGACTCTCTGACACCTGGGAGAAACGGTCGCCGCGGTAACAAACCACACAGCCGTCAGTCTTGGTGCCGGTGCGCCGCTTGTAAACACAGGTGTAGCCTTGAGGATTGAACCACAAAATTACAAATATTGATATACAAACAGCTATTACATGTCTGTTACTAACTGTAGATGACTTGCATTATTTTGCAATGGTCTTGATTGTGCCATAAACAGATGCTGAGGAACTTGGACCTACCCATGTCACGAAGGACAGGATGGAGTTGCTCTGTAAAGTGGTTCTCCTGGACCTCTTGCAGACACAGGATCTACACATGGGAAAAACATACAGCTCAATTCACAAAGAGACTCCGATGACAATGGTTCAGCAATACAGTGTCAATAGATGTTACTGTATTAGGTTGGTAAGGTCAGACTCGCATCTGGTTCCCATTTCTTGAACTCCTGTGTGAGGTTTGGGAAGCGGTAGTCCCAGCTCAACACCCCTAGAGGGCAGTGTGTGTACAGCTCCTGGTTGGCCTCCAGCAGATCCTGGGCCAGGATGTTGTAAGACATCACAGTGAAGTCAAACAGGGGCCGGGGCTCTGAGGGGGTCCTCTGGGGAGGCTCTGGCGCTGTGTGGGTCTCACTGAGTTCCTCCCACACCCTCCACACCACTGAGGGGGAAGCAGAGAGATGTCTAAGCAAACGGTAACACTGAAATTCTGATGGTGATGTGGGTTCACAAACAATCAATCAAAAACCTGTACTTAATGTTACAGATATCATGCAAAATGCTCACCTTCGAAGGTCTCTCTCTCCAGTGAATGTGGGTAGTAGCTCATGCTTGGGAACGCTGTGGAAGGGCAGAACAACACCTCTTCCAGGCCAGGGCCGATGGGGAAATGCCAGCCCTTGGGTGGGGGCTGAGCCCTACTCTCCCATGGCTGTGTCTGGGCCTCTGCCTCACAGAGAAGGGAGACCAGGTCCAGTCCAGGATCCCATATCTCAGCAGGCACTTCACTAGTGCTTGCATGTGGGTCTACAAAATAGCTCAAGTCTAGTCCTGCTGCAGTCTGGCTCTCCCACTCCGGTTTTTGCACCTGGGCATTGGTTACTGACTCTCCCTTGCTCATCTTTTCCACTATCTGTTCTAACAGGACATGGACCATCGCTTTATCGTCTGTTGTCCTGCTGTCCTTGACTGATGGATTCTGTACTTCAGATGTCTCTGTTAGCTCCAGCGCTAGGTTACTGTTCTCAGACTCCTCTGTGGGAGAACAGGGAGCCTCCTGCACGCCATCATCCCTCATGAGCTTCTCTGAGTAGAGGATAGTCTGCTCCTGGTGCTTTTGACCTTCCTCTCTGACCCCGTCCTCCTCCACGCCGTCTCTCACCTCTGGCTCCTCTTCCTTCACTCCACCAAGCAGCCGAACCTCCAGAGTTACTAATACAGGCTCTTTCCTATCTTTCTCTGGTTCAGACCCCATCACCTCTTTCACAGTGCTTTTCTTCATCTCCGCCCCTTTACTCTTCTCCTTTTCTAGTGCACCGGGATCCTTCTTGGCCTTTGGGGGCCCGCTGCTTGTACTGAGCCACGGATCCAGCAGGCCTGCCTGCGTTTTAGTAAATCTTTTGTTAGGGACTTCACCATCCCACACCTTCTTGCCATTAATGGACACAGAGCGACCCTTTTTCAAGGGTACTGTATAAAAGAAATGGTGCGATAACTTACATGTGTATTAAACACTAGCTTATTATTACTGCATGCATCTATAATAAAACAAATATTTTAGGCAATTATATCATTACTCCTCATAAAATCAAACAAAAAGCTGTCAGTCAATGCACACACCACAACATATGCACGTGGTACTCATATGACGTCACGCAGTACATTTAGAATCCATTGCGCCTAGCTAAAATGTCAATGCCATGTGTTTGCTATTTAGATTATGTTCAAACTCAAATAGCATGCGGTAGCTAAAGCAGACCAGATTAGCCTTTAGTTAAACCATCGATTAAAAATTGGACTCCCAACAAAATATGTGCTACGAGACGTGTAGTTAGTTAGCTAGCTAAAGCTAGCTATTCGGCCATTCAACTTTAGGCACCCAAAAGAGCCATCACGTTCGGCGAAAATGTACAGGCAATAAAACAAAAATCTATGTGTCAAATGTTTTTTGTTTGTATGTGGTTTACCTGTGACGCAGTTTATTAGCCGTGTTAACGGGTAAAGCCCGTAAAATATCAGGCTCCCAATCATGCTCCGCTCCAATGATTGGGCGGACCCGATCATGGAGCCGCGGGGCACCGGGCTATGGCCCGTGATATGAACGGGATGAGTGCCCTTCTCAAATCGAACAATAATCTGCGCCACGCGGTCATGTTCTCAACAAAACATATATTTCCATAAAATCTGTTTTAATTGTCTAACTAGTTTTCATTTGGAAGGCAGATTACGCGTTTTATCAAAATCAATCACTTTTGAAAAAACTAAGAATCCTACTCATTACTCTATGTGCTTAATTACATGTCACTTTTGTTTTGAGACGATTTAGCGTGGGCATTTTCCCCATTCAAAACATCTAGGAACTCGGAAATCTCCGACTTTTGATTTAAATGCGTTCATATTGTATTTAACCTTTAACTAGGCAAGTCAGACAACTGGGAACTCGGCGAAAAAACTGGGAACATCGTTTTGAATGGTCATCCAACTCGGAATTCCAAGTCGGAAAATCTTTCTAGAACTCCGACTTTTACATCGTTTTTTCTCCGAGTTCCCAGTTCTTCATGCCCGAGAGGCAGGCAGCCCGGTTCCAAAAACGAATGCAATCAACTTTCACCCGGGCCAGATTAATCGAATCCCCTCACTGCTATGCTCACATGAATTATGTATAATTGTCTTTTTTTTTTTTTAAGTGAACTCATACACTACAACCATCTCAGTGGCAGACTTCATTATAGTGATAACAAGAAAGCTGCACATGTTGGAATGTAGACTCCTTTTATGTGTTTGTAAACAGTGCTGCAAGAGGTGGTGGCATAACGCGCGAGTTCTTATGTAATGCCAGCTAATTAGTGCATTTTGTGGGGTTTTATAAAGGTTTTTTGACATGCTTAACTAACTATAAGCTAGTAGGGCTTCTTATGCATTAAAGTTTGAATTGCTGACTCCTGTGAACCTGCATTTTCCATTGTTCTCACTCTTACCAGTGCTCAGGGCCTAACCATGAATATCAGCCTGAAATGTGTGTGTGTTAAAGATAGTGCTGTACTGTATGAAATATGTGTGTGTATGAAACAAATGTATCAGTAGTGTGAAGCTGTACTGTGTGGCCGAGACTGTGCTAATCTTAGAGAGACACAGGAGGGGGGTGAATCAGGAGACTGCTGACCAGACAATAACAGATAAACTATACACACGAAAAACATATGTGAGGTTCTGAGTCATGCACTATAACCCAATACTATAACAAACATGATTGAATATTAGCAAGTGTATTATATGTGATTGAATACTATAACAAACATGATTGAATATTAGCAACTGTATGATATGTGATTGAATACTACAACAAACGTGATTGAATATTAGCTAACTGTTGGTCTGGGCGCCTGGGTGTCTGTGTGTGTGTGCTGAAAGTAACAGTTAGCTCAGATAAGAAGCTGGGAAGCTGTAGTTAGCCTTGAGCGAGAACAGTGGACATTGTATAACAGGTGTGAATAGCTCAGACAATATTACAGAGCTGTTTGACCCCAGTCTCTGGGGTGAAGAAGCGTAATCTACACAGCAACAGCGACGGGACAACAGAGAGCGCAAAGGGGCTAGGACTAGCTTATGTGCCAACATCAACGATAGGCTGGGTAAGTCTAAACCACGCCCAGTCTCTACTCTGACAGGCCGGCTCGGAAGTGGGAACTATCTCTGTCATGAGTATTTATTATAATGTCTTTGTCAGTAACAAGTGTCTTCTCTGTCTTATCCTGCGTGATGAAACATTGAACCCGTATATACGGAAATTGTATTTGCCATTTATTAACTTTTGAATTAAACAATTATTTTAATCAAGTTCAGGTGTCCTATTGTTCCTATCTCAGTTGAACTTACGCAACTCTAACAATTTCAAACTACTTTTGGATTATAATTGGACTTTAAGGCTCGTATGAATGACCTGCTTAATACAATGTTTGTGTCATCATCGCAAATCAACTGCATTATGCTTACAAAAACACTTAAACTTCAACCAGTATAATGGCCCTTTAGCTAGCTTTTGCTACACTCTATGTCAATGAGCGTTAGCATTCTAGCTACCTGCTGCATCCAAAATAGTTATTTTGCAAAGATCACAACCAACTATAATCTTAGCGACTGTTCAAGCAAGAATCGAAACACTAAGCGTATGACAACCCCAAAAAGTTATTTGGTTTAGAAGTAATAAAAACGTACATCTAAAGGACGTAGCAGCCAAGAGTCGCGCGCATCTGTGCGTGACGTCAGTGTGTCATGCACTGGAAAAGGGTCTGTTTGTAAAACATTATGGTCTGGAACTGTGAATGCAGAAGTTTTATGGATTGACAGTGAAAATCAACCCAAATCTATAATACGCAATGGTGTACTACCCAGGAATATATATATGTTTTTTTCCCCCTGTTGGTGATTTTTTAAAATTAAATACACTATATATACAAAAGTATGTGGACACGCCTTCAAGTTTGTGGACTCGGTTATTGCGGTCACACCCGTTGCTGACAGGTGTATAAAATCGAGAACACAGCCATGCAACTTCAAATCAAATGTTATTTGTCACATGCCCCACGAATACAACAGGTAGACCTTACAGTGAAATGCTTACTTACAAGCCCCTAACCAATAATGCAGTTTTAAGAAAATACAAAAAAAAAAAGGTAAGAGATAAGAAAAACAAATAATTAAAGAGCAGCAGTAAATAACAATAGCGGGGCTATACAGGGGGTACCGGTACAGAGTCAATGTGTCAATGTGCTGGGGGCACCAGTGTTGAGGTAATTATGTACATGTAGGTAGGGTTATTAAAGTGGCTATGCATAGATAATAACAGAGAGTGGGGGGTGCATATAGTCTGGGTAGCCATTTTATTAGCTGTTCAGGAGTCTTATGGCTTGGTGGTAGAAGCTGTTTAGAAGCCTCTTGGAACAGTCTATGACTAGGGTGGCTGGAGTCTTTGACAATTTTCAGGGCCTTCCACTCCAAAGACAAACATTGGCAGTAGAAGCATAGGATACCACCTATCCAACAAGTCAGTTCGTCAAATTTCTACCCTGCTAGAGCCCACGATTTTGGAATTAGATGTTCGACAAGCAGGTGTCCACATACTTTTGTTCATGTAGAGTACCATATGGTGGGCGGTACTGTATCAATGAAAGACATACTGGAATGCAAAATAATATTTCAGCAAATAATATTTCAACATATATATGTGGTGGAGCTGGATCTTGTGAGAGTTGAACACAGGAGATGTCTATCCTATCTCTCGAGTCTGCCAAGCAGATAATGTCAGTCCATCCCTTGCAGAAGAGCTAGACCTGCATGATGAGTGGGATACAGACCTGGAGGTTGATGAGTATGCTATTTTATTGACATTTTATGCATAAAAAAAACATCAGATCACAGTAGGTATTACAATGTATTATTGTTTGTATTGTAAGTTGATTTGTTTTATGCATATCTCACCCTGATGGTTGTCTGATAGTGACACCACTTCTTATCATCGTTAGAGGTGAAAAAGACCACCGCTGAGATGTACCTGCAGGCCTGCAACCTGGTCCGGGTGGTTCCTGTCTCTTACTTCCTCTGGAATCTGGGCACCTCCACCATGAGCCTCAACCACCACGGCGTGGGTCCCCTGGGGGGAGGCGCTGGTCATTGCCCTGGTGATAAGTCTGCTGGATGTCTATTGACACATTATCAACTTCAAGAAACGCTCATCAACAGGACATGGACTATCGCTCTATCATCTGTTGTCCTTGACTGATGGATTCTGTACTTCAGATATCTCTGTTGTTAGCTCCAGTGCTGGGTTACTGTTCCCAGACTCCTCTGTGGGGGAACAGGGACCATGCACATCACCAACCTGGAGCTGGCAGGCAACTACATGCTGGCTGAGGGAGCCAAATGCCCTGTGGCGATGTTGAAGGCAAATTTCACCATTCGCCATCTGGTAAGTTTGTATGAGCTCTTTGTAAGAAGGTAATGTAAATGTATCTGGTAGCATCAACATCTCTTAAACATGTTAATTCAGAAGTGGGATAAGTATGATGTGCTATATGTCCCACAAGAGGGCATTAGAGTCGCTTACAGTCTGAAGGCGCTGAGTGCATAGCAAAAATGTTGCTCGACAACATTTCCATCAAATCCATCAAACTTTCAGGTAGTACACACAGATTTGAAAATGAAAACAAAAAGCTCTTCATTAGATACACTGAAAAAATATAAACGCAACATGTAAAGTGTTGGTCCCATGTTTCATGAGCTGAAATAAAAGATCCCAGAAATATTCCATACTCACAAAAAGCCTAATTCTCTCATTTACATTTACATTTTTTTACATTTTTACATTTAGCAAATGATGTGCACAAATTTGTTTACATCCTTGTTAGTGAGCATTTCTCCTTTGCCATCCACCTAATAGGTGTGACATATCATTAAGTTGATTAAACAGCATGATCATTACACAGGTGCACCTTGTGCTGGGGACAATAAAAGGCCACTCTAAAATGTGCAGTTTTGTCACACAACACAATGCCACAGATGTCTCAAGTTTTGAGGGAGCGTGCAATTGGCATGCTGACTGCAGGAATGTCCACTTGAGCTGTTGTCAGATAATTGAATGTTAATTTCCCTACCAACGTAGTTTTAGAGAATTTGGCAGTACGTCCAACCGGCCTCACAACCGCAGACCATGTGTAACCACGCCAGCCCAGGACCGCCACATCTGGCTTCATCTCCTGCGGGATCGTCTGAGACCAGCCACCTGGACAGCTGATGAAACTGAGGAGTATTTATGTCTGTAATAAAGCCCTTTTGTGGCAAAAAACGTATTCTGATTGACTGGTCCTGGCTCCCCAGTGGGTGGGGATGTCGATTAAGGCACATTTCAGTTGAATGCATTCAGTTGTACAACTGACTAGGTATCCCCTTTTCCCTTATGATGCGTTTATATTTTTGTGATGTATATACACTGCTCAAAAAAATAAAGGGAACACTAAAATAACACATCCTAGATCTGAATGAATGAAATATTCTTATTAAATACTTTTTTCTTTACATAGTTGAATGTGCTGGCAACAAAATCACACAAAAATTATCAATGGAAATCAAATGTATCAACCCATGGAGGTCTGGATTTGGAGTCACACTCAAAATTAAAGTGGAAAACCACACTACAGGCTGATCCAACTTTGATGTAATGTCCTTAAAACAAGTCAAAATGAGGCTCAGTAGTGTGTGTGACCTCCACGTGCCTGTATGACCTCCCTACAACGCCTGGGCATGCTCCTGATGAGGTGGCGGATGGTCTCCTGAGGGATCTCCTCCCAGACCTGGACTAAAGCATCCGCCAACTCCTGGACAGTCTGTGGTGCAACGTGGCGTTGGTGGATGGAGCGAGACATGATGTCCCAGATGTGCTCAATTGGAATCAGGTCTGGGGAACAGGCGGGCCAGTCCATAGCATCAATGCCTTCCTCTTGCAGGAACTGCTGACACACTCCAGCCACATGAGGTCTAGCATTGTCTTGCATTAGGAGGAACCCAGGGCCAACCGCACCAGCATATGGTCTCACAAGGGGTCTGAGGATCTCATCTCGGTACCTAATGGCAGTCAGGCTACCTCTGGCGAGCTCATGGAGGGCTGTGCGGGCCCCCAAAGAAATGCGACCCCACACCATGACTGACCCACCGCCAAACCGGTCATGCTGGAGGGTGTTGCAGGCAGCAGAACGTTCTCCACGGCGTCTCCAGACTGCCACGTCTGTCACGTGCTCAGTGTGAACCTGCTTTCATCTGTGAAGAGCACAGGGCGCCAGTGGTGAATTTGCCAATCTTGGTGTTCTCTGGCAAATGCCAAACGTCCTGCACGGTGTTGGGCTGTAAGCCAAACCCCCACCTGTGGACGTCGGGCCCTCATACCACCCTCATGGAGTCTGTTTCTGACCATTTGAGCAGACACATGCACATTTGTGGCCTGCTGGAGGTCATTTTGCAGGGCTCTGGCAGTGCTCCTCCTTGCACAAAGGCGGAGGTAGCGGTCCTGCTGCTGGGTTGTTGCCCTCCTACGGCCTCCTCCACGTCTCCTGATGTACTGGCCTGTCTCCTGGTAGCGCCTCCATGCTCTGGACACTACGCTGACAGACACAGCAAACCTTCTTGCCACAGCTCGCATTGATGTGCCATCCTGGATGAACTGCACTACCTGAGCCACTTGTGTGGGTTGTAGACTCCGTCTCATGCTACCACTAGAGTGAAAGCACCGCCAGCATTCAAAAGTGACCAAAACATCAGCCAGGAAGCATAGGAACTGAGAAGTGGTCTGTGGTCACCACCTGCAGAACCACTCCTTTATTGGGGGTGTCTTGCTAATTGCCTATAATTTCCACCTGTTGTCTATTCCATTTGCACAACAGCATGTGAAATTTATTGTCAATCAGTGTTGCTTCCTAAGTGGACAGTTTGATTTCACAGAAGTGTGATTGACTTGGAGTTACATTGTGTTGTTTAAGTGTTCCCTTTATTTTTTTGAGCAGTGTATTATATTTCTCTACTTTGTTTGTGAATCCTTTTTTCACAAATTTCAACAACAGGGAATGGATTCATAGAGGACGATGCAAAAAGTTTTGCAGATGTCCTGGCAGTAAGTGAATAGAAATTACATAAAAAAATATAGGCATATTGATGATATTACTGTCATTGGAGTCTATAGCTAGCTACTTGCAATATCTCTCCCTTTAGAACAACTATAGAGTAAAGGAGCTGGACTTGAGCCACAATCAGTTCTGTGGGAGAAGTGTGGAGCATCTGGGCCAGATGTTAGGTAGGACCATTTCACTTTATGTCTGCATCTCACATCGTTACGGTTGAGCAGTCTCATGGAGTATACAGAGTCTCATGGAGTATACAGTCTCATGGAGTATACAGTCTCATGGAGTATACAGAGTCTCATGGAGTATACAGTCTCATGGAGTATACAGAGTCTCATGGAGTCATTCGGGTTACAATCATTCACAATGTGAGTGTTTAGCGTTTTGCATCTGCTGTCACTGACCTTGTAATCCTACAGCAAATGATGAAGGTCTGGCGGTACTAGACTTAAGCTGGAACAGCTGCAAATGAAAGGAGCTGTGGCTTTCTGTGCCGGCCACAAGGTGTGGATAAACATACTCATCCCAATTCCCACATTCAAAGTGTAATTGTTCCTTTTTTTTTTTTAAATAGTAAAACAGTATGTGATGAAGACATTTCCTCTTCACAAAGGTGAATATGACCCTGAAACACCTAGACCTGTCCTGGAATGTCTTTGGGAATACGGGGCCTTGACTTTAGGAGAGGCACTGAAATTCAGCAACACTCTGGTATCTAAATATCTAGACCTCAACTACAACCGCATCACCAATGAGGGGGTGGGCATGCAGTGCAAGGGCTGGAGGCCAACGACACTCTTGGAGTGCTGATGGTAGGTGCTAGATTGACAGGGCTCACACCCACTGACCTGTGTGGTGTGGAACTAGGGTGACATTAGATGTTTTGTGTCCCTGCAGCTGGCTTATAACTCTGACAGTGGAGGGGGCGCTGGCTCTTGTCACTGTGGTCAAGAACACACCCAGAACTGCTCTGGAGGAGTTCAACATATCTGTGAGCATTGTTGTTCTCTACTTGATGTAAACTAGAATTGTTTTGGTCCCTCTGTTAACACTCCAAACCATGGTAAAGTTATAACTGGGTCCTTTGTGTTTGTGAGTAGAATCCAGTCTAGAGGTGCTGTATGGAGGTGTCGGAGGCTTTATTGCTAAGAAACCATCCAAACGCCTTGACCCAGGTACACTGACGGGTCAAATAATTTTTGTCAAATGTGTATTCACATGCGGTAGTTACAAGTGATTGTAAATAATAACTGAATACAGAGTATTTAAACAATTTTTTTAATAAACTTCAAAATCGACTCACTGGTACCTAGTTATCAATGTTTTTCAAACCAGTGCAAGATGTGAAATGGGGAGGATTATGTCAAGGAAAAAACATCTCTGCTCTACTCTTTTCTTTGAAGGATTATCTGGATCAACGAAAGCTGCACCTTTGGGACTGCTTTTGGAACACTGATAAAGATGGGACAATGCAAGTGCCTGTAGCAGACTTCAGGAAGGCTGTGCAGCTCTCAAACTAATTGTTCATCCCATAGTCTCTGACATTTGCAGGGTCTGTTGAGCTAATGCATTTCCAATGCTCCAAGATACCCCGGAATACCCTCACTTGCATGTACTCATATGAGTGGTTTCTGTAATGTTATTCTCATACACTGAGTGTACAAAACATTAGGAACACCTTCCTAAAATTGAGTTGCACCGCCCACCGCCCACCCCCATCCCCTTTGCCCTCAGAACAGCCTCAATTTGTCAGGGCATGGACTCTACAAGGTGTCGAAAGCGTTCCACAGGGATGCTGGCCCATGTTGGCTCCAATGCTTCCCACAGTTGTGTCAAGATGGCTGGATGTCCTTTGGGTGGTGGACCATTCTTAGTGCACATGGGAAACTGTTGAGCGTGAAAAACACAGCAGTGTTGCAGTTCTTGACACAATCAAACCGGTGCATCTGTCACCTACTACCATACCCCGTTCAAATGTACTTAAATCTTTTGTCTTGCCTATTCACCCTCTGAATGGCACACATACACAAAACATGTCTCAATTGTCTCAAGGTTTAAAAATCATTATTTAACCTGTCTCCTTCCCTTCGTCCACACTGATTGAAGTGGATTTAACAGGTGACATCAATAAGGTATCATAGCTTTCACTTGGATTCACCTGGTCAATCTGTCATGGAAAGTTCCAGAGACTGGATCGTGAAAGGACAGGGATGGTTGATTACAGGTGGGCTTTTCTCATACAGTACACACTGTCAGGGTGGGGTGAACTAGCAACAATATTTGAAGACTGCTATGAGTGTGTAAAGAAAACACCACACATCAGCAATAACCTGAAAACTGAACAGAAACTTGTCATAAACTGTCCACACATCTGTTTGCCCTATAAAAAAAAACTCATCATGAGCAGACGTTTACGGTCAAAGTGTTGTAGGGCAAACACATCTATTTATTATTGCTTGTAGTGTCATGCCAATGTTTTTCCTTTTCAAACGCTAAGAAAGTCCTTTTAGTGAAACATCACATGAAATACGTTATTTGGAGTCTCTCCTCAGGGGTCTGGCAGACACCAGGAAGCAGAGGATGCCAGCTGCATAAGATGGAGTCCCGTCAGAAGAAGGAGAAGCGCGAGCGCATCCTGAAGACCTTCCAGAGTACCATGAAGGCCAACACCCCCCGCAGCTCATGGTCATGTCCCCGGGGGGCACCAAGGAGGACTCCAGTGGCCCCCAGCACTTCTCTGCCACCCCACTGAACTCCTGGCACCACATCATCATGTCCAACAGCAGCCGCTACTCCGTCACCAACCTGAGCAGTGAGCGCATCCACCTTCCCATGCCCCCCATGCCCGGGGGCAGGACCCACCACAGGCCCACCGGCTCCCCCACCATGTGCTCCTACTCCCAGCCCAAGCTGACGGAAGACTCTCCACGCTAGCCCCAATCTAAACCCTGTTATGTAATTTTACAGAGAAATCACTAGCTTCTACATACAGTCCATGTATTACACATATAACCATAAAATATACATTCTTCCAGTACAGTAATCCCTCGTTTATCGCGGGGGTTACGTTCCGAAAATGACCCGCGATAAGTGAAATCCGCGAAATAGAAAACTTTTTTTTTTTTTACAATTAGCAACTATTACATGTATACAACTACAGTGACTCACGTGTAGGCCGTTTCGTCGACATTATGGGTTTAGGAGATGTTCGAAATTACAAGATAATTTGGCCAACTTAATGTAAATTTGCCAAGCTGTTTTATGTACGTACACATAACTGCACGAGACGACAAAATGATAGCACAATTCGTAGCATGTTTTGATACAAGAAGCGGGAGTGAGTTTTTAGCGAATCAGAATGCAGAGCACAATGCACCAAAAAAAAAAAAAAAATGCATTATGAAAATCCGCGAAATAGCGAATCCGCGATAAGTGAACCGCGAAGTGGCGAGGGATCACTGTATACATAGCCACGTTTCATGCCAACTTTATTCTCACCCAGTTAAATTAGATGGGATGATGATATTTAAATGAATGTGCCTTAGCTCAATAGCATGACCTCTGTTATTTAAGATACACAGTATCATTTAGGGCCAGGCTTGGCAAAGATCCTGCTCAGACCATAGCTCTTTTCATAATGTCTGGGAAAGTACCCAGATGTAGATGCACACCCATGAATCA
Source organism: Salvelinus alpinus (assembly GCF_045679555.1). Lineage (NCBI taxonomy): Eukaryota > Metazoa > Chordata > Actinopteri > Salmoniformes > Salmonidae > Salvelinus > Salvelinus alpinus. Next base: position 84,124,251 of record NC_092094.1, read on the forward strand.
ACTGGGGAAATCATAATACCACACCATTATGACATCCCTGCACTAAACATATCTTAGCAGTTAGAATCTGCTTGTCAAAGATAACTGACGTCTCACAGTTGTAAAAGGAGTCTAGATACTCTGTGACGTGTATCTTTAATGGAGTGGGTGTGAAGGACACAGGTGCTGATTTTCTCTGAGATATGACAGGCTTTATACGTCTGCGGACCAACAAGTCTGAATCATAACCACCTCGACTACTCCAGAATGATTTCCCCTCTGTTTGTCTTAGCTCTCCTGAGAACCACCTTGGCCTTTGGGGTACGTGTGATGTGATTCTGGTGCATCTCTCTCATACTAACTGATGCCTATAGAGGTGACTTGTTTATTTGCCTTGTTCGCAGCCTGTAGGCCTGTGGAGTGAGAGGAATGGGATGGAGGATGGAGGGGGGAAGTGCTCCTGTGAGGCCTTCCTGCCCGGCTCCACCTTCCCATTGGGAGAGCTGGTCCTCCTAGAAGAGACGGCTGTGCAGATCAACCACAAGCTGGAGATGGAAATGAGCAAGGTACACCAGTATGGAGTCACATAGATGGTTATAATGGTGGTTATAATGGCCTATCACTATCTGACACACTATACACCATACATCCTATCATCAAATCACATTTTATTTGTCACATGCGCGGAATACAACAGGTAGACTTTACCATGAAATGCTTACTTATGAGCCCTTTCCCAACAATGCAGAGTTTTAAAAAGTAAGAACAATTTGCAAAAAAGGAAATGGTAACACAATAAAAGAACAATAAGGAGATTATATACAAGGAGTACCATCATAGAACTATAGCTAAGCTATAAAGATTGAGCAATAAGCACGGGTTCTGATGACCTACTCTTTCCTTAACAGTAGCTCAGTTTGCCTATTATAATATGGCTTATACGGTAATTTGTATATAAAATATCCCTCCCCTCCAGTTTGAGACATATGAGAGCAAGCTGACAGTGTATGCAGAGAGGATAGTGAACCTGACAGTACTGGTGGAGCTGATGGAGAAGAACCCTGATGCGTACAGTGAGGCCTACATGCAGGAGGTGAAGGTGCAGATCAAACAGTTGGAGGCTCTGGTACAGGAGCTCCTGGGCTCCATACAAACCTCCACTACCGTCTTTGAGTCTCTGCACCAGCAGGTAACTACCCGAAGACTGTCCCCAACAACTCATCTGGCCACGATACAGCTATAAACCAAGACCATGTCTACTTTTCACTTCAGACATGTATCTTTTGAAGGACTTAAACTTCTGGTCTTATGGTTGTTTATCTGTGTTCTCACAGATCTCCTTCATGGTGGTGATCGTGACCAAGCTGGAGAGATACGATAAGAACCTGGTGTTGGTGACCTGTCGTGAGTTTATCAACATACAGCTCAAACTGGAGGAGTGTGAGAAGCGCCGAAATGAGATCTTCAACCCCAACATCTAAGACTACTTTTATGGTCTCCTTTGTGGTCTATCTATGCACAATCACTTCACCCCTACCTACATGTACAAATTACCTCAACTAACCTGTACCCCGCACACTGACTCGGTACCGGTACCCCCTGTATATAGCCTCGTTATTGTTATGTTATTGTGTTACTGTCACGCCCTGACCTTAGAGATCCTTTTTATGTCTCTATTTTGTTTTGGTCAGGGTGTGATTTGGGTGGGCATTCTATGTTCTGTATTTCTAGGTTTTGTGTTTCTTTGTTTCTGGCCGAGTGTGGTTCCCAATCAGAGGCAGCTGTCTATAGTTGTCTCTGATTGGGGATCATACTTAGGCTGCCCTTTTCCCTCTTTCTGTGTGGGATCTTGTTCTTTGTTTGTGTGCAGGGAGTTTGCACATCGAAGCTGTTCGGTCGTTGTATTCGTTATTGTTTTGTCCTGTTTTAGTTTCACTTCGTGATTAAATTATGTGGAACTCTAAGAACGCTGCGCCTTGGTCTCTTCCGACGACGACACCCGTTAGTTACTTTCTATTATTTGCATTTCACGGTAAGGTCTACACTTGTTGTATTCGGCGCTTGTGACAAATAAAGTTTGATTCGATTTTGAATTGATGGTGATACACACCCGCCTCATGCCAAAACATTTGTAGACCATTGCATCTTTGATGTCACTGACTTTACCCTCTTTTCTCAGGGTCCTGTGAGCCCGGAGGTATAACCAGAGTCAGCAAGCCCATTGTCAGTCAACTGAATCCCCACTTGCTGGCTTCAAATGGGGAGGCTGGGGGAAAGATTCTAAGCCTGTGCATGGTTCTGAATCTCAATACTGGTACTCTGGGTATAGTGGTGCCTCAATTGTTGACATGAGATTTTACAGTAGCTACAAAAATCTTAGTTTGAGAACTCCATTTAAACACCAAAGCTTGTCAAGTAGCTGGTATGGAACTGGTAACAACTTCATTGTTTGTGATAACACCCTGTATTATCAATTGAACAATCCATTTAGCATGGCCAAACTGAATTTTACTGCTATGAAATATGAGTACCGGGTCATTGCAAAGGCTAGGACCAGATTATCGTACAGTCACTCACCCAATCTGAATCTAGACTTTGCTGCTGATGAGAATGGGCTGTAAAGTGACCTATGCTACAGAGGAATCCAAGGGTAAAATGGTCATTGCTAAAATTCATGAGCCATCATTTGGTATAGAGGAGTTGTGGGAAACCAGTGTGTACAAACCATCTGTGAGCAATGCCATCATGGTGTGTGGGGTCTTCTATGCTGTCAGAACAGTTGACATTCACTATGAGGAAATATTTTATTCTTATGACACCAAGATAAAACAAGAGAGCTACATGAGTATTCCATTTGAGTGGTTCCAGGACAAGTATGTCAACCTGGACTACAACCCCACTGATCAGAAACTCTACATGTACAACGATGGCTACTATGTCAACTATCATCTCTGGTTTGACAACCAGGCCACTGTAAACACAACACACCCCTTGGTCAGATAAAAGGCCTATTGTGGCATCTCTCATATTGAAACTCGTTATACTCAAATCAGATTTAATCTCTTTTGTAGTTGCTCTGATTATATAGAATATCCGGTTTCATGCACATTGTGTTGATTTTAAATAAATCTCGTAAGCATTCTCGTTGTGTTTACTTTTGATATTCCATCTGAAATAGTACTGTCTTCATTGTATTACAGTATTATGATTCCTTCAGTCTTCAGTCTACATCAGCATCTGTATAATGAGGTGTATACTAGACCCTAAAGTCAGCCGAATGAAGGTCAGTTGTGGCTAATAAGCATGAAACGGTGTATCTCATATAAAATACTTTAAATGGGTCCCTTATGCTGACAACAAATTCGGTGCCAAACATAAAGTCAGATGCCAATACATTTTCTGTCTCTAGACTGTCTTGTTAATCTTCATGTAGGCCTACTATAGGTACTAAACAGTCTCACTCACCAACATCACAGAGGGGGTTTGTGATGCTGTTTTAGAGGAGAATCTCTCTCAATATGCAGCACATTGTTAGGAATTAATGAACAGTAACACACTTCATTACTGAGAATACTTAGTGTGCTCATTATTGATATCTAAACATATAGAAAATAAAACTTGTACAATATGTGACATTTTGCAAGGATTGGCTACTGCAAAGTCTTGAGAACAACATTTGTCTGTTCCTTGTCTTATCTAAAAAATACTATGGTCAAACCATGTTGAACACAGACCCAATCCTCTTTTGGCCTCTTTGACCATTTATTTTGTTAGCAATACAGTATGGATTCGAACTATGGAAAGTGGCTTAAGTGTTAACTATTTAAACGTAGTTCGTGTACAGGCGCGCGATTCAGTCTGTATCGCCGAAGCATCGCGGATGATCCGCATTCCGATTGAGCCGACATATGCAGCCCGTGAATGCATTCTCCGCGACAGCAGAAACATTACCTTTATTAATTGTCAATCACATTATAACGCATATCTTCAGCACCTATACTTCTTACCAGCATAATCTAAAGTCTCAGGTGGAGAAAAAAAGTTAGCATAATACTTGTGGAATTGTGTGATGGAACTTGCTAGGCTATATCATTGAAATAAGGATGAAAATACTTTATTATACTATGCTTATCTCAACATATAATATCCTGCCACATTGTTGATGACTAATAGTAAGATCCAGTTATGTAGTTGATAATATCAGGTGCCATCTACCATATGCCATCAATAACATGTCTTCATAACTGAAAAAACTGTCCATATGCCCTGTTTCTCATGCACTCCATGTCCACAGAATTATTGTGATCAATAAAATGATGAGACAGAATTCAAAAATTGTACTTGAGTATTTTATTACAAGCAAACAAGGATGTCTGCATATAATTCCTCAAGAATTGAAGGTAGTCTCTTAAGAAACAGCAGTAATTATGGGAAGAAGCAAGATGTTTCTTATTAGCTGATAGGAGCGGGTCTATTAAAAACCCAGAACAGACGGACAATGAGCCACACCAGAACAACACTGGATACAAGATGGTTCCGTTTCTAGTGCTCCTGCCTTTCCTTTGCCCTGCAGTGGCTTGGCTGTTAAGGGACTCTCATTTTCTCCTTCCACTAAACCTTGACAGTTAGAGATACTTCCAAAAAGAGAGCTAGTTTACTACTTGAGTGAGCCACCACTGTGAAGTTCAGTGAGAGCGGCCCTGATAAGTACATCCAACTGGATTTCGAGCTTCTCAGGATTGAGCTGAGAGAGCTTGAATTGTTGGTGACACAGCTGAAGGAATCCCTCAACTCCTCCTCACCTATGTTCGACAGCCTGTACACTGGGGTAAATGGGTGATAGGTAGACAGACATAGCTGAATGACTATTAATGACTGGCATTGGCATTATAAATAAGTGACAGCTAATATCATGCGGAAGAAAGAGGAATGTTGCTATATGGAACAAATGACCTATTTGTCCTTTGTACACATGCATCCATAGACTCACAACATGAGCCTGATTGTGAACCACCTGGAGAGCTATGACAAGAGTAACCTGGAGGTGATCCGTATTGAGTTTGGAAAACTGCAGAAGAAGCTGGAGGAGAGCCAGAAGAACCAAGAGGAGGGACAAACCCAGATATTGGTAAGAAGCCTCTGTGATGGTGGCATTGTTAACATATTGTATCATTATTTCAAAGCCAGTAGTTTGTGGATTTGTTTGTCTTATATATTATTAATAGCTATTTATGTTTCCCCCAGGCTCCTGCAACCATAAAGGCATTGCCAGTGTAGGGAAGCCAGTGATCAGCCAACTGAATGTGAACTTGAATGCGGGCTACAGATTTGGGGGGGTGATCGTGGCTTTGAATCGATGTATTGGTATGGTGCCTATAGCAGTGCCTCAGTGCATAACTTTTTACTTTACTCCGACTATCAAAATCTGGTTTTAATTAATTAATTTAAACAACATAACTTGCCAAATGGATAGCAGGGTACCGGCAACAATTACATTGTTCATGGTAACACCCTGTATTATTAGAAAAACAGCCCATTCAGCATGGCTAAACTGAATTTGACCACATCCAAATATGACTATAGAGTAATTAAAAAGGCCAGTGCAACATTCTCATACAGTTACTCAGCCAATCAGAACATGAGAATGATGAAAATGGGCTATGTGTAACCTATGCCACTGATGAATCCAAGGGTAAAACGGTCATTGCCAAAGTAAACGAGGTTGAATTTGGCATAGAGGAGCTGTGAAATATCAATGTGTACAAAGCGTTGGTAGGCAATGCCTTCATGGTGTGTGGGGTTCTCTATGCTACCAGACCAGTAGATGTTCACACAGAGGAGATCTTCTACTCTTATGACACCAAAACAGAACAGGAGTACTACCTTGGCATTCCATTTGAGAAGTTTCAGGATGAATATATAAACATGCACTAAACCCTATTGACCAGAAACTCTACATGTACAACAAGGGCTACTATGTGTCTTATAGTGTCACGTTTAGCAAAAACTAGAGCCTCCCTCTGGTCTATCGTATCGTGACTGAAATGACTCTCTGACAGCATGGGGCTTTGACTGAATAAATACTCATTACTTTGTCTGATGCACTGACTTGCATTCAAAACTCATGTCCCTTGAATTTCTGAAATAAAATCAAACTGAAGCATTGAATCTGTTTGTGTTGTAGTTCAGTTCATTTTAAGTTGGATTGAAAATTAAAAAACGTTCATTATTACCATAATGATTAAAATACCCAGCCAACTGTGTTAGATTCCCGCCCATTACCTAAGGTAGTCCAATGAGAAAGAGTATAGGGATGCAGTATCCCACCCCTTATTTTTCAGTAGAATATGAGTCACTCCGTATAACTAGTACCACAATATGACTCATCCCCAGTATGATATCAGACCCCTCCTACCCTAGCTTTGGGCTGGGCTGTGGTTTACTCTCTCACACCCCCTCCCCCTCCCCTTCCCAGCTCTCCTCCTTGGGCTCAGGCTGGGGCTTCCGCCTTGCTTCTCTGTAAGCAAGCCCTCCCCTGGGGTGGCCCTCCCCTTTGTGCTCCAGCAAGAGTCTGGATCCAACTGTTACTGAGGACCAAATCAGAGCAGATTAGACTAAGGAGGCAGGGTTAGATTAGACTAAGGGAGGCCACATAGCATCCATTCACTGCATGTACAACAATGAACCATGCACATTGTTTTATTCTTACGGTTTCAGGTCATTGTTGTACAAATACATTGACTAATTCAAATGTGGATACAACATTATACTGTAATAAATTGCCAAATCTATCTGAAATAGAAAAAGGTCTGGAGACAACAGCAAGACAAAAACAGAACCGAATATTTTTATAACTAAACCAACCAAGATAGACAACAGCCTGTCGTTTTCAAGGGGAACAAATGAGCCATAGTGGGCAGAACACGCAAGGAGGGGCAGAGCCAAGCACGAGTTAGCGAGATCCCATTGGTGCGTTTTAGCATCATCTGCATATTTCCGTAAAGGAACGCCTACTTTCTGAAGTGCGCGTGTGCAATAACTCAATTCGTTTTTGCACTCCTAAACAACGCGATTTTAAAAAACTTTCGCAAAGGCCAAAGTGTACAAATCTTAGTCCACTCTGTTCATAACATATTGTATTTTTGCGAAAATAAAACTGTATTGATATCAAATGTTTCATCGATGAGAAAATTAGCAGAATGTCGGCCAAAATCCATCTCGTTCCATCTTCTCCCACTGCGCGCCAAGCGGATGCTTCACATTTATACATCCAGTAAAATATCTGTCTCATTGTCCCATCTGACAGCCCCGTCTCTTTAAATATTGCATCTGTCAGGATGAGACGGGGGAAGTTAATGCCTCGTGGCTAATGGTACCACCGTACATCATTTCAAGCCAATAGGCAGCCTCGCTGAACTCTCCTCCTTTTCCTGATATCTGTGCAGAGGGAGGCTGCTGCTGGGGCAGTGGGTCTAGGGGGCATGCTCTGATCACATCAGGTAGGATATATGTGTGCATGTGCTGTCTGTCGTGTGGCGACCAAGATGAATGTATGATGCAAGCATGTCTATCCATTGCAGACAAACAAATGGGATTATTATATTGTTAATCTTGTGTGTTCTGGCTTGTCTCTACGCTGACATAATGTTTGTCGTTAGTATTGTAATGAAACAGGCAGGGAGCAGGTCTCGAACCCTCGACCTTCTAGCCCGAGGTCCGGCGCGCTATCGACTGTGCCGCAAAAGCATGCTCAAGCGGCAGAGTCGATTTCCGCGCTTATAAACCCAGGGTCGTTACACTACTCCCTCCTTTCAAAGAGCGCGTCCTCGCGCTAGCTTGCGACTCTACGTCTTACAGGAACGCGCTCACCGGCCAAGCACACGCACTGTCGTGGATGCAAGGTCCGATCACTTCTGACACCAATGTAATGAAACAGGCAGGGAGCAGGTCTCGAACCCTCGACCTTCTAGCCCGAGGTCCGGCGCGCTATCGACTGTGCCGCAAAAGCATGCTCAAGCGGCAGAGTCGATTTCCGCGCTTATAAACCCAGGGTCGTTACAGTATCAAGGATATTGGTGCATGTAACATGGAAATACTGCAGGAGGCTGACTGATTCTCAACAACAGACACACTATGACTTCCCCTCATTAGACTGTATGAGGAATGATAAAGAGTGTATGTGAGTGGGATACAAAACTAGCGGCATGTCACAATGATACTGTAGTAAGGCATCAGCACATTTTCATTGTGCACTTTTGTGGTATGCTAAGAGCTAAGAGCTACTATGATTGCATTTATAAATCCTCTGACAAGGATCTGCCCACAGCTTTCGTACAGTAATATGTACCCACAGGGCAAATACGTCGTCATTTCAACGTCTAGTTTTGATTTACATTTGGTTCAGTAGTCAACTAACGTAAATTCAATGAGAAATCAACAACAAAAAAATCACTGTCATTGGATTTAAGTTAAAAGTTTGGTGAAAAAAAAAGACAAAATGCCCTTAGGTTGATTTTTTTTTTTTTTTTTTTTTACAAATCTACGTTTCCCACGTTAATTCAACATAAACACATATTTTTTTTAGATTAAAGAAAAAAAAAGTATTTTTTTGCAAATGTATTAAAAATAAAAAACAGAAATACCTGATTTACATAAGTATTCAGACCCTTTGCTATGAGACTCAAAATTGAGCTCAGGTGCATCCTGTTTCCATTGATCATCCTTGAGGTGTTTTGACAACTTGATTTGAGTCCATCTGTGGTAAATTCAATTGATTGGACATGATTTGGAAAGACACACCTGTCTATATAAGGTCCCAGAGTTGACAGTGCATGTCAGAGCAAAAACCAAGCCATGAGGTTGAAGGAATTATCTGTAGAGTTCTGAGACAGGATTGTGTTGAGGCACAGATCTGGGGAAGGGTACCAAAACATTTCTGCAGCATTGAAGTTCCCCAAGAACACAGTGGCCTCCATCATTTTTAAATAGAAAAAGTTTGGAACCACCAATACTCTTCCTAGGGCTGGCCACAGGGCCAAACTGAGCAATCAGGGGATAAGGGCTTTGGTCAGGGAGGTGACCAAGAACCCGATGGTCACTCTGACAGAGCTCCAGAGTTCCTCTGTGGAGATGGGAGAACCTTCCAGAAGGACAACCATCTCTGCAGCACTCCACCAATCAGGCCTTATGGTAGAGTGGCCAGACGGAAGCCACTCCTCAGTAAAAGGCACATGACAGCCCGCTTGGAGTTTGCCAAAGGGCGCGTAAAGACTCTCAGACCATGTTAAACAAGATTGGCCTGAATGCCAAGTGTCAAGTCTGGAGGAAACCTGGCACCATCCCTACAATGAAGCATGGTGGTGGCAGCATCATGCTGTGGGTATGTTTTTCAGTGGCAGGGACTGGGAGACTAGTCAGGATCGAGGCAAAGATGAACGGAGCAAAGTACAGAGAGATCCTTGATGAAAACTTGCTCCAGAGTGCTCAGGACCTCACTCTGGGGGCGAAGGTTCGTCTTCCAACAGGACAACGACCCTAAGCACACAGCCAAGACAATGCAGGAGTGGCTTCAGGACAAGTCTCTGAATGTCCTTGAGTGGCCCAGCCAGAGCCTGGACTTGAACCCGATCTAATGTCTCTGGAGAGACCTGAAAAAAGCTGTGCAGCAATGCTCCCCATCCAACCTGACAGAGCTAAAGAGGATCTGCAGAGAAGAATGGGAGAAACTCCCCAAATACAGGTGTGCCAAGCTGGTAGCATCATACCCAAGAAGACTCAATGCTGTAATCGCTGCCAAAGGTGCTTCAACAAAGTACTCATTAAAGGGTCTGAATACTTATGTAAATGTTATTTTGTTTCTTTATTTTTATAAATTAGCAAACATTTCTTAAATCCTGTTTTTGCTTTTGTCATTATAGGGTGTTGTGTGTAGAATGATGAGATAAAAAACGATTTAATCAATTTTAGAATAAGGCTGCAAAATAACAAAATGTGGAAGAAGTCCAGGGGTCTGAATACTTTCCGAAGGCACTGTAAGTACTTTGAGTCATCCTTCCTCCTCACCACCCCTGCAGCACTGACAGTGTTTATTCATCAGCAATAGTACCGGAGCTGCACACTCATACTCACTTCCTGTGCTCTACTGAAGTAAAAACTGAACTCTCTGATGACCCAGGTTCGTATCATCATGCTTGAAAACAAAGACTTTAACCTTCAAGTCGAGGAGGATAACCACCCAGTGAGCCGACTAACTGCTGCCAGAGATGAGTCCCACTGCTGATAGGACCAGGGAGAAAAGGTGAGACACTCCACATGCTTATGATCTGACGAGGAGGCTGGTGAGGGGAGGATGGCTCATAATAATGGCTGGAATGGGACGACTGGAATGGTATCAAACATATGGTTTCCAATGTTTGACACCATTCCATGTATTCCTTTCCAGTCATTACTATGAGCCCGTCGTACAACTGACTAGGTATCCCCCCTTCCCTTCCTTCCTCCCCAATTACAGTGCCACCAGCTGCCTGTAAGGGGAGAGGAACAGAAACAGTCTATTATTGGTCACATTACTTTCACTTTACTCTGTTTCATGCTTTGCCGTCATGTTTTTCTCAGACAAGTGACTAATTAAGGGATTTACTGTAGCCCTGGGGAAATCTAGGCTTTTGTTAGTTAACCATCTCTGGAAGATTTGATCAATTATTCACTGCCATCATAAGGATTATTCTTAGGAACTTCCCTTAAAGAGAGGTAAGTCTTAGCGTTGGCTGGTCGTGTTATGACCCCTCCTAGGACATACAGGTCAGTGTGATTACATATAGTACGGTACACTCTGTTGTGCGGCTGCTAGGCCCGTCTGGACTTCCACAGTGCCGAGCCAGGACAGCCATGGCCAAGAGAGACTACCTGGTGGAGGCAGCCAAGCAGATCCGCATGGCTCTGGACAGGGAGGTCAGTGAAGACTATGAAGCTGCCTTCAGCTACTACAAGAATGGGGTTGACCTGTTGCTCAATGGAGTTCAAGGTACAGTGGTAAATCTACTGTACTCTAGAGTATTCTGTAAACATGCAGGGTTCTGGTTAGGGTGATATTGAATAGAGCAGGTTAAGGCGCTACAGACTCTAGCTACTCAACAAGTCATGCGGCATGAAACAGGAACATGTGGATTTATCTGCTCATGATTCATCCATTGTAAAGCAGAATTAAATAATTCCTATGAAAAACAGGAAGTCAGAAAGCCAAGGTCAGAGAAAGATGTCCATACTGGTAAAGCATGCCGGATATTCTCTCTGCTGTGCTAGTGAAGTATGTGAGCTATATTCAAACAGAAGCGTTTGAATGATGAGGTTATTTCAGTTTCAGTTTAGTGGAGTGAGGTTTCTCCATTGTGTGAGAGGGAGAGAACTGAGGTCTGATGTAGTTGGTCTGTCTTCCAGTGGACCCTAACAAGGAGCGCCGCGAGGCAGTGAAGAGGAAGACTACTCAGTATCTGAAGAGGGCCGAGGAAATCTTTATCTCCCACCTGCAGGACAACCTGGGGAAGGGGAACTCTCACGTAGGGGTAAGAAGATGACCTTTGAACCCTCATTTTGACAAGATGAACATTCCATAATACTGTGCAGATCTTATCGATGGAAATCAACCCACTCTGATCATCCATGTTACTCAGGGAACTGGACACTCATTTTCCAGCTTTTCACTCCTGTGTTGATTTATATGTCTAGTCTGTTTATTGAAGAGGTGGTTAAGTGCTATTCATGTTAGCACCTCTCTGAATCATTTCCTTCTGGGAAAGCCTGAGTCACATCCTCAAAGCAACCAGTATGTGCTGCTTACAGCCTCTCTCTGGAGATGGGCTACAGACCAGCACAACAACCCCATCTCCCTCCGTTACACTACACCCGACCCGGGCGAGAAGATCACATTATATCTGCCAGGATGCCTCGCACTGGCCGGCTGGGCGCTCTCTCTCCCCCTCTCTCTTATGCAACATGCTAATATCTGTTCTAAGATTGTAACTAATCCTTGAGTAGAAGCAACATTTCAGATCTGAATTAAACACAAAGACACGTGTCCACCTCGCTGTTATCTGTCCTGTACTGATTTGTAATCTCTTTTTATCACCAGGGTTACAGTAGTCTGAGATTCCGGCCAATCAGACACCTGAGCTGCCCAGTGGAGGATCTGGAGATGTGTAAAGTGGTGGGGATCATCGATAAGGTAAGGAAGTTTTTACACTCACTGCTCTCAACCAGACATGGGTACTATAATGTTTTGTTAGACTGATGATAATCTCTTGAACAGACATCCTGGCTGTAGTTAACCCTTTATTAACCAGATCACATTTTATTGGTCACATACACATACATCATGTCTTATAGATCTAGTGACAACCATGATGCTTACCTAAGCAAATAGTACCGCTTCCTAAAATGCCACAACCATCTAATAACATACTACTACTATGTTCTATTTAAAATAAAATAAAATGTATGTCTTCTCCCCAAGGTCCTGATTGTCCAAAGCCTGATTACAAAGGAGAAATGTGTTGTTAAAGTAAGTACTTACGTCTGAACTTAACACTACTAATACAGTATGTCAGAGGACAGAGTGGCAGACATGTAGTAGAAACAGTGCAGCTGTCTATCTGTGTAGATGCATATCCAGTGCACAGATGGCTGTTGTACTGTCTGGACCCCTGCCAGCCATTCTGTGGCAGCCCAGTCAATGGGAATACTCTCAGTCTTGAGTATCCTTCACCATTGATTTGGCTAAAAGCCCTCCACTCTGACCCTCTTAGTGCAAATGCACCTCTGATTTCCGTAACCAGAGAGTTGTTATTGGAAAATACTGTAGCAGGGTCTCTAAGGCGCAGGTCTCAGTAGTCTCGTTTACACCTGGCACTATCATGCATCATATGTCTTGATCTTGTCCACATTCTGATTGTGCCCAGATCTTGAGAAATGTGTCTACATATGGTATTAAAATGTATTTTTTTAAACAACCACTGTGTCCACATTGTGACCAGATTTCCTGGTCTCTCCCTGTATTTAAATTATTTGATGGATATACGTTTCAAAATAATATTTATGTATTTATTTTAAGACACATATTGATGCCATAAGTCAGTAGTGCCACCTGTCAATGATTTTACAGGGTGCGATAATGAGGATATAAATGGTTTCACTATCCAGATCTGTTTACACTAACGATATCCAGACACAATGCATGCCTGACTACCTCCGTAAGTGGGCAGGAAGATCTGATCACAATTGGATCACAATGTGTCTTTTAATCGTCTACACCTGTCTTAACAATCAGAATGTAGACAAGATCAGGACAAAGGACGCACGTTAGAACCAGGTATAAACAGTGCTAGAGAAGAGCCAGCTTTTGTAGAGATTAGTTTTTAGATTTCTGTTTTTATCAATTAACTATAGACACAGATTAAGACTAGATTAAGAGAACAATGTGTATTACAGTAGAGAAGTTGTATTTTGACCAAGGTAATAGTAACAGCATAGTAATAAATGTATTGTTCTATTGCGCTGTGTCCTCTCAGAGCCTGCCCAAGTCGAGCTGGGAGAGCCGGGACCAGCCCACTATCATCCCCCAGGGCGTCCCCTATATGGTGAAGCTGCTGAGATACTATGTCAGTGAGGATGCTGTGTACCTGCATCTGGAGCATGTTCAAGGTGAGCTGAACACAGGCTCTGCCTGCCAGCCCTGCAGTATGCGAGATGTACAGTGGGGAGAACAAGTATTTGATACACTGCCGATTTTGCAGGTTTTCCTACTTACAAAGCATGTAGAGGTCTGTAATTTTTATCATAGGTACACTTCAACTGTGAGAGACGGAATCTAAAACAAAAATCCAGAAAATCACATTGTATGATTTTTAAGTATTTAATTTGCATTTTATTGCATGACATAAGTATTTGATCACCTACCAACCAGTAAGAATTCCGGCTCTCACAGACCTGTTAGTTTTTCTTTAAGAAGCCCTCCTGTTCTCCACTCATTACCTGTATTAACTGCACCTGTTTGAACTCGTTACCTGTATAAAAGACACCTGTCCACACACTCAATCAAACAGACTCCAACCTCTCCACAATGGCCAAGACCAGAGAGCTGTGTAAGGACATCAGGGATAAATTGTAGACCTGTACAAGGCTGGGATGGGCTACAGGACGATAGCCAAGCAGCTTGGTGAGAAGGCAACAACTGTTGGCACAATTATTAGAAAATGGAAGAAGTTCAAGATGACGGTCAATCACCCTCGGTCTGGGGCTCCATGCAAGATCTCACCTCGTGGGGCATCAATGATCATGAGGAATGTGAGGGATCAGCCCAGAACTACACGGCAGGACCTGGTCAATGACCTGAAGAGAGCTGGGACCACAGTCTCAAAGAAAACCATTAGTAACACACTACGCCGTCATGGATTAAAATCCTGCAGCGCACGCAAGGTCCCCCTGCTCAAGCCAGCGCATGTCTAGGCCCGTCTGAAGTTTGCCAATGACCATCTGGATGATCCAGAGGAGGAATGGGAGAAGGTCATGTGGTCTGATGAGACAAAAATAGAGCTTTTTGCTCTAAACTCCACTCGCCGTGTTTGGAGGAATAGAAGGATGAGTACAACCCCAAGAACACCATCCCAACCGTGAAGCATGGAGGTGGAAACATCATTCTTTGGGGATGCTTTTCTGCAAAGGGGACAGGACGACTGCACCGTATTGAGGGGAGGATGGATGGGGCCATGTATCGCGAGATCTTGACCAACAACCTCCTTCCCTCAGTAAGAGCATTGAAGATGGGTCGTGGCTGGGTCTTCCAGCATGACAACGACCCGAAACACACAGCCAGGGCAACTAAGGAGTGGCTCCGTAAGAAGCATCTCAAGGTCCTGGAGTGGCCTAGCCAGTCTCCAGACCTGAACCCAATAGAAAATCTTTGGAGGGAGCCGAAAGTCCGTATTGCCCAGCGACAGCCCCGAAACCTGAAGGATCTGGAGAAGGTCTGTATGGAGGAGTGGGCCAAAATCCCTGCTGCAGTGTGTGCAAACCTGGTCAAGAACTACAGGAAACGTATGATCTCTGTAATTGCAAACTAAGGTTTATGTACCAAATATTCAGTTCTGCTTTTCTGATGTATCAAATACTTATGTCATGCAATAAAATGCAAATTAATTACTTAAAAATCATACAATGTGATTTTCTGGATTTTTGTTTTAGATTCCTTCTCTCACAGTTGAAGTGTACCTATGATAAAAATTACAGACCTCTACATGCTTTGTAAGTAGGAAAACCTGCAAAATTGTCAGTGTATCAAATACTTGTTCTCCCCACTGTAGCTGATGCTCTTACCTAGCCCATCGCCATGCAAAGGGAGATTTATGTCCATGGCATAGCAGTGGACCTAGAGTTTAATTTTTTGTTGTTGATGGTTGCACTCTTCAGCCATTTTGGGTCAAGGATGCCAAGGAGATTAGAAAAAATAGCTGAATTAAAATAAAGAAAAACGACTGTTGTCTTATGATGTATTGACTTTTCTATGCTCTGTAGGTGGGAAGCTTTTCTCCAAACTGTCCAAGGTGAGGAACGACCGAGCCAAGGAGCACCCAGAATGCTACATTCCCAGCCAGCTCAGGATCAAACTGAAGAACAGCTACACCTCCCCTACCATCAGCTCAGACTACCAGCAGAATGACAGAGGGGGCACAGGGACAACCCCTCTCCTGGAGAGGGAGAACGAGGAGAGCCCAGACACAGACTCCCCTGCATCTTGGCATGAGGCTCAGCACCGTCTGGAAGGCTGTAGCACCCACTCGTACTGCGAGGAGACAGGCTGCCTGCAGAACAACTCAAGGTCTACAGCGCCACAGCCCTCTTTATCTGGACCAATGAGGACAGACATCAGTCCCCATATCCATCCAGCAGGCCACAGTCAGTGTTTGCACTCTGAAACTCAGGACAAGCCTGCTCTTCCTAGTCATCTGTGCATCGATCAGGTTCCTGATGCCACCTCTGAGCCTTCTGGGAAGGCCACTGGAACAGAAGAAATAGACTCCAGTTTGGATTTTGACGTGGTGTGGAAGGCTGCTGATCCGACACAGAATTGTGAGAGTGACTCAGATATAGCTGCAGGTAAACCTGTACCTCTAACAACTCAGACCTCTTCTGGTGGGACAGGGTCAACAGTGAACTTGAAGAATCATTCTATCAGTTTGTATTCACAGAATAGTTATGTTCCCAATACATTGCAATTACCCCTCCATAATCAAAGCCAGGCTAGTGAGATGGCAACTTTGACCTCCTATGGCTCTCACCAAGGCAGTGTTTCAGGTGGAGACCTTGAGAACACTGTGGGTGTAGAGATATCCACACACCAGGAGAGAGGGCAGGAAGAGCAGGTAAACCATCACACTACTGAAAAGAGCATTGTGAACTTAGTAAGCAGGGACACAGAGACTTCCCAGCCTGGCAGAGCTGTTTGTCCCTCTACAGTAGACAAGCTGAAGGTCATGAGGACATCCTCAGGGATCTCTCACCCCCCTTCCCTCCCTCGCTGTCTCAGTGCTGGGACAAAGCAGGGGAACCAGGCAGGCATCTCCCTGGCCCTCACAGGGGCAAAGTATCATGTGGGGCCTCCTTGCAGAGAGCCAGGGGAGGAGGTGGAGGAGGGCTGGGAGCTGAGCCCTGTGAGTAAGGACATCCCCCAAGAGAAAGGATCACTGTGTGACCCCAACACTCCTGGCCCCACAGGGGCCTCCCCACAGTGTCGGAAGGAGGACATGAATGCTTTCCTGAAGTCAAATGGATCAGATGGACAGGGTCAGGATCAGATCATTGAGGTGGAGGGCTGGTGCCACCAGCCCAAGTTCCCAGCCAAGACCTCCAGAGGGAGAGACGGGGTCTGGCAGGGCTGTTGGGGGCTGCCTGAGGCAGAGGTGCGTCTGTTGGGAGCTCAGATCCTCCTGGCCCTGGAGAGTCTTCACCAGCAAGGTGTCATGTGCCGTGACCTCAACCCAAAGAACATCCTGCTTACCAGCATCGGTTAGTCACCTAAATCACTTTAACTCCGTAAGGTCTCAGTTTTTGGCATGAGTTGAGTCTTGAAAAGTCAACAAACTTTGATTGTGACATATTGTCATGTTTCTCAACAGGAAAGGTCTGCCTGACATTCTTTGGCCAGTGGAGTGAAGTTCAGTCAGAAACCAACTCTGAAGCTATGGACCAGATGTACTGTGCCCCAGGTGGAAACACTGTTTATTCAGTAAACCTGTCACAACAGTTCCACATATGGCTGCTACCCTAAAGTGCCTTCTAGTGGTGAGAATCAGACATTTAGTTTGATCCAACATGAAACCTGTTAATAACAGTTCTGTTTGTTGTTTGCCAATAGAGATTGGAGGTGTGTCCAAAATCACAGAGGCTTGTGATTGGTGGAGTTTGGGGGCATTGCTATTTGAACTTCTTACAGGAATGGTAAATAACATTTGTATTGAATAATCCTTTGGAGAGAAAAAAAGAGGCCAGAATCTTGCCATCTGTCATAGTAAAGTTTTTTCAATCCAAATGTGTGTATGTATATTGATTAGAGTGCTGCCAACTGATCTGTTGATAGTGTATCTGTGTTGGTACCATTATCAAGTCCTTGTTGAAACTGTATGCCTGTTCCTGTGCATCCAGCCCCTGTGGCAGTTCCACCCAGCCGGGGTACATTCTCACACCCAGCTTCTGATCCCAGACCAGCTGAGTACTGCAGCTGCCTCCCTGCTCACTGAGGTAAGGCCTGAGTCCCATTACACACATGACCGGTAGTGTAAATACCGTAGACATATACACACATGCTGCTAGCCTGCGACCACAGATACACACAGCCACACACATTGTACAAACTCAAATTGGCTTTCTGAATGAGTGACTATTGTGTGTGCCACAGCTTCTGCAGTTTGACGCTGGTTATCGTTTGGGCTCTGGAGGCGGTGGAGTGAGTGACATCAAGTGTCACCCCTTCTTCAATGGTGTCTCCTGGAAGGCACTGAGCAGTTAGCAGGTCAACAGACTGTCTGTAGCCTGAACAGTTATCTGCAGCCAAGTGAAGTTGGGCAGCCACTGCCCCCTCGTGGCTAAAATAATTGAAGCCCCAGCTCTGGAGCTACTTCCTGAGCATCTTGTTCTTCCCAAAGAATGACAGATTAGAAGGGTAATTCAGAGCAGCAGGCACACAGCCAACATGTCAACCCTGCAACATCCAAACTCTGCCTGCAGTGTTCTCTTTGTAACCTCCATGTTTGAATAATAGAGGCTAGTGTAAACATAGTAGGGCAAAATGTACTCCTGGGTGCCTTTTGTGGTATTTCTGTTGTACAAATGACATGCAATGCTACTGATAACATATCCATGCATATCATCACCAAGTATGGAAACGGATGTTTTTCATTGTCAAACACTTACTACACAAATACTTTTTGGTCAGCCAATGGTTGTGATAAACAGAATTGACAATAAGGTTAGTAAAATGAAGCAATGCATCCGTGCTGTGTTAGTCTTTAATACACACTCATGGTCAGCCTTTTTTCTGGTCATCTGTACATAACCTGATATAGGTTTTCTCAAACTCAGTCCTGGGGCCCTACCTGGGTGCACGTTTTGGTTTCTGCCCTAGCACTACACAACTGATTCATTCAAATAATCAAAGCTTGATCAGTTGGTTATTTGAATCAGCTGTGTAGTGCTAGGGCAGAAACCAAAATGTGCACCCAGGTAGGGCCCCAGGACCAAGTTTGTTTAACCCTGGCCTATGACTATATTTATACCACAGCTCAGACAGTCACTTCCTGACTTGTAAGTGATGTGGCGTGTTCTCAGTCTCTTAAATGTCTCCATTTCTTTTAAAGCTTCCAAGGCCTGGCAATATCTATTTTACACTACACACCAGCCACTTGGTTTCTGAATTGTTCTTATCATCAGTCATTGAGAACATTCTGTAAAAAAGGTGAGTGTAAACAGAAAACAAAAAGCATAGTCAAGATGTCAAGGTTTAAAAACGGTCTTTAAATAGTATTTTGTTTAATTATTATTATTTATTTTTTTACACAGCATAAACAGACTTTAAGAGTGTGCGTGAATGAGATGTCAGGACAGTCATGTCAGGACAGTCATTTCATCAGTGTAACAAAGATTCAATTACCTGTACCATGAACATCTTAGGATATAGTGTTTTCACAGTCCATCTTGGTTACAATTGTTATTATCTCAGAAAAAGTTAATGAAAAATACTTAATGCAACTTTTTGCCATTTATATTACAATTATTTGACAAATATTTATTGTAGGTAGAAAATAGCAAATGGTGCTTTGAGATGTACAACACCCTCTCCCTGCCCCAGACACACAACATTTAGCATCAATTATTTCACCATTTCAGCCCATGCAATAAGTCCAATGCACCTTTTGGTCTATTCAAGTATCCCTTTGCCTAGTTAACCAACACAAAACGTCTGCAGTTTAGGTTAATCAGGCAAGTATAGCTGCTGCGTGTGAAGGGCAGTAGATTGGTTTGTTTAGCCATTGACTGGGGAGGCTGGCTCACATGTCCAGTAGCAGCACTCTGGGATCTTCTACCACAGTCTTGATCTTACGCAGGAAGGTGACCGCCTCTCTGCCGTCGATGAGGCGATGGTCGTACGTCAGAGCCACATACATCATGGGGCGGATCTCCACCTGCAGCAGAGGAAGAGGAGCTTCAGAGACAGACAAATACTGCTTCCTGTCTCTATTCCACATAAACTCAGCAAAACAATTAATGTCCTCTCACGGTCAACTGCATTTATTTTCAGCAAACTTAACATGTGTAAATATTTGTATGAACATAAGATTCAACAACTGAGACATAAACTGAACAAGTTCCACAGACATGTGACTAACAGAAATGGAATAATGTGTCCCTGAACAAAGGGGGGAGGGGTCAAAATCAAAAGTAACAGTCAGTATCTGGTGTGGCCACCAGCTGCATTAAATACTGCAGTGCATCTCCTCCTTATGGACTGCACCAGATTTGCCAGTTCTTGCTGTGAGATGTTACCCCACTCTTCCACCAAGGCACCTGCAAGTTCCCGGACATTTCTGGGGGGGGGAATGGCCCTAGCCCTCACCCTCCGATCCAGCAGGTCCCAGACGTGCTCACTGGGATTGAGATCCGGGCTCTTCCCTGGCATTCCTGTCTTGCAGGAAATCACACACAGAACGAGCAGTATGGCTGGTGGCATTGTCATGCTGGAGGGCCATGTCAGGATGAGCCTGCAGGAAGGGTACCACATGAGGGAGGAGGATGTCTTCCCTGTAACGCACAGCGTTGAGATTATCTGCAATGACAACAAGCTTAGTCCGATGATGCTGTGACACACCGCCCCAGACCATGATGGACCCTCCACCTCCAAATCGATCCCGCTCCAGAGTACAGGCCTCGGTGTAACGCTCATTCCTTCGATGACAAACGCGAATCCGACCATCACCCCTGGTGAGACAAAACCGCGACTTGTCAGTGAAAGAGCACTTTTTGCCAGTCCTGTCTGGTCCAGCGACGGTGGGTTTGTGCCCATAGGCGACGTTGTTGCCGGTGATGTCTGGTGAGGACCTGCCTTACAACAGGCCTACAAGCCCTCAGTCCAGCCTCTCTCAGCCTATTGTGGACAGTCTGAGCACTGATGGAGGGATTGTGCGTTCCTGGTGTAACTCGGGCAGTTGTTGCCATCCTGTACCTGTCCCGCAGGTGTGATGTTCGGATGTACCGATCCTGTGCAGGTGCTGTTACACGTGGTCTGCCACTGCGAGGACGATCAGCTATCCGTCCTGTCTCCCTATAGCTCTGTCTTAGGAGTCTCACAGTTCGGACATTGCAATTTATTGCCCTGGGCACATCTGCAGTTCTCATGCCTCCTTGCAGCATGCCTAAGGCATGTTCACGCAGATGAGCAGGGACCCTGGGCATCTTTCTTTTGGTGTTTTTCAGAGTCAGTAGAAAGGCTTCTGTAGTGTCCTAAGTTTTCATAACTGTGACCTTAATTGCCTACCGTCTGTAAGCTGTTAGTGTCTTAACGACCGTTCCAGAGGTGCATGTTCATTAATTGTTTATGGTTCATTGAACAAGCATGGGGAACAGTGTTTAAACCCTTTACAACGAAGATCTGTGAAGTTATTTGGATTTCTACGAATTATCATCTTTGAAAGACAGGGTCCTGAAAAAGGGACGTTTCTTTTTTTGCTGAGTTTATGATAAGGGGGTCTCCTGAGATATGAATCTACAATATATGGAGTAAAATCAAAGTCTACAGAACAGAGCCAACCTTGCCCCCGATGGCCACTGGCCTCTCGAAGATACCATGCATTCCCAGGATGGCAGACTGTGGAGGGTTGATGATGGGCGTGCCAAACATGGATCCAAACACGCCACCGTTGCTGATGGTGAAGGTTCCTCCATCCATGTCCTCCACGGCCAGCTCATTCTTACGGGCCTGCAATCAACATCATCAACTTAGAGAATGCACAAAGTCCAAACAAAGTACAGCGAAATCCATATTATCCTACCTTCTCCCCCAGCTCGTTGATGGTCTTCTCAATGTCAGCGAAGTTCATTCCCTCCACTCCACGGATGACAGGCACCACCAAGCCCTGGGAGACAGGACATATTAGATATTCAGAGTTTTGGTTCATGTACAGTACCAGTCGAGTTTGGACACACCTACTCATTCAAGGAGTTTTTCTAAATTTTTGACTATTTTCTACATTGTAGAATAATAGTGAAGACATCAACACTATGAAATAACACATATGGAACCATGTACTAAA
The DNA here is from genome assembly GCF_045679555.1 of Salvelinus alpinus. Lineage (NCBI taxonomy): Eukaryota > Metazoa > Chordata > Actinopteri > Salmoniformes > Salmonidae > Salvelinus > Salvelinus alpinus. The sequence goes on from NC_092094.1 coordinate 84,146,081, forward strand.
CAAAAATAAGTGTTAAACCAATTATAATATATTTTATATTTGAGATTCTTCAATGTAGCCACCCTTAGCCTTGATGACAGCTTTGCACACTCTTGGCATTCACTCAACCACTGTCATGAGGAATGCTTTTTCAACAGTATTGAAGGAGTTCCCACAGATGCTGAGCACTTGTTGGCTGCTTTTCCTTCACTCTGCGGTCCAACTCATCCCAAACCATCTAATTTGGGTTGAGATCGGGGGATTGTGGAGGTCAGGTCATCGAAATGCAGCATTCCATATTTTGATTTGTTTAACACTTTTTTGGTTACTACATGATTCCAAATGTGTTATTTCATAGTTTTGATGTCTTCACTATAATTCCACAATGTAGAAAATAGTAAAAATAAAGAAAAACCCTTGAATGAGTAGGTGTGTCCAAACCTTTGACTGGTACTGTATATTAGCCCTGTTGTAAAAGTGTTCAATGTGAGTAGCCAACCATCGGCATTACCTTTGGTGTTGCTACAGCCACACTGATGTCCACGTAGTCCCTGTACACAATCTCTTTGGTTGTGTCGTCAATGACTAAAAAGAGAAACGGTATGAAAGGGATTTGAACATTTAAAATACTGTATTAACTAATAACTTTAAATCAAATTTTATTTGTCACATGCTTCGAATACAACAGGTGAAATGCTTACTTTACAAGCCCTTAACCAACAAGGAGGTTCAAGAAATAGAGTTAAGAAAATATTTACTAAATAAACTAAAGTCATTTAAAAAAATAAAAAGTAACACAATAAAACAACAATAATGAGGCTATATACAGGGGGTACCGGTACAGAGTCAATTTGGGGGGGTACAGGTTAGTCGAGGTAATTTGTACATGTAGGTAGAGGTAAAGTGACTATGCATAGATAATAAAACAGTGAGTAGGAGCAGTGTAAAAACAAAGGGGGGACATTTGATTAATTGTTCAGCAGTCTTATGGCTTGGGGGTCGAAGCTGTTAAGGAGGCTATTGGACCTAGACCTGGCGCTCCGGTATCACTTGCCGGGTGGCCATTTGAGAGAACAGTCTGCTTTGGCTTCTATGATTCACTTCCCTGAAGCCCAAAAATGTTAACCACTTCTTGACTGTGGCTAGTTTAAATAGGCCAGAGAGGCATTGGTGGAGTACACACTAAGTACGGTTGTCTATGTAAATCTCGTTCTTAACCAACTTAACCACATACGTCTGATACCAGTGGATACAAAATGTGTGTTGCCTTATTCAGACTGATATGACAAGTAAAGCAACTTCTCGGAAAGAAGAGCCCACCTCCGTTGACGGCAGGCTGTTCCATCAGAGCGTATGCTGAAGCCTTGACAAATGCAGACATGAAGCCCAGCTTGATGTTGTGTTTCTTCAGGAAAGCGTCTTTGTAGGCCTTCCTCATCTCACTGATGTTGCTGTTGAGAGAATTAGGCTCTCATATTGATGCATTACACTCAATCTTTTCAACAAAACTTTTTTTAAACTATACACATTTTTTCTGTAAAAGTTCACCTTCTCCAGATCATGGTGATTGAGTGCTATTGACACTGGGCTAATGTTTCACCATCGCTCATTTCTCCTCTGTATGATGAAAAAGGACTCTTGTATCTCTTTTTATTTGTTTGTTTTTCTGTCTCTAACCTGGTTTAAACTCTAAAGTTTCTTCACTAACGGCATTAGCCTCTCCCAAGACACTGAGAAAGGAGAGAAGAAGTGATAAAAATCTTCACTTTCCAAAACCCTCTAAATCTTACTGGCCTGTTATAAAAACCCATATCGGTTGAGGCAGCTCGTCCACTCAGAGCGCAGGTCTCTGTGGGCCCCAGTAGAGGCTCTGGTCTCCTGGTCTGACTGCTCCTTCGGCTCCAGATGAGCCCAGGCCTGGAGGTCTTCCTCCAGACCATCAATGCCAATTCAATTAGGATGCAGAGAAACCCATGAATAGCTGAAAGCTGACACCCCACATTTGCACAGAAAATAAATCCTCAAAGTGTAATCTTTAGCACAGGGTTCATTTCCTTCTAAATTAATAAAGCCCCTGTTTTAAGAAATCTTATCTTTGTTTTCAACAATATTAGGACCAAATATTTACATTCCATCGTTTAAGAGGAGATCTGGCTTCAAAAAGCATTTCCTATTGAGCAGATTCCAATCTCTAATCATTGTCTGTATGGCCTAAGCTTGAATAGCATTTCTTTACTACTGACCTTACTTTATCTAGACACCTTTATTTTAGACAGGACATATAATCCCTAATATAAATGTATACATTTATATAAGTGAATCTGTTGTACTGAAAGTGTAGTGGTAATGTTTAATATGTTCTGGATGAGTAATCAGCTCCCATAAGACCCATTTCCTATCTAATAATGTTACTAGAGATAGGGCTTGATAATGTAGGACAACTATTCTGTTATTGCCTACCTCATGTCGACCTCATTAAATGTTGTCAACATAGCGCAGGTGTTCTGGGCTTCCTTCAGTCTCTGGGAGATTCTCAGACGCATACGGTTCATCTTCACCTGAGACAGAAAATAGGAGAAACAACAACAAAAAAAGAACACTATTTTAAGAATTTTCACAGAAATATTTTACCTTAAGAGAAAACATCACAACAGCTATGCATTCTATCAGACACTGTTTTTGTATACTCTACCAACACTATGGTCTGAGCCATTGTGAATATTAAGAATAATGTGGTTCCTTTACTGCAGTATTCCTGATTATGATGCCTCACCCTGTGCTCTGTCCTGACTGGTTTACCCCCTCCATCTGTGACAGCGGCTGGGGCAGCAGGAGCAGCAGTGGGTTTGATGGCTGAAACTGTACCGAACAGACAGGTGAACAGGAGTTGTTAGTGCCACGCCACCTCTTCTTAGCCATTACCAAGTGTCACTGTCAACAGGCAAGGGCCAAGTGATTTATCCTATTTCCATAATCAACAGTGCACACTGGACAGGCTAAATACTTCTCACTTGACATTGAGTTCATTGAGTGGCTGACACACTAACCTGGTGTGGCAGAGATGGCAGCTCCTGGGACGGGTGGCACTGGGGGCATAGTGGTAGGGATGGGGCCCACTGCAGAGGGAGCAGGGGAGGGAGTTGTGGCAGCAGCATGGGGGGGTGGAGGAGCTGCTACTGCTGGGGCCTCTGCAGCTTGGGCAGCAACAGCTGAGGAGAGAAAGGTATAAGAATGCATTAGGCAATAGCAATGTGTTTACTTTGTAGGTAAGTATAATGTGTAAGTATAATCTAATAGCTCTGTAAACACATCTCCCATGCGTCTTGAATTTAGAAGATTTTTTAATGTGGTCCTACCATAGACATGGTAAACTCAGTGGTACTGACCTCCTTTCCGGAGTTTGAAGAGAGCCTGTCCTCCCTCGACCTTCTCCCCATCAAGGACCAGCAGCTCCTCAATCACCCCAGCAGCAGGAGACGGCACCTGCACGGACGTCTGTGGAGCGAGACAAAACATCAAGGACCATGCATGATACATCAAACTTTCTGTGGTTCTGTTATTCTAATCTACAGTCAACTGTTAGTTTACTATATAAGGCTGTTGTGAAAATAGCAGGTCAAAAGGTGAGCGATTCAGCGACCATTAAATACCTTGTCCGTCTCAATTTCACAAACCACCTCATCCTCTTTGACAGAATCACCAACCGCTGTAAAGAGAGAGTTGCATTAAGCGTGGCAAACAGAAATATCTACCTGGCTGCAACTAACATCTGAATGAGCACAAGAAACACAGAGACAAACATGTAAGTTACTGTACCTTTCTCCCACCTCACATCCCCCTCTGTGACAGACTCTGCAAATGCAGGTGTCTTTACTGTGATGACTTCATTCCCTAAAAGACAGAGACAACACAATACTGACTTAATACAACTCTTGTAGTGTTACACAGAATCACATTACTGCTTAGATCACAAGGGTCAAATAAACGGATGAGAGACCAGGCTAATACATACTGCAAGCTACAGATGTCTTGAAGTATCTGATTTGGAAGACACTGGACCTGGCTTCACATTTCCTACAAATAAAAAACAGTCAATACAGAAAGTATAACGGCATAATACAAAGCTAAAACACAGCTATAGCAATGTTCCAATGAGAAGACAGGTCAATGGTGTAGCTATAATACCTACGTAGGGTTGTTGACAGTGACACTACAGCTAGCTGACAATCCTGCAGGACAGATGACAACAGTACTCAGTTTAAGCGCAGAATCTCAAACGTCACTGAACAAAGATATAAAAAGGCAACATGCAACAATTTCAAATATTTTACTGAGCTACAGTTCATATAGGGCTCCCGAGTGGTGCGGCAGCCTAAGGCACTGCATCTCAGTGCTAGAGGCGTCACTAGACACCCTGGTTCGAATCCAGGCTGTATCACAACCGGCCATGATTGGGAGTCCCATAGGGCGGCGCACAATTGGCCCAGCATCGTCCAGGTTTGGCCGGTGTAGGCCATCATTGTAAATAAGAATTTGTTCTTAACTGGACTTGCCTAGTTAAATAAAGGTTACATTTAAAAATACATTTTAATTTAAATAAGGAAATCAGTTAAATTCATTAGGCTATGGATTTCACATGACTGGTGATACAGATATACATCAATTGGTCAAATATACCTTAAAAAAAGGTAGGGGCGTGGATCGGAAAACCAGTCAGTATCTGGTGTGACCACCGTTTGCCTCACGCACTGTGACACATCTCCATTGCATAGTTGATCAGGCTGTTGATTGTGGCCTGTGGAATGTTGTCCCACTCCTCTTCAATGGCCGTGCAAAGTTGATGGATATTGGCGGAAACTGGAACACGCTGTTGTACATGTCGATCCAGAGCATCCCAAACGTGCTCAATGGGTGACATGTTTGGTGAGTATGGAGGCCATGGAAGAACTGGGAATTTTTGTACAGATCCTTGTGACATGGGGCCGTGCAGGTGAGGTGATGACGGCGGATGAATGGCACGACAAATGGCCTCTGGACCTCGTCACGTATCTCTGTGCATCCAAATTGACATCGATAAAATGTAATTGTGTTCATTGTCCGTAGCTTATGCCTGCCCATACCGTAACCCAACCGCCACCATGGCACAACTTTGAAATCAGCAAACCACTCGCCCACACGACGTCATACGTCTGCCCTGTACAGTTGAAACTGGGATTCATCCGTGAAGAGCACACTTCTCCAGCATGCCAGTGGCCATCGAAGGTGAGTATTTGCCCACTGAAGTAGTTTACAACGCCGAACTGCAGTCTGGTCAAGACCCTGGTGAGGATGACGAACGAGCATGCAGATAAGCTTCCCTGTGACAGTTTCTGACAGTTCTTTGATTGTGCAAACCCACAGTTTCATCAGCTTTCCGGGTGGCTGGTCTCCGATGATACCGCAGGAGAAAAAGCCAGATGTGGAGGTCCTAGGCTGGCGTCGTTACATGTGGTCTGCTGTTGTGAGGCCGGTGGGACGTACTGCCAAATTCGCTAAAACGACGTATAGTAAAGAAATGAACATAACCTGACAACAGCTCTGCTGGACATTCCTGTAGTCAGCATGCCAATTGCGCTCTCCCTCAAAATTTGAGACATCTGTGGCATTGTGTTGTGACAAAACTACACATTTTAGAGTGACCTTTTATTGTCCCCAGCACAAGGTTGCATCTGTGTAATGATCATGCTGTTTATTCAGCTTCTTGATTTGCCACACCTGTAAGGTGGATGGTGCATCTTGGAAAAGGAGAAATGCTAACTGACAGGAATGTAAACAAATTTGTGCACAAAATTCTAAAGAAATAAGCTTTTTGTGCATATGGAAAAATGTTGGTATATTTTATTTCAGCTCATGGGACCAACACTTTACATGTTGCATTTATATTTTTGTTCAGTATAAAGAGTTGGGTTCAACTACTGTAATTAACATGCAGTTTCAAAACACTCACCTGGCACAGCCCGCCGTGCAGACACATTGATTCCCTGTCAAAGAGAACAGTAACCTGTTAGCTATCAATATAAAGTGATCATTAAACAACTCAAAATATATATCATATGCATATGTTATATCCCCCCCTTCTAAAACGAGGGAGTGAAAATGCATAAAATCAACAACAGGTGTTTGTTACCAAGGACCATGTTTACAATGTTCACATGAACAGTCTGACAGACAAGACTTTGACATACTGTACCTCCCCAGTCAAAGGTCAGTAGTGGTGGAGGGGGAGGTCTACTGCCACGTTGAAAAAAAAAAAAATGGGGAACTCGGAACTCTCCGACTTCCTAGCGTTCAAGTCAACTGGGAACTAGGAGAAAAACTACCTCCGACTCGGGAAAAATTGTTTTGATTGGTCATCCAACTCGGAATTCCAAGTCGGAAACTTGGGCATCTTTCTAGAACTCAGACCTGCGACCTGAAAATCACCGACGTCATGATTTGATCTCTTTTTTTTTTTTACCGAGTTCACAGTTGTCTTGAAAGCGCCATTAATGCATGCGTGTTGTACCAATCGGTGACTTCAACACATGGAAACAATGTAGGCATACACTATTATACAAACAGACTGCTAGGGGATAACTAGCTACTATGACTAAATATATAACCAAGTGAAAATAGATTGATAGAGGGCTGTCTTAACTGTGTATTTGAGAGTTCGACTGGTTTGTTTAATCCAGTTATGCAAAGATTGGACAGTCAATATGATGTCAAATCTGAATAAAAAAGAACATAACTTGTTCAAAATATAGCTAGCTAACTAGGCAAAATACAACAGTCTATCATCACAAAAATAGCTGTGTGCTAGCCAAAACTCTCAAATGACCTCAACATATCGTAGCTTGATAACGTTAGCTAAATAAACCACTGGTTGGCTAACTAGCCAACTTCGTGAAACCAAATAAAATGTTAGCTATAATCATGGGAGATATCATGGGAGATACTGCTTTAGAATTCAAAACCGGGTTGAACCAATGTCTTGCCGGGGAATCGGGTGTCATGCTGTCCTTGGCTTGCAATGTGAAGGACTACCGTGGCCTACTGCTCAACGGGCGGCGCTTCTACACCTCTCGCTAACCTAGACCTCAACGTTGGCAGCAGCATGATGAAGCTCCGCGTGAAAGTTTTCCATTTATCTAATGCCTACCTGACGAATGACAGAGAGAGAACGTCCGAAATTCCGGCTGAGACACCGGGAGGAGGATAACATGGTGTCTGTAGTGACAGCAACCTGTCGGCGGGAGGGAATCTCCTCTCCGTAGTACGCCAAAACCTGCTAAAGGCGGAAGCAGTGTGGGAGGTACCAAGAGCCCCAACTAATGGGTGTTTGATCAAAGGGATGTCCCAAAAAGGATTCACTGTGGAAAAGCTAGTGGCCCAGTGAGTGAAAATAACTTACAATACATTTGCATAATGCATGTTTGATTTTTCCTCATCTATTCTTAAATAGGATTGGATAATTACATAATAAGATTATTCATTTGTATTTTATGTCAGTTTATTAATGTGTAATATAGCTTTTTTTTTATGGTAGGATCATTAAATCACGGATAATGTGATATCTAGTCTACACTCAAAAAAGTGAGTGCCTACCGGTAAACAAACTATCAGTTCAACACAAATTGTAGCATACATTTTCTTCTCATTTCATAATCAGTTTTCTTGCAAATTGTCCTCAAACTCACCACTCTGAAATATTGCCCTATTATGCCAATACATAGATTTGTTGAAAATGACAAAATAATATCTATTAAACAACTAATATGAGCTCAACTAATTAGTTCTATTGAGGATTTGTTTTGAATGATGGTGTAGGCCGTCATTGTAAATACTAATTTGTTCTTAACTGACTTGCCTAGTTAAATAACATTGAAATTAAATAAAAAATCATCCTTGGCCTCAGAGTTGAGTCAACTCCGAGGCCACGCCTCTGTTTCTTTTTGATGCATTGACAGTAGCTCCAGCTCTCATCACATTCATTTTCAGTGTATCAACCCGACTCGACTCTACTCAACGCAACAGGTAAGGTGCGCATTCTGTGTGCTCGTTTACTTTGGGACATTCTCAGGATGACAACTAAGCCTACATTTCTCAGCTACATCCTTAGTTTCACAACTAAAGGCTATGATTGTTGACCTTATTGTTAGTTGATGTCAGCATTGTCCACATGCAAATTAATTGGTTGCTTATGATTTCAGCTATGTTGAATTCTTGACGTTTTTCTGTGTATATTATTAACTCAGTAAATAAAGGCACGTTTGTTTTGTGTTTTTAGGCAAATCTTAGGCACATTTTAGGCTTATTGATTAAACATTTGACATACAAAAACTCTCAATGAGCACTTATAGACCACTTTTCACTACAGATTACAAGCTGCACTGTAACATTTTGTAATGTTTGACTTGTTTAAAAATATATTAATAACTCTATAATTGATTAACTATAGTTTTATGGATAGTTCTGTCATTTCCATGCAGATGGACGTAGGCTATATTTGCTATTATGTTAGAATATCATGCCTCGTTTGGGATTGATCCAAATAAATGTACTTGATAATCATTAATTGCCTAAAGAATAAGACTCTCCTATTAGATAACCGTACTAAAAAAGTTGTAAGGATGATTCAACAAACGACAGAAAGTGTTTCCATCCAATAAAGAGGAAATAATCCATCCTCAAATTGTAAATCAAGTATAGAGACTACCAGTTCTTCAGTCACTGCCATACACCAGGTAGCCTACACAATGTGCAATGTGTTGTAAATTATACATTAAAGACGTGTTGTAAGTGGAATATGAATGACTTCTCTGTATTTATTGAGGATGTCTATTTTTCCAACTTTCTGTAGTCATCGTGGTCAGAAGATTATTTTAATTTTAATTTTGTTGTGTTTCTCCCTCCAAAAAAGTTATTGCAAAGAAAATGTCCATACATATAAGGCTATTTATAAGGCTATTGTTAAACAAATCAAAATATAATTTATAGTTTAAATTCTTCAAAATAACCACCCTTTGCCTTGATGACAGCTTTGCACACTCTTGGCATTCTCTCAACCAGCTTCATGAGGAATCCTTTTTTAACATACTTGAAGGAGTTTCCATATATGCTGAGCACTTATTGGCTGCGTTTCCTTCCCTCTGTGGTCCAACTCATCCCAAACCATCTCAGTTGGGTTGAGGTCGGTGATTGTGGAGGCCAGGTCATCTGATGCAGCACTCCATCACTCTCCTTCAAGATCAAATAGCCCTTAGACAGCCTGGAGGTGTGTTTTGGGTCATTGTCCTGTTGAAAAACAAACAATAGTCCCACTAATCCCAAACCAGATGGGATGGCGTATCGCTGCAGAATGCTGTGGCAGCCATGCTGGTTAAGTGTGCCTTGAATTCTAAATAAATCACTGACAGTGTCACCAGCAAAGCATCCCCACACCTCCTCCTCCATGCTTCACGGTGGGAACCACACATGAGGAGATTATCTGTTCACCTACTCTGCGTCTCACAAAGACACGGTTGGAACCAAAAATCTCAAAATTGGACTCATCAGTCCAAAGGACAGATTTCCACTGGTCTAATGTCATTGCTCATGTTTTTTGGCCGAAGCAAGTCTCTTCTTATTATTGGTGTCCTTTAGTAGTGGTTTCTTTGCAGCAATTCAACCATGAAGGCCTGATTCACGCAGTCTCCTCTGAACAGTTGATGTTGAGATGTGTCTGTTACTTGAACTCTGTGAAACATTTATTTGGGCTGCAATCTGAGGTGCAGTTAACTCTAATGAACTTATCCTCTGCAGCAGAGGTAACTCTGGGTCTTCCTTTCCTGTGGCGGTCCTCATGAGAGCCAGTTTCATCATAGCGATTGATGGTTTTTGCAACTGCACTTGAAGAAACTTTCAAAGTTCTTGAATTTACTGACATTTTCCAGATTGACTGATGTCTTGAAGTAATGATGGACTGTCGTTTCTCTTTGCTTATTTGATCTGTTCTTGCCATAATATGGACTTGGTCTTTTACCAAATAATGCTTTCTTCTGTATACCACCCCTACCTTGTCACAACACAATTGATTGGCTCAAACGCGTTAAGAAGGAAAGAAATTCCACAAATTAACTTTTAACAAGGCTCACCTGTTAATTGAAATGCATTCCAGGTGACTACCTCATGAAGCTGGTTGAGATAATGCCAAGAGTGTGCAAAGCTGTCATCAAGGCAAAGGGTGGCTACTTTGAAAAATCTCAAATCTCAAATATATTTGTTTAATACTTTTTTGGTTACAACACGATTCCATATGTGTTATTTCATAGTGTTGATGTCTTCACGATTATTCTACAATGTAGAAAATAGTACAAATAAAGAAAAACCCTCGAATGAGTAGCTGTGTCAAAACTTTTGACTGGTACTGTAGATTGATCCTTTGTGTGTTTTTTCAGAATCTTTTCTTGCCTTTCATATTCTGATTAAATAATACCTTTCATGAGTGAAACTGTTATTCTTTTTATCGTTCATATTGACTATGTCCAACCCAAGATGAAAGGGAGACACAACTGTGCACTCCCCTGTGCCTTGAGTTCTTAGAGATTTCTCTTATACATCTGAGGATCTTCAAATAATGATCTACGGGCCTTTGACATTCCATGCTATGAATATGTAATAACAAGTTTGTTAACTGAGGTAGTGATTACAAGATCACAGATGAAATTTCAAGTTCTAAATATGAAATGGCAGGATCCCATGTGAGGCTATTGCATTATATTTAAAATTATTTTAAATAACAGTTTATTTCTGTGCACTACTTTAAGGTGTCATAAGCATAATGGAAGAAGCAGATTATTGTTTCCCACCATGATTATATACATTCAATCAACTCTGTTGAATATCATTTAAGTGGCATGTAATAGAGAAATGAGGGAGCGCTGTCTACTAACATTTAGTAACCGAAGTGTTCTGGTGCAAGCCCTCTGCTCTATGTTCTGTAGGTTTAACTTGTACTTGTGCATTCTACTTTCCCCAAAACATAACAATTTGAACCCCAAATATTGTTAAGTGTTGCATACTGTTTACGGACATACCCTGTGCTATAGATGCTATACTGAATAAGAGATTTATGGTGTATTCAGGTTTTATCCTTTGCTTTTCAGATACCTGCATTTCCAGAGCAGTCTGTGGTCCGTTCATCTCATTGTGACTCACTCTAAGGTGTCCCGACACAGCAATAAAAAGGTTTACAGTGAGCATGAACCTAAGCCTTCCTGACCAGAACATGCACAACGCCAGTGACGGCGGTGTGGAGGATGACAAGGCTGGGCTCATGATCCCCTGCTTCCGCAGAAACATGTACGATGAGCCTCTAACCTCATATTCCAATGGATCCATCATTTCCCACCTCCTGCGCAAAACTGTCCAAAACAAGAGGGCTCTGGACGAAAGCCACTTCTACCTACCGACCTCGGCTGTGTCCAGCTCCACCATGGCTGACTCCAGTCAGGAGGACCAGAGCAGTGTCTCCTCCAAGGACAGCGCAGCGGAATTTGCATCCCCAGGCAGTCACCTCTCAAACGGAGCCAGCCCTGAGGGGGACAGGCCGCTGAGTGATCACCTCCAGGCCAAGCGTGCCCGTGTGGAGAACATAATCCGAGGCATGGCGGGGTCTCCCAACAGCAGGCTCCATGGTGACAGTGAGAGGGCCGTGTCAGACACCAGGGAGGCTAGAGAGGCCTACAGGGAGAACAAACGCAAACAGAGGCTCCCCCAGCATCAGGAGCACAGTCTCAATGCTGCTGCTCCGGCTAACAGAGGCAGCAGTAGCAGCAGTGGCAGCAGCAGTAAGGATGAAGAGTGCAACAAGCTCAAGGAGCAGCTCCAGAGCATGCAGAGGCTCCTGAGACAGCTCCAGGAGAAGTTCTTGCAGGTTTATAACCAGGAAGACACTGAGCGTGAGGACAGAGATGGCACAGGCACAGCCAGCACCGCAAAACATGATGACACCACACCAAGCAAAGAGTCTGGGTTACGTAAAAACATGGATGAAGAGTTAGAGAGGAAGCATGACGGTGCTAAAGGGGACTGTAAGGACAGAGTGAAGAAAGACGGAAGTTTTCTGACACATCAAAAGGAAGGCAAGAACCTACAGGAGACTCTGAAGCATGAGCTCTCCAAAGCGGTGAGTGACAGTGTAGATATGGTGTTCAAGAAACTCTCCTCCACGGGGCTCAACCAGTCATCCTATCAGCGCATGTGTCACACCCCGGAGAACATCGACTTGGGAGTTGAGAGGAAGAGCCAGGTAGCCTGTAACCAGGAGCAATCACACACTGAGGAGCCAGTCAAACCCCAGGCTCTAGAGTACTACGAGAGCACTGAGCCTTGCAGCCCTGAGGATCAGACCGAGGCTCTGTCTCTTGTGGTCCGTAAGCCGCTCCTAAGCCAGCTTAGCTCAGTTACCCCGACGGTGAAGAGGCCCTACCCCTTACACCATTCTCCATTCCAGTTTAACTACAGCACACCTCTCCATGACAGTCAAATCCTGGAACACCTCCTCAAATACGGGCCCCACACTAACTTCGGAGGTCTCCCATGCGTGCCCCCATCCATGGACAGAACCTCCCCAGACTCGGTGGAGCTGCCCTGGGATGCCATCGCCATGAGGTCCAAAGTGACATCCAGCCACCTGACCCACCACCCTCGCACATCAGGCCTAGGACCAGTGACCGTGGACAGTCTGTGTCTCCCTCATGTCAAGATGGAGTGTGGGGACATGCAGAGCATGGCAGAGAGAAACTCCTACATGTCTCTGAATATATCCTTTTACTGGCCTAAAAAATCTCATAGTGTGGTAGTGTTCCAGCTAACATTTGTCAGCATATAGATTTAGTCATGTAGAATTGCATTTACAAGTATATAGTCTATGGATGTATGCATTAAATGTTTCATAGAACATCAATTTTCTTCACTGACATAATGACATAGAGCATTATGTACACTGTATTAATAATCCTAGATGTGTTTACTAATATTGAGTTATCTGATATTATGTATCTACATTCATTATAAAATCCACTATACAAACTCCCTCTGTTTTGCTTCCCAGTTGAACAATGATTCGTTGAGGTTCAGTGCAGCGTGCGCAGTTCCATTAATACAGACTTCAAGGATCATCTTTTCTTTGATCTCGCTAACCCAAAATAAAATTATAGCATCTTCTTTAATCTGAGCAGAGTAATGACTTTAAGTCTAGAAAAAGACAAATAAAAAGGAATACAAGGCTTTGATAAGAATTGTCAGGAACAAAAGCCAATTTTCAAAGGCAGAGAAAGCTTCTGTTTCTGTCCAGGAAACAGTGTTTTTTCAGACTTGAAAAGGTGCAGAATATATTTCTCTATCATCAGTGCGATAGGAGTGCATCTGAAAGGTCAGAGCTGAGTGCCTGTGGAAAGCAGAAGTGCCTCCCTACCAGAACACTTGTCTTCTTGAGTATATATTGGATACATACACAGCCATCAAAAGATGTGTTTATACTCTCAAAAAACATTCCAACAATAAATATAATCCAGTGAGAGTATATTCAATGACACCACTCTGCATTTTATCATGATTATGATCACTTTAATCATAAATTAATATAATCACATTGTCAAACGAAACATGAATAATTATTTCCATAATCATTATGATAGAATCATGCTAATAGCCCCCTGCTGCTGTTGTTAAGCATTGTTTGATCACTGGCTACGTTACCGGCACATCACAGGTAAACTGTAGTAAGCCAACTCCTGTGCCATATTTCTTTCTCACCTCTACTGAACAACTCTAAGTGATGTGAAGATTGTGCCCGTGGTCAGAAGTGGTCATTGTCCTTAGTTGTAAGGATTTGGAGAAGAATTGTATTAGGCTCTCTGAGGATATGCTTTATCTTTACTGTACAAAGAGCTGTGGTTCTCTTTGAACAATTTCTCATCAATCTTTCATTCCAACTTCCTTATTTCAAAGGTTGGATTCCCTAATAAATGTATAGTGTGCTGTGACCTGCTGATAAGGAAGTATTACCTAAGGCGTGGCCGTGGGCTACAGAAAGAAAGACCTCTGAAGATCTAGTTGAATAGAAACTTTGCTTGAGGTATGATTTTATTTGTAACATGATGAAGCAGATTAATACAAAAAAAATCCTACTTCAAGCAACGTTTCTAGCTGGAAGATGTCTTCAAATGATCAAGTAACTAGTTACTATTCAAAGCATTTTCCAAACAATCACCATCACCACCGCTAGGCATTAGGTGTAAGAGCCGCAGTGACTAATTCAAATCCCTAATCTAGTTCATAATGTTGTAGGGTCATTATTGACTTCCTGGTTACCACAGAGCTGTTATTTAGTGTCATTCATTTTAATTGGAGACAGAGGCAATTCAGTATTCTAATCTATTAACACTTTGTACAGTGTATGTGAACTGTATTTAATTGTGATCGACTGACAGAACTTGTGGCCTTAACACATTGACACATTCAGGAAGGCCTAACCCCCAACCATCTGAAGAAAGCTAAGCTGATGTTCTTCTACACCCGTTATCCCAGCTCCAATGTGCTGAAAACCTTCTTTCCAGATGTCAAGGTAAGCTAACACAATATTAATTAACATTATGTTATTTCATGTTAATGGGTTTGTTCTATGTTCACCATATTTGCCTGCAGAATACTTGTTGATGTATTTTTGGGACAAAATGAGCAGTAGGTCGGAGGAAGGAAACAAAAGAACACATGGCTTAGAAAAACAAAGCTGTTAAGCCAGTAGCATGTCCTGGGGCATAGACCAGGGAGATAGAGGGGCATTCTTTCTTTAAAAAGCCACTCTAGTCAGCAAATGGAGTGACAAAAGACTGTAATAAAGCCACTGTCGTTCTGCGTCAATACAGGGCAGGTTTTAGACATGCATGCAGGCAGGCTGTGAGGCGAGCACTGGGCCTAACCACAGCATCCTGTATTTCTGTGTGCCCTGTGTGTTTCCTCTCCTGTCCCCTCTCCTTCCACCGTGGCCAGGACATGTCCTGCTAGGGCCAGTCTGTGTCTGGGGCCCAGGCCTGGCCTCCACACTACTCTATCTGACCCTAGGGTCATAAGGGAGGCCTGCAGCCAGCAGCCTACTGCGTCTCCTCCTTGCCCACGACCCTGTGGTGGGAAGTGGCACTGAACAAAAGACAGTTCTAATCCTGGTGTCTGATTCCATCCTATCAGGCAGAGTCACTGAGAGGGAAGCTTCCTTCTGTCCTTGCGCTGCACTGTGGCTTTCTCACTGTCTGATAGCAGCAGAGAAAATAAACGTCTTTGATGCCTGCCCAGCCCTTGGGCATTTTTTTCTTTCTTTCTGGATGAAGAGATAGAATAACCAGGCTAATGTCAAGACTGAGTTTAGAAACACATGGCTTTGACAGATGTTTTTTTATTCAGTAAGTTGGTGGGAAAAGATCAGAGCAATTAACGTTGAATAAAATGACAGACCAACACAATCCATATTGCTTGCATACAGTACCAGTCAAAAGTGTGGACACACCTACTCATTCAAGGGTTTTACTTTATTTGTACTATTCCATACATTGTAGAATAATAGTGAAGACATCAAAACAATGAAATAACACATATGGAATCACGTAGTAACCCAAAAATATATGTTAGATTTTAGATTCTTCAAAGTAGCCACCCTTTGCCTTGATGACAGCTTTGCACACTTTTGGCATTCTCTCAACCAGCTTCATGATGAATGCTTTTCCAACAGTCTTGAAGGAGTTCCCACATATGCTGAGCACTTGTTGGCTGCTTTTCCTTCACTCTGCGGTCCAACTCATCCCAAACCATCTCAATTGAGTTGAGGTTGGGTGATTGTCGACTATGTATATACTGAATATAGATTTTTATTCACTTGTGGAAGGCTTCACCCAAAACAACACATTTATATTCCAGCTCAGATTTGTAAATCGATATGAAAAATAGAGAAGACACGGTTTTGACACAGAGTAGGATCTCGATCATCTTGCATCAACTTGATTATTTGGTCGATAAAGAGATGTAATCTGAGTAAACGATGTCAGTCAATTTTTCTCAACTTGTTGTCCCCTTGTGTCTCTAGTTCAATCGATGCATCACCTCTCAGCTCATCAAGTGGTTCAGTAACTTCCGGGAGTTCTACTACATCCAGATGGAGAAGTTTGCCCGCCAGGCCATAGTTGACGGGGTCAATGATGTGAAAGACATGTCCATCAGCAGAGACTCTGAGCTGTTCAGAGCCCTCAACATGCACTACAACAAAGCCAATGACTTCCAGGTAAGTCAAAATGTGTTTATCTTACCATATGTATGGTCAGTTCCTCCCCTGGTATCCAATGTAACTATATACTGTATGTAAGCTCGTCAATGTTTTTCCATGATTTTAGATTATTTCATATTTGATTAACATACTCCCTTTCCAAAGTAAATTGCAACACGTATTCAAAGGAAATATGGTCAATGCTGACTGAATTATCTTTATGTATGGAAACAGTGTGTTCATTCTGCTTTCATCAGCACTCCTCAGTTGATGCAGCCAATGCTGTGCTTTTTGCCCTGAAACTAAAATTAGTCATAAAGTGAGGAAAACAATGAAGTTGTTTAGGCATGAATGTGATAAATTACACATTGATGTAGTATTAGGGTAATACACCTTCATTAGCATATCAGAGAATTCTCCTCCCAGTCCTCCTCCTGTTCCTGATCTGGTCTGGTCAGTAATCTCCTACCTCTGTGGTTCTGGTCTGGTCAGCTATCTCCTAGTTGTGGTCACGTATGACTGTGTCCTTGCCCTGACCCATGTGTCACTGCACCTGTGGCTGCACAGCCTTTGCAGCCATTATCTAAACTCTAGAGCAATGCTTTATCAAACTGTGGGAAGAGGAAGCTGCAGAATCCCACTAAAACAACTCGGGATTAGAGGACCAGTACGCCTGAGCGAGGCTCAGATTGCTACTGATGCGGAATGCTGAGAAAGATGCTGTGAATTCCGAGGGAGAAGGCTGATTGGTGGGAAAGAACCAAGACCGTTTTCTTTACCTTGGGACTAAGACATTCCTTTCCCAGGGATGCTTTGTGTCGGGAGATGAGAAAAAAAAAAGTTATGCCAACAACTGGACTGTTAGCGGGTCTATGGGAAATAATGGCACCGAATAGATTCTTGTCCCAGCATCCAAGCCTGATCTGTGTTGATCTGTGTTGAGAACAGGGTGAAATTCCTGGGAAGGCTTGGTGCTTTCGCTCTTTCCGAACAGCTAAGTTCAAGGCAACAAGGCTACAAAGTCAAAGCAGAATCCCACTACAGACAGCTAATGATTCTGACATTGTATTTGTTTTATGAGCATAGAGAACAAAGTGTGAAGGAGCTGTCTGTTTTGAAGTGAGTAAGGGTGTTAAAAATGTCCTTGTAGGCAGGGCCGGATGAAGAAATCATAGGCCCCGGGGCTTTGTTTTTTTTATAGGCACCCCAAACTTTGCTTTCCAAACTGTACGTTTTACCCGTGATTATATTTTGAAATCTGCAAGGCAAACCAAAAGCCGCAACCAACCATAGAAAAATAATCCATAGATGGCAGTTCCCATTCAAGTCAGGACTGGTATCCATTGCTACTGTACCCATGAGTTTAACAGTCAAATTGCCGGTGTAAGAAGTTACTAAACCCTTCTATGGATTGTATGTCTATGGCCACAATGCAACAAGCTGTATATTTAGCGCATGCTCCCCAAACTGCAGTCTTCCCAACTGTAGACATACTGGGAACTGCCAAAATAAAGGAAACACTTAAGTCAATGAGGCATATAAAGTATACAGTGCATTCGGAAAGTATTCAGACCCCTTGATTTTCCCCCACATTTTGTTATGTTACAGCCTTATTCTAAAATGTATTCAATTGTTTATTTCCCTCATCAATCTACACACTATACCCCAAAATGACAAAGCAAAAACAGGTTATTAAAAAACTTAAATGTACATTTAGTACATTTAGTACTTTGTTGAAGCACCTTTGGCAGCGATTACAGCCTCGAGTCTTCTTGGGTATGACGCTACCAGCTTGGCACACCTGTATTTGGGGAGTTTCTCCCATTCTTCTCTGCCGATCCTCTCAAGCCCTGTCATGTTGGATGTGGAGCGTCGCTACACAGCTATTTTCAGGTCACTCCAGAGATGTTCGATCTGGTTCCAAGTCCGAGCTCTGGTTGGGAGACTCAAGGACATTCAGGAACTTGTCCCGAATCCACCTGCATTGTCTTGGATGGGTGCTTAGGGCCGTTGTCCTGTTGGAAGGTGAACCTTCGCCCCAACCCGCTCTGGAGCAGGTTCTCATCAAGGGTCTCTCTGTACTTTGCTCTGTTCATTGTTCCCACAATCCTGACTAGTCTCCCAGTCCCAGCCGCTGAAAAACATCCCCACAGCATGATGCTGCCACCACCATGCTTCACTGTAGGGATGGTGCCAAGTTTCCTCCAGACGTGACGCTTGGCATTCAGGCCAAAGAGTTCAATCTTGGTTTCATCAGACCAGAGATTCTTGTTTCCCATGGTCTAAGAGTCCTTTAGGTGCCTTTTGGCAAACTCCAAGCGGGCTGTCATGTGCCTTTTACTGAGGAGTGGTTTCCGTCTGGCCACTCTACCATAAAGGCCTGACTGGTGGAATGCTGCAGAGATGGTTGTCCTTCTGGAAGGTTCTCCCATCTCCACAGAGGATCTCTGGAGCTCTGTCAGAGTGACCATTAGGTTCTTGGTCACCTCCCTGACCAAGGCCTTTCTCTCCCGATTGCTCAGTTTGGCCAGGCGGACAGCTCTAGGAAGAGTCTTGGTGGTTCCAAACTTCTTCCATTTAAGAATGATGGATGCCACTGTGTTCTTGGGGACCTTCAATGCGGCAGAAATGACACAATCCTGTCTCGGAGCTCTTACGGACAATTCCTTCAACCTCATGGCTTGGTTTTTGCTCTGACATGCACTGTCAACTGTTCGACCTAATATAGACAGGTGTGTGCCTTTCCAAATCATGTCCAGTGAATTGAATTTACCACAGGTGGACTCCAATCAAGTTGTAGAAACATTTCAAGGATGATCAATGGAAAAAGGATGCACCTGAGCTCAATTTTTGATTCTCATAGCAACGGGTCTGAAAACGTATGTAAATAAGGTATTTCTGTTTTTAATATTTAATAAATTCGCAAACATGTCTACAAAACTATTTTCACTTTGACATTATGGGGTATTGTGTGTATTTTTTAATTTATTTAATCCACTTTAGAATAAGGCTGTAACTTAACAAAATGTGGAAAAAGGGTAGGGGTCTGAATACTTTCCTGGCATGGTTTAGGTCCACTTGTAGAGTCTATGCCAAGGTGCACTGAAGCTGTTCTGGCAGCTCGTGGTGGCCCAACATCCTTTTAAGACACTCTATGTTGGTGTTTCCTTTATATTGGCAGATACCTGTATGTGCTTGTGATAAGGCTGTCTACACTCATTGAGAATGGGTTATTCCTGTGGTTGGTGGTTGCAGTAAAAAAAAAAATATATATATATACCACATATATAATATATACCACATATATAATATATACAGTATATACAGTACCAGTCAAAAGTTTGGACAAACCTACAATTGAAGTCGGAAGTTTACATACACTTAGGTTGGAGTCATTAAAACTCGTTTTTCAACCACTCCACAAATTTCTTGTTAACAAACTATAGTTTTGGCAAGTCAGTTAGGACATCTACTTTGTGCATGACACAAGTAATTTTTCCAACAATTGTTTACAGACAGATTATTTAACTTATAATTCACTGTATCACAATTCCAGTGGGTCAGAAGTTTACATACACTAAGTTGACTGTGCCTTTAAACAGCTTGGAAAATTCCAGAAAATTATGTCATGGTTTTAGAAGCTTCTGATAGGCTAATTGACATAATTTGAGTCAATTGGAGGTGTACCTGTGGATATATTTTAAGGCCTACCTTCAAACTCAGTGCTTCTTTGCTTGACATCATGGGAAAATCAAAAGAAATCAGCCAAGACCTCAGAAAAAATTGTAGACCTCCACAAGTCTGGTTCATCCTTGGGAGCAATTTCCAAACGCCTGAAGGTAACACATTGATCTGTACAAACAATAGTACGCAAGTATAAACACCATGGGACCACGCAGCCGTCATACCGTTCAGGAATGAGACGCATTCTGTCTCCTAGAGATGAATGTACTTTGGTGCGAAAGTGCAAATCAATCCCAGAACAACAGCAAAGGACCTTGTGAAGATGCTGGAGAAAACAGGTACAAAAATATCTATATCCACAGTAAAACGAGTCCTATATCGACATAACCTGAAAGGCTGCTCAGCAAGGAAGAAGCCACTGCTCCAAAACCGCCATAAAAAAGCCAGACTACGGTTTGCAACTGCACATGGGGACAAAGATCGTACTTTTTGGAGAAATGTCCTCTGGTCTGATGAAACAAAAATAGAACTGTTTTGCCATAATGACCATCGTTATGTTTGGAGTAAAAGTTAAAGCTTGGTCGCAAATGGGTCTTCCAAATGGACAATGACCCCAAGCATACTTCCAAAGTTGTGACAAAATGGCTTAAGGACAACAAAGTCAAGGTATTGGAGTGGCCATCACAAAGCCCTGACTTCAATCCTATTGAATATTTATGGGCAGAACTGAAAAAGTGTGTGCGAGCAAGGAGGCATACACACCTGACTCAGTTACACCAGCTCTGTCAGGAGGAATGGGCCAAAATGTACCAAACTTATTGTGGGAAGCTTGTGGAAGGCTACCCGAAACATTTGACCCAAGTTAAACAATTTAAAGGCAATGCTACCAAATACTAATTGAGTGTATGTAAACTTCTGACCCACTGGGAATGTGATGAAAGAAATAAAAGCTGAAATAAATAATTCTCTCTACTATTATTCTGACATTTCACATTCTTAAAATAAAGTGGTGATCCTAACTGACCTAAGACAGGGAATTTTTACTCTGATTAAATGTCAGGAATTGTGAAAAACTGAGTTTAAATGTGTATGGCTAAGCTGTATGTGAACTTCTGACTTCAACTGTACACATTCAAGGGTTTTTCTTTATTTTTTAAAACTATTTTCTACATTGCATTGTAACTAAGAAATAATACATTGAATCATGTAATAACCAAAAAAGTGTTAAACAAATCAAAATATGTGTTATATTTTAGATTCTTCAAAGTAGCCACCCTTTGCCTTGATGACAGCTTTGCACTCTTGGCATTTTCTCAACCAGCTTCATGAGGAATGCTTTTACAACAGTCTTGAAGGAGTTCCCACATATGCTGAGCACTTGTTGGCTGCTTTTCCTTCACTCTGCGGTCCAACTCATCCCAAACCATCTCAATTGGGTTGAGGTCGGGTGATTGTGGAGGCCAGATCATTTGATGCAGCACTCCATTTTTGTATTTGTATTTATTATGGATCCCCATAATAAATACAAAATGGTGGAGTGTGGACCTTCTTCCTGGGGTCCAGCAAAATTAAGGCAATTAATACAATTTTAAAAACATTACAATACATTCAGACTGTGTGCTCTCAGGCCCCTACTCCACCACTACCACATATATACAGTACAAAATCCATGTGTACGTGTGTGTATAATGCCCATGTTATCGTGTGTGTGTGTGAATGAGCCTATGTTTGTGTTGTTCCATAAGGTGTTTTTTTATCTGTTTTTTAATCTATTTTTACTGCTTGCATGAGTTACTTGATGTGGAATAGAGTTCCATGTAGTCACAGCCTGGAGGTGTGTTTTGAGTCATTGTCCTGTTGAAAAACAAATGATAGTCCCACTAAGTGCAAACCAGATGGGATGGCATATCGCTGCAGAATGCTGTGGTAGCCATGCTGGTTAAGTGTTCCTTGAATTCTAAATAAATCACCGACAGTGTCACCAGCAAAGCACCCCCACACCATCACACCTCCTAAAAGTTAAAAGTAACTTTTAACAAGGCACACCTGTTAATTGAAATGCATTCCAGGTGACTACCTCATGAAGCTGGTTGAGAGAATGCCAAGAGTGTGCAAAGCTGCCATCAAGGCAAAGGGTGGCTACTTTGAAGAATCTGAAATATAAAATATATTTTGATTTGTTTAACACTTTTTTGGTTACTACATGATTCCATATGTGTTATTTCACTATTATTATTCTACAATTTAGAAAATAGTAAAAATAAAGACAAGTCCTGGAATGAGTAGGTGTGTCCAAACTTTTGACTGGTACTGTATATATACACAGTATTATTATTGTTATTATTATCATTATTATTATTTTTATTCCCACTTGGGCCCCCCATTAGCCTGGGCCCAGGGGCTTCACTCCCGGTAAGCCCCTGTTTTAATCCGGCCCTGCTTGTAGGTCCAGGTTCCAGAGTGTTGGTTCAGAGCACTGTACAAAAGAGTTATGTAAACAATGAGACAACACACTTCCCATCCACTGTGGTGGTTTGTCACTCACATCAAAGAAGCTGTTGGTTTAGATGTTGCTTGGTTCCAGTGCAGGTAATTCATTGAGACTTGGCTTTAAGCACAACATCGTGTTTGATCCCTCTACCAACAGGTTCCTGAGAGATTCCTTGAGGTTGCTGAAATTACTCTCCAAGAGTTTTTCAACGCCATTTCTACTGCCAAAGATTCTGACCCCTCTTGGAAGAAGGCAATCTACAAGGTCATCTGTAAACTGGACAGTGATGTCCCAGATGAGTTCAAGTCATCCATCTGCCTATAGACAGAGCAAACAATAGCCATGCTCGAGGAATGAAGGACATTTGCAGTCATACAATGACAATAAGTGCTAATTTTAACACATCTTGCCAACAAATTGAGTTTAGTGAGAGAATCAAGGAACAAATGGATTATGTTGTAAATTACATATTATACACTGCAGTATAGGAGCCTACTTACTGCACTTACAGCTTTTTACAGTCTCAGTGATCTTTATAGCACTGCTCCAGCTCTCTCCTAGGAGTTTTTTAAAACTTAGCTGACAGCAGATCGTAGTGTGTCTGTGTATCTCCATAAGGATTCAATTAAGACAAGATGTAGTTGCATGTTTGTAGATGTAGTGATATTTAAGGGCAGTGGTTTAGTACTGTAGTGTACTTGCTAGGTCTGATAGACTTACAAATAAATGTGAACAAAATGGTACTTTCTATACATATTTGACTTATGGTTCCTAATGGACATGCGGTTTTGGATGATTCTGAGAGAAAGACATACTGTGGTAATAGTTTATTTTTATTTTGTAGCAAGTGCTTTATGTAAATGTGAATACGCTAAATGTATTAACCTAATAGCATGTAAATATTGCAACTGACCACAAAGAACCAATTGTTTGAGAAAAAATTGTATGTACAAAAAAGTACAAAGTTATGTTTAGATGTTTTGTGCCTATTTCTATAGTCTATTGCCTATTGTCAACTCAATTCTATAGACACCATATTCTGAGTGGTTATTTGATAGTCCTGCTGATAGAATAAAGCTGCACTTACTTCATCTTGAGACTTCTTGTTTTTATATCACTGATTGTAAGTCACTCTGGATGAGGTTGTCTAATGATTTAAATATAAATAGATGGAAATAATCACTATTTTATTTTATTGAATTATTTCACAATTCATTTCAGGCATCACCAAACATTTAGTAAATTTAGTTCATGTTTTTACTACTACTGTTTGTAACACCACATTGAAAGTATTCTGCATCAATTCCGAGCCGCTAAGGTGCCACTAATCCATGTCATAAAGACATATGTTTAAAGTCCTACAGACTACGCTGCTCACATTGCATTAATTGTGTGGGCAGTGTGGATGCGAACAACTGCCATGTCTTAAAAACAGACACAATGCATTCCCTCCTAATGAGTAATGCCCAATGTGACCTCATATCAGAGTTGTGCCACCAAAGCAAAATTCCACAAACCCGTTGACTTTTTCTTCCAGGCACCGGCTTGCTCAAAGCGTGTTAATCACTTCACAAAGACACACACACGCTGACCCACAGATATACACACACGCTGACCCACAGATATACACACACGCTGACCCACAGATATACACACACGCTGACCCACAGATATACACACACGGTGACACCACAACTATGAATGGTGTGATTCCTCTCCCTGCTATCTGATAGAGGGCCTCCTGTGGTTAGCTCAATGGAAGCCTGTCAACTTCAAACCTGACTTGATATTCAGCCATCATTTATTATAAATCTATCAAAAGACTATCAATACTATACCCTTAAATGTATGAAAAAACATGCTGTAAAAATAGTATGGCTTTGACTTCTTATAAACATAAATGAATAGAAAGAAAAACAAAGGAGTCTGCATACACTGTGAGAGTAGAAGCTCTTCATTAAAGTAGACTGTTTCATGTTAATGTATTAAATCATTTTGGCACTTCACAAAACAAACATTTAATTGGAAAACCTGTTAGGCACCCAAGCACCAATTACATCTGAAATGATAACATTTAAGAAATTAAAACATGAGTTTGATTAGCTTTATGAGAAGGAGTGGAGTATACCAACCTAGGTAATCATTTAATAGACATTTATTTTCAATTAGATCAATCTTCTTCCGTAAATTGATTTAACATTTCAACTCAATTAAAAAGCCACCGGTTGAACTAAAGTACTTTGTTCAAATTAATTTGTTATGACATTTTCAGTATAAGACTTGGTAATGCCTGATATGATGAAAGAAAACAAAGAGAATTGTCTCAAATGTCCAACTGCCCCCAGGGCTTACTGTGCTGAAGCTCCCAGTGTGACCGCAAAGGAATAGAACATATATAGGGTAGGGGAAAAGCAAGAAAATTCTAAATGAGAAAAGAAAACAAGTTGAATTTTAGTATAATTGTAAGGTTTATATAATGTAAATATACCTACTTATTTGAACACTGTTACCCCAAATTTTAGAAAGAGGTTTTTAGAGAGGAGGAACCATGAGGGATAGCTAGCTGTGCTTGTTTGTTAATTAAGAAACACCTTCTAATCAAGAAGCAATTACGAGAAGCAATTGAATTAAAAAATGCACCTACATTTACATATTGTAAAACTGTCATGGTAGTATCTTCATGGAGACTTGTGAAGATATGTGTATATATCTTTAAAAACAGAGACCGTGAATATAGATGAAATCTCACAGAGGGACATAGTAAAGGATCATTCAATAGAGAAACAGTGTCATCTAGTGGATCACTGAAGTAACATCGAGAGGTCTCGGCTCAATTAGAGTACTGACCAAGATCTCACTTTTGTTACTTGATGCATGGCCTTTGATGTGCTAGTTCATAGCATGCATACCGTGTTATTCTCCCAACATGATTTGTTTTCTTTTATCATTTAGCAATTCTAAACAAACGTTCTTATACAGTGACACAGTCATGTCGTAAAAGTCTCCACACAGGTTTGCCCTGGTTACTGTAACAATACTGTTACAACACTGGACCTGAGCCTATCCTCCAAACTTTTTGATTTTCACAACAGATACAAATATGAATGTGACTTAAACAGTCGTCCATGTGGATGTTTTATCACCTTGGAATTATCGTAGTAGCAACCATTATTATGGATTCCATAATTCAACACTGACTTACTGTCAGTCATTTTGTGCCAGGTTCCACAAACATAAGAAAAGAACCCCCGAAAAATGTTTAGGTACTGTGATGAAGTAACAACAGTTTTATATAAATGTTCCGGTACTGTGATGAAGTAACAAGTTGTATATAAATGTTCAGGTACTGTGATGAAGTAACAACAGTTTAATATAAATGTTCAGGTACTGTGATGAAGTAACAACAGTTTAATATAAATGTTCAGGTACTGTGATGAAGTAACAACAGTTTAATATAAATGTTCAGGTACTGTGATGAAGTAACAACAGTTTAATATAAATGTTCAGGTACTGTGATGAAGTAACAACAGTTTAATATAAATGTTCAGGTACTGTGATGAAGTAACAACAGTTTAATATAAATGTTCAGGTACTGTGATGAAGTAACAAGTTGTATATAAATGTTCAGGTACTGTGATGAAGTAACAAGTTGTATATAAATGTTCAGGTACTGTGATGAAGTAACAAGTTGTATATAAATGTTCAGGTACTGTGATGAAGTAACAACAGTTTTATTTAAATGTTCAGGTACTGTGATGAAATAACAACAGTTTAATATAAATGTTCAGGTACTGTGATGAAATAACAACAGTTTTATTTAAATGTTCAGGTACTGTGATGAAATAACAACAGTTTTATTTAAGTGTTCAGGTACTGTGATGAAGTAACAGTTTTATTTAAATGTTCAGGTACTGTGATGAAGTAACACGTTGTATATAAATGTTCAGGTACTGTGATGAAGTAACAAGTTGTATATAAATGTTCAGGTACTGTGATGAAGTAACAACAGTTTAATATAAATGTTCAGGTACTGTGATGAAGTAACAACAGTTTAATATAAATGTTCAGGTACTGTGATGAAGTAACAAGTTGTATATAAATGTTCAGGTACTGTGATGAAGTAACAAGTTGTATGTAAATGTTCAGG
This sequence comes from Salvelinus alpinus, assembly GCF_045679555.1. Taxonomy (NCBI): domain Eukaryota; kingdom Metazoa; phylum Chordata; class Actinopteri; order Salmoniformes; family Salmonidae; genus Salvelinus; species Salvelinus alpinus. The sequence goes on from NC_092094.1 coordinate 84,172,697, forward strand.
TACTGTGATGAAGTAACAACAGTTTAATAGAAATGCATTGATGTATGTGCGGTGCAACGTCCTTTTGATATTACAGTAAACACTGCAAGCACATCTATCCTCAGCTGGGTCTGGTAGACAAAGCCGGGAGCAAACACCAAAGAGCTGAACACAATAGGAGCAAAGCGGTGGCACTGGGGTGGTTATTATGCTTAATCTTCCATTTCTTACTCCAAGATATGGGCTCTTTGGCACGCTCATGCTGGGAGGGCGTAGGGAGCACAGGAAGGGAAACTTGAGAATGGAAGAGGCTGACTTTAGGCTGCCCTTCAGACAGCCACTCCTTGGCATAGTTTTGTGTGATCACCGGTAAATCTTTATTAATTTTAATTGGAGCCCCCATTTAAAAGAGCAATTAACGCGGATTAATCGAGCCCATCCCGTATAATGTCTTCTGTTAATTAGTTTGTCAGCACTGTTTTAATATCGTCTAATGACTTCATATTTCAGGGATGACATTAAAGAGATGCTGAAGGAAAAGAAATGGCCTTATCAGAATGCCGAGCTTTAATGGTTGATGTACCCCGCCGCCAGGCAAGGTCAGGGCTCTGTGGCCACTGGGGAGGGAGGGCAGCCTGCAGGGTGGCACCAGGGACAATGCACTGCCTCACTCACTCTCTCCCTCACTCTCTCCCTCACAAACTTATACAGCCATGAGAGAACTGGACTCCACTGATTAGCATGACAGCTGGATTAGTTACTGAGGGAAATGTACCATTCTGACAAAATAATAGCAAACTGATCTCTGGTTTGGTGTTCTGAAATGTTGACAATTGTTGTAGTAACTTCTGATATGGAAGAACATTACCCCCTGCATGGTGTGATGGTGTCCTACTTGACCTCCAACCTCTCATCCTGTGAGAAAGCCTAGCAGACAATAGGGGTTGGAGGTCATGTCCTCTGCCCCACCTGTTTTAGGGTAAACAAACCAAGGCTCAGGATCAGAGAGGGAGGGAGATACTGTGCCCTATCTCTCTCTTCATCTGTTTATCCATCTGAGAAAACACCATATGTCAGTGTTCTCTGTTCCTCACCCCCTCTACAGCCGAGAGCCACTGCTTGTGAGTTGTGAATAATACCTTCACGGATAATTCAATGGATTAATTATGAGTGGAATAAGTATTGGGCTCTTCTCTCTTTGTCACTATGGCCAGGATGATCACCATACGTCCGTGTAAGATAACAAAGGCCTGCAGTGGGACATGGTAATAACAGAGGTTTCAAATGGTTATATGACAATCCACCTCAAGAAGGAAGGATATAAATTAATCGTAGACACTTTCCATTTGAAGTGGTTTGTCATATAACCATCGTTATTTTATGTTAATTAACACATTTAACTTGGTCCCACCAGCATGAGGTTTCACAAAATAGACACAGAGAGATTGACAGACCGAGTGAAGTTGATAAAAAAACAACACTGCAAAAAGCTCACCCAGTTTATTGCGGCTCTGGCGTGCATCCCTGCTAATTTGAGTGTGCCCTCGCACCTCCACTCTCCTCGGCAGATTCATAAATCTCATTCCCATTATCCCGCTAATTAGCCGGGATTACAGGAGCATGTAATGCCCCCGCTTCCCAATAGATGGATTGGAGGACGGTCTCTTTGTTTTGAAATCACTTCCTGATTGATGTACAGAGTCCTAGTTTGCAATTGTAATGGCCCAGATGTTAACAATCAAATGCGTTTCCGCTCCAGGAAGTAACAGTCTGTCATGGAAGAGGAGCCAGCCAGGCGTGTAACGACACATCACAGGAGTGTGGGGAAGAAGGGACTGGGAAGAGAGGGGGAGAGCGGTGGGGCTAGCGCATGCCCCTGCCCGTCATTGAGTGCTCTGTTCTTCCCACCATAATACCACGCAGGTCTTGGTGTTGATTGGGCCATCAGGCTACACTGATGTGGCCAACTGGGAGGATTCCTCAGTCAAATATTGATCTCTGAAGCGCTTGTGAGAAACGCAGAGAGACCGTTTTTCATTATGATTTTGCATAACCACTCATGTCTCTTTCTCAAACCTGTCTGTAGCCTATATCCAAGATGATGGTTGTTCAGTGAGAGGGAATGAGTGTCCCCTCTGAGAAGTTACTCTTTTGGGTTGGTTCCTTTCAGTAATAGAACATTATGGGGTGAGAAACAGCTTGTATTTATACAGAAATTAGAGGTTTAAATGAACTTTTACAGACACAAATTGAGATACTATCATTTCCAACTGCTGTGTATCCCCATGTAAGAAGTGATGTTAACATTTATAACCAGTAGAGGGCACTATTGTCTTTCTGAATCCACTGTTTTGCTCCCTCTTCTCCATCTATTTCTTCTTCCCCTTCGCCAATAAATCACTTCCCAGGATAGTTAATGGATCTAGAAGCAGATCATGAGTGAGCTATCTCCGGGCCGATAATTCAAGTGAAGATCCCCACACTGATTGTACTGAAAGGTTATTTATTTCAACAATAATGCAGGACACAAAGGAGGAATCTGGGGAAGATTCCTGGTGGGGGAATAGTGGAGCGTTCATCTCAAATGGAGCAGCGTGTAAATTGGGTTGCCCCCAATGAAAATATGGACTGCAGTTTATTTCTACTCTATGCACATGGGAGACTTTTGCTGTCCTCTCGGAGGTGGGTGAGAGAGGTGACTGTGTGTGAGGCGAGGGTGGGTTTAGTCCTTGAAAAATGCCCCATTCATCCCCGGGTTGATTGTCTGTAGAGTGGGGAGCACCCCAGGGCACAGTGGTTGGCTCGGCACAGATACTCCAGCTCTCTCACCATGCAGAAAAATGCATGATTAGGACCCAGCTGACATGTCTGAACAGGGCTGGGGAGAGTGGAGGAGATAGCTCCATATGGCTTCCCATGTGGCCACAGCATCCCCTGAGTATGGCACTGTTGACTGGCTATGCATTACTTACAGTGGACTGTTGACCTAAGAGTTTCAAAATACACTACATGACCAAAAGTATGTGGACACCTGCTCGTCGAACATCTCATTCCAAAATCATGGGCATTAATATGGAGTTGGTCCTCCCTTTGCTGCTATAACAGCCTCCACTCTTCTGGGAAGGCTTTCCACTAGATGTTGGAACATTGCTGAGGGAACTTGCTTCCATTCAGCCACAAGAGCATTAGTGAGGTCAAGCACTGATGTTGGGTGATTAGGCCTGGCTCACAGTTTGCGTTCCAATTCATCCCAAAGGTGTTTGATGGGGTTGAGGTCAGGGCAGGCCAGTCAAGGGCTGAAAAACAGCCCAGACCATTATTCCTCCTCCACCAAACTTTACAGTTGGCACTATGCATTGGGGCAGGTAGCATTCTCCTGGCATCTGCCAAACCCAGATTCGTCCGTCGGACTGCCAGATGGTGAAGCGTGATCCATCACTCCAGAGAACAGGTTTCCACTGCTCCAGAGTTCAATGGCGGCGAGCTTTACACCACTACAGCGGGCGCTTGAAATTTTGCATGGCGATCTTAGGCTTGTGTACGGCTGCTCGGTCATGGAAACCCATTTTGTGAAGCTCCTGACTAACAGTTCTTGTGCTGACGTTGCTTCCAGAGGCAGTTTGGAACTCGGTAGTGAGTGTTGCAACCAAGGACAGACAATTTTTACGTGCTACGCGCTTCAGCACTCTCGGTCCCGTTCCGTGAGCTTGTGTGGCATTGAGCCGTTGTTGCTCCGAGACGTTTCCACTTCACAATAACAGCACTTACAGTTGACTGGGGCAGCTCTAGCAGGGCAGAAATTTGACAAACTGACTTGTTGGATAGGTGGCATCCTATGACACTGCCACGTTGAAAGTCACTGAGCTCTTTAGTAAGGCCATTATACTGCCAATGTTTGTCTATGGAGATGTCATGGCTGTATGCTCGATTTTATACACCTGTCAGCAACAGATGTGGCTGAAATAGCCGAATCCACTAATTTGAAGGGGTGTCCAGATACTTTTGTATATATAGTGTATTATTGAAGCGGTGAATAATCGAGTGAAGGACAATGGAAAGACATACAGTACCTGAACACATATGGGACATGATATGTATAGTTGAACATGTGTTCATGTGTAGCATGTTGCAGACCTTCAACAGGCCTGTCAGCCTTAAATACAGAAGATAAGTATAAGACAAGAATCGGCTGTGAGATATGTCTAATGGGTATTCTACAGTATGAGAGCGCGTATGTTGTGTGATAAGCAGTGTGATTTAGAGATATTATGCATGTATCTATGCTAAAGCAATGCTAAATGACCATACTGATTCTACAGGGGCTGGGAGTTGTATTCCCTGCAGTGGAAATCACCACCTCACCAAGATAGACCAGATTATGAGCCCAGGTACCATGGGAGTTCTCTTTGTGAACATGCTAGGGTGAGGAGGTGTAAGCTTGAGGAGCACAGTGGAACATCCTTCCTGGGGAACTCTGTCCAGGGACTCTTGGGACCCCCAGATGGGCCTGCTGATCAGCCCCCTTTCCTGGGGTGGGAGAGACCTTTTTTGCCCTTTTCTCCAGATGGGTGGAACACAGGTCAGTCCGTCCCAGACGCCTCACAGGGTACATCCTGGTCACTGGTCCCAGGAGACAAGGGACTCGGTTGGGACTGGCAGCTGTACCCCTCCATCAGCTCGCTGGCCCACACACCCCAGGGTATACCTGCTGCTCGGCTTGTGCCCCAGTGGCATGTTACTGCTCTCCTGCTTGGTTAGATCAGAGGTCTTGATGGATATTAAAACAGCAGGCGACATTCAGATCCTTGTGTCTCAGATAGAAAGGAAGAGGAAGAGAGAGAGAGAGGGAGAGAGAGAGAGGGAGAGGGAGAGGGAGAGGGAGAGGGAGAGAGAGAGAGAGAGAGAGAGAGGGAGAGAGACAGAGAGAGATATAGAGAGAGAGAGAGAGAGAGAGAGAGAGAGATAAAGAGAGAGAGAGAGAGAGAGAGAGAGAGAGAGAGAGAGCGAGAGCGAGAGCGAGAGAGAGAGAGAGACAGAGCGAGAGAGAGGGAGAGAGAGAGAGACTTTTTGGCTCTATAACAAAGAATAAAGAACAAAAACATATACATGATCAAATACAAATCCTAGAATCAACTATTAAAGACTACCAGAACCCATTGGATTCTCCAATTACCTTGAATGAGTTACAGGACAAAATAAAAACCCTCAAACCCAAAAAGGCCTGTGGTGTTGATGGTATCCTTAATGAAATGATCAAATATACAGACAACAAATTCCAATTGGCTATACTAAAACTCTTTAACATCGTCCTTAGCTCTGGCATCTTCCCCAATATTTGGAACCAAGGACTGATCACCCCAATCCACAAAAGTGGAGACAAATTTGACCCCAATAACTACCGTGGAATATGCGTCAACAGTAACCTTGGGAAAATACTCTGCATTATCATTAACAGCAGACTCGTACATTTCCTCAATGAAAACAATGTACTGAGCAAATGTCAAATTGGCTTTTTACCAAATTACCGTACAACAGACCATGTATTCACCCTACACACCCTAATTGACAACCAAACAAACCAAAACAAAGGCAAAGTCTTCTCATGCTTTGTTGATTTCAAAAAAGCCTTCGACTCAATTTGGCATGAGGGTCTGCTATACAAATTGATGGAAAGTGGTGTTGGGGGTAAAACATACGACATTATAAAATCCATGTACACAAACAACAAGTGTGCGGTTAAAATTGGCAAAAAACACACACATTTCTTCACACAGGGTCGTGGGGTGAGACAGGGATGCAGCTTAAGCCCCACCCTCTTCAACATATATATCAACGAATTGGCGCGGGCACTAGAACAGTCTGCAGCACCCGGTCTCACCCTACTAGAATCCGAAGTCAAATGTCTACTGTTTGCTGATGATCTGGTGCTTCTGTCACCAACCAAGGAGGGCCTACAGCAGCACCTAGATCTTCTGCACAGATTCTGTCAGACCTGGGCCCTGACAGTAAATCTCAGTAAGACCAAAATAATGGTGTTCCAAAAAAGGTCCAGTCACCAGGACCACAAATTCCATCTAGACACCGTTGCCCTAGAGCACACAAAAAACTATACATACCTCGGCCTAAACATCAGCACCACAGGTAACTTCCACAAAGCTGTGAACGATCTGAGAGACAAGGCAAGAAGGGCCTTCTATGCCATCAAAAGGAACATAAATTTCAACATACCAATTAGGATCTGGCTAAAAATACTTGAATCAGTCATAGAGCCCATTGCCCTTTATGGTTGTGAGGTCTGGGGTCCGCTCACCAACCAAGATTTCACAAAATGGGACAAACACCAAATTGAGACTCTGCATGCAGAATTCTGCAAAAATATCCTCCGTGTACAACGTAGAACACCAAATAATGCATGCAGAGCAGAATTAGGCCGATACCCACTAATTATCAAAATCCAGAAAAGAGCCGTTAAATTCTACAACCACCTAAAAGGAAGCGATTCCCAAACCTTCCATAACAAAGCCATCACCTACAGAGAGATGAACCTGGAGAAGAGTCCCCTAAGCAAGCTGGTCCTAGGGCTCTGTTCACAAACACAAACACACCCCACAGAGCCCCAGGACAACAGCACAATTAGACCCAACCAAATCATGAGAAAACAAAAAGATAATTACTTGACACATTGGAAAGAATTAACAAAAAAACAGAGCAAACTAGAATGCTATTTGGCCCTAAACAGAGAGTACACAGTGGCAGAATACCTGACCACTGTGACTGACCCAAACTTAAGGAAAGCTTTGACTATGTACAGACTCAGTGAGCATAGCCTTGCTATTGAGAAAGGCCGCCGTAGGCAGACATGGCTCTCAAGAGAAGACAGGCTATGTGCACACTGCCCACAAAATGAGGTGGAAACTGAGCTGCACTTCCTAACCTCCTGCCCAATGTATGACCATATTAGAGAGGAGAGAGGGAGAGAGACAGAGAGAGAGAGAGAGAGAGAGAGAGAGAGAGAGAGAGGGAGAGAGAGAGAGAGAGAGAGAGAGAGAGAGAGAGAGAGAGAGAGAGAGAGAGAGAGAGAGAGAGAGAGAGAGAGAGAGAGAGAGAGAGAGAGAGAGAGAGAGAGAGAGAGAGAGAGAGAGAGAGAGAGAGAGAGAGAGAGAGAGAGAGAGAGAGAGAGAGAGAGAGAGAGAGAGAGAGAGAGAGAGAGAGAGAGAGAGAGAGAGAGAGAGAGAGAGAGAGAGAGAGAGAGAGAGAGATAAAGAGAGACAGAGCGAGAGAGAGAGAGAGAGAGAGAGAGAGAGAGAGAGGGAGAGAGAGGGAGAGAGAGAGAGAGAGAGAGAGAGAGAGAGAGAGAGAGAGAGAGAGAGAGAGAGAGAGAGAGAGAGAGAGAGAGAGAGAGAGAGAGAGAGAGAGAGAGAGAGCGAGAGCGAGAGAGAGAGGGAGAGGGAGAGGGAGAGGGAGAGAGAGAGGGAGAGCGAGAGCGAGAGGGAGAGAGAGAGGGAGAGAGAGAGGAGAGAGAGAGAGAGAGAGAGAGAGAGTGGAGAAAATAGGGGAAAAGTGCTGCCTAGAGCTGTGGTGAAGATTGCTTTATTTATAAAAAAATATGTTGGTTGTTGTAAAACCAAGTTTCAACTAATTCATATGAGATGGCGAAGATGAGCATACACAGTAGTTATGTTTGCCAAAGTCTTCTAAGGTTATATCTTTTTACCTTGCAAGAAAGACCATATTTCATAGCAGAATGTAGATTCTTAGAATTCTGATAAAAATTAAACAAGAAAGAAAGCAACAAAGAGCAGCCTCTCCTTTGAAGTTTTACCAGACGTTATTAAAAGTGTGACGTGATTGATAACATGTCAGTCACAGGAATAATCAGGACCAATCCTGTCCCGTACAGCCGTCTCTGCCCCCCGCCCTAATCCTTTATACCCCTATCACATTCAACACATCCACTTGCCATTGAAAACCTGTAATTGAATGAGTTTTTGTCATTATTTTGATTAATCATATTAATTTGTACTAATTAAGCGATGGTTTGAAGTGATGACAATTAGATTAATGAAATTAGTTTTAACTTTCTTTATACCCACCTTAATACCCCCCCACCCCCAAAAAAAAGGATTCCGACCAGGACTGTTCTGAAACAGTCGGCAATCTGGATTTCGGGACTAATTGAATGTCTGATTTTATTAATGATGAAATTTATAAAAGTCCTTGGTGGGGGGGGGGGGGGGGGGGGTTTACGCAGATTCAGCTGCTAAGAGTGAAAAATTAATTAAAATTCCTGGAGATATTCTTCAAGTTAAAGGCACAGGCCCCTCGTTAACCCTGGGCATGAGAATGGCTGTACTGTACCGCCAGGCATTAGCTGCTGTGCTGAGAAATATGGGGTTTTAAGTGGTGACAAATAAAGGCTGTTGAGGTTCCCTAGATTAATGGTGCTATCGCAAAGGGTTGAATAACTGTGATGATTGGCTGACCACTACACCAATCAGCAAGGAACAAATTATCCCCCATTCTCTAAACTCATCTCTGGTCAACAGCTGTCCCAGACACTAGGAGGACTGCGGTTCCAGACACTAGGAGGACTGCGGTCCCAGACACTAGGAGGACTGCGGTCCCAGACACTAGGAGGACTGCGGTCCCAGACACTAGGAGGACTGCGGTCCCAGACACTAGGAGGACTGCGGTCCCAGACACTAGGAGGACTGCGGTCCCAGACACTAGGAGGACTGATGTCCCAGACACTAGGAGGACTGATCTCCTAGACACTAGTAGGACTGATGTCCCAGACACTAGGAGGATTGCTGTCCCAGACACTAGGAGGACTGCGGTCCCAGACACTAGGAGGACTGCGGTCCCAGACACTAGGAGGACTGATGTCCCAGACACTAGGAGGACTGATCTCCTAGACACTAGTAGGACTGATGTCCCAGACACTAGGAGGACTGCGGTCCCAGACACTAGGAGGACTGATGTCCCAGACACTAGGAGGACTGATCTCCTAGACACTAGTAGGACTGATGTCCCAGACACTAGGAGGATGGCTGTCCCAGACACTAGGAGGACTGCGGTCCCAGACACTAGGAGGACTGCGGTCCCAGACACTAGGAGGACTGATGTCCCAGACACTAGGAGGACTGATCTCCTAGACACTAGTAGGACTGATGTCCCAGATACTAGGAGGATTGCTATCCCAGACACTAGGAGGACTGCGGTCCCAGACACTAGCAGGACTGATGTCCCAGACACTAGGAGGACTGCGGTCCTAGACACTAGGAGGACTGATGTCCCAGACACCAGAAGGACTGCTGTCCCAGACACCAGGAGGACTGATGTGCCAGATACTAGGAGGACTGATGTCCCAGACACTAGGGGGACCGATATCCCAGACACTAGGGGGACCGATGTCCCAGACACTAGGAGGACTGATGTCCCAGACACCAGAAGGACTGCTGTCCCAGACACTAGGAGGACTGATGTCCAAGACACTAGGAGGACTGATGTCCCAGACACTAGGAAGACTGTTGTCCCAGACACTAGGAGGACTGCTGTCCCAGACACTAGGAGGACTGCGGTCCCAGACACTAGGAGGACTGCGGTCCCAGACACTAGGAGGACTGATGTCCCAGACACTAGGAGGACTGCGGTCCTAGACACTAGGAGGACTGCTGTCCCAGACACTAGGAGGACTGTGGTCCTAGACACTAGGAGGACTAATGTCCCAGACACTAGGAGGACTACTGTCCCAGACACTAGGAGGACTGCGGTCCTAGACACTAGGAGGACTGCTGTCCCAGACACTAGGAGGACTGCGGTCCTAGACACTAGGAGGACTGATCTCCCAGACACTAGGAGGACTGCTGTCCCAGACACTAGGAGGACTGATGTCCCAGACACTGGGAGGACTGCTGTCCCAGACACTAGGAGGACTGCGGTCCCAGACACTAGGAGGACTGCGGTCCCAGACACTAGTAGGACTGATGTCCCAGACACTAGGAGGATTGCTGTCCCAGGAACTAGGAGGACTGCGGTCCCAGACACTAGGAGGACTGCGGTCCCAGACACTAGGAGGACTGATGTCCCAGACACTAGGAGGACTGATCTCCTAGACACTAGTAGGACTGATGTCCCAGACACTAGGAGGATTGCTGTCCCAGACATTAGGAGGACTGCGGTCCCAGACACTAGGAGGACTGATGTCCCAGACACTAGGAGGACTGCGGTCCTAGGCACTAGGAGGACTGATGTCCCAGACACCAGAAGGACTGCTGTCCCAGACACTAGGAGGACTGCTGTCCCAGACACTAGGAGGACTGCGGTCCCAGACACTAGGAGGACCGATGTTGGGGCTGTGTTTCTGGACCTAAGGAAGGCTTTTGATACTGTTAACCATGAGATTCTCATCACAAAATTGTCCAAGTTTAACTTTTCCCCTGATGCCTTGAGATGGATGAAATCATACCTTGAAGGCAGAACTCAGTGTGTCAGAGTGAGCAATGAGCTGTCGCCCACTCTTAGCTATGATGTGGGCGTGCCCCAAGGGTCAATACTGGGGCCCCTCCTGTTCAGCCTGTACATTAATGATCTGCCTTCTGTCTGTACTGGGTCTGAAGTTCAAATGTATGCAGATGATACAGTGATATATGTGCATGCAAAGAGCAAACAACAAGCTGCACAAGAACTCACTACTGTAATGGTCCAGGTTACAAAGTGGCTCAGTGACTCGTGTTTGCATCTCAATGTGAAAAAAACTGTTTGCATGTTCTTCACAAAGAGGGCAACAGATGCTACTGAGCCAGATGTCTATGTGTCAGGGGAGAAGCTCCAGGTGGTATCTGATTTTAAGTACCTTGGCATCATACTTGATTCCAACCTCTCTTTAAAAAGCACGTGAAAAAGGTAATTCAAATAACCAAATTCAACCTAGCTAATTTCCGATATATTCGAAATTGTTTGACTACAGAGGTAGCAAAACTGTACTTCAAATCTATGATACTCCCCCACTTAACATACTGCTTGACTAGTTGGGCCCAAGCTTGCTGTACAACAGTAAGACCTATTCAGTCTGTCTACAAACAGGCTCTCAAAGTGCTTGATAGGAAGCCCAATAGCCATCATCACTGTCACATCCTCAGAAAGCATGAGCTCCTGAGTTGGGAAAATCTTGTGCAATACACTGATGCATGTCTTGTATTCAAGATCCTAAATGGCTTGGCTCCCCCTCCACTCAGTATTTTTGTTAAACAGAAAACCCAAACATATGGCAGCAGATCCACAAGGTCTGCCATGAGAGGTGACTGTGTAGTTCCCCTAAGGAAAAGCACCTTTAGTAAATCCGCTTTTTCTGTGAGAGCTTCCCATGTCTGGAATACACTGCCATCAGACACACATAACTGCACCACATATCACACTTTCACAAAATGCTTGAAGACATGGCTTAAGGTCAATCAGATTTGTGAACATGGTCCCTAGCTGTGTGTTGCCACTTTCCATGTCTGTTGTCTAACTTGTGAGGTGTGGAAACACTTTGTTGCTTTTATGAATTTTGTCTTGCTGCTTTTTGTTCTATGTTGCTCTGTCTGTATGCTACGTCTTGCTTGTCCTATGTTGCTATGTCTGTATGCTATGTCTTGTTCTATGTTGCTATTGTCAATATTGTAATTGTTTTTAATAACCTGCCCAGGGACTGCGGTTGAAAATTAGCCGGCTGGCTAAAACCGGCACTTTTACTGAAACGTTGATTAATGTGCACTGTCCCTGTAAAAATAAAATAAACTCAAACTGCTGTCCCAGACACTAGGAGGACTGCTGTCCCAGACACTAGGAGGACTGCGGTCCCAGACACTAGGAGGACCGATGTCCTAGACACTAGGAGGACTGCTGTCCCAGACACTAGGAGGACTGTGGTCCTAGACACTAGGAGGACTGCTGTCCCAGACAATAGGAGGACTACTGTCCCAGACAATAGGAGGACTACTGTCCCAGACACTAGGAGGACTGCGGTCCTAGACACTAGGAGGACTGATGTCCCAGACACTAGGAGGACCGATGTCCTAGACACTAGGAGGACCGATGTCCTAGACACTAGGAGGACTGCTGTCCCAGACACTAGGAGGACTGCGGTCCTAGACACTAGGAGGACTGCGGTCCTAGACACTAGGAGGACTGATCTCCCAGACACTAGGAGGACTGCTGTCCCAGACACTAGGAGGATTGCTGTCCCAGACACTAGAAGGACTGCGGTCCCAGACACTAGGAGGACTGATGTCCCAGACACTAGGAGGACTGATGTCCCAGACACTAGGAGGACTGATGTCCCAGACACTAGGAGGACTGCGGTCCTAGACACTAGGAGGACTGATGTCCCAGACACCAGAAGGACTGCTGTCCCAGACACCAGGAGCACTGATGTGCCAGATACTAGGAGGACTGATGTCCCAGACACTAGGGGGACCGATGTCCCAGACACTAGGGGGACCGATGTCCCAGACACTAGGAGGACTGATGTCCCAGACACCAGAAGGACTGCTGTCCCAGATACTAGGAGGACCGATGTCCCAGACACTAGGAGGACTGATGTCCCAGACACTAGGAAGACTGTTGTCCCAGACACTAGGAGGACTGCTGTCCCAGACACTAGGAGGACTGCGGTCCCAGACACTAGGAGGACCGATGTCCTAGACACTAGGAGGACTGCTGTCCCAGACACTAGGAGGACTGTGGTCCTAGACACTAGGAGGACTGATGTCCCAGACACTAGGAGGACCGATGTCCTAGACACTAGGAGGACTGCTGTCCCAGACACTAGGAGGACTGTGGTCCTAGACACTAGGAGGACTGTGGTCCTAGACACTAGGAGGACTGCTGTCCCAGACACTAGGAGGACTACTGTCCCAGACACTAGGAGGACTGCGGTCCTAGACACTAGGAGGACTGATGTCCCAGACACTAGGAGGACCGATGTCCTAGACACTAGGAGGACTGCTGTCCCAGACACTAGGAGGACTGCGGTCCTAGACACTAGGAGGACTGATCTCCCAGACACTAGGAGGACTGCTGTCCCAGACACTAGGAGGTTGCTGTCCCAGACACTAGGAGGACTGATGTCCCAGACACTGGGAGGACTGCTGTCCCAGACACTGGGAGGACTGATGTCCCAGACACTGGGAGGACTGATGTCCCAGACACTAGGAGGACTGATGTCCCAGACACTAGGAGGACTGCTGTCCCAGACACTAGGAGGACTGATGTCCCAGACACTAGAAGGACTGATGTCCCAGACACTAGAAGGACTGCTGTCCCAGACACTAGGAGGACTGCGGTCCCAGACACTAGGAGGACCGATGTCCTAGACACTAGGAGGACTGCTGTCCCAGACACTAGGAGGACTGTGGTCCTAGACACTAGGAGGACTGCTGTCCCAGACACTAGGAGGACTGTGGTCCTAGATACTAGGAGGACTGATGTCCCAGACACTAGGAGGACTGCTGTCCCAGACACTAGGAGGACTGCGCTCCCAGACACTAGGAGGACCGATGTCCTAGACACTAGGAGGACTGCTGTCCCAGACACTAGGAGGACTGATGTCCTAGACACTAGGAGGACTGCGGTCCCAGACACTAGGAGGACCGATGTCCTAGACACTAGGAGGACTGCTGTCCCAGACACTAGGAGGACTGCGGTCCTAGACACTAGGAGGACTGATGTCCCAGACACTAGGAGGACTGCTGTCTGTCTTCAGCATATCATCGAGATCTGTCCTAAGGACTCCGCACTTCAACATTTGCCAGATAGAAATCAAAGGATGCCAGATAAAAATACGGTTGTCTGTTATTAAGATATACTTTTTCCATAAATATGGACCAAGAGGAAATTAGAAAAGGTAGTTTAAATGTTACCGTGAGTGTATTTTTCTGGGTCCAGTCCAAGCTGTCCCTGGTGGCTGGGCCAGGTCCGGTGATTGACACACAGGGCAGCCCCTGCCACTCCGGGTGCAGTGGGGGTCTGACACTTGTGTACTGTAGGTCCTGCCCGTTCCTTCAGCTCTGCATATTCACCAGCCTGTCTCCCTCTCCACAGGCCAATTCATAATTAACAGCTGTTGGCTTGTCAAGAGTGGCCCTGGCCGTGGCACACACACATACATTTAGATTCACTGAGAACACCCCAGTGCCATGGACGGATTTCAGAGGCCATGAACCCATCCTCTCTCACTGAATGATGGACGCTCACCTGAAAGCTGAAACACAGACACTCTCAGCCCAGTCAAACTCCCCCTTCCTCCCTCCTTTCCTCTTCCTCCCACTCTCCCTGGTCAGCTCCTTCTGCCACTGGCCCTGGAACTTTATGCATAAACTCTACATTCTGTCTGGCCTACAGAGCCAGAATGAAAACGAAGTCTTGCCGAGGCCGGCCTCTGCTATGTGTGTTTGTCATGCCTGTTTAGCTGAAGTTGAAATGTAAATATAGACCGCGGGAGATCAGTGCTGCGATAGGCTGCTTGAAATTCTAATAAACAAGGAGCTGTCCACTTGTAATAAATGATACCCATAAAAAGGGATGATTCCTTTAACTGATAAAGATGAAAAGTAATTGTTTGTGCTCACACTAAATTAATCAGATCAAAACAGGGGCAATCATTTTAAACAGACACCGGACCCATAAAAAAATAACAAATGTGATAAAGTATTGGCTATGAGGCATGAAGTCTGGAGGTTAGCATTACAATAATATGGAGGCCTGGTATTCAAGAGACTAGAGATAGTATTATTGCATATATTCAAAGAGGAGGAAATGTTTATGGTATATGTGCACGAGGAGGCCGTCAAAGGCTCCTCAGATCTACAAGGTCATGAACAATGCAGTCTCATTTTATGGAGACATGATTATCAGGGCCGAGTCTGTATGTTCAAAAGTTAGAACTACACCAAATCTCAACACATTGAACTTTATTTAACTGTCCCTCTCAAAAATGGATCCCAAGTCCTTGCATGAACATTAAAGCATGAGATGGCTAAACTAAATGAAGTTTTTAGAGTCTGAATAAAAAACCACTATCGGTTGAAGAGGGATTATGTCTTAATTGTTTATTTTTCTGGACTGTCGTCAGTTGTGTCAGTAGCCCACACACAGTCATGTTGCCAGGGGTGCTTCCTGCTCTCAGATGCCATAGTGATCAACACAAACAGAGTGTATACCATCCAGCATCAGGCTCCAAATATGATAGAACACCTGGACAGACTGGATGCACAACAAACACGTTTATTTTCACAGCTTTCAAATGCTAAACCAACACACTCTGAAAGTAGGGTCAATTTCCATTGCTAGCCCAGTACAGGGCCAGGCAATCTAAACAGCCCAGGGTCCCTAGCACTCATACACGGGCCTGCCTGGCCATGGTCCTAGCCAGCCTGTTTACCAGAGCATATGACAGACAACCTGATCCGGACAAACAAGGCATGGAGCTCACTGGCCAGTGACACACCTTGGAGGCCATCCATACTCCAGTAATGTTTCACAGTCTTATTTCAGAGAGTTATGAAATTCTCATGTACTTGCAATGTGGTGGAGAGTGGTACTGAATGGACAGCTCCTTTCCTCCTTCTCCAGCCTGGGCAAACAGAGGCTGATGAGTTGAGGATGGGTAGAAATATCTCCTGTGGCTATTCCTCACTGTTATCTCTTTGGCTTGGCTCTCTCAATTAACTTACCCAAAGGTCCTCTGGATATTTTCCTTCAAGCCATAATACCTAAAGACATTTTATCGTATCATATTAATCTAAGTTAATATAATACTTTATTGTATTGTAAGATGATATACATGTATTTGTTCTACTTTTCTTCACAGAATGAAACACTATGAAATATGTCTTGAAAATGCATTTCGAACAAACCTGAACCAAAGTCCAATGAACTCTAAAAGTGTCAGGTGAAACAATCAACAAGTCAGTTCCATTTAGCAGCTGTCTTAATTGACTGGATGATGGGCTGGGCCTTCTCTGGAGAGGACTGTGTGCTTTGGCAAGTGTCTCGTCTGGTTAAACGGAAAAGATTGCATTTGAAAGGGAGGGAAAGCCACCAGCCAAAGGCACCACATCTGTGAAACTCTCAAGGCAGACCAAATTCCCTGCTCTCTTTATTCTTGTCTGCCAGGTTGTAATGGAGTTAATTGTACAATAAAAGCTATTCTCTAAATCATTTCCTCTCTGTCCATACAAGATTGATCACGGAAATAATCCTTTCTACTGCTGTAATTTTCATATTTAATGAGCGTGACTCCAAAACTATTACACTAATTAGTCAAATCTCACATATCGTTAATGATGCTCGCAGTAATTAATATTGTATTTAATTAAAAAATGACCCATTTTAGTGGCTTGCAGGCAGGCGTCGCTGGCTGCTTTGCCTGGGGGTAGGAGGGAATGTTCGAGAGGAGGGGAATATGGAGAGAGGATAGGGTTTGGGCAGTTGGACAACATGGTTGAGATGGATAGAAAGGGGGAGGATGTGGACAGAGGGGTGGGTAGGGTGTGTGTGAGACAGGTGTAGGTGCTGTGAGTGGCCCTTCTCTCACTGTGCCTGTGCAGACTCTGCTATGCTACAGCATATGTTTGTGTGGCTAGCATGTGCTCAGAACCCCCTCCCAGTGGAGGCAGCACACGACAGAGCGGCGGAGCTGGGTGATTTACGGAGGAGCCCCTGTTCTACAGTGCATACACTGGAAAATCTCCAGTTTACACAAGAATTGCCTGAAAAATTAGATCTGTGACTACATTCTTTTCATTAGCAGTTTATACTAGTGTGGAGGCAGGGATGGAGGCGCTGAGCTCCTAATGACGCGAGCAGAGCGGAACGCGGTCCCACAGCCTCGGCAGGCAGCTGCTCTCCTCTTAGACTCCCTCATTACCACCAATATTCATGTCACAAACACTCATTTAATTTCGACAATAATAAAGGCGGAAAGCAAAGTTGGTTAACTTGTCCTGATTGATGGGGGTTGGGTTTTGTGTAACACACAGTGGGTATGTAGGCCTACACACACATGCATGTGCACCCCACAAATAAAATGATTGAAATAAAATCACATTACTAGGTGAATCCTTTCATTTGGTCTACATTTCTCAAATCTAACTCTAATTAATAAATACAATGATAGATATGCTTTGCATGTGATCAGAATAGCTCCCTCTCTCTCTCTCTCTCGCACACACACACACACACACACACACACACACACGCACACGCACACGCACAGGTAATTCAATCACATATGGTAAATAAAGCAAATGAACTCCAGTCACTGCCCCCAGAACCGCCCTGCCATCTGTAACAAACAATGATGCTTGAGTCCCGGCTGGGCAGCAGTTCAGTTCTCTTATCTAAATAAGATTTAGACTTAATTTAAACCGGGCCTCCATCAGTTTGGAGAGATGGCAGAGGAATAGTCAGCAGGATGAGAGTCTTAGGGCACTTCATTTTATCTTTATTTATGTCTCTCCCTCACTCTTCCCAGCAGCAGGACTGGGTGTGCACGTGCTGCTGCCGAGACGCACTCAACAATGTAATTGGGGTGATGAAAAATTATCGTGATTGGGGCATTGATTCTCTCCCCTTCGCCCCCAGTCACACTCCTCCCACCCCCCCAGACCTGTAATAACATCTCCAGGCCCATCTGTCACCATCTAATGTGACAAAGTTTTTATCGCATGTATTAAGGCGGCCAGATTAAAAAGTAAATACAGCAATCTCACCAGGCCCCCGCGCTGGCAGGTTATGGCGCATTTCACGGTGGCCTGAGCACCTCATCAGTGTTCCGCCGCCTGTGCCCCTGGCAGGGAAACAAACAGGCCCCCGGGGACAAGCGCCTAGGCGGGTGGGGTGGATGGCAGCGGGGTGGAGAGGGGTAGGGCTACGGGCTAGGGGGATTGGGGTTAAGCAGATGTTAAAGGATACCATTAATGTCTTCTTTCCCCAGAGGTAGACGGCCTGCAGCCGAACCTGTTTCTCTCCCTCCCTATCACCCCTTTGTTCTCTCCCTTTCCTCCCCCTGGTTAGTGAGGGTGGGATATAGCTAGGATATAGCTGTGGTAGCGGTAGAGAAGAGCATGAGAGGGGCCAGGAGGTTTACCGGTGTATCTCTGTGGTGGACGTGTTACCACCATCTGCTTACAATACCAAGAATGGAGGTTGCAGTCATCCACAGCCAAGTGAATCATATCAATAATGTTAGGGTTAGTGTTGGGTGAATCTGTTAAAAGCTTGACCTTACCTGACCTTTCTCCAGTTGGTGTTGGCTGCTCTCTTCTTCTATCATCTCACTGCCTCTCCACAGTCCTCTTCCCTCTCCATTCAATCTATCTATGGTCAGTGGATGAGTCCCTGTAGGGCAGTGCTGTGTTCAGGAGAAACCTAGCAAGCGGCACCTAGAGACAGGGCTGGCAGATGGGGTGCTGAATGGATTGTGCCTCTCAGATTCTGGCTCATTTGGGCTCCTATGAGGAGATATTAGCACGTGTTCCGTACGTCTGTGTTCAGGTCTATTACAATACCAGGAGAATCCGTCATATACATACAATCTGTAGGATCTTAATTTGATCACCCATGCAGGACATGATCAATTTCTAGCGTATTTGAGGCTTAAAAAGGCTTCTGAAATTTTACTTTGACATTTTGACTTGATTTCCCTAACGAAAAATGTATCAAACCCTACAAAAATATCCATTAACTATAATCCACATGATAATTCACATTTCCTGTTTCTGCAGGATTATTTTCCTGCTGTAGCAAACTGCCTTAAATTAAGATCCTACATCTGTACTCCACTGAAGTACAAGAATACTGAATAGGTCACACATCATTGAGCCCATGTGCTTTCAGTTCACGATTATTATTTGTCATCTGTAACCCACAAGGTTCCATGGTTCCTTAAGATGTGTATAGGCTGTGGGCTCCTCCGACCCAGCTCACTCAGTAGCCACACAATAGTCACTTCCTGGTTTGAGTGAAATAGGTAGCGGGTGTGTCAGGAAGTGCAGAAGCCATCTTTATGTTGTGGTCAGAAGTGTTCGGTAACTAGGAAACTGTTTTAAAAGCATAACTTTCTCACTCCAAACAAGTCAGAACTTTTTCAAAGGGATATTGTGTTGATCAGCAACAGAAGTTTCCATTGTGTGGACTATTGACTTCCAAGAACCAAAGTGTGAAAGGCTATTTCTAAGGCCTATAATACATGTGGAAGTTGTTTCTGTGGACTATTCAACTTTGGATTAGTACACGGACTAACAACTGAACTGGTCAAATCAATCCTTAGTTAATGTCTTGTGGCTGGGGGGGATTGCTGGATTTCCTGAATCTATACATGTGAGTTGATTTTGGGGGAATTTTGGTATGATTCTTGATTTGACTCTGCCAGCTGATTCAATTGTGAATACACGTTATTCTTTACATGAACATTCATGCCCTCCCTTATTTTCCAATTAGGGTTTATTTTTAAGAATGACAGTCATGAAGTATGTAGCCTATATTGTTTATCTGTGTCCCATGTCTCTTCGGTGTGTTGATAATGAACTGGCCACAGTGAGGCATTAGAATGAAGTGTTAATGAATCCTTGCAGAAGGCTTGGCAGAGCAGGAGACAGAGCAAAGCAGGGTGGAGGTAATGGGAGGGAGAGAGGGATTGACACCGGTGCACCTGGGATAGGGCCCACTTGCTGGGCCTGGGCTGTGTTGTTGCCTGACAGGCTGTCTGCTGACAGGTTTGTCACAGTGTCTGCCCGGCCTGCTATCTGTGGCCTCATCCAGAGGGAGAGGGGAGAACATGTGTAGCTGTCTCTCTGCCTGTCATTAGGGGCTGCTTACCGAGAGGGGCCTGGCCAGCGCAGTCTAATTCGAAATTAACTGTGCAGGATGCTGGGTGTGACAGACAGTTGAGAGTGCAGGGTGGTGTTGGACCAATGGTGAAGACAGGGCGGCCGCTGAGCTGCTCCAGGCTGCAGCAGATGCCAGTTCAGATGCCCAGGACCCGGGTGGCACTGACCAGCCCTCTCTCTCACCATGCTCCAGAAATGAGAGAATTTAAAAAATATAGAAAGTAAATTACATTTAATTCCACAGAGTCAATAATTTTACAAATCACTGTGACAAATTGTCACAGGAATATACAGTATTTGTACGGACTTTATAAACATGGTATAAGATCTTAAACATATTACGGTCAAAAGCAATGTTTCATGCAGTGTTTCTGTGAATTTCTGTATCTCCTTGTTGTGAGAAGCCTCTCTATGGTAAGCTACAGTATATGTACTGTATCGTGTGGATCTCTAGCCCAGCAATGCTGTGTCTATGTGAGATGTGCTGACAGGCTGTTGATGTCTGCCAGGCAGGCCACACTGCAGATGGAGGACAGCATGGTGCTGAAAAGGCCAGGGCCAAACACTTAGGAGTCAATTCCACAGAAAGGAGCCCGCAAAGAAAGGTCAAGTGGACACATTACGGCATTCAGGGAAGAAGACATCGGCTTTATAGGGCGGAAGAAATCAATTCATAAATTCCTAACTGAAGGTTTTTCTTTTCGTGTGTACTGGTGTGTGTATGCTGTGTCTCTCTATCGACTGTGTGTGTGTGTGTGTGTGTGTGTGTGTGTGTGTGTGTGTGTGTGTGTGTGTGTGTGTGTGTGTGTGTGTGTGTGTGTGTGTGTGTGTGTGTGTGTGTGTGTGTGTGTGTGTGTGTGTGTGTGATGAAAGTATTACTGAATGACCTATCACGTGTTTATGGAATTTACGTTACACACACAGGCACACTATCTCAGTCATTGGGTTCACCTTACCTCTCCAACTCAGTCAGCCCTGACTGCTGAGTACTGTACATGGAATCCCAATGGTATAGATTCGCACTCATGCTATGTTCGTATAAAATAGAACTTTTTGCACACTATTATACAGTAAGCAGATGATATCAATCCAGTTTTTTTAGCACCCCCGTAGTATTTATGCTAATTGTTCATCCCATTATTGATTAATGTAACCACTGTGACCAGGTATGTAAATTACCTCTCATTAAGTCAAATGCAGAAGATGAATCAAGACCAAGGGTGTTCTTCAGGAGCAGAGTGGGAGAGGTAGAGACATAAATACTGTAGAATGACTCGCGATGAGGAGGAGAGGGATGGAAGGGCTTCTCTTCCTGAGGTAGTGGAGAATATGTATGATTTCAACCATACCAGATGAGGACACAAACCTATTGACATGGGGAGAAAACAACATCCGTTATTACCCTGGCCTATGTGAGAAAATCTCTTTGAACGAGGACTGACCCATCTTAATCATCCACTATTTTCCTCTTCCTGTTCCTTGTATTCTGCATCCTGCCTATCCTGTCTGTATTATCCTGTCTGCTCCTGTCTGGACTACTGCTGGCTGGGCTCCCTGCTTGTGCCATCAAACCCCTGCAACTCATCCAGAACGCTGCAGCCCGCCTGGTGTTCAACCTTCCCAGGTTCTCCCACTAAATGGCAAATGGAAAATGTACATTTAGAACCATTCTGTCTGACTGCTGACTGGTCCATATTTTTCTCCTTCCTGTATCCTGTATTCCTCTGGTTGTGTGTAGACCGTCACCTGAGATCCCTTTCATTCAGCACTGCGGGGCTATTAACGAGTGAGACAAGGTCAAGAGCCACTGGCCCTCCCACCTCTCCTGCCTCTCCTGCATGGCAATTAACGCCGAAGCAGTGGGAGGGAGAGAGCTGATTCCAGTAGCCAGTCAAAGGGCCAATCAGCTGTGATTGGTTTGAGTCCCCCTGGTGTGGATGCTAGGGTGGAGGCTAGGTGAAGGGTAGCTGGTCTGTACACTGTGATGAGGTTAAAGGGAGACGGGGGTGACTGGGCGGTTCGAGTGGTTTTTATGTACACAGAACTCCTTGCACTTGTGTTGTTCACATTTTTGTTTAGCAAAATAGTATTTCTGATTTAATTAACATGTCAATGAACCATTATCTGCTAATAAGTGAAGAAAGCCAGTTGTAAGCAGCCAAACATTTGAAGGAGTTTTTCTCATTATGGCAATGAGAGCAATCCTGTTACACAAATGATAATTAAGGCGTCATTAGCTGCACATACACACTGGGTTAATTAGAGAGCAGACACACAAACACTTTAGGAGGACCGATCAAAGTTCAGGTCTACCATCATTAAGGGTAATCCAACCTAACACAAACACATTGCTGTAATCAGTTCAATCAGCTACTGTACAGTAAATGTTACCAAAACATAATCTATTTATGAATACACAGAGAATCATCCATTATGGAATGTGTTTTATCATGCTATCAGGTTTCTTCTTATCGTCTCAGATATTTTCCCCCCGGCCCTCTTTATAAATGAAATATTCCTGTGGTAATCTGTAGCTGCTCAGAGCATCCCTGGCTGCTCCATCAAGACGGCAGACTCACACCTGAACTTTGATACTTTTTAGAATAATTGCATATCAGCACACAGCATCACTGCGGCTCGCACCAAACAAGCTCTTATGCACATGGCAAAAACCCCACTGTTTGCATAAGCCTATTTATTATGAGTGATAGCGCTGCCTTCCCTGACATTTCATAAACTGGAAGCGCCTAATCTTGTTTAGGCTTGATACTTATTAAAATACGAGAATAGTGAGGGAACAGATGCCCAAAGCAGCACTGCCCACATCCTGATAGGTGTTATGTTTTTGGTTTAAAGTAAATATATTTGTTTTGTGGCTGGCAGCGTTGCCGTCCGCCCGCCATTGTGTCTGAGATGAGATGGGCTCAGTGGCTGCATGCCTGCCTCAGTCACATGATTTATGATCCCAGTTGTACTGACTCTGGCTCTGAGACGTGGTTGGATATGAAAGAGTTCCTGAGGCAGGGCAGGATGCTATTGCCTGGCTACCCAAACTCCTTGCACTGGCCAAACTCTACGCCACGCCCACAGACGTTTCTTCTCCGCAATGAGTCTGGATCTGAGTACCTCCCCGACGAGTTCTAGAATGGAAATTCTAGACCGTCTGATTGGTGCCAGAAACTGATGGGCTGGGCCCAAGCCATAACACACGTGGGTATAGCAGCGGTTAGAACATTTGTCATTGGCTTTGATACTCTAATTAGTTAGAGAAGGTCCAATCGCTGGTGACTTTGTTATGTACAACACCCTTCATTTTGACATCACCACACAAACGACTCCAATGATGACAGTCTGACTGAGGTATGTAGCGAACGTGGAGCAGCAGGAATAATTCTGTTTCAGTCGTCAGGCAAAAGGTCCTAGACAGAGAGCAGAGAGAAGGCTGTCCACCTTCCACACAACCACAGCAGTCTGACTGTTCTGGACCTGAGATGCTGTCAATATCACGTGAGGATGATTTTATGTGGGAGGCAGAGGATAAAGACCAGTGGAGGTGTGGAGGGGGGCTGGAGACAGGTGGGGGTAGTGTTGGCAAAATAATTGAATTCTACAATGGCTGGCAGATATCTGAATGTGACTTTGTGAGCTCCAATCCTTTATCCCTTCCTGGTCCGAGTATTGACAGCTAAAAACAACAGCCATTATCTGTTAATTACATTAACATTTTATCAGTGCTGGGTTGCTGGGGTGCGTGTCCCGCAGCTGGAAGATAGCTGTCAGTCAGCAGCAGTGAGGTAGGGAGAGGGGCGGGAGGAGCAGACCCTGGAGGCCCAGCGCTCCAGGACCAAGGGTCTTCTCAGTGAGCCGGCCCTGCCCTGCAGGCCTGGCCCTTCTCCCCTGCCCCCTGCCCCCTCAGGGGCTAACAGGGACAGGGGACAGGCCTGACAGGAGGGTGCATGCCACTACCTCAGCTGTTCTGTTCAAAGAGAAAAGGCTAAGATAAGTAATGACACCTGCCAAACTCTAGCACCCTGGGGTCAAGAACCACACTGAATCACAAAGCCGCGCCTGGACAACGGACTTGAGACACATGCAGACACACACTGGACTGGCTGTATGGTCAATGTCGCAGTGTAGCTCTCAGTGAGAACTAAAGGTGGAGCCATTGGATCTGGAGAGCCTGTGGCATTCTGGCTGTGTTGGCCCTGCAGTGGACCTTGCACCTGTCTGTGGCTGTGCTTGCAGCTCTCTGGCTGTGTTGGCCCTGCAGTGGACACTGCACCTGTCTGTGGCTGTGCTTGCAGCTCTCTGGCTGTGTTGGCCCTGCAGTGGACCCTGCACCTGTCTGTGGCTGTGCTTGCAGCTCTCTGGCTGTGTTGGCCCTGCAGTGGACCCTGCACCTGTCTGTGGCTGTGCCTGTAGCTCTCTGGCTGTGTTGGCCCTGCAGTGGACCCTGCACCTCTCTGTGGCTGTGCTTGCAGCTCTCTGGCTGTGTTGGCCCTGCAGTGGACCCTGCACCTGTCTGTGGCTGTGCTTGCAGCTCTCTGGCTGTGTTGGCCCTGCAGTGGACCCTGCACCTGTCTGTGGCTGTGCCTGTAGCTCTCTGGCTGTGTTGGCCCTGCAGTGGACCCTGCACCTGTCTGTGGCTGTGCCTGTAGCTCTCTGGCTGTGTTGGCCCTGCAGTGGACCCTGCACCTGTCTGTGGCTGTGCCTGTAGCTCTCTGGCTGTGTTGGCCCTGCAGTGGACCCTGCACCTGTCTGTGGCTGTGCCTGTAGCTCTCTGGCTGTGTTGGCCTGGCAGCTCTGTCCTCATTACGGCTCTCATATGTTTTATTTATGCTGTCTGTAGAGTATCCAGCTCTGCCAGCAATAGGCTGGGCCTGGGCACGGCTGGCAATGCCAGGGAGAGGACAATAGAAGCAGGTGCCAGCATACTACAGAGAATTGGCCATGGACAGAGCGTAATGGCTCCAGTCAGTGAAGGGGGGGATCTGCCTGCAGGTCTTTGGGGGTGATCCACAGTCCTCAATCGCATTACCCCGGGCCACTGGAGCTGTTGCTGTGGGACCTGGCCTTACCGCTCCCGGTCCATGCCCTGTTTATTGATTGGAAGCTGCCTTATAACTTAATATTTCACCTGCTTATTTCCCCTGCCGAAGCTGCTTCCTGTCAGAGGGCCGATGGGGGGATCAATGGGAACCTTGTCTGAGCAGGGAAAGGTCCTGACAGGGGTCGCCCAGTGACTGACAGGACCCCAGCCGCCAGCTGGCAGCAGGACAGGACAGCCCACGGTCAATGAGGGAAGCCATGTTGCTTAATTCTCATGTTGGACCGCTTCACAATTAACAGAATTACTGCTTTTAAAAATGGCATGGGGGGAAAAGCTAATTAAACACACAGCAGCTTCCAGACAGAGAAGGGTTGAGAACCAGCCCTGAGCTGCGCACAGAGCTACTGAAACACATTGCTTCAATACACAAAAAATGCTAAGGACCACTGCTGACAAAGAAAGAGTAAGAAAGAAAGAGATATCAAGTGTAGTAATCAAAATGAAAAATGGGTCTCTGGCTACTTTAAACAAGAGCTAATTTATCACCAGAAAGTATGGATAAGTAGCCGAGTTGTTGCCGTTCAGTAAGTACCCGTTCTGCACCAAATTATTCCACCCCTGCCTGCGTGCAACCATAAATCATACACTTCCACACATCTTTTCCTATTAGCTGCTGTGCTAGGCATGGGAGCGTGCTCAGCTACCAAACACAGACTAATAGGCTACAACTTTTAATTTTGAGAATGTCCGCCTCCCCCAATCCTTAATTTTCTACCCCCAACACAATATTCACATATCACATAGGAGCATTACTCAATTATGTTTATCACAAACCAGCATCCATTCAGCTCTGTGAAGAAGCGTTATTCCTACCCTGTTGTTCTCTGCTACGGTATGGCTAGGAGGCTACACCCTACAGAGGGGATCTCACCCTCTATACTGATAGAGCTGATCTCTTACCTTGGGACACTGAGGGGTCAGTCAGTCACAGTGCTCCCCCAGATGGATTGTCCACAAGTCAATTAAAATCATTGGATGCACTGTATGTGACACGTATTCTTACAGCTCTTACTAAAGTAAAAAATGCAATAAAAGAACATTATTGTATTTGGAAACAGTTTATGTAATAAAACAATTGATTCAAGATAGTTATCCTATTTTTTGTCCCCACTATGAAATCGGGGAGGGGACTGTGGATTTGTCTCCGTCTGTTAGTACATTAGTCACATGATATCTCAGACATCCCTGGCCCGATTTTGACTAAACTTGGGTGAATGATGCGTCTTGCCAAAAATATCTGGCATTTACAGAATGACACTGATTGGCCCAAGGCGGGAGCTATATTAATTAACTGAAATTTGTTAGTCACATGAGATATGTCAATTGGCCCAAGGGGGACGACGTTTACTGTTGCCTTGTTTGTTTGAGAACTTCTGGATGAATGAGGAATAGATTGGCCAGAGCTAGTCTGAATATGAGGCAGGCAAGCAGCCGTGTTCTGCATGATTTGTCTGAATTAGAGAAACAGATATGATCACAGTACTGGAAGAGGGACTCTGATGAGAGCAGCTTAAACCATCACAACTAAATCTATCCAGATGTGTTTTGTTTCAGACCACAGCCAGCTATACACATACAGTACATTACACCCAGCACTCTTCTCCCCCCTGCCTGCCTTCAACCTCAATGGAATAACAACAACTGCGACACAATGGCCACACAAATTATTTAATCACAGAGGCTCTGGAGCTCTGGGAAATCCCAGGAAAGCCAGACAGACAGTGTGGTGAGGAGTGGAGAGGCGAGTCCAAGAAGTCAGATGTTGAGGACATGCAGTGTGATGGATGGAGTCTTTGACTTCCAGTAGAAGTGGCATGATGGCCTGGCATCTTTCTGAAGTGCTCCGCTCGCATTGTGACCAAATCCTGTTATGTCCCTGTTTCATTGTGGTGACAGCATGAGGAATGCTTGGTTTTGTTCTCCCCACTGTTGCTATCCATCATCAGAGGAGAGCACAGTCGCGCTCTCTTCACTCTCCTCCTCCCTCCCTCCCATTCCTCTCTCTCTCTCTCTCTCTCTCTCTCTCTCTCTCTCTCTCTCTCTCTCTCTCTCTCTCTCTCTCTCTCTCTCTCTCTCTCTCTCTCTCTCTCTCTCTCTCTTGTGTTTGCCACTGTAGGCCCTCCTGCTCCTCTGTAGCATGTGTGCTGTTAAATGAGCTGCACTGTTTTTCACACACTACATTCCAGAGGATCTGTCTTTATGGGGCATGTGAGAGGACAGAGGGGAGCAATGTGTGGTGCTTTATTCAGAAACACTTAGGTCATAAAGACAGGCTTTTCTTTCAGATCAATCTTGTACTTAGAAGCGGATGTAATTTGATCCCAGTCAATGTCCTCAACGTTGAAAGCATCCTGTCTGGGTTTTCCTAACCGGGAAGAAAAATAACGAATATGTCCAGTCATCTCATTAATGTCCAAGTCTCACTTGATCATATTCTGGGCGGTCAATGAGTGGGGATTAATAGTTTAATTATCACCCCTAAAGTGGTCAAAGCTAATATTTAATTAGAGAATAAACAAAAAACGGAGGCCCTCGTATCCAATCATGATCAATGAAGCAGAAAGAGGGGCTACAGCATTATGAGGGGGGAAACTCACAGCATATAATATCGCCACGTAAAAGAATTATAATTAGTCAAACGTAATTAGCGGAACATTACAGAATTACTGGGCTGTTTTGGAATGCCTTTCATGCTTCTATAAGGAGAAAGCAATTCATCAATCTCAAGAGGCACATTCATTCTATAATGCTTTTAGTGTAGTGTTTAAAATGGATGCATTCACATTTGCCAGGCAAGATTTCTACATATAGTATTTATGTAGTTTCAGACAATAAAAAAAATAATAATAAGAGGAAAATGTATCTTGTATCATTCAATTCCTCGTCCTTAGCGGAGGATATAGACTCTGCCACTCTATTGCCTAATAAGCATCCCAGCGCCTTGTGAGCTGTTGCTGGGGTGGTGAGTGTCACTGTGTATGACGTTAGCTCAAGCGTTGCGGTCTTATCTCATAAAGAGGCTTATAAATGTACAACTATCTCATGTCACATAAAGACGCGGGCTGATTTCTTCATATTGATCAGCTGCCGGGGGCCGTGACAGCCTTGTAACGAAAATCAACACCCAGCCTCTCACAGTCACACAGAAGATGGAGTCTGAATGCATTGAGACTTATGAACAGGTGACGCCTGGAGAATTATACAGATTAAATAGAACATGATGCATGATGCATGACGCTTCGCTTGTAGACAGCTCAGTGTTGAATGGGACTGCTATAGACTGCTATATGGACCTAACTAAAGGATCTCTCTACCTGAAGAGACCCAGCGTCCCTTACTTTGTTCAGTCTTCACAACAATCATTTGAAAGTTTATTCAAGTTTTTTTTTTTTTACATCATAGATGTCCAGCTCTGGACAGTCAGTGACCCTCAACCTGTTTCAGTATGGTGCCCCAGTGGTGTCATAAAACCTGGGCAGGGAGCTTTACCTGGGATGAGAGAGTGCCAGGCGCTCTCCCACCAGGGCTTAATTTCCCCCTGTGAAAATGGATAGCACGTCCATGGCGTAGCTTAGTTTAAAATGCAAAATGTGGACATTATCTGGCACGGAGATTCAGCGGCATCCATCACGCTATGCTAATGCAGCCCAGTGGTTAAGATATTCTAATGTAAGCCACCCAGGAGATGTAGAGGAATTAACACAAACAGAGCAGGGCGGCGGGAACACAGAGGGGTCAGGAGATAGGAGGGGACAGGGGAGCCACTCAGGAGACAGGAGCTGCCAAACACACACACACACACACACACACACACACACACACACACACACACACACACACACACACACACACACACACACACACACACACACACACACACACACACACACACACACACACACACACACACACACAGGTACACACGCGTACTCATGCACGCACATACTGTACGTACGCACACACATGCGCTCGCACAGACACGCATATATGCACGTACAGGTGTACACACACACTCCCATAAGACTGATAGCAATTAAGTCCCTTAAGAACGTATGTCTTGCATACAATCACTACTTCAGAACTTCACCTTCAGTGTATATGATGTATTTCACTAGCCGTACAACACACAGAGAGGACATACAGTGTGATCACCCAAAACTCTAAAATACATGACTTTCTGCACTTCAATCATTCAGCCATTCAACCAGCCATCCATTAATTCAGCACCAACATACCAGCAATAAAACACATGTAAACCCCCCCAAAACTGGCCCCATTTTCAGCTTTAAGGGGGATTGGTTTGGCCTCCTCGAACCCATAGTGAGAGCTGTTTTGGGGCCAACAGTCTGGGTGGGATGGGTCATCTCTCCTCTGTTTAGCAGGGCAGCAGACTCAGTGGAAGCCCTGTCCCAGGCCCCCTGCTCACCAGTGCTGCAAGGGAAGGCATTATTATCATTATATTAATGTGACATTAATTGCTTTTACTTTTTCACTCCATTAAGTGTGCTCTATCTCTTTGGGAGCCTGGCCAGATGGTTTATCACTCCCATGCTGTTGCTAGCACCATTAATGGGCAAAGACACTGGGCTATAAAATAATTGTGCCGCAGTGTTGGAAATGTTCATCGTGCTAATTGAAAAGTAATTGCGGAGGTATAGTGCAACTGTCACGCCATGAAAGGCCTGACATTGGAGAGGAGGAGGACTCTACTGTTAGACTGTATTGTTGGCAGGTTAACACCGTTTGAAGAACCTGGTTAAACAAAGGGAGAATCCGTCCTACAGCAGAATGCTATCAGAACCAATGAGCCGTTTAGAAGATCCTTGTGTTTTTCTACTCTCTCAGTCTTTTGTGTACTGAATATACTATGGTTCTCCTGTATCAAATACGGGACACATTTCCTCAATTATCATTCATGCACCCATATTGTGAATCTTCCAATAAAATCATAGCTACTCCTATTTAGTTACAGCAGAGACAATGCAGTTTCTGTCCCCTAACACTAGAGGAAACATGCAGCACTGGTGACTGTATAGTACTGTACCAAGAATGTTTGGCCGAGAGGGCAGCAATACTAGTCTGCATGGTTTCAGTATGCACTGTGGGTCTCTTGTGGCCATATTGAAATACATCGAGATGTGATTGGTTGGTTATGGGGACAAGGGATTGAGCAGACCAGACAAGCAGCAGAGTGAATCAATGCTTGTGGAGACCAAAACATTTTGGGGGATTTCTGTTTGTACTGTGCTGTCTCTAGTGTACAGCATAGTCTGTGAGTGTGTGTGTGTGTGTGTGTGTGTGTGTGTGTGTGTGTGTGTGTGCGTGTGCGTGCGTGCGCGTGTGTGCGTGTGTGTGTGCGCATGACTGTGTGTCCAAGATAAAGTCAAAGCACCACTATTTTTTCCAAACTTACTGTCTTATTGAGAAGTAGATCATACTTACAACAAACGTAATGACTGCTGCACCGTCAGCAGTAAGATATGATTCATTTCTAATGAACTTTGGATATTGCAGTGCAGAACCAAGAGTATTAAATCGTGTTAATGTAACATTATAAAATATCATTAACCTAGCAATTAATCAGCGTGAAAAAAATAAAATGAACTATTTTACAGCTCCAAATTCTATACATTTTTACCCTCTTCATTCCACGGAGTGTTGCAGGATAAATCCCTGCAGATTCTTCTGTAGTACTACTCCCACTTGGGATTTCCGCTCAGCACCATTTTTAACAGAATCCTACAAACATTCCTTTGAGGATGCCTCATGTCCCATAACTATCATAAACTACAGAATAATAAAAGAACCTGCAAGCCATGCAGTATCTTATCCATCACCTCCATTGTATAGTCTTTAGAGTTGAAAAACGCATTATTGTCCTGATACAGTGTGCTCTGTGGACATGCAGAATGCCTGATCGAACACAGGGATCAGGGTTTGTGTCGAGCAGCCCTTTGTTGATGCTCCGTTATGTTTGAGGTGTTGCTGCAGGTTAAAGGAAGGGGCAGGGGCATTCATTTAAGCCGTCATTACTAAAACAAAGCAGCCTCTTGCTTATCAGCACCTCATCGACTCCCCTTCCAGCCTCTGTCGCTGAGCCAATCCACAATATTGACACCCATTGACTGGGGCCTGAGAGAGAACAGGATGGTGAACTTGTCTAACATAGATCGGGATCAGGGCGAGGGACAGGGGGAAGGGGTGTGCGTAAGACCCCCACATTCTGGGCCATGGACTCGATAGTGCTATGTGTGGCCATGGGTGGGAGATGAGGCCTGAAATTGGAGTGATTGATTCCAGCAGTTATGATGCCATGTTCATTGACGCTTTTTGATTTGTGTGACTTGCCTTTCGATTTCTCCTCTGACTTCCTGTGTGTGAGCAACATGCGTGAGATGTCCATGTGTAGGCTCAGACTGGCCACATGCAGGCATGTTGTACTGTATGAGGGGGTGGCTTCTCTGTAGGTCAACTAACCTGTGCATATTCTCTACCTAGAGAGCCACCTCTACCCCGGCCCTCACCCAACCCCCTCTCCAATACTCGCCCCTTTCCAAGGTCAATATCCTCAACAATGAGTCTGAGGAGGAGGAAGGGAATTTTAAGCATGGTCGCACCCTCTCCAAATGCCCCCTCAAGGGCTTCGGGGGGCAGCGACAGTGTCAGAGCAAAGTGAAAAGTGTACCCATTCCCTCTTTATGTCTCCATTTGCCACCTTCATTAGGACCATTCAGGAACACTTACCCTGCACCTCCCCACATCTACCTCTTCCAGTCTGCTCTCTCCTGAAAGCACCTTCCCCAATCAAATAACTACCATTACAAAGCATGCAGGAGACAGAGAGTGATGGAGAGCGAGGCAGGGAGAGAGAGGGGGAGGGTAGAGAGGGAGAGAGATAGTAGAATACATATAGCCCGATTTTACTAATGTACTATAATATTGATCACTCCCAGACAGTCACCATGGCACCAGGACAATAGCTCGGGCCCCTGGCCACTGGTCAGTCCTCTCTTCTCCTGTCCTCTGGCAGCCTGTAGGGAGGCTCTCTGCTCTCCATGGGGCTTCTCCCTCCCTCCCCCACTAGCCTGTTGCTAAAGGATCCATACATCTGTAGACAAAACATGGTTAGGAATGATCACGACTGCTTCATCTTAAAAAGTAGCCACGTTCTCTTCTCTCTGTGTAGCTCTGGGAGAGCACTGCACTGGGAGTCAAAGTCACAGGACAAAATCTAAATGTATTCATAAACCCCTCCCCAAAGTGGCAGAGTCACACTTGTAAATCTCCTGCTCATCCTCTCTCCCGCCTTCTCTCTCTCGCTACTGGCTTGTCTGGCCTCAGAGGTATAAAAAGGAAAACAAAAATGGAGAAAAGCGGACTAGAGGAAGAGGAGTGTAAAAATACAGAGCGGTGAAGTGAGTGTTGATCTCATTCTCAGAGCAAGGTCCCCTGTGTGTTACAGTCCAGAGCAGTGCAGTGCAGTAGAATCACAAGGTCCCCTGTGTGTTACAGTCCAGAGCAGTGCAGTGCAGTAGAATCACAAGGTCCCCTGTGTGTTACAGTCCAGAGCAGTGCAGTGCAGTAGAATCACAAGGAAAACTCAAGACAAATAAAAACAGGGCTGAAAAAACAATATCAGTTCCTGATTTTTTTCTCACCACAATGCTCCAGCGTTACAGTAGTCTACACATAAAAGCTCCTCTCCTCTGCCTGTTCTGAGCCTACCGCGGCCAACACAAAGGGCACACAGTCCCAGTGGAGACGTGAGGTCATGAATTCCTTATGGCTGAGGCAGGCACCAGTTTCTTCAGTCATTTGTAGCCGACCACAGCTGTCCCTTCTTCCCTCTATCTTCCTGTGAGGGCCTTAGCTGCCTCTAATTCAGGGGGTTAAGAGGAAATCGACAAAGTTAAAGGAAAGACTTAGTTTGACAAATGAGGTGGAGATATTTATGTAGGCTGCAATTATCTCCACCAAAGCAGTAATATGTTGGAACAGGAACACACAGTATACTTCCCATGGTTAAATGGACAGCTCTCTGCTCTGCTCAGCTTACACCAGCACGACAGCACTGGATTTGGGAAAACACAATAAATAATGATATGTTTGTATGAAGAGCAGCCCTGTTCAGAGAATGACTCATTTCCTTCCTAAACAAAAGGGATGCCAGAAGACACTTCCACCACCACTTGTGTGGAGGGAGAGAAGTCAGTGATTTGCATAGAAAAGTTCATAAGCTTGGGACATAAGAATATGGTCATAAAAAAAGAGCAATAAAATGTTTAACTATGACAGAATATTAAAAGAGGCAGTAAATTTAAGGTAGGCTGCAGGAATGACCCCTGTAGAGTGTGGTGTAGTGCGTTGTTCCGCGGTTCGGACCGCTAATCTCACCGTGTGATGGGGTGCGCTTACTGTACACAGAGTAGAAACATCTTCTGCCCAACCCTGACAGATATGGCTGTCTCTCACACAACGACTTTCACGTTGATCCGTTTTCCCTGCCGACATTGAATCCCGCATTACTGGGGCTGCTGCCTGTCAGACACTGGCAGTGAAAGAGTTGAATGTCTCGCACATACTCATTTCCCGATGTCAGGAAGAAATTGTTCGTAACATCGGCTCCTCACACTTGTCTCAATTCATTTATTTCAGCCAAGGTCTACGGATATAAATAAAAGGAAATGTTACTGGAGCATTTTAACTGGGAGCCAGCCTTGAAGCCCGGCCTTGAGGCCCAGCCCGGCCTTGAGTCCCGGCCTTGAGGCCCAGTGATGTAACCACATATCATCTAAAGTGCTGAATCTCCCTTCGTCACCCGGCGTGACATGCAATTCCTCCAAATGTATTCATGTTTGTTCTGATTCACAGAAATAAATAATAATAACAGCTACTGTCTGACCTCCAACATACTTCAAGCCGACTATAATTTATACTCAGAGAAACTGGACAATAGGAATACTGTACTGTACAAGCATTTTATTTGAGATATTGTTCAATTTAATTCCAAGCTGTAGAAACAGGCCATGATCGAGCTCCTTTCAAGCTGCTCTGTTATTAAACGCAGTTCAACAGGTGGTCCATAGATGGAGCTCTTCTCATTAGAATACATTACATTAGGTTAAAAGCCTGTCCTCGTGTTACCGTGTCCCTGTCCTTCATCTCGCATGAAGTGTCGGTCAGAGCCAGAGAGAGGAGAAAGCTACATTTACCTGTCCTTGAGCAGCACAAACTGGTTAAAAACATATGATCCACACCTAACTGGGGGCCAAAAATGATTTCTTCCTTAAATGGATATTGTGGCCATATTAATAGTTGTATTCCTTTTTCTTACTTAACAGACTGGACCACTTGTGAGTGTCAAACCACAAACCACTGTGTTCCCTGGAGCAGTATGACTTCATTTAGCTATCCTGGGAAATATAATTACTGTAATGATTAGAGGATTGTGTAATACTTCCTCTGTTTTACCTTAACACCCTTCCCCTCCCTCCCTCCCTCCCTCCCACACACACACACACACACACACACACACACACACACACACACACACACACACACACACACACACACACACACACACACACACACACACACACACACGGAGAGGAAACAGTATCAACAATAGAGAGTTTCATTGCAGGGTTTTAATCATGGTTTATGGGCCAGTAACGTTTTAAAAAGCAGTCAGTTTGTCTCCATGTCTGGGGCCAAATGTCAGCATAACCATCTCTACCATCTTAGAGCATGGAGCTAGCTGAAGGAGAAATAATTATATTACTGGAAGGACTTTGTGTTGTTGGTTTTTTTACACTGGGGCAATCCTTATTCACTAGCTCTCCAGTATGATGATGCATGTATCATGTAGTGCAGCTGTGCCATCCTTCTAGCCATATCACCACAGAACAGTTACTGAGTCAATCAGGGCTATCCAAACATGACCATGCACATTACATATCGCCACTGCAGACAGAGACTAAGGACAAGGTACATACACCTAGTAAATCCCTTATTGGGATTTCCTCAGTAATCTATTATCTGACCATTCTCATTAGCTGTGTAGTGATAGTGCTAATTCCAGTGAAAAGTGTCCCAAAATACCTGCCGATATATGAGCTTTAACTACACAAAGACAATAGTCCAGCCCTGCAGCTTTAGCTTGACGGTATTGATGGATGTCAGGAACTGACATAGGTATCTTTTGTGTATCACATGGTATATTCTAGATTGACAATGGAAAAGACACATTGTACAATGTCTTGTTATAAATATATATCTGAAGAGCACTGTGACATATTTTTCCCTTTAACACTAAGAAAACATTGAGACAAGAGAATGTGGTTTCTTATTCCTGAATTAATGAATTTAGAACTCATACTATACTTTTTTTAAAGGATATTTTACATACAAACATAATGCGTTGAACCCTTTCTTTAGAGTACTAGTTAAATATTAGTTATAGGCAAATACTGTACACTTTTTTATCGGAAAAGACTCATCATTGTGTATGATTTGTCTACATGTAATTACACCAAGACTTTAATAAGGCTTGAAAAGGCTTCCTAAATGGCTTTAGTTCCATAACACATCAATGGTAGCATCTGTGTATGTGTGTGTATGTGTGTGTATGTGTATGTGTGTGTATGTGTGTGCAGTGTTTGTGTATGCATCTGTGCGTGCATGTGTGCATGTCTGTGTGTGTTTATTAGGTCTCTGTGTGATTGAGAGCAAGGTCAAAGAGACATAAGGGGGGGTTGGGGTGGGGTGGGGAGTGGTGAGCTAAGGGGGGGGTTGCTACCATACCGTACCATGCCCAAGACCATACCCACACATACAGACACCATATTGAAATGATCAAATGGACTGCATAGTGTTGCTTGCTGCCCCATTTGCGGTCCCCTTCTCTCTTTGTGATATACAGACGTGCACTGTGAAGGAGGGCGGGGGACGTCTAACCTCCCCCTGTTCTAAAATGAAATGAATCGACTCTTATTTATTTACTGCATGTTTTGCACTCATTCCATAACACTGTAAATTACCTGCATGGTCAAGGCTCCTTTCTCAGGCAAGGAGAGAAGTGAGGAAAGGACATCAAATATGTCATCTATATGGTATCTAATTCAGGAATCACATATGATCTGTCAATTTCCATATATCATGGTTTATAAGTCATATTTTAAATACAAAATCCTGTTTATGAATATAAATGTTTGAATTAGGAGCGGTCATATGTGCTCTAAGAGGTACAATATGCCTGTAGGCTCCAGACAATGTACCATGCTAATATTTATAAGATTTCTATGTCTCGTAAGAGGATAAGGAACGGGTGATTTCCATCCTATGTTTCAGGCAGTTGATCACGATCATCTATTTCCTTAGTTCAAAAGTATTCTTATCCTCTCCTTACATGTTTGACACTTAAACCTCCTCAAATACAAATGGTAGGAAATGTAAGTAAATATATTCTAAGATACTATACTCTTTGTCTTTGACCTGCAATATTTTCACCCTCCTTTTTGTACACAGAGGAAATCTGAGCAGCAACACACAGTACTTTTATTTTGCTAAAAACGCCTTAAAATGTTTTGTTTGATATCAGAAACCAAAAGGCGTTGGGAAGAGGGGAGGGGGGCGAGAGAGAATGAGACTGAGTGGTTAAGGGGAAGGGAGGATAGACAGTATGTATGTGTGTTTGCAGAAAGAATTCCTCAGCAGCCAGGGCTATTCTCCCGGGATTGGACCTGGTCTCTCCCTGTTCGCCAGAATAAGCAGGGGCCTCCTCCATTATGGCATACAAGTGCCTTTCCTTTAAGGCCAGGGGAGATTTCTAACCTTTGGTTGACATGCAGAAAAGGTCACATTCATCCCTGGCTTCTCCCCGTAATTTACTCCTAACCATTTTACTCTCTGGCTGGGGCTCTGAGGGAGCCTGAACTCTGCCTGCAAGTCCCACTGAAACTGAAGAAACTAAAATCCCCACTACTGCCACTGAGAGAGTCATATGGTCACAACAAACACATGCATGAACAGGTAATATTCTGTATATCTCAAAATAAATATATGAGAACAATGCAAAGATCTTGCTGAGTAAGGATTGGTTCTAATTTGCTTAATTAAAATGTGTTTATATATAGGGGCTATACACAAAGCATGTAATTGAGTACAATATTTCATTTAAACAAACCCTTTGCATATTTAAATTGAAAAAATATGAATACATGTTTAATTTGGGTTTTGGGTAATGGGGAAAATATTATAATTAATTTTCATCTGAAAATATAATGGAAGAGACATAAAAATATTGTTAAAAATATTGTATTACAAGGAAAACACGAATGACAATACTAAGCAAAAGTGTAGCAATACTATACTACAATTAGCACGTAATATGCTCAAGTGTGCTTGCACACATTCATCAAACTAATGTCTTTATCTAGCTGTAAGTGTACACATTTACAGTAGTGGTCTTTAATGCCAGGGTGATTGTGTTCAATTCCTGTGAAGTGAGCACACACTCTGTGTAACTGAGTTTTTCCCCATTTGATGGACTGATTCATGTTTATCTGATCTCCTTATCTACCATCATTATTTCCAAACCAGTGGCTAAATTGGAAAAGCCCATAAGAACGTGTGAATACATGGCAGAGGCAATAAAATAGAACAGAAGGAGAAGTTCCACCACACAGCAGAGCTTTGCTTTGGCAGTAGAAGATAGACTACACAGATAGCAGGGATATTTCTACTCCCCCACAGCACCATTGAACCACAGAAATAAAGATGCAGCCAGCCATATAAATCTCATAGGAAAGATCAACACTTCAGGTGGGGTTATCTAATGTGTGTGTGTGTGTGTGTGTGTGTGTGTGTGTGTGTGTGTGTGTGTGTGTGTGTGTGTGTGTGTGTGTGTGTGTGTGTGTGTGTGTGTGTGTGTGTGTGTGTGTGTGTGTGTGTGTGTGTGTGTGTGTGTGTGTGTGTGTGTGTGTGTGTGTGTTTGTTTGTTTGTGCCTCAATTGCTATTGTTTTAGATAATAAATAATAAAAAGGTAAATTTTTTGCAGTGATTTCGTGCTGTGCACTTCCGTTTTAGTGGACGTTTTATGGACGTGTGTGGTAGCCTGCATCTCTCTTTTGAGGCCTGTTGTCGTTTTCCCCTCTGTCTGCTCCCTGAGGACCATTGCTCAGGGGAGTTTTAGGGATCACTTCATTTCTATGGTATTGATCAGCTCAAATGACAGGGCCATTCAGGCAGCTCTCTCCAATTGGTGTGAATGACCTCAGTGAGCGCTCTATCCAGAAACCATATCAGCTCACAGGATGCACTCGACTGGTGTGGCACTTTTGAAATACAGGCTCCAAAATGGGCTATGTTTTCAATTGAGTGTAGTCACACACACACACTGTCTGTGTGTGTGTGGGACTATGCACGTGTGTGTGCATGTGTGTGTGTGTGTGTGTGTGTATGCATCTGTGTGTGTGTGTGTGTGTGTGTGTGTGTGTGTGTGTGTGTGTGTGTGTGTGTGTGTGTGTGTGTGTGTGTGTGTGTGTGTGTGTGTGTGTGTGTGTGTGTGTGTGTGTGTGTGTGTGTGTGTGTGTGTGTGTGTGTGTGTGTGTGTGTGACACCTGAGTGGACATTCAGGAACACAGTCCTGGATGCTGGTTCATTGAGGGACATGAGGTATGCACAACAGCTTGACCCCCCTGCTTCCCATGCATTAAATGGAGAGCAGAGTAGATGTGTAACCTGATAAATGCACTTAAAACAGTGAAGATGGACAGGGAGTGGAGGAAATCTCAGACGGGCTGTAGCCCAGTCTGCCTGCTAGGCAGTTAGAGGCTATTGATTAGTCACACAGAGTCCAAAGGAGGGCCAGAGGTGTTGGCTTCGTGGATCGTCTTATGCTTGAGGAACAGGTATAATGTGTGAGCGATTCACCAAAATCTTGACAATGAGAAAATGATCAGTTTTGAGAAAATGTTATCTTTTTTAGGTTAGATACTATTTTATGTATTCCACTGCAGTATATGAGATGAATCAGATACAAGGTACACCTGAGGGGCTCTGTACAGCATGTGTACAGCATATTGGGCTACAAATGGGTGATGGTGGAGCAAGTGTTCATTCAGGCACAGTGGATGGAGCCATGCCAGGCCAAAAGGGCAGGGGGATCTAGTGGTCCAGGACTGGTCAATCTTGATGGTGAGCTTTTTCCCTGAAAAGAGGACGCTATATTTAACACAATACTACAGTAGTTGATCCTACTTTACGAGGTACATTTTGCAGTGACGTAACAGTTCTCTGTACATTGTGCTGGCGGAGACACTAATACCCTTAGGTTGTGAAATATGTCCCGCTCCTGTTATCACAAATGGAGCAATAAATAAACACACAAAAACCAGTCTGACAGTAAGATCAACCGTATCGTACAGAGCAGCTGAGGACTCAAATGAAGAGAAAGAGGAAGCGAGAGGAATAAAGAAAATTAGACAGGGTGAGGGGAGACTGAGAGAGTGAGAGAAAGAGGGAGAGAGATAAAGAGAGAGAGGGAGCAGGGGAGAGGAAGAGAGGGAGAGAGAGCGAGAGATGGTGGCCCATGCTCTATATCTGTGCCACAAGTTCTCCTGGGTATTTGCGTGCTCCGTTTTCATCCTAAGTGTAATTTGAGCCTTTGGTTGATGCAAAGTGTGTGCAGCAGGTCTGTTCAAATCCAATCACTCACATTGACGTGTAATCCTTTCCCTCCCCATCATCAGTATTGTAATGAATAATGAAACACACTTAAGCAATACACAGCCGTCATACACCTGCGATGGAGATTGCATTCTGATGAGATGCGTGGTAGACCTAATGAAAGGTGTTTTTACTTGTCAATGGCTGGCTGGATGTAAAGCTGACTGTTATCAGTTGAGAGGGAGCCATACAGCTTGGGATATCTGGAGAGCCTGGAGGATCCTCATGTAGCATGAAAATACCATTACTCTTAATGTACCCATGACATCTCAGATATGTACACAGTATGTGTAGGAGCTACCAGACCCCATGGCGACAGAGGGAATACACCCCGTCTTTTCTTTCCATTCTTCCTTCAGTCAACCTAAAGCCACCATCACCCCGGCACTGTCTGGTGTCTTCTAACACTGTAGTTTCAACATGGAGGATTATTACAATTAATTGGTTAGCGAGACATTATTTCAAAAAAGGAAATTGCCTCTTATAATTATATAGAGCAGGGAATACTCAAGTCCCAGGAATCTCAGCTTCCTGAAATGATGGATCCATCTCCCCTCCACCACACCACCCCCACCTCCCCCCCCCCCCCCCCTTCCCCCAGTAGTGCTAGCGTGTCTGCCTGTTTTCTGTGACGGATGCATTTTCTATGGTTCACATCCACAGCTCCTGGTCTGGCTCAGTGGAGGCTGGGGCTGTTAGCTCATCTGCCCGTCGCCGGTGGCCTGTCCG
This sequence comes from Salvelinus alpinus, assembly GCF_045679555.1. Taxonomy (NCBI): domain Eukaryota; kingdom Metazoa; phylum Chordata; class Actinopteri; order Salmoniformes; family Salmonidae; genus Salvelinus; species Salvelinus alpinus. Next base: position 84,213,117 of record NC_092094.1, read on the forward strand.
GTGTCTGCTGGGACTGCTGCTCTCTGCTCTCACGCTCTTGGACTCACAGCATTAAGTCAATCACAATCTGAGTGTCTGTAAACCCTATGGACAAGCAGCATGCTAGTGTCTCTGCAGATTGGGTAAATACACTGAGGGGAGGATGGAGTTAGGGTTAAGGTTACTCTGCAAACTGAACGAGTAAGTAGCCTAGCCTAGCCTAGACGTGACAGAGTAAAACACGGATGAAGGCCAAATGTCATACAGCACATGGTTGATACATAGAAATAGATGTATTCTGTCTGATCCTCTTTCTGAGTCTAATGATATTATTAATAAAGATGAGCCCTCATCGTCACAGATCTGACTTTATAAATGCACTATTTCTCAATACTACTATGTGATTATTATGATATATATTTTTGTACCTTTATTTAACTAGGCAAGTCAGTTAAGAACAAATTCTTATTTCAAAGACGGCCTGCCCCGGCCAAACCCGGACGACGCTTGGCCAATTGTGCACCACCCTATGGGACTCCAAATCACAGCCGGATGTGATACAGCCTGGATTCAAACCCGGGACTGTAGTGATGCCTCTTGCACTGAGATGCAGTGCCTTAGACCGCTGCACCACTCTGGAGGTTTGCTTGGGATCTTTTAACATCACAACATAATCACCAGTGTAGTGGGATAAGAAATGAATCACAGACTTCTGGGAGTTATTTAATTATTTGTTCCTTTTAGGAAATCAAAACATAAAAGTTACACAGATATTGATGATTTAACAATCTGAGATATCAATGTACACTGTTGCCAAATGATATAATTCACACCATAAATATTTATATGTAGGAGCAGGAAATAATTTAAAGTACCTGTTCCTTACTGCAATTTTATCATCAAGGGACCAATTCTGACACACTGATGTTAATAAAAACATGTACCCGCTTCATAACCAAAATGGGTGTCACACCCACTAATGGCCAACTCATGAGGTCAACTTTAAGCATGCTGTACCTTTACAAACAGATATATAGATGGTAAGAGACAACTGGTGACTACAATTACAAATATCTTGGCAGGAGCATTTCTAGACAATAAATCTTTGATAGAAACATGGACGGCTCAGGTATGTTTCAACACAGTCTTGATGATGATGATGATGAAGAGTAAGTCTTGAAATCAAAAGTATCGACAATAGTGATGAGGTAGTAGTCAGCAGGACGCTGCATACCGTACTTTATTTTGAACAGTTGTAACTCGGCAACCTACTGTATAGGCTACTGTCCAGTAACTATTGACATTCAGATATATACACATTATATAGAACCAGGGTTTGAATGTAAGACGTGAAGCATTGAGAGGAAGTGCCTGGAGTTTACGTTGCATCGTGTTGGGTGTGAATTTTGCATCGTTACGAAAAGTTTTTAGGCTAAACTGTTTGATGTGTGTAATCTGTACTTTTCCATTAAAACACTTGTATTTTACTGCCGAGCAAAGAATATATAGTTGTGATATTTATTTTTGATTAGAGGTATTTTGAGTAATATTGAAATGTTAATCAAATTGTCCCAAATCTTAGTAAAAGCATGCTTTCAGCATGGTTTCAGTCAGAATTGGTCCTTGTATTGCACAACAGTAAAATAACTCACGTTACATTGTCCCCCTCTAAAGTGGAGCCTGTTAAGTAGACAGCGGCTAGTTCAAGTTGGATGATTAGGTGCTGGGGTGTGTTGTCAACCTCCATTAAGTGGCCAATCAGGCTGCAGTAAAAGAGGGTGCTGCTGGATTAACACTGGCCAATGATATTACAAGCAGAGTGGCGACCATCCCGTCTGCAATGTCAGGGATTCATTTGATCACAGTATCATATTGTGACAGTGCCACAATTTATCACTTCACATAAATCACGTCAGTACTATAATCATCCACCTCCCACCACATTCTCTCCCTTTGAGAACAAAGAGCAGCATGAGTCTACAATACTGAACTACAGGTCCCAGCATGCACCATGGAGGACGACCTGCCTACACACAGGGAGAATGGAGCCCCTCTACTCACTTTCCCACCAGAGATCACACCTTGTATAGACACACTGTGGGACTGGTGCTACCCTTTGAAACGTGCTGACACTTTGTAGTCTGCATGGCTTCTCACAAGAGGAGCACCTTGGGGGGGGGGGGGGTGAATTGCCGTCTTTAAGAATGCCTGTCTGTCTCCTGGCCTATTGGGAGGTGTTAGACCACAGTTACTGTGTGAACATGGAGTTAAGCAGCGCTCCACGTGTCTACTGTACTCCTGGAGGGAGGCAGAGCAGCACAGCAGAGAGCAGGCAGACAGCTACAGCAATAACCTCCTTCTGGGTTAAAAATACCCCCAGTCAGTGTGAAGCTCTAGCTACCAACACATCACTGCACTGCACCTGCCATTCACCTCCGTTTGGATGGAGCTCCATAAAGGCAGCCCCAGCTATAAAAAGACCGGCAGCTTCTAAAATGGTGATAGCAGATGCTGGGTACCTTGCGCCCTGTGTGTGGGAGGATTCTGCCATGGGCTTAAAGGACCCTAAATAGAGCGTTTGACATACGGGCCTCTGATTGTTTGAACATGGAATCTCCTGGACTTCTGCCACTCAGCATAAATCCTTTGATACCTCCGCCCCAAACCCACTCATCATCTTTCACCCTGCCCAAATCAGGTCATTCGCTCAGTTGCCAAGAGGCCATTTCCATCGGCTTGAACAATGACCAAATGTGGGGTTTGAGATAGAGCACCATCGACAACAACATCTGCAGAGGAGAAACATCTACATTGCCGGGACACACACTCACACACATATGGGTCTTATAGTGACAGACAGACAGACAGACAGCAGCATTGTGAAGGAGAGGGTAGTGGAGGTTTAACATGGCTTGGCCACGGCACGGCTCCCTTTATTGCTGAGTTACTACAGAATAAGACGACTGACTACCTGCCTACGCTAGTTTGGTTAAACATGTCATGTGACCAGTTTGTCTTCTTCCTGTCTGAGACAGATCCATATCACACGGCTCACTGCTCTGAAGAGGTATATTCAAGGGCATTTAGATCAATAGAGTTCACATTTAGGTAACAGTTTTTATTCTTTCTTTCTTTCTTTTTTTTCCCCAAGAAAAAGAACGAGAGAAAATGGCCGTCGGGTTCACCAGACTTAATAACTGTACACTCAGTTTCCATTATTAATAAATATATACATGTCCTGGTCAAGTCCAGGAGGTGAAATAACTGTCTGACAAGTGAGGCTGTCCATAGTGGTTGCCATGTGTGTTATCATCAGAACACATTTGGAGATGTCTTGAGGTTCTGACTAGAAACCATGTTAATTAAGAGCCTGCAATTATTCCTTCTGAAGATATAGAGAAAGGGGGAGATCCTTCACATACAGTATGACCACAGACCATAAACAAAAAAAAGTATTACTGTACATAGTATTTCTTATATATTTTAAATTAATCTGCATCATTTTATATTTATACTTATAACCAAGTTTTGCATTTGTTCTTCTTTATTTTTTTATTTTTTAATGTCTGGGGTCCGAGGGGGTGGAGAACAAGAGAGGTCAGTCTGTCTCCTGTCTCAGTCAGCAGGGTGTCCCTCTCCTGTCCTGAGTCCCTTCTGTCCATGTCTCTCTGTCTGCATTGCCCTGTCCCCATCGCCTTCACAGGGGGCACCTGCTCCTCCATCAGACCTTGGCCTCCAGCATCTCCAGGAAGAGTTTGTGCATGGGCACCTTGCCCTGCACTTTGATGCTGTAAAAGTGCTGCACGGCCTTGGTGGCGGTCTGGCGCAGCAGGGGCAGGGTCATGAGCAGCTTGCCTGCCCGCCGGGGGTCCTCCTGGTGTTGGCTGCTTTCGTAGTCCTGAAGAGCCTCGTGGAGCGCATCCTGGAGCTTCTGTACCGCCTCCACGTCCTCTATATGCATGGAGTCTGGAGAGGAGAGGGAGGGACAGGGTCAGTGAGAGAGGGTTCTTCAACATGAGTCTTATGTTAATATCTTCAGAGATACAATGACAACACAAACCATTGCTCGATATATTGAAATGTAAAATAGTTCTGTAAACAGTAACACATCATCTCAATTGTATTTTTACTAAAGTAAAACATGGCTGGGCCGGGACTACTGATCTATCAGTGGAGTCAGCTATGGGACACGTTATCAGCATAATTAACACTGTGACAAGATAAACAACAGAATGTAAAGAAAAACACAAAGCTTAATGTATTTTTTTTTGCCTGGCGCTCTGGGTTTGATTTTCATATGGCCTTTGACCAATGAGACTGAAAATCAATGTAATCCTGCTGATTCCTGGAGCACACAATGGAATGAATAGCAGCCAAACCCCAGTGAATGATCACACATTAAACACCTCACTGTTCCAAAGGACAGCTCCGGAATAGACTGTTTTCTTATAAACACTCCATCTGGGAATCGGACAGTGTAAACTAGCTTCAATAAGGAAATTATACTTCCTTCACATTTTGATTAATTTTCTCCCTCCTCTCCCACAGAAACATCTAAGTCGCTCTGGATAAGAGCGTCTGCTAAATGACTTAAATGTAAATGTAAATGTAGATCAAATAATGAGTGGAATGAAAGTATATACTATTGTACATTTGATTACATTATCATAGGACTGTCAGTGCTTAAGCTAAATGGAAACCATATTTTGACTGATTGATTATCATACAAAATGTATTCTATAAATTCTGAGCCAACCTGTGTAACTACATGTATGTAGGCCTACTGTAACAGTGAAACTGAATCAAAAACAACCACCATGTGTCTCATATGGACTCTTTAGCCCACATCCTCCCTGACCTTCTTTCAGTCTCAGAGGCGGGTTTTCTCTCTGACTCATTGCAGTCACTCTCTCTCTCTCTGGTGTGCTGCATTGTTCACGACTACTTTTACTGCATGTGCAGAATGTTTCAACACTTTTCATTTCTCTCTCTCTCCCTCTCTGCCTCCCACTCTCTCTTTGCCTCACCCCTCTCTCTCTCTCTCTTTCAGGGATAGACTGGGGTTGTGGTTATCTCAGTGGTTAACCAGTGTCTGGTACTCGTGAGACAGCGTGTCATTGGTCACCTGCCTCGTCTCACCTTGGCGGTGCATATTTCACCACACGGGACAATAAAAGGCAAACAGATTTCAGACTTCATCCTAAATTCATTGACTGGAACAACTGTAAGCCCAAGACCTTGAGACATTTTTCACCCTGATGCTTTCCGATCCACAGCGGTAAAAGGAAGTAGGTCGTGAATGGGGGGGTGGGCAGAATAGAAGAACAAAAGGGAAAATCACCAGGAACTCAGAGAGCTAACTGACTACTGTATCTCCTGTTTGTGTCAAACAGGATCAGTCAGTGATACACAGGATATTAGGAAATATAGACAAGTCAATGCACTGACAAATTATTAGCAATTAAATGCATTTTAATTACAGTGATAAATCATAGAACTAATAAATGTATCAGAGACATTAGTGTGTGTGTGTTTGATATTTGAGCCATTACAGTGATCTGATCCCAAGAGTGAGTGAGCATAGGGGACAAAGGTCTCATGGTGAAGTGCAGGCAAGAAGGGAAGAAAAAGAGAACAATAGACAGAGAGAGAGAGATAGATAGAGAGAGAGAGGGGTAGATAGAGAGTGAGAGAGAGAGAGAGAGAGAGAGAGAGAGAGAGAGAGAGAGAGAGAGAGAGAGAGAGAGAGAGAGAGAGAGAGAGAGAGAGAGAGAGAGAGAGAGAGAGAGAGAGAGAGAGAGAGAGAGAGAGAGAGAGAGAGAGAGAGAGAGAGAGAGAGAGAGAGAGAGAGAGAGAGAGAGAGAGAGAGAGCAGCAGCATGTAGGCTTTGGAGGAGGGGATGGTTTTAAAAAAACAACTTTGAAGAAACAATTTCCTTGCAATCCATCAGAGAGCCCACGTCGATCCCATTGATAAACTGCTAATTACAAAATCAATCGCTATGAATTTTCACAGCTGTCAGACAGAGGGGCTCCCGGGAGAGGAATCTCACAGAGACCTTGCTCAAACGTTCCGGACGCCCCCTCCCCACCCCGACACAAGGCCTCACTCCCTCCCCCGCCTTCCACACCTCACCTGCCCCACCCCCCAACAAAGCTCTGCCGTGTGAAAGCAAAGCCCACCATCAGCATTTTCATTTGTCAGCCTGACAAAAAAAGAGAAAGCACGCCCGTGGCCCAGCCAGGCATTGATCAGAGAGGGACAAGCCCTGCCTTCTCAAAAGCAGCCTGTCGATACGAGTGTACCGTCTTTGCATTGGAACAAACGAGACCCATCACTCCCTGATACTCATTCCATTCGACTTAACACATTTTATTGACAGGCCTTGTGCTCCTAATGAAATGCTAAATTTATCTCCCATGGCTGGCGTGCCCTGCAGCTACTGTTATGGAGATAGAGAGGGATGGATGGAGAAATATCACAATATGGAAGGTTTTCAATTAAAAGCTCAGTCCTCCCCTCCTTCCCTCTCTCTCTCACTCCAAACTAAAGGGTAAAGTCAACAACTCTGCTTTAAACCCTGACATTACATTTTGGTCATAGATATAGAAATGTAAACTTAACATATTAAATAAATGTATATTAATGTAATGGACAATATTAACAAATACAAATGATGAACAATTGTTATCACGAGTAAGATAATATTCCAAATACGAAATTTGAAGCAGTTTTCTGGATTTGTGCAATGTAAATAGAATTTTAGTTTTTAATTTTAAAAGAACCCCATAAGAAACACTAAAATAATTTTTGATGTGGTGGCAAAAGTGTTTTAAAAATTCAGAACAAATGTAATAGTTTGTTCATTTGAAACTAACACTTGCCCTAGATTTGATATATGAAAGTTTTTTGAGATTAATGAAATGTGTCCTAAAATGGATAAATACTGGATTTATTCATAAAATGACAATAAAAAGTTTTAAAAAGTCCCAGTTATTATTACTGACTACATGTGTATATTGCTTGTGATTACCCATTTTACAATATCCTATTGTCCATAAAATACTGAAAAATCATACTGTGATTTTCAAAACATATTTTTTGTTTGTTGCAAAAATACAATATCACCTTAAATTAGGAATTTTATATATATATTTTTTATGATTTTGTTATTTTTTGTACCTTTTTTAACTACATTAGGCAAGTCAGTTAAGAACAAATTCTTATTTACAATGATGGCCTACCAAAAGGCAAAAGGCCTCCTGCGGGGTCGTGGGCTGGGATTAAAAAAAGATATACTCGGACAAAACAAACATCCTGACAAAAGAGACACCATAACACCACATAAAGAGAGACCTAAGACAACAACACAGGATGGCAGAAACACATAACAACACAGCATGGTAGCAACACAACATGACAACATGGTAGCAACACAACATGGCAGCAGCACAGCATGGTAGCAGCACAAAACATGGTACAAACATTATTGGGCACAGACAACAGCACAAAGGGCAAGAAGGTAGAGACAACAATACATAACGCGAAGCAGTCACAACTGTCAGTAATAGTGCCATGATTGAGTCTTTGAATGAAGAGACGGGGATAAGACTGTCCAGTTTGAGTGTTTTTTGCAGCTCGTTCCAGTTGCTAGGTGCAGCGAACTGAAAAGAGGAGCGACCCAGGGATGTGTGTGCTTTGGGGACCTTTAACAGAATGTGACTGGCAGAACGGGTGTTGTATGTGGAGGATGAGGGCTGCAGTAGGTTTCTCAGATAGGAGGGAGTGAGGCCTAAGAGGGTTTTATAAAAAAGCATCAACCAGTGGGTCTTGCAACGGGGATACAGAGATGACAAGTTTACAGAGTATAGATTGCAGTGATGTGTCCTATAAGGAGCATTGGTGGTAAACCTGATGGCCAAATGGTAATGAACACCTGCCTATCTATAAATTACATCTCTGTAATCTAGCATGGGTAGGATGGTCATCTGAATTAGGGTTCGTTTGGCAGCTGGGGTGAAACAGGAGCGATTACGATAGAGGAAACAAAGTCTAGATTTAACCTCAGCCTGCAGCTTTGATATGTGCTGAGAGAAGGACAGTCTAACGTCTAGCCATACTCCCAAGTACTTGTATGAGATGACTACCTCAAGCTCTAAACCCTCAGAGGTAGTAATCACACCGGTGGGGAGAGGGGCATTCTTCTTACCAAACCACATGACCTTTGTTTTGGAGGTGTTCAGAACAAGTTTAATGGCAGAGAAAGCTTGTTGGACAATAAGAAAGCTTTGTTGTAGAGCGCATAATACAAAATCCGGGGAGGGGCCGCTGAGTATAAGACTGTATCCACATATAAATGGATGAGAGAGCTTCCTACTACCTAAGCTATGTTGTTGATTTAAATTGAGATGAGCATGGGGCCTAGGATTGAGCCTTGGGGTACTCCCTTGGTGACAGGCAGTAGCTGAGACAGCAGATGTTCTGACTTTATACACTGGCCTAGCAAACCAGGCCAAAGACACCTCAGAGACACCAATACTCCTTAGCCGGCCCACAAGAATGGAATGGTCTACCGTATCAAAAGCTTTGGCCAAGTCAATAAAAATAGCAGCACAACATTGCTTAGAATCAAGGGCAATGGTGACATCAATTAGGACCTTTAAGGTTGCAGAGACACATCCATAACCTGAGCGGAAACCAGATTGCATACCAGAGAGAATACTATAGACATCAAGAAAGCCAGTCAGTAGATTATTGACAAGTTTTTCCAACACTTTTGATAACAGAGCAAAATAGAAATTGGCCTATAATAGTTAGGATCAGCTTGATCTTGACCCTTTAAATAACGGACACTTTGTGGCTGCCTTCCAAGCAATGGGAACCTCCCCAGAGAAGAGGGACAGGTTAAAAAGGTTAGAGATAGGCTTGGAGATGATAGGGGCAGCAACCTTAAAGAAGAAAGGGTCTAAACCATCTGACCCAGATGTTTTTTTGACGTCAATTTTAAGGAGCTCCTTCAGCACATCGGAATCAGTGACCGCCTGCAGGGAGAAACTTTGTAGCGGGGCAGGGGGAAAGGAGGGAGGAGCAAAGGGGCTAGTCGCATTAGAAGGGGTGGGAGTTGAGGAAATGTTGGAAGGGCAAGGAGGCATGGCTGAGTCGAATAGGAATCCTGACTTAACGAAGTGGTGATTAAAGAGCTCCTTGTCAGTAACAACTAGAGATGCACGATATATCAGTGAACATATCAGAATTTGTATTAGCTACAAATGCCAACATCGGTATCGGCCCGATATCTAGTTTAACGCCAATGTTAAAAACCGATGTCAAAGCTACCGTGCATAACTATATAACGTAGGTACATGACGTAATAACGGCACGTAAAGTTTTGCGCTAAAACGTGCAACACAGCATTTCTATCCTAGCCCCACACAATGTCTGCTGTGTAGATCGAGCAGTCAACAAGTCAAGCAGTCATTTGAAAGAGTAAAGCAATTTCAGCGAGACAACTCAAAGGCGAAATCCATTAAAGCCAAGATAATGGAATTCATTACACTTGACAATCAACCGTTCTCTGTCGTGGGTGATGTTGGTTTTCAACGACTGGTCGAGTACCGGTACACACTACCAAGTGCTCTATTTTTCAGATGTTGCCCTACCGGAGTTACACAGTAATAGCGTCACGGCTATTAGCTTCACTACATACATACTATGGAACGCCGTTTGGGTGTTTGCGTGTCAAAAAATATACAGTAGCACTGTCAAAGCTGTACAAAAAAGTCTGCAAACAAGCAAACACCGGCCACGAACGATGTGTTTACAATACCGCGTTGGTAGCTAGTTTTAGCTTGGTACCTAGCTAGCACCAATACCTGAAAACAATGACCAGTATAAACTGCAGTCATTTTCATTATTCTTACAAATGATTTATGAATCCTTGTGAGTAAGTATTAGCTAGGTTGCCACTTGTTGTTCGCCTACTGAAATTGAACTTCAGTTCATGAAAATAAATAGCTAGCCAGCTACTTAACCCAGTTGCCCAAAGCTAACGTTATAAGCAGCCAGCTAGCGTCATCTAGCTGGTGATGCTCGACCGGACAGGGGTATGTGTTGTGAAGCTAGCCACAATAAGGATTAGGCACAATAGTGGAATATGTGGCTTGCTTTCAAAATAAAACTATGTCATTGACAGTGATGCAAATGAATACAAATAGTAGAATTATGCCTTACTTTTATTTTGAAGGCTAACAGCAAAGTCTACTGTTGTGGCTAATCCTTATTCTGGCTAGCTTCACATAGATGGGTCTGAGCACCATTAATCAAATAAGAACTCTTATAAATGAGGGTTATTTTAGATGATGACGCCTAGCTATATACAGTTGAAGTCAGAGGTTTACATACACCTTAGCCAAATACATTTAAACTCAGTTTTTCACAATTCCTGACATTTAATCCTCGTAAAAATTCCCTGTCTTAGGTCATTTAGGACCACTACTTTATTTTAAGAATGTGAAATGTCAGAATAGCAGTAGAGAGAAAGATTTATTTGAGCTTTTATTTCTTTCATCACATTCCCAGTGGGTCAGAAGTTTACATACACTCAATTAGTATTTGGTAGCATTGCCTTTAAATTGTTTAACTTGGGTCAAATGTTTTGGGTAGCCTTCCACAAGCTTCCCACAATAAGTTGGGTGAATTTTGGCCCATTCCTCCTGACAGAGCTGGTGTAACTGAGTCAGGTGTGTAGGCCTCCTTGCTCGCACACACTTTTTCAGTTCTGCCCACACATTTTCTATAGGATTGAGGTCAGGGCTTTGTGATGGCCACTCCAAAAACTTGACTTTGTTGTCCTTAAGCCATTTTGCCACAACTTTGGAAGTATGCTTGTGGTCATTGTCTATTTGGAAGACCCATTTGCGACCAAGCTTTAACTTCCTGACTGATGTCTTGAGATGTTGCTTCAATATATCCACATCATTTTCCTCCCTCATGATGCCATCTATTTTGTGAAGTGCACCAGTCCCTCCTGCAGCAAAGCACTCCCACAACATGATGCTGCCACCACCGTGCTTCACGGTTGGGATGGTGTTCTTCGGCTTGCGAGCGTCCCCCTTTTTCCTCCAAACATAACTATGGTCATTATGGCAAAACAGTTCTATTTTTGTTTCATCAGACCAGAGGACATTTCTCCAAAAAGTACGATCTTTGTCCCCATGTGCAGTTGCAAACCGTAGTCTGGCATTTTTATGGCGGTTTTGGAGCAGTGGCTTCTTCCTTGTTGAGCGGCCTTTCAGGTTATGTCGATATAGGACTCGTTTTACTGTGGATATAGATACTTTTGTACCTGTTTCCTCCAGCATCTTCACAAGGTCCTTTGCTGTTGTTCTGGGATTGATTTGCACTTTTTGCAGCAAAGTACGTTCATCTCTAGGAGACAGAATGCGTCTCCTTCCTGAACGGTATGACGGCTGCGTGGTCCCATGGTGTTTATACTTGCGTACTATTGTTTGTACAGATCAATGTGGTACCTTCAGGCGTTTGGAAATTGCTCCCAAGGATGAACCAGACTTGTGAAGGTCTACAATTCTTTTTTCTGATGTCTTGGCTGATTTCTTTTGATTTTCCCATGATGTCAAGCAAAGAGGCACTGAGTTTGAAGGTAGGCCTTGAAATGCATCCACAGGTACACCTCCAATTGACTCAAATGATGTCAATTAGCCTATCAGAAGCTTCTAAAGCCATGACATAATTTTCTGGAATTTTCCAAGCTGTTTAAAGGCACAGTCAACTTAGTGTATGTAAACTTCTGACCCACTGGAATTGTGATACAGTGAATTATAAGTTAAATAATCTGTCTGTAAAGAATTGTTGTAAAAATTACTTGTGTCATGCACAAAGTAGATGTCCTAACTGACTTGCCTAAACTAGAGTTTGTTAACAAGAAATTTGTGGAGTGGTTGAAAAACAAGTTTTAATGACTTCAACAGTACATCATCAACATTAAGGGACATGGGCAGCTGTGGGGAGGAGGGTTTATTCTCCAGGTCTTTCCAGAACTTCCTGGGGTTAGATCCACAGAGAGAGAACTGCTCCTTAAAGTAACTAACTTTGGCCTTCCGGATAGCCTGAGTGCACTTATTTCTCATTTGCCTGAACGAGATCCAGTCAGCCTGAGTATGCGTGTGCCGAGCCTTTCGGCAAATGCAATTCTTGAGGTGGAGTAATAACTCTGCCAGATCACGGTCAAACCAGGGGCTGAACCTGTTTTAATTCAAAATGTCTTTATTGGGGCGTGTTTGTGAACAATACCACTGAAAATATCAAAAAAGAAGGTCCAAGCATATTCGACAGAGAGGATCAAGCTGATTCTATACCAATTTACAGAGGCCAGGTCATGAAGGAAGGCTTGCTCATTAAATATTTTTAGCAAGCGTCTATGACAAATCAGTACAGGTCATTTCACTGAGCAGCCATTACGAACACAGGCTGTAAAACAGTGATCACTAAGGTCATTACAGAAAACCCCAGACTGATACCTATCAGGATTATTTGTGAGGATAACATCGAGGAGAGTAGCCTTTTCTGGGTGTTTGGAGTCATACCTTGTGGGATTGGTAATAATCTGAGAAAGATTTAGGGAGTCCCATTGCTTTAGGACTTGGTCAGGTGGTTTAAGCATGTCCCAGTTTAGGTCAACTAGCAGGACAAATTCAGACTTAGTGTAAGGGGCATTCATTGTTTACATGAATTGTTCTTTCAATATTGCATCAATTACAAATCCTTGTAAAGAATGTAATATCCAGATATTCACCTATCATCCCTGTTTGCCATTTTATTTACGCTCTATACTGAGGTGGTGTATATTGTCCTACCTGAGTTGGCGAGAGCGATGGCCTTGAGGGTAACAAACTCCTCCTTCTCCACCTTCAGCTTCTTGTACTTGCGAACGAGCTGCAGGATGGACACGTAGAGGTCGAGCAGGCCCGTGAGCCGCGAGTGTTCCTCGTCCATGATGTAGTCCTCTGCATACACCAGCTCGTCCTCGTAGGGCAGCGAGCGGAACACGATGCTCAGGATCAGGATCTCCATCCAGGCGCTCTGCAGTAGGCTCATCTGGTCTGCCAGGGACAGTGTGGAGAAGCCTGAGGAGACAGAAGAGAATAGTTACCTGCACTACAATGCACTGGCACTCATATAATTTTGTGTTTGTATGTGTGTGTGTGTGTGTGTGTGTGTTTTATTGTGTTTTTGTATGGGTGTGTGTGTGTGAAAGAGTGGGTGTTTCCAGCTCCTGCTTTGCCCTTAAGATGAAATAAAAAACAGTGAAAAATAATTGAATGGGCTCTTTATATTCACACTTTGTCAATAGATCAATGCAATTATCTCAAATAAAGGGTGAACTATTAAAAGAACATCAACAAGTTAACAACGCCACTCTGATTATTTTAATCAAAACACTGTGAAGCCGAAGATGTACTGTCCACTTTCAAGGTCTTTTCTCATGGACAGATCTGATCAGTAACCAAAACATGAGTTGTTGGTTTCACCCCGGCTGACTACACTACATGCCACAGCACATGTTAGCAGGAGAGGTGTTTCATTTTAAATGCACTGGAAGGTCCTCTCTGAAATGGGTGTCACAGCACTCCAGTGGGTTTTACTGTAAGTGAAGACAGTAAATCGGTGCAAAGGTCTTCGCGACACAAAGCCGTCTGGTCAGCCCTTGTTTCCTGTCACACTGCTATTGGTGGGATTAGCACTGAGACAGATTCTCATTGGAAGGGTCGAGGACGTGACACACACCCAGTGCCGCGCTGGGGGAGGTAATGAAAACATACACACAACACACACATGCACGCTCGCACACACGCACGCACACACACACAGCGAGGGGTCATGGGAGCCACCCTGCCCTAAAGGCCTGCTTAAAAAAAATAAGAAAATAATGATGTTTTATTGTCACCTACACCGGATAGGTGCAGAAATCCTGTCCCCGTTCCTGACAGCAGCTGGATGAGATGAAATTGTCTGGATCACTGCAATTTCCCCCTTTTAACATAGCAGCACACCTTGAAAAATCTGAATTTAAAAAGAAAATATATATATAGATATTATATAAAAAGAACAAAAATTCACAAAAGTAGTGCACTGGGCCTTTAATAGTCCTGTATTAGCGGACTGATATAGCCGATATACCCACCTACCCCCCCCCCCAAAATATATATATACTGATATACCCCCCCAAAACAAATCGCAGCACCCCCACACGTATGCCTTCAAACACACAGGATGCTACTGCTACCTCTACATATGGACAAAGAGACAACCATCCACACAGATTCTCTGAAGATGAGGTGAGGGAATTCAGACAAATTAAAAGGAGAAAGAGGATCTGGACAGAAGAGAGGAACAGATAGCCATCTCATCCCTTTTTCCCTTTACTACCCTTCAGTGGTCAATAAACTGGGCACATCCCCTCCTCCCCCACAATCCCTCCTGTCCTGGTCTAGCGGGCCCACGGCGCCCCATTCGGACAACATTTTAGCCCTCTCCGACGTCGCCTGATTAAAATGATTGCTTTTACAAGTTTACTGTTGCAATACTATCTTCTCCCAGGTGATTAAGAGGCGATAGATTACAGTATTGACCAGACCGCTCACCACACCTCCTCCAGATGTTTTCTCTTAAATAAAAATTATCTCATTGGGACAGAGTCACAGGGTGATTTTTTTTTATCTCCACAGCCCTGACACTGTGGTGGACACACACACACACGAGAGAGAGAGAGAGAGAGAGAGAGAGAGAGAGAGAGAGAGAGAGAGAGAGAGAGAGAGAGAGAGAGAGAGAGAGAGAGAGAGAGAGAGAGAGAGAGAGAGAGAGAGAGAGAGAGAGAGAGAGAGACTTTACCAAATCTGCTAGGAGCACATATGCATATCATTGTAGGAGGAAGCCACAAGTCCAGGTTAGTGCAGGTTCCTGTGCAACCACACCTCAAAATGCATTATAAATCCCTGTCTGCACTGGAGTAGGCGTACCTTGCCATTAGTGAGACAGAATCTGGACTGACCGCAAGGAAATTGTCACGCAAGTGTAGACAAGGTGCAGCCTGATTGCTGCGTCAGGTTGGCATTGCAATCACAGCCCAAGCTTTGTGCACACTTTTAATGCCAAGGGGGACTCAAGCGGAACAAACACCCTGCCCTCAATGTGACAGCACAGGGAAAGAACTTGTTCTAGATTTGTACGAGAGAATGCAGAATCCCTCTGTTATACCAGACACCTCTCAGCAATATGCACACACTGAACACAGCAGCCTGCAATTACGTTTGACGTTAAAAGTCCTTGAATTGAATCTGGTGTTGTGAGATGGAGAGGAGGTGTTTTCCCCCTGCTCTGTCTCTCTCTTCAGGGCCTAAATTATGGCTCCAAATGGAATCTCGTGTCGTTGCCTTGCCGTTTTCCACTCAATTTAATCGAGTAATGAAGTGACTTGCCGACTCCGCAGGTCACATGGCACTCTGGCCGCGGCGCTCCAAAGGCGGCCCGGTTAAGTGCCGTCGGAGTGGGTGATTTCCTCTAATGAAATATCAATATTTACATCTTCATTTCCACACCACTGCCTTGGTGGGATTTGACCAAACATGACACAATATTGACCAAATCTGAAAGACCTGTCTGTGTGGTTGAAGGCCCTTTTCCACTCGGCTGCTGAGTCCACTGGGTGAGTAAGCTAGCAGAGGGCAAGAAAGGCATTTCTGAGATCTTTATTTCTGATTTATTTTTGATTAAGGAAGCTTTCATATAGGGAATTGTAAAGTTATGAGAGAATCGTGCTTTAACATTATAACGTTTTAATTACATTACAATGTAGTATTTCTTTAATCCACTAAACACAAGGGTACTTCAACATACAGTTGGTTTTAGTGAATCATCTATGCTGTATCACAATTTAACCACAATGTACCTTCTCCTTACATGTGGACAAGAGGTCCCCAGGAGAAATGTCTCTCCCTGGGATTACAGATGGTGACAGACAGACATGTGGTGGCTGTGAACAGGGAACATGTTCTCTTCTCGCCTCTTGTCCAGACACTGAAGACCATGACTGATTTCAACAGTAGACTAATTCACTTCATGCCACAGCTGCGTTCTTACAAGGAGCCCTGTCCTTGGCTTGGCACAGTATAAAATCACACCAGTTTGTTGCTTGTGTTTATGGAGCTCAATAAACACGGCCACTTGAAATGGTTTCAACAACATTGACAAGCTTGGCCGGTCTCTCTAGCTGAAAAAGGCAAATCTAGAATAGGGTTTCACTGCCATATTTTGTATAAATCACATATGAGAGTCATAACACAGGAATAAATCTGTTTTCTTTGACAGATCATTTCCCTCAGCTTGTCCTGATCTGCTCCCTCACATTTGGCCTGACTTATCTATATTGAATTTGCATACTCAAACAATATCCCTGTCAAAACAGCCCTGTTACAGTCTCATTCCTCTGTCCTCTAAGCTCTCATCTGTTAATCCTATAGAGACGAACACATGTAGAAATATGTTTTGGTTTACCTTATGATTCTTAGCTTGTTATTGTGGATACTGTAACTGTAAAGAGCCAGTTGGGGGGGAGACAAAATCCCCAACCGACATATCTACGACATATCTCCGACATATCTCCGACATATCTACGACATATCTCCGACATATCTACGACATATCTCCGACATATCTACGGCATATCTACGACATATCTACGACATATCTCCGACATATCTCCGACATATCTACGACATATCTCCGACATATCTCCGACATATCTACGGCATATCTACGACATATCTCCGACATATCTACGACATATCTACGACATATCTCCGGCATATCTACGGCATATCTACGGCATATCTCCGACATATCTACGCCATATCTCCGACATATCTCCGACATATCTCCGACATATCTACGGCATATCTACGGCATATCTCTGACATATCTACGGCATATCTACGGCATATCTCCGACATATCTACGACATATCTCCGACATATCTACGACATATCTCCGGCATATCTACGGCATATCTACGGCATATCTCCGACATATCTACGGCATATCTACGGCATATCTCCGACATATCTACGACATATCTCCGACATATCTCCGGCATATCTACGGCATATCTACGGCATATCTCCGACATATCTCCGACATATCTACGGCATATCTCCGACATATCTACGGCATATCTCCGACATATCTACGGCATATCTCCGACATATCTCCGACATATCTACGGCATATCTACGGCATATCTCCGACATATCTCCGACATATCTCCGGCATATCTCCGACATATCTCCGACATATCTACGGCATATCTACGGCATATCTCCGACATATCTCCGACATATCTCCGGCATATCTCCGACATATCTACGACATATCTCCGACATATCTACGACATATCTACGGCAGACCAGGCAGGCCACCCCGCGCTGGCTGCCTCTGGGTCCACCACTCGTCAGATTAATCAGGGTGGCATTTCATCTGCCAGAGCAGAGGACGGCCCAAAATTAAATGCTGAAAATTTCTGTTGAGCGGGAGTTCATATTCTATTAATTTATTATTGTTTCCCTCTCCCAGAGGGCCATTAGTACGGGTCATAAAAAGAGATGTAATTACGAGGCATGGTGGCCCCCTCCAGCTGCAGCCCCCTCGTATTTCACCCTCAATCAAACTACTGAACAGACAGAGAGAGAGAGAGAGACAGAGAGAGAGAGGCATGGAGAGAGATGGGGATTGAGGGAGAGGGATGAAAGGAAAGAGGCAGAGGGAGGGAGGGTTGGGGAACGAGAGAGTGAGAGAGAGAGAGGAATGGATGGAAAGGAAGAGAGAGAAATATAGAGAGAGAGAGTAATTCTCGCTGGACAGGGGCTGATCTATCATGGCTAGCTATCAGAAGGACAAGCCAGCCCTGAATACTTTTGCCCAACAGCAATCTCACCTCAGGCAAGTCTAGTGCTCTCCACGCTCCAGTTTGACCAATACTAGCCCTAAAAATCACAGAGGTCCAGCTAGCTCATAAAAGCTTTTATTTCAGAAACAGTCTTTTAAAACATCCCCAAATCTACTACTTTTATTTCAGAGACAGATACATTCTTATTTAAATAATCTCAAAATGTTTATTACAAGAAGCTGTGCTGTTAATGATATGTCCTGATCAGTTATACATTGGTCTTAAGGTTGATAAAACTACATTTATTTGATACCAAACAGACTGGAGCAGAAGCAAAGCCATGTGGTCATTTTGATTCTAATGTGTGTGCAAGCCTGTGTGTGTATGTGTGTATCTATGTGAGTATTTGCGTCTGTGTGTGTGGCCATGTTAGTGGCCATGTGTGTTTGTGCACCAGTGTGTATTGGCGTGCTTGTGTGTGTGTGTGTGTGTGTGTGTGTGTGTGTGTGTGTGTGTGTGTGTGTGTGTGTGTGTGTGTGTGTGTGTGTGTGTGTGTGTGTGTGTGTGTGTGTGTGTGTGTGTGTGTGTGTGTGTGTGTGTGTAAGCTGCAGCTGACGGCAATGATTCTTCCTGAATTTACATGACAGCGCCAGGGGGACCCAATCAATAGCTGCTTGGTAATAAATTGCTGTGCTTGACATAAATAATTTACCCTGAACCTCGGCCACACGTTCAACACAGAGCTCAAGTCAGCCCGCTGCAAGCCTTCACTGGATACATATTGCCCCACACATCACACAAACTACCCTGTCATATATGATGTTACAAATACAATTCAGTACATCTTGAATTTCAGCAGTGGAAATCGGTTTGAAAAGTCACATATAGCTGGATGATAGATAATTAATTAATTCAATTCTGTTTTGCAGGTTAAAACTATGACTAAACGGTTCAGTGCTCTCACTTTTCTGAAGCGCCAGCTATCTCTACTTCTAAGATGATAACCAGACCATTATCCCATTGTAAGTAGCTGGGAATGGGTGATTTGACCAGCGGCCTGTGAACGTTATGAGGTTGTATAACGTTAAATACAGTAATCCCCTTGTCTTAATCTGCACCCCCTGACCCTGTGACCCCGGCTCGGGAGTATTTAGCCGTCCCAAGGGTCCCACAGCCCTCGTTTGGCATTATATATCTCTGTTTAGCCCAAAGACCAGGAGGAATCTGACTTTAATCATTCACATAATTACACATCATTTATCTCTGCTGCCAACCAGCAACACGGCTTAATGAGGGACGGACAGCTAGAGCCTAGCTGATAATGTCTAAAGGCACATCATCAGCTCTCTGAAGGACTTCCTCACTGCAAATTACTAATACTATTTATACCCTGCTGATGTTAATGATGTATATCAAAATATAAAATGCATTTGATGCTCGGTTTGCTGGTAACTACTCATATAAACTGGTGACATTTTGTAGCATGGTAACAAAACAAAGGAATCCCCCTTCTCTGTTCCTGGTAGATGTCCCTTTCCTACCTTTAAACACCCCTGCCTGCCTCCCTGCCTCTCTCCCTGCCTCTCTCTCTGCCTGCTTCTCTCCCTGCCTGCTTCTCTCCCTGCCTCTCTCCCTGCTTCTCTCCCTGCCTGCCTCCGTGCCTCGCTCCCTGCCTATCTGCCTCTCTCTCCCTCCCTGTCTCTCTACCTGCCTGCCTCACTCCCTGCTTCTCTCCCTGCCTTCCTCCCTGCCTCTCTCCCTGCCTGCATCCCTGTCTCTCTCCCTGCCTCTCGCCCTGCCTCTCTACCTGCCTGCCTCCCTGCCTCCCTCCCCGCTTCTCTACCTGCCTCTTTTCTTCCTCTCTCCTTCCTCTCTCCTTCCTCTCTCCCTGCCTGCCTCCCTGCCTCACTCCCTGCCTCTTTCCTTCCTCTCTCCTTCCTCTCTCCCTGCCTCCCTCTCTCTCTCCCTCCCTGCCTCACTCCCTGCTTCTCTCCCTGCCTTCCTCCCTGCCTGCCTCCCTGCCTCTCTCCCTGCCTGCATCCCTGCCTCTCTCCCTGCCTCTCTCCCTGCCTGCCTCCCTGCCTCACTCCCTGCTTCTCTCCCTGCCTCTTTCCTTCCTCTCTCCTTCCTCTCTCCTTCCTCTCTCCCTGCCTGCCTCCCTGCCTCACTCCCTGCCTCACTCCCTGCCTCTTTCCTTCCTCTCTCCTTCCTCTCTCCTTCCTCTCTCCCTGCCTGCATCCCTGTCTCTCTCCCTGCCTCTTTCCTTCATCTCTCCTTCCTCTCTCCCTGCCTGCCTCCCTGCCTCACTCCCTGCTTCTCTCCCTGCCTCTTTCCTTCCTCTCTCCTTCCTCTCTCCCTGCCTGCCTCCCTGCCTCACTCCCTGCCTCTTTCCTTCCTCTCTCCTTCCTCTCTCCTTCCTCTCTCCTTCCCCTCTCCTTCCTCTCTCACTGTCTCCTTCTCTGCCTGGACTTATCTGATACACCCCCATCTCAATCTCCCAGCCCCCTCTGCATGGTGCTCCCTCGCCTGCCTGTCTGACTGGGTTCAGGCCTCAGCATCCACCTGATTGCTCAATCTATCTTTATCTGGTGTGTTGAAGCCTACGTCAGAGGGTAAATTGAATATACTAAGAGCTGTCTGTTGGTGTCTATATTTAATAAAGTACACTGATGAGGTGCTGATGTATTGCCCGGCAGTATTCACACTCTATTACAAGAAGATTACGCAGCTTGAGTAGGATCAGCCTGGCAACACAGTAAGTAGATTTCACAATTTAATGGCAAAGCAACACAAAAAAAGGGGGCTGTGGGGAGGAGGGGTGTGGGGGAGGAGAGGGGGTGGGAGTGTGTAGGGAGCTCACACATACCAGAGGCGTGATATCTCCTAAACATCACTGCCTTGTTCCCCGCTAACAACTAAACATAAGCTACATGACCAATGGAGTCTGTATACTGAGCTAACAGGCTGGAATTGAATCAAGAAGATTTGATTGATAATCCCCAAAGACCATTAATAAATAAGAACAAGAACCAGGCCAATTCATTAGGCTGTTTGGGTGTAACTGCAAAGCAAAAATCTACAACTGCATTTGGTAAAAGACAATTGTCATTCTGGGTTTTGTCTTAAACTGAACAATTTTGAAAAATATCATTATTCCATGAAATGTCTTACAAAATGTATAATACTAGGATATGGAGTGTGTTCTACATTCCTATTGAAACATGCAAAAAGACAATGAACCCAACCAGGTTTAGGTCTGTGGACTAGACACAAACCGCAAGAGGAGACCATCCAGCACTCAGTGAACCCACAGAATCACTCCACAGAATTCCCATCAGAAAACATTCCAACCCTGGAAACAGCAGGTGACAAACGTCTGCCTCTAACAACGAAACCCTCCTGCACAAGTGGCATGCATGGCAGATTCCACATGGTTCACACTGTTCCTGGATTAGGGGCTGGGGGTAGTTTTGGAGGGGTTCAGCAGTGCCCCCCCCCCCCCCCCCCCCCCCGCGACCATCACCACTCTAAAGGAGGGAAATATGTTAAGGAGACACAGAGGTCATAGCCATGTGGAGACCAGGCAGCCCAATTCTGATCTTTTTATCACTGATCAGATCAGCTCTGAAAAAAATCTGACTTGAAAAGATCTGATGTGATTGGTCAAAAAAAACAATTAGTGGAGAAAAAAAAGAGAATTGGGCTGCATAAGTTCCTCCTAAACCACTTGGACACAGGGAAATGCAGCTTGGGGAAGGGGGGAGGGGGCACCTTAGGAGCAAGTCATCACTCATTGTCCCCAAACACTGGCCTTAATGACCGTGATCCAGCCCCAGTCCCCGTCAGCCCACCGCCATATTTGCCTACTCCCTCCCTCTACTGCTGCTGGCTATATCTGGAGCAGAGACGCTGGCATCCACAGCCTCATAATGATCACTAATTAATCAGTAACAGATTTAAAGTAAAGGCTGTCATTAGAGGACCGGGCCCTCAGAGCTGATAACAGCAAACTGGGCCAGGCATCTGCAACACCAACTTGCTTCCTGATAGGTCAACTCAGTCTACTGACAGTACACTGACTACAGTGTGAGAACTATTGACTAACAATTATTAAGTCTATCTACGCATTGTGTTAGTCAAATCCTGTGGTTGAGATCCTCAGTGTGGCTACAGTATAACTGTACAATTCTACTGTAGTATGTTAATTGAAGTGTATTTCTAGACCATACATTAGAGAGATAACCCACCAAATTGATATGGGATCTTGTGAGAGAATGATACCGTTCACGGAAGCTAATAGTACCGCTTTGCTGTTCCTCAATCACCCTCCAATTAGACTAGGTTAGCTCTACAATTACAGCACTTTTAAAACACCTTTTCAAATGTTAGCCGAGAAAAGGGGCAATGAAAAATCAATTGGGAGAACTTAAGTGCCAATCTTCTTGACGTGTAAATGGTTACCTTTGGACTTTGGTCATTGCCCATCTGTCAATGTCCTAATCAATGTGGCCCACTTCATAATGAACTGTTAATCTTTTTAATTCCATTGCCAAAGGCCAAAAAATCTATCAAAATGCAATCAGCAGTTTTCTCCCTCTCTTTTCCTCCCAGAGAGAGTGGATGGGGAGAAAAATATGGTTCTCTGTGCCCTGTGTCTGTGCTAGACTGCCCTGGGGTGCCATTGGTGCATGGAGTCTCGGTCAGCCAGTGAACCATCTCTGATCAGGTTCAGCCATGTACAACTCAATTATGCAGCCATTTCATGGCTGGTGTAGAGGGAATGACCTAATACAGAGCTCACCAAGGGGAAAACAGGGGAGCTTTGGAGTTACAGTTTCAGTCTCCCTTTTCATTCTAATTTGACAACTTTATGGCACATTTTGGGGTAGTCAAAAAATCATAAAGGTTGTACATTACATCATAGTACTGACACTGTGTTTTACTCATGATTTAAAAACAAAATGGATTTAGACTCTGTAATTGAAATGTGTAACTCCTGAATGCAATAAGTTGTTGTTGTTGTTGAATCCAGTAGTCAGGTAAATATAAACAATCGGTAAGAGATAAAAGTGGGTGTGAGTGCATGCGTGTGTGTGCATGTGTGTGTGTGCGTGTGTACACAGGCAGATCAGAATAATCTACTTAGGTTTAATCATCTCGCTGCAGCTTGTGCAGTACTCCAGTAGTACTATGCAAAGCCAAGCATTTCCACACATTTAGAAATGTCAGACAGTCTGCCTTCCAGTTGGGTTTTGGGTTAAACAATCATTATGGAGTCATTCAGAATGATGGGCTTGTTGTCAGACCAGACATGGCAAATCCAATTAAGATTAGTCAACTATCCACTGTACAATGCAGGTTACGATAATTGTATTAACGCAGCACTTAAAAGCTTTGACATACAAAGCACGGTATTTAGCGTGCCGTATTTACTGTCCTGTATGTCAACACAGGGAGGCAAGGGCCCTGACAACCTTACAGTTGACAATAGAGTTTAGCCTACCGGTAATCAAACTGATTCAACTCATCCTCATGTACTTTTATAGTTATTCAATTTGAACAGAATTCTATAATATTATCTGTAATAATACTACACCCCTGTAGATTGCCAGAGGGGAACGGTAGTGTTTTCTCTGTATATTCTAGCCAGAGGTAGTGTACCTGGCTGGCTTGTTTGGGCCAGGTAGATGGAAGGGACTGTGCTATTGGGTCAGTGTGATCCAGTCCTGGGTAAGCTCCTTGGCTAAACTCTCCTCCTGCTGACAATGCACTGCTGACAATAGGCTGTACCGAACAGTTTGGATGAGAAAGGGCTAATCTCCTTAATAGATCTGTAGCTGACTACTACACCTCTTCTCTTCTGATAAATACTCGAACACCTGTCTGTCCAGGTACAGTACAGTTCTCACTACTACATGTCCTGCACGCAAGGTGAGAACCAGGAGAGGCCCAGCTTAAACTACAGCAGGGCATCTGCAGCTGCTGTCAGCTCAGACACACGTCTGGTATGCTGATGAGAAGACGAGGGCACAGAGAGGCTGCATAACAGAGGCTGCATAACAGAGGCTGCATATCAGAGGCTACACTGAGGGACACAGTCATTTAGTGTGTTACCTCACAATATCTAGCATGCTATAATGTTCTAGAGTTATGAGGGTCAACCTCAAGATCAGCCAGAATCTGCTCTGGTTGCAAAAAGAGTCACTAAGCAATGTGTTGACTGTCAGAATCAGGAGAAAACTCTAGAAGGGAGCAGAATCTCTGCTGACATAGAATGTGGCATCCTTAATTCAACAGCATCTCATAACCTAACACCTTGTCTATCACACTGCCTATGGAGTAGAGAAACATGATTATGCTTATCAATAATTAAATTGAAGTGTGTGTGTGTGTGTGTGTGCGTGTGTGTGTTTGTGTGTGTGTGTGTGTGTGTGTGTGTGTGTGAGTGATCAGTCTTGTTTCAGAGGGAGGGTCCTGTGGTTATGGTATATATTGACACCAGGGCTACAGCCCCTCCCCAATCAGAGTAGGGATTTTAGCTGGACTCTATTGATTTGATTATTTTAAAACTGTCTCCATTTTGGCCCTATCTCCATGCTAGCTTCTGACATGAATTATCTGCATTTGTATGCATATTTGTGAGACTGTGCAAGCATACGTGTGTGTGTGTGTGTGTGTGTGTGTGTGTGTGTGTGTGTGTGTGTGTGTGTGTGTGTGTGTGTGTGTGTGTGTGTGTGTGTGTGTGTGTGTGTGTGTGTGTGTGTGTGTGTGTGTGTGTGTGTGTGTGTGTGTGTGTGTGTGTGTGTGTGTGTGTGTGCGTGTGTGCGTGCGTGCGTGCACCCACTGGGAGCAAAGGGAGGGACATGGATTATAAAGGATAGGGGGATCATTAGAGTACCTAAGTGTTTTACTACTCTGAATGGAACTGACCAGGACTAATCGCGACGTCAGATTGTACTGGTCAAAATGAATGGCTGGTCCTGTATCTAAACTGCTATCATGTGTTGGTTTTAAAACTACACAGTATGTGATCATGAGGTAATGGTGTTATGTACTGAATGTAAACCTGCTCTTTCCATGACCCAGTCTGACCAGGTGATCCCAGGTCAAAGCTATGATCCCTTATTGATGTCACCTGTTAAATCCACTTCAATCAGTGTAGATGAAGGGGAGGAGACAGGTTAAAGAAATCCTTGAGACAATTGAGACATGGATTGCGTATGTGAGACATGGATTGCGTATGTGAGACATGGATTGTGTATGTGTGCCATTCAGGGTCAATGGGCAGGACAAAAGATTGAAGTGCCTTTGAACGGGGTATGGTAGTAGGTGACAGATGCACCGGTTTGATTGTGTCAAGAACTGCAATGCTGCTGGGTTTTTCACGCTCAACAGTTTCCCGTGTGTATCAAGAATGGTCCACCACCCAAAGGACACTCACACAACTTGACACAACTGTGGGAAGCATCGGAATCAACATGGGCCAGCATCCCTATGGAACGCTTTCGACACCTTGTAGAGTCCATGCCCTGACGAATTCAGGCTGTTCTGAATGCAAAAGGGGATGCAAGTCAATATTAGGAAGGTGCCCTTAATGTTTTGTGTATATCGGTCTATGGTGTTCAGTTAGTGCAGTGGCTGTAGATGGGTGGGCATACCTGGGATATGCTTGGCCCAGCCAATGATGACCACCAGCTCCCGGTCAGCCAGGTCACACAGTGTGGTCAGGGCCTTGATGTCACTCTCAGGCATGGTGGGGTCAGGCATTGCGTAGATCTTCTCTGGCTCAGCCACCAGAAGGTGGGACACTATCTTTGTGACTGAGGAGGAAGCAGAGGTGGTCAAAACAATAGTCAAAGGTCACATTAGTGTGATGCACAAACAGGTACTGTACTCTTAGATACACACAGTACTTACATGGGAGAACACATAAGTACAATTATGACGTGTTCTACATTCAACATTATGTGAGATGGTGTTACTGGGACTGCTATCTCTAAGAACCCAGTCACTGTTTAATATCGGTCATCCGCTCTGTGACCTGTCATAACTCAGCTCTGTCCAGAACAATGCCTGTCTGGCCTATATTCTCTAGTGCTGCTCTCCCATGGAAATACACCTATACAGACAACGGAGAGTCTGGTCTGAATAAAATGAATGCTTCAACTGAATGTGGACTGGGAGAAGGCTTTGGGGAGGGGTTGGGCAGTGGGGAGGGGTTGGGCAGTGGGGAGGGGTTGGGCAGTGGGGAGGGGTTGGGCTGTGGGGAGGGGTTGGGCATTGGGGAGGGGTTGGGCTGTGGGGAGGGGTTGGGCAGTGGGGAGGGGTTGGGCTGTGGGGAGGGGTTGGGCTGTGGGGAGGGGTTGGGCTGTGGGGAGGGGTTGGGCTGTGGGGAGGGGTTGGGCTGTGGGGAGGGGTTGGGCTGTGGGGAGGGGTTGGGCAGTGAGTTGACAAGGCTGTACTCACGGGTTTTTTTGGCAGGAGGGGGGAGGGTGAGGCCCAGGTATGCTGTGCTCTCTGCATCCATCCTCCTCTTGTACTTCTGTCGTCCCCCTCGCACACGGTCCAGACGCACACCTGACACATGACAAGAAGCAAGGAGACCTTTGAGTAGGAAATACAATTTCACCAATCTGACAAATAAAATGAATGAATCAATTCTACAACATAGAATGTTTATAATGAAAACACAACAATTATGAAACCATTTAACGCAGGGTAAAGAAGTCCCACAATTAGTAAATTGTTATTGGTAGAGAGTAACACTATAATAACAAACAAATATTCAAGTCTAATTGCCCCTCACACACTCAGATACCCTCTCTCAGATTGTTTTACATGATCAGTATCAAAAGTATTCCTCTTGTTATATGAGGAAGCATGAAAACTAGAAACTTGACCAAGCTAAGGTGTGAGTGTCTGTCCAGAGGAAGGGCTCTGTTCTGTTGTCTGCATGGTCAAAGTACAGTACAGGGAGTGTCAGAGAGACTGCCGGCTGGCGCTGCGTTCCCATATGTGGTCCATGCCTGGCTGGTCTACTGTGACACTGCCGAGCCTGAAGGAGCTCTAAACATATGAATATTTAACGCAGGGTCAATGATCTCACAGACTGGCCCTCTAATTATTTGGCTTTTTGTGTGAGGCAGACGGAATACTAATGAGCAACCAGGCTGGTACCTGTGAGCTCAGCTGTCAACGGGCCTCTGCATCTAGCCATGTAGCTACTGTAGGAGGAGTGAATCCAAGGTGTGGTGTCGAGTCACATGACTTGATGTGGTGACTTGAGACCCGACTTGATAGAAAATGAAATAACTTGAGACTTGATTTGGACTTGGTACCTCAAGACTCGGGACTTGACTGACTTGAGATGGGTGACTTAAATATCTGGCCAGGTTTTGTAACGTTTTGTTACTCATTTTGTGGCACAGTGTCTTCATTGCTACAAAATGATCCAGAGGCAGTATTGCATTTGCAAACAAATGCTAGTGAAATGCACACTCAGCCCTCTGATTGGACCAGCAAACTGTCAGTCAACACAGGTTGGGTGAGCTAGTGCAGTGAGAAGGCTTTGGGGGGGTTACGAGTGTGTAGCTGAATGAGATATAAAATGTTATACATATTCTAATTGGCTACATATAGCCTACTGTTTGTATTTTATAATTTTTTAAATAAAAATAATAATATATATTTCACCTTTATTTAACCAGCTAGGCTAGTTGAGAACAAGTTCTCATTTACAACTGTGACCTGGCCAAGATAAAGCAAAGCAGTGCGACACAAACAACAACACAGAGTTACATATGGAATAAACAAGCGTACTGTCACGTTCCTGACCTGTTTTCTCTTGTTTTGTATGTGTTTATTGGTCAGGGCGTGAGCGGGGTGGGCATTTCTATGTGTTGTGTTTCTATGTTGGGTTAAAGGGTTGCCTGGTATGGCTCTCAATTAGAGGCAGGTGTTTGGCATTTCCTCTGATTGAGAGTCATATTAAGGTAGGTTGTTCTCAATGTTTGTTTGTGGGTGATTGTCTCCTGTGTCTTTCGTGTCTGTGTATGTGCACCACACGGGACTGTCTTGGCTGTTCGTTCGTTTGATGTAGTCTGTTACCTGTCTCTGTGTTTGTGTTCTGCACCAGATAGGTCTGTATCGGTTTTGCACGTTTGTTATTTTGTAAGTTGTTTGTAGTGTTCACTTGTTCTTATAAATTAAACATGTTGAGCACTGGCTACGCTGCATTTTGGTCCTCTCCTTCACCCCAGGAAGAAAACCTTTACAGAACCACCCACCTTAATATGACTCTCAATCAGAGGAAATGCCAAACACCTGCCTCTAATTGAGAGCCATACCAGGCAACCCTTTAACCCAACATAGAAACACAACACATAGAAATGCCCACCCCGCTCACGCCCTGACCAATAAACACATACAAAACAAGAGAAAACAGGTCAGGAACGTGACACGTACAGTCAATAACACAATAGAAAAAAAGAAAGTCTATATACAGTGTGTGCAAATGGCGTGAGGAGGTAAGGCAATAAATTGGCCATAATAGCGAAGTAATTACAATTTAGCAAATTAACACTGGAGTGATAGATGAGCAGATGGTGATGTGCAAGTAGAAATACTGGTGTGCAAAAGAGCAGAAAAGTAAATAAAACCAATATGGGGATGAGGTAGGTAGATTGGGTGGGCTATTTACAGATGGGCTATATTTCCACCTTTGCTTATTCGATCTGGTCACTAACAGGCCTACGGCAGAGCACCACATTTTTGTTTAGAAAACATCTAATCTGTGTTTAAGAACCCAAAAGTTTTAGTCTTGACTGTTGACCAATGACCAGTCATCAGCATTGGCGCGCAGCGGCGGGTGCACATATACAGATTAGTGACCTGAAAGCTCTTCTCCAATTTTCTCCGGTTTTGCCTGGCAAAAACACAGTAGCCAACTTATGTTAATATGATATTTTTCAAAACAATAGGCTACCTTGGGATTTCATTGATCATTTCCATAGTTCAGATAGGCCTAGATTGGGTGGGTATAATTACGTACCTCAGCGGTACTGCACATGTCTAAAGATGTAACATCACACGACCTTCACCATTTATGGGATGAAATTGCATGTGTGTCCGGGGGGAGGGGTCGAAAGCTTTGAACCACGCCATTTTGGTGGTCGCAGCGCAGAATGTTTGAAAATCACAGCGCAAATGTGAAATTGCAGGGAGAGAGGATTACCATAAATTAATATGCAGCTCCAAAAATTGTTTGGTGTTCTAGAATCTGAACCGTCTACTTTGCAAGCTCACCAGCAATGGGGCATCAAGCAACAATTTGTGACTGGACTTGACTTGCTCTTAGAATGCACGATTTCGATCCATTCCACTGTATTTGCTGCTCGACTTGAGACTTGGACCTTGTGACTTGAGACTTGCTTGTGACTTGGTCCAACCTCTGGAGTGAATCCACAACCCCATACATACACTGTCTGGCTGTGTACAGGAACAGTGCTATAGACACCCTGTGTTATTACACAGACAGATAGATAGAGGGTAGCTTTCCAATAAAACCTCCTTATTTCACCCCTCTTTCACGGGACAGGAGTGAGGCCTTATCACTCTCTGCCACTCATAGGGGACCAGGTCCTGCACTGATACTGTAAATGTCACCAACCTCATCATAACATCAGTTATTATCTCATTATTTGATAAGAATGTTTCCATTTGCATTGTCCTTTCTATTCTATTACTTTTCCACATAGTTAAAATATTTCATCTGTAGTGTTCTATTTATTTGATACAGCACGGTGTATGATGATTTGATTTAATAGTGTGCGAAACATTTATGTATATTGTGCAATACCCTATGCGGCCCCACAGGAACACTGTCCTTCACACAGCTGAGTGTGCCTGATGTATCTTAACCCTGTATAGCAAATACCTATCCATTTATTCATTATGTATAACCTAAACCCTCTAAACAAATGGATGCTAAACTAGATTTGAGAGCACCTCCGATCAGAGGTATTATCCAGTATGTATGGCCTAGCTGGTGGAGGAGAAGGAGGAGGAGAGGGAGGGGGAGGGGTTAATTTGTCAGCGCACCAAGTCCCCTCTGCTAAAATCACTTGCAGGGAGAGCACTTGCTTGATGATTTCATCACTTTATAACTGTAAAGATGGTGTCAGAGCTGGGCATTGTGTGGCCACTGCAAATGAGGCTAATACAATTTCCTCTCAGTCTGTACTCTCGTGGAGGATGGGTTTGGATGTCCCTATGTTCGCTGATTAGAGGTCGATACAGGGAACAGACAGTGGGGGTGTTTGGGGAGAAAAAAAGGAGATGACGTAGTATGTAAAGAATAGCCTTCATTCCATAGAAAGGGCTGAAACAATGGATTACGAAAGCAGTAATTTTCAATTTCACCCCATCCACTGACAGAGCTGTACCCCCTTCTCCCCAAGCTAGACTGTATGCATGGGTGGCTGCAGCAAACAGTGTTATCTTGTAGGAGTAGAATAAGGACATTTTATTCTACTTATATAAATTATTTGATTCCCTAGAAACACAAATCTGATTAGGATTGTCTTTCAATTTCCTGACTGACAACCCACTAACCTAATTACCCACAATTCCCAGCAGAGACCCATCATTCGCAGCAAAGCACTACTTCCTTATTTCGCAATTTACATCCTTCACATGTAGCATGTAAAGAAAGTGTCAAGAAATATTTGACCAGTAAATCTATTCAGGGATGAGGCCTTGAGTATGAACTCATGACAAAACGGACTCCGATATCACCAAGTCAGTGCTTGCTAGGTTTAAGTGCTTAGGAGCGTTCCGATTCAGTTTCTGCTGGTGGTACTATAGGAGTGGAAAATTCCTAACGCTGATAACTGTGATGTCACCACATTCTACGGTTTCTCTGGGCTCTCATGAGGAGCTCAGATACAGCCAGGTGGTATGGATGTACCCCATGAGCTGTCCCGTGGTGTTGGGCTGGGCTGGCTGGCTGGCTGGGCTGGGCTGGGCTGGGCTGGGCTGGGCTGGGCTGGCTGGCCTGGCTGGGCTGGACTGGCTGGGCTGGACTGGCTGGGGTGGCTGGGCTGGGCTGACTGGCCTGGCTGGGCTGGGCTGGCTGGACTGGCTGGGCTGGCTGGGCTGGGATGGGATGGCTAGGCTGGGCTGGCTGGGCTGTTAGTCATGTGGCTGTGTATGTCAGCCAGCATAAAGCCACGGTGACGAGGAGTCCGAGGTACATGGGTGCCTCTTTTAATTAGAACAGTCCCGGCCATAATTAACAGATGCTGACAGGAATTAAAGCTTGGCACTAACCTGTCTCATTTTACAGTCAAACAGGGCCATACAGGGAGGAAGGGAGGACGGCTGGAGACAGTGAGACGAAGAGCAAGGGCGTGCGAGAGAGAGAGAAAGAAGTAGAGCAGTTCATTCCATGTGTCTGACTCCTCTTGAAGAAACTCCCATAGACCATTGCCAAGCCCACTTCGGTGAGCCATGGACCAAGCTTTGGATTGTTTGTTTGTGGCCAGTGTGTCTGTATTATATGAGAATGTGTCTGTGTGAATGTGTCTGTGTGAATGTGAATGTGTCTGTGTGAATGTGTCTGTGTCTGTGTGACTGTGAATGTGAATGTGTGTGTGTGACTGTGAATGTGTCTGTGTGAATGTGTCTGTGTGACTGTGAATGTGAATGTGTGTGTGTGTGAATGTGTGTCTGTGAATGTGAATGTGTCTGTGTGAGTGTGTCTGTGTGACTGGGAATGTGAATGTGTGTGTGTGAATGTGTCTGTGTGACTGTGAATGTGTGTGTGTGAATGTGTCTGTGTGACTGTGAATGTGTGTGTGTGAATGTGAATGTGTGTGTAAAAAGGGGTGAGTCCTGCCTCATCACCAGACACCACTGTGTTTTACGGCCGGCACCATCACCCGGTGGATGGGTAAAGGGAGGGCGGTAGTGTGCGGTGAGCTCGGATGTCAGCTCTTCAAAGCAGGATGCAGGGTAGAGGGCTTCTGGCCAAGGCGGTTGGCATTTGCACACGGATTAGCGGCGGGCTAGGGGCGGGGGCTGGGGCCAGCTGACCCAGGGCTCCTCTTTCTCTCCAAAAACAATAATAATCCCCCTCAGAGCACACTCCTACAAAAGGGCCTGTCTTCACTCACTTTGTGTGGCCGGCCGAGGCAGGGGCCCTTATTTTGAGCCCCTCACCTGTTCTGGGTGTCTCTCCCTGGGGAAAGTGTCAGGATGTCTGGGATGGTTGGCAGTGCCAAGGGGGGCTTAACCGGACCCTATTTTAGCTGGGAAAATCAGACGGCCACATGGCAAGGCACGGTGAACTGAACTCTGCCTTTCAAGACAGCCGCCCCGCTAAACCACCGTCAGCACTATTTTAAAGGGCCCCTGTTGCCAGCTTTGCATGCTTGTAACGTGTTGCAGCATTTTTTACCGCGAGTGGTGATGAGCGAGGGCAGCGGAAAAATGGTCACACATTGTCCCCCCATCCCTATCTGCTGATTGGCCCCCCAGTCTGCTGACCCCGAGGCCTACGTACGCTCTCACCACATGCTCCATCCACCTGCCCGTAGCGTGGTGGAGCCACCATACCACCTTGCAGTAACATCATGCTGGCTTCACTCCCCACTCAAGATGCAGGCTCTATTTGAAGGCCAAGTCACACTACGTGGAAAAACATTGGTCTGTTTGAAATCTCATTGCATGTTCATTCTTTGACTAGGTTCTAATGGAACCAAACAATTGATTCCCCATCTCCACACAGTGGCTGTCAGTGTCTTACTAATGTGTTGGCTTGAATCCACGTGTGGCTCGATATGTCTGGTATTGTGATGTTTATATGTGAGTGTAGTGTGGCGTGTGTGTACAGAATGTTCGTGTGAGGATAACAGGAGTGCTATAACGGGATGTGGTTGTTCTACCGTGTTTCTGTCGTATAATAAGAGTGATATACAGGGAGGTACACTGAGTATCAGCCCCTCCCCTCTCCTTTAAAACACATGTTCATGTCTGTTGTAATGCTCTCACCTGTCAGCCCAGGGAACATAACAGGATCGTAGCCTATTACAGAGAGGTAACAGATTGCATACTGTAGTGTGTGTGGTAGGGCAGAGGGCATCTGCCACTGACTGATGTCAATGTAATCTCTCAATAGTATCTGTTCCTCTTTCTCTCTCTCTCTCAGCTCTGATCCCGCTCCATTGATCAGAGGAGAAACCTGTAGCCCCTGACATTTGATTCTTCTATTGATCACTTCCTCTTTTATACAGTCGGGGGAAAGTAGAGCGATTCAACTCAAGTCTCTGGCAGATCCCCTTTAAGCGGACTGCTGATCTTTGGAGATCACTTCCCTTACACTTCCCTTAAGACGTCTACAGAGATAAACTGGAGCCTTTTCCAATGGACCAAATACATGCACTAATTCTTTACCATGTACTCGCTTAATCAGTAGGGGAGGTAAAACCTTGAAATGCCTTGCGTTTCAAAGATATCAAGTAATAACTTTAACATGGGCACTGAGGCCCAATACATCACTGGGGCCAAGCTTCCTGCCATCCAGGACCTATATACTAGGCGGTGCCAGAGGAAGGCCCAAAAAAAATTCAAAGTCTCCAGTCACCCAAGTCATAGACTGTTCTCTCTGCTACCGTACGGCAAGCCGTACCAGAGCACCAAGTCTAGGTCCAAAAGGCTCCTTAACAGCTTCTACCCCCAAGCCATAAGACTGCTGAACAGCTAATCAAATGGTCATCCGCACTATTTACATTGACCCCCACCCTCCTTTGTTTTTACACTGCTGCTACTCGCTGCTTATTATCTATGCATAGTCACTTTACCCCTACTTACGTGTACAAATTACCTCGACTAACCTGTACCCCCCGCACATTGACTCGGTACCGGTACCACCTGCATATAGCCTGGTTATTGTTATGTAATTTTATTGTGTTACTTTTAATTTAATTTTTTACTTTAGTTTATTTAGTAAATATTTTCTTAACTCTATTTCTTGAACTGCGTTGCTGGTTAGGGGCTTGTAAGTAAGCATTTCACAGTAAGGTTAACACTTGTTGTATTCGGTGCATGTTACAAATGCATTTTGATTTGATTTTAGGGAAAATTCCATTGCATTTCCAAGATCTCCCTGAATGTCTAGAAATTCAGTCGTATCATAGAGAGGTTAGATGTGTTGTGGTCCATTCAAACGTACTGTAGTTTCGTAGAGCGCCTGACGGTAGGAAACTGCATTGCACCTTTGCTAGAGCTGAGCAGTAAAGTTATAATTAGGTGTTTTTTCCATTGACTGGATGACCTTTCTGCAGTAATGAACTCCAGAGTTCATTGTAGCTTCAGTCACATGAGCGCTGACCATCTCCAGCCTCTGAACATGGCGTTGAGCCGATGTCTTCGTGGAGCTTGGACTAGAGTCTTCTCCTGTCCCCATAACCAGACTCACCGGTGTCACACATGCTTAGATGCATTTCACATCTTTCTGTTCATTTGGGAAATGTATTTACTTGTTTTGATTGTGTTTAAAAAAAATGTTTTGCTGGAGGTGGGAGAGAGGAGGGTGATCGGGGGGCTGGGGTCCCGCAGGACTTCATATAGCCAGACGTAATCTCTACCTCTATTGTAAAAGGTGGCGAAACCCACTCCGTAAAAACGAGGGTCGTTTTCAATCTGTGGATATGCTGAATATACAGTATGCATTAGAACGCTGGGACAAGTCTCTCTCTGCATATTTGAGCTATACACTCTCTTTATACAATCACTTACTTCCACCTGAAACTGGCCATGCATTTATGGCCGTCACTACCTATTTTGTAGTCTCTTATTCCTCCAGATCATATATGGGCAAACATTTTTCATCAGATAGTAATGTGACTAGTCTGTCTTTCTGGCCCAGTCTCTTTATCTCACTGCATGCAGTGAGGAGATTCTGTTACGAAGCAGAGATCTATATAGGCTACTCTGTAGATGGAGACTTGAAATCACTACATCCTAACGGGATAGGATCTACAATATACGTTCCAGTCTCTGGTGAATTAAGGGAGACAGGGTGGGGTAAAAGCTGGGTATACTGCATGTCATGTTGATGGGTAGGGATTAACAAAACAACATGAACAATTATTTACATTTAGTTGACATATTTTAAGGTATGATAATTAAGCTATGGAGTATTTCGAGAGAGTATAAAATAACTCATCTTGTTGTGTTTTTCTGCCTCCGTAATAGAGAACATCTCCTCCTGAGTCTTGTCTTCATGTCTATTCTGTAGTACAGTGGGAGTGGATGGAGAATCACGCTTAGTCAAACATAAGCACCCCTTGAACTATTCTCAGCAGCGCTCCCTCAAAAGCAAGACACAAAAAGTACAGTATGTTTCCTTAAAGAGCTCTCCCCAGCGGGCAGCTAAATAAATATGACACCTCCTCTCCATTCCCCAGCCACATTGCTCTCATTATTCATGTGTTTTGGCTGTTTGGCGAGACCAACAAGTTAGGAGGGGAATAAAGGAGCAGTAATGCATGGGGTTGGGGCCAGGTAGGTAGGGGGCTAGTGGGCTGTGGCCGTGGGCCGGGGCCTCCCCGGAAGGAGCAGCCCAGCCTGGGCTCTCACAGGGCCTGGCAGGGGGGAAGAAACCGAGCCAGAGAAATCCATCGGCAGCATGTTTAATTGTCATTGAATTCCCAGTTGGCGTGACTTTAAAAAACCATCCACAGGAAGAGAGCTGAGATGTTCGGAAAACATTTAGTAGATCAATATGCCGGGGAGAGCTGAGACTGGCCGGAGTGTGTGCTCAGGGACCCAGCAGAAGCCTTTCCAGTCGGAATACTGTTACATTTCTATTACTCAGACAGCAGGATCGACCTATTCAGCATATTTCTGTCCCCAGCTCAGC
Organism: Salvelinus alpinus; assembly: GCF_045679555.1. Classification (NCBI taxonomy): domain Eukaryota; kingdom Metazoa; phylum Chordata; class Actinopteri; order Salmoniformes; family Salmonidae; genus Salvelinus; species Salvelinus alpinus. The sequence goes on from NC_092094.1 coordinate 84,248,975, forward strand.
TGCACATGATTTACTGCTGTGTTGGTAGGGGGAGGACAGAACAGGCCAGGGGGCTCAGATCAGTTGTCTGGCTGTGGCTGCAGGCACAGCAGGCTGCAGCCAACATCCCTCACCCTGGTCTGGACTGGCATGGGCCCACTCACTGCTGCTAGATCAGTCGGGAACTTTGAGGAGACCACATCCTTTGAGGAGTCCTTTTCTGATTTATCCAGTCTTTACATCCTTTTTATTTGAATGGTGGCGTTCCATTGAGAATTTTTAGATTTTTTTTTTTTTAGATTACATAATATAAAGAGAATGATACAAGACAGACAGACAGACAGACAGACACTTTCACAAGAAAAGGAGATCTCCTTACCTTCCTTGAGCATCCCCACTTTGAGACACTTCATAAAGCGGCAGGCTTGACATGACTTGCGTCTCCGTTTTGTGATCTCACACTCGTTTGTGGCGGGACAGCTGTATTCTATGTTGCCTGAAGAGAACAAGAGATGTGGTTAACCTTAGCTTGACCACGCTTTATAAGGCAGTGTATCTTCCTATTGACTCAGAGGCAAAGGAAAAGCAAAAGGTCAAATGTTCTGACCTTTTTTCTCTCCTTTTTGTACATGTAAAAAAAGGGGGCACACATGAAGAATAAACGTAAACATATAATTATTGATACAATAGACATTTTAGGGCATTGTCATTTACATTTACATTGTATGAGTCACTGTGTAGATTTAAAACCAGTGGAATAGCTACTGTATATCACACGGTATTCTAGAGTCTATAATCAGATTGTGCAGACCAGACATTGGGTATCAGCATTTGTTAATCATCTCCTATGCAACAATCAATTACAGTAGTGTGTCTGAGGTGAGGTGAGCCGGAGGGAGGGAGGGAGGGAGACCTCCAGTACTCATCATGGAATCCTTTACAGACACCACCCTGGCCCCCACGCTAAATTGGCCTCATTAATTCTGAGCATGTCCCTTCCAGGCCCCTGGAGCAGCCAGCCGTCCAGCCTGCATGCCCCTTCCCTTCTCTGTGTCCCTCTGCCGCCCACTGCCTCAATAACAGGAAAGAGAGTTGGACACACGCCCCCCCCCGGCCACTTTACATAATACTCTGGCAGCCCTAAACCTGTTGTAACCACTGTTGCCATTGTTGACTACACAGTGTGCAGACAACAGGCCTTATGCATTATTCAAGTCCAGCAATACAGCGTCTGATTCCGGGACAACACAATGAAAAAGGGTTTCATTGCTACACAATAAAAGAGATGTTTCTGCCTGTACTGTAGCATTAGCAATAGAAAGGAAGGGCAGGATATACGATGGCATTCCCTACTTTTTACTGTAGTCAAGGTTTTCAATAAAGGGTTTCAAAATAATAGCTAGCTGCTCAAGGTCCTGAATTAGAATCATTCATTGTCCACCAAGAATGGAACAACTGAGAAACACATTTTGAGGCACACTGGAGACACAATACTATTTTATCATTGATGTTTTCTTACGTGTGTATTCTTAAACTTGGATTATGTTTTTTAATATCGACCACAAAGCCATGTTATCTATTCAACTGTTATCTATTCAACGCTGTGTACAGCTCCTTCTACATTTAGAAAGATGAACCTAAATGACTTCAATATAGACTAACATACAGTATTATCCTGTCTAACTGCATACAGACACAGTGGTTCAGCAGCTCTCCTGCCTATAGATAAACAGCCATACCCAGACACACTGGGATTCCATCCCGACACAACCAGCTTCTCTCTCTACTCTCACTCTCATTAAGTGTTTTTTTTAAAGAGAGAGAGAGTAAGAGCTGTATAATATTCCAGTAGCGTTCCCCCTCCAACTCTCCAATCCCCTTTAACAACTTATGCAATTATGTTAACATTATTGGACATATCAAGCGGAGGGTCCCAAGATGTATTAAATAATTAGAAATGTCTCCTTTATATCTGGCTTAGAAATCATCATGCCAATTCCTCTCATCTCTTTGGAATTGGGGTAAATAAAGGTGTGAGGGAAGGGGAGCGATGAGGTATGATAGTCTCTGTTCCTGTTGTCTCTGTTGTCATAGCACAACCAGACCATAATAATAAGCCCATCTATTTCCCATCTGTTCACAGGAGGCAATCAGAGTAGCCGTCTCTGGTATCTATAGGCTGTTACCCTGCTGTGGTTGCTTCTTTATGACACTGTATCAACTGCAATACTTTGGCACCTTCATACAAACCCCTTATGCCTAGAGAACCTTAAGTTAAAATCATTTCATCCAATGTATTGTCCTAGAATCTGGCCTGTAGATTAATCATATGAATTAAACATCATGATATTGAACATGATATAATTGGCAGATGTATATGGTATGCTGTCTGCCTGCCAGACAAACACTGCAGAGCTGACCCTGGTCCCTGGCTAACCCACAGGACACTCATGTTGACGGGGGAGACTTCTCCCTCCACTACACCCCCCCCCCCCCCTCCCCTGCTCTTCCCTCCACACCGGGGGCAGGGTGGAACACCTGCACAAGGCACACCTGAAAGCTAACAAACTGAGACCATGCACAAACAACACACACTCATACTCTCTCATGATACACTTAATTTTCAGCATACAGAGGCCAACTCATGTGCTGCCTCAAAAAAAAATATATATAAAAAATAACGGACTGGTTCACCTATAGTGACATTTATAGCTCAAGGGCTGATCCTCGGTGACAAATGTCTATTCATGTCTATTCATGTCTATTCATACAATCAGTCAGTCAAGCATTTGAGGGTTTATAAATAACCAGAACGCTGGGTTCATATTTGGTTTCAAAGGTTACCGTATGAAACAAATAACATAAAAAATATTTTCTTCTCTCAATTTATTTTATGGCTTTTCAGGACCTGTGCCAGGGCAGTGAGGGGAAAGTCAGGTCCTGTAAGTAAATTACAGTAAAATGGCAGGTATTTCTCATCAAAATCGAAACTGACTTTTACAGGCTTACTGTCAAGGTCTATTACTTCATATAAAAAAAGAGGGCCACTGAGTTCAGTTGGTTTTCAAGCAATTTTACACTTGGGTTCAAAACGAGAGAAAAATAAGGTTCAATAAGAGATTTATGTTTTTGATTGGTGGGGCACGCGAGGTGCGGGACGGGACTATGATTAGGGAGCTATAAGAGCAGGAGTATTTCCGGGATGGATGCTGATCTAGGTTGACGTTAATTTGGACCTGGGCTTGACTAATGTATCTATCTCCATGTAAGAGTTCAGGGGCTTTTCATTGGATGAATATGTGACAGAAGATGGATTTGCCATTCCCTCCTGTCTAAAAGGTAGGGGCATCAGGTCTCTTTTACAGCAGTGGAACGTAAGGAAGTAGAGAGAAGAGAAATGAAGCTAGGAACCCCAGGTCGAAAAACAGACATTTCCGGAAAATATTCCGTGCAGACAAAGTCAACTGTGTGGTCACTATTGTCTCAAATTGTTCTCAGATTAAATGCATTTCATTGTGTGCTAAAGATGTCAAGGGAAAAAAGGTCATTAGCTTTAGTGTTATTGCTTAGAAACAATATGATGAATGAGTGTAAAAGACACGTCTTCTGTGTTGTTCTCATTAAGGGATGTCGTCTCACACACTCCACCCTGGATAGACAGCCTCATTATTTCTTTAATTAATCAGGTCTCATCTACTGAAACCTCTTCTTCATCCAAGGGCTTTATGTCCCACTGTTTACTGCGCCCTCTTCCTCCTCTAGTCATCCTGTGTGGTTTTTATTATTTCAGAGGCTCTCGGCCCCCTCCTCCTCCCCCTCCCCCAACGTCCCATGGTCCTCCTCCCTGTCCTGTTCTGCCTGGATTGGGACCCCTGTCTGATTATTATGCCATTAAGCCTCTCCTCCTTTGAAAGAGCACTCGGGTCCCTCTCCAATCTAAAGAAGTCCTAGTTTTTTCTCTCCCTCCTTTCCCTGAAATTACCCGGCGTGCGACGCGTGCCTGAGTTTCTAATTGGCCCTGCTGTCCCTGGAGACAGCCCCCTCCCTTCCTCCTAATGAAAAGCCTCGGCCTTAATTACACTTTCCAAACGCTGATTGTTATTGACAAAACTCCTGTGGCTCGGACAAACGACGGCAGATTAGCTCCATTACAGGCAGCCCTCCAAGAGGAGAAAGAGAGGGATTTCAAATCGACAATGCAAAGTGAGGGAGGGAAAAAAAAGAGAACTTTCCATTTTTCTTTTCATGTACCTCTCTCTTAATCGTTTGGGCCATTGCTCCACTTAAGACGTCTCTTTCTTCCCAGATTGCTATTTTCTGTTCTATTGTGTGTCGCCGTCAATGTTTTGTAGCGAGGGGACAAAAGCATAGTTATGTTACTTGAGAGAAAATGTTCATCTTTTGTCAATAGACAGGATAGCTGATGGCAGCATGGGTAAACAGCAGGATTTGGCCTAATGCTTTTGTTTGCCTGCGAAGGTACATAGACTGTTTAAAGCTGATAGGATTTGGGATGTCCAAAATCAACACCTAGGCCTGCTAGACAGCCTGCACTCCATAACCTGGGAGCAATAATGGAATTTTATTAAGGGGGGACATTTTTAAGAAGCCAAGGACCTCAATTGAGATGTACAGACTATTATATTTACAGAACATATTTGAGGCATGTACAATGACAAGTTTTATTTTATTTTATTTAACTCGGCAAGTCAGTTAAGAACAAATTCCTTTTTACAATGACGGCCTAGGACCAGTGGGTTAAGTGCCTTGTTCAGGGGCAGAACGACAGATTTTTATCCTGTCAGGTTGGGGATTCAATCTAGCAACCTTTTGGTTACTGGCCCAACGCTCTAACCACTAGGCTACCTGCCGCCTGAAGTTATAAATATATAATAAATACATTTGTCTCCTAAATACAGTGCACTCCAAAAGTATTGGGACAGTGACAATTGTGTTGTTGTTTTGGCTCTGTACTCCAGCACTTTGGATTTGAAATTCTACAATGACTATGAGGTTACATTGCAGACTGACAGCCTTTATTTGAGGGTATTTTAATCCATATCAGGTGAACCATTTAGAAATGACAGCACTTGTTGTATATAGTCCCCCCATTTTAGGGGAGCAGAAGTATTGGGACACATTCACTTATATGTGTATTAAAGTATTACAAAGTTAAGTATTTGGTTCCATATTCATAGCTCGCAATGACTACATCCAGCTTGTGACTCTACACTTTTCTTGGATGCATTTGCTGTTTAGGTTGTGTTTCAGATTATTTTCTGACCAATAGAAATGAATGGCAAATCATTTATTGGGTCATTTTGGAGTCACTTTTATTGTAAAAAAGAATGTTTCTTAACACTTCTACATTAATGTGGATGCTACCATGATTAAGGATAATCCTGAATGAATCATCAATAATGACGAGTGAGAAAGTTAGAGGGATAAATATCATATCATACCCCCCCCCAAAGAACCCCTTATTTTATTATTATTGTTGTCACTGACTCTCTTGCACAGGCTCGATGTCCACTCCCTGGACTCTAACCACACGCTCACACATACTACACTGACAGCAGTGTGTGTGAAGAATGTGAATGGTACTGTATGTGTTTGTATGTGTGTGTGTTAGAGTGTCACTCGGTACCGGTACCCCTTGTATATAGCTTTGTTATTGTTATAGTTCTTTTTATTGTGTTACAATTTTTCCTTTTGTTTATTTACCACATTTTTCTTACTCACTTTTTTGCATTGTTGGTTAAGGTCTCGTAAGTAAGTATTTCACGGTAGGGTCTACACCTGTTGCACTTCACGGTAAGGTCTGCACCTGTTGCATTTCACGGTTGGCGCATATGACACAACATTTGATTTGATTTAATTGGAAAACGCTAGCCTCCTGTTATTGTAAGGGTGAGAGGTTAGTATGATATTTGTGCGTCTGTAACTTTCTCTCTTGTCATTATTCAGGATTCATTTAGGATTATCCGTAACCATGGTAGCGTCCACATTAATGTAGAAGTGTTTAGAAACATATTCTATTCTCATTTACAATAAAAGTGTCTCCAAAATGGCAAAATGCATTATTTACTTTTAAATTATTAATTGGCATAAAATAACATAGTCTCATTATTTTTATTGTGATACTATATCCTTTTTATTTAGCAAATATTTGTCTTACTTTTTTAACTCTGCATTGTTGGGAATGGGTTCGTAAGTAAGCATTTCACTTTAGTCTACACCTGTTGTATTCGGCACATGTGAACAATACCATTTTATTTTATATTATTTTAATTTGAAACACAACCAAAACAAACAGCAGAGTCACAGGCTTGATGTAATCATTGTGTGCTAGGAATATGTGACCAAATACTACACGTTTGACAACTTTAATTCACATATAAGTGAATTTGTCCCAATACTTTTGTTCCCCTAAAATGGGGGGACTATCTACAAAAAAATGCTGTAATTTGTAAACGGTACCCTCAAATTAAAGCTGACAGTCTTTAACCTCATAGTCATTATATCCTTTCAAATCCAAAGTGCTGGAGTACAGAGCTAAAACAAACAAACAAATAATCGCTGTCCCATTACTTTTGGAGCTCACTACATGTTTACCTTAATGCATGACACTAAATATTAAAATATTTATTTTGCCTCCTGTAGTTTTCATTTGAATTTCTCCCATTCTTACGCAGACTGTCTGAGCTTAGGCAGGGACAGCTGTGCATGTTGAGCAGTGATTTTCCCTGGCTCAATAATATCTCCCTCCGTACCATAGGTCCCACTGATTAATGTAGGACAGAGCACACAGAGAGACACACAGTGGGGGGCCTGTCATTACCTCTCTAATGGGAACCTGTGATACATCATACCATGCAGATCTGCACTCACGCCCTATTTCACAAGCACTCACACACACACACACACACACACACACACACACACACACACACACACACACACACACACACACACACACACACACACACACACACACACACACACACACACACACACACACACACACACACACACAGGACAGGAAATATCATGCACCTGCTGATGATAACCCCTGATGATGATGTCACGACCACTGCCCCCTACCTACCCAGCAGATGATGTCATCACGAGCGACGGGCTAGTGGCCTATCCTGTGTGTGGCTGTCCACTGTGTATGCAGTCCCTGTGGACATGTGTTGTCTCATACTGTGCTGCACTGCATGTGATTCCCCTCACTATTAATGAAGGTGCCCTGGGTGTCATAGCAATGCAGGCCATTGATAGCAGCACAACTGGAGGCACCAGCCTTTCAAACATATACCTTTTCCCAGGGAGATAAAGGGAGATGATGTAGGTCAACAACTACATTATAAGATGGTAGTTCAGGGCAGTAGGTGATTGTGTTCAGACCACAGAGAGATACAGTACATCTTCTAGTGTGTGTTTTATGCTGGAGGAGGAGGAGAGGTAAAACACTGTATGGAGTGTATTGTTGTGTCTGAAAAGGGGGGCAGATCCCTTGTACTGAGTGTGTTTGTGTGTCTGTGGGGGGGGGGGGTGTCAGGGAAATACCTTGTATTGTCCTTTTAAAGAAGGCTTTGCAGGCCTCACATGAGGCCACGCCGTAGTGATACCCAGAGGCTATATCTCCACAGACCAGGCACAGCCTCTTGGGGATGGAGTTCAACATGTATTCGCACTTAATGGGCGAGTCCTCCATGATGTTGCTAGAGCAATCGTCGTAGCGCTTGCGGCAGGCACCGGGGCCCAGCCCGCCGGGCGTGAACATGGGCGGAGAGTCCAGGCCGTTGGAGTGGCTGTTCATGGCGCTGACATAGCCGCCGCTGGCGTCCGAGTTGCCGCTGGGGCTGTGGTGGCTGACCGTGTCGATGACTGAGGAGGGGCTGGACGGCTCCGTCTTGATGTAGGACCCGCAGCTGGAGGGCAGGTGCCGGTCATCAGCAGCCATTCTATTCAGCAGCCTGGAGAAGGGGGGAAAGGAGAGGGGAGGGTCATTTGCACGGTTTGTCTGACTACAGACATGAACAGACATGAACAGCTTCAGATCGACTGGTGCTACCCACAAAACAAAAATCTATACACATTGTCTAACGATACAATGACAGCTACAGAGAGAAAACGCATCTTTGCACAATTTGACTGTGGAAAACTCTGTAGGCTACTGTTCACACAGAGCAAGTCCCTTCACACTCCCACACTCCAAAGAGGACTTACTACATATCAGCTGTTCTCTTTTATTCTGATCCCCCCCCATTTATGTTATCCTAACCATCACCATTAACCAGCCAACCAGGTGGGAGGATCCTAAGCGCCTCATTAACCCCACACTCCACCAGCCGTGAGAGAGAGAACACACAGGTGCAATAAACACGCTCAACACTGACCACACTCCTTCTGCTTTAACACAGAAACACAACCACAGCTGACACAGGATGGCACCATGCCTGGGACCCATATTTAAGACTGGGTTAAAGAAAGCCAGAGCACAGAGAACTTATCTGGAGTGGTCTCCTTGAGTCAGCAGTCAGGCAAAAAGAAACATGATGGCAAAAGGATATTGACTTTGTTCACTGTCTGGTTGATAACAGAATTTCGGAGTACATCTCATCTGATGTTGTGCCTGCCTTGTGTGAAATAAAGTGCAGCCTCTGGCTGTGTTGACACAACGCAGCTTCAAAACCCCAAAACAGCTCATTGTCCATACGATTTGATTTATGTCTCCTTCCACCACATGTAAAGTGTACTGGGAGAACAGATAAAACAGCACTGCTCTCTTCTAATATGGACTTTTCCTGGGTAAACAGAGTGAACTGAGGAGATGGAGTGCTATGAGAGGGATAACCTCTAAGTATTCTAAAGGTCGTGGCGGGGTCACACACACACCTCTGCACTAGGCACCACTGACAAGGTGAAAGGTCGTCTGCACTCGCCCACATTCATGAAATTGAGCCTTGCGTGACTTATGCAAATGCGAACACCGGGGTTCCTGGTTGAGTGGCAGCTAGTCAGCCCAGGTTCTGCCTTAACAAGTTAGTTATATTAGTATTTTGCCAACTAATGGTAATGTTTCCATAGTTTTCATGTCAGTTTCCCATCGGCAGCGCAGAGAAAGGGTACCTCTCTACCAGTATGCCTAACGTCTCTATCAGGATTTATCCATGGCCGGACGTCTCAGACTGCTACAGAATGCAGAGAGGGAAAGGCCTTTCCATATCCCCATCGGCCAGCCGGAGAAGGGGCAGCCGGGATAGCTGTCTCTCTCTCTGGCTGATTTAATTGTAAGGGTGGGTGATGGTAGGGTTCAGGCCCAGGGGTCAGTGGGTCAACCTTATTTTCTCACCCTGGCTTCCTGGGCCCGTGGAGATGGGGGTCAGTGTGTCAAATTAAATCTCATTCCCAGGTTTTCCCATGTATATTCATTGGAACTCCAGGTGCCCACCACCTCTGAAAATTCACAAAAAGGTTAACTGCTAAAATAAATATTAAAAAATGCCCCCTGTTAAAACCGTTGACCTTGTGGAATAAGCCCTTTGTCTGAACACTCCTGGAACTTTTTTCAATATAGAACATACACAATATAAAACCCATAACCACCTTTTATACTAGGGATCATGGCACTCAATTTACAGTATTTCTCACAGTAACTATAAAAACAAGTTGGAAAATACCTATAAAAAAACATTGAAAAGGTAAAAGTAAAGCCAAGGAAGTTTGACGTTTTTTCTCTCTCCGTGTTTTAAGGAATATTTAGTATTTCAAATAGATTACTCTATGTACTCTTAAAAAGTAAAAGCAAAATAAGAAAATAACAAGATAATAAAATAAAAAGCTCCATCTCCTTGATGCTTTTTTAACATACATGTAATGTCTTCGTTTAAATAACTCATGTGGGTTGCATCCACATAAATGAATGAAAGGAGTCTCTATTCATCCGCTTTATGTTCTCTACTTCAGACAGCTCTATGCACCTGTGTGATAGGACACCTGCACTCGGCTTCTTAAAGGCTCTATATTAAAATGGCAGCACGCCGTTAGATGGCTCTATTTAGCTTTTATTCACAAATTCAGAGTAAGCTTAACCCCAGTTCAAAGGTCACCTCCAGGGTGACACTTAGCATAATTGCATAAGTGTCTAAACTGTTTCCCCTCCAGCTCTATGTGGTCATATATAATACATGTTCTGGCTACAATTCCCTTAACTCATTCCGCAATGACACATTATGCTACTGCTCTGCTTATGTTTTTAACAAGGCTGGTTATATTGATTAATGACATTGAATGAATACTAACCATTTTAACCTAGTGTACATTAATCAAATATTTTCTTAAATGTACAGAAATATTATTCTTCTCAAATGGGACAGGTTCAAATAAAATCTATAAACACTATTAATAATATGGCAAATAAAATATGAACATAAATGAATTGACAGCAGGGATTGTGTTAATAAAAATACAACATATGGACCAGGTGCTAATTAGGATGTATCCCAGACAGGACATAAAATGAAGAGGTCCACTGAACTGATCAAGACCCAGGTATATTGTGAAGTCCATAGTCCATGTCTTCCTCTCAAGTACAGGAAGTGTCCTTCCCGTTCTGCCGCTCAGCTGCATACTGGAGGATTGCACGTCAAAGATATCTCTCTCTCTCTCTCTCTCGCCCTTTTCCTCCTCCTTTCTTTCTCTTTGTACCGATCAAATGCATGCTGAGTGGTGGGTTATGGGCCCACAAAAGCACACTGAGCAGTTTGGTTTTAATCTGATTCCAGCTGGTCCTCCTAACAGCATTTCAGATCAGTAATATCATTCCACTGCTGCTGCCGTGACCAGGATTAGCTGCCCTAATGATCTCCTCTCCAGCTCCTCTATCGCTCTCTGCTCCGCTTCTTCAGGAGGAGAGGGAACTGAGGAGCAACCGTCCTCATGTCTCAGCCCTTCCCTTCTCTGCCTGGGCCTCCGGCAGCATTCTGAACACTGTCACAGGAAGACGACAGAGCCTGGAGAAACTAATTGGGCCAATTTGTAGGTATTCCTACTGTGAGCTCTATGCTGACTTCTGTAGTGTGCTAATGTCTGTACTGTACTGAAGTGTTAAACACGGACAGACACTCAGACGTTCTGTCTCTCTTACTCACATTAGCATTCCCTCTTTCTATGAGCACATTACACAACTCGAGTGCTTATATTAAAAGCTCAACTCAAAATGGGAGAAAATGTAAAATGTGTACTCAAACGATTCATCCTGCGACTGAGTTTTATGGCATGATGAGATCATTTAGAATGTACTTTTCACTCTCTGAGCTGTGGGATGCCAAAAACCTGGTTTGATAGTGTTGGCTAACCTCATCCCAGCCCCCAACCCCTCACCCTAAGCAGATGGGGGGGGCGGTGATATCAGATGCCCCAGTAGGGGCAGATCTGCCTGGAGGCCCCTGGGCGATGTCCCTGATAAGCTACTGGCCCCAGAGTCAGCGCAGGAGGAGGAACTCAATTAGCTCCTGACAGACCGTCTCAGCCTCCAGCCACCACCAGCGCCCACTGGCAGCTGCCATGGTGACCTCTCCTCAAGTGGCCACTGCCACCTCTTACCACTCAGCCGACCGCACGGCTGCATGGAGGACGACTCATTTAGGGAGATGGGAGCGAGGGCTGACTGACTGAAACCAGATCACAGGCTGACTGGCTACAATCACTGGAATACACACGTGTCCCCAAACATCATCTTTAGGATGGGACGTTTCTGGAGGGTTTCTGTATTCACATGGGGCCATGGAAATGAAATGGGATAGAGGGTCAGGGCTTGGGGGGAGGGGGGTGTATGGGGAACCTTGTGAAATATGGAGAATGACTTTCTATATATCTGGGTCCAGGTTAATAACCCTCGGAGGAATGGGGACAAAAGACGTCTGGGACAATTTTGAGTGTGTGTGTGTGTGTGTGTGTGTGTGTGTGTGTGTGTGTGTGTGTGTGTGTGTGTGTGTGTGTGTGTGTGTGTGTGTGTGTGTGTGTGTGTGTGTGTGTGTGTGTGTGTGTGTGTGTGTGAAAGTGTGAAAGTGTGAAAGTGATGCGGGGGAGACGAATCTGAGTAAATGTGAAAGGAGGCAGTGGTTGGTATAGAGGCTAGAGGCACTCCCTGCACCTCATAGGGACCCATTTCATGTGGGAGAAACTCCTCATTTGGGATTTTCTCATTAATTTGTCCTGCTCTAAACAGATAGAGGAAGGGGCAGCGTGGGTGTCGAGGGGAGGGAGGGAGAGGCCTCTTTGTTAACGGACACGTCGCCTGACAGAGATGTATGATGTGCTGTTCTATAGAAGAACACAATAGAGGAATAAGATAGGAGACAGAAAAACAGAAAGCCAAAAAGAGGGGGAGAGAGAGAGAGAGAGAGAGAGAGAGAGAGAGAGAGAGAGAGAGAGAGAGAGAGAGAGAGAGAGAGAGAGAGAGAGAGAGAGAGAGAGAGAGAGAGAGAGAGAGAGAAAGAGAGAGAGAGAGAGAGAGAGAGAGAGAGAGAGAGAGAGAGAGAGAGAGAGAGAGAGAGAGAGAGAGAGAGAGAGAGAGAGAGGAATGGATGTTTATGCATGCTTATGGAGAGCAGCGCGGGCCCCAGATCAATAGTCCGTAGGCCAGGGGATGGGTGTACATGGAGCTGGGTGGTGCTGGGTTACCACTGGGGGGACCATGCAGCTCCGTTGCCCGGCCAATTAACTTCTTCAGTCTCCAGCAGAGGATTAAATTTAGCTGCTGCACAGCGATGTCACTGTAGTCTTTATAAAGCCATGAGCTCACTCACTACGACAACATGAGCCACACGCACCAACAGGCCAGCCACAAGATAGTGCTGGCTGCCCAAGAAGACGCAGATCACATCTATTGATCCCCCCCCCCCCCCCCTTTCCTTCCTGTTGGAAAGATGCTGGCAGGAAAAACAGGCCCTCTTATGATACAGGCGCTGCTGTTTGTCTGACGTAAACTGTCTGAGTGACACTGGAGAGATCCTATTCTGAAAAGGGCTAAGGATCCTCGGAAAACAAATGGCGGTAGGAAAGATCGGATGAAGATGCCAGAACCCTGTTAGGGAGTGGGTTACCAGTTTAAACATTCTTCTACGGCAGTAGAAGAGTTAACACACTACTCTGCATACCCAGCAGAGAAGCTCCCTGTAGAGTAGGACAGCTCATCTTCACATGGGGAAAAAAGTAGATCAGTACAGCCCTGGCTTGGCACACATTAGGATCCTATAGTGCATCATTTCATCTCAATGTAGGAAGAAAGTCTAATGGTGCTCGTTCAGAAAAAGAATCAGCAACCATCAAATCTGTCATCAAGAGCATTAATCGTTGGCAGTGGATGCCTAATGCCTAATCATAAAGAATTGTTTAAGACATATCCCACACACATTGTCTAACAGCCTTAACAGGCTTTCCATTTCCTGGCCTAAACCACAGACGCAGAGACCTGGCTCCAGCTGTCCCACCACACAATACTGTTCTGGAACCAGCACAGACACACCACCCTGTCTACGAGGCCAAAGGGCAACTATAACCAGCAAGGGAACAATATGTGTAATATCAAACTGGTCCACACATACATTTCTGGAAATATAGCTAATGCACAGAGCGCATGTCTAGGGTAAAAGACACTGCATTGACTCTGCAGTGTGTGTGTATAGACTACAAACAGAGGGAAATATTATCGTAAAGGGTTAAGCCTGTTTAAGGCAGACCAATGTAAATCACAGGTTTAGACACAGTGAGAGTACAGGGGGACAGAGGCAAGGAGCCATGCATGAAATTACTTCATTAATCTTCCTCTGATAGACTGTCTTGTTTAGGGGGGAACCTCTACCTGCTTCAAACAAAGAGCCCGTCCTGCCACTACCATAAATTATCCTCTTCATCAGAGGAAGGGCCAAACACACACACAGACAAATATACAAGGTTAAATTAACCGGGGCAAAATTAGCGAGTTTATCAGTTGTCCAGAACAATTTAACTGCAATCAAATCTGTAAATGTTTATACAGGCTCACACATAAACAGCACATATACACACTGTTGAGATCCAAATATGTTGTCAAATATGTCACACTGAAACCATGTGAAATGTTGAACATACTGTATATAGTTTGCTGATAATCGACACTGATAAAGAAATGTGAAAGAACAAAATACGTTTAATATTGTTAATTTCACTAAATGGGTTGTTTGTTTGTGGCATCTTTGAGTCAAACACAAGTAAATTTTTGTCTCTCATTTAACGAGCAACAATCAACAATGTAATATATGGCGCCACCAACTGCTGGTCTTCTTCCAGGGCTACTGTATGTGGTGGTGTGGTAAAATTAAACCAAAATGCTCGAGGGGGTGTGGTATATGGCCAATATACCACGGCTAAGGGCTGTTCTTAATTACGACGCAACGCAGAGTTCCTGGATACAGCCCTTAGCTGTGGTATATTGGCCATATACCACAAACCACCGAGGTGCCTTATTGCTATTATAAACTGGTTACCAACGTAATTAGATAAGTTAAAATAAATGTTTGTCATACCTGTGGTATATGGTCTGATATATCACGGCTGTCAGCCAATCAGCATTCAGAACTCTAGCCACCCAGTTTATAAGGTCCTTTAGACCATTATAGAGCCACACAGGGCCGCTCTCCCAGGTCTCTACCTGGTCTCTCCCTGGTCTCTTCCTGGTCTCTACCTGGTCTCTCCCAGGCCTCTACCTGGTCTCTCCCTGGTCTCTTCCTGGTCTCTACCTGGTCTCTCCCAGGTCTCTCCCTGGTCTCTCCCTGGTCTCTCCCTTGTCTCTCCCAGGTCTATCCATGGTCTCTACCTGGTCTCTACCTGGTCTCTCCCTGGAACCTCCCTGGTCTCTACCTGGTCTCTCCCTGGTCTCTAGCTGGTCTCCACCTGGTCTCTACCTGGTCTCTACCTGGTCTCTACCTGGAACCTCCCTGGTCTCTACCTGGTCTCTCCCTGGTCTCTACCTGGAACCTCCCTGGTCTCTACCTGGTCTCTCCCTGGTCTCTAGCTGGTCTCTCCCTGGAACCTCCCTGGTCTCTACCTGGTCTCTCCCTGGTCTCTACCTGGTCTCTACCTGGAACCTCCCTGGTCTCTACCTGGTCTCTCCCTGGTTTCTAGCTGGTCTCTCCCTGGAACCTCCCTGGTCTCTACCTGGTCTCTCCCTGGTCTCTACCTGGAACCTCCCTGGTCTCTACCTGGTCTCTCCCTGGTCTCTAGCTGGTCTCTACCTGGAACCTCCCTGGTCTCTCCCTGGTCTCTACCTGGTCTCTCCCTGGTTCCCACCTCTTTACAGGCTCATCTCCCAAACCCTCCTCTCATTCCCCATAAACAGTGGTGTCCAACATACGCCATTCAGGAATAGTGAACGGAGGGTACATTTTTTGGGCACTGGATACACACATATAAAAGGGCAAGCACACACACAAACTGTATACACACACACACACACACACACACACACACACACACACACACACACACACACACACACACACACACACACACACACACACACACACACACACATTCTGTATGCACAAACAGAAACACACACACCCACACACACACACACTGTATACACAAACAGAAACACGCAAACACACACACACACACACACACACACATACTGTATACACAAACAGAAACACACACACACACACACACACACACACACACACACACACACACACACACACACACACACACACACACACACACACACACACACACACACATACTGTATACACAAGCAGAAACACACACATACATACTGTATACACAAACAGAAACACACACACACACACACACACACACACACACACACACACACACACACACACACACACACACACACACACACACACACACACACACACACACACACACACACACACACACACACACACATACTGTATACACAAACAGACACACACACACACACACACACACACACACACACACACACACACACACACACACACACACATACTGTATACACAAACAGAAACACACACACACACACAAATATGCACGGACACACAACAACATTTAAATTGAAAAACTGTCAGATACTGTATTATGCCATAAGCATATAAAAACACAACATAAAGTATGACTAGCTTACACCTTCCATAACATATGCAGTAGCCCTTGCCAAGCCATCCATTCTCCCTCTACGTACCCCCTACAGCATCATGTACGTCCATACCTCTGCTATGACATTCTAGAAATGAAAGCAGAGAGGCTTCTCTCAGGCAGAGAGCGTGATGAATAAAGATTTACATTATAATGCACTCTGGTTTACTGAGACACTCACAGGTCAGCACACCACTGAGAGAGCGACAAAATGCCTATATAATGTACTTTGATTTACGTAGAGAAGATATCACCTTGACATTGAATAAAAACAAAGAAATGAAATAGACGTGGTAACCTTCCTAAGAGACAGAACCCAGAAAAAGATCACAGTGTGAAAAATACACAATATCCAGAAATCTCATTACCCAATGTTTAGCACTAATATTATAAAACTCTAAATTGACAATTTAACTGAAAACAAAAACAAAAATATTCCCATCCATTTTGTAAAATGACTGCAAAACATATTGACATGGGCCCTACCAAATAAACACATCAATAAATGTTCCCAGTCACCACAGTGAAACTAGGCCCACATACTGAGGCAGAGAGTGGCCAGTAGTCAGCCTGCATGCTAGGATGTTAATGGTTGGTGATCGGTCAGTCAGAAGTACCGGCCCCAGGGCAGGCAAACAGGGCAGTTCTCTCTCTCTGGGAGAGACAAATGCACAACGCAACAGCAGGGGTCTGACAAGTATGTATGTACGCACACTACATTTTCAAACCCTTTATTTTAACTCCTGAACTTGTAACTTTAGTGTCGCTCCTCATCCAAGCTCATTTATGCTCTTGTTCAGACAGACCTACAACATATCATCAGAACCTCCTACAATACTCCATGCCATCAGTCTGCCTGGGTGGGAAGGACAGAACAGGGCAGAGTAGAGCAGAGTAGGGAAAAGAAGAACGATGAGGCAAATGGCTCTTAGTCTAACAGCTGTTATGGCTGCGATGCCTGGGAGAGCTGGGCGGGCTGGGCGGCAGAGGCCGTGTACAGTCAGTCCGTCCATACTTGGTTAAGCTGTCAGTAAGAATCAGAACTGCTATTGTGACGGACGGTTTCAATATTGATTTCATAAATAAACAGAGCTAACCATCGATCCTAATGTTATTTTGCATTTCAATTACTGCTCAGAAACATAACCTTCAAAGGACTGGCCGCTCAATACCAATAACATTCACTGATAAACGCCCGCATAGCCACCCACTCCACGTCACGCTTTTAACCAAGTGTAAATTAGCGGACTTAGCATTTTCCCTCCATTACATTTAAGACAGAGCGTATCGAAAATCTCGAAAATTATTGTTCAGTCTCGCGTCCATTGGGCGGCACAAAAGACGCAAATACAGACAGAGAGAGGAATGAATGAAAACAGACAGATGACGTGATGAGTAACACACCAAAGAAAGAGCTTCAATGATTAAACTTTAAATGGTTCATCACAATCTCACCATATATTTAATTGTAATAAACCTGTAGTTACAGCTGTTTGCCACATTGTGTCAGAAAGAAAAAAAGCTAGTGTACCGATGCTCTGAAATTCTCATGAGAACTAGTAAAGTGTGTATTATAATACTCATAATGCAGATATTATGTTTTTACAGTTGTTTCACATCATCTCTGACAGTACTCCATCAGAACCTCCTTTTGTGTGTGTGTGTGTGTGTGTGTGTGTGTGTGTGTGTGTGTGTGTGTGTGTGTGTGTGTGTGTGCGTGTGCGTGTGTGTGTGTGTGTGTGTAAATCAAGAGGAGCCTTTCAGTGTTGGAGCAACAGGAAGAAGTGCTGACGCACCGTGTCAGTGATAGCACTTCGCTGCCACAAGGTTGTGAGAGTAGCCCACGTAGCTAGGCTAGCATTATCCTCCTAGACTAATGGACCTGGTTATTTTTAAACAGATTCTCACACTGCAGTGAAGGTGTCCAAGGTTACCGTGGCCAAAATTAGGAGGGACTTGTGGTGGCGTTTGGTGGTTTCAGTGCGGGTGGATGTCATGAAACGGTCAAAGTGACAAGTAGCTCATCACAGAAAAGACTAGAAAGGCCAAACACTACATGAGCTCGTATGAGTCTGTAATGTTAGAGCGTTATCAAAGGGTGCTAAATACTAATGGGACAATTATCTAGGGGTTCTGAGAGAAACTACATACACTTCAACCAAACAAATCAAAATGAACATCGTCAAAGAAACATCACAGAAACAGAGATGGAAGACCACCTACTTCAGATAAATTGTATGAACTTGTATCATCTTCGTTATGTATTTTACAAGCAATAAGTAAGCATCTCCAGAGGCCCTAGTTTAGACCAACAATTACAAACACACAGAAAAACAAAATGGAGAACAGGGAGGGTAAATCCACTCCGCATCCCTAAACGCCCTGGGCAGTACCCCCCACCCTCCCTTAACAGCCAGATCTGAGTGACAGGTTTACAGTGAAAGAAATGATACTCATATGCAGAGCTTACCAGAAATGAGAAGGCTCCAGTGTGGCCAGTGGACTGAGTAATCGCCCTAATGAATTGGACAACGAAGCCCTGTTGGTACAAGGAGATGCATTTAGAATTGTGTGACAAATGTAATTTAAAACATTAGGTTTTTCTTAAAAGACACGTTTCCCCCGACACCTCCCCTTAAGTGCAGAGGGAGAGAGACAGGAGGAAGGTTGGAGCGGGCCGGGGGAACAGCGGTGGTCACCGGGACTGGCTGTCTGCAGTGGCTACAGCAACCACAGGCTCTTAGCTCTTAGCGGGGTGGCCGTTCTCGGCCAGGAGCCTCTTCTGGTAATGTATTCTGAAACCAAATTACCGTAAACTGATCCCATCTGGATAGTGTCTGTGCAGGGCTGCTTTGGTTACCCGGCACTGCCTCTACCCCGCGATAGCATCTCCATGAAGACAGCAAAAATCTGATTAACCCAATAACACTGAAACACTTGGTCAAAGACCAAAGAGCTTTTAACTTAAGATACACTAATGCAATTCCCTCGCCTTGTTCTCTGAAACCTAATCAGAATAAAGAGAGAAGGGACAAGAAGGAATGTTAGAGATGGGTATTTTACTGAGCCTAATGTAGCAACCTGGATCGGATTAATCGCTGTGTGGTAAGTTTTGCTTTTGTGAAAATTCATCCGAAAGCTCTCATTCCCTAAATGGAAAATGGACATGTAGAATATGGCTGGGAGGAGCAGTGAGGGTGTTGATGGAACATTAAGGGATGGAAAGGAATCCTGTCTCAATCGGCTGCCTGCCGCTCAGAGTGCGCTTGCTAGCGAGACCAGATGAACTCAAACTGACAATCCTCAGCATTGGCTGATTTCTGAGCGGCGCTGAAACAGCCAGAGCAATAGGAGAGCAACAATAAGCCTGTCTGACTGCCATATGTTACCTCCTGCCGTCTGAGCCAAGAGAGACTTCAACTTAAACGAATCAAGTGCTGTGAATTACGGCTTACTATCCACACCAATCTTGCTGTACGTAGCTTACTATGCATCCCAATCGAGAAGGGATAATAAATATAGAGCAAACTTGAAGCTGTGGAGAGAGGTGTCTTAAAGAACATATCACGTCAAAACTACTATTGCTCTTTTTGAGGTAAAATGTATTTGGGTGACAAATTCAAACGAGCAGTAATACTAGGCTATACATACCTCTCCATATTGTCTGAAATAAAAATCTGTCACTGTCTCAATCCTATTCCTACTGTAGTAGGCAGTCATTCAGGCACCCAGGTCAATCTATAGAGTAGTATAATAATACACTGCTTCCACATCACTGCTCTGGATCTGCTAATTACACGGTGCACAAACGTCCCAGTAATCCCAGCAACCAAGCACCGGAGACACACACCACGTCACACCACACCACGCTGGGGGCTGAAAATACTGCTGTCCACAGACTAAGCAGATGGACTACTAGTGAACAGATAACAACACACTGGAAGCTCAATGCAAATATGTCCTATAATGAACAACACTGCATTAGTTAGTATGAAACGCAAAGACAAAATTTGTGGCATTAGCAATAATTGTATAGATGTTGACCGAAGTTATTTTCATTAGAAAGTCTTGAATCTTTTGCACGATGCTTCTACTTTAGGATTAACTGATATGTGTAATGAATATCAAAAAAAATATTTATTTAAATTATTTAAAATCAAATCAATCAAATTCAACCTAAGAGGATGATAAATAGTGTTAGATAAATAACTAAATTAATTCAATGTGATTTAAGAAAAAGATAACAGCTCACTGATTTATGCATAAAAAATCTTAAACTGATTTATGTTTGAGATATTGCCAACCATTGCATGTCAAAACATCTACTGTTTGTAATTACCTCAACACATGACTAAAGCGGTAATAAGTGTTTTGTTTCCTAATGTCATTTTTACATGCACATATGTCTGACACCTATATCATAGAAAACAATAATTCTGTCAAACCTATAATTAAATATGGAGTTATATATTTCATTTACAGGCATGACCTTTTCTATATCACAGAAGAGAAGGAAACACACGCTGTCTCTACTTCATATGTGATATAAAATAAAACATGTAAAATACAGTCAGCATTTTGAATGCCAGCAACCCCTTGCAGTGATATTTTCTGTGTACATTTCTAATGACAATTGATTGTCTAATAAATGTTACATGAATGGAAGAGTGTTAACACAACATTGAGAGAAATTCATATTTGTATCTAGGAATCTTATTCTACTTAATGATATGTTATATGTATACTGTGTGTATATGTTATATTACATGCAATAAATAAATTATTACGCATAATCTACTTGTATTATGAAAGCAAAACAAAGTAACGCTTTGCCTAAGTTAACCACTAACACTACTTTACTGTTGTACATTGTGTTCACATTTCCAATAAAACCCTAGATCGTTATATTGCACGTTTCTGTTGAAATTACACTCTTGCTACAATGATCTTAAATTCAACTTTCCCTATAGGAAATATAATGTCACTCAACTGTAAATAGACTGCATTTAATCATTTCATTTATGCACCTCATATTGGCTACAGTGCTTATAGTGAATCACCAGCAAACTAGGTTAGATTGCCAGTTGTTAACAATTGGAAGAAAATCATAAAAATATATACATGACAGACACATTTTGTGGAGGAAAATGGCATTTTAAAGGTCTTTGAGTGTAAAAAACTCAGTAAACTGACTATGTCAACGTCAATACAATTCAATTGATCTTAAATATGTCTCAGTAGTTATTATATAGTTATTGTATATTATGATGAGCATGTTTATGTTACTTTGACCCTTTTCCACGGAGGTGTATCTAAAAGGCAGAGTTGTATAAAACCTCTGTAAAAAAGATTAGGTAAAACAAAGGAGATTACAACAGTGTGTCTAAGGAGTTAATGAGTTTACTAGGAAATGTGTCTTTTCGCTCTCTGAGCATTCAATGGTTAAAACTCAAACTAGAGGTCTTGAAAACAAGTGAGTGAATCCTTAGGCTGTCAGAACAATTCAACCATTTTCCTCTTTTGCATGACATCCCATTGATAATGTCTGTGCCTGTATTGCTTTGAAATTCTATACATGCAAATCTATAAATCTCAACTACTTCAATTTATTAATCTCTATCGTATAAATCTTTCAGCAGACTTGCACGGTACCTTTAAAAAAAAACATAATCCAGCTACAACAGACACATTTGGCTGATTAGATTGTTATGTGGAAAGAGTTATGGGTTGAAATAATGACTGTCTTGAATACTACATGAGGGTTTCACAGCAAGTAGAAGTAATTGAATCAACAGCACATGATAATGCTTACAGACCTTACAAATGAAAAGATTGTCACCGCTGAATGAAATATTGGGCATTAAATGTATATTCGCAAAAGAAAATATCACAACTTCAAATAACAGACATCTGTCCTATAAATTGATATTAAAACATACATGTATAGACATCTAGCTGTTGTATTTTTACAACACTTTCTAAAGCAGATAAATAGGACTGGATATACTTTCCTCGTTCTTTTTCAAGTAATAAGTAATAATAGCAGTAAGCTCCTCAAATGTACTGAACAGTACATGCTATAACATAAAACAACCTCCTACATGTCAACAACAAATTCATGTATAAAAGAAGAACTGCATTTAGATATAACAGGTTACTTTGAGTAAACCCACAGCTAGAGAGGGGCTTCTTAGACAGGCAGCCTGGCATCCTGCTGCCTGGGATGGAGCTGCCTGATCACTGGGGTTACAGGGTCCTTTCACATGTTTTCCCCCCAGACGTACAAATATTGCAGCGTGTAAATTCATCCTCCCAATTCCATGAATTCACTTTAATCTAATCACCTTAAATGTATTCTGATTCTGCTAGGGTGGCCGTCCGGCCAGGACAGGGACAGAGAACAAAGCCATCCTAGAACAAGCTGCTAACCCAACAGGACACGTTCCCTCTATTCTTTAGGAAAAACATACGCACGTTGCAATGAGCCACTCTTAATTGATCGGCCGATGCTCTTAATGAAATGTGCACAGAGTGACACACGGCTAACAATGTGTAATCTGAACACAACCACAGACACCTGCCCTGTTGCTTTAGGATATCACTGGCAGGAGACAGTCCTGTACGAATTAACAGCCATTCAAAACATATATATATATATATATATATATATAGAGAGAGAGAGAGAGAGAGTCAGATAGTGCATATTAGTGTGTATGTGTGTGTGAGTGTGTGTGTGAGCAAGAGAGCCAGAAAAAAGCGCAGTGCATCTTTACTATAGCAGTAAAAAGTTCAACGATTGGCAGGACCTTTGTAACGGAAACAAATGCAGGCACTTCTACAAGAAAACACAAAGAGAAAGAAGGAGAGAGGAGAAAGAAAGATTGCAAGAGGGGAAAAATGCTGTATCCAACATCACAAAAGAAGGGTATGTTAAAAGGAAGGTTGAAAGAAAGAAATGCACCTACTGGTTATGATAGCTGAGAGGGTCTGGCAGACAAAGTTCTGAAATGTCCATCAGTCCAGTTTTAGCATTCCAGGAATGAGAAGAGGAAGAGGAAATAGGAAACAATTGAGACCCGCTTCTCTCCCAAAATGACAGCACAGCGCCCTCAGAGAGAACGGTGAAAAGCCCCTCCAGCACTACTCCCCCCAGCCTGCACAGGTATGCTCGCTTCTGATTGTGTGTGTATGAGTTTGTGAGTAAGAGAGTGTGTGTCTCTGTCTGTATGTGTGTGTGGTTGTGTGTGTCAGTGCGTATATGAGAGAGAGAGGAGTGGGAGAGAGAGAGAGAGAGAGTTAAAGGGGGGTGAGAGAGAGGTAAAGGGGGGTGAGAGAGAGAGCGAGAGAAGCGCAGGCAGCGGCGGATGAGCGCTAAGATGGAGAGAGCATGAGAGAGGGAGCGAGAGGAATGACTCTTTCCATGGTCAGGATAGGGCTCTTTAAGACTCAAGGGCTTGATGAATATGGAACAGCTGCTGTTGGCTGGCTCCGAGGGGCAGGACTTAAAGCGACAGAGGGACCAGCAGAGCATGAGGGAGGAGGGAACCACACGCTCAATACCTAGCTCGCTCAATCGTGCACTCCGCTACACACAAACACACACACATACACACACACACATACTCACACATACACACTCACACACACACACATACACAAAGCCACTGTCATTCAAACAGGCAGATAAATACACTTTACATTAGAACATGCATATGCAAATAAAAGAGCTCACACTACACACTAAAACAAGTTGAAAAATACACCAACAAAAATATGACTACTAAAATCTCACACGCAGTTCACTGTGTGAACGTTTAAAATAAAGAATAAATAAATGAGTGTCTGGACATGCCCTATTGATGTTGAAATATCAAATCAAATCAACAAAAAAATTGTCACATGCGCCGAATACAACCTTACAGTGAAATGCTTACTTACAAGCCCTTAACCAAAAAAAAGTAAGAAATAAAAGTAAATAATTAAAGAGCAGCAGTAAAATAACAATAGCGAGGCTATATACAGGGGGTACCGGTACAGAGTCAATGTACAGAGTCAAAATAAAGCACATATCCATACAAAGTCAAGAAAATGATTTCCCCCTTGAGCCCACTGAATCTCAATTAGTTAGGGAAACAGCAAAACATATTGTATATTGTAAAACAAACATCATTATTATTGATTGATTCAATTCAACCTTTACTTTTCTTCACAAAAATAAAGCTTTTATAAAAAGTTGAATAGCTAACAATTCTCTGTTTTTGGTTGCAAAAAGGTGGTATCATAATTGTTATGTATATTATTTTGAATGTGCTGAAACTTCATAGGGACTATTTATGACAATACAGTATATATATTTTTAACAAAACATTTTTGCACAACAATGACAAGAGTCCATCAGCAATTTTTTTTTTTTTTTATACATACAACCACAATAAAGCAATGCAGCAACACAAATTACTCATTAAACAATCTTATTAAAAACTGTTTCCAACTAACAGCAGTAGTGGCTTTTCAGATTCCCAGAGACATTTCTGCAGAAGTATAACCAAATCAGATGTGTTTGTTTTGATTCAGAAACCTGAAACTACAGCACAGACACAAGCGGGAACTGATCTATTTCTTTACTTGCAATAGAAAACAACTCTGGAACATTGAGGAAAGTAAATCCATGTATTGAGTTGTGCGTGGCCATTAGCACTTGGTGTTACATGCGAAGGACTATTGTGGACCTTTCACCAGCTGTAGGAGATGATCTCAAGCCATAACTCAAACTCCGAGAGCCCATCAGCATCTAAAGCAGCGCAAAATCCAGCCCTGTCTTCTCTGACCTCTGTTTAAAACCGCCTGTATTTCACTGTTGGTCAAGCCAAGGAAGAATGTGGAGAATGCAGATAGCATTTCACAGTCAATGAGGGTCTTCATGTTACTGTATACCCATATTATAAGAGCACAGCTTAACATGGCATCTTAAAGGAGAAAAGAGCGGTCCGACAATGGCTGACACTGCTGGGATAAATGCAATAGAAAGAGTAGACCTCACTGCTATTTCATAAGCTCTTCTTGAATAAAGAAAGTTCAACGATGGTGGCCAGTGGCTTACTTTTCATAGTTGCTTTAATAATTTGATAATTGAAGAGTCGACCACTTGGGGAAGTGAGTACAATGTCTACCAATAGGGTACAGAACGAGAGCAGGTGGGAAACTTATCTCTCCCTACTGTGGTACAGTAACAGTATATCTGTAATAAAATAGGACTGCCCAATAACTACATGTTGGTATTCCAGCTTGACAAATAATCCAGTTTAATTCATCGGCTCTTTTCCGTAATCGATGCAAAAACATCACACAATCGCTATTGATCAACACAGGACTTGATCAACACTAGCAAATTTCATGCATCATGTCCAAATCATACGAAAGTATCTAGAATTGACTGTGAAGTTTAACAAAGTCACTTATCGATGATTTGAACATGATGCACAAAAAATGCTAATATTTGTCCCATGACTTGAATGGGATTTGTGCCACAAATGCTAAAATGTTAGCATTTGGAAACAGTACCAGGTAAACTAAACCAAAGCATGGATTGCTGTCAATCCTTGTCCATATACTGCTTACAGGGTAAGGAAACCAATGTGTGATTGTGTAATTTGGGGGAGCTATCCCTGGGCTTCCGAGTGGCGCTGCGGTCTAAGGCACTGCATCTCAGTGCAAGAGGTGCCACTGCAGTACCTGGGTCAAATCCAGGCTGCATCTCATCTGGCCGTGTTTGGGGTCCCTGTCGTCCGGGGTTGGCTGGGGTAGGCTGTCATTGTAAATAGGAATTTGTGCTTAACTGACTTGCCTTGTTTAACAAATAAATAAAACAGCACACATTAAAACATATAGTCTTTCTTAAAGACACTAAATGACTAACAGTACCCCAAAGAACTATATTTCCACATCTAAGCTAATGATTGACACTACTACTATAAGACACAATAACCAATCCAAAATTGAACAAGTGTGAATTAATGATGAAACCTTAAATGTTTGCTGAAGTTGCAACAACCCAGACTGAATATGCCAATGGAATAATGATAAATATCCAGAGCAAATCAGGAATACATGTTTTCTTCAAAACAAAGTGAACCAGATACAACCCTGCAGAAACATGGTGCAAATTACAGACAATGCTGACAAGGTATTTCATGAATAAGCAGATGTAAAAAACGACTATATATTATCAAAGAGCTGTAAACTACTGTAAGCTGCTAGCTACTACAAGAACATGCTTTGGCATGTGCTAAAGGCATCAACATCGAGCATTGTGTTCAATGGATGATTGATGTCTTAGATATTCTGAAACAGATTTTTTTTTATCCATCTGATTTGGTTAAAGGGATGGGAGCAATCCCTTTGGAATGCATATGAAAATGGCTGGGTCAGTGCTGGAATCCTCCATAAAAATAAACACACACACACACACACACACACACACACACACACACACACACACACACACACACACACACACACACACACACACACACACACACACACACACACACACACACACACACACACACACACACACACACACACACACACACACACACAGGGGTTTTAGTGACTGGGATCATTTACAGGGTTACATATTCATGTTCATATGCCAAGATCATCCTTATTCATTGCGTGCCTACCACAGTTGATAATGCCCAACATTTACAAGCTGCATGCATATCAGAGAATGAGATGATGTAATATAATAGAGAAATATTACACTTCCCTTCCAGTGCTTACTGGATGACATTGGCCAGACGCTCAGTTATAAAAGTTGTTGTTCATAATGCCCTCTTATCAGGTGTGTTATCAAACCTTCCCTTATCGCAATAGTGGCAGCTGATTTAACAGGGAGAATCAGATGCAAAAAAGAGAAGAGACCTGCTCGATGCATTGCACACACTTGATCACTCTTAGGAGAGCAAATGTGGAAGCAGAGTTATGACAGAAAGTAATACAGCACACACAATTCATGTCATACAAGACTTTGGGCTAGTGTTACACTCACAGAGCTCCTTTATTTCATTGCACACCGAGAACCAAAGAGGAATTGGTACTCTGCAAATCTGACATAGAGGCTTCAATTTAGACAATAAATACATATTTGATAAGAATAACAACATGTTGAAGCAGTGTGTGTGTGTGTGTATGTGTCTGCGTGCATTTGTATGTATGTGTGTGTGTGTGTGTGTGCGTGTGTGTGTGTGTATGTGTGTGTGTGTGTGTGTGTGTGTGTGTGTGTGTGTGTGTGTGTGTGTGTGTGTGTGTGTGTGTGTGTGTGTGTGTCACCACACAATTATGAAGTACTAAACTATGCATTGTGTCCATTTAATCTAACATGACCTGTTTTGACCCAACAAGTAGCCTAGGCTTCTGGTTTCAAAGTAGCTAGAATTTGAGTTTCTCAACGATTTCATCTGTCTCAAAATGATGGATACAGGGGCTGTTACATGAATTAAAGAATAGGCCACACTGCATAGGCCCAAATGCTTGGAATTTCGAAAAGGCAATAAATAACAATAGTATGCTAACCTGGTCCCCAGGTTAAGCATGGGCCTAAGTTTTTGGTCAAATTTGACCAATAGTAGCCTAGAAAACATTCAGTAAAGTATTATGGTCTTACACATTATGGGTCTTACACATCTGATATTCAAGATGGTAACAAGAGAGCAGTGCAGTAAACGTGGGAGCAAAGTAGAAAGGGCCTTGCTTCCCGTGATTCACTGGCAGGAGAATGGTACTCCCACAGAGTTCATTTTGATAATTATTTACTGGTCAATTGCACACATGGTCCAACCAAAATTTGACCTCCACGTTAAACCCAACAACCAGAAAGACACACAGGATTTGGAGAGATGTGGGGGAGTGCCACACTGGGTGCCGTGGGGGGAGGTTAAGTGCCTGTTCAAGGGATCAACGACAGGCAATGGTATCACTCCAGTTGCCAGCTCACTTCCCACCAGATTTTTTCCCGGTAACCGGGATTCGAACTGAGAACCCTCCAGCTCGCCTCTCTACCCGCTAGGCTACGTGCCGAACAACAACTCCAAGATGCGTTAGTCACAATTTAACTCACTCAACACTGGACCGAGTGATGTTATGAAGGTAAGGTTACAGATGAATAGCTACGACATGGGACAGCAATTGTGTTGACCGTTTGGCTTTAGCGGAAGTCCTCCCCTCTCACTCTATCTCTCTCTCACATCATGTTTCTGTTTTTCATTTTGCCTATGAGGCGCGTGCGACGCACTTCAAGTTGAATTAAATTTCAGCTCCATTGATTAACAGTCCTTCATTAAAACAGGCAGCCATCATCACGGCTCTCTGATTCAGAGCCACAATCAATACAAAAAGAAAATCATTAAGAAAAAAAAGAAACGAATAAAAGAGTGCATGTTGAACTTGTCCATAGTTATGAAACATTGAATATAGCGGGGTTATTATTAAAACGTTGCGTTGGGTTTGAGGCTGCTATTTTGCAAGTTGGCAAACTACATGCATAAGAGTTGCCAACCGGGACAGAACTAAGCTACAGCCTAATCAATAACAACAGCACTTCACATCAGTAACATAGTGAAATATGCACTTTTAAAAAGTTGCATGAAATAACACACACACACTAACTTCCATCAAAATACAAAACTTAATTTGTGACCATCTTTCATTCAACATATTTTAATCAACCTTTAACTCAATGGCTAATAATGAAGTTTTACAAACTGCCAACTTGTAAATAGCTACAGAAAAGTTGGCCCATGATAATAAATGGAAGAGAAAAGTGGTTGAGAATACTCTACCTTACACAGACAGGTCATATCAAATCCCCCAGGTGCTACTGCGTAGGAGTGGTGTCTTCAATAGCGTAATAGCGGCTCTTTCCCTATGATTGTGAATGTGCAGTTTTAGTCATGTAGGCAGCTATCAACTCCTCCTCCAGCCTTTGCCCTCTCAGTCCATCCCCTGCAGCGACACCAAAATCGTTGCAGAGACCTAGGTAGGTGCCTATACAGCTGTTTGAAGCCACTACTGACCTTTACTGCCACAGTTACGGAGAAAAAGTCGGGGATAATTTGGATAACTGCCACAGAATATTTGCCCTCTCTCCCCCCTCCCCCTCGGGGTCCATAACGTCAACGTGTGCCCCTGGGTTAGTGTAAGTCTTCACCAAGAAAACAGCAGTGACAGTTGACACTCGGTGCAAATCTTGAATACCACAGTAGTTCTGGAAAAGGTCGGTTGGATTCCACTGTTGATGAATAAATAACAAGACAATAGTAGCGTCGCGTCTGCAGCAGAGTGAGATCAGGGCCTCGCAACAGTATCGCATAGCTGCTAACATTGTGACAGACCCTCAGGAAGTTTGAGACGGTGCATATGGGGGCCAGATGTGTATGCAAATTATCAGGAACCCCCTTCTTCACAATGACCTCAGTTCAGTTATTGTATGAAAACTTGTAGCCTAATTAGTTTTGCCTCTTGGAAATATGCATTTGCATCGAGTTGCTGCAATTAGTGTCGTGGACTGGAGGCCACTGATGGTGTCAGTATTGAATTTACTATAGCAGAAAGTAATGTGCAATGTTTGATATGCTTGTTATCAAATCCATTGTTTCATAGGTTTCTGTGGGAAATTATGTCAAATAGAAAGAAAAAAATAGAGACATCTAATGAGTTGTCTGTCATCAAGTAGCATACCTTTAAAGACAACATTATGGGATAATAATTCAAAAACTCTTCCATTTAACTCTGACCCTAAGATGAGATGACCCCTCATTCCTGAATATACTTGCTTTGAAGATTTATGCAGTTTTGTAGGGACTACCAAGCGCGCACATTCCATTATCTCCGCTAGAGGGAGTGGTATTTCACCAGACCACCGAGGACAAGGGAGGCATTTTTATTGTACAATAACACATTGCAATTCATGAACTGAACTAATGGCAGGAACCTGCCAGCAACAACACGCACTATGTTTGTATAATTAACCCATTCATTCAATTCATAGGCTAAATATACAAGTTTAGGGTCCATGTTGATAGGCTATTGATAAAGACATTTGAAAGAGAACATTAAGTTACATTCAAATTATAAAATAGTCAGTCACATTAAAAATATCAATATATTTGAATGCGATTAAGTGCATGAGAAAATGTATTCCAATTGAGGTGCACCAGGGGTTTGAGAAGATCACTTGTGTTTCATGGTAGAAATATAAATTAAGAGATCAGATTATCCCTTCAAAGGGAAAATCTATAAATGCAATTTGTTAAAGGCACAGAATCCATCAGGTCTGAGGAATTACAACAGTGGCCCTGTTTAGTTCCCAATGAAAAGACTCTTCCTCAGATGGTTACATTTCAAGGTGATTATTGCCTCACTTAGTAAGCAGGTCAATGAAACCAGTGTGTTTCCATGCATGTATGGAGTTATTATCAGTGCCTTGGTGGGATGAATGAATAGACTGATTTCTGCTCAAACTACAGTACGTTCGTGCTTTTCGGGGTAGGCCTACATTATAATGGTCTTATTCTCTTAATATTCTCCTCTTTCTATAGATGTGAAGAGAGAGCTGGATAGAGACTGTAAGGTAAGCTCCATAGATGGTTGTTTTCCTACTGCTCTACACTGTTCCACTAACCCAATCATGATGATGTTGTAAACCCAGTGAAGTAACTCCCATGTCAAACAGGCAGAGAGATGAGCTAAGAAACATCAACCATCAGACAGAACCGCCATTAGTGATGTCCCGGGATCAAACAAACCAGGCATTAATCTCAACTCCCTCTCAAAAACGTTGCATAATTCAAAGAAAGACAAACATTTTTCTTTCCATGGTTCAAACCAAATCAGAGGGCAGCTTCACTAACTCCACCTGCTGTCAGCTCGCCTCCATCCCCCCATCCTCCAAATTTCATTTGGAAGACATCTCTCTCCCTTTTCCCCCTTGTCTACCTCACTATCTCTCTCCCTTCTCTTCCCCTCTCTCTACATTCAGTGCACCTCACCCCGTAGATTTACTTGCTTAACAAATATGGGCAGGAGTCCTAAGTGGTTTTTGAAATCTTTGAATGGACTTTGGAGTGCCTGTACTGTGCTGATCTGTGCTGGGTGGCTGCAGGGCTGTTCTTTCTGCTCCCCCGGATTCCCTGGTTGGGAGATGGCAGAGCTGGGTGGAGAGGCAGTCTGGAAATGAGATAAGGATGTTTGATTCATAGGATCTGACAGGAAATCTATACTCTGCAATGTTTATAATCCAGCCATTACTACACGGCCAAATGAAATAACAATAATCCAATAATTGACTCCATATTTACCTGAGGCAGATTCTCGGCTTTAACGGTGAAGTGCTCAGCGTGGTGGTGGGGGTTGTCAAACAGCTGATGGAGAGTAGACAGACATGCTCCAGAGTTGCAGAGAGTAGCAGAGCATGGAGCTCCATGCTCCCAAGGATGCAGCGGGAATGGGCTGGGAAGCAGCATTCTGAGCATCGGGGTTCACGGTGCCTGATGGTCTACCTGTATGGTCCTCAGGGTCAGAGCTCAGGGGTCGGTCACCACTGGTCATTAAAATAGCATATATGCAGGTGGAACTGACAGCTGAACTATGGAAAACACCAAAATACTGTACCAACACCAGCAAAACTGGCAACACTTGGACATAGTGTTAGGAGAGATTAAAATCACTGGTCCTAATTCAGGTTCTTGTTTTTTCAGGCTACATCAAATCAAATCAAATGTATTTATATTGCCCTTCGTACATCAGCTGATATCTCAAAGTGCTGTACAGAAACCCAGCCTAAAACCCCAAACAGCAAGCAATGCAGGTGTAGAAGCACGGTGGCTAGGAAAAACTCCCTAGAAAGGCCAAATGAGATTAATGAGATTAAATGTCTTCAGCTCCATAGATAACTTGACATAGACTACCATAGAATACTTGGGGGAATGCCTGCCTCCATAAGCATACATTGATTTCCAAGTAGAGAGTTACTAATCATAAAGTCTTTCATGGACTGTAGGAGCAGTTCCTCTTTGTGTAAGGGGTGGGGGAGGTGTATCTTATTTGGGAAAGTGAAGGGGGCCATATCTGTCAATAAACAGTAATTAGATGTTGTGGCCGATAGTGTTGATTGGTTTCTAATCTAGCTGTCACCCTGGACGTGTGTAATTAAAATCTTGATTGATAAAGAGGCAGAAGCCCGCCCACGCCACCACTTACCTGACCCTACCCCCGACCCCTCCGCAGCACATACAGGAGGTAGAGATATGAAGGAAGGCCTGGGGAGAAAACTGCACTTCCAATTGATCAGTCCTATCTACCTTCCTATCAATGCCCTTTTTTCATAATAGAGTGGCCAGTACAATGGTTTCATTTGCACATGTCATACGTGAAACTTATCTTAAACTAAAATATTTATCTTACAACCAAAAATATAGCTACTCTATACGATTTAAATCTAATCGTAACCCTCTTCATCTTCCATGTCCATTGCGACTTAAATCGAAGAAAAAATATGGGCATGTGTAGCCCAAAAAAATGCCCTACAATAATTGTGTGTGTGCATGCCGGCGTGTGTGGCCTCAGATCAGCCATGTGAAATAAGGAGTTGAAACATAGTTGCCACTAATGAGGGGAAGGTTGCTGTGAATGTAATGCAATCAACGAAAGACACCCCTGAGGCCGTGGAGAGGATGAAACAAGAGCAATACACCTTGATCTAGTCCATGGAGAACAAGAGCACCTCCTCCCAGCTGCCCACTGCACTGAGGCTAGGTAACACTGCCACCACCGATAAATCCACGATAATCGAGAATTAAGCATTTCTCTACGGCTGGCCATGCTTTCCTCCTGGCTACCCCAACCCCGGCCAACAGCTCCGCACCCCTCGCAGCTACTTGCCCAAGCTTCCCCAGCTTCTCCTTCACCCAAATCCAGATAGCAGATGTTCTGAAAGAGCTGCAAAACCTGGACCCGTACAAATCAGCTGGGCTAGACAATCTGGACCCTCTCTTTCTAAAATTATCCGCCGCCATTGTTGCAACCCCTATTACCAGTCTGTTCAACCTCTCTTTCGTATCATCCGAGATCCCTAAAGATTGGAAAGCTGCCGCGGTCATCCCTCTCTTCAAAGGGGGTAACACTCTAGACCAAACTGTTGTAGACCTATATCCATCCTGCCCTAAAGTCTTCGAAAGCCAAATTAATAAACAGATCACTGACCATTTCGAATCCCACTGTACCTTCTCCGCTGTGCAATCCGGTGTCCGAGCTGGTCACGGGTCCACCTCAGACACACTGAAGGTACTAAACGATATCATAACCGCCATCGATGAAAGATTGTAGTGTGCAGCCGTCTTCATTGACCTGGCCAAGGCTTTCGAATCTGTCAATTACCGTATTCTTATCGGCAGACTCAACAGCCTTAGTTTCTCAAATGACTGCCTCGCCTGGTTCACCAGCCTCTTCTCAGATAGAGTTCAGTGTGTCAAATCGGAGGACCTGTTGTCCGGACCTCTGGCAGTCTCTATGGGGTACCACATGGTTCCATTCTCGGGCCGACTCTTTTCTCTGTATATATCAACGATGTCGCTCTTGCTGCGAGTGATTCCCTGATCCACCTTAACGCAGACGACACCATTCTGGATACTGTACATCTGGCCTGTAACGTCCGGGGTGTAGTGGGTGAGAATTCAGGCGCAGGAAGCAGAGAGTTCAGGGTAGTGCTATTCCTTTTAATGCACAAAAACCGGTGAACATAAACCAACCCCACGAAACACAGGGCGCACACCAAAACAAATGCCCCAAACACGGGGGACTTAAACAGTCCAGCAAAACCCATAAAAATGGGAAACACGTAATTCACAGACGTGTACACACGTACACCAAACAATCCCGCACAAATAAAGCCAGACTAATCAGCCTAAAACACAAACAGGTGCAATAAATAAACAGAAAGGGGAAAAGGGATCAGTGGCAGCTAGTAGGCCGGTGACGATGACCGCCGAGCGCCACCCGAACAGGAAGGGGAGCCACTTTTGGCAGGAGTCGTGACATGGCCCTTCTTTGGACACTGTGTTAACTAACCTCCAGACGAGCTTCAATGCCATACAACACTCCTTCCTAGGCCTCCAACTGCTCTTAAACACTAGTAAAACTAAATGCATGCTTTTTAACCGTTCGCTGCCCGCACCCGCCCGCCCGACTAGCATCACTACTCTGGACGGTTCTGACTTAGAATATATGGACAACTACAAATACCTCACGCTGCCAAACATACCCTAGTAAAACTGACTATCCTACCGATTCTCGGCTTCGGCGATGTCATTTACAAAATAGCCTCCAACACTCTACTCAGCAAACTGGATGCAGTCTATCACAGTGCCATCCGTTTTGTCACCAAAGACCCGTATACCACCCACCACTGCGACCTGTATGCTCTAGTCGACTGGCCCCCGCTACATATTCGCCGCCAGACCCACTGGCTCCAGGTCATCTATACGTCTTTGCTAGGTAAAGCTCCGCCTTATCTCAGCTCACTGGTCACGATAACCGACCCGTAGCACGCGCTCCAGCAGGTATATCTCATTGGTCATCCCCAAAGCCAACACCTGCTTTGGCCGCCTCTCCTTACAGTTCTCTGCTGCCAATGACTGGAACGAATTGCAAAAATCACTGAAGCTGGAGCCTTATACACTGCTCAAAAAAATAAAGGGAACACTAAAATAACACATCCTAGATCTGAATGAATGAAATATTCTTATTAAATACTTTTTTCTTTACATAGTTGAATGTGCTGACAACAAAATCACACAAAAATTATCAATGGAAATCAAATTTATCAACCCATGGAGGTCTGGATTTGGAGTCACACTCAAAATTAAAGTGGAAAACCACACTACAGGCTGATCCAACTTTGATGTAATGTCCTTAAAACAAGTCAAAATGAGGCTCAGTAGTGTGTGTGGCCTCCACGTGCCTGTATGACCTCCCTACAACGCCTGGGCATGCTCCTGATGAGGTGGCGGATGGTCTCCTGAGGGATCTCCTCCCAGACCTGGACTAAAGCATCCGCCAACTCCTGGACAGTCTGTGGTGCAACGTGGCGTTGGTGGATGGAGCGAGACATGATCTCCCAGATGTGCTCAATTGGATTCAGGTCTGGGGAACGGGCGGGCCAGTCCATAGCATCAATGCCTTCCTCTTGCAGGAACTGCTGACACACTCCAGCCACATGAGGTCTAGCTTTGTCTTGCATTAGGAGGAACCCAGGGCCAACCGCACCAGCATATGGTCTCACAAGGGGTCTGAGGATCTCATCTCGGTACCTAATGGCAGTCAGGCTACCTTTGGCGAGCACATGGAGGGCTGTGCGGCCCCCCAAAGAAATGCCACCCCACACCATGACTGACCCACCGCCAAACCGGTCATGCTGGAGGATGTTGCAGGCAGCAGAACGTTCTCCACGGCGTCTCCAGACTCTGTCACGTCTGTCACATGTGCTCAGTGTGAACCTGCTTTCATCTGTGAAGAGCACAGGGCGCCAGTGGCGAATTTGCCAATCTTGGTGTTCTCTGGCAAATGCCAAACGTCCTGCACGGTGTTGGGCTGTAAGCACAACCCCCACCTGTGGACGTCGGGCCCTCATACCACCCTCATGGAGTCTGTTTCTGACCGTTTGAGCAGAAACATGCACATTTGTGGCCTGCTGGAGGTCATTTTGCAGGGCTCTCGCAGTGCTCCTCCTGCTCCTCCTTGCACAAAGGGGGAGGTAGCGGTCCTGCTGCTGGGTTGTTGCCCTCCTACGGCCTCCTCCGCGTCTCCTGGTGTACTGGCCTGTCTCCTGGTAGCGCCTCCATGCTCTGGACACTACGCTGACAGACACAGCAAACCTTCTTGCCACAGCTCGCATTGATGTGCCATCCTGGATGAGCTGCACTACCTGAGCCACTTGTGTGGGTTGTAGACTCCGTCTCATGCTACCACTAGAGTGAGAGCACCGCCAGCATTCAAAAGTGACCAAAACATCAGCCAGGAAGCATAGGAACTGAGAAGTGGTCTGTGGTCACCACCTGCAGAACCACTCCTTTATTGGGGGTGTCTTGCTAATTGCCTATAATTTCCACCTGTTGTCTATTCCATTTGCACAACAGCATGTGAAATTTATTGTCAATCAGTGTTGCTTCCTAAGTGGACAGTTTGATTTCACAGAAGTGTGATTGACTTGGAGTTACATTGTGTTGTTTAAGTGTTCCCTTTATTTTTTTGAGCAGTGTATTTCCCTCAATAACTTTAATCGTCAGCTATCCGAGCAGCTCACAGATCACTGCAGCTGTACATAGTCCATCTGTAAATAGCCCATCCAATCTACCTACCTCATCCCCATATTGTTTTTATTTACTTTTCTGCTCTTTTGCACACCAGTATTTCTACTTGCACATCATCATCTGCACATCTATCACTCCCGTGTTAATTTGCTAAATTGTAATTACTTGCTACTATGGCCTATTTATTGCCTTACCTCCTCACGCCATTTGCACACACTGTATATAGACTTTCTTTTTTTTCTATTGTTTTATTGACTGTTCACTTGTTTATTCCATGTGTAACTTTCTGTTGTTGTTTGTGTCGCACTGCTTTGCTTTATCTTGGCCAGGTCGCAGTTGTAAATGAGAACTTGTTCTCAACTAGCCTACCTGGTTAAATAAAGGTGAAATAAAAATAAATAAAATTAATCTAGTCCGCTGACAGGCTTGTGAACCCGTGAAAAATGCCTGGACACACACACACACACACACACACGCACACGCACACACACACACACACACACACACACACACACACACACACACACACACACACACACACACACACACACACACACACCCCCACACACACACACACACACACACACACACACACACACACACACACACACACACACACACACACACACCCACACCCACACCCACACCCACCCACACACACACACACACACACACACACACACACACCCACACACACAGAGATACACTTATGCACCCACACATTCCCTCTCGCACCTACACACGCACAATCACAAAGGCTGGACGTCTGGTGCATAGCACATTAGATAAATAACAGTGTTACCTTAAACTCAGTGAAATCCTACTGAGAATAGCCGACAGAGAGAGGGTTAAAAAACACAGCCTCCAGACTTCACTGTCATGAGACAGTGAAGTCCTGAAAATAAAGGATTTGTGCAGAATAATTACTGGAGGGCGAGAGAGAAAACAGAGAAAACACATCAAGCTAAAAGGTGTCCAGCATACTGAAGCATACTGAAGCATACTAAGCATACTAAACAATGTGATTTATATGTTATCATCAAAACAAATGAAACAGAGATTTATTATACAATCTCACTCTAGATAATATTTCACTCATTGACCATGAACCAAACGGTTATCTTACAAAACATCTAATTTGATATCATGACTTGATTACTTTGTAGAAATGCATTGGAATTTAGTTCCATTGTTTTAAAGACTTACGTTTCCAACAAAGCAGTGATTCTCTCTTACGTTGTGGTTGAGAATGTCTCCTCTCCCCATCTTCCTTTCTCTACCAGTGTTGTTACAACTGCCTTATATACATAGACTTGATATCACTGGCCACTTTAATAATGTTTACATACTGCTTTACTCATCTCATATCTATATACTGTATTCTATTCTACTGGATTCTAGTCAATGCCACTCTGACATGCTTGATCAAATATTTATATATTTCTTAATTCCATTATTTTACTTTTAGATTTGTGTGTATTGCTGTGAATTGAAGCATACTGAAGCCTGTACAGTGGGGAGAACAAGTATTTGATACACTGCCGATTTTGCAGGTTTTCCTACTTACAAAGCATGTAGAGGTCTGTAATTTTTATCATAGGTACACTTCAACTATGAGAGACGGAATCTAAAACAAAAATCCAGAAAATCACATTGTATGATTTTTAAGTAATTAATTTGCATTTTATTGCATGACATAAGTATTTGATACATCAGAAAAGCAGAACTTAATATTTGGTACAGAAACCTTTGTTTGCAATTACAGAGATCATACGTTTCCTGTAGTTCTTGACTAGGTTTGCACACACTGCAGCAGGGATTTTGGCCCACTCCTCCCTACAGATCTTCTCCAGATCCTTCAGGTTTCGGGGCTGTCGCTGGGCAATACGGACTTTCAGCTCCCTCCAAAGATTTTCTATTGGGTTCAGGTCTGGAGACTGGCTAGGCCACTCCAGGACCTTGAGATGCTTCTTACGGAGCCACTCCTTAGTTGCCATGGCTGTGTGCTTCGTGTCGTTGTCATGCTGGAAGACCCAGCCACGACCCATCTTCAATGCTCTTACTGAGGGAAGGAGGTTGTTGGCCAAGATCTCGCGATACATGGCCCCATCCATCCTCCCCTCAATACGGTGCAGTCGTCCTGTCCCCTTTGCAGAAAAGCATCCCCAAAGAATGATGTTTCCACCTCCATGCTTCACGGTTGGGATGGTGTTCTTGGGGTTGTACTCATACTTCTTCTTCCTCCAAACACGGCGAGTGGAGTTAGACCAAAAAGCTCTATTTTTGTCTCATCAGACCACATGACCTTCTCCCATTCCTCCTCTGGATCATCCAGATGGTCATTGGCAAACTTCAGACAGGCCTGGACATGCACTGGCTTAAGCAGGGGGACCTTGCGTGCGCTGCAGGATTTTAATCCATGACGGCGTAGTGTGTTACTAATGGTTTTCTTTGACACTGTGGTCCCAGCTCTCTTCAGGTCATTGACCAGGTCCTGCCGTGTAGTTCTGGGCTGATCCCTCACCTTCCTCATGATCATTGATGCCCCACGAGGTGAAATCTTGCATGGAGCCCCAGACCGAGGGTGATTGACCGTCATCTTGAACTTCTTCCATTTTCTAATAATTGCGCCAACAGTTGTTTCCTTCTCACCAAGCTGCTTGCCTATTGTCCTGTAGCCCATCCCAGCCTTGTGCAGGTCTACAATTTTATCCCTGATGTCCTTACACAGCTCTCTGGTCTTGGCCATTGTGGAGAGGTTGGAATCTGTTTGATTGAGTGTGTGGACAGGTGTCTTTTATACAGGTAACGAGTTCAAACAGGTGCAGTTAATACAGGTAATGAGTGGAGAACAGGAGGGCTTCTTAAAGAAAAACTAACAGGTCTGTGAGAGCCGGAATTCTTACTGGTTGGTAGGTGATCAAATACTTATGTCATGCAATAAAATGCAAATTAATTATTTAAAAATCATACAATGTGATTTTCTGGATTTTTGTTTTAGATTCCGTCTCTCACAGTTGAAGTGTAACTATGATAAAAATTACAGACCTCTACATGCTTTGTAAGTAGGAAAACCTGCAAAATCGGCAGTGTATCAAATACTTGTTCTCCCCACTGTATATCCAGTTGTTGCTGGTTAAACAGGCTTTGGAGTGCATTATTTGGAGTCTAAATTTCAGTATGTCTTGTGAGGATATGAGATGTGCACAATGCTTTCATATTGAGTCAAACTAAAATATTGTTTTGGTAAGGTCTGTGTCTATGGTTTTCTACATCAGTAAACGGGTAGAGAGCACAGACTGCAGGCCGGTGACCTTTCCTGTCTGACACTGGTCACCTGCCGCCACGTGCTGCAAGGGCTGGCCCACAGGAATGAATGATGGCTGCACACTCTCCCTCACCCCCCTCTGTGACACACAATTGCGCTCGCGCGCAAACACACACACACACACACACACACACACACACACACACACACACACACACACACACACACACACACACACACACACACACACACACACACACACACACACACACACACACACACACACACACACACACACACACACACACATGCACAGACATGCACAAACGCACACACCATTGTGCAGTGGAACAACCACCTCTCACTCAACAGCATGCCAAACTGGGCTACCTTCACGAGAACATAATAAATCACAAATTAAAAGTGTGTGCGTAGGTGGGTGCATGTGTTTATGTGTGCACATTGTGGTGGAGATGGTGCTGTTGGTGGTGGGGGGAGCAGTTAAAAGTGACTCTCAGAAGGCAGTGGTCCAGCACTTAATTTGATTCTTAATGGAAGGCAAAATTTCCAAAGGAAAACTTCCATTGAGCACAAAATTACTTTCCTTAGTTTTCAATTTAGGAGGCTGTGAGTGGGATTGAGATTGATCAAGGCTGACAGAAGCAGCCCTGCATGCTCTACCTCATTTAGCTGATCAGTGTAATTTCCACACTAAACATTGTGATTTATATGTTATCATCTAAACAAATGAAACATAGATTGTATAATAAATCTCACTCTAGATAATATTTCACTCATTGACCATGAACCAAACGGTTATCTTACAAAACATCTAATTTCATATCATGACTTGATTACTTTGTAGAAATGCGTTGGAATGTAGTTCCATTGTTTTAAAGACTTACGTTTCCAACAAAGCAGTGATTCTCTCTTACGTTGTGGTTGAGAATGTCTCCTCTCCCCATCTTCCTTTCTCTACCAGTGTTGTTACAACTGCCTTAAATACATAGACTTGATATCACTGGCCACTTTAATAATGTTTACATACTGCTTTACTCATCTCATATCTATATACTGTATTCTATTCTACTGGATTCTAGTCAATGCCACTCTGACATGCTTGATCAAATATTTATATATTTCTTAATTCCATTATTTTACTTTTAGATTTGTGTGTATTGTTGTGAATTGTTAAATACTACACTGTTGGTGTTAGTAACACAAGCATTTCGCTACACCCGCAACAACATCTGCTAAATATGTGAATGCGACCAATAAAATTTGATTTGATTTTGAACAGCAGCTGTGTGACCTGGTGACCAGGGTGCCATGTGGCGCTATGGGAGACCCAGTGGTAGACCCAGGGAGAGGGGATCAGGGCATCTCCCTGCCCGACAGCTGCCCGCTGTGCCTCCATCATAGCCCCCTTACAGCACCAAGGAGGACCAGGCCAGGGCATCTCCAATCTCCAGGCTCTGGAGAACATGACTCCAATTAAGAGGGAGCGCCCAGGTCCACGCACCGCTGCCTGAGTCCAGCAGTCTTACTGTACATGTAGAGTGGAGTGTGCCCAGGGAGCTGATGGAGCTTGGAGACAGGAGATTGCCATACAGAGAGGAAAGGAGATAATGGCTCAGGAACAGGTCTTCCTCATGGAGATATAGGACCTAAATGGAATTTGGGATAAATTGGTAACCTGGGCTGGATATGCAGAAATTAATATTTGAATAGTGTGGATATGGGTACAGTAATAGCATAAAAACATTCAAGTGTGATATTGTAAGATCAGTACAATAACACTAAAATTCCACAATTTTGTCCTTATCATATTGATGCCTTTATTGGTATCTTTATAAAAATGTCCACAGAAAGTGCTATATAAGTTTATTAGTTTTAACTGTTATGAGAGTCCCAGAGTATTTGTGTAGTGGTAAGCACACAGTAATAGATGACAGGCCCTCGTTTTCCCCCTGTGATTAAAAATGTATGTTGCCACATGCAGGCTCTGGTGTGGAACTGCCTGGCAAAGGAGCTCGTTAATATTCAGGCCCATGTCTGGCTAATGTCTTAAAGTGATAAATAGGAGGGGGGAGCTGCTGTTTGATTGTTCTTCACAGGCGGTCAGGGAGCTGGCTGCGCAGCACGGGGAGATTTAAGGTGGAGGAATCCTTTCAAAGCTCTTCATTCCGTCCCTCAGAAATGCTGGGCCATTAATTGGCCCTGTCTACATGACTTCAGTGTTCTGAAGGCTAGTGGCAGCCAGCTTCTGCACTGGATGTGGTATTTCAAAGAATCCTGGCCCCTATAAAAGCCATTAAAATTACATGGAATTTCATTCATGTCAAGCCTGGGAGGCACATATACACCGCAACAGAACGTCTTTATTCATGCACTGCCTATCTGCATGACTGTATAATCTTTCTCTTGGGGTAAAAAATCATGACACAAAAGGGTAAAGATTTACAATCACTGTTTGAAGCTGTTTGTTTCTAGATAAGATGTTTATTTCTAAATAAACATATGGATTGGACAAAAATGAGTAGCAAAATATATGTTGAGGAAATTCATGATTTACTTCCTTGTTTTGAAGAAACATATATCTCTCCTAATAGAATTCAGTAGTGTAAAACACCTAGGAGTAACTTTGACTATTATAGTGGATAATGAATATATCTAAGGCAGTCATGTAGCAGAGGATGTAAGAACCCGTGGAAAAATGTAGAAATGATCCATAGGGAGTCACATCAGTGTTATTACACCA
Organism: Salvelinus alpinus; assembly: GCF_045679555.1. Classification (NCBI taxonomy): domain Eukaryota; kingdom Metazoa; phylum Chordata; class Actinopteri; order Salmoniformes; family Salmonidae; genus Salvelinus; species Salvelinus alpinus. The sequence continues at coordinate 84,291,537 of NC_092094.1, forward strand.
AATAAAGAGTGAATAAACCAGGGGACTGCATAAGTTAGCACCATACAGTTGGTAACATATAAAATACCAGTAGCAGACACATCTGCATATCTTCAACATACCAGTGGCTCAAATGCCAGTTAGTGCATTTATTTTAAGCAAATACAGCAAGCAATTTCATAGAGAACCACTTATAAGAATGCCATGTGTGTTAGCCATTCATTTTGGCATAGTCTTCAGGTTTTGACAAGGCATTGCTAAACTCTATAAGTATAGCTACACAGGACAAGGTGAGTCCAGACTTCAAAACTTTCTGATACCTACCGATGTGGAGTTGGAAGGTGAAAGCAGAATGTGGCCAAATTTGGTTCATGGTGTCAAGCATGTGACACTTTAGTATTTATAACCATTAAGAGGTGGATTTATGTCAAAAAGTACAGCAGGACTCTTTTTCAGGGTTGCCTTTGCCCTACTTCACTTGTCACCCTTCCTTGCCCGACTTTCTTTATAAGCCAGAACTGATGGCCCACTCACCTTCAGGAGAGAAGATAGATTTAACCCTTAGTGGACTTGGAAAGAAGATGGTCTGAGCGTATTTACACCGTATAGCCAGCCAATTGTTTGTAACTGAGTGTAAGGCCTGGAATAAAAGTAATCCACTTCGTGACGACACAACGTAAACATCGCAGTCCCAGTTGCCAGTGTTATTGTCAGACTCAGACTGCTCAATCACAGTGCCAGAGTTGTTGACAGTATACAGCATGTCTAACACACTGTGGAGAGCAGGGTTGAGCTGTTAGAGGATGACTATGACAACCAGTCAGGCCACACAAGCACACACACGCTCCCAAAAAGCTCTGCCGAGCAGAGAGCACAGCCCTGGGCTCTGGCTGGGATTGGCTTCTCTCTGTTTGTTTCCACAGGGGCCTCTCACACAGAGCTAACAATCAGGGCCACCAGGACTGTCTGCTCTCTCTCACTCACTGTCACTCTCTTTTCTTGTCTGCTGCCTTTCTTTATGCTCTCTCCTAACCCCCTCCCCCTTTCTTTATTTCCCTCTAATTTCCTCCCCTGCTCTCCTCTTTCCTCTCACTCTCTTTATTTGTCTCATTCTCTCCCTCTTTCCCTAATTCTGTATCCTTCCATTTCTCTCTCTTTCTCCCTCTCTTCTGGTAGTGGCAGTAGTGTTGTGGCTGTGGCTGTGGGAAGGCTACCCGCAGCGGGAGAGATCCTAATTAACAGCCTATTCATTTGCGTGGAACGGAGGGCTCCTACTTTCTGAGCACTTGTTTTATCGTGGCGCAGGGGAGCCCTGTCCGGGGATTTGGAGAGGGATAATTGCCTTTGCCGCAGGCTGCAGTAATCTGGTCGGCTAATTCATTATTTTAATAAGTTAGCTTCTCCTCGGGGGTGCACTAGCTGCGCCGTGTCTCAAACCTTGGTGGTGCACCTCGTTATTGTGGCACTCTTTTACGCCGCCGCCCGCGCGGGGTTAATAACTGTTATTAGCCTCTCTCCTCAGCCTGTAATTTCTCATTTAACTGGGGCGATTCGAACTAAACCTTTGCGAGCAACTAATAATCAACCTCTCCCGAACCAGGGGTAATCCCTGTGAAGGGGTTTATATAGTGGAGACGGGTAATGAATGCAATCGCCTGAGTGCCTCTGCCTCTGCTCCATTTCATTATGGGCCCTGATGTTGTTTTGGTTGTTGTTGTTGTTGTTGTTGTTTAATGCGTCCAAATTCATTTGAAGAGAGAAATATTTGCCTAAAGCAGGGGAAATGGATCAGATTTATATACACAAATAGGATGATCATTAGGTTTGCGTAACTAATGACTTCATTTAGAACATAATCTTCCATCTCTCTAATAGGCTGTGCAGACAGTGTGTGTGGGTGGGGGTTTAATGACTGCAGTTCAGTCAGACATTTTGCGCATTGGCTGATTAAAAAGCATGTCATTTAAACAGGATGGGAATACAGAGAGGTCTCAGCGAATAGAAGTATTGGAAAAATCCAATATTGGAGATTGGTGACTGCTGGGTGTACGATTGGATCTGCAGTTAAAATCCAATTATGAATACAACTCAAAGTGGTTAAATGGTTTTCAAGGCGCCCCTTAGATACATTATTTCACTTTGTGGAAGACAGAGATACTCTAATTCACTTTTGAAGGATATCAAATGGAAATACAATGTAGCAATCGGCTGTCCTATAATGTCTGTCTAGATATTCCTGCTTAGCATCTGACAATGACCCTCACAGCCAGTCCCTGTGTCTGTGACTGAGATCCCAAATGGAATTGATATAGAATTCACGTTGACAGCATTTATCAAACAAACAAAAAGTTCTGGATGGTGTCCACCCACAGCCGTACCCTGTCTGAATGAGAATTATATTCCCTCAGTCTGACACAAAAGGCTGTGTCAAGAGCGGTTTTATGTTTTTCCTCCTACATAGATAACATGGCTTAGCTTATCACAGACAGCATATACTGAAGCCACACAATGTATCCAATGCAACAGGTATAGTAGTTGCCTCTCCATTGAACTCCATTGAGTTGAGAATGTAAGAGCCGGGCGTCCTCAGGCTGAGCAGGCCCATGTGTGGGGTCATGCTCTCCCCTGTAGGTTGGCTTGTCTAGCTGTCATCGTGCCGCTCTCTGCCAACCATTGTGGACAGAGAGCTGGTGGATATTAAAGGGATATCTTTCCATCTGAACTCAGCCCTGACTGACACATCACATGGCTATGGTACGGCAAGGCAGGGAGGCTGGCCATGATTAAAGAGCTCTATTATGGATGACCAGAACCAAGACTACATTCAAAGTCTCTGGTCCAGAGTGTGTACAGTACAGAAAAGAACAAATATCACTAAATTACTGGTGAACTGAGTTAACTCATGTTGAGCACTCAGTCATATGACCAACAGAAATGTTTTTATTCTGAAATAGTTTTCTACTGAGAATTTCATCAATCATAGCCACAACCATTAAGCACCTACTGCATTGCACAATGTTTGTCCAAGTCTGTTAGAGTCTGTAATGGGTTTTTATAATATATTATTGGCAGTGATTATGTGCAGTGTAAAAGTTAAACCTTGTGTACACAGGCAGGCTGGTGGATGTGGCCCATAAACTTACACATGTGATACTAATGACCTGGTTCACTATTAACTACTATTACCCACTTAATGTCCTTCCTGACTGGCCACATGTGGAGAGGAGGCTCAGTGCTGGCCCCTGGGGCTGCCTGGGGCTCGTTCCGGGCGATCGCTTTTCAGACTCCACCACGCCATCTGTTAGTGCTGCCGCTCCCCTTCACAGGACAGCCATTGGTGGGGCCGCTACGTCCTGCCAGGTGTTTTCTTAGGCTTCATGCATATGAATGCATGAATATCAGGATATCTATAGTTTTCTAGTCCATATGTGTGAGCTGAGTGTGCAAGTCTCATCAAATGTACAGACAAGTGGGCAGGAAGTTATAGTTATCACTAAAGAGGAACTACTGTAAGTCATGTAATTGTAAGATTTAGTCTCTCCATCTATAATCTTGGTGCAAAGATCTCTGATATGTGAGGTCTGATATGTGAGAAGCTTTCTTGATTGATTTGGCCTTTTTTAAGGCATCAGATGGCTTCCAAAGACTGCCTCATATAGAGCAGCTTTCATCTCTGAAATGACCAGTGGGATTGAAACAAAGTGGTTGATCTTTTCCTAAGAATGCGGGCCTAGCCCAGTTGAGCCCAGCTCAGCTCAGCCTGACTGGATGCTAATGAGTGGTCCCCCCACTCATCACACTCTCTCCAGTCCCGCCTGCATTCATCAATTCTCATTAGGGAAAATCATTATGTGTAATGCAAACTTTTGGCCAAATATTCATCACTGTCAGCCCTGATCCACGCAGGCCCAATGACAGATGCAGGCGTTGTGAGAGGCGTTGTGAGTGCCTGAGCACTGATTTAGCTCTTTTATTCCCTAATCTCTCCTCTTAAAGTGGAACCCAACCACTGCACTGCACGGCACACACTCCCTGACAGCAATTACTTTATGCAAAAAGAGTGGAGGAGAGTTCAGAGAGTGGCGTGAGTGAGAATAAGCTGGGTGGAAACACTGGCTGTTGGCGCTGCTCTGGTCACAGCATGCCAATAATCACCTCCCATGAGTACCACAGGGCAGAACACTGACATCATGCCTGTTGTGTGAGTGCCAACATGCCATTTGCTTATCTGTTCGGCCAATGGTTTCTTGTCTGGTTCATGTAACACAGAGAACTTGGGCCGTTACATATTTGGAGGCTCGTCCGGGATCAAATGCTACTATAAGAGTGGCAGGTGGACATCATCAGCAACCAGTAGAGCCCATGTGGACCTTTGTGGACTCAGCATAGTGGGGAGTCCTCTTGCACCTATGTTAAATCCTGGCGATCCACCATAAATCATGCCCAGTGAATATGACGTAGACACAGCTTGGCAATGTCAAGGGATCTGACGGAGGAAATTCCTCCCCTATTTATTTTAGCATGACTCCTAATGCTGCTGAAGTAAAATAGTCATCAATACGCTGGCTCTCTGTCCAGGGATGATATCTTCACCAGAACCAGTCACCAATGGATCCACTGGTATCACTGTTACATAGTGTGCATTAGTTACAATGTGTGATATATAGCCTTTATGACATGGGTTTATGTATCCTTTAGTAAAGTGTATATATTCTGTAGCTACTCCTCATAGACATTGTGTCCCATCCACTTTTTGAAGAGCTTATCTACGTCACAATCATAATGCTCTCGCCAGCAGTGTGTTCCCCCCTATACAGAAATAGCTTGTGCGTGTCATTCTCATAAAGGCTGTGGGATCGATACCTTCATTCCCATTTCAGCTCATCTGCCCCCTTCTGCCCACCCACACCCAAGAATAGACCAGCTTGCAAAATGGAGCAGCAATGTCAGCTAATCACAGCCCTATTGCTTCAGTCATCCATGCCCAGGCCACATGGGCTGCCAACCACAGAGAGATTTACCCAGAGGTCAATGGATGGCTGCACCGCCTCCCTCCTGCCAACCTGATCACAGGGAGGGTACCAGCTCACCTCTCTGCAGAGAAAATGAGATCACAAAATAACCATGGGAGGGCTGTCTTTGAAGGACCTTCATTCCAGGCTGGAGGATAATAGTGAAAAACCATTTGCATCAAGCAGGGGAACATTATAATAAATCAGACGCAGTCATAAATTATCTTAATGCTTACCTCTAACAGGACGTTAACAACTGACTTTCAACTATTGTCGTTCAACTCTCGCTACAGAGCTGTGTAAGAAAGAGTACATTTGCCTCTAATTGACTTCAATGATGTAGCTGCAGTTTATCAAGTGGTGTGTTGTCTTTTAAGAGAGACCTATTCAGATAAAATGCATGTGGCTGTTGAAGAGCTAACATAAGGATCCTGCATTCCAAGAAGATTTGTATTCGTTTTTGGACGAATTCACTGACATCACAATGTGGCCCAACTCCACATTGTTAGTGGTTTACCGAGCTGCTGTATTTTCCATTTCTGCAAGCATGTGCTGTCTTTATTCTATCATATTCTATTTCTATAGCCAGTTAAGAAATACAGCAACTGCCACACAATGAACTGTACTGACAATCCATCCAGTCTTATCACCTCTGGCAGATATTATTTAGCTGTGGCTGTCTTGTGATTGTGAATCATCCGTGGTATACACATGCATGTAGTCTCCTGCATCTACCGAGGAGATCCTGAGCAACGACACATCAGGGCTGAGATGTAAAGCCAGGGAGAATGAGGTGTATGATCCCTGAGCAGCACTCTTCCACACAGCAGGGAGTATCATCGCAATGTTGTGACAAACACACACACACACACACACACACACACACACACACACACACACACACACACACACACACACACACACACACACACACACACACACACACACACACACACACACACACACACACACACACACACACACACACACACACACACACACACACACACACACACACACACACACACACCCCCCCCCCATTGGATGCAGATTCGAGAAAGGGAGCCTTGGAGTGTAACATATGATGGCCTGAGGCTGTAGCTGTGTGGTAGAGGCTTCACTCACTCCCCTGAAGGCTGCCACTGAAAACATAAACAAACTGGATTGCCACTCTGGGAGGATGGGAGTGCAAAGGTGAAAACTACTGGTGTAGACTATGCATGGCGTTGGTTAAGCGTGATTTACTTACCGTATGTTAAATATGTGTATGTCAGTCAGATACGGCAGATACATTTTTTAGGTGACGTGGTGAAATTCAAACCGGTTTGATAGGGGAGGCCGACAGGCAGTTTACATTTATAGATCACTGAAATATTTACGAGTGGCCAGGGATGAGAAATGGGTCCAGCATGATCCTGAACTCACATTCCTAAACAGAGTGAGGTAATATCAAGCGGTTTTTAGTGATGAGGAACCAGGAACACCCCAGCCTCCCAGTCCTTCTTGAACCTTCAGCCCAGGTCTCCTACCCATGGCCTTGCAGGAACTCAGTGAGGTGACCATAAAGTGATGGGGGAATAAATCCCAAATCTCAGGATGGTTGGAGCTCAGCAGGGTCTCTTTCTTTCTCACTCTGTCTCTCTCTCTCTTATTCACTCTCTCTCCTTCTCTCACTCTCTCTCCTTCTCTCACTCTCTCTTTGCGTGGATGTCTGCAACGGTGGCTGTCATAACACAGCCTGTAAATCAGAGACACACGCTCTCACACACAGCACATTTCCTTTGTCTCCCAGTGATATAGAGCGCCTGAACTTTTTCTCTGGCTGATTCATGGATGGCAGGAAGTCCCCTCAGGGCCCGGTGATTAAACAGGAAGTAGAGTATGTCAGTCCAGAGCGCCAGTGATACAATGACCCTCCTCCTTCCTCCCCCCACTCACTGATCTGCTGGGATAAAGAGCGGAGGAGAGAAAGAGAGAGGTGGAGAGGAAAGAAGAGAGGGAGACATGGATTATCAATTGAGTCAATATGGAGTTGAATTCCATCTAACCTCTAACCTTAGCATGGTATCTAAGTCTGATTGCTCATATCTCACATTACCCAATGATGCAGCAAGTGCCGCTATTAGAGAGGAGCTTTGTAATTCATCTGTATTCAACAGCTGGATGTTTTGATTTTATCTAGGTCCTTATCAGAAACATGGATTAAATAATGTTATGATTAAAAGGGTTTAAATTCATAACCTGCCTTTAAAGCATGTGGACAGTATAATCATAATTTACAAGCTTGTGAAATCTAGAATTATTGTAATAAAGAATACAATTGCTTTAGAATTATTTAAATAATTACAATATTTTCATATATAATTATAATTCCATAAATCATTGTCTCCTTGATTTAAAGTTTGAAATCGTAAACACTACTAGAACATGTAGCAGAAACGCAAATGTGTTCTTTATCAAAGGACTGTGTTCTTTCTTTCAGCAGCATGATGATTCAAGTCACTCAGTACTTTTCAATATATACCACTATCATGTACGTACAGAACCATTTCAGAACTGGAAGCCCCCTGTCTGTCTCTGAATTGACACTTTAATTCATCTCAAGCATTCCACGTTACATTTTTAGCCTGGCTTGCCTACAGGGACTTTAACTTTTTCTGCTGTCTAATTTTAATCGGATGCTTTTTGTTAAATGTTTAACTTAAATTGGGACCCTCATAAATATTCCAAATCACTCGCTCTGTGTTTGAAGAGGAAATGAGACTCCTACCCGCCGCGATTCCCCAGGCTACACAGGAAAAGAATCCCTACAACTTAACTCTTAGAGCCAGCCCTGTGCGGCTCCCTAACAGCCTTCATTAGTGTGCAGCAATAACTATGATATCTAATTTTTGTAGGGGTAATCATTACCATCGTTTGTTCTGTCATCACCAGCTAAGAGCGTCTTCAGTGTTGTAAAGAGATGACAGTTTGCACCAAATATGAACCTGAATTCAAACAGTATGATAACATAGCACATACATGCATGATAGAAGAGACATGTGCATAAAGCCTTCATATCTGAAAATGACCTGATGTGGACACAATTATCTTCCTGTTGACCATTCCCACGGTCCAGTTTCACTGTGAGACCTATGGTGCTAGATACAGTAGACATGGTGCACCACAAGGTGGATAAACAGGCCTGACCTCTAGGTTAGCCAGGTAGGTCAGGGCCAGCCAGGGCCCCGTCGTTTTACAGGGCATGGCCTTTTTATGGGAGAGCTGCTTTCTCCTAGCAGGTCCAGCCCAGTGGTCATTAATCTTGTGCTGAAGATGCTGACCCCCTGCTCCACTTCCTCTATTAACACCATGACAACTCCACTGTGGAGTTAATCTACCAACCCTATCCCTGTCCCTCTTCAGCTAACTACCAAACCCAAGCCCCGTCCCTCTTCAGCTACCTACCAAACCTATCTGCATCCATCTTCAGCTAACGACCAAACCCTAGAACCCGTCCCTTTTCAGCTAACTACCAAATCCTAGCGCATTCCCTCTTGAACTAACTACCAAAACCCTAGCCCTGTCCCTCTTGAACTAACTACCAAACTCTAGCCCCGTCCCTCTTGAACAAACTATCAATCCATAGCCCTGTCCCTCTTCAGCTAATTACCAAACCGTAGCCCCATCCCTCTTCAGTTAATAACCAAACCCGAGCCCCATCCCTCTCAGCTAATTACCAAACCCTAGCCCTGTCCCTCTTTAGCTAACTACCAAACCCTAGCCCCTCTTCAGCTAACTAACAAACAAAGCCCCATCCCATTTCCCGTGGTCCCGTGTGGCTCAGTTGGTAGAGCATGGCGCTTGCAACGCCAGGGTTGTGGGTTCATTCCCCACGGGGGGACCAGGATGAATATGTATGAACTTTCCAATTTGTAAGTCGCTCTGGATAAGAGCGTCTGCTAAATGACTTAAATGTAAATTTCAGCTAACTACCAAACTCAAGCCCCATCCCTCTTCAGCTACCTACCAAACCCTAGCCCAATCGCATTTCAGATACATACCAAACCCTAGCCCCACCCCATTTCAGCGACCTATCAAACCCTAGCTCCATCCATATTTAGCTAACTATCAAACCCTACCCCATCCTTTTTCAGTTGACTACCAAACCCTAGCCCTGTCCCTCTTCAGCTAACTACCAAACCCTAGCCCGTCCCTCTTGAACTAACTACCAAACCCTATCCCCATCCCATTTCAACTCACGACCAAACACTAGCCCCATCCTTCTTCAGCTAACTACCAAACCCTAGGCCCATCCCATTTCAGCTAACTACCAAACCCTAGCTCCATCCCATTTCAGCGAACTACCAAAACCTAGCCCCATCCCATTTCAGCTAACTACCAAACCCTAGCCCGTCCACCTTCAGCTAACTACCAAACCCTACCCAGTCCCTCTTGAACTAACTACCAAACCATAGCCCTGTCCCTCTTCAGCTAACTATCAAACCCTACCCCATCCCTCTTCAGCTAACTACCAAACCCTAGCCCTGTCCTTCTTCAGCTAACTACCAAACCATAACCCCGTCCCTCTTGAACTAACTACCAAACCCAAGCCATACTCATCTTCAGCTAAAGACCAAACCCTAGCCCCATCCCTCTTCAGCTAACTAACAAACCCTAGCCAAGTCCCTCTTAAACTAACTACCAAACTCTAGCCTTGTCCCTCTTCAGCTAACTATCAAACCCTACCCCATCCCTCTTCAGCTAACTACCAAACCCTAGCCCCGTCCCTCTTGAACTAACTACCAAACCCGAGCCCCATCCCACTTCAGCTAACTACCAAACCCTAGCCCATCCCTCTTTACCTAACTACCAAAACCTAGCCTCGTCCCTCTTCAGCTAACTACCAAACCCTAGCCTATTCCCATTTAAGCTAACTACCAAAACCTAGCCCCATCCCATTTCAGCTAACTACCAAACCCTAGCCCCATTTCATTTCAGCTAACTTCCAAACCCTAGCCCCATCCCTTTTCAGCTAACTACCAAACCCTAATCCCATCCCATTTCAGTTACCTACTAAACCCTTGCCCTGTCCATCTTCAGCTGACGACCAAACCCTAGCCCCATCGCTCTTCAGCTAATTACCAAACCCTATCCCTATCCCTCTTTAGTTAACTAACAAAACCTAGCCCCGTCCCTCTTCAGCTTACTATCAAACCCTAGCACAGTCCCTCTTGAACTAACTACCAAACCCTAGGCCTGTCCATCTTCAGCTAACTTCCAAACCCATGCCCGATCCCATTTTAGCTACCTATCAAACCATACCCCTTCCGTCTTCAGCTAAATACCAAACCCAAGCCCCATCCTTCTTCTGCTAACTACCAAACCCTAGCTACGTCCCTATTCAGCTAACTATCAAACCCTACCCCATCCTTTTTCAGCTAGATACCAAACCCTAGCCCGTCCCTCTTGAACTAACTACAAAACCCGAGCCCCATCCCACTTCAGCTAATTACCAAACCCTAGCCTCATCCCTCTTCAGCTAACTACCAAACCCTAGCCCATCCCTCTTTACCTAACTACCAAAACCTAGCCTCGTCCCTCTTCAGCTAACTACCAAACCCTAGCCTATTCCCATTTAAGCTAACTACCAAAACCTAGCCCCATCCCATTTCAGCTAACTACCAAACCCTAGCCCCATTTCATTTCAGCTAACTTCCAAACCCTAGCCCCATCCCTTTTCAGCTAACTACCAAACCCTAATCCCATCCCATTTCAGTTACCTACTAAACCCTTGCCCTGTCCATCTTCAGCTGACGACCAAACCCTAGCCCCATCCCTCTTCAGCTAATTACCAAACCCTATCCCTATCCCTCTTTAGTTAACTAACAAAACCTAGCCCCGTCCCTCTTCAGCTTACTATCAAACCCTAGCACAGTCCCTCTTGAACTAACTACCAAACCATAGCCCCTTCCCTCTTCAGCTAACTACCAAACGCCAGCCACGTCCTTCTTGAACTAACTACCAAACCCTGTCCTTCTTCAGCTAACTACCAAACCCTAGCCCCATCCCTCTTCAGCTAATTACCAAACCCTAGCCCTGTCCATCTTTAGCTAACTACCAAAACCTAGCCCCGTCCCTCTTCAGCTAACTATCAAACCCTAGCCCTGTCCATCTTTAGCTAACTACCAAACCATAGCCCTGTCCCTCTTCAGCTAACTACCAAAGCCTAGCCACACCCCTCTTCAGCTAACTACCAAACCCTAGCCCCGTCCTTCTTGAACTAACCAGAAAACCCTATCCCTGTCCCTCTTCAGCTAACTACCAAACCCTTAACCTCATCCCTCTTCAGCCTATTACCAAACCCTTGCCCCTTCCCTCTTTAGAAAACGATAAAACCCTACCACATCCCTCTTCAGCTAACTACCAAACCCTAGCCCCGACCCTCTTCAGCTACCTACTAAACCCTAGCCACATCCATCTTCAGCTAATTACCCAACCCTAGCCCATCCCTCTTTAGCTAACTACCAAAACCTAGCCCCGTCCCTCTTGAGCTAAACACCAAACCCTAGCCCCATCCCATTTCAGCTACCTACCAAACACTAGCCTAATCCCATTTCAGCTAACTTCCAAACCCTAGCCCCGTCCCTCTTCAGCTTACTATCAAACCCTAGCACAGTCCCTCTTGAACTAACTACCAAACCATAGCCCCTTCCCTCTTCAGCTAACTACCAAACACAAGCCACGTCCTTCTTGAAATAACTACCAAACCCTGTCCTTCTTCAGCTAACTACCAAACCCTAGCCCCATCCCTCTTCAGCTAATTACCAAACCCTAGCCCTGTCCATCTTTAGCTAACTACCAAAACCTAGCCCCGTCCCTCTTCAGCTAACTATCAAACCCTAGCCCTGTCCATCTTTAGCTAACTACCAAACCATAGCCCTGTCCCTCTTCAGCTAACTACCAAAGCCTAGCCACACCCCTCTTCAGCTAACTACCAAACCCTAGCCCCGTCCTTCTTGAACTAACCAGAAAACCCTAGCCCTGTCCCTCTTCAGCTAACTACCAAACCCTTAACCTCATTCCTCTTCAGCCTATTACCAAACCCTTAACCTCATCCCTCTTCAGCCTATTACCAAACCCTAGCCCCTTCCGTCTTCAGCTCACTACCAAACCCTTGCCCCTTCCCTCTTTAGAAAACGATAAAACCCTACCACATCCCTCTTCAGCTAACTACCAAACCCTAGCCCCGACCCTCTTCAGCTACCTACTAAACCCTAGCCACATCCATCTTCAACTAACTACCAAACCCTATGCCCATCCCTCTTCAGCTACCTACCAAACACTAGCCCAGTCCCTCTTGAACTAACTACCAAACCATAGCCCTGTCCCTCTTCAGCTAACTATCAAGCCTTACCCATCCCTCTTCAGCTAACTGCCAAACCCTAGCCCCATCCCTCTTCAGCTAACTACCAAACCCAAGCCATATCCCTCTTCAGCAAACTTCCAAAACCTAGCCCCATCCCTCTTCAGCTAACTCACAAACCCTAGCCCAGTCCCTCTTGAACTAACTACCATCCCATAACCCTCTCCCTTTTCAGCTAACTACCAAACCCTAGCCCCATCCCTCTTCAGCTAATTACCAAACCCTAGCCCTGGCCCTCTTCAGCTAACTACCAAACCCTAGCCCCATCCTTCTTCAGCTAACTACCAAACCCATAACCCTGTCCCTATTCAGCTAACGACCAAACCCTAGCCCTTTCCCTCTTCAGCTAACGACCAAACCCTAGCTGCATCCATCTTCAGCTAATTACCCAACCCTAGCCCATCCCTCTTTAGCTAACTACCAAAACCTAGCCCCGTCCCTCTTGAGCTAAACACCAAACCCTAGCCCCATCCCATTTCAGCTACCTACCAAACACTAGCCTAATCCCATTTCAGCTAACTTCCAAACCCTATCCCCGTCCCTCTTCAGCTAACATCCAAACCCTAGCCCGATCCCTCTTTAGCTAACTACCAAACCCTAACCCAGTCCCTCTTGAACTAACTACAAACCCTAGCCCTGTCCCTCTTCAGCTAACTACCAAACCCTAGCCCCAGCCCTCTTCAGCTAATTACCAAACCCTAGCCTCATCCCACTTCAGCTAATTACCAAACCCTAGCCCAACCCTCTTTAGCTAACTACCAAGACCTAGCCCCGTCCCTCTTCAGCTAAACACCAAATCTTAGCCCCATCCCATTTCAGCTACCTACCAAACACTAGCCTAATCCCATTTTAGGTAACTTCCAAACTCTATCCCCACCCCTCTTCAGCTAACTACCTAACCCTTGCCCCTTCCTTCTTGAACTAACTACCAAACCCTAGCGCTGTCCCTTTTGAACTGACTACCAAACCCTAGCGCTGTCCCTTTTGAACTGACTACCAAACCCTAGCCCTGTCCCTCTTGAACTAACTACCAAACCCTAGCCCTGTCCCTCTTTAGCTAACTACCAAACCCTAGCCCAGTCCCTCTTGAACTAACTACCAAACCCAAGCCATGTCCCTCTTCAGCTAACTTTAAAACCCTAGACCCATCCCTCTTCAGCTAACTACCAAACCCTAGCCCAGTCAATCTTGAACTAACTACCAAAATCTAGCCCCGTCCCTCTTCAGTTAACTATTAAACCCTAGCACAGTCCCTCTTGAATTAACTACCAAACCCAAGCCATGTCCCTCTTCAGCAAACTTCCCAACCCTAGCCCCATCCCTCTTCAGCTAACTGCCAAACCATAGCCCTGTCCCTCTTTAGCTAACTACCAAACCCTAGCCCCGTCCCTCTTGAACGAACTACCAAACCCAAACCATGTCCCTCTTCAGCTAACTACCAAACCCTAGCCCTGTCCCTCTTTAGCCAACTACCAAACCCTAGCCCAGTCCCTCTTGAACTAACTACCAAACCCTAGCCCTGTACCTCTTCAGCTAACTACCAAACTCTAGCCCCATCCCTCTTCAGCTAATTACCAAACCCTAGCCCATCCCTCTTTAGCTAACTACCAAACCCTAGCCCAGTCCCTCTTGAACTAACTACCAAACCCTAGCCCTGTACCTCTTCAGCTAACTACCAAACCCTAGCCCCATCCTTCTTCAGCTAACTACCAAACCCTTATTCCGTCCCTATTCAGCTAACTATCAAACCCTACCCCTAACCCTTTCAGCTAACTACAAAACCCTAGCCCTGTCCCTCTTCAGCTAACTACCAAACCCTAGCCCCATCCCATTTCATCTACCTATCAAACTCTACCCCACCCCTCTTCAGCTAACTACCTAACCCTTGCCCCTTCCTTCTTGAAATAATGACTTAACCCTAGCCCTGTCCCTCTTCAGCAAACTTCCAAACCCAAGCCCCATCCTTCTTCAGCTAACTACCAAACCCTACCCAACCCTATTCAGCTAACTGCCAAACCCTAGCCCTGTCCCTCTTCAGCTAACTACCAAACCCTAGCCCCATCCCTCTTCAGCTAACTACCAAACCCTAGCCCCATCCCTCTATAGCTAACTACCAAACCCTAGCCCTGTCCCTCTTTAGCTAACTACCAAACCCTAGCCCAGTCCCTCTTGAGCTAACTACCAAACCCAAGCCATGTCCCTCTTCAGCTAACTTTAAAACCCTAGACCCATCCCGCTTCAGCTAACTACCAAACCCTAGCCCAGTCAATCTTGAACTAACTACAAAACCCTAGCCCTGTCCCTCTTTAGCTAACTACCAAACCCTAGCCCAGTCCCTCTTGAACTAACTACCAAACCCTAGTCCTGTCCCTCTTCAGCTAACGATCAACCACTACTTCATCCCTCTTCAGCTAACTACCAAACCCTAGCCCCGTCCCTCTTCAGCGTCTTACCACACCCTAACCACATCCATCTTCAGCTAACTAATAAACCCTACGCCCGTCCCTCTTTAGCTACCTACCTACCAAACCTTTGTCCCGTCCCGCTTTAGCTTACTACCAAACCCTAGCCCCGTCCCTCTTCAGCTTCTTACCACACCCTAACCACATCCATCTTCAGCTAACTAATAAACCCTACGCCCGTCCTTCTTTAGCTACCTACCTACCAAACCTTTGTCCCGTCCCGCTTTAGCTTACTACCAAACCCTAGCCCCATCCTGATTCTGCTGTTTACCAATCCATATCCCTGTCCCTCTTCAGCTAACTACCAAACCCTAGCCCCATCCCTCTTCAGCTAAATGCCAAACCCTAGCCCTGTCCCTCTTCAGCTACCTACCAAACCCTAGCCCCGTCCTTCTTAAACTAACTACCAAACCCTAGCCCTGTGCCTCTTCAGCTACCTACCAAACCCTAGCCCAGTCCCTCTTTAGCTAACTACCAAACCCTAGCCCCGTCCCTCTTCAGCTAACTACCAAACCCTAGCCCCATCCCTCTTGAACTAACTACCAAACCCTACCAGAGTCCCTCTTCAGCTAACTGTCAAACCCTAGCCCCAACCCTCTTTAGCTAATTACCAAACCCTAGCCCCGTATCTCTGCAGCTCACTACCAAATCCTAGCCCTGTCCCTCTTCAGCTACCTACCAAACCCTAGCCCAGTCCCTCTTGAACTAACTACCAAACCCTAGCACAGTCCCTCTTCAGCTAACTGTCAAACCCTTACCCCGTCCCTCTTCAGCTAACTTCCTAACCCTAGCCCTGTCCCTCTTTAACTAACTACCAAACCCTAGCCCTGTCCCTCTTCAGCTAACTACCAAACCCTAACCCCAACCCTCTTCAACTAATTACCAAACCCTAGCCCCATCCTTCTTGAAGTAATTACCAAACCCTAGCCCCGTCTCTCTGCAGCTCACTACCAAACCCTAGCCCTGTCCCTCTTCAGCTACCTACCAAACCCTAGCCCAGACCCTCTTTAGCTAACTACCAATCCTTAGCCCTGTCCCTCTTTATCTAACTACCAAACCCTAGCCCCGTCCCTCTTCAGCGAACTACCTAAACTTAGCCCAGTTCCTCTTTAGCTAACTACCAAACCCTACTCCATCCCTTTTCAGCTAACTACCAAACCCTACACCTGTCCCTCTTCACCTACCTACCAAACCCTAGCTGCATCCATCTTCAGCTAACTGCCATACCCTATCCCTGTCCCACTTCAGCTATCTACCAAACCCTAGCCCCGTCCTTCTTGATTATCATCCAAACCCTAGCCCTGTCCCTCTTCATCTAACTACCAAACCCTAGCCCCATCCCTCTTCAGCTATAGCCAAACCCTAGCCCTATCCCTTTTTAGCTACCTACCAAACCCTAGCCCCTTCCGTCTTCAGCTCACTACCAAACCCTTGCCCCTTCCCTCTTTAGAAAACGATAAAACCCTACCACATCCCTCTTCAGCTAACTACCAAACCCTAGCCCCGACCCTCTTCAGCTACCTACTAAACCCTAGCCACATCCATCTTCAACTAACTACCAAACCCTATGCCCATCCCTCTTCAGCTACCTACCAAACACTAGCCCAGTCCCTCTTGAACTAACTACCAAACCATAGCCCTGTCCCTCTTCAGCTAACTATCAAGCCTTACCCATCCCTCTTCAGCTAACTGCCAAACCCTAGCCACACCCCTCTTCAGCTAACTACCAAACCCTAGCCCCGTCCTTCTTGAACTAACCAGAAAACCCTAGCCCTGTCCCTCTTCAGCTAACTACCAAACCCTTAACCTCATCCCTCTTCAGCCTATTACCAAACCCTTAACCTCATCCCTCTTCAGCCTATTACCAAACCCTAGCCCCTTCCGTCTTCAGCTCACTACCAAACCCTTGCCCCTTCCCTCTTTAGAAAACGATAAAACCCTACCACATCCCTCTTCAGCTAACTACCAAACCCTAGCCCCGACCCTCTTCAGCTACCTACTAAACCCTAGCCACATCCATCTTCAACTAACTACCAAACCCTATGCCCATCCCTCTTCAGCTACCTACCAAACACTAGCCCAGTCCCTCTTGAACTAACTACCAAACCATAGCCCTGTCCCTCTTCAGCTAACTATCAAGCCTTACCCATCCCTCTTCAGCTAACTGCCAAACCCTAGCCCCATCCCTCTTCAGCTAACTACCAAACCCAAGCCATATCCCTCTTCAGCAAACTTCCAAAACCTAGCCCCATCCCTCTTCAGCTAACTACCAAACCCTAGCCCAGTCCCTCTTGAACTAACTACCATCCCATAACCCTCTCCCTTTTCAGCTAACTACCAAACCCTAGCCCCATCCCTCTTCAGCTAATTACCAAACCCTAGCCCTGGCCCTCTTCAGCTAACTACCAAACCCTAGCCCCATCCTTCTTCAGCTAACTACCAAACCCATAACCCTGTCCCTATTCAGCTAACGACCAAACCCTAGCCCTTTCCCTCTTCAGCTAACGACCAAACCCTAGCTGCATCCATCTTCAGCTAATTACCCAACCCTAGCCCATCCCTCTTTAGCTAACTACCAAAACCTAGCCCCGTCCCTCTTGAGCTAAACACCAAACCCTAGCCCCATCCCATTTCAGCTACCTACCAAACACTAGCCTAATCCCATTTCAGCTAACTTCCAAACCCTATCCCCGTCCCTCTTCAGCTAACATCCAAACCCTAGCCCGATCCCTCTTTAGCTAACTACCAAACCCTAACCCAGTCCCTCTTGAACTAACTACAAACCCTAGCCCTGTCCCTCTTCAGCTAACTACCAAACCCTAGCCCCAGCCCTCTTCAGCTAATTACCAAACCCTAGCCTCATCCCACTTCAGCTAATTACCAAACCCTAGCCCAACCCTCTTTAGCTAACTACCAAGACCTAGCCCCGTCCCTCTTCAGCTAAACACCAAATCTTAGCCCCATCACGTTTCAGCTACCTACCAAACACTAGCCTAATCCCATTTCAGGTAACTTCCAAACTCTATCCCCACCCCTCTTCAGCTAACTACCTAACCCTTGCCCCTTCCTTCTTGAACTAACTACCAAACCCTAGCGCTGTCTACCAAACCCTAGCCCTGTCCCTCTTGAACTAACTACCAAACCCTAGCCCTGTCCCTCTTGAACTAACTACCAAACCCTAGCCCCGTCCCTCTTGAAAAAACTATCAATCCATAGCCCTGTCCCCCTTCAGCTAATTACAAAACCGTAGCCCCATCCCTCTTCAGCTAACTTCCAAACCCTAGCCCCATCCCTCTATAGCTAACTACCAAACCCTAGCCCTGTCCCTCTTTAGCTAACTACCAAACCCTAGCCCAGTCCCTCTTGAACTAACTACCAAACCCAAGCCATGTCCCTCTTCAGCTAACTTTAAAACCCTAGACCCATCCCTCTTCAGCTAACTGCCAAACCCTAGCCCAGTCAATCTTGAACTAACTACCAAAATCTAGCCCCGTCCCTCTTCAGTTAACTATTAAACCCTAGCACAGTCCCTCTTGAATTAACTACCAAACCCAAGCCATGTCCCTCTTCAGCAAACTTCCAAACCCTAGCCCCATCCCTCTTCAGCTAACTGCCAAACCCTAGCCCTGTCCCTCTTTAGCTAACTACCAAACCCTAGCCCCGTCCCTCTTGAACGAACTACCAAACCCAAGCCATGTCCCTCTTCAGCTACCTACCAAACCCTAGCCCAGACCTTCTTTAGCTAACTACCAAACCCTAGCCCTGTCCCTCTTCAACTAACTACCAAACCCTAGCCCTGTCCCTCTTGAACTAACTACCAAACCCTAGCCCCATCCCTCTTCAGCTAATTACCAAACCCTAGCCCTGTCCTTCTTCAGTTAACTACCAAACCCTAACCCTGTCCCTCTTCAGCTAATTACCAAACCTTTGCCCCGTCCCTCTTTAGCTAACTACCAAACCCTAGCCCCGTCCCTCTTCAGCTCACTACCAAACCCTAGCCCCATCCCTCTTGAACTAAGTACCAAACCCTAGCCGTGTCCCTCTTCAGCTATCTACCAAACCCTGGCCCCGTCGCTCTTCAGCTACCTTCCAAACCCTAGCCGCATCCCTCTTCAGCTAACTACCAAACCCTACCCCATCCCTTTTCAGTTCACTTCCAAACCCTAGCCCCGTCCTTCTTCAGCTAATTACCATTCCATTGCCCTGTCCCTCTTTAGCTAACTACCAAACGCAAGCCACGTCCCTCTTCAGCTAACTACCAAACCCTAGGCCCGTCTCTCTTGAGCTAACTACCAAACCCTAGCCCTGTCCCTCTTTAGCAAACTACCAAACCCTAGCCCCACCCCTCGTCAGCTATCTTCCAAACCCTAGCCCCGTCCTTCTTGAACTAATTACTAAACCCTAGCTCCGTCCCCCTAAGCTACCTACCAAAGCCTAGCTGCATCCATCTTCAGCTAACTACCAAACCCTATCCCAGTCCCTCTTCAGCTAACTACCAATGCTTGCTCCGTCCTTCTTGAACTAACCACCAAACCCTATCCCTGTCCCTCTTCAGCTAACTACCAAACCCTAGCCGCATCCATCTTCAGCTACCTACCAAAACCTAGCCACATTCATCTCAGCTAACTACCAAACCCTATGCCCGTCCCACTTCAGCTACCTACCAAACCCTAGCCCAGTCCCTCTTTAGCTAACTACCAAACCCTAGTCCCGTCCCTCTTCAGCTACCTACCAAACACTTGCCCAGTCCCTCTTTAGCTTACCACCAAACCCTAGCCCAGTCCCTCTTTAGCTAACTACCAAACCCTATGCCCGTCCCACTTCAGCTACCTACCAGACCCTGGTCCCGTACCTCTTCTGCTAACCACCAGACCCTGGTCCCGTCCCTCTTGAACTAACTACCAAACCCTGGTCCCGTCCCTCTTTAGTTACCTACCATACCCTAGCCGCATCCATCTTCCTTTAACTGCCAAACCCTATGCCCATCCCTCTTTAGCTAACTACCAAACCCTATCACAGTCCCTCTTCAGCTATCTACTAAACCCTAGCCCCGTCCCTCTTCAGTTACCTACCATACCCTAGCCGCATCCATCTTCCATTAACTGCCAAACCCTATGCCCGTCCCTCTTTAGCTAACTACCAAACCCTAGCCTCATCCATCTTCAGCTAACTACCGAACCCTTTCCCATCCCTCTTCAGCTAACTTCCAACCCCTAGCCCCGTCCCTCTTGAACTATCTACCAAACACTAGCCATGTCCCTCTTCAGCTAGCTACCAAACCGTAGCTCCATCCTTATTCAGCTAACTACCAAACTGACAAACTCCAATTTGCCTGGATAATAGAGTGTTCTGTCATTTTGTTCACTGGGTTGGATGTTGAAGGAGATTTTTGACAAACATGATGATCTACTGATTTTTTTAAATAATCTTGAAGATTTCCCATCATTTTCAATGTCATACCCTGTCTTTTTTACAAAAACAAAACAAAACTGTCTTTCAGTGATCAGTGTCACAATGATCCCAAATATTACAATAGCTTTTGACAAAAAGACCCACTCTTTTAAAAACAGGGGTAGAAAATAGCAACACATGTTTTCATCCATCTCTCTCCAGACAGTCATTTTGGAAAATTTTCTTGATAAGCCATTCTAATCAGTTCTCAGACAGAGTTGTGAATTTGTGCCATGTTATGGGGTTATGACCTCTCTGTTGCTGTCTCCACCAGAGTATCTCCGTTTCACACGGGAGGAAGCTTTCACTCAACAGCTGGGCTGTCTTTCTTCTCTCCTCATGTACAGAACACAGACAGACGCTGTTATTGCATTCTGCATCTCTGCATCCTCTCTTCCTCACCAGCCACCATACGCTTGGGCCCAGGGTCCTGCAGGGCGCAGGGAAAAACAAATGTCACTCAGGATGGGGAAAGGTTACGGGGAAGCCGAGAGCAAGACACAGTTAATTTGTTCCCCAGGGTTGAAGGAGTAGACTAGTAGAGTGATCTGGCTTTCCGAACTCCAAGTAGTGAGACTGTATACTTCCAAAATAAACAGCTGCACACACCTTTGAGAAAGAGAGAGAGAGACGGTACTACAACTGTCTGATACAGAACGACAATACATACATTACATTTCTGTATTATTCTGTATTGATTTCCTTTTTAATGCCCTTTTGAATGTTGGCAATTGCAATTAATACAATTTAATTCATACAAGATTACAGTAGTCTTCAGTTAAAAGTTTATGATGGATAAATTCTATGTTTATTAAATGCTTATGTGCAATGTACACATATATAGACACAAATAGGAGCTATCAACTGCATGTTTAAATTCTACAATCTATCAATCATTAGCCTTCAACTTCCTAAGGTCCTGCCATGTTGAGAACTTCTAGATGTCACCATGATGGTGGTCCTAGACTCTCTTTCTGTCTATCTGTCTGTCCTCTCACTGAATCGCTGACTTTCAGTGTGTCTCTCTCCCCCATCTCACCGAGGTCACCCCGTTGGTATCGCAAGCACAGCAGTCACATTGTGCTTCAACGCAGACAGATTGCTTATAATAACCGTAAGGGACCTTTCATTTTTCATTGTCAGCGATTTGCGGGATAATTTTGGCACCCTTTAAGGATCCAACTCCCCTAATAAGAGGGTAAAAATAAACAAGCTAGTTGTGAAAGCACTATATCGGGATGGCATAATCCTATTTACAAGTCTGAACGTGCTCTGGGCAATGAGATCAAACCACTGCAACACGGTTATAGGTGGCAATTTTCACTATTTTTAAAACCAGAAACTACCGAGCCTAAGGCCTTAGAGTGCCAGGTTTACTAAGTGGATAAAACGTCACTTTCTAAATTTCATTACAAAACGCCAACTAAGAAAAATGCTCAGTCAATCTATGTCATATACTCAGTATTAGACATACTAGAAGTACATGTATTTTGGGGTCAGGTATCGACTAGTACATTTGATAATTTATTCATTTGTAAATCTATTTTAATTAGCCATTTAAGCATTAGTGAACTAGTTTCAAATATTACAGTTCTGGAAAGTATAGATTTTTTTAATAAGATGCAGAATTTCTGCCTCTACTGTATAAGACCTCTGTACAGTACAGTGTGTCTCTCCTGATGGGATGGCTGAGTGAAGAAGGTTCTGTTTGATTCTGTATTAGATCAGGCTCTTGTGACCAACAACTAGTGTCTGAAAACCCGTTTCTGACATGTCTAGGGGGTTTGGTGGATATATTATACTGCAAGGGGTGAGGGTTGTAAGAGAGGGGTGAACTTACAAGAAAGAATAAGTTACAAGAAAAGGGAAAGGGAGAGGAAGTGTGACATGGAGGAATGGTTTGATGGGGTAAAATCAAGAAGCTAGTCAAAGGTTAGGGTACACAGAAGATAGTTGTGGGAGAGGAAAGCAAGTGGAATATAGAAGGAGAAAGAGGGGTGGGAGAGAAAAAAATAATGCAAAGTACTGTTGTAAAAGGGAGAGGGAGAGGAATTGATCAGGGGAGGCTGAGGGACAGACAGGGGTTGAAGGAGCGAGCTGATTTAACAGCTTCTGTGCTGAGTGAGATAGACATTTAAAAACATAGCATTAGATCGATACAGGAGCCTGTTTCTTATGATAAGATCAAATCCATTACTGTCTTCAAACTTCAACACAATGAATTCTACCTGCTGTGTAAAACAATAGTAAAATAGTTATAGTCATTGCTCTGTCAAACATTAAGTTCTGCTCCATGGGTAATATTTCCTAACAAATTAAATGTGTTACCAATGTAAATGAAGCTGCCTCTTTCTACTGGAAATCAGGATTACCATATCCACAAAATGTTCAATATTTCAGGTTTAAACTATTTCAATTGTTTACATAAACCTATCAAATGGTGTATTGAAAATGCTTGGGGTTCACCCCGGGGCAAACTGAAAATAAAACCATGTGACGTTCATTATCAGCTTCTATTTACCCCTTTCCTGCACTCTCTTTATATATCTAATATTTCAAATTTACCACCGTCCAGGAAAAGTGACACAAGAAACCATAAATTCCCTTCTAATTCCAAATAATTCCGATTACATGGACGAGTAGTTTTCAATCAGAAAGATAATCTGGATGATAGATGGTGGGATAATTGGCTGTCTCTGCCACGTAAATATTGTGTCGTTCTATTAATCTTGCCGAATGAGGTGTCACTCTGTCACTCATTCGTCAAACTGAATTAGGAAATATAACGAATAAATAAATGTATGTGGGTGGAGGCTGTGTATGTGTGCGTGCGTGCGTGCGTGCGTGTGTGTGTGTGATGCAATGGCATGGATGGAATTTGTGGGTGCTATAGTTACTATCCTACCAGTATAAAACAATAAGAATGCAGGGTATAGTTTCCAGGGAAAACATTTTATTATACAGTTATACCTACTTCAGTAGAGGTTGACATAAAACCATATGCACTATTACACATCTTTAAACATTACATTGTAACCATACCCCATGCTAAATCTTGACACAGGCATTTTTATCAGTAAATTTACCACTGGTACAGTACTGTATTTTCTGTTTCCGGATCCATTTCTCTCGTATGTTAAATCACTCAGAGGCAGCTCGTCCAGACAGGGAATATTTTACTCCACCAGTTTATTGCCACACGAAGAAGGTCCATCCTTTTAGATTTACATTGAACCCTAAACAATATGTTAGACATATTTGTTATGACAGGCTTTTTCCCCCAGAAAATATTTAGCATTGTTGTTATTGTACTGGCATTCATTTAATGAATTCCCTTAGAAAGCTTGTGATATAGTCCTAATGTACAGACTCATCCAGACACAGAACCTACTTTTCCCTAGCTACTATGTCAGCTAGTCTCTTAACCTGTGTGGGAGGAAGATTAAAAAAATCAACCAGTGACATCTTCCTCATTTAATTTATAAAGATCATAATTAATGACCTGCAGGCTGCAGGAGACCCCATTTCAGAGCGGAGACAAAAAAGGCCCCAGCCGTAAGAATAAAAATGAAGTTTTCATTGAATTCTGAATCAAATCTCAAATATCAGTAATTTAAAAGAAAAGGTCAGCTCTAATGGGGTCCCTCCCTGCTTTTTAATATCTCATAATTCTCTTTAAGGAGCCTACCTGGCGTGACGTGGTCTGCTAATTGAACTCTATTAATGAATAGAACCATCAGGTGTTTGTAAAGGCAAACAAAAAGAGTGGTCCTCTTAAATCCCCACAGTGCTGGCCTGGCCTGTGGGCAGGTGAACTGATCTCCCTGCACGGCGCGTGACAGATTATATCTGCGAAGGAGACGGGCCACCGATTTATCTGCCTGATAAAGTCAGATCCTCGCTCCATTTTCAATCATCAGAAAGGAAATTAGATTAAAAAGATCTCGAACTTTGAAACACGAAAGACAAAAAACACAGATAGGCCAAAATGTAATAAACAGAAGGCATCTTTAGATCAATCACTAAACAGAAAGTGTTGCAACATTAGCAATGCTAAATCCAGTCATTCATTATATTTTCATTTACTCTCGGAAACCCCAGACCTTGGAGCAATGTAAGCTAGGCAACAACAGCACAAGGTCTGGGAAGGATGTCGGATTCTCTTGGGAAGAACATTTCATGTGTGTTACCTGCAGGTCAGTATTGCAGAGATGGTCTCCAGAGGAAGCCATGATAAAGGAGTGTGTTAGAGACAGGGGAGGTAACTTGGGGCATTGAGAAGGACCAGCTGGGGGCTCCACTGCCTGCGGAGAACAGATGGGCTGTTTACAAGGCAAGCTCTCTGCATGACGTGTGACAGATATCTGCTCAGAGGATGGGCTGCCGATTTATCTGACTGATAAAGTCAGAGCCTCAGTCCAATTTCAATCATCAGAAAGGAAATTAGATTAACGAGATCATGGTATAAGCAGACAAATAGAAACCCCATATTTTCTTCATGACACTGTAGATTCCTGAACACAGCTTGAATTATAAAAAGGAAGAATCATATTTGCTAATATTTGATCTAAATATCAATTGCAATTTTTCAGAAAAAGGGAACTTTCAGTTGTGTAAAGAGAAGCCCCCCTATCTATTCTCTGCCTCTCCTCCTGTCCCAGTTAAATCACAAAGCACATGGTGTGTCCATAGTGCACAGGTATGGGGACGGGACAGGTCTGTCATTTCATTTCTGTGGGCGAACAGGCTCCATACCTCAGTCAGACATACATTTACAGTACCCCTGCTCTCCCCTGGTGGGTCAGCCCCTCCCCTGCCTTCCAGCCCTGACACGCATAGCAAGCATCCCAGGCCTCGTAAAGCTGACATCTTCACTAAACTATGCTAACAAGACCATGGTGATTTGTATATGCACAGTTCCCCGGCACGTGGCAGTAAGGAGCACAGGAAGAGAGAGAGCCCAGGGGGAATGAGGGGATCAGGGGTGGAATCTACAGGCCTGTTGATGGGCAGCCCCTCAAAGTTCCACCGCACCCCTGGGCTCTCACACATGGCCAGCAGGACAGCAGGGGTGGCAGGGTAGCAGGACGGGGGACAGGCAACCCCAGGGATGTCATGGCCAGGACATGGAAAATTCCTCCTGTGATTCTCCACAGCGGTGGGATTTATAGACCTCTGAGTGAATGGTTGGTGCAGGTGCAGAGCAACTGCCTCTCTCTGCTGATGCAATATATTACAAAGCAACTAACATGGCTTAGGGTGTCACCACAAACAACACAGTTATTATTTAAGGTTTATTTTTTTAAGGTGACGAGATTGAACAGCAAAGGCTGGATAAAATCACGTTGGATTTAGGGTTTGGAAAATCATGTGTATAGATGTGTGAAATGTGGGGTCAAATTAATCCAATTGTATATGTTTTGGCTCCTCTGATAGATTAAGGTAAAAATAGAATAAAGTCCGATTTTATGTTCCATCTGAATGGCCTTAACATGTTATTTAATTTACAACAGGTACCCATGTAATTAATAGTGTTCATTCCAAATATATAGCAAATCACATGGATAAGACAGAACGACAGCAGCCTAAAACTATATCTGTGTCGATGTATCTGGTTAGGCATGGTTTCACTAGAACCTTCCTCCTCTCTATTAATACCTGCCTCTGGGCTTGGGGACAGTGAGCTGTCCACTGCTCACTACAGGGTGATTGAGGGCCTGCATGCTCTTTTACGACCCGACAGGTGAGGCTTATTTGAGGGCATTGATAAGAGCATCACCCCTGTCATGACCCAGCCACGCTAATTTGAGAGACTCACAGTTAAAATTATAGACACTCGTTTAATTGTTTTTTCTGCAGAGGAATGACATTCAGAGGATTAGATAAGATCCAGTTCAGTGCAAAAGATCTCGAACTTTGCACCATGAAAGACAAAAAACACAGATAGGCCAAAATGTAATAAACCGAAGGCATCTTTAGATCAATCACTAAACAGAAAGTGTTGCAACATTAGCAATGCTACACTTCCGGTAAATCCAGTCATTCATTATATTTTCATTTACTCTCGGAAACCCCAGACCTTGGACCAATGTAAGCTAGGCAACAACAGCACAAGGTCTGGGAAGGATGTCGGATTCTCTTGAAAAAAAATGTTCTGGGAAGGGTCCTCTTCAGACAGACAGCTCTCCCAACAAATCATGGGTCTGGGTAGGCGGCGGTGAGGCATAAAATGCAGTGCTCATGTTTAGCTAGGGCAACAAGCGGATACGTTACCTGCAGGTCAGTATTGCAGAGATGGTCTCCAGAGGAAGCCATGATAAAGGAGTGTGTTAGAGACAGGGGAGGTAACTTGGGGCATTGAGAGAGGCCACCTGGGGGCTCCACTGTCTGGGGAGAACAGGATGGCTGTTTAGAAGGCAAGCACTAAACCCACACACAGATCATCACTGTATACAGAATAAATATGATTGGAATGAATCCAGACAGTTCATTAGGATTAAATGAATAAGAATAGAGAAACCGCAACAGAGACAGCACAAAGGATAAACCATGGATACAAAAAGAGAATAAACAGTACATTGACATGATTCTGTTGGAAGCAGAGGAGCAATGGTTGAGTTACACAGAGGGAGAAGGACAGGGGCCATGTAGATAGAGCTGTGTAGAGCCCAACACTTCCTCCTGTACAGTATCTCTACCTCCTGCCACACCTGTCCCGGAGTTCATCCCATCCACCGTTTGAAGTTCCAACTTATCTCTCCCTTCTATCTCTGGGCCCATTTCACATCACTGACTGTTTTCTTCTCTGTGCTTCTGCTACATCCTCTCCCTCTCTAACTCTTTATCTCTCTGCCTCCCCCCCATTCTCTCTCTCTCTCTCTCTCTCTCATTCTCTCTCTGGTTTGGACACCAGGGCCAACCAGGGGGATGAAGGGGTAGGAGTGAATGAGAGTGCCCCCACTGATCTGCTTTCTTCAGGCTGTCAGCGTGCCCTGGAGTGGGCCGTGTGGACCCGCTGTCGGAGGGTGTCATGTTTCCAGGGCTGACACTGTGGCCCCTCTGTCCTGCCTGTGGCCCGGACTCAATGGGGCCTTTGATGGGACACCCGAGGCCTTTCATCATGCACCCTGCCCTGGAGCACGGGGCCGGGAGGGGGTGGGGGGTGGGGGGGGGCTCACAGCCCAAAACACCTGGCAGGTACCGAGGACCATGTGCCTTGGCCAAAACAAAAGCCACTCTGTCAAGTCATTTATTGCAAATTAATTTCCTCTCCCCATCTTTTTGCATTCATAAAACACAGGGGGGAAGTGAGGGAGGGAGAGACAGGGTGCTTACAGTGAGCCACTCAGCAGGTACAGATGAACTGTCAGCTGCAGGAAGTAGGTTTATTTACACAGGCAGATTAAGGAGATCAATATTAAAATAAAATAACAATTGGGAAATCATCAGGCTCTTTAGTAAACTGGATAACAGCTAATCTGCTGAATACAATTTGCACGTCATACATTTTTCATAAGTACACATCATCCTGAAAGCATTAAATACTCCTTGACATCTTTTTGTTGTTATCCATTTCATGGTTTTATTTCTTTTCAAGCTGTATGTTGTGTATGGATATAGTTGATTCGTAAGTACACTTCCACCTACCCTGGGTCCTATCTCGCTTGGCCCTTTAATGCACGCCTTGTGGCACATCTGCCCCCTCCTGTGTCGCCCTCTCACCCCCTTCCCCCAAACACTGTTACATCCCTGGACTCATCCTCTTCCTTCCTTATCTGCAGTTCAAAGCCTGATGACTGAATTATCTCTGGATGGTCAGAGAGAAAGGAAACAACTGTCTGCAGCTCTCAGCGTGGTGGGGATGCTGTTCTCCCACAACCGCCGGGTTAACTCTGACTCCCTTCTTAATCCCAATGAAGAGAGAAGGAGAGGGAAACGAGAGAGAGAGAGAGAGAGAGAGAGAGAGAGAGAGAGCAGTGTGAGGGCACATCAAGGCCATTGCTGGTCTGTCTGCAGGGGTGGAAGTAACAAATTAGAAATACTATACTGTAATTGAGCAGCTTTTCCAAGTACTTGTATTTTTGAGTATTGTACTTCGCTACCTTTTTATAAACATCCGTTACAGAGTACCCTTTTGTAGGCTATCCATAATCGTAGATCGTGAGGGCACGGAAAGTTTGTAAGAGCCCCCCGAGCCAGAAAAAAAACTGCTCATCATTGTTTTGTCAGTGACCAATCAAATCAAATTTCACGCATTGCGCCAATACAGGCCAATCAGATAAAGCTGTGCATACAAACTGAACAATGACAGACAACGACAAAGCTAAAACATGTTTTTAGACATTTTTGCACATTTATTGAAACTGAAATACATTAACATAAGTACCCTGAGTCAATACTTTGTAGAAGCACCTGTTGCGGTGATTACAGCTGTGAGTCTTTTTGGGTAAGTCTCTAAGAGTTTTTCTCAACTGGATTGTACAATATCTGCCCATTATTCTTAAAGAAATTCTTCAAGCTCTGTCAAGTTGATTGTTAATCTTTTCTAGACAACCATTTTCCATGGATTTTAAAGCCAATTTAAGTCAAATATGTAACTAGGCCACTCAGGAACATTCAATGTTGTGATAAGGTGCGTCTCGGTGAAAGGTGTAGGAGTCAGGCGCAGGAGAGCAGGGATTTCTGAGAAGCGTGTTTAATATATAATTATATATACATAGTCCACCAATACAAAATTGGCACAGACGAAAATCCAAAAACTACGCTCTCGAAGGAACAGAAACTCGTGCCAACACATGGAGGAACAACCACAGTTCCGACACTACATACAAGTGCCTAAAAAGTGAAAACAATACAGAAACTCGTGCCAAACGCACGGAGGAACAAACTCAGTTCCGAAACTTAACTACACGTGCGTAATAACGAAAACAAGAAACATCAAAGATAATCGAGCGCAAATACACACAAGCTTAATCCTGCACGAAATAAGTAGGTAACAGGTGCCCTATATACACACAGAAATAAACGCAATTGAAACCAGGTGTGAAAAGGAACACAGACAAAACAACCAGAAAAGGAAAAAGGGATCGGTGGCGGCTAGTAAACCGGCGACGCCGAGCGCCGCCCGAACAGGGAGAGGAGTTATCTTCGGTAGAAGTCGTGACAAATGTTGTCTTGGTAAGCAACTCCAGTGTAGATTCGGCCTTGTTTTTTAGGTTATTGTCCTGCTGAAAGGTGAATTCATCTCTCAGTGTTTGTTGGAAAGCAGACTGAACCAGGTTTTCCTCTAAGATTTTGCCTGTGCGTATAGCTGTATATCTTTTATTTTTTATCCTAAAAACTCCCTAGTCCTTGTCGATGACAAGCATACCCATAACATGATGCAGCCACCACCATGCTTGAAAATATGAAGAATGGTACAAATTGATGTGTTGCTTTGGATTTTCTTTGTATTCAGGACAAAAAGTAAATTTCATTGCCACATTTTTTGCAGTATTACTTAGGGTACCTTGTTGCAAACAGGATTTTTATTCTGTACAGGCTTCCTTATTTTCACTCTGTCATTTAGGTTTTGTGGAGTAACTACAATGTTGTTGAGCCATCCTTAGTTTTATTATATCAGTTTCCATCCTCTGGAAGTTAGGAAGGATGCCTATAGTGACTGGGTGTATTGATACACCATCCAAAGTGTAGTTAATAACTTCACCATGCTCAAAGGGATATTCAGCATTTGCTTTTTTATTTTTACACATCTACCAATCGGTGCCCTTCTTTGCGAGGCAAATCTAATAAGCATAATAACTAAATCTGTCTGTTTATGCTAGAGATATCTGCATGGGCTTCGTCTCTCCACCTCATCCACCGATATCTGCGGTGAAAGGTGGCAAAGCTACAGCTGTGTTTGTCAGACCATAAGACATCCAGAAAATTGCCCACAAGCCTCACAAGACATGTCTGAAGGTCCCCGGTACCAGTTAAAAAAATGAATGTAAGTATACACTGAGTATACAAAAAATTAAGAACACCTGCTCTTTCCATGACATACACTGACCAGGTGAATCCAGGTGAAAGCTATGATCCCTTATTGGTGTCTTGTTAAATCCACTTCAATCATTGTAGATGAAGGGGAGGAGACAGGTTAAAGAAGGATTTTGAAGCCTTGAGACAATTTAGACATGGATTGTGTATGTGTGCCATTCAGAGGGTGAATGGACAAGACAAAAAAATGTAAGTGCATTTGAACTGGGTATGGTGGTAGGTGCCAGGCGCATCGGTTTGTGTCCAGAACTGCAACACTGCTGGGTTTTTCACGCTTAACAGTTTCCCTTGTTTATCAAGAATGGTCCACCACCCAAAGGAAATCCAGCCAATTTGACACAACTGTGGGAAGCATTGAAGTCAACATGGGCCAGCATCCCTATTGAACGCTTTCAACACTTTGTAGAGTCCATGCCCTGACGAATTCAGGCTGTTAAGAGGGCAAAGGTGGGTGCAACTCAACTCAATATAGTCTTCCTAATGTTTGGTTTACTCAGTATATATGGAAGTAGTTTAGTACCCCAAAAGAAGAGGTTAAATATGTCAATACCAATGTAAATAATTTCCTGATCTTTCTTATAGCTCTCAGATATAGGACAGATACGTCAAAACAAACATCCACTGAACCAATTTCAATCAAAATTGGCACAAGGTAGAAAATTATGATTATTTTAACATGACATATGTAAGGGTATATACTGTATGGGACCTAATGACTATGTTCAATCACTATGGCCTTGACCTTTAGTCAATATTACAGCAGCTCAAATGGCATTTTCTGAGATTTAAAAAAATGTATGTCAAGTTATTATTTATAAGGGTTGTCTTAAATATGGAAAATGATATGGCCTAGGACCCACTAAAACAGCATCACTACTCTGGACGGTTCTGACTTAGAATATGTGGACAACTACAAATACCTAGGTGTCTGTTTAGACTGTAAACTCTCCTTCCAGACTCACATCAAACATCTCCAATCCAAAGTTAAATCTAGAATTGGCTTCCTATTTCGCAACAAAGCATCCTTCACTCATGCTGCCAAACATACCCTCGTAAAACTGACCTGCTAGTTAAAGTCCCCCCTTATCTCAGCTTGCTGGTCACCAAAGCAGCACCCACCTGTAGCACGCGCTCCAGCAGGTACTGTATATCTCTCTGGTCACCCCCAAAACCAATTCCTCCTTTAGCCGCCTCTCCTTCCAGTTCTCTGCTGCCAATGACTGGAACGAACTACAAAAATCTCTGAAACTGGAAACACTTATCTCCCTCACTAGCTTTAAGCACCAGCTGTCAGAGCAGCTCACAGATTACTGCACCTGTACATAGCCCATCTATAATTTAGCCCAAACAACTACCTCATCCCCTACTCTATTTATTTATTTATTTTGCTACTTTGCACCCCATTATTTCTATTGCTACTTTGCACATTCTTCCACTGCAAATCTACCATTCCAGTGTTTTACTTGCTATTGTCACGCTCGCTATCCTCAAACTCCCTGTCATAAATCAACCAAGGCGCAGCGTGCATGTAGTTCCACATCTTGTAATTAAAGTGAAACCGAAACAATCAAAAAACAAACAGGTAAACAGCAAAGAACTTGACGCAACCGAGGTGCAAACAGACACGGAAAATAATTACCCACAAAACACAGGTGGGAAAAGGCTACCTAAGTATGGTTCTCAATCAGAGACAACGATAGACAGCTGCCTCTGATTGAGAACCACACCCGGCCAAACACATAGAAATAGAAAATCATAGAACATAGAACATAGACTGCCCACCCAAATCACACCCTGACCAAACCAAAATAGAGACATAAAACGCTCTCTACGGTCAGGGCGTGACAGCTATATTGTATTTATTTCGCCACCATGGCCTTTTTTTGCCTTTACCTCCCTTATCTCACCTCATTTGCTCACATTGTATATAGACTTATTTTTCTACTGCATTATTGACTGTATGTTTGTTTTACTCCATGTGTAACTCTGTGTTGTTGTATGTGTCGAACTGCTTTGCTTTATCTTGGCCAGGTCGCAATTGTAAATGAGAACTTCTCAACTTGCCTACCTGGTTAAATATAAATGAAAAAAAAAAAAATGAAAGAAAAACATTAAATCATTGGTAACCGTGAACACATTTCTGAGTTGAATAAGTGGTTATTAATCTCAGCATTTACAGAAGCTATTTCAAACATATTTGGCACAAATAAGCAGTGACATTGGACCGACAAAAAATATCTAAAGAATATGTACTTCCCAGATGGTTAAGGTCACAGTGACTGGAAATGTATATTCGATGTAATGACCTAGAGTCATTATATACAGTATGGCCTGACAATCACGTTGATTGAAAAATGACGTGTTAAAATAAACACACATCTGATCTATTATTGATGATCCTTATTTATTAATTCATGCAACAGTGTATCAACTCACCAAAAGTCCTGTGTACATCAAGTGTGTCAAAAATGTATGCTATGTTTAGTGCTTGACTTGGGCAGGAGTTCACTGGGGCTAAGTACTGGAACCTCAAATTTTCTACTGCTTGAGCTCCTGCACCTCTATAAAATATTACCTCAAAAGTATTGTGGAGCTGCTGCACATAAATAGTGAAAGTACCGGCACCCAAAATGACTACCAGTGCCTATTTCAGTCCAAGTCAAGCACTGACTATGTGAAATATTTGTTATAACATAAAGTTTTTGTAGACATGGTCCTGTGAACTAGCTAGCTAGATAAATTAGGATAACGTCAATCTAAAAGCCAGAGACTCACACCATACCCAAACCAGGTGCGCGCGTGTGCGTCCGCATGCGCCATCGTGCGTAAATTGATTTTGTCCCCCCACACCAAACGCGACCAGGACAAGCAGGTTGAAATATCAAAACAAACGCTGAACCAATTCTATTAATTTGGGGCCAGGTTGAAATGCATTAAACATTTATGGCAATTTAGCTAGCTAGCTTGCAGTTGCTAGCTAATTTGTCCTATTTAGCTAGCTTGCTATTGCAAGCTAATTTGTCCTGGGATATAAATGATCAGTTGTTATTTTACCTGAAATGCACAAGGTTCTCTACTCCGACAATTAATCCACACATAAAACTGTGAACCGAATTGTTTCTAGTCATCTCTCCTCCTTCCAGGCTTTTTCTTCTTTGGACTTTGTATGGCGAATGGCAACTAACTTTCATAAGGTGTATTACCACCACCGACCTCCGTTCATCTTTCAATCATCCACCCACGTGGGTATAACCAATGAGGAGATGGCACGTGGGCAAATGCTTCTTAAAGCCAATGAGGAGATGGGAGATGCAGGACTTGCAGCATGTTCTGCACAAACAAATAGAAGTAATTTCTATTTTAGCGCCTGGCAACGCAGACGCTCGTTGGCGCACGCGAGCAATGTGGGTGCAATGATTGAATAACATGTATGTGTACATTTATTTTGCTACGCTCACGCACGCGGCGTGAGCAGTGTGGTCAGCATGTAAGTAAGTCTAACTGTGCAAATAACTGTGAGTCTACACAATAGGTACAGCTAGACGTGGACTCATCTCAACACTAGATAACTTTTTAGGTCTGAGAACATCTGACAAATTCACTTCAGTTTCAGTATCTGAGAATAAGTATGGAAAGTCTGTGTTTGGGCTATTGTGAGGTCAGTGATGTGATAAAATAAGATGCCACATAAAGCAGAATTTTCAGAAATATTCAAAATATTTATGTTGTGTATTTGCTACGATACAGGTTTGGTCTACCTGAAGCATTATCTTGACATAATGACAGAGGACGAGAGAAAGCAACAGAGCCAGCATTCATCTGATGAAGAGGATTTCTTCTCATCACTAATGCCCAAAAGGTTACAAGGTACAGGATGGGTACCTTGCCTGTGTGTCAGACAAGATGGACTTGCTTCATTCCTTTCCATACATAAAGAAGCTGTCGCTCAAACTCAACACGGGCCTGCCTGCCTCTGCCGCCTGTGAGCAATAGGCACGATTCACTTTGAAAATCAGCGCCTGCTGAAACTGAACAGAAAGTTCAGAGAGACGTGAAGGCAGAGTAGAACTCTTTTGTTTTTGCTCAAGGAACACTACATAACCTAATGTACTCTGTACATCTAGTCTATATAGAGTTTATCAACCCCTTATCTATTCAGGGGGGGTTTGCTCATACATTTTTATTTCCATGATGTTTTGATGTTGCCTCCAAAGCTAATTTGACATCAAATCCTTTAGGATGCCCAGTGTGCCCTGGCACTCCCTATTTGGCCTTGTATGGGTGTGAGTGAATGAGTGAGTGAAGTGATAGTGATTGGGATTGGGTGATTCTTTTTTGTTTATGTACTTTATTTTGCTTTGAATGTTTGACAAGTCCTTAGTTTTTTTATATACAGCTGTGCCCTGTTGCAACTCAAACAATAAAGGAACTTACTTTATACTATACGTTCATCTCCACTCTTTTTCAATTTCCTGCAGATAATGTGTAACAATGCTCAGGTAACCTTAGCGAAATTAACTGTTTTTATTTTAAAAGTAACTGAATTACTTTTACTCTGAGTACTTTTTAATAAATGAGCTACTTTTTACTTTTACTTGAGTAGTTTTTTACACCAGCAGTTTTACTTCAACTTGAGTAAAATGTAACTAAAGTAACAGTACTTCTACTTGAGTAGGATATTTCAGTACTCTGTCTGTCTGTCTGTCTGTCTGTCTGTCTGTCTGTCTGTCTGTCTGTCTGTCTGTCTGTCTGTCTGTCTGTCTGTGTCTGTCGAAGTGCAGGGACAGGGAAAATGGCCTCTCTATTTCTTCTCCAGCAGTGGGATGTCATCGATAGTGGCTGTTAGCAGCGGAAGCTGGGGTCTCATGTTTGAGTGGCCACAGAGTGCGGTTGACTGAGGTGTTGAGAGGGGAGGTGTGGTGGCCAAACCCACAGGAGAGAAAGAGAGGGGTGGAAGAGAGAGAAAGAGGGGGGGTACAGAATGAGAGGGACCCATTCAATCTAGAACACCTGTGCCCTCTGATCACAGGAAATGTATGTGTGTATGTATCAGTCGTATCGTTTCTATAATCACAGAGACATAATAGGGGGTATTCTCCTTGATACCAAGAATTATGGACTTGCTGTACTGTTTCAAGTTTCAAAGTTGATTCACAATGTGCACAGGATGTGTGCAAAACAGTACAAAACAGTACAGTGCAATTCTTACCTTGAGAGCTCTTTCCCAACAATGCAGTGATAACAATAACATAGATAATAATATAAAATATTATAAAATACATAAATAAAACCACACAAGAACTACGATGTGAGTTCAATAAACACGAGTGTGCAAGTATATACAGGTCAGTGCCAGTATCTTATTCAATGTGCAGTGTTTATCACAATTGCTCTGAACATTTACGATAAACCACAGAACCTACCACAATCTCACAATTAACTGTTACCTACTGTAGATGTAAAGTAGCCCCCCATACCCATATAGATCTCCATCCTGGCCTGGCCTCCTCGTTGATCTTATCACTGGCCCACAAGGTCATCCCCCAGCCAGTCATGACACTCCAATTAAGGGGACTAATGGACAGAGCTAATTGGGAGGATTTATAACCTCCTTTTACTATGCTTTATGAGGAAGGCAAGTGGAGGGCATGACCATTTATAGGCCCTGGGCTCCATCCGGGATCACCGGGTGTTACTGTCCAACCTGCCACGCAGACCCAGGAAAAAGAGAGTCCTAACAGTAGTGACTGCAACTGCCATCTCTACAAAACGCTTCCATCAGCTTCTACCTCCCTCGTCCTTTTCTTTCTATAGTTTCCTACATAGACAGAGAGGAATAGAAAAAAAACTACATCTTACAGCAAAAAGAAACAAAATAAAGGGTGAGAAATAGAATGATTTACACAGAGAAAAAGAGACACATAAAGAGAAAGAAAGAGACCAGCAGAGAAAAAGAGAGAAGAGACAGAAGAGAGACAGTGAGACTGAGGGTGAGACAGAAGCAGAGACAGAGGTAGGCTCTACAGAGCAGGCAGGCAGGCAGGCCCCAGCCAGTAATGAGTGTGTGGTTATTGATTGTATTGTCAGGGTGGCTGACCAGGGTCCCGTGTGCTATGGGCCCCAGTCCATCTGTGGACAATGCAGTCAGTTACAGCTCACTGCCCCGTCTAATAAAGAACAGGCAGATTGATGACACGAGTATGGGTGAACTCTGCCTAACACTCACCAGCCCAGCACCCCTCAGCACTTTCAGCTGACCAAGGAGGGGTGAGAGGGTACTTTACTGCTCCCGTGTAGGAGCTGCTTGTCTAGGACTGAGGATCCATCCCATCGAGAGGATTTCTATGATGATAGCGTGATTATAGAGGGATTCTTTGTGTGATCTAGATTCTTCTTTTATTTATGCTGGGCTAGAAATCAATTTCATACCAACGTCATGCAACTCTGCTCACATACTGCTTTTATTGCCCATTTTAATTTACCATTTGGGCATTGCTGTTGCATCTGAGAATTTACATGAACCTGTTTCCCAAAACACAAAGACACAGATACAGATGTAAAAAAAAACAACACACACACACAAGTAATGTGCAACCTGTTTGTTTCAAGTAGAGCCTGAAGATGTCGTCTGTCAGAGACCTCAGTGTCTCCCCTGAGGGAGAAGAACTCCCCTCTATCAGTCAAGCACAGGAACAACAGACCGTCTTCATCAGCTCCAAACATGTCTATACACATGTCTATCTCTACAAATGTCTGTCATAAAAAAACACAACATTACCACAGAACTCAAGGTGTGGTATTGTGGTCAGTTGGACAAGGCTAAATAGGCTAAAGTCAGTATGAGACAGGACGTCAGGTGAGAGGAGGACTAGAGTCATATTGAGCTACCATGGTAAAGTATCTCACTTTGGATGGAAGTCTCAGTCCAGGGTCTCACCTCACGATTGGCTGTACCCCAGCCCCAGACCCAGGCCGACCGGTAGCTCCAGTGGCAGCAGAAGCACGAGTGATTACTCCGGTGCAGCCAGCCAAAACACAAAAATCAATAAACAATCTCAACGTTTCTGAGGGCCTTTCGTCTGACCTAATAAATGTCTCAATTCACTGTTATGACTTCATTTCACTTTAACGTCTTCTTCATGTGCATCTTTTGCCGATCAATTAGAGAATGGAGTGCCCCCTGTCAGGACACCTGCCCTCGTTCTGCTACTACACACATGTGTACGCACACACAGACAATATTCCACTCTTGCGAGCACGGTAAACATATTTTTTTATCGGGATTTAGATATTATTGGCAATCCTTTCTCCAAAATGACATATAAAATAGAAGCTGTTTATATGAAAAAAATGATTGGAAATGTTTTGGAGAAATGATTGCAGGTTTGATTGTTTTCACCACAGTGAGTGGACACTGTAGACAGTAGAGCTAGTAAATGCTTGTAAGGCTAACATTTGTCTCCTGCTTGATTCTAGCCTGGTAGGAAGACATGTAAGTGTGTCAGAGAGGCTCCAGTTCCATTCTGTCAGTGACAATGACAAGTACACAGCCTCTCTCAAGCCTGGTCCCCCTGTCACAGGCCCTAATCCAGGGAGGTGTAGGGATGACAGGTGAGCTGTGCCAGAGCCCCTGGTCTGTGACTGGGAGCTCGGGGAGAATCTCATACATGGGCCCCTCTCTTGTCTCCACTCGATTCTGCCAGTTCCCATTATTGTCAATCAGAGCAGCGGCGTCTCCATGGGCGGAGTGGAAAGCAGCGGCAGGCAATCAGGCAGGCGGCAGGGCAGTGGGGTGCAGAGGAGTGAGGCCAGGGGGAGAGACGCTGCTCCACGCCTGCCAGGCACCACGCCACCATTGGGCCACCAGGGGCCTCACTCTGGGGGCCACACTGGGCAGGATGCCACCACTCAGACGGGACCTTTTGCTCTACAACATGCAACACACACTCGTAGAGCGTAGCGGGATGAAACCTCTGGAGCTGACTTGCTATGCTTTCTGCCATGGCAATAAGAGCAGCTGAGACTGTGGTTCAAACATAGTTTCACAGGGGCTGTCAACAAGAAAACATTACTGTTCTCTCAGACGTGACTATCTTGTTAGAAAAATGACATAATAACAATGACAGGAGTGATGGAACAGAAGTGAGCCGCTGTTTTGCAGGATGAGGTGGGGTGGGAGGTACGCTCTCTGGGGCCAGGTCCATCAGAGGAGCCCAGATGGGTCCTGAGTGGGCCGCTCCCCTGGCGCCTCTTGACCCTGTGTGGGCCAGTGGTGTGCACGGCGAGCCGATGTTCTGGTTGGGTAATGCGACCATGTGGCAGCCATAAGCCCCGGAGATTGATTGGAGCGTCGTTCTCCCTCCCTGTGCTGTAAAAGATTATCCGCTCACCCGGTGGAAACAAAGCTGTGATGGAAATTCGTCTTGCATCATCAGCAACAAAATATCTACACGCCGAAGCGGGAGTCTCTCATTTTTCATGGGCTATATATTAAATAAAAAAGGGCATTAAAGGAAAAGAGAAGGGGGGTAGCCTGAGTGATAGCGCTAGTTAGTCTTTTTTTTAAATGGCCCACTTGAATCGGGGAGATTATAACGTTTTTATTGGCTGTCAGAAAACACAACTTTCTGCGTACTTCACCCGCTGGAGCACGTAACGCTCTGATTAGAATGCCAGGAGAAATGAAAAGGAATGGTGCTGTTGTAAGACAACAGAGATGGAGGCACGCAGGCCAGCAGATGTCCTGGGATCTGCTCAGATACACACAGACATAGCAGGAATGTATCAGTTCAAATACTATCTCTATAAGCAAAAATATGGCCAATTGATGTATTGTATTATATTAGAATTTTCCATTATGGGAACCGCAAAGTGAAAAATGCCACTGATCCCTTTTTATTTTACACTACCACTGTGTAGAATGCTCCCGTGTTCAAGAGGTAAAGGAGTATTATGGAGATAAGGATGGACTGATGGAAGCTACAGACAGCTGCTGTGTGGGTGGCTATCCTAGTGCAGGGAAACTGACTGATGTTAGTCAATCAAAGGGTCACCTCAGAGGAAGTTGCCATGACAGTTGGCCACCCCTCTAAACCAACCTTTTTTACCAGCCTCCTACACACCCTGCTCCCTGGGGCATACCCCTCATGAACCAACACCACCCCCAATGGCCATTTCAGGGCAACCCAGCAAACAAATAGGAGAGATAGAAAAAATAGAGGGTAGAAATGGGTAATTACCCAGCTAACAACAAACGTTCGCAAAACTTTAGATAACTTTCCCTTAAGAGTCTCATAGGTCATTAACTAATATTTTCATAGGAATGTTCTTGTGATGTGCAAGGAATGTTTCAAAGAGACTATTCCCATTCCCATTCCGTCAAATTGAACTTATCCAGAACGTGGTTACCATGTTCTCAGAACATAAGATATTTATGTTCAAGAGGTGTTCTGTGGGTTAGGATAATATTCCATCAACGTCCCACCAAACATACACAGAGTGTACAAAACATTAGGAACACCTTCCTAATATTGAGTTGCACCCCCTTTTGCCCTCAGAACAGCCTCAATTCGTCGGGGCATGGACTCTGCAAGGTGTCGAAAGCATTCCACAGGGATGCTGGCCCATGTTGACTCCAATGCTTCCCACAGTTGTGTCAAGTAGGCTGAATTTCCTTTTGGTGGTGAACCATTCTTGATACACACGGGAAACTGTTGAGTGTAAAAAACTCAGCAGCACTGCAGTTCTTGACACACTCAAACTGGTGCGCCTGGCACCTACCACCATACCCCATTCAAATGCACTTAAATCTTTTGTCGTGTCCATTCACCCTCTGAATGGCGCACATACCAAATCCATGTCTCAAGGCTTTAAAATCCTTCTTTGAC
The DNA here is from genome assembly GCF_045679555.1 of Salvelinus alpinus. Lineage (NCBI taxonomy): Eukaryota > Metazoa > Chordata > Actinopteri > Salmoniformes > Salmonidae > Salvelinus > Salvelinus alpinus. The sequence continues at coordinate 84,331,771 of NC_092094.1, forward strand.
CTGTCTCCCCAACTTCATCTACACCAGTGGTTCACAAACTTTTTATAGTCCCGTACCCCTTCAAACGTTCAACCTCCAGCTGCGTACCCCCTCTAGCACCAGGGTCAGCACACTCTCAAATGTTGTTTTTTGCCATCATTATAAGCCTGCCACACACACACTATACAAAACATTTATTAAACATAAGAATGAGTGTGAGTTTTTGCCAAAACCCGACTCGTGGGAAGTGACAAAAAGCTCTTATATGACCAGGGCACAAATAATAATATAATAATAATCAATAATTTTGCTCTTTATTTAGCCATCTTCCGTTCAAAAGTTTGGTGTAACTTAGAAATTACCTTGTTTTTGAAAGAAAAGCAAATTTTTTGTCCATCAAATTGATCAGAAATACAGTGTAGACATTGTTAATGTTGTAAATGACTATTGTAGCTGGAAACGGCTGATTTTTAATGGAATATCTACATAGGCATACAGAGGCCCATTATCAGCAACCATCACTCCTGTGTTCCAATGGCGCATTTGTAATGGGTGCGTGTTGGTGGCAGGGAAGTCAGGCGCAGGAGAACGAACTTGGTATAAATGGAGTCGTTTAATAAGTGCTCACAAAACTCCAAAAACCAAAATATACAAAATAATAAAAGTGGGTACATAACCCACATAATTTGCACATAACATACAATCAAACAATCTCCGACAAGGACATGAGGGGAAACAGAGTGTTAAATACACAACATGTAATTGATGGGATTGGAACCAGGTGTGAAGGAAGACAAGACAAAACCAATGGAAAATTAAAAATGGATCAGCGATGGCTAGAAGGTCGGTGACGTCGACCGCCAAACACCGCCCGAACAAGGAGAGGGACCAACTTCGGCGGAAGTCGTGACAGGGTTGAGTTAGCTAATCCAAGTTTATAATTTTAAAAGGCTAATTGATCATTAGAAAACCATTTTGCAATTATGTTAGCACAGCTGAAAACTGTTGTACTGATTAAAGAAACAATAAAACTGGCCTTCTTCAGTATCTGGAGCATCAGAATTTGTGGGTTCGATTACAGGCTCAAAATGGCCAGAAACAATTAACTTTCTTCTGAAACTCGTCAGTCTATTCTTGTTCTGAGAAATGAAGGCTATTCCATGTGAGAAATTGCCAAGAAACTGAAGATCTCGTACAACGCTGTGTACCACTACCTTCACACAGAACAGCACAAACTGGCCCTAACCAGAATAGAAAGAGGAGTGGGAGGCCCCGGTGCACAACTGAGCAAGAGGACAAGTACATTAGAGTGTCTAGTTTGAGAAACAGACGCCTCACAAGTCCTCAACTGGCAGCTTCATTAAATAGTACCCGCAAAACACCAGTCTCTGCAACAACAGTAAAGAGGCGACTCCGGGATGCTGGCCTTCTAGGCAGAGTTCCTCTGTCCAGTGTCTGTGTTCTTTTGCCCATCTTAGTCTTTTATTTTTATTGGCCAGTCTGAGATATAGATTTTTGTTTGCAACTCTGCCTAGAAGGCCAGCATCCTGGAGTTCCCTCTTCACTGTTGATGTGAAGGTGTTTTGCGGGTACTATTTAATGAAGCTGCCAGGTTAATGAGAAGGGTGTGCTTGAAAGGATGCACATAGCTCTGCAATTTTGGGTTATATTGGAGAGAGACTCAGTCTTAAATAATGTTCCTCACACACTCTGTGCCTGTATTTGGTTTTCATGCTAGTGAGGGCCGAGAATGCACTCTCACATAGGTACGTGGTTGCAAAGGACATCAGTGTCTTAACAGCGCGATTTGCCAAGGCAGGATACTCTGAGCGCAACCCTATCCAGAAATCTGGCAGTGACTTCTGATTAAATTACCACTTGTTGCAATTTCGATGAGGCTCTCTTGTTCAGATATCGGTAAGTGGACTGGAGGCAGGGCATGAAAGGGATAACGAATCCAGATGTTTGTGGTGTCCGTTTTGGGAAAGTACCTAGGTAATTGCGCACCCATAATATGCATATCCTAGCATCTGGGCCTGAGTAGCAGGCAGTTTACTCTGGGCACGCTTTTCATCCGGACGTAATGAAAAAATAGCTGGGTGCGCAATTACGCAGGTACTTTCCCAAAACGGACGACACAAACATCTGGATTTGTTATCCCTTTCATGCCCTGCCTCCAGGTGCTTCACTATGTCACAACTGACATTGTCCGTAAGCTTGAGTTCATTTGCACACAAAAAAATCATACAATGATGGAAAGACCTGTGTGTTGTCCTTGTTAATGCAGACAGAAAAGAGCTCCAACTTCTTAATCATAGCCTCAATTTTGTCCCGCACATTTAATATAGTTGCGGAGAGTCCCTGTAATCCTAGATTCAGATCATTCAGGCGATAAAAAACATCACCCAGATAGGTCAGTCTTGTGAGAAACTCGTCATCATGCAAGCGGTCAGACAAGTAAAAATGATGGTCAGTAAAGAAAACTTTAAGCTTGTCTCTCAATTCCTCTGTATGTTGTAAAAGCGTTACATGGTCTCTGTCCATATCATTGCATAATACAGAAAATACACGAGAGTTCAGGGGCATTTCTTTAACAAAGCTAACCATTTTCACTGTAGTGTCAAAATCATATTTCCAGCTGTCAGGCATTCCCTTGGCAGCAAGAGCCTCTCGGTGGATGCTGCAGTGTACCCAAGTGGTGTCGGGAGCAACTGCTTGCACGCGCGGTACCACTCCACTATGTCTCCCTGTCATGGCTTTTGCGCCATCTGTACAGATACCAACACATCTTGACCACCAAAGTCCATTTGATGTCACTAAGCTGTCCAGTACTTTAAAAATATCCTCTCATGTTGTCCTGGTTTTTAGAAGAGGATGTCTTCCTTAATTGACCCCCCCCATAAACATAACAGACATATACCAGGAGCTGTGCCAGGCCCGCCACATCTGTTGACTCATCCAGCTGTAATGCATATAATTCACTGGCTTGTATGCAAAGTAGTAATTGTTTCAAAACATCTCCTGCCATTTCACTGATGCGTCGTGAAACAGTGTTATTTGATGAAGACATTGTCTGTATATTCTTTGGGGGCCTTTTCCCCCAACATTGTCCCAGCCATATCCGCAGCAACAGGAAGAAGAATTAAGTCCTCCACAATAGTATGAGGCTTGCCTGTCCTAGCCACTCGGTAGCTCACCATATAAGACGCTTCTAGCCCCTTCTTATTAATGGTATCTGTTGCTTTTATACATGTCTTACTACTCGAAAGGCGTCTTTATTCTCATTGAAAAAACTCCGTGGCTTATTTAAAAAATTGTCATTTTGCGTTTCTAAATGCCTGCGCAAGAGTGAAGGTTTCCCTCGAGAGAGTAATGGTTAATGTAATTGGATGTTAATTATTTGACGCTACCTGTATTTGACATTATGCTGTTATTTCGCTGAATACTAGATGGTTCAATTTTATTTTTGCCAGTGAAACGAGGCTACTCAGGCGAGAAAAAAACCTCACCCAAATGTATAGCCCCGTTGGAAAATATAAATGTACTGTTTGAAAATGTGAAGAAAATTATCATATTTTTTTTATTTTTATGTGAATCACATTTTTATTTGGCATACCCCTGATGGCAGTACCCCAGTTTGGGAACACCTGATGCACACTGATTGAAGTGGATTTAACAAGTGATATCAATAAGGGATCATAGCTTTCACCTGGTCAGACTATGTCATGGAAAGAGCAGGTGTTTCCCTTATGTTTTGTACACTCAGTGTGAACATGGGTGCCATGTTCTCAGAACATAATATATAAATTAATGGGAACATTTATGTGTCCGAAGAGAAATTCATTACACTTGTTCCTGAGTCAATCAAGGCCCTGATTGGTGAATAATTTATCCATTCATAGCTCTTTGTCTGTTGGCAAGGTGCTTCTAACTTAAATATTTGACATACATGAGTACATTTCTACAGTAATTATTATTCACCATGTCCTCAACTTGGATTTGAACTCACAACCTCTTGGTTCATGCTACTCTGATCTTCCTCCCATGCCCGTGTCAGGTATCAGTTAATTTGACTATTCTCATCATTCATTTGATTTACTTACTTCAGCAATTGAAGGGCTTTCTGTATAGTTGTCTAATGTTAGTGGGGCATATTAACCTGTTTTAATGATACTCCTGAATCACTATGATCAATCAAATATTTTAGTGTACTTTTAACAGAGAATCCCTGTGGAATGCTTGACACCTTGTAAAACCATGCCCTGATGAATTGAGGCTGTTCTGAGGGCAAAAGGGGGTGCAACTCAATATTAGGATGGTGTTCCTAATGTTTTGTACACTCAGTGTATATTGCTAAGAATGTGAGTAGGGTGATTCCTCTAGCAGGTCTCTAACCCAGTCCACCAACACCAATGACGAACACCCTAACCACTGTGCCAATAAGGGATATCTCTAGGGCATGTGCTTATTGGCCCAGGATAGTTAGGCCCTGTCCAGCAGAAACCCTAATCCTCCTCCATCAGCACTTATGTTGATCTGAAACAACTTAATAGGTGTAAGCAATAGGGTGCATGCACTTTGAAGTACATCTCAGCTCTGTTAAAAGTACACTCAAAATGTATTTTTATTGACCATTGTGAATCAGAAGTATCAGGTTAACATGCCCCACCAACTATACAGAAAGCCCTTACATTTTTTTTAATATATAAGTAAATTATTAAATCAATGATGAGAGAATAGTAAAATTATGCCAAATATGTACATTGAAAACACTATGTTAAAAGCACTTTGTGTGCTAACCTTGCCAACAGACAAAAAGGGCTGTGAATGGATCAGTGGTTCACCAATCAGGGCCTTGATGGGCTTGGCAACAGTAACAAGGCGTAAAAAAAAAACACAGAAATGTTCTGGGAATGTTCCCATGAAACATTAATATCGACCATTAATATCATCTAAAACATTAATATCTTACATTCTGAGAACATGGCAACCATGTTCGGTGTGTGTTTGATGCATCTGAATATTCTCCTAACCCACATAAAACTGGACACAGGAAGGTTCTTACAACTTTCTCATGAAATTCAAACATTTATGTTGTATATTTTGAGAACATTGTAACCACGTTCTAGATAAGTTCAGCTTGACATTAAGAAAATGTTTTCTTAACTTTAAACACCAAAACATGCTTAAAAGGCTCTCAGAAGATTTTTACTAACATAGATAGAATGTTCCACTAATGGAACACTGAACACTCAAACATTAGGGGAACATTATGGGTAAGACTACAGAAACATTCTCTCTCCCTAGAATTGTTAGCTGGGTTGGGAGAACGGAGAGAATCTACTTAGTCACTGTCAGTGTGTTCAAACACTACTTTCACTCCGAGAGCTGGGAGGAGAAAGCAGGATAGGGAAAACATCAAACTCCTAAACATGACAGAGCAGGAGAGGAAACCATTGATTTTTCCTCCATTTGGCCATGAATCTGCTGGAGAAGAGGTGGCTGTGGGTGCTCAGACAGCTGATGATGTGATTTGTAACACTGGACCACTGGTGAGCAGCAGAGAGAATTGCTCGACTCTCAACACATGGTAAAGTGGCTGCTGCGACTCTTTCACCATCCAGACAAGATTAACTAACAGCGGGGGACCTACAGTATCGATAAGCTCCACAACAATCCTACAGAGTTTTTCCTCTGTCACAGCAATCTAGGAGCCACTGTTCAATTAACAGTGACTAGAGCGATGGGCAGACTGGGGGGTTTACAAATAGTTAGTGCTTCCTGTTGTGACAAACATGTCAGAGATCAATAATAAGGACAGAAATATGTCCAAATATGTTTTTCAGAACCAAGTGAGTCATTTTGCTTCAGGTGAAAATGAATTCCCAGAGACATCATCCCAGATCCCAAACATTAAAATGCATGTATTGAACACACTCAGTTACAGCCTTTGGGATAAATATATTTGAAAGGCATGGACATTGAGTATTGAAGACACACAGTGATAAAAATACACATGGGTATATGATTAATGATTCATAATGTACTAATTTGTTTAACTTTCCTAATGTTAATTTAACATTAAATGAGTCATGGTATGGAAAGTTGGGCATAAATACTGTATACAATATTAGGTTTATCTATCAACTACATAAATACTGTAATGTATTTCTGACATCAACAGAACGACAAACACACAGTGCAGGCTTTCTAAGGACAGAATAAAAATAATCCTCCTTAGATCATTTGCAAAGCAATTACGAAAATATAAACATAACAGCTTACAAGATAAGATGCTATTAGTGCTATTTGTCATATGGGATAGCTGCCTACGACAATAGTTTAAAATCCTTGTAATAAAACTACAAATATAATCAAGACAGTTTCGTCATTCTGTCTATCACGGTATATCTAGCACTTAGCATAGAAGTCATGAAGATGCCATAATAAATGCATATCTATATACCAGGATCTATATCTATTGATGGACCTTTCGTCTTTTAAAGCATACAATATGTGTGCAATGTAATGAACATTATGTTTATGTTTAAGGTTTCATAGAGTATATCAACATTCTGACAATCCATGCAAAAAATATCAGTCTATTCAAGCAGCCAAGAAATACAGGACGGATAATGTACAATAGTATTGACCCTTGATAGTGCAGTACCATCATCACAAAGTCAGGAGATCCTGTGAACAGAGTGCTTGGAACTTATGGATAAGAGCGCCCAGACATACAGAAACAAAATATACAGTTGTTTTCTTTAACAGATTACCTCTGAATAGAACACTTCCTATTGACTGACTGGATCACTGATGTCATTGACATAGGTTATTTCACCAGAGCCAACCATTGTGACCCACAACATCTACATTTGTCAGCAGGGACTGAACTGCGGTAGCCAGATACCACAGATGTGTTAGCAATCAACACATGCTGTATCTGTGTTTCTGCCATCAACCATCTACAAATACAATTCATAACTAAAAAAATCTTTAAATAAAAAAGCGGCCCAAACAGCGAGTTCACAAATGACCTCTGACCTACAGGGATGAAGGAATGAGCCTTCCCTGCTTGTTCAGAGAGTAGGTTCATGCAGAGTTTATGACTACATTATCTCTCCTCATCCCCCCCAACCCGTCCCATCCACTGTTCAGTGGACACGGCCTGGAAGCCTCCCACTGGAGGAGACGGACTGGGCATCACTCATTCACTCGCCTCCTAGGTGCCTTTGTCAGGTGATTGCTGCCGGAAAAAGGAAAACAGATCAATACATCTCCCGTGGGCCTGACAGGTAATCTTTACCCAGGATGAAATATGAGTGGTACCAGCCCGCTGGATTCCTTAACTGTAACAGGGCAATTGACTGGGTGCACGTAACGCTCTCTCTCCCCACTTCCTGTCTGCATGGCCATTGGAAAATCATTTTGGAGAGGGGCTGGCTGAGACATCACATCATGGTGAACACGAATTACTATGGAGGAAGCCAGGTAAGGCATTCCCCCTGCAATTGACGAAACTTGATCTGAACATTCCTTTCTATCTGTCAATTCCTTTGGCACCAAAACACAGAGTGACGGATAAGGCATTAGGGAAAGGGAGCTCTCCAGGAAAGACCAAGCACTTGTTAAAACAGAGCTGATCTAGCAAAAGCTCTGACTCACAATATCCTTTAACATTAGCATATTTTTGTATGACATGTAATATTGTTATCCAACAGTGCTGTGGTTCCTTGAGAAGCTGAGTAGCCTCTCTTGTGTCCAGATACCCACTGGTGTGTTCTCTTCAGGATGGAGCTGGCGGTCTGAGGATGGAGGTTACTTCTGTCTGTCTGCAGACTGACAGATTCCTGTAGCAGGATGTCTTGGGAGAGGCATCCATTTAGATGAGTATACACACACAGCATTTATAAAACGTCAGCTAGTGCCGACATGATCACACAAAGCCTTCTCAAAAGGATCACTGCAGATCTATATATCTCACACTAAAACTGTGACTATTCCACAGAAGTGTTATCTGCACCTAATATTTATTAAATATTGTTTCTAAAGCGTTGAAAAATAGCTATGTATTTACTGTGCACAATGACCAATGAAAACGATCCAAGATTATAATCATACTGCATTAGTGACATAGTTATCTAGCCGAATATAGTTAATAAAGAGCGGGTCCTCTGTGATGAAACACCCCTCGGTTTCCTAAATCATACCACTGATAAATCAATGTATCACTTGATTCCTTTGCATAAAAATAAATTGTTCCACATAACTAACTACCTTGTCTCATCTCTGAAAAGCGTGCACAATGTTGGTTAGAGTGAGTGTGACTGGGCTCATGTGACTGGGCCGTGTGATATAAAACCACTGAGGGAGCGGAGTGTCAGTAGGGAAAGCTGTCCTTTCATTCTCTTACAGTTATTCATTATCACTGATCTCACTGGCATCCAGGAGTAAACCCTCTGCTCTCTAATGCAGGGACTCCTGAGCCCTGTACTGGATGGTGAGTGTATGCTATCATGATGCTACCACACTGATCTCTCTGTGCCCCTGGCACTGCCCATTTATCTGCTGCGGGCGGGCGGCCAGGGAATGCCAGGTAATGTCAGGGCAGACAGTCACAGCCCAGCCTCACAGCTAGCTAGAGACACCAGGGTTCCTCTTTGTGTCACTTAAAACACGGTGGAGATTACTGTTATTTACCCTCCTTTCCTGCTCCCCCATCCCTCTCCACCTGACTTTCAACACTCTCAACATTAGCCCAGTCAGTCACAAAACAACCGCTTTCCACAAAAGAAAATGGGTTTTGAAAACGGATTGTGCGACTTGCCTTGAACTTGAATGTGTTATGAAATTTGAATAAGGAAGGTGAGCTGAAGAGAACAAAGAGGCCCCTCCGAGGAGCGCAGCCACAGCCCCTCTCTGTTGTGCTAATGAGAGACGTTGTAGCCAGTGTAGCTTTTCAAATCCATGCTAATAGGAGACCTGTTCTTTGTGCCGCTCTCTCTCGGTGGTCACCTCTCTGAACCTTGTACCAGCATGAGGTAGCAGAACATTCTGATGCTCTCCTATCTGTCAGCTGCTACATACGCTGCAGAGCAGACCTGTTGGTCCCACTTCTCCCAGGCTTTCAGCAGAGCAGATCCCCAACCACTCAACCCTCCCTGACCATCATTTCAGTGTCCCTGCTGATAAATGCCAGGCAACTCAAAGAAGACATAATTGTTGGGCCTGAGTAATGGCCAGGTGGCCTGCAGACTGTGTATTGTAGAGACAGGAGGAGGTGCCTGGCTGATGCTGCAGTCTGGAGTAGCAAGACGAGGAGGCTCTTCAAGGAAATGGCTGGCTACGGAGTGATTAACTGGGCTTGATTGCATTAACATTATTCATCCTTTAAATGCTAGATGGAAAGACTTGATCCAGCAGCACAATGCTGATTCAGAGAGCAATGGCGTGCTCTCCCTCTCTCTCGCTCTCTCCCCCTCCCTCCCTCCCCCTCAGTCCTGCTCCTTCTCCCTTTGGGGGCTAGGTCTGAATAAAGTCCCAGGCTTGATGAAGTCCTGCTTGTCAGACGTGGAGGGCCCAGGGCCTGCAGACTCCATACTCAGAGAGGTGGAGGAGGTGGAGGTGTCCTCTCCCAGGTCATCTTTATGGAAGGGGATGCATGCTGTAGAGTAGAAGGACACACAAATAAATGTTAACTTGTCTTGATTTTAGAACTCAAAGACGGCTCTTCATTTTATCTACATTAATGCATTATCACTATAAATCTACAGTTATCATATGGCCTAATAGTTAATTATGTATTGTTCAAGCGATCTCAATCCTATTTGGCCTCATATGCCTAGTGGCCACGGTTGTTAGAAGGGCAATCTGATTCTCCTATGACTAAAACTCTCCCTTTGAACATGATCTACTTCAGTGAGACATTGTGTGGCTGTTATGTAGTACCATTTTACTGAAAATCTTGACTCAAAACAACTTCATTCTCACCATCTTCATCCTCCTCACTTTTTTAGCCATTCTGTCTCAATAGGCTCAAAGAGTTGGAGGGAGGGGAAATACCTGAAACACTTCTCGAGCCAATTTACACTGAAGTAAAAAGAACTCTAAAACAATTGCACTTTCTAATATCTGCTCTCCTTTCCTACTTTTCGTTAATAAATCAATCTGTGTTGGTCTCTCCAGTCACACAGACTTTTTGTGAGGCAGAGTAGGAGCAGAGGACACAGGAACTGGAAGTGACATTGTGGCTCTGGGTTGTCTCAAAGGATTAGGCATTACAGCATTCACTGGCATGTGCTTTTGCTCTTTCCCATTATATCTGCTTGTGCCTCTTTCCAGATGACTTCTTCCCCAAACTCATCCGGCGGGCTAGATAATTGATTAATATTTCTGGAGGGAATGATGACTAACTGTTGCTGTGGTTGAGCCCAAACACTTGGACATCTCAGGTTAAACACGGTCAAAGTTATGAATACAAATTCCGTTTTTTTTTCTTATTTGATAATGCCTTGGGAACAGATGACAGTGTATCCACTGAAAGATTGATCATGCGGAATACAATAGTATTTAATTGTAACTTTTATCAGTAGTGATATTTCATCAATATTTTTTTCCCAGTATTGTTTGTTTCATTAATAAAAACAAATCAGTGACCCCCATGAATAAATGTCTCAGTCCCCCTGAAATATACACTGTGAAATATGTTACCTAGATAACAACATCTAATATGACACATTCAACTGAGATACTGTGGTGGTCAATAAAAATGATACAAAGCAAAGATTTTGAGTCAATGTGAGAATTACATGCATTTGTTTTGTGCAATAATGGGTGGAGTGAATGGAACCATCTTGGCATCTTAACAACCTCTCATGTGAGGCTGTTCAAAAACAATCATTACAGCACTTCCTGGAGCCATTCCCTCCCCTCCCCTCCCCTGTTTATTAATCAGCTAATTACACATTGACAGTAATGGGTCTGCTGATTCCCACAGTTAAATGAACAGCACTGAATGGTCCTTTAATCATTAGCCTTTGTGCGTTTCTCCCATACACTCCAGGCTCCATCCATTTCACTGGACCACAGGAGGACATTCAAATCAAATCCCTCAGAAGAGGGCTGGAACACTTAAACACTACTAGCACCAGACTGTTCAAACCAGCTACTCTGTAATAGTGCAGTGTAGTCCTGTAATGCAGAACTGAACATAGTAGAACCAGTAAAGGATGGCAGCTCAATGAAGAAAACAATCATCCATATGATCACATTTTGTTTTCTGTGATACATGTGAAGCAACAGGAAAAAGTCCCCCACCAAAACACCTGTAACCAAACTGTGAGGACTCATGCATATTCACCCCCACACAGCAGCCAGCGACTCTACCCTGAAACATTGGTAGAGCGGTGCTAGTGGCAGGGGCAGGTGGGTTTTTGAAGGACACGACAGGGTAACTGAGGGGAGCAGAGTGGAGCGGTAGAGGGCGAAATAGTGCGCTGGGCTGCATTTCTGTCAGCAGAAGTGATGGCTGAGTGGTGGCGTTATTTGTCTTGTGCTGCCATACGGCCGTCGCACCAACCTGGGCATTAATGAGAGGGGGCCGGACCGGCGGGCAGGAACATGCAGGGTCTCAGACGCAGGTGATCTGTCACACAACAGCCCTGCTCCGGCTCCACCAAGGAGACACACAGAGATGGAGAGGCAGGGAGGTGGGCGCCACACAGGGAGGTTGGGGGGTGAACCCACCATGGGCATCCACTTGGGTCCCATGATAGAATGTAAAGTTGCTAAGTTACATGCCAAGCAGCTGCCAAGGTTGAAGGAGGGTGATATACACAAATGTTGGTTGCCGGCAAATTATGTAATAAATGGTTTGAGTAAACCAATCATTTACACAGATGTAAAATGGATAGAAAACAATACAACTTCAAATCAAACTGCGACGTACACAGTCAGGATACATGTACTAGCTTCTTTTAAAAAGTGCACTGTATGAGTGTGTGAGTTAGTGCTTATTATCAGCCCTCGTCCCTCATTTCAAATGAAGGGCACTGTGCAATACAGTGGGGGAGGGGGAAATTTGAATAATTAATTAGTCGGCATGTGAAACAAGCAGAGGGTATTAAAATCCATCAGGACCTTTATACTTACTGATTTATCCCTGCCAATGCATACAATGAATTCTCTTTTACTCTGAATGTAGATTAACCAAATGAAACTTGCCCAACATAGGTATATTTCTTGGAATAGTGTACATTGAAACCTTTTCTTAATTTTCTTTTTCAAAATGTATGTAGTAAAACGTCAATAAATCTCCCCCGCAATGATCCGCTTTCTTAAATCTAGAATTGAGGTTGAGATCTGAACACAGTATGCAGCTTAAAGGGCCAGTGTCTACATAATGTGAAAATGACACTTTTTTACGTTCTGTAGAACGGATCCTAAGCAAACTACTCCCTGTGATGTCTTTGGTCACACATTGAAACCAGGTATTTGCATTTTCCGTTCAGTTTTTGTTGGAAAGATGTGGTCTTCTTCTATTGTTGGATTGATGGTAGTGAGAAGTGTACTGAATGGCCAATTTGAGCCTGACAAGTGGAGTGGTCGTCCTATACAAACAGATACCTGGGTTGACAAGTTCTTTCACAGCCAGCTTCAACACTTGAGCTGGTAAGTGCTAAGCGTGTAAAGATGGAGGACACAGCAACAGCTGGGTACCATCTCAGCAATACCCTTAGGAACCCTGGGAGACACCTCCAGCTACAGGCCATGTTCACTACTTATTACAGAGTTTAAAATCAACCACAATACAAGAAACTCACTTCCCAAACTCTTCTACACTGGGGGGAAAAAGACCGACAAACTACACATGTATGTCTAAAGGAATTCTTGCAAATTCAAGGGAAAAAACGCATTTGAATGATAAACTATGAAAGAAAATAAATGTGTATGAAGAATAGTTCATTCCAGCTATAATGAGAATATCTATTACTATTTCTACAAATAAACTGCTAAATCATTTAGGAGCCGATGTGTATCTCCTGGCTTCTGTGGTATGACCAAGTAGAGGCATGGAATACTGTAGCAGGGCGCCAAAGTAAAGATTTATACAGAGCAGTAGGAGCCGCAGAAACTGCCATTGGATGACCATTCCCTGCATGATAAATCACTCTGGTAAGGGGGCATCAGACTCCAGAACCAGGAAAAACAACTTGGTACAGGGACATGGGGAGAGGAGGAAAATACTGTAAACTTAAGCATTAAACTTCAAAAAGGTTGTGAAAATATGTTAATAACTTTCATTAGGCCTATTAAGAGTTTTAAAAAATCTGCCTCTTAATAATAGTTATTATTTATTGAGAACGAGCAATCCGTTTTTCATTCCGGATCGAGTTGCCTGTTTGCACCTAGTCTACTTCTTTATATTGAGTGGGAAATGTATCCTTTGATGATTTTATTTGGCTTTTATGTTTACAATATTTTCTTCTGTTGAACATAAACCCCATGTTTCAGCTCCAGCAGCTGGTTGTGATGTTAACTGAATATCTCTCCTGGGGGGGATGTTGAGGGATCCCCATGCCTGCCTCTACATGGTGAATAACATGGAGAATATGAGGGGTCTTTAAAGGCCAGGGGTGAATCTTTTTGAATCTTTTTTTAGTTTTATGGGAAGTGGCTGAGCGCTGGAGAGGTGAAGGACGGAGTCGTTGGCCGTTCCATCACTCAGTGCAATAAATGGATGCAATCTGTATCCCAGTAAAGCATTGGCTGGTTTTAAATTCCACCTCTTTTATCCAAATGAATGATGGACCCCGGTACAGTGCACTGTGCGGCAATATCAATATACATCAAAGGCCAGCGCCCCTCACTAAATCAGGAAACCACCGGCATTTGTTATTTAAATGACAAACAGCGGCTGCATGAGCGGAGCAGGAAGAGGGGACTTTGGAGAAGAGGTGGACAAACCAATTCAAATTTCAATCCGGTAAAGACGCCAGGCCCGGAGCCATCAGTCTAATGAAAAAAGGCAGCTCTACGAGCCCAAACGGACAAGGGGGCTGCTGCAGGGTGCCACCTCCAATACGGTCTGCTTCCCATCACGCTTCCCTCAGACTCAGTCAGACCACTTCCACATGGGAGGACAGACAGGAGGCCCACAGAGCCCTGTTCTACCAACAAAACAGCACACACTAGTCAAGACTGAACTCTTCCCTCAGCTAATAAACAGTAAATATGTTGCTGTCTCACAAATACTGGAGACAATATTTGTAAGAAACTCAAGAATTCACATGTATCCTATATTCCTATATTAATGGATGTGATTCACATGCATCCTATATTGGTGGTTATAAAGGCTAATCTAAAGTAAAAGTTTAAAAAAAAAATATATTAAACATTTATTTGAATATAAATGTGACAAGCATTGTACATTTTTGTTGGGTAGTAGCACAATATTTTGGTCTGTTGTTTTAAAAAGGAAATATACTCTGTTAACCTGAAAGTGGTCTCGGGGATTAGTTACTGTATTGTCAGCAGGATGTGTAATAAAGTAAGCGCCCCGATGAGAGGTTAGGTGAATGTTAAACAGGTCAAAGGTGCAGTAGTCATGGCGACAGGTACCTGATGTTGTGGTGACAGAGACAGCAGTGGTCTTCCTCCTCCTTTTGATGTCCCCTGTGCACAGCAGTCCCAGATGGACGTTAGTCTGCCTAGGTCAGAGACACAGAGCTGTAACATTAATCTCAGACAAAATCATTCAAACACCATCCTTTTCTAATTTCTATGGATCTGTATCCTGAAATGTGAGGAGAAAATAAAATAAAAATACTTTGTTTCAAATCATTATTCATTTATCTTTTCTGTTTGAGTCTAAAAGAAAAATACGAGTGTTGAACCTTTCTGCTATGGCTTTTCCATAGGCAGTTAGAAGTTTCTAGAACACTGCTGCAAGGGAATATCCAACCCTGGACCCAAAAGGAGTTAAAAATACTACAAACTGTTTTTCTTTACTGGAGGGAATCACCAGAATTTTGTTCCATTTTGTTCAGAGTTTTGTTGAAACGTGGACAAAAAATATCAGCGGAAGAAGGAGTTGTAGGGGTTGTGCGTCTGTCGCTGCCGGGTCCAGTTAAACAAATTACCCCTGCTGTGGACCTCCTGTGTCATATGTCAGTAGCCTCCAAACGGGGAGGGCCCCCACAGCCCCCCACAGCCCCTCCTAGCCATGATTACTGGGATGTAAAGTTAAGGTCAAGGTCCCCGCCATGGCTGGGGGGGAGGGACTGACGTTACCAAGAGCAGGCGATGTGATGAGTTGACTCAGTGTGTGTGTGTCTGCGCTCATATGGTGCCAGTGCATGATATCACCCACGAAATGGTGTATCATCTCACACGTTTCACAACACTATATCCACTTTGACAACAGTGTTTATTGGTTGAAAGCACCTGTAAAGACGCATCTATAAAAAGAAGAAATCTCTGCAGTGCAAAACAACAAAGGAAGACCATAATACAGCAGACCCCTGTTAACCGTGGTGTTTCATCCTGAGCAGTCAGCTACATAAACCTCCCTGGTCAAACATGTGCTGAGATAGGATAGGGTCCTGTCATGGCAGCCTTTTAACAGCCTGCATGTTCCATCCATGACCTCAACACCCATTAATCACATGACGGCACTGCAGGAGAGGGTGCAGAAAGCTGTGTATGGAACGCTTTGAGCCAAGTCTATGTTGTATAATCAATAGGTATAAAAATAAATGTCTTGACTGTTATTCTCTCCCTGCTGCCCCACTAATAAAATCCCAGTAATGCATATTTCATTTACTTTTATACTTATTGATTACCTGTACTCCAGTTAGTAAATCACGCGCCTATCGATCCCTCAATCGTACCTCTGTCGGACAGCACATAACCAGCCATTTGTGCCCCTGATAAAGAGCTCAGACATTGAACTCCCCACAGTAAATCTTTGCAAACTAACTTTTTAATTCCAAAATCGATCCGTGCTTAAACGTCGCATTATTTCACGAGGCACGCCCGCGGTATTAAAAGTAATACCCTGATGCATTTGGTCTTTATGCATGGTAGTCCATCCTTCCATCGCTCCCCTCATTACACAGAGTCCTGATCGGGCAGGTGCTCTGGGGCCCAGGCTGCAGCCTGGCGGGAGAGATCCTGTGGAGGGGAGGCTGTCTGGCCTCTCCCCTCCAAGGCCCAGACTACAGGCTGAGCAGGGAACACTCATGGGCCACAAGGAGCCCACAGAGACACTCAGTCACACGCTAATAAAACATTAGAATACCATTAGCTGGCTCATTAAGGAAGGCTAAACGGGACAACTCGTTTAAAAAATGGAACCAAAAGGCCTCTGGTAACAGGCTTGTTATGCATCGTTTGTAGCTGTTTGAGTAGCTCGCTGCAGGATAACACATTTACAATTTTACTCAAAGGTGTAATAAAAAGCTATTTTGGAAATTGGTTTGCAATAGAGTGGGTTTAAGATGTGATAAAGGGAAGCAGTTTGACAGATAAAACACACAATACATGTGAGTGATCTTCCTGCAAGATTTATATGGCAACATTACAAAATGAGCAGCTAAAAAGTCAGGTGAAAAGTTATGTTTCCTTGCACATGGGAACGTTTAACATTTCAATGTAATGTAACGGTAAACTAGAAGAGTCCCACAGAAAGAAGGGAAAGTCATTTAATTAGGGATCACCAACAAAAAATAGCAGAGCTGTATTGAGCCATGGAAAAATAACCCAATATCCAATAAAGAAGACGAACAAGAACTAAATTCTCGCAAAGACACATCAAGGACATTCAAGAAAATGTCTGAGCGATACATTTTACATGTCACATGGGTCATACAACAAAAAATACACTCTTAAAAGCAGCGTGGTCCCTTAGGTAAAGAATAAAACAAAAGTGACACAGGGTCAATTATAATTCAGGTGCCCACAACCAAAAGCAGATATATCAACTAAAAAGAACACCTCAAAAGAAGAGGAGCAGCGGTAACAAAATGGCCACCTATTTTCATTAGGGTACACAGTACTTCAGGTGTGAACAGGATCTCAAGATGAATAGAGGTATTCAAATGAATCAGAAAGGATTAAAGTCTCCTGGGAAGCCGATCAATAGCCCCATATCAATAATCAATAGGCCACTCACACCAATATACTTACTGCTGACACCGAGATCTCACAATTAAAATTAAAACTGGGAGAGGAGTGGCGTAAGAATATGATTTATCTTGCGCCGCAAATGTCATTTATAAATGAAAAAAGTCAATAGATATAACCGAAGTGCGGGCGGCTCAGGTGGGAGGCAGTTATGCATTTTAACATGGCCACAATCCCAAAACATTAGATCCAAATCCTACTGTTCACTGTGCCCATTCACACGGCCATACTAGGACAAATAACATGGAGTCCTATACAGCCTTTAGCCCTTCCTATCAAATCCCTGATGGTTGCCTCAACTCTACCAAAACAGGAGATGACAGGTTTTATTAACACAGTATTATTTCAACCTCTGCAAGATACAAGATTAATGTTTATACTTTCCTTACAGACCAAAACACTTTTCTTTCAAGGGTGATCAGTGAGAGCTCAGTGATAAGAACTGATCATTTGAATAAGTTCCTCAAAATAAATGAAAATATAGTGAAGCCAATTATGCGAAGTGTAAACTTTGCGATGAGCAAGGTGTTATTTAATACATTTTCTGAATCTGAGTATCGATGCTCTGTGTTAGAGACACAGCACTATTATCCCCACCCTGTCAGTACCATGCTGATGCCCTATATAAGAATATTGATGAAATGTTAGCGCGTACACCAGTAAGCGTACACCAGTAAGCGTACACCAGTAAGCGTACACCAGTAAGCGTGTGTCATGTACAGTGCCTTCAGAAAGTATTTACACCCCTTTACTTTTTCCACATTTTGTTATTTTACAACCTGAATTTAAAATTGATTACATTTAGATTTTGTGTCAATGATCTACACACAATGCCCCATAATGTCAAAGTGGAATGTTGTTTGACGATATTTAAAAAAATGTATTTAAAACATTTTAAAGCTTAAATGTTTTCAGTCAATAAGCATTCTTATGGCACGCCTAAATAAGTTCAGGAGTAAAAATATGCTTAACAAATCACATAATAAGATGCCTGGACTCATTCTGAGTTCAATAATAGTGGTTACCATGATTTTTGAATAACTACCTCATCTCTGTACCCCACACATTGTCTGAACTGTCTCTGCTTCTCCTTCCAATAGGACACTTCCCCTTTAATTCCCAATTAAATAGCCAGCATCAGCTGCGCAAAAGGGGGTTATGATGGTGGTGTGAATGAGGGTGTGTTCAACCCTCAGTTCCGAAGCTTCTTTACTCTGTTTGTTTTGTTGTATTTAAAAGTGTGCTTTGTCTCAAGTTTAACCAGGATCGGATCCACTCATTTCTTCCTTTGGACTACACATCTCATTTGGTCTCCGCAGTTTTGTCGTGGCCTTTCTCCGCTGGAGATCTGTTGGCGGATTGTCTGACAACTTTTTTTGCAAACTTGTTTGAGTGTGATTTATACCGTCAGTTGTAGTTGAAGACTACTGAGATTTGATACTGTTTATGGTTGTTTGATATTTTGATTGTATGATTGAGACTGGGTTTACGCTACACTTTTATGAACGGACAAACATTGCGTGACTAAAGTCACTTGAGTTCACTGAACTCCTTTACCGGGCTGGACTCTTTTAGGCCAGAGGTATGGGACTTTTCTTGAGGAACCAGAGCTCATTGTTTGTTATGTGTGTGATCATTTATGTTGGTAATACAACCCACGCAAAATAAGTAGTTTTTTTGTTATTTCCAATGTTTTAAGGGTTTATGAAAAGTGTATGTCCATACTGACTTTTACATAAGTCTTCGTATTGGTGTAGACTTGACGGACCAGACAGGACTCATTCCCTCCCAAACAAAAAGGAGAAATCAATATTTTCTCTGGTAGGCAAGACCTATCTGGCACCCCTACAAACAATAACTGCAAGTCAAAACCGTTACAACATACAGCTAATTGTAAGGTCCCTCAATTGAGAATGAATTTCAAGCAAAGATTCAACCAAAAAGATGAGGAATGTTTTTCAATGCCTTGGAAAGAAGGGCACCGATTTGGAAAAAAAGCAGACATTGAAATATCCCTTTGAGCATGATGAAGGTATTAATTAGGCTTTGGATGGTGTATCAATACACCCAATCACTACAAAGATACAGGTGTCCTTCCTAACTCAGTTGCCAGAGAGAAAGGAAACCACTCAGGGATTTCACCATGAGGCCAATGGTGATTTTAAAACAGTTGCAGAGTTTAATGGTTGTGATATGAGAACTGAGGATGAATAAACAACATTGTAGTTACTCCATAATATAAAAAAAATTGTCTGAGAAACCTTTTTTTCCTGAATACAAAGCTTTATGTTTGGGGCAAATCCAACACAATACATCACTGGGTACCACTCTTCATATTTTCAAGCATGGTCGTGCAGCATCATGTTATAGGTATGCTGCTCATCGGCAATGACTAGGGAGAATATTTAATTTTCTAATAAAATGAAACAGAATACAAAAAAATCCTAGAGGAAAATCTGGTTCGGTCTTCTTTCCAACAGACAGTGGGTGACAAATTCACCTTTCAGCAGGACAATGACCTAAAACACAAGGCCAAATATACACTGGAGTTGCTTGCCAAGACGACAGTGAATGTTCCTGAGTGGCCCAGTCAAGTTACCTTTTTGACTTAAAAATCGGCTTGAACACATATGGCAAGACTTGAAAATAGCTTTCTAGCAATGAGCAACAACGAGCCACCCCAAAGTAGTGGTAGGAAACATCACCTCCACTTCGCTGATCCTCAACACAGGGGCCCCACAAGGGTGCGTGTTCAGCCCACTCCTGTACTCCCTGTTCACCCATGACTGTGTGGCCACAAACGCCTCCAACTCAATCATCAAGTTTGCAGACGACAACAGTAGTAGGCCTGATTGGCAACAATGACGAGACAGCCTACAGGGAGGAGGTGAGGGCCCTGGCAGAGAGGGGCCAGGGAAATAACCGATCCTCTCAACGTCAACAAAACGAAGGAGCTGATCGTGGACTTCGGTAAACAGCAGAGGGAGCACGCCCCTATCCACATAGATGGGACTGCAGTGGAGAAGGTGGAAAGCTTCAAGTTCCTCAGCATACACATCACTGACAATCTGAAATGGTCCACCCACACAGTGTGGTGAAGGTGCAACAGTGCCTCTGTAACCTCAGGAGGCTGAAGAAATTTGGTTTGGCCCCTAAGACCCTCTGAAACTTTTACAGATGCACAATTGAGAACATCCTGTGAGGCTGTATCACCGACTGGTAAGGCAACTGCACCGCCCGCCACTGCAGGAGTCTCCAGAGGGTGGTACGGTCCGCCCAACTCATTACTGGGGGCACACTGCCTGCCCTCCAGGACACCTACAGCACCCGATGTCTCAGGAAGGCCAAACAGATCATCAAGGACATCCTTGACATGGTCCTTGCTGTTGTTCTGGGATTGATTTGCACTTTTCGCACCAAAGTACGTTCATCTCCAGGAAACAGAACGCGTCTCCTTCCTGAGCAGTATGACGGCTGCCTGGTCCCATGGTGTTTATACTTGCGTACTATTGTTTGTACAGATGAACGTGGTACCTTCAGGCGTTTGGAAATTGTTCCAAAGGATGAACCAGACTTGTGGAGGTCTACAATTTTCTTTCTGAGGTCTTGGCTGATTTCTTTCGATTTCCCATGATGTCAAGCAAAGAAGCACTGAGTTTGAAGGTCGGCCTTGAAATGCATCCACAGGTACACCTCCAATTGACTGATGATGTCAATTAGCCTATCAGAAGCTTCTAAAGCCATGACGAAATTTTCTGAAATTTTATAAGCTGTTTAAAGGCACAGTCAACTTAGTGTATGTAAACTTCTGACCCACTGGAATTGTGATACAGTGAAATAAACTGTCTGTAAACAATTGTTGGAAAAATGACTTGTCATGCACAAAGTAGATGTCCTAACCGACTTGTCAAAACTATAGTTTGTTAACAAGAAATTTGTGGAGGGGTTGAAAAACGAGTATTAATGACTCCAACCTAAGTGTATGTAAACTTCCGACTTCAACTGTATGTATATACTGTATTTAGTCAGTGCCACCCGACATTGTTCATCCTAATATTTATATATTTCTTAATTCCATTCTTTTACTTTTAGATTTGTGTATTGTTGTGAATTGTTAGATACTACTGCACTGTTGGAGCTAGGAACACAAGCATTTCAATACACCTGCAATAACATTTGCTAAATATGTGGATGTGACCAATAAAATTTGATTTGAAGGCACTGTATGTGTTGGGTGACTTGTTTAGGGGTGTGACTGTGGAGGGGGGTGACCTCCAGTGACTGTCCAGGGTAAGTCTGGACAGTCACTAGAGGATGGATTTGAGCTGCTTGGGGAGATGGATTCAGGCTTGTGCCGTCCGACGGGATACATCTGAAGCACCACTCGTCAATCCCCCTCTCTCCCTCGTTCATTTGGGAGTATGATTTATACTTTTTGAAGTGAAGGGTCTTGAATCCCTCTATAAAGGAATTAAGAGGCTTCCCCTGAGACGGCATTCAAATGAGAGCATGGTAGGGATATGAGGGCTTTTTAATAGATAGAAATTAGTATTCACAATGCCTCAAACTGGAATCTGAAGGAACCTTTCAGGTGGAGAAGAAAGAGCCAGTTAAGAAAATAAATCTAAGAAGTTTAGCCTTTTCATTGCATTCGTGTTTTTGCCCATCAAGAAATGGTGGAGGGCTTTCTGAACTAGCCCAGGAGAGAGAGCGAGAGAACTTGAAACAGAATAAAAAATGCTCTGTAAATAGGCACTGTGGAACTGGAAACAATGCAAGGAAGAGTCTCAGACTGAGGGCTGTTCAGCTCCTCAACAATCCCCATGCCATGCAGATCCAGCAGTACAGGGGCTGACTTGGAGCTAGAGGCTTTGAGAAAAACTCGTTAGATAAACTTCTGCAATTATTTATATATTTTTTTGCGTTTTCAGAAACACTGGAAACCAAAGATTCTACAAGAATATATTCTATGTTCGAGAAAGACAACCTTGGAAAAATACATCAGTTATTATTCAGCGGAGTCTTATATCCCAGTGAGGAGTTGTCTGTTGTATAGACCAGGGGTCAAGCTTGCGCCATATACAGTACCTGACTGTGCTAGCTAGTCTCACAGGAGGCTGTGATGGGGATGTGGCTAATATCACACAAGTCTTTCTACAGCCTTACCCATGTCCTCATCCTAACATGACCTTCTATGACACCACTCCTCTCATTCACTCTAAAGACCATGAAAGCCCACGCCAATAGCACCAAAGCACAACTTTAACATGTTAGCCCAGCTGCTTGATGTGATGTCATCTGTATGCCCACCCGAGTCTGGAGGTCACGATGTCACACTTTGAGCTCCTGTCTCTGAGGAGTTGGTCAATGTTCTCACCCTCGCACATACTGAACATGTCTCTGAGGTACAAACTTTGATGTAGCATGCATTGGTTAAATCACGACTTGTGTTTAGCGACTGGTTCATTTAAGAGTTAACCATGTCTGTCAATATATTGAGCTTCAGAATGGAATGGGCTGAATGGCTCCAATAGGCCCAGGAGAGGTGGAGTTTAACCATGCCAACAATAATGAGTGCTGTGTGCATCCCCTACCTGGTTTTGCAGATGGAAGAGGAGCATCTCCGATGGGAGCTGTCTGGCACCATGTCAATGGGATAAACAGGTAACGGACACAGAGGGTTGAACTGGAACACATTTACAAGATGTTAGGAGTTCACCCAGACGCATCACAAATAGGGCTAGAGAGCTGAAATGTCTTATTCAATAATTCAACACAAATATACCTGGCTCCGGTCTCTTTTTCCAATGGAAGGCAGCCATTGATAGGGGTCCTGAGAGAAATGCTTCATTCTCTCCATAGACACTGACATACTGTTGTCCTGCAACACATAGAATGTGGTATTTTAGAACATATCACATAACATGTAAAATACATGCATTAAAAGCCTGGCATCCATTAATGTTTGTCAAGGAATGTGTTTCTAGTGTGCCACTCTGCCCTCACCTTGCTGGGAAGCCTCCTCCGGCCTTTCCTGATGCAGCGGGCAGCCACGCCAGGCAACCGGTTCAGACGGGCATGGTAACCTGCAACACGAAACCACACTGTTACTCAATCAGAACTGGAGAGTGACATTTCTGTTGTTTTCTGTTATTTCACAATGTAAATGGGCTCCCGAGTGGCGTAGCGGTCTAAGGCACTGCATCTCAGTGCAAGAGGCATCACTACAGTCCCATAGGGTGGCGCACAATTGGCCCTGCGTCGTCCGGGTTTGGCCGGGGTAGGCCGTCATTGTAAATAAGAATTTGTTCTTAACTGACTTGCCTAGATAAAGGTTAAATATTTATTTTTATGTATAGTATTTTGATTAGCTCATCACCTCTCTGAGTGGGCCGTGCAGGCTGTAGGAAGGTGGGTGGAGCTGAGTCTGGTACTTCGAGGACAGGAGGAGAATCTGGGTCCCAGCTGGGCAGCAGGCTGGGAATGCCCATCCCCCCCGCTCCACACTCCCCCTCAAAGAACCAGTCACTCTGCTCATCATCACCTACAGCACAGGCAGGAAATTCAACACTGTTAGTCGCAATGTATACATTGGGCAATTCCATAACCGCTCAATATGATTCTGCATGACATTTAAACAATGATACAAAAGTATTTTCACGGATGGGCTGCACCAATTTATAATTTAGTGCTGTACAATTAACCATGGAATGAAGTACTGACTGCATGAGGGCATCTTTCCTACTTGGCCTGCATCAATCCTCTCTCTATTTGTTGACAGCCTCTCCACCACCACACAGCAGACCACCCTGGTCCCCAGACACTGCTCTCTCCACAGACCTGTCAGTCAGCGGGGCGCATGCCTCTCACAGTCAAGGTGTAGTGACAACTGTTAAATCAGGGGCCGCCTCGCCCCACCACGGCTAATGAGATTAGCAGAGGCTTCAGCGCTCATTAACACGACATGACAACGCCTTATTAGAGCCGCCTGGGTGCCCGGCAACCAGCCTATTGTATCAGAACCTCTTTCTGTCTAGTCTTAGCATTCTGTTACACTTACAAAGAGCACAGGCATAGCTCCATCCTTTGAACATTCAGGTAATGCTAGAATTAAAAGGCTTATTACATGCTTTTTGTTTTCATTTTGCACCATTATTATCTTTGCCATCTTATTTAATTTGCAGATACATATGAAAATGACACAAACCACATTTTCATCCACAGTTTGTATGCGAGGAAAGTCATACCGTATAAAACAAAATCACGATAGCTGTGATGGAAACAGGAAGTTTTGGTGTAATTTTATAAATGCTGACAGAATTTGTTCCTTCGACATGGTGGGATATTTTTGTGTCTAAAATCTATTATGCGGGAAATGGCGGTGGAAACACATGTGCGCAAATACTCTGAACAAAAATATGAACGCAACATGCAAAGATTTTACTGAGTTATATATCTCCTTCACATAGAGTTGATCAGGCTGTTAATTGTGGCCTGTGGAATGTTTTCCCACTCCTCTTCAATGGCTGTGCGAAGTTGCTGGATATTGGCGGGAACTGGAACAAGCTGTCGTACATGTCAATCCAGAGTATCCCAAAAATGCTCAATGGGTGACATGTCTGGTGAGTATGCAGGCCATGGAAGAACTGGGACATGTTCAGCTTCCAGGAATAGTGTACAGATTCTTGCTGAAACATGAGGTGATGGCGGCAGATGAATGGCACGACAATGGGCCTCAGGATCTTGTCGCGGTATCTCTTTGCATCCAAATTGACATAGATAAAACACAATTGTATTCGTTGGCCGTAGCTTATGCCTGCCCATACAATAACCCCACCACCACTACGGGCACTCTGTTCACAATGTTGACATCAGCTAAATGCTCACCCACATGACACATCTGCCCGGTACAGTTGAAACTGAGATTCATCCGCGGAGAGCACACTTCTCCACCGTGCCAGTGGCCATCGAAGGTGAGTATTTGCCCACTGGTCGGTTACGACACCAAACTGCAAACAGGTCAAGTCCCCGGTAAGGAGGACGAACACGCAGATGAGCTTCCCTGGGACGGTTTCTGACAGTTTGTGCAGAAATTCTTCAGTTGTGCAAACCCACAGTTTCATCAGCTGTCCGGGTGGCTGGTCTCAGACAATCCTGCAGGTGAAGAAGCCAGATATGGAGATCCTGGACTGGCGTGGTTACACTTAGTCTGCAGTTGTGAGGATGGTTGGACGTACTGCCAAAAATATTTAAAACGACGTAGGCTTACGGTAGATAAATGAATATTCAATTCTTTGGCAACAGCTCTGGTGGACATTCTTGCAGTCAGCATGCCAATTGCATGCTCCCTCAAAACATGAGACATCTATGGCATTGTGTTGTGACACATTTTAGAGTGGCCTTTATTGTCCCCAGCAGAAGGTGCACCTGTGTAATGATAATGCAGTTTAATCAGCTTTTTGATATGCCACACCTGTCAAGTGGATGGATTATCTTGGCAAAGGAGACATGCTCACTAACAAGGATGTAAACAAATTTGTGCACAAAATTGGAGAGAAATAAGCTTTTTGTGCATATGTAACATTTCTGGGATTTTTTATTTCAGCTCATGAAACCAACACTTTTACATGTTTCGTTTATATATGAATCAACATATCGAACTAAACTCGGAGTCACACAATGATATGGTGTGTGGTTCTCCCACTACGATTCGGAAAAGAATACAGTTTATTAAGCTACATATTAAATAACTTATGATGGACTTCACAGGGGGATCTTGATGCTCCTTTCCAATAAATATTGACGGTCTTATTCTGGTGACATGAGGATCGATGCTTGACTGCCATTTGACAAATAAAAAAATATTCTAGCTCTTATCCATAATAATCTCATCATGTAGACTAGCCTACATCCACCGCATCTGCGAGCTGTTGGCTAGAGAGACCAGAGTAGGCACATTTGCTATTTAAGGCAACAGTTTGTGATAAAACTATCGGTAGAGTTTAAAATGCGATGGAAACACATTGAACTTTACATTTTATTCAGTACATGAAAAGTAGATTTTGTGAGCACTACGTCACTACACACTCATTTTTATCTGCAATAAGTCAATTTATTGAAAACACACTGCTGAGAGAATGCACACATTTTCTTTATGCAAATTCTACAATATCTGCATGAAAATCTGTTGCCAACTGGATGGAAACCTAGCTAGTGAGAAATAAATATTATGCTGAACATTAATACCTTGTCTTCCCTCGTCGTTAGTGAAGAGGCCAGGATCACTGCTGCATATGCTGCTAGTTTCACTGCAAACAGAGGAAGAATAATATAATTGTCAGTATGCATTTCATGTTGAAACTTAGCCATCTTTTTGTAGTGATAATACTGATGTGTAACAAGAAAAATAAATATGTTGCGATGGATCATTTGAAAATTGGTGCATTTTAGGGTCAAAGAAGGTTGTGCATTTGAAAATAGAACAATGTGAAGCAAAAACGTGCAAGCTCACTCCAAAAATGTTAACATGCAACATTCAATAACAAAATAATGAATCAGTCCCGAGCTAGAGGTCAACATAAATATAAAATGACACAAAAAGAGGAGGGGCGCTCTCCCCACTGGTTCCCATCCCCAACACAAAGGCATGGGGAAGGACTCTGGTCGAAGCCACTGAGTGACATGCACAATCTAATTGAATATCCTCCGCTGTCAGCTCCAATCTAATCTGTGCTGCGTTCTGGAGGATGACAGGAGTGCGGCAGATTCCCCTGCCTTCTCAGTCTGTGAGCAGGACCCGCGGACGTGCCTCCACACAACAACTGGCCAGCATCTGCTCTGAAGGCTGGTCCAGCCCAGGCTGCTCCATGGCTGGCCCTCTCCATGCCCCCAGGCGTCCCCGTGTCACCCCTCCACCCCCCTCTGCCCCGGCCCATACCCCACCCTGGGCCTCTCTGCCTCTGTCACACCTATGCCACTTTGGGCTTGGAGCTCAATAGACCCGCCAAGGTCACACAGGAGTCAGGACTATTTGTTTAAAACAAAAAAATATTAAAACAAAATATTGGCTTAATGAAGTGGACATTAATGGAGTAAATTTTAGAACTGTGTTCTGTGAATTTTAAGAATGAATATGTCTGTACATATTTCGTTTTTTGTTGTGTATCACTTTTTTAGATTATTACATTCAAACTGCCATGGATGGTCACTGATTTTGTCTTAAATTCTCTCACAGCATGCCAAGTAGCAACTGTAACACAATCATCCATGCTCAGTCCTTTGAGGCCATTTGTCCATTGGGTCAGAGGAAGTCTGAGGGTCTTGTTTGCGTTGCATTTTGCTTTGTGGTGATCAGTGTTGACCTTGGTGACGAGGGAGAGAGACTGGCGGGGTCAGATACACGCTGATATGGTTCTTTGCCATATTGCACAGGAGTGGCGGTGACGGCAGGCTCAGACGAGGCTGCTGCCAGATGGTCCAGCACCATCTCACTTCACACACCCAAGAAGCAGATGTGAGAGGGACCAGGCCTCTCCAGGGAATGTGGAAGACGTCTGGCCTAGCCAAGAACTCCAGGATCATCCCTCCCTCCCCACCCCCAGACCCTGGTTCCCCAGGCCTCTACTCAGCTGTCCTCCACCTCTGGACACACGGCTGAGCATCTGGAGCAGGGCTCTCTGTTCCACAGCAGTAGAGGGCATATCTCCTCACCATGCATCCTCCTGGCTATAGGCAGCAGCCCCTATAATAAACACTAATAGCCCTTTCAGGACGATTGTTACTCATCCTATAGCCCTTTCAGTTATCTGTCTCTGTCTCGCTATTATATACAGTGCATTCAGAAAATATTCAAACCCCTTCCCTTTTTCCACATTTTGTTAAGTTACAGCCTTATTCTAAAATGTTTTTTTTTATTCCCCTCATCAATCATAATGTCAAAGCGAAAACAGGCAAATTTATTAAAAATAAAAAACAGAAATACCTTATTTACATAAATATTCAGATCCTTTGCTATGAGACTCAAAATTGAGCACAGAATTGTTTCCATTGATCATCCTTCAGATGTTTTTACAACCATGGACAGTGCATGTCAGAGCAAAAAACAAACCATGAGATCGAAGGAATTGTCCATAGAGCTCCGTGACAGGATTGTGTCGAGGCACAGATCTGGGGAAGGGGGGTACCAAAAAATTTCTGCAGCATTGAAGGTCCCCAAGAACACAGTGGCCTCCATCATTCTTAAAATGAAGAAATTTGGAACCACCAAGTGTCTTCCTAGGGCTGGTCACCCGACCAAACTGAGCAATCGGGGGAGAGGGACCATGATCAGGAAGGTGAACAAGAACCCGATGGTAACTCTGACACAGCTCCAGAGTTCCTCTGTGGAGATTGGAGAACCTTCCAGAAGGACAACCATCTCTGCAGCCCTCCACCAATCAGGCCTTTATGGTAGAGTGGCCAGATGGAAGGTACTCCTCAGTAAAAGGCACATGACAGCCCACTTGGAGTTTAGCAAAAGGCACCTAAATACTCTCAAACCATGAGAAACAACATTCTCTGGTCTGAAACCAAATCAAATTTTTATTAGTCACATGCACCGAATACAACAGGTGTAGTAGACCTTACAGTTAATGCTTACTTACGAGCCCCTAACCAACAGTGCAGTTTCCAAAAAATATGGATAAGAATAAGAGATACAAGTAATTAAAGAGCAGCAGTAAAAAAAAATATATATATATATATATACAGTGGGGTGCCGGTACAGAGTCGATGTGCGGGGGCACCGGTTAGTTGAGGTAGTATGTACATGTAGGAGTTGCGGTTGGAGGCTGAGCAGTTACCATACCATGCAGTCATGCAACCAGTCAGGATGCTCTCGATGGTGCAGCTGTAGAACCTTTTGAGGATCTGAGGACCCATGCCAAATCTTTTCAGTCTCCTGAGGGGGAATAGGTTTTGTCGTGCCCGCTTCACAAATGTCTTGGTGTGCTTGGCCCATGTTAGTTTGTTGGTGATGTTTGTTGTCCTGGCACCACACAAGCGTCACGTCCTTTGGCACTATCCTTACGATGAATCATGGCGGTAGCAGCATCATGCTGTGGGGATGTTTTTCAGCGGCAGGGACTGGGAGACTAGTCAGGATCGAGGGAAAGATGAACGGAGCAAAGTACAGAGAGATACTTGATGAAAACCTGCTCCAGAGCGCTCAGGACCTCAGACTGGGGCAAAGGTTTACCTTCCAACAGGACAACGACCCTAAGCACACAGCCAAGACAACGCAGGAGTGGCTTCGGGACAAGTCTCTGAATATCCTTGAGTTGACTAGCCAGACCCCGGACTTGACCCCGATCAAACATCTCTGGAGAGACCTGAATATAGATGTGCAGCGACACTCCCCATCCAACCTGACAGAGCTTGAGAGGAACTGCAGAGAAGAATAGAAGAAACCCCAAATACAGGTGTGCCAAGCTTGTAGAGTCATACCCAAGAAGACTCGAGGCAGTAATTGCTGCCAAAGTGCTTCAACAAAGTACTGAGTAAAGGGTCTGAATACTTATGTAAATGTGATATTTCAGTTTTTATATTTTAAATAAATTTGCAAAAATGTCAACTTTTTTCTTTGCGGGGGAAAAAACGATTGAATCCATTTTAGAATAAGGCTGTAACATAACAAAATGTGGAAAAAGTCAAGGGGTCTGAATACTTTCCAAATGGTCTTAAGGAGAATATTTTGAGTACAGGTTACACATGCACAATAATTATCTTTCTCTATAATAGAGGAACATTTAGAAATATGCACCCTTATCAAAAATAAGTTATGGCTCACAGATGGCAGCGGTACAACAGTTTCTTCCATTTCTGAGTTAAAAAATGTGTTTGCTTCCTATAGGGGGATTTAGAGAAAAGTTTGAAAAAGATCACAGGTATAAACAATTAATTAGAGCCACACATTAACTATTTATCCGTATTAAAGGTGTAATGTGATGTCGCTGGGAGCAGCCCTGAGCCAATGTGAAACCGTTTCCATTAAGTACTGCCTAATTAATTCCATGAATAATTGAGGCTGCCATTTTTCTTGGGACCAGTAGAAACACCTCTCTCTTTCATCTCCTCCCATGACCTTTGTCAGGAAAAGTTGACAGACCTTTTAGTCAAACTTAGCCTGTTTCAAATGCACTTGCAAGAACAAGGATCATTCCTGTGTTAGTATCAATTACAGGTAAAGCTCATCAAAACACTTGCCTGATGACTCAAACTTGTTTTCTTCCACTGCTCAGTCTGAGATTGCCATCATTGAAGTCGTTTGTGGTGACGTCAAAATAAAGGGTGTTGTACAAAACAAAGTCATCAGTGATCATCTCTAACCAATCAGAGTATCAAAGCCAATTTCTAAATGCAGCTTTACCCACGTGTGTTCTGACTGGCCCAACCCATCAGTTTATGGGACTAATCAGAATGGTTAGAATGTGTTTGCGTTCTAGAAATCGTTGGATAGGTACTCAAATCTAGACTCACTGCGGAAAAGAAACGAACGTCTGTGGGTGTGGTGTAGCATTTGGCTAGATCAAGGAGTTTGGGTAGCCAATCAATCAAAACACACGCCTCCCATTTCTTCCCAGAGAAATACTATCACGTACTTTGCATCAGGCTCCATATCACTAAATAAGCCTTCACACTGACGTTCCCTTCAACCATGGTGGCACTCAATTAAGACAAGGACAGTTACGTGTTCTAAGACACAACAACTGCATTCCAGTGTGGAATAAAAGCTCCCTTCTGACAAACCTCTGTCATTTCTGGTTGAACTAATCATTTCCCCACACGGCCCCATTGTCTGCAGACAAGCCAGTGAGGTGAAGCAAAAACACAGTATCCAGATTAGGACTAATCATTAGGATATAATCCCTGGCTCCTGGGAGAGGCAGACCAGTTTGCGCAGAGATTACGGGTCGGCCGCCATTTATTGAGCCTGGGCTAATTCAGCAGAGGGGGGACAGAGACAGAGGGGGGCAAAGCACAGATAACAATGGCTCTGTTGGCTCTTCAAACAAGCCGCCCGAATCCAAATCCATGCCCTCTTCCATGGGCGTCTTGAATATAAGGTTATCCCACCCTCCCTGAGCTCCTGTAATTGGATTAGTCACAGAGATTTATGAAAATGAACTTCAGCAAATGGAATACAGCTCTAAACCAAAACTCTTCGTAGAGTTTTCAAAAAATCCAAATTAGAAAGTGAATGTGTGGAGTGTGACAAATGCACACACAATGGTTTGTGCTTTCCGGTGGAAAGGTTGTCCATGTTGAACACACCACCAACAGTACCAACACCACAGCTGTAGACAGAGGCCATGTCCCTGTTTGCCTCCACCCACAGGTGAGGCCTGCTCTCTGGGCCAGACTGGGCACCAGGTGGCCATCCTGCCAGCAGGCCAACGCTGCTCTAATCAAGGATGTGGAGCCCAGCTGGAGTTGCCAACATCTGCTCCCAATGCACTTGGGCGGCTAAAGGCAGGCTCTGGTCTGTGCATATACTGCATGAGCTGTGACCTTAAGGCAAAGGACGTTTAAGAGATCAAACACAGAATATGAAGAGGTTAATGGAACGAACAGAGAGAGACTACTGAAACCTAAAAGGGTTCAAATACATTTTAAGAAGTAACTGAAGTCTAAAATATCAGATGGATGGAGCATAGCTTTTCCTGGTGTCTAAATATGGCTGTTGTACCACTGTCAACCCCCCATCACTTGCTACCATTTTCCCATTTCCTTGGACTCCAGCAGGACTTAACCCAGAGATTGTTTAGTCCTCAGTACAGAGCGGCAGTCTACTGAGCAGCAATCAGCAGCCTTCTGTTGTGTAAGTGAGAAATGATTGACAGCGTGCCACGGTGTTCCCATTTATTTCTTCTCCCGAGCTGTTTTCTGTCAGAACGGCTATTGATTTTTCCATAAAGTAAGAAAACAAGTACCGTTGAGGGGCCAGGGAGGTCAGGACAAATTAAACCAGAAGATGTAAAGCCCTCTGTCTCCCTATTATTGGTTACCACAGACTTCTTCTCCATGTTTTTTGTATTGGGCCAACAGATAATGAGATCATCAAGGGGAATAACCAGTGGAGGCAGGTGTCAAGCAGTGGGAGGGACATTGGGGAGAAGAGACCAAACAGCTTTACACACAGGCAGCACTATGCACTTTTTGGGGACGTCTATGGAACTAGCCTATTCCTCCATGGTCCAACTTTCTATTTTCTTACTAGTGTAGTATACAGACACTGATGATTTCCACTCCGTTGAGGATAGCAGAGGTTAGGTTAGATTATTCACTGTGAATTTTTATGTCAAACTGGCTCAGCCCTAAAGTGTCCAGGCAGGACTGAATAGGCCTATTTAGTAAACCCATTATTGTAATTAATATGACAGCATGGTAATTGATTGGTTCCAATGTCACTTATAGGCAGTCACAGTAGTATATCTAATTTAGAATTTTTTTTTTTTTTATGCACACATTGCAATGCACTCAGTTGAACTCAGGACAGACATAGCTTCAAATATTAAGAATAAGATAGACATTTATTTTGAAACGAATCAATACCTCACCAAGCGACTTATTTACTTGTGACAATTTCTCCCAGCAAAGTAATGAGATGAGTGATGCCTTGCGGCCACAGTATCAGAGATCCCTCCCCACTTATCACCTCAGAGAGAGAGCAGATGAGCAGGAGAAGGGAATATCATTCATTTTTTATGTCAATTCAATACTTGAAGGTGCAGAAGCATCAATGTGATGCACTTTTTGTTTTAGATGGGGCCACATTGAATATTGACAACTAGATGAAGACAGGCAGTATAGATCATTTTAAATGCCGCTGTGTTTAATTGCCTCTGTCAGATAGTAGTTATGCCCATGACTTTTATATTACGGGCCAAACTGCCTCAGTAACTTCACCACCCAAAGGGTAAATGGAACGTGATATTTAGGGGTGATTTGTAGTTTGACTAGGTCTGTGTCAACAAAGGCCAGCAATAACATATTTTACAATTGTAAGCTATATTGTAAATATTGCAAATGTTGCAAATATTATGTAATATTTAGGAAATGCCAAATGAAAACACTTAACGTAAAAAAAAAAATATCCGAAAATATTATATCCTTTCAGATGTTATATTATTGTCCTGCCCAACTTGATATTTTCTCACACAAAAATTAAATTGATGTTTAGAACATTACCCTTCAGACATATTCTCATCAGAAGCCTCTCGTTGCTCCTTGGCCTCCAGGACCAATGGGATCTTATCCTTCCAGCACTCCTCTGCCCTGAGGCCCACTCCATCAGCCTCCCTGTCCACTCCCACCCAGCCTCCAGCGCCCTTCTTCAGCCTGGACAGACGCTGCTTTTTGGATGACCTGTGGTTTCCCCCCCGCTCGCCATCCACCCCTGACACCGTCAACTTCTGCTGCAGGCTGACCGTCACATCAGAGGTCATGCGTTTGACCTTCCGCCTCCTCCTGAGTGGCCGTCCCGGGGTGTTCTCTGTGAAGGAGTCTGACTCAGGCCAGGAGTGCTGCTTGGTCTTGATGGCGTAGCTGTTGCTGGAGCAGGAGGGCCAGCGCTTGGCCATTACCATGTCGTCTGAGTCACTGTAGTTGGCGGCGGAGGGGGCCGGGGCAGCATTCTCCCGGCAGTCCTTGGCTGCTTCGTCCAGGCTGGACTCGGAGGCCTCACTGAGGCAACGGCTGTGCTCCAAGGGGTGGAGGGAGGAGTCACAGCGGCGTTTACGTCCCCGGCGCCGTCGGATCTGCCTGCGCTGTTGCAGAGGACTCAGAACCATCTCCTCCCAGAGCTCCTCTAGCTTGGTCTGCTCTGAGGTCTGCTCCAGGGCTGACACCAGGTCGTGCACCAGCTCATCCATCATGCTGCTGGGGGACAGGGGGAGAGGAATACTGGTAATCTGGAGCAGTACAGCTCCAGTATACTGTAGATGTGATTGGCACATGAATAGAATGAGTATGGTATAAATTGACACTAGCTTATGGTGCGTCTAGGATAAGAGGACAGTGTATGCTGCTGCTGGTGTCAACTACAACACTCCTACTGTTAAAGCATAATGTACATGACTGTGAAGATGTTTGTTCAACTAATTGAACAATGATTTGGACCCATTTTCAATTAACAACAATTGTGTTAGTCTTAATACAGCCTTCACAAACCCTTCATAGGGCCAAGGTAGATGCTTTACAACTTATTTATATAAAACAAACTTGCAGGTCTGGCATCTGGCACTTTGCCACAAGTATCTCAAAAACATTTGCTTAGGTTTTCTATAAAATGCTTACTGATCGTTTAAAGTGGAACCTATGATTTTTTTCAGTTTAAAAAAAGTAATAACTATAACTTTCTCTTCTAGTGCAGTTTGTTTTCTGTCAGGCAACCTACAGCGTTCCTCGATCCACTACCCAGGCATAGTAACAGCAGTGACTGCATAGCCTACAGAATGAATCTACTCACAACTAATTCCTTATTACAGCACTGCTACTACTGAAACACTTTTGAATAGAACATGAAGACAGAGTAAAAGAGATCATTTGACCATTAGGCTATAATCAGGACTGAATATGACCAATTGGACAGGGGAAGAAAACTATTATGTAATATA
This sequence comes from Salvelinus alpinus, assembly GCF_045679555.1. Lineage (NCBI taxonomy): Eukaryota > Metazoa > Chordata > Actinopteri > Salmoniformes > Salmonidae > Salvelinus > Salvelinus alpinus. Next base: position 84,366,591 of record NC_092094.1, read on the forward strand.
TATTGTGTGTAGCCTTCAGCACTTCGGCAGACTCCAAATAACTAGAAAGTTCATATCGTTCTTCAATTTTGATTGTTTCTTCTATCGTTCTAAAACTGACCATGATAATTAGATAACAATAGGCCTAGCCTGGGGAGCGAAATGTGCTAAGAAAACCACAAACCAAAACATTATCGTTGCGAAACCTTGATATCTCTTACAACGGTATCGTGACACAATTGTTGTTACTGCACTTAAAATGAGAACGCTGTCTGAGATTACATACTCCGTTTCTCAATGAAATTATATCCTTATGTTATGTAACGATGCTGTTGTTTCCACTCACCAGTCGCAGTTCCTGCTTGTTTTGTTTTCACAGCTGTAAACACGAGACGTACTTCCGCCCCGCTGCCAAACGAATGAAGTAATTTCCGCCCCGCTGTCTTTTTTCGGTCTGTGCTCTCTAAATCAAGGCGGAGTTGAGTATTGACAACTGCGGTGCTGAAATTCATACTTTAAAAAAACACTTTTATCGGAAACAGCCACCGGTGGCTGTATTCCTTAAAAGTATAAACTTAAGCAAATCGCGGGAGGACCGCAGTTGTACAGGGCAGTTATGCATTTTTAAAATTAAAATTTTACAAGTATCGACTCATGTTGCTAGCAAATCGCGCGACTAGTTATCAATACTAAACTCTGCCTCGATATAACGGAGTTGAGTGTACCACGGCTAGCGCTATCTGGGATCCTTGGGACGTCTCTATCCCATTGAAGTTAACATTTTAAACGATAAGGTCCCAAGGATCCCACAACCCAGATAGGATCTTTATCCCACCCATAAAAAAAATCTACCTTAGTTGAGCTCTCTGCACTATGCTTAAAGGGACAGTGCAGTTAAAAACGTGATCTTTCACATTAAGAGGTCTAAATAACACTGAAATTGTGAAAATGGTGATAATGCCCTTTTTGTGTAGGAGCTGTTTGAAAAAAATGCCTGGAATTTCAGCCTGTTCAGATGGGATGGAACTTTTAGCCACATCATGGTGTCACAAAGTGATCTGATTATATATTAGACCAATGACTGTTCATCTGGGTAAGGGGGTGGGCTCTTGACCATCCTATCAGCCATTCAGAAGATATGTAAATATCATCAAATGTGCTTCCTAACACCCATACAATCAGACTGAGCATTTCAAGGGCCAATGGAGGCTCAGGGAAATAAATGATAACAAATATATTTTGGAGTTAGTTTCATTAAATACACACACACACATAGATTTATTAGACATACCGTGATGACTTAAAACATTTATTACAAAGACTGCATGTAAATGTAATGCATGGGGGCTTGAAGCACATAGGCTACCAGAGTCTAGTTATAGACATCATACAACAAGGGAATAGAATGAATATCTTTATTTTGTATTTTTTAAAGGAAACTTCCCAGAGGGCAATATAACAGTACATCATGTCAGGTAAACTGTTTTCTTGACCAGGCAGGCAATAGATGGGCCTATAATACAGCTAGTATGAAAAAAGTATTCCTAGTGGTTTGCAGAATAGTTCCCTCAAAGTGGCATTGTTCCTTGTGTGTTGAGAAAGACCAATTCTAAATGTATTAGATACTTGCATACTTTTTAAAACAATAGAAATAAGTGTTTTTAGACAATGTCTGACAAGTGCCAATAATGGAAGTTTTCTTCAAAGCGAACGTGTGGCTGAATGAAAAGTCATTTACCACTCCTTTCAACTCTCAAATGAAGCCAGGCTAAGTAAAATAAAACATTTAATTCTCTGAGAAAATTAGCACAAAAGCCATTTAATCTCTCTCATCTTACTCTTAATAACTGCACATTTCCCGTTGGGCCCATGGGAAAGGGCCTCTCTGTGCCGCTGCCACCTTATCGGTCCTCTCCATATGTCAGCATGCTGAGCGGCTCCCTCAGTACCCAGCCCCCGGCCTCCTCTCACCGGGCCTGTGGGAGAGCTGGGCTCCAGGGCCCGCCATTGTTCTGGCCTGGGAGGCAGTCCGGGGAGAGGCCTGAAAGCCAGAGAGGGGGAATAAAAAAAACTCAGCCACTGCTTCATTAAATGCCAGCCTTTCACAAGCAAACATATCAGAAACAGCCCCCTTTCAGAGGCGGTAATTAGCAATTTGGAAACCTTGCCCCCTCAGGATATACAGTTTCAATTTAGTCGGCAGGACAGCTTTAGATTCTAAGGCACTTAATATTCATTGTTTCTCCCATCTTCCCAATTTCTCAACGTACATTGTCTAGCCTTTCACTGGTGATAAAGTTTTTTTTATCTGTCATGTAAGTCTTCTTTTCAATGAGCCTTCTGCAAGAGAAGTAAATTTTTCTAGATAATTTTCAAAGGGATTTGTCAAGAATGTGTGGGATATGATAGCAAAGTGCTTTTCAAGAAGCGCCAAGCCGGAAATCCTGTAGAGTTGTGCATGCTTGATTAAGTTGAGAAGTAAATAGTCTGTAAGAAAACTTGGGGCAACTCTGCCACAGAGGAGACTCTCCCCTCCACAGGAAAGGGCATATGGGTCTTTGAATGTCAGGCCAACAAAAGCCTGAACAGACATGCAAGAAACTTGCATCACATGTTAAATATGACTGTGATGACCAATGGAGATTGTAAAAAAGGCCATCTTCAGACAGCTATTCTAGCACGGCCTAGGCATCCTTATGCTGTAGCACTTGCTGTTGCATCTGGCATGCACAACTCTACAGGATGTCCGGCTTGGCGCTTCCCGAAAAGCACTTGCTATCATATCCCACACATTCTTGACAAATCCCTTTGAAAAGAATTTATAAAACAGTATAGCTGAAATTATTACCATTACTTTTTTGACCATTGTTTGGTGGTGCTATAATTCTTATTTTGCTGCCTGGATGAGAGGGAAAATGTTTGCAAAGTGTTTAATAACCCAGGACACACGCTTTACCTCAGGGGGCAAGAATAACACTTATCAGGGCCTCTCCGGATCCTTTGTTTCTTAATGCAACCCATTCCATTCATTTGCATTCTGCTTTGTCTAATAAAAATAATTGATTTTTGCCTCTTTCACATAAATGAAAAAGGAATGTGATTAAGAATTTTGTCACCCCCCCAAAAAAATCTAAATTCCAAGATCCTCATCAAAAATGGAAAAATACATAACTCATTAAAGCCAAAAAGAAATAGCTTAAATTGTAAAAAGAGGGACAGGGAATGAAATAATTAATGGAGTCCGAGTGAGCTATCTTTCCCAGGCAGAGCGTCACTAGGGAAGCAAACTCCCAGCCAGCAGAAATGAGCTACCTATCTGTGAAAAGAGTGACTGCTCCATCCTATTTGATTTGGCTTCCCTATCATCTCTTAAGAAGATGTCAGCCTTGCTTCGTCTATTGCTCTGAGCCTTTATCAACCCATAGACGCTCCGCTGCAAAAAGGGGAGCCTCATTTCAATGCCTTTCAAGGAGCAACACTAAAGAATAAGTGTTATGTGATAAAAAGAGGGTTGTTAAATAGATCTGTCTATTTGTATGGTAATAATGATCGCTTAAGGACCTGGGGCTCCGTGACTTGTAGAACAAGGAAACAAATCTGTATTCAGGTGTTGGGTTAACATGGCTCTCAAAACGACCTTGTGAAACTTTTACACAGTAACAAATGAGTTGCATGCTACGTTTTTTCATTATTTTCTCTGCAGCTTTGTATTGGAGCATCCTGTGGCCGCTCAACACAACTCACTGATTTGATATAAAATGGGGCCCTTGATACCAATGTTTCCCACAATCATATCATTGTTTGTTTTGGTCACATTCAGGGCTTGAAGGCCCCTGATTTCATTGACAAGGTCAGAACCATTTTCATCAAAGAAATACATCCTGATGTTTCCCATTCCTTCAAAATAAAGGAAACATTGTTGACCGTTATTGTTGATCCAGTCACTGCTAGCTACAACAACCACTGTAAGACAAGAAACACCAACATAAACAACATGACAAAAGCCAATAAACATCTCTCATTAGGATTCAAAGGATTCTGTTTTTCTGGCCCCAGATGGCCACATTATTAACAACACAGACCTCAGGAGCATTGTTTTTGTTGTCAAGGAAATTAAACAGTGGTGAGTGGGTTTGTTGTGTCTCTGTACCTGGAGACCTTATTGTAGCACATTGTTCCAGTTGTGTTGTTTCCTACAGTTAGTGATGTCAGCTTGTCCCAATGAAGGCAGGGTTGACATGTCAATTTGGCAGAGGGGCGGGCCAGGGTTCACCGCAGTCATTTGATCCTTTATCTCACATTTTGATATCTCAGTCTTGTGTCAGTACAAACAACAACAGTCTGCCAGAGAGATGCTGATGAACATGATTGATTCTTCAGGCAGACCAGGGGATGAGTAGGGCCCCTCCACAGACACAACAATGACATGAGCATTTGATGGAAAAGCTCCCCTCTATCCTCAGAGTAGCTGGAGTGAGTCAGGGTGTACTCTTTGTTGCCAACCCCCAATAGAAATTACATAATAAATAGAAATACACAATAAAGTTCAAGTCCATTTATTCAAATATCAATACACCTTGTGACATTCTTCACTGAAAAGCAATGGGTTCTCTATATATTCGGTGTGGCCCTTACATGTCTCCAAAGAGTGAATTGGTAATGGAAGGGCTGGGGGTAAAATAACTAATTTCTCCATTAGCAGCCCCTGGTTGACCTGTGAGTATTCACAGCAGGCAGTCATGTTGGCCAACTCAGCTCTGCACCCCATGCCTGGCTCCATTATGGCCTTCCCCAGCCTGGTCACCCGCTTCCATTTATCTGGTGGGATAACTATAGAAATCTGTCAGGAGGCAGGGGGAGGTTTTTTCGCTCTGCTCCAGCCGAGCTGGCAGATTGAGAGCCTCCCGTAATGCACAAGTCTGTTTTTATTATTCTTGCTGGGGGAACACTATTTCATCAAGCGCATGATTCCACAGAAGAGAGGAGATAGCCCCAGCCGGCTATATTTCTTCCAATCAAACATTCCAAGGGGAAAAAATGAGTGGGTGCCATCAAATCACAGAATAATGCTGCCAGATTTTATGTAAAAAAGAAGGACTGATGGACAAATACAGGAAGGCAAGACAAGTTAAATGATGTGTGTTCAGGAGCTGAGATTGGAAAACTGACAGAGAAAAGCAGCCTCTTTGCTGGAATATAAATTGTTGTGCGCTGTAAAAAGGCTTTTATCTGGAGTGAATATGGGACGTAATACAAAGGTCAGGGTTAAGTCATTTTCTACGGCAAGTTAAGCGAATAATGAAGGCGAGCCCGCCTGGAGAAGGAGCAGTGCTACTGCCAGTTTGTCTTCATTTATTATGCCAAATCTCATGATTTTGGCGTTGCCACGGTGGGTGCTCTGGCGCGCACCAGTGGACGACATATCGCTTAATTTACACAAGGTAATGAAAGCAGGGAATGGGAGGACAAAACAATTTACCTGCTGACACAGGAAGAAGTGATTTGCGAACATGGGGGTGAACGGAAGAGCAGGCAGAGGGCCAAGGCAGAGGGGTGGAAGAGAAAGGGAGAGAGGGAGGGGGCGAGGAGGAAAGAGAGAGGCGTAGAGGGATGAAAGAGAGAAGGGGGACAAAGAAAAAACAATAGAACAGGGTTGGGAGGATAAAGGAGATAGTTGGGTGTTAATAGTTGGAGAAAGAGAAAGATGGAAGAGGGTGTTGGTGGGGTGCTGGGCTCTTTTGATCACACAACTATTCTGATCAGTTCTGATCACAGGCATGATGATGGCTCTGGTAACTCCAGTTTAAACACACACACACACACACACACACACACACACACACACACACACACACACACACACACACACACACACACACACACACACACACACACACACACACACACACACACACACACACACACACACACACACACACACACACACACACACACACACACACACAAGCTGTAATTGACTTCAAACCTGATAGAGAGTCTGTTCTGAAAAGGCCTTTGATTTACTCCTTCCCAATTTTAATCATTTAAACTACGCCACTCCAGTGGAGGGGGTGGGGAGGGTAACAATAATCATCACACTGGCAATACAACAGGTATTTCTACCCACAGACATCATACGTTTTTGTAAGACTGCTATCTCAAACTACTCTGTTTGACAACCACATTACGGTAGTTTAACACACTCACGTTATGTAAAGTTTGCCGCACACATTTTGAATCTTGTGTGAATGTTGGCACAGTATTACAGATTGACATGTGTTCCCTATAAAATGAGCTGTTCACTTACAGAGGAGCTGAAACCTTCAGACTTGCGCTGATGTTTCGTAACATTCTCCTACAGAGTTTACAGACTAAGCGTTCTAGAATTGCCAGATGGATGGCGACAAAGATCGAAATTGAATGAATTGCGACCATTCAGCTGATGTTCGTTCACTTGAGCAGACAAGAGTCTGACTTGTGACAATGCTTGAGGAGAAGCCCTGTAATTTTCCAATCACTACCTTTCAGGCCAGGCCACTCTTTAGGGCCGTAAGATCAGATGAGATCCAGCATCTTCTTTTATAAGAAGCCACAGTCTATTTGCCTGCACACTGTAACAATCAGACAGAGAATCAGGTTTTTTCAGTCTCTCTGGAGAGGGACCATAGGGAGGGGAGGAGAAGAGGAGAAGGAGGGGTGAGAGTTAGAGAGGCGTCTGATTCTCGTCCCACTGGCCGCCCACAGTGGGTGGTTGTGGTGATGATAAACGGAGTGGCGGCACAGCACTGGGGCTCTGCTGGCACGGCGCGCTGCAGGACCAGACACTGAGAGGAAGTGTCACTCTCCACAGGCCTGCTGGGTCAACCTGGAGTCTGCTGTGTCCTGCTGTTTGAGTCTTCACAACAAATCAAACACCATAACACCGCCTCCCTGAACACAGCTGGGGGCCCTCCGCTGTCTGGAAGAATGTGCTAACAAACTCTGGTGCTCATCCAGAATGAATTGAGCAGCACAGCACTGCTCACTGAATATCTGAATGAAACATAACCATTCAAATGCTTACAGCTGGGAGCCCTGTTCTCCCTGGGAGGGTAACTGATCTTTGGGCCCTGGGCCTGAGGGTGCTCCTCCCACAGGCTCCCCTCTCCTCCACCCTCCGTAGGCTCTCTTCTTTCCTCCTCCTCCCCTGCCCCCCTCCGTAGGCTCTCCTCTCTTCCACCCTACCCTGGCCCCCTCCACAGGCTCTCCTCCACCCTCCCCTGCCCCTGGCTCCCACCGTAGGCTCTCCTCTCCTCCACCCTCCCCTGTCCCTGGCCCTGTCTGTAGGCTCTTCTCTCCTTCACCTTCCCCAGCCCCTGGCCCCCTCCGTAGGCTCTCCTCCACCCTCCCCTCCCCTGGCCCCCTCTGTAGGCTCTCCTCCACCCTCCCCTCCCCTGGCCCCCTCTGTAGGCTCTCCTCCACCCTCGCCTCTCCTGGCCCCCTCCGTAAGCTCTCCTCCACCCTCCCTTGCCCCCCTCTGTAGGCTCTCCTCCACCCTCCCCTGCCCTGGCCCCCTCCGTAGGCTCTCCTCTCCTCCACCCTCCCCTGCCCTGGCCCCCTCCGTAGGCTCTCCTCTCCTCCACCTTCCCCTGGCCACGGCTCTCCTCCACTGGCTTATTTCCTCTCACAATGAGAGGTGACAGTGAACAGCGGAACTCGTCAGTGTGAATAACACACAGTCACGCTCTGCGAGACCCTATCTGGCAGCGTGCACACACACATGTGAGTGTCACATGGGGCTGGGGGGCCTGGTGCAGAGCAGCACAGCGGCAGGCAGGCTGTCAGCCCCACTCCGACCCCTCCATTACAGCTTAACCAGGGACAAATTGAGCGATTTGACGTGTTACTGTATATCGTTTGACTCACTTTGTTGTCTTACAATGCTGTAGTGCAATTATAGACTCGTGTTAAAAATGAAATAACTTCTACTGGATGGAAGGGGGTCATCAATACAAAAGTGCAGTGTCTCAGCTCTATACCAAGGGCATGCCAGTCATCTTTGGTTTAAACTTTACAGAAATAGCTAAGCTCACATTACTATAAATTCCCATAGTTGCATGCTCTCAGTCTCTTCAGTCTTCCTCTGTCCTTCTGTGACAGACAGCCAGGAGCTGCTATAAGACGACCACTGGTCTGGCTTAATTTAACCACTTTCCCTGTCCACTGCCACATCAGTATACAGTATTACATAACTGCTAATGGGCTAATAGCAAGAGCGAGAGAGAAAGAGTGAGAAAGAAAGAAAGATAGTTAGGTAAATGGAGCTCAGGTTCATCCAAACATTTAATAATTTATCCAATCTGGAGCGTTCACCTCTTACTGGGCTAATTATATAATTTAACTGGCCTGGATGAGTGGCCAATGCTGCCACTCTCTCTTACACTGTCACCACATAATTATGACTTATGCCAGCACAACCTAGCAACCTGGATGAAGTCAGCTTGCAATACATTTTAATGATCACTTAGACGATACGGACATTCACGTGGCTTCCACCACATTAACAGGAAAATATGGATGCCATCAAAGTCAGACCAGAGACAGGAGGAGAGATGAGAGGAGATGTGGGGAGTAGGAGACAAACAGGGGAATGTGACAGAAGCCCTGTTTATACCTGCCGTTAACATGAGTCCTTTGTCCTGATGTTGTCCTGATCTTGAACTGATCTTGTCTGTTTCACAATCAGAGCACATTTCATCTTTTAATCGTCCACACTTGTCTAAAAAGGTGAGCACAATCACAATGTGGACAAGATTAGGATAAAGGCTGCATGTCAGAACCAGGTATAAACAGGACTATAGGGACAGCTAGGCCAGCTGATACGGGGCAGATACATTTTCTTGCGTCTGTGGGATAGGTTTCTGTCTGTGGTCACTGCTCGGCCTGGTTGGGGAGTGACAGGGCTGGTGTGGCGTCAGTTCAGGGCTGTCAGAGAGGTAGACACTGGTTCAGGAACCAGAGCTGCTGTTGCTGTGGTGTGGTGCGACCTGTCCCATCCAGCAGCAATGGAAAAACAGCAGCTGACACTCTACTCCTGAGGCGCTGCTGGTGACCTCATTTAGAACATGGGCTTTTGGAGGAGGGGTGGAGAGGAGGTGGGGTACTGTATATGGTGGACAGGGAACGCTGGCTTTGGCTTTTACATTCCAAACCTCAAAGCACTCGCACAAAGTTTCAAATAACTTTCAAAGGTTGAAATAAAGAGAAATGTAATAATGAACAATGGTGATATAAAAATAGATTGGACATAATGAAAAGGGCTGCATGTCTTTTTAATAGCTGTAAAATGGCTAATTACCCTACTATGATTGATCATTGAGAGGCACATTTGAGACCCCTGAGTTTTTCTACTGAAATAATTCAACATTTCTCATGTAATTAAGAGATGTTATATGACTTTACTGACCTTAAAATAAGTCATGTAAAAACACAGATACAACAGAAAGGAATAGGCCTCTCAGATAGAAAGGGACTTGACAGTGGTAGATGGCCTTTCTAGAGAGAGAGAGAGAGAGAGAGAGAGAGAGATGAGCTCTGTGCTGTAGCTGTTTTTGTGGCTATCCTATTTCATGACCGCGCCTCGCCGTGGAGCGATTGAATGACAGAGATGACCTGTTTGGAAAGCACCAGTCTGACCACGCGCCACTTGATTTATGCATGTTTTTGTTTTCTTTCCTGGCTTTGTGGACTCTGTTGTTTTTCTGCTGTAACTTGACTAACTAAACCTGAGGAGGGTGATTCTTACCTGAGGGACTCAGGCCAGGGATCAGTCGGTTCCTGATTGAGAGTTAGCTCAGAGTCTTGTTGGCTTGTAGCTTTTCTGGACCAGGGGTTCACCACATTTTTTTTAATTTTTTTATTTAACCTTTATTTAACCAGGTAGGCAAGTTGAGAACAAGATCTCATTTACAATTGACTTAAAGGGGGTGAAACAAAATCTTTTTTAAATCTCCCCACCACAATTCCATTCTTTCCCAATATTAAATGAGATTGAAAGTTCCACTGCGCACTTTCCCGGGGCTGTCAAATGAGATGTCAGTCATGTGTCAGAACAGTCCGATGCTCATCTGCTCTAATACATCACAGCCTTTTATATGGACCAGGATCAGGGAGGCTCCCCTCCCCTCACCAGCCCCCCCTGGGACCCAGCGTGATTGATAACAACATCCAGGCAGGGACTGATTCATACTGGTGCCCATTTGGAGAATGGGGTGAGGCAGAGACCACTTCCTCCTGTACTGGTGCCTACCACAGCCCTACTGGAGAACATGACATTAGCCTGTTAAATACACAGCAGCAGCATGCTGAACCCCTGGAGTGTTCTGGAGACAAACTCAACAAGGTTTTCATTCATAAAGTATGCTTTGACAGCCATTGATAAATCGTATTCACCAGATGCTGATATGATTTTCTTTTTTTATGTTTAGTATAAGGTAATCATCTTAGAACACAGACACCATGACATGCCCACTTTAAAATCCAAAGGGGCGGCAGGTAGTGGTTAGAGCGTTGGACTAGTAACTGAAAGGTTGCAAGATCGAATCCTCGAGCTGACAAGGTAAAAATCTGTCGTTCTCCCTCTGAACAAGGCAGTTAACCCACTGTTCCTAAGCCGTCATTGAAAATAAGAATTTGTTCTTAACTGACTTGCCTAGTTAAATAAAGGTAAAACATTTAAAAATATTCCTGTCCATGCTCCACTCTAAATGAAATACAGACATCTAAACTATTCTTCCTGATTAGCTGCTCTCTTTCCTTTGGAGGTCCGGTGCTCCAAATTTGTATTGAGGGGAACCAGTTTTGAGTACAGTATTATTAGCATGTGGTGGTGCTGCCAAGCTAATGACCACTTGGCACATAGACAGCTATCCATCCCAATCTCAGGTCACACTAATCCAATTCATGCGACCTGCTTGGCATCAGAGAGACTCATCTGTCTTTACTGTTCATTAACAGACTAAACGCATTCACATTCCTCTTCTGGATTTCCTGAAAGGGAACACTAGCATATAACCCCTGATCTAATCTGAAGAGTCAACAGAAGGGATGGATACACAGCATCAGAGATTCTACATAAAGCTAAAAACCACATTCAGTTCACTAAAGGGATATGTTTTTCGGTAAAACTGAAACTCGTTTCTGGACTGTTACAGTACATGTTCCTTCAGACCAGTATAGGAAGATCTTCACTCAAACAAATCTAATCCCTCCATGTGATGAGCAGCAGGAGCAGCAGCAGTGGAGGGGTATGTCAGAGAGTCTGGAAGTGATAAGTACATCAGTTGCGGCTGTCGTGAGTAAAAGTGTGTGAAGCGATGTAATCATGGCAGTCACAGGGCTGAGGACCTAATCCTGGCCTAGCATCACAGCTATTGACCATGCTATGATAGGACGCTGTGGGTAAACAGACCTGTCCTGATAATCACACACACACACACACACACACACACACACACACACACACACACACACACACACACACACACACACACACACACACACACACACACACACACACACACACACACACACACACACACACACACACACACACACACGTTCCATCATACATTACATCAATCCCTGAATCCAGATCCGGATGACAGGGAATTAATGCTTTTGACAGGAAATCATGCTCACTTTCTCTCTATATCTCTCTCCAACTGAGACGCTTGATCTAGACACTGTCACACATCCAACTGTCTCTTTGAATATGCTCCATTCAAATAGCATGAAAAAGCTCTTCTGTAGATTTCCCCCATATCCTATTCGAAAATATATCAGAATACTTGTATTCACGTCAAATCCTATGCGTTTATTCCACACCATCTCAGTGTTGTCACAAGCTGAGTGGCTACATGGGATCCCCCCTCTCTTCTCTCCTCTCTCTCAGGCTGTGACAGGGACTTTATGTCTGGGGGTGGAATGATAATAATGTTTCTAATCTTGTTACATTGCACACAGAATTGTGTTCCATGTTAATGAACTGGCCCCCTCCCGGCCCTGCCGATCTGCTTACTTTCAATTTGTGTACTGTCATCTCCCCGCGACGCTGCTGAAATTGATGCACCCTCTTCCTTTTAATTAAATCAAACCCAGTCGGGGGCCGGGCAGGGGGGGGGGGGGGGGCTGCGCCCGTACATACCTCAAAAAGACCTGCCTGACTTCACGCCAAACCTGAGTGCTGGTAAAACTCTGGTTTGGGTTTGGTAATCCATTAGCTAGTGTGTACTTCACTGTTCTCTCTAAGTGTGTTTTGCATGGCAGTGCCTTTGAGGCAGACAGGACATCCAGCATACTGTAGTTTACCATAGAGGTGTAACCCACTGATTCCATGAAAATCTATTCAAAATATAGACAGTTGACATCCCGTGCCCATACTAACATGTAAAGATTTAACACAAAAATTACCTTTCTTGGTCTTTCCCAATCAGCCAAAATAAGTAATACGATGTTGGTAGGGTAATGAAAATCTAGACTTTCTTTAATCTGGAATTATGTAGGCTACATCACAATACAATAGTCATAGAATAATTGATGGCAGCTGAAACGATCCAGTTTCCCAATCTCAATTCACACATTTTGGAGTTCTATGGACACTGCTCCTAATCTACAAAATCTCTGCTAGAAAAATAGTCCCTCCAACCTGCCTTGTAGCTTGCACAGGTACAGTGGAATGTTGGAGCCAGCCAGAGCATAAAAAGGGAAGCGTAAAATTCCCACAAATTATAGGGAGGATAATTGGATTCCGAGCTTTGTCCTGTACGGTGGGCTGTGGGCGGTGGCGCTCCTGAAGCTGTGACATTATCAATGTAACATAACCTGAAGGCTGCGGTGCTGTGGCGCAGGGCCGCCGGTATGGCCCGTCCTCCAGGTTCCACATCACTGCCTGCTTGGCTATTCATCCCGTGGACCCTGCAAATGAAATTATGGGAGGAAGAGCAAAGGACATTGTTTGGGAATTAATCCTATTTATGCCTAAACCCACTTCAAAATGTTATAGTGAGGTACTCTTAAGATGTAAGGCGCATTTACAATTAGACAAGGCACTGGGAGGATTGGAGCACACAGTATGGCTGTTTCTTGGTAAGTAGAACAGATGTGAGAGATATAGCAGAGTGTCTGGAAATAATCAAACAGATGGATAAACACTGAACAAATAAAGACATTCAACATACTGATTTCACACTCAAACAATCTGAAAGAAAGATTCTCACCAGGTGTCCACTAGACCAGGGTTTCCAGTCCTGGGGTCCCCCCTTGGTGCACATTGTGGTTTTTGCCCTAGCACTACACAGCTGATTCAAATAATCAAAGGGGAGTTTGGGAAACCCTGCTGTAGGTAACCTTCATTTTGGACTGTATCTGCACCGGTTTGAACAGTTAGAAATGTATGTTTTGTCTTCTCCAAATCTATGCCTACACCAAATTAAATAAAAAATGTTTTTTCAAAGGATAGTCATCTCAAATATTTTGTCACTGTCATTTCCCAGACACACACCTCAGTTCTGTCAGAGCAAAATATTGCCCTCTACAATTATAAAAATGTTTTTGTTTTCATATCTAGGCCTACCTTAAACTCCAATAATCTTCTTCCTTGATCAGAAAAGGTGTGAGCATTGTTGTCGGTATTTATGGAAGATTTTTCATTCAATGGATTAAATTCATTAGATCTAGTCTACAGTAGAGGCACTTTGATGTGAAGGCATGCCAAAGTAATCAAAATGACCGCGCAACACATCAACAAGCACTGTCTCGACACCGTGCTTCGTTTTAGCGTCTGAAATATAACACTGTTTTCAATTAAATAATGTAAGAAAAAATATGTACATAGATTTTATGTTTGGTCTAGGCATTTGATTTGTTTAGCCCATAGGCCTATAATTGTATTTTTATATAAAGTTTTCATGTATACATTTGTTCAAACTTCTGTCATTCTAAGAATAACATTGTTGTTTTGGTGAAAATAAAACAATCATTCTAAAAAAAGTTCCTCAGTCTCGATGGGCCTGTAGTTTGCAAACGTTTTTATAACGCATCAGTTTTACAGCGCATAGCAGTAGCCTAGCTGGTGGCCATACACAATCCACCTGGCTGTCACTACGAAACAGCGCGTGCTGTATATAGACAATATCAATGCATGGACTTTCTTGCATTCAAATGAAACACTGTCAAAAAAAGTAGAGCGTAAACGGTCACAATTGTTCCATTTGTTGAAATAATATACCTAATTATATTTAGGCCAGCTGTGGAAATCCGACAAAATCTGACATTTTGAATAAAGGCTACCGAACATAAGTAAATGTCTGCTGTTTCGCCATTCTTTTTAAATACATTTGGCCATGCAAATTATACAATTACAATAATATGACTATTACAGTAGGGCCTAATAATTTAAATATGAATATGAATGAAGCATAAGAGCAATGTTAGGCTTATTGAGACTGCTGCAATTTTGAAATAAAGTTGCAGGATTTACCTGTCATTTAACAAAGAAAACCCCAATCTAACCTGTAATTATGTGATCAGAATGTATTAAATCCTAAATCAGCCAATTTACGTCAAAACACAATATACTGTTAGAACAAAACGATTAAACTGAAGCCAGAAATAGGCTACGGATTTTGACATGCCACTGCGTTATACGAAGTGAACCACACTGGAGCGTCGTCCGACCCTCTCGGAATTGCAGATAAACACTGCCCCCTGCTGATAAATACAAAAACAATGACGATTCAAAAATGCCTTTTAAAAAATCTGAAAATTGCACATTGTTTTATTCAAACATAATTGCACACATTATTATATTTCCATACACAGCAGCTTTGAAAGCATTCATTAAGAAAAAGCAAATCGAGCCTATATACCCAGTAGGATTTTCACTATAAATCTCATTGTTGTTTGTAACAACGATATGACTACAACATACATTTCTGCCTGTCCAAAAGAGTAAAACATTATTTGATGGGGCTTATATACTGACAAATTACTATTACCTGTCCCAAAAACATGGAGGTGTATATTGTAAAATATAAGATGAGGTATAAGCCTATTGTCAGCAGTGAGAGGTTTAATATCAGGTATCCTTGTATTTACAGTTAATTTTATTCCAAAACATTTATATATTCTATATATTTAAATAAAAATCATGTTAGACTAGAAAAGAGAACAACATAAACACAGATATACTATATACACGTTCCAGGGAGGGCAGTGGCCATAATGGTTCTATAGCCTAATTACATGATAGGTCCTTTACCCTCCTCATCAGGAGCTGCACAGACCCCAGCCAGAGTGAAGAGGCCACACCACAGAGCCTGTCTCTTCTCCCTGGTTACACACTATCTCCCCCACCCACCGCAAACACACACACAAGATGCACAGGAAAGAGGATACTGACACATACACACACGCAGATGTACACACGCACGTGTACAAACAAACAATAAAACACACACACACACACCAGAGGAGGCTGGTGGGAGGAGCTATAGGAGGACAGGCTCATTGTAAAGGCTGGAATGGAATCAATGGAATGGTATCAAACATATGGAAACCACACATTTAACTCCATTTATTCCATCCAGCCATTACAATGAACCCGTCCTCCTATAGCTCCTCCCACCAGCCTCCTCTGACACACACACACACACGAACACTCAGTCAGACCCACAGCTACTGATTCACCCTGCCATTATCCCCTCCTCTACCCCAAACACACAGTTTTAATTTCAAAGCTCTGATTAGCTGATGATTGCATGACAGCCGCCGACCAGGTTCCCTTTTCGCCTGGCTCCCAGACTGCAACTCAATCATGCCCAATTAGTGGGTCCCCAAACACTCTCTCTTATTAGAGGACTCATAATCGACTCATTGTGTCCTGATTTGGCAAATAAATCACTCTGGAGGCTTCTCTCTCTCTCTCGCTCGCTCTCTCTCTCATTCCCCCACCTCTCCCACTATGTCTTTCACTGTCCCCCCTCTTTACCTTGTCCAGGGGTACAGTGAACGTTTTCAAGCAAGCTTTTCAGTGGAGGTGACAGTTTGAGCTACTCTGCTGGAATCCTTTTTTATTCCCCCAGAAGAATAAATAATCATTTAGCAGCGAAGGCAAGGCAGCCAGCATGCGGGTGTCCTTGTCCTACAAGGTTAAGAATCCATTCCGTCTGAGCAAGAAAGGAGTGAATTAAAATAAATGACGGCCAGATATTTATTGCGAGTTTGTAGATGAAGTTAAGTCACTCCAGCGGACCAGCGAGGGCTGGGCTGCCAATGGCTCTCCGTCACTGCATGACCTGCTAGCTCTTTTTGCGTGGGACAAGGGAATAACACTCAATGTCACATTACGCATTTCCTGCTTTTATATATTTGTATTTATTTATATGTATATAAATGCATGTGTTGCTGCGGACGTTAGGGGGTAGACGTCAAATGAGATAGTAAGGCAAATGAAATTATCTAGTGCTGGATGCTAAACATATTTGTAATTTGATCGAATGAGAAGATCGTGAGAAATGTAAGCTTGGTAAAAAGACAGCACTGGCGGCTGGCATAGACAACGAGATATAGAATGAAGGGGACGGATGGGATAAAAGAGGACAAAGTTTCCTTGATATTGTCATTGAATGTGGAGACACCAAACTCAAAGCCACTGCTTTCGTCCAGTATCTGTAATTGAACAAATATGATAAATGTTAATGTTCAGGAACAAGGAGACAGGTTGGTTGGGAGGGGGTGTGGCCCCTTGACACTGTCCATTCATATAACATTCCAGAGACTCCCAGCAGACATCTATATACAGTATGTTAGCCCCAGATCTCAGCACAAGGGTATAACAGCCTAATTAATTAAGTGGAGATGAAGTAGCTTCGTCATAGTAAAAATACCTCCTGTGCCAATAATTAAAATAAGGTTTTCAGTGTTTCCACACAGTGATCATGTGCTATGTTCATAGATAGTTGTGTTCTGTACGTCACTGAGCTTCACAGGCTCTGTGGGGTGTACTGGGTTGAGCTCCAAGAGCTTGAGGAGCAGGCAGGAGGCCTATGAAGTGACAGACTTAGAGGGAACCGTCGGACTCTGATGTAGTGGACTCAGAGCCCCATCTTACAGAGTGGAGTCAGCGGTCTCCTACTGTGATTCTGAGCCTGGCTATTGGGCTCAAACGGCTTCTGCCAGTACGGAGGATTTGAGCATGCTTAGTGGGCTCTCAGAGTGGTTTGTGAAGTAACCTCTGAATTGTATGTACCTGCTCAGAGACAGACAGTACAGTAGTCCCCTACAGGGTGTAGCTGGGGGGCTGTGCATGTTCAGATACCTTAACATGATGATTGTGTGAGCGGCCTTTACTGTCACAAGCCTCATGCTCTCTACTGTGTCCATATCGCATCATAGTCTTTACTTTAACCACTTGACCCTTTGGCATGTGTGTCTCCCTTAACTCTGAACCAACTCATTTCCCCTTAACTCTCTCTCTTTCACACTTCACCTAGTGTGTGTGGATTGAGGCGCTGTACTTGTGTGTTGTGGTCATTAGTCTCTGTATAAAAGGTAAAAGGAAATGTCCTGGCCAGCTGGCGTGGTGTGGGGTGCAGCGTGGGGTGCAGCGTGGGGTGGTCTGCCACTGTGAGACTCCCACGGCAGAACCACTGAGGCCTGGTGCCCCCCGCCCACTGACGGACCGCTGTGACCACCACAGGCGCTCAGCAGATGGAGCCTCCTGCTTTCCTCTCTCTCCTCTCTTCCACAGGAAGGCAAGGAGATTTGGGCTAGGACTGGCCTAACTAACCTCCGTCACAGATGCCAGAAGAAGCCTGGGCCTCCAGTGGAGCCCTGCTGGGGAGATGCTGGGCTGCAGCAGGTGTGATCTCAGCCCCTCTCTCTCCCCCCTGTCAGCACCTCAGTGGTGGAGCCCACACTCTGCACTCTCTTCCTGCCCTCGCTCCTCCTCACTTAGACACCGTCTGTGCTGAGGTAACAGGACCACATCCTCCCACTCACTAACCAAAGACATGTTCACTACAGTACATTTCACATCTCTTTAGATCCAGATATTCTGACAAACCAGGCTTTATCATTCACTAAAACGATGAACGGGGGCGAACTGGGACCAGAAATCGGCTCTGCCATTTCTAACACCCTGGCAAATTTCTTCCCAGAGGCCCCCACAACGGTCAAATGTTTTCGCCAAAAAATCATTTTATAATTATCACTTTCGCCACAAAAAAAACAAGTTAAACAGGTCCACTTGGCAAAAAATGGACCACCCCTTCTGGCATTTGCCAGATATGTCAGATGGCCAGTCCGCCCCGACGATGAAAGATGAGAGGTTACTGACAGATGACTGACTGACTCTGGCTGTGGACTGAATTGGATATAACACATGAAGCATGAGGTATGGCAAATAATATGAAGTACCAAGATCAAAGTACAATAACCAAAGTAGATGTTTTTGCCCCTTTTGAGGGCAAACTGTCTGCCTGTTGACTCAAGTGTTTTCCACTGCTGGTGATGATAAGCTCTCCTTCTGACCTCACCACCGCCATGGGGCCCAGCCCTCACTACCACTCTCCCTTCCATCAGCCCCTTCTTTATCGCCAGCAGCTACAAGACAAACAGGTTCTGCTGCAGGTCACACACTGCTGCAGCCAGTGTTCTCTGTGATGGAGAGGGTTTACATGGGGGTGCCGTCGCACCACGCGGCTGAGTCCCCCACCTTGACCTGTCCCTGTCTATAAGGCCTCAGTGAACGCTGTCCCCTGCCCCCCCGGTCCCCCCAGCCTCTCTGACCGCCGCTGAGTTATTATCATAATTTCCCAGAGAGGAATTGCGGGGCCTCCACAATGAGAGTGTCGCCCGTGTTTTACAGAATGTTTTGTGTTTTATTGCCTTTAAGTCACTCGTAGGCCAGTAGAGAGGCCCACAATGATAAGAAAACCACTCATGTGAAAAATGAAGGGCCTCATGTCCTGGACTGAGAGAAGAGAGGAAATAATAAAATCCATGGCAAATGTGGACCCTGACTGTAATTCATGTTCACACCTCCCCTCCAACCCAAACCAATTCCCCAAAATTGTAGAAGAATGAGGAAAAAAAGCATAATTAATTCAGCCAATCTCTGCGTTACAAAAAGAACAGCGGCTTTTTTCTCGTTTGGTTTGTACTTGAAAAAAACTCCCATAAAACGCCACCCGCCCCTCTCATTCCCCCTCCCGACTCCCAAGCCCTTGACAACATGACACCTGTAAAATGCCCAGGGGCATTCCAAGCTGCCACCGTCCCAGTCATTTCATGTCCAAGCCCACCTGGGGTAAACAAAAAAGGACCAAGAGCGATAGAATATTAACAAAAGAGGGGGGGGTGGGAAAAGCACTGTCGAAACTGAAAACACCAACTCACACAACTCTGGACTCTTAAATATAAAGCCTTTGTCTCTAATGTGGTCAGGAGAGCCCCCCCCCACAGGCCCCTGTGGCTCCGCAGGATAAAGGTGCAGCATATCTCATGGAAAATAAAACATCTGTTTAATCTATTACTTTCAAACGCAAATCCCCTTTTGATCAAAGAATGATATTGATCTGCCTGCCTCTGTCTATGACAGGGATTTCTCTTTCAAACTTGAAATATCATCCAGTCTGTGTGGCAAATTAATACAGGGGCTAAACAGCTCTCCTTTTTCAAGTCATTTTCAAAGTGCACTGAAACCATTTGAATATAGTTGCATTTGCATTTATTTCAACCATATAAAATACAAATTCAGCTTGCCCATGTAAACAGAACGTATGTATTGTGGTAGACATTTGCCCTAGAGTTAAAACACTGCTAATGTTTCATCCTACATAGAGCCTACAAAGCCTAATAATGAACAGACTCAGGGTCTGATGACTTATTTACTGCATCTCTGGAATAATCAAACCAACATCAGAGATGCTGGACATCCAGGCTTGGTTCATGGCACCTGACTCAGCTTGTAAAGCCCTGATCAGGCCAGTGACTGACTGAAGACCTGTGACAGGCTAGGCGCCTGGCCCCTGGTGGAACGAGCAGGTCAGGTCTTAATATCCCGTGAGCTTTGGCGTGTCTGTCCTCACCCGTCACTCTGTGTGTGACGGGCCCT
Organism: Salvelinus alpinus; assembly: GCF_045679555.1. Taxonomy (NCBI): domain Eukaryota; kingdom Metazoa; phylum Chordata; class Actinopteri; order Salmoniformes; family Salmonidae; genus Salvelinus; species Salvelinus alpinus. The sequence goes on from NC_092094.1 coordinate 84,386,725, forward strand.
GGCTGAAGGCCCCGGCTATCTTCACATCTCCCCATTTTCTTAACACTTTAATTACACATCAACATATTGCTTTTGGGCCATATGGAAGGCAGATATTGAGACCAGATAAGATGTATAAACTTCTGTCAACACCACAGCATATTAGGGAGAGTTGGAAGCATAGTACCTCTATTCCTTCTTCCAATTAGCGCCCTGTATCAAAATACATTAAGACAAGCCCATCAACCCCGAGCAGGAAAATACATTTTTTAGGAGGCCTTGGCCCAGTTTTATTAAAATTGTATTACTTCCCCTGTTTGTTTCTTTGCCACAAAATGAAAAGTCATTTCCACACAGGGATTCAATAAAAACTCAGATAAAGGACCCAGTAAACTCGACGGCCTGAGAACTGGTCCTAGTCCGCTGGCTCAGATTGGACTCTCAAGGTTCTACAGTTGGACTACAAATATAAGAAAACAACCATAAAAAAATAACCAGTAATAATTCACATGAGAATAAATAAATGCCGGATGAGAACTTAACTTTTACATAACTGATGTATATTTACATTTTATATGGGACCCTGACAAAGAGTTCAAACGAACAGTTATTTATTCCAATCTGCTGAATAAGGATATCATATTCCACATTAAATACTGTGTATTTTTTTCTGTACTAATGAGGTCAGAAGATCCCACTACAAAATCATTCACCATTCCCAAAGATGACCTCAACAGAAATGAGACCTAATCCTCCTAAAATAGCTCCCTACGTTTTATCAGAGGCACACAAAGAAGTCTCTGCTCACCTCTGCGTGACACGGTGTTCTTCTGGAGCTAAATACATCTACACTGCGAGGAGCTCTAGGAGCAAGGGCCGTCTCTCTTCGTAGAAATAACGTATGTGTTACAGTTGGTTTGACGTGATTCAATTCAGTGCGCCCAGCTACCGAGAGGTCATTCTAAGCCTTGCTGCATCAGGATATAAGAGAGAGGAAGAGAGATGGAGAGAAAGAGAGAGGGAGGGGGAGCACGAGAGCGAGAAAGAGGAGAGTATGAGGGACAGAGAGAGGTCACTTTGAGGAGCTGGATGCAGGCACATGCCAAACAGCGTCTCCTCTCCCTCTCTAATCCCCACTATGATCCACTGGTGTTCCAGCCAATCGTCTGAGACAGGCCACAACCCGTGATCACTGGGCCCTAATCTGGGTCCTCCGCCCGTAAGCCGTCCACCTCAAACGCCAGCGGCCCGGCGCCAGCAGAGGACTGGCAGGCACAGCCATCTCCAGAGAGACAGCTAGAGGTTGTCTCTACATGGCTGGGCACTTCGCAGCTCCGCGGGGGTGGGAGGAAGGGGCAACGCGGCAGCTGCTCGGGGCATATGGGCAGAATTCATTAAGGCTGGCTAAATAAGCCAATTGTGGAGAGACTGTAAGTGTGTGTAAGTGCTGGAGAGAGAGAGTGAGGGAAAAAGAGAGATGGAAAAGGGAGAAAGGCTGACCACTCGTTACAGTAGTTCTGAACATCCCCTCCATCTGTAATACCCATGAAGACTGATTTGAGGCCTACGAAATGACTGGCTGAATGGTTATCTATGTGTGACTGGAGATAATTGAGCTGTGAGCTGCGTAGATTGTGTCCTCCAGGCCGTTGGCGTATCCCCAACTGTCACGAGACCTCTCTCTGCTTCAGGGAGAAATAAACCTAATCACAGTCTGTAAATGTTAAACCTGTTTTCCCAATAGTCTCAGTGTAGCTTTGGAGGCCTGCGTCTTTATTCACACACATGATCCAAAGACCAATCCAAGTGGAGACAAGGCATAAACACACACTGATACATATTAAACATTTGTGTGCAAACTATGACAGTGAGAGGATCTTAGGTATAAATGATTCCATCCTTACATATAAAAAGGTAAAGAGCAGAGGACATACTCCACTGAGGGCTTCTTTGCTACTAATAATCTGTATTATGTTGAATTGGACTCATGTTCAGGCCCATAGGCATGTATAGTATTACAGCCTCTCCTAAGGCCCTGTGGTTTGGGTTTGATGCATGGTTGTTATGTAAGTTTGGAGAGAGCATGCATCTGGACACCTCCAGCCATCTCCAAAGGAGGAAGATGTCTTCTTTATATAATGTATGCTAATCCCCCATTTGTCAATAGGAAGTGTGTTCAATTCATTTGAGATAATAGTGAAGAGGGGGCAGCTCTTGTCGAAGAGCTGGAAGATAAAGTCAATGGCACAGTCAATAACAATAAAGTTGTGGGCTTTAATGAAGAACTTTAATTTGACCACAATCAAGTAGATTTCAGCTTAGGTGATTGTCAACCTTGGACTAGTATCTGACTGAGGATGTAGGGGGGTAGATAATGCAGGCGGGAGATGAGAGGGCATTTTGATCTGTATCAGACCATTTAGGCATTCAGCATTTTTAAACAAAAGTGAGTTGTCTTCTAGCAGTTTTGGTAGATTCAAACAGATAGCATTGCAGTGAAATACGTGTCGTTAAACTTCTGTGTCTTAGAGAAGATAATTTAATTTGCAACCTACTATAGAAATTACAATAATTAATTTCACAATAAATATACCTACAAATGTGGTGTGTTTAAATTTATTTGAAAGAAAAAATACATTTTGCATTGAATTTTGAATATGAACAACAAGCTACATATATTTGATGGTCCCTATGTTTGGACAGAGCATTGACATGCACCCACCCAGGTCCCAGAGGAGGCGTCCTGGTCCACCCTATCCCATCCTGGGGATGCTCGTCATCATAACACAGGCAGCGGAACCTGCTCCTCCTTCTCTCCTTGATCCCATTCCGTCAGCAGCTCTGAGGACACCTCCGTAAACAGACGATCCCAGTCCCAACCCACGTCCTCCTGATAGATAGATAGATAGAGAGAGAGAGAGAGAGAGAGAGAGAGAGAGAGAGAGAGAGAGAGAGAGAGAGAGAGAGAGAGAGAGAGAGAGAGAGAGGAGAGAGATCGAGAGAGAGACAGAGAGAGAGAGAAAGAGAGAGAGAGAGAGAGAGAGAGAGAGAGAGAGAGAGAGAGAGAGAGAGAGAGAGAGAGAGAGAGAGAGAGAGAGAGAGAAAAAGAGGGAGGAAGAGCAGATGAAGAAAAAGAGGGAGAAAGAATAAAGCGAGGAAAATAATAGAGGGGGAGAAGCAGAGCAAGACAGAGCGAACATCCCAGGGAAGGTGGGAGAAAGATAGTAGAGCGTGTTAATGCACACATCATAAATCTTGATTACCTAGGAGAATGGAAGGCAACCTCCCCTGGTGCTTCAGAAACAGCTGGACACCCCCCTCACAGGGAACACAGCAGCTATATTTACAAAAAAACTCACTCACCTCCCGCACCTCCTGCTCTGGAGCCAAAACCTTGGTGAGGAGCTTCAAGTCAATCTCCCCATCCTAGGGAGAGGCATTGACCTTATGAGAACACCCTGTCAGAGAGAGGGGATTGATATTGGATGCATCCTAAAAGGACCTCCTTAAAAGGCAGGCTGGGTAATCTATTACAAAGAAAAATAAATGAGCAGTTGAAACCTGGCTGTGTGTGTGGGGCCCATATGAGTTGTCTTACCAGGGTCTGGAAGGCAGAGTACTTCATGAGGTCATTGTCCAGATCTCTGTATGTCATTACCCGGTTCACCTGGATGCTGAGGAGAAGAACAAACACTAAGTAAACAAAAATCCTATAGTAGACGTGCTATACTAAATGTTGGCATGCTTTTCCTCATTAGAGGCTGTCTATTCAAATACAGTAGCCACTACCTGCATCAGTAAGATATCACCAGACCAATCGACAAACTGTATCATAGTACAGTACAACTTGCAAGTATAACTCTGTGAGACAGATAGCTTCTCAGAAGTTTAGGGTAGTGCTTACAGGGCACGGAGAGTTCATAAAGGACAGAGAGATCAGGAGATGGGCGCCAAGTGGTAACCGCCTCAAATTGAAACCCAGCTGCTTATCTGTAGTTGGAATTAAGAGGAGGGCTCTGAAAGTGGCGAGGGCCTAGCAGTGCATGCCAGTCCTACTTACTGCACATTACACGCTACATTGCCCCCTCAATAAGTTCAATGTGGATATTATCTCGTACAGAGCGGGCCCCAGCCTAATAACCCCTGCCGCTGTCATAGCCGCGCTACATAGCGGACACATGTCGGCACATCTCTCACTGCCCTGTAAATCAAGGGCCCCACTAGTAAGGGCCCCGCTAACAGCCGTGCATAAATCACACCTTAACTGTTATTTCTGCATAACGGCCCAATATGCCAAGACACCTTCATTACCATGATGAGAGGAGGCAAGGTAACAGTCAAGACACCATCTAAGACCAGTGTATTAGTATCTTTAACTCTCCTTGATGTTAAAATGTATCCCAGGTACTGTACATGGCACTGAGGATGGGCTGGGTCTGTAACCCTCCAGAGGTATCTGAACTCAGCTGTCAGGTCCTATTAGGTCACTTCAGAGACATGAACAGTTATGCAGCCAGTGAGGGTGAGGAGGCATGTCTGTATTCACAAGACAGACCAAATGGATACACTTCATCAACTCTGAAAACAGAGTGATGGGATACCATCTAGGAGTTTGAGTAACTGGAGTCAACTAAAGGGGAGGCTGGTGTTGTTTACAGTACCTTGGAGGAGCAGCAACTTGCATGGTAAGGTCTTCCTCTTGTACTTCATCAAGGTCTGGGATCACTGGTATATCTTAAACACAACAAAACATACAGAACATATCAATATCTCATCAATGTCACCCTCTCCATTATTTAGTCATTCAATCTGTACATCTAAAGTGTTAAGCAGCAGCATACCACTGCATACCACTGCTGGCTTGCTTCTGAAGCTAAGCAGGGTTGGTCCTGGTCAGTCCCTGGATGGGAGACCAGGTGCTGCTGGAAGTGGTGTTGGAGGGCCAGTAGGAGGCACTCTTTCCTCTGGTCTAAACAAAGATCCCAATGCCCCAGGGCAGTGATTGGGGACACTGCTCTGTGTAGGGTGCAGTCTTTCGGATGGGACGTTAAACGGGTGTCCTGACTCTCTGAGGTCATTAAAGATCCCATGGCACTTATCGTAAGAGTAGGGGTGTTAACCCCGGTGTCCTGGCTAAATTCCCAATCTGGCCCTCAACCATCACGGTCACCTAATAATCCCCAGTTTACAATTGGCTCATTCATCCCCCTCCTCTCCCCTGTAACTATTCCCCAGGTCGTTGCTGCAAATGAGAACGTGTTCTCAGTCAACTTACCTGGTAAAATAACGGTAAAAATAAAAAACTGAGACGCAATAGTGGTCAATCACATAAAAACTGGACATGGATTACAGAAACACTCATTTCAAAGATACAGTTTGCTTTGTGTTTAGTATGACCGTTTGTGTGTGTTTGTGTGGGTATGTGTGAGTGTCTCAGAGTAAATTGGCACCTGATTCATCCCCTCCCTCTCTCCGTAGAGCTGCCCTGTCACAATAGCCAGGCGGCCATGAATATTCAGGAGGCCAGGCAGCAGCTCTTCCTGCTGCGAGAGGAGCGCTGGCCAGGGGCTCCCCGGAAAGCACCCCCCGCTACCCCAGCATTTGGGTCCTGTCAGCGCCGCCCACCCCCAGGACCCGCGGTGGCCGACCTCCGTGACCACTCTGCCACTCGGACCGGGGCGGCATCCAGCCATGTGCAAGAGTATTTGCTGGCGGGCCCATCTGTGTGGGGTCGGAAGTCACGGTGCGGCCTGGCAGGGGCTGCGGTGCCAGGAGCCACCAGCCCGCTGCTCAAACAGTGGGAACTCGCTTTAATTGGCAAAACGCAACAGGACAGAGGATGGCTCCGCTCCCAAGAAGGACAGGGCAAACTTTCACAGCACTTTTGTTAGAGTGGGCGAAGGTGTGTGTGTGTGTGTGTGGGGGGGGGGGGCAGACAGACTGAGGAAATAGGATGAATATTGAAATGTTAAAGACATTTAAATGCACCTGTATAATTCATATGAAATTAATACATGCATTATACCATGCTAGAAACAAACATTACAAAATATGAAATAGATGAACTACAAGTATATTACATCATATTTGAGGGAAGGTGGTCTCCGCTACTTCCACAACTGAAAACAATAAATTCATACTTGTGCAAACTTGGCCATTAGAGTTGCCTGTCAACATCAAAGTCACAGAAATCTATCTAATCCTTGTTGCCATGTAACAACTCTAAATTAGCAACAAAAAAACAGACAGAAACAACTCATGTGCACTCAGAGGAGAGGTCTGATTTGCTGTTGTTTTGTCTCTTAATTCAATACTGGTTTTGGTTGAAGGCAATTGAAAAGTGCAGCTACATTTCCTTCTGACTTCCTCCAGACAGACAGTGTGCTAGGTGTCAGTGGAGAGGCTGGGAGAGAGCAGGGGAGCGGGAGGGAGAGAGGGAGCAGGAATGTCAGTAATCTCTGAACACAGCGCTGCACCCTGAGGGGAAAATCAATAGTGGAGCTAGATAGAGGCCAGGAGATGGGAGGCACGATCTGATGGGAGGAAATATCTGTAGATCTGTCACTATACCTTCAAAATACTTCTTAGAAAATACACTGTTGGTTGCAAAATACATATTTTCTCGGAGGGTTAGTCTACTATTCTCATATAACAGTTAAGCAAATATTTCAGCAATGACAAAAGAAAAAGTTAAAAAGGAAGTTATTTATGTTCCTAGAATGAGCTAAATGAGCAAAACGATTAAGGTTATGAAGGATTCATCAGTTGAAGGAAACAGAAAATAACCCCAGCAACTTTACACAGATAACAAACATCATCATCAGTTGATAACTAATTCCGTTCTCTTTTTTTAATTAAATAAAATTTAAAATGCCACACTCGTTTAGCCGCTGACAAGATTCATCTGTGTTTCTGATATCCAAATAAACGCAAGCGCGGGTATTTCATATTCATGAGGCCTCGGTGACACTTTGTCCTCTCATTTACAAAGTACAGTGTTCAGCAGAATCCATCCCCTCCGGACCCCCAATCAAATTTAATGGTCTTAGCGCAATGACATCAAAAAGCCTCGCTGTCCAGCTCTTTGCAAATAGCTTCCTGGGTTGTTTCCCCCTCCACTCTCTCAGCCAATAATGCACTATTAACACTATTCTACGAGAGTTCAACGTGAAGCAGCAAGGGTTAGGTTCTCTATATGCAAACACTTTACTTGACACCCAGTGTCATAACATGTTATAATGTCATAACAGCTGACATAACTTCTCATAACCTGTCATAATTTGGTCATAACACAGTCATGACCCATATACAGTACCAGTCAAAAGTTTGGACACACCTACTCATTCCAGGGCTTTTCTTTACTTTTACTATATTGTAGAATAATAGTGATGACAACTAAATGAATGAAATAACACATATGGAATCATCTAGTAACCAAAGAAAAGTGTTAAACAAACCAAAATATATTTTATATTTGAGATTCTTCAAAGTAGCCACCCTTTGCCTTGATGACAGCTTTGCACTCTTGACATTCTCTCAACCAGCTTCATGAGGTAGGCACCTGGAATGCATTTCAATTAACACCTGTGCCTTGTCAAAAGTTATTTGTCGAATTTGAGTTAATGAGTTTGAGCCAATCAGTTGTGTTGTGACAAGGTAGGGGTGGTATAAAGAAGATAGCCCTGTAGATCTTGTAGAATCTGGCCTTCATGGTCGAATTGCTGCAAAGAAACCACCACTAAAGGACGCTAATAAGAACAAGACTTGCTTGAGCCAAGAGACACAAGCAATGGACATTAGACCGGTGGAAATCTGTGCTTTGGTCTAATGAGTCCAAATTTCAAAGTTTGGGTTCCAACCGCCCGTGTCTTTGTGAGACGCAGAGTAGGTGAACGGATGTGTGGTTCCCACCATGAAGAATGGAGGAGGAGGAGGAGGTGTGATGGTGCATTGCTGGTGACACTGTTGGGGATTTATGTAGAATACAAGGCACACTTAACCAGCATGGCTACCACAACATTCTGCAACAATACATCATCCCATCTGGTTTGCGCTTAGTGGGACTATAATTTGCTTTTCAACAGAACAAGGACCCAAAACAAAACTCCAGGTTGTGTAAGGGCTATTTGACCAAGAAAGAGAGTGATGGAGTGTTGCATCAGATGACCTGGCCTCCACAATCACCTAACATCAACCCAGTTGAGATGGTTTGGGATGAGTTGGACCGCAAAGTGAAGGAAATGCAGCCAACAAGTGCACAGCATACAGTTGAAGTCGGAAGTTTACATACACCTTAGTCAAATACATTTAAACTCAGTTTATCACAATTCCTGACATTTAATCCTAGTAAAAATTCCCCGTCTTAGGTCAGTTAGGATCACCACTTTTTATTTTAAGAATGTGAAATGTCAGAATAATAGTAGCGAGAATAATTTATTTCAGCTTTTATTTCTTTCATCACATTCCCAGTGGGTCAGAAGTTTACATACACTCAATTAGTATTTGGTAGCATTGCCTTTAAATTGTTTAACTTGGGTCAAAGGTTTCGGGAAGCCTTCCACAAGCTTCCCACAATAAGTTGGTTGAATTTTGGACCATTCCTCCTGACAGAGCTGGTGTAACTAAGTCAGGTTTGTAGGTCTCTTTGCTCGCACACGCTTTTTCAGTTATGCCCACACATTTTCTATGGGATTGAGGTCAGGGCTTTGTGATGGCCACTCCAATACCTTGACTTTGTTGTCCTTAAGCCATTTTGCTACAACTTTGGAAGTATGCTTGGGGTCATTGTCCATTTGGAAGACCCATTTGCGACCAAGCTTTAACTTCCTGAATGATGTCTTGAGATGTTGCTTAAATATATCCACATAATTTTCCTCCTCATGATGCCATCTATTTTGTGAAGTGCACCAGTCCCTCCTGCAGCAAAGCACCCCCACAACATGATGCTGCCACCCCCGTGCTTGTTAGAGCTGCTAGGAGTACTGGGTGGAGGAGTCAAGCGCAGAGAGCAGGTATTCAAGAACGTGGATTTTATTTCCTGTAGACAGCGAAAACGATCATGCTCAAACACACGGGCGCATGAAAATACCAGTCCAAACACACAGGACTAAGCTGTCCGGAAAATATAGAATCCACATAAAATCCAACACCAAATAACAGAGAACAAGCCCGCACAAAAGCCAGCGGGCCTACTGCCCTTAAATAGCCTACCCACAAAACTAAACTCAAAACAGGTGCACCCAATCAGCCCAAACTAACAGAAACAAAAAGGGAATCGATGGCAGCTAGTAGGCCGGTGACGACGAGCGCCGAGCGCCGCCCGAACAGGAAGAGGCACCATCTTCGGCGGGATTCGTGACAGTGCTTTACGGTTTGGATGGTGTTCTTCGGCTTGCAAGCCTCCCCCTTTTTCCTCCAAACATAACGATGGTCAGTATGGCCAAACAGTTCTATTTTTGTTTCAACAGACCAGAGGACATTTCTCCAAAAAGTACGATCTTTGTCCCCATGTGAAGTTGCAAACCGTAGTCTGGCTTTTTTATGGCGGTTTTGCAGCAGTGGCTTCTTCCTTGCTGAGCGGCCTTTCAGGTTACGTCGATATAGGACTCGTTTTACTGTGGATATAGATACTTTTGTACCTGTTTCCTCCAGCATCTTCACAAGGTCCTTTGCTGTTGTTCTGGGATTGATTTGCACTTTCGCACCAAAGTACGTTCATCTCTAGGAGACAGAACACGTCTCCTTCCTGAGCGGTATGACTGCTGCGTGGTCCCATGGTGTTTATACTTGCGTACTATTGTCTGTACAGTTGAACATGGTACCTTCAGGCATTTGGAAATTGAGTTTTAAGGTAGGCCTTGAAATACATCCACAGGTACACCTCCAATTGACTCAAATTATGTCAATTAGCCTATCAGAAGCTTCTAAAGCCATGACATTTTCTGGAATTTTCCAAGCTGTTTGAAGGCACAGTCAACTTAGTATATTTAAACTACTGACCCACTGGAATTGTGATACAGTGAATTATAAGTGAAATAATCTGTCTGTAAACAATTGTTGGAAAAATTACGTATGTGTCATGCACAAAGTAATTGTCCTAACCGACTTGCCAAAACTATAGTTTGTTAACAATACATTTGTGGAGTGGTTGAAAAACGAGTTTTAATGACTCCAACCTAAGTCTATGTAGACTTCCGACTTCAACTGTATGTGGGAACTCGTTCAAGACTGTTGGAAAAGCATTCCAGGTGAAGCTGGTTGAGAGAATGCCAAGAGTGTGCAAAGCTGTCATCAAGGCAAAGGGAGGTTACTTTGAAGAATCTAAAATATATTTTGATTTGTTTAACATTTTGTTGGTTACTACATGATTCCATATGTGTTATTTCATAGTTTTGATGTCTTCACTATTATGCCACAATGTAGAAAACAGTAAAAATAAAGAAAAACCTTTGAATGAGTAGGTGTCTCCAAACTTTTGACTAGTACTGTATTTATACCTGTTGTTACATATATTGCATTATTTTATGGCTGGTACATAAGAGTGTCAAAAACCACATATTTTCAAATAAGTTTTTCCCTGCCAAGAAGTGTCCTTCCTTTCTTTTGTTGTTGTATTTCATTATTTGTCATGTTTTTTTCTTCATATTTCAAATAACTTGTAGAAAATAGATTTTATGACACTGTCAACAAGCATTATGACCATCCTGTGTCACTTTACTTGGACTAAGAAAATACACTTTAAGACACTGTCAAGAAGCATTTATGACCATCATAATCATATACGCCAGATAGACCTATCACGTACATGCTCTTATATCAGTCATCAGTAACAAAGAGGGTGTCTTGTCCTGCTCCTGAAATCTGCTCCTGCATTCATCCGTCTTCAGCAACAGGGCACTGGGGTAGGGGCATGTCTGACATTAATCTGTGCGCAATTACAATGGTAATGGAACATGGTACATTTTTTAAATATATATATATAGGTGTACCTGTGGATGTATTTCAAGGCCTACCTTAAAACTCAGTGCCTCTTTACTTGACATCATGGGAAAATCAAAAGAAATCAGCCGTTGACATGGTTATGATCGTGGTTATGATCGTGTCATAACGTGTTATGACGCTGGGTGTCAAGTAAAGTGTTACCCAAACTCTATTATTAAGTGACATTTTTTTTTAAACATTTTAAAATGAGCTTCATATTCAACCTATTACTGGACGTCAAGAGAGTATTAATAGGAGCTGCAAACAAGCTGCCGTTTTTCTTTCTGAAGGAAAGGGCAACGCCATCAGAAAGAGACGTCTGTTCCCAGCACTGCTGGCACACATTACCTGATACATTTCCTCCGTTCCCCATTGCAGCCTGGACATCTATCAAGGTTGCTTTGTCTGGCGGCGACTGGGCAAAGCCTATCCTTATTACACGGTCATGGCGAGTTTCCTCGCTGAAGCATGTAAATATCAAAAGGGGATAATTTGCTGTGAATGTAGACATACTCCCAGCAGGCACGCCGCAGTCAGCGACTTTGGGGACACCTCCACACATCACCAGGCAGGGTTGCTATAATCTAAGCAGGGAGGCTATGGGATGATTACCTAGGCACGGACTACATTTGAAAAGCTTATGGGACAATATTCAGCAGATCACTGACTGAGAGAGAGAGACAGAGACAGAAAAGAAACAGATTGAGAACAGATTAGTGTGTTTGTAATGGCAGTTCTTTGCAATGAGACTGGCAGGGGACTGAAAGCCAGCCAAGGGGGAGAGGGGGAAAGGGCTAGCCCTCTCTCTCTCTGCTTCTAGCCAGTGGACATAAGGGATAGGGTAGGGGACATAATCAAGATCGGAGGGGCTATCTCACTAACCCTCAGCACTGCAATTTCCACTGCCCCAGCCGCCGGCACTGTATTAAGAGGTGGCCCTCCACTGAGGAATTATCTTTCCAGCTGCATTTGCTGGGTAAGAACGGTACCACTGGGGTCTCAGCACAACTGACCCTTTCAGGTAGGGTGTGTGTAAGCATGTGTGTGTGTGTGTGTGAATGTGATTATGACTGTGTGTGTGTGTTATCTTGTGAGCAACATAAAAGCATTGTCAAAAACGTTTATTACCATTTGTTATAATCGTAAAAACAAAACAGAAGAACAATGAAAAATGAAAAAGGCTTTGTAAAAACAAATTGGCCATAAAACTAAAAGATGTCAAATGTTCACATTATTTTGTAAATCTAATTCCAGTATTGAAGTTCATAACATCTAAACCTACAACATCTAGAAGATGAAACGTGCAAATACACTTTATTAGGATTCTAAGCACGTATAGTGCATTCGGAAAGTATTCAGACTCCTTGACTTTATCCACATTTTGTTACGTTACAGCCTTAATCTAAAATTGATTAAATTGCCATTTTTCCTCATCTACACACAATCCCACATCATGTCAAAGCAAAAACACATTTTTAGAAATGTTTGCAAATGTATTACAAATAAAAACAAAAATACCTTATTTACAGAAGTATTCAGACCCTTTGCTATGAGACTGGAAATTGAGCTCAAGTGAATCCTGTTTCCATTGATCATCCTTGAGATGTTTCTACAACTTGATTGGAGTCCAACTGTGGTAAATTCATTTGATTAGACATGATTTTGAAAAGGCACACACCAGTCTATATAAGGTCCCACAGTTGACAGTGCATGTCAGAGCAAAAACCAAGCCATGAGGTCGAAAGAATTGTCCGTAGAGCTCCGAGACAGGATTGTTTCGAGGCACAGATCTGGGGAAGGGTACCAAAACATTTCTGCAGCATTGAAGGTCCCCAACAACACAGAGACCCCCATCATTCTTAAATGGAAGAAGTTTGGAACCACCAAGGCTCTTCCTAGAGCAGGTTGCCCGGCGAAACTGAGCAATCGGGAAAGAAGGGCCTTGGTCAGGGAGGTGACCAAGAACACGACGGTCACTCTGACAGAGCTCCAGAGTTCGTCTGTGGAGATGGGACAACCTTCCAGAAGGACAACCATCTCTGCAGCACTCCACCAATCAGGCCTTTATGGCAGAGTGGCCAGACGGAAGCTACTCCTCTGTAAAAGGCATGACAGCCCCCTTGGAGTTTGCCAAAAAGCACTTAAAGACTCTCAGACCATGAAAAACAAGATTCTCTGGTCTGATGAAACCAAGATTGAACTCTTTGGCCTGAATGCCAAGCATCACGTCTGGAGGAAACCTGGCACCATCCCTAAGGTGAAGCATGGTGGTGGCAGCATCATACTGTGGGGATGTTTTTCAGCGGCAGGGACTTGGAGACTAGTCAGGATCGAGGGAAAGATGAACGGAGCAAAGTACAGAGAGATCCTTGATGAAGCCCTGCTCCAAAGCCCTGAAGAGCTCAGACTGGTGCAAAGGTTAACCTTCCAACAGGACAACGACCCTAAACACACAGCCAAGACAATGCAGGAGTGGCTTCAGAACAAGTCTCTGAATGTCCTTGAGTGGCCCAGCCAGAGCCCAGACTTGAACCATATTGAACATCTCTGGAGAGACCTGAAAACAGCTGTGCAGCTATGCTCCCCATCTAACCTGACAAAAATATCTACAAACCTGCTTTTGCTTCGTCATTATGGGGTATTGTGTGTAGATTGATGAGGGAAGAAAATATATAATCAATTTTAGAATAAAAGGCTGTAATGTAACAAAAAGTGGAAAAAGTCAAGGGGTCTGAATACTTTCCGAATGCACTGTAAATCCACAGAAGAGGGCTATAATGGTGGGTAGGTGTTTCATTAAGTATGAGAGTAGTAACTACAGCCGCAGACACAGTGCTTCTGTTCCTCATCAATATGTCAGTTTAATACCTCAAAGAAAACCTCCTTATACAACGCCATCCAGCCCGGCCATTGGCATGTACAGTGGGGAGAACAAGTATTGGATACACTGACGATTTTGCAGGTTTTCCTACTTACAAAGCATGTAGAGGTCTGTAATTTTTATCATAGGTACACTTCAACTGTGAGAGACGGAATCTAAAACAAAAATCCAGAAAATCACATTGTATGATTTTTAAGTAATTAATTTGCATTTTATTGCTCTTATTAAGTTCTGCTTTTCTGATGTATCAAATACTTATGTCATGCAATAACATGCAAATTAATTACGTAAAAGTCATACAATGTGATTTTCTGGATTTTTGTTTTAGATTCCGTTTCTCACAGTTGAAGTGTACCTATGATAAAAATTACAGACCTCTACATGCTTTGTAAGTAGGAAAACCTGCAAAATCGGCAGTGTATCAAATACTTGTTCTCCCCACTGTATATAATATAACTTCTTAAATAATCAGGGGCTCACCACTCCTATCTTTGCTAAGGCAATTTCACCCTTATTTCCCCTGGTGCTTTGCTCCGAAAAATGGAACAATTATCCCAAGCCGTGCTTTGTTGAAATGTCTACTCTGACATTGTTTGTGATGCGGAGAACCAGGCCCTGAGGTGACCGAGTCAGAGGCTAGCGTTGAGCGTTTACCGCTGGTTCAACGCTCTGAAGCACCTGCCCCAACATGTAGATGGGTGTGTTAGTGTGTGTGTGTGTGTGTGTGTGTGTGTGTGTGTGTGTGTGTGTGTGTGTGTGTGTGTGTGTGTGTGTGTGAAACGCTCAAAGGGAAGAGACACTTAAATCCTGCTTCAGCCACTGAATAGGATAATTCATTTAGTGAATACTGTATTTGAGGTCTGTTATGGACTGTGAGTGATGTGATTGAATGAGGGGATAACCAGTGATCAGCTACAGTTCTCTAAACTTACCAAATTAACATATTCACCTGTCACTTTCATCTAAACGATTGTGTTCTCTGGTAAATTTTGGGTGTCTCACAGTAGGTGGTCAGAAGCAGATTTGCTACAGAGGATTCCTCACTAGCACTGAGAACAAATATGTTGGGAGTGTTAAAGAAAGCGATAAGACGAGAGGCAGCTTATCTGCTCTATTTTGGATGAATGTGCTGTGGAGGGACTGGAGGACTTAGCTCTGCCCGCCAGAAGAGACACGGAACTGGGATACAAGGGTGCTCTCACCTCCTTCATCATCCGAGCCCTGGGGGGTTTGTGGTCGAAGGCGTCGGCTGCAGAAACAGGAAGTGGGAGAGTATGAATTATTGAAGGCTTTCAGTGGTGAGGTCATCACAGGGAGCCAGACTTAGACCGGGCTGTTGTGCTTTGATGATGGGCCGGTTTCTGTGGGCTGAGTGAGGCTCTAGATCAGCCTGATAGGAGGCTTGCTCTGCCTCTGTCTGTCTGCTGCAGACTGACTGGGACTGTTTCTACAATACAGCAGCAGACACCACCTAAAAGCATCAGTGGGACTGCCTGGCTGATTGTCTCTGTGAGCAGCCCAGGGCTTCAGTGAACTCAACAGTATCCCTCTAAGAATGAATCAAAAACACAACGGAGGCAGCAAATAAATGGAACTAAGATGGGCTGGTGGTGAAAAGAACATAGATCAAAAGGACTATTTTGTAGCGCTGCCTGTGTTTCTTTCAAAGCCTGTGTCTCAACAAATCAAATCAAATTTATTTATATAGCCCTTCTTACATCAGCTGATATCTCAAAGTGCTGTACAGAAACCCAGCCTAAAACCCCAAACAGCAAGCAATGCAGGTGTAGAAGCACGGTGGCTAGGAAAGTCCCTAGAAAGGCCAAAACCTAGGAAGAAACCTAGAGAGGAACCAGGCTATGAGGGGTGTGCCGGGTGGAGATTATAACAGAACATGGCCAAGATGTTCAAATGTTCATAAATGACCAGCATGGTCAAATAATAATAATGACAGTAGTTGTCGAGGGTGCAGCAAGTCAGAACCTCAGGAGTAAATGTCAGTTGGCTTTTCATAGCCGATCATTAAGAGTATCTCTACCGCTCCTGCTGTCTCTAGAGAGTTGAAAACAGCAGGTCTGGGACAGGTAGCACGTCCGGTGAACAGGTCAAGCATGTTCCTCCAGCCGTGATGAGTAAAACACACCATGTCCTCTAGTCTCCTTCCATCTCACTACTGTCTATTCAAGGCCTAATATGCAAGTTGGCAACATGGAAGAACTAAAATAACAGGCTAACTTGGCTCCCAACAACAATAAAAGTGATGACAACTCAGTCACACTGGCTTTTAATCATGTTAAGTGATTGTCCTTGGAAGGCGAGGATTAGTTGCAACCAAGTACAGCAATTTCCAAATCAGAGCATCGGGCACAAACATTTAAATTGGTCCAATTTCGATTCCTGTATTTTTTAAAACCAAATAGTTATTTAATTTAATCAGCAACTGAGGGAAATATTTCAGAGTGAAAAGACGAGACTAAGTGAACTTACTCTTCCACGTCCTCCACCATGGCAGGCCTTCTTCCAGACCTAAGAAACAAACAGTGAACATAATTGATAGATTATACAACAAAGGAACACAGACAAAATACTTTTGTGCCACATAAATAAAATAACTAAAATCTATTCAATTTTAACAGACAAACCAATGACCAATTAGCTTATTGAACAGTTGTTGTATTTATATTTGAAATCTTAAAACCACTAATGGT
This sequence comes from Salvelinus alpinus, assembly GCF_045679555.1. Lineage (NCBI taxonomy): Eukaryota > Metazoa > Chordata > Actinopteri > Salmoniformes > Salmonidae > Salvelinus > Salvelinus alpinus. The sequence continues at coordinate 84,403,273 of NC_092094.1, forward strand.
TTCTGATGTAGGCTAGTTGCTCTGTCAGATTGGAGCCTCCTAAGGCCTAGGTGAGGGATGGGCAACTGGCAGCCCCCCTTTTGTAGGCCCGTGGATCAATTTCCCAAAAATGAAAATAGAAACAGAGTCAGAGTCTTAGCCTAGGCAGATTCAGGCTCCAAAGGCACAACTTTCCTCCTTAACTCATGTTAATGGCAACACGTCGGAAAAAAACGAAGAAAATATGTGTAATGTCTTAATAAAACTACTTTCGGATTTTCAGACAATTATGCCTCCTGAATGGAGGATGCTTTATCTGTACGAGCCGGTCCATGGGGGACATGAGTGTATTACCAGGAATGCAAATCAAATTTCACTAAGGGCTCCTAAAAGGCTAGAGCTCTGACTGCATGTATAAGTATGGATGTGGGTACGCAACCCTGCGAGCCACTGCGTCCCCTCATGATGAATTCTGATTTTTTTGTGTGTCCCCAACCCCCATCAAAGTTGCTCATCCCTGTCCTAGGTTGTATTCTCTGTTGTTCCTCTTCTCTGTTGTTCCTCCCCTGCTGGACCACGGGGCTATTTTCAGACACCTCCATTTACACAGCCCAGCTTGACTGCATGCCACGCCCTACACGCACTGACAGAATCACTGTCTTTTCACACATTCTCACCTCAACACACTATTCTTGGCATAACACTGTTTCACACCAGGGTTAGGGGAGATAATATTACACAAAACAGGGCTACTGTCAAATAAATGTATCCTCACCACAAGCAGCATTAGAACGGCAAATCAAGTCTTAAAATCTTAATATTTTAGACCAAGGACAGTCTGTGAATTTTTGGCTATGAAGACAACTTTTTACAAAGTTACTTTGACATAAGAGTGTTTCAGGATAATGTTTTGGAGGAGATACACGGTACCGGCAGGTTCTACTGGTAGAGGAGTGCCCCCTACTGGTTTTGAAGAAAACAGATACTGTAAAATTCTCTGGACTGAAAACAGCTTTTTAAGGCAAGAGAATGTTGCCCTACAAATATATTTCTTATTATTCCTTACTAGTGTGTATCAATAACCTAAATAAAAAAATTGAAATTACATTATATATGTTTATAAATTGTACTTCATGAATAATCCATTCAATAATCTCTAAAGGCTCCCCTCTCTACAATAGATCAGCATATTCTCTGGGGTTGAAGCCACCACAGGTCCATAGGAGTGTTAAGGGCTCCTCCATCGAGAAGCAGGAGACCAGTAGTGTAGATGGCAGACACTGGCCAGGGTCCAGACAGAGCTCAGGGGAGACAGAGACAAAGCGGACATGCCCCCCGAGCCAACCCCCTGGCCTTAGGGCCTCGTCTGGAGGGGAGCGGAAACAGACTCAGCAGAGCCTCACACATGGTCCTCATCCACCCTCTAGTCCACACCACAACCAGCTACGCTAGGGACACTTCACTGCTGTGCAACCTGATCTCTGCTGTATTATGTATTTGTTTATTTAGCCTTCATTTATAAAGGCTATACATTTATTTATAATTTTAGCTTTTATTTATACAGCCTTTATTGATCTTTTTGTTGAGACAAATACAATAAAAAAATACTTCAGTCCAACCCACCTTAACCCACCCTGTCTATCCTTTTTTCCCATATTTGTATGCTATTCAAAGCGACAACAATAGCAACAGAAGCATCGTGATCAGCTCTGGAGCCTGATGGTCAGAGAGAGATCAGAGAGGGAGCCCACCTTGCTGCCCTTGGACTGTGTCCTGGGCTGGTGACGCTTAAGACACATTACAGGCCCCTTGATTAAGACTCATGTCGACTGAAGTAGTAGACATGGTAAAACTGTCTGGAAAAAGTTGTTAGGGATCAAATATATTGTGACAACCCGGCTTCAAAAGGTTCATCAATAAACTGACAGATCATTTAGTGTCAATTAGGAGTGATAGATCGACAAATCCTGGGATTTCTGGGCTGGGATTAGTGGGAGGAGGTGATTGAGCACAAGGGTTGACATTGAAAGGAAAAGTCCTTGCCGGTTCCAGGGGGGCCCATTACTTACTTTGTTTCAGAGAGGATCAATGCACGTGAGAAACCCTTAACACCTGCGGTATTCCAATCTCTCTGAACGCAGGAATCAAGACGAGTTACGCTAACGCAAGGACGAGACACTCTGACCTTCCCAGAGTGAGAAAGATATATTTAGTTTGCTGTTGTCTTTACTGGCTCTGCAAATAAATAATAACTATGCAAAAAAAAACAATTGAACCAGCTTGTTCGCTTCAATGTATAGATTCTCCCCGGCTCTCCTCCCCACAGAGACTGGAGTAGAGTGGTGGATGGAGCCATCTGGAAGAGTACAGAGCCAGTTCCACAGTCTGACTACAGTCACACTGACAGCACATAGGGAGACTTACAGTAACGAGCGAGGGGTAGTGCATTTTCAGTCCTATAGTTGGCCCCCCTTTTCAAATCATTAAAAAATGGACAGTTAAGAGGAATATGTTACTTAATGTAGAGACAAATAATTATGCATATTTTTGGTCATAAAGTTAATTTACGAAAATCGCTATTTAACAAGCTAGCTGACTAGCTAACATTAGCCAACTAGCTATACATTTAGCTTGCTATATGGGCGTTTGACATTTGCATGAATTGTAATTTGTAGTTGTTTAATGTTTTAGGGACTTCTGAGCAAACCAGCAAACCAGTGCCGTCATCTGTGAAAACCAGCAGATGTACATAATCTACCTAGAAAGCATTTACTGCTAATTGAATGTACAATATTGTCAGGTTGCCTTGCTGTCAATCACTTGTCAATGTTCTTTATTGTAGTAAGTAACGTAACGTTAGTGTTAGAGATTGAAGATATTTGCCATAGCAGGTACATAGCAGTAGCTAACTCTTATCTTGCTTATTGTGTCGTGGAGGATAAAAAGACCTGTATGATATGGATGTGTAGCTATTTGTGTATGGACCCTAAAACATTTGGTATAAATATTAGTTCAGAACAGTGGTTTTAATTGTTCTAGAATGCTTCCACTAGTAATGACTAAGTGAAGGAAATGGAACTGTTACATGTCAAACTGTTATGGAATGGAAGTCCTGCTTCAGTACTACTCCACATTGAACCACAGCCAGAAGATGGGTACGTTACGGGCACATTGTTGTTCTGCTGCTCTCAAATGTTGCTCATATGGTAAGTAGTAAGTACGCATTTGTTGCATCAGAAATATAAGGAAAGCTGTTACTGCAACCAGTACGGGCATTGTGAAAACACATTCCATGTGTCTGTGGAAATATTCCTACCTGTGCCTTTAAAAGAGAGCATGCATTGGTTAGACAGCCATCATAAGAGGTGATAAAGTGGCCTAACCCTGTGATGAAGTGGATAACTGACTAACAGTGCCCTCCTGTGGCTGACACATGAACCATGTCAATTGCCACCTCTCGCTCAGCTGAAGAGGATTTGTGGGGTTCACTACTCAGATAGGCTCCCTGGAATGTTGTTGATTCAGAGTGCAAAGTAGAAAAAATCTGCATTGATAAAGAACCTATTCTCTGTTTCAGCATGAGAGATCATTAGTAACAAAAGAACATTGCTCCCAATCTCAAACGCATGCCAGAGACACACATTCTGGAGACTGTGAGGTGGAGTTACCTAGTCTACAGGCTGGAGGTGAGTAGAGCGAAGGATATACTCACTTGGCTGATCCAGATCCAGAAGTCTCCTCAGCCCAGCCGCCCTGCCTGCGGGCTGGTTTAGGAGGGGGTACCTGAGGTTAGAGAGATACTTAATTACAGGCATAACAGACAACTTCTTTAAACTATTAGGCTAAATTCTACACTTCGGCTGAAAACATACAGGAGGAGGAAAAGGGGTCCAAAATAGCAAAAGGGTGTTGTGGCATGTAATGGTCTCTAAATCCATGTGAAAATTATGCTTTCTGTCAAGCTTAATCAGAAAAATAAAGTAAAAGCTTAGTTCCAAAACTGAGCAGACCCTAATACATTTTGAGACAATTCAAGAGAGGTCCCTCTTATCTTTAAAAACATAAACTGCCCCTGGAACTGTATTCTGGAGTTGTAGGCTAGTACAACAGACCAAGTAACCCTTGGTATCCCATATCACTGGGGAGAGACTATTTTATCTCAGAGATCTTTTTAAGTTACTATAGGTAATATGTCATAAACCCTAAAAGTTCCAGAATGGGGTGAAAATGGCAGTATTATTGGTCAGCGCGAAATTCACACCACTCTAATTGAGTATTTGCTAAACCCCGCCCCAGGATTTTGGACAACCAATCGCAGCACACCAATGGATAGCAACTGTTTTCGAGTCCGACAACTCGGACAAGCTCATGTTTGAAACGCATGAAAGCCAGTGAGGGCAGTGGGAAAAACAGAGTTTTATTTTTTATTATTGTTTAAATGGCTAAATAATTGTGCACCTGGGGTACTTGCCACTGTGATTCCTGAAATACAGAGCCAGTTGGAGTATTTTTCAAATAACTAGCTAGCTCTCAGTCTCATTCATTGACCACCAAATGTTGCTAACGCTAGCTAGCCCCTTAATATAAAGTTCCCTCGAAATGTGCAGTACCGATCAAAAGTTTGGACACACCTACTCATTCAAGGGTTTTTCTTTATTTTTTCTATATCGTAGAATAATAGTGAAGACATCAAAATTATGAAATAACACATATGGAATCATGTAGTAACCAAAAAAAGTGTTAAAATAAATCAAAATATATTTTATATTTCAGATTCTTCAAAGTAGCCACCCTTTGCTCTGATGACAGCTTTGCACACTCTTGGCATTCACTCAACCAGCTTCATGAGGTAGTCACCTGGAATGCATTTCAATTAACAGGTGTGCCTTGTTAAAAGTTAATTTCTGCAATTTGTTTCCTTCTTAATGAGTCAATCAGTGTGTTGTGACAAGGTAGGGGTGGTATACAGAAGTTAGACCTATTTGGTAAAAGACCAAGTCCATATTATGGCAGAAACAGCTCAAATAAGCAAAGAGAAACGACAGTCCATCATTACTTTAAGACATGAAGGTCAGTCAAGTGCTGTTGCAAAAGTGCTGTTGCAAAAACCATCAACTGCTATGATGAAACTGGCTCTCATGAGGACCGCTACAGGAAAGGAAGACCCAGAGTTACCTCTGCTGCAGAGGATAAGTTCATTAGAGTTAACTGCAGCTCAGATTGCAGCCCAAATAAATGCTTCACAGAGTTCAGATGACCTGGCCTCCACAATCACCCGACGCCAACCCAATTGAGATGGTTTGGGATGAGTTGGACTGGAGAGTGAAGGAAAAGCAGCCAACAAGTGCTCAGCATATGTTGTAACTCCTTCAAGACTGTTGGAAAAGCATTCCAGGTGAAACTGGCTGAGAGAATGCCAAGAGTGTGCAAAGCTGTCATCAAGGCAAAGGGTGGCTACTTTGAAGAATCTAAAATATGAAAAATATTTTGATTTGTTTAACACTTTTTTGGTTACTACATGATTCCATGTGTGTTATTTCATAGTTTTGATGTCTTCACTATTATTCTGTAGAACATAGATATTATAAATAAATAAAAACCCTTGAATGAGTAGGTGTGTGCAAACTTAGCTTAGCTTAATCGGCTATATTAGGAATATAACTCTCATCTGCTGTCAACATCAGCAAACGATTGGCTCCAAAAGTGGTTTGTAGCTTTGACTGCATGCACAGTGCATTCAGAGCCATTAAGAGGCTAGCCACACTACAAACATAATTTCACCTGGTTGACGTGAAGCAATTGTAATGACAGTTCACCACAACATACCCAAGATGATCCTGAGTAGTCTAGTATTAATTTAATTGTGTATTAAAAATACAGTTTGAGATCATTGTGAGCGGATTTCGCCAGTGGTTAGAAGGGGGAATTGGGCTTCCCGGAAAAATGTTGTCCAAGGATGCAACAGTAACCAAGGGGGTGGGGCTTAGAAATAGTTTATACAGGTTTTATACATGTTCTGTATAAATAGCCTCTAAAATATATGTGAACAAGCCATAAATGTCTCAATTATTGTTTTCTTGGAAAGCTGTGAGTGCTATTATATGATATAATATCAGTACTTGTTGCATCATCAACTGATTTCAGCCAGTGATTGACTGCATTGTTTTAATGGAATGTTGGCATATAGGCAGTACATTTTAAAACTTAATGGAACCATTCCTCTAAAACTGACTGGCTAGGTAGCTAACAAACATTCTTCAAAGTCATTATTTTACACATTATCTTAACACAGCACTGGCAAACCATGGTTTACCAACTCCCTGACCAAAATGGCTGACCTTTATACCATCATAAGAAGGTTCATTGTCATTCTAGTATTCTAATTCTATATTTGATCAGTGTTCTGTCATTTGTTTTATGCACTATACCATGCTACAGATAGATAGATGCATGTTTCTGGCAAAGATTACATGCCTTCTCACTAAGCCCACATACAAAATACTTAGGAATGGCATGCACAACGTCTTGCCGTCTATATGCAAACCATTGTGATGCTTATTATGGTTTTAACTCCTGTCCAATCATAGAGCCTGAACATATGGAGCAGAGTGTGGGAACTGCCACACAGAGGACAGCCCGGGTGGACTGCGAGTCTGACCTAAAATAGCTTCACATGAAAAAAATGACCCTCTCCCTCTCATTCTTTGATTCTGAAAATAGTACTGAAAATAGTGAATTGAATTTGGATTGTGGTCCTGAGACCGGGGCCCGGGGAGTTGGGGACCAGCACTTGAATGAATGAATTCCTCAGAGCACACAAGGGTAGGCAGCAGACAAATGAATTTGGAAAAAAAGCACAACATTCTCATTACCAAATTGGGTCTGCAAAGGACATATTGGTCAGGAGGAATTTCTTACTTTCGACATGAAAGAGGAAAACATCTTTCATGTCTGGTACCTTCAGCAAACCCATTTATAAATGTGAATGTCAGCGTCTACAGAGGAAGGGGAGGCTGGCTGATGGTATTAAGCTGGGAGGTTGAGGCTGAGCAAGTAATTTCATGCAAAAAGTAAGGAAAAATATTTCAACAAGAACAAGGGAGGATAAATGAATGACAAATGTGGCAACTTATTAACAGTATTAAATTCCTCTGGGTAAATACTACTTTTACAGTCTGCTACCAAAAAGAACACTCAGAGCGCTCTATGTAATTAGGAATTAATGAGGATAAATACTGATGACAAAGACGATACAAAAGCAGTTGATCTTTGAAGATGAAGGCCTATCTTTAGCTTATGATGAGTTATTTGAACATGAAAAATAACTAAACTCAGCAAGAAATATATATAATTTTGAAAGCACTTACGCCTGTAATCATTTTCTGTGTGACTGTGAGAGGTGAGGGTCCAGGAGCAAGTGCAGGTATGAATTAGTACACGGCACTGAACAAACTTCAGACTAACTGAAATCTATCCTCTCTCTTCATAACAGCCGAAGATATAGAACAGGCATCGATGTACCAAAGCAAATAGCCTAGGCCAATTTAAAAATAACATATATGGTGAGTTTCCACTGAGGATTTACCCTGGTGTTTTACCAAAAATACTCTGTTTGCATCTATGCGGACCGGCCACCGTGTCTCATGGCTTCGGCGGACCTGCCCGGACTTGAGGCCAAACCTAGGCATCTGGGTACTTTTCAGCTAGCGTTTACATAATAAAAGCTAACTGTGAACTTTAACACCTTCTCACAAAGCAACTGTCGAATGATGCAGAGGTTGTTGATTCTGTACGCTCCAAGTCTTTACTGTCACACTCCTGATGGAAACACAATTACACTAGAGCAGGGTTCCCCAACTGGTAGACCGCGGGTGATTTTATTTGGACACCCAAGTTTTCTGAGCAAAACATTTTTGGTTGTAAAAACAAAAGCAAATCAGCTCCAAGTGATTTTCATTTTGGAAATCTGTTCCAAAGTATTCCCACAGACCACACATAATAGAGATATATGTGGCCGTATACAAATGTAAGCAAAGTTTGAAATGGTTATGTTTTAGTCAAATAATTATGATATCTGTCTGGGCTTCTTGCAGTCAATTTTCAATCTACAAATAATTTGTAATTATGTTTTGGCTGAATCTACTTGATGATCCCCTGGTGTGGGGGTAAGTCTCAATTGAAAAGTACCACTAGTCCCTATTCCTACAATTTCCTATGTGATGGAACTGGGTAGCTGGGCGTTTGCATAAAAAACAAGCAACTCAAGACCACCAGGTACGTAGGACAACTTTTAAGTCAAAGAAACTGCAGGCTCAGGGGTGTAGTGCTGCTGGTGCGCGGAGGAGTGGCACTCCCTCACTTTTTTCTATTTGAGAATACACAGAGCTGGTAAAACTATTTCTGGAAAATTCATGCGGATAAATTCTAAATTCTATTTAATTACTACAAAAAATCCATGAAAAACGATAGATTGACAAACCAAATAAATATGTATTGCAGTCTTCTCTCTGGTTGTGGCAAGAATGATGAAGAAGTATAGGCTACGTGCACTTCGGAGGCCCGTCGGAGGCTTGACCACTTTCGCCAATCAGAATGTTAAAAAAATATATTAAAAAGGGCAAACTCCAAGGACCCGTTGTGCATTAGAATCCAGAACGATATGTGACCACTTGGTTAAGGCGACTACATTATGCAGAGGACACCCAAACCAGAGTGGCCACTGCAAACCCAAAGAGCCTGACCCTCTCTGTAAGTTGCTGTAGCCCTGCTTGGGATATTTAGCCTACATTGGCTATTGGTTGAGATGCAGGGCCCGTTCTAGCTTGGTATGTCAGGGTGGGAAATTGGAAATGTGAATTGGGCCAAGTTGGAGGTAATAATATATTTAGGTTATTGTTTATTGAGATGCATGAATATACCACACCAAAAGCTTGATTTCATGGCCTGTTTTAAAACAAATGTCCTACTATTCTACATAGTGATAATTTATGCTCATTACTTCTCGGAATTGATAGTTCACCTCTGTTTCCTTAAATTCTGTAATAGGGTATACTGTAACCATGAATTCAAGCTAATCAGAGTTTACTTATGATACAGCGTGTAAGATACACAATACAATGAAATGTCTACTCGCAATAAAGCGCTCCTCGCAAACAGTGCAATGATATTAAGCTATATGTATTTGTATTTAGATTAGGCTATAGCCTACAAATAGGTATACCACATAGTCGTAGGCCTATTAGGCTACAGGCCTACTGCAAATTATTGTTGTTTGTTTCTGAACTGGCCAAATGGCAGAGCTATCCTTCAGCACCACAAGTTGGTTCAACTTCTTTAGCATCATTGCGTGATCCTGGTGCTGACCTTTCAGCATCATGAAGGACGGTCCAATCGCTTAAAATTACATCTCATCAAGATCTGTTGCCTACGCCTAATAGTCATACTCATCACTTATTATTATTACAAATATAATATTATAAACTGGGTGGTTCAAGCCCTGAATGCTGATTGGCTGACAGTCGTGGTATACAGTGCCTTGCAAAAGTTTTCCCCCACCCTTGGCCTTTTTCCTATTTTGTTTCAATACAATCTGTAATTTAAATTGATTTTTATTTGGATTTCATGTAATGGACATACACAAAATAGTCCAAATTGGTGAAGTAAAAAAATTACTTATTTCAAAAGATTCAAAAAAACGTAAAACTGAAAAGTGGTGCGTGCATATGTATTCACCCCCTTTACTATGAAGCCCCTAAATAAGATCTGGTGCAACCAATTACCTTCAGAAGTCACATAATTAGTTAAATGAAGTCCAACCGTGTGCAATCTAAGTGTCACATGATCTGTCACATGATCTCAGTAAATACACCCGTTCTGAAAGGCCCCAGAGTCTGCCACACCACTAAGCAAGCGGCACCACCAAGCAAGCGGCACCATGAAGACCAAGGAGCTCTCCAAACAGGTCAGGGACAAAGTTGTGGAGAAGTACAGATCTGGGTTGGGTTATAAAAAAATATCAGAAACATTGAACATCCCACAGAGCACCATTAAATCCATTATTAAAAAATGGAAAGAATATGGCACCACAACAAAACTGCCAAGAGAAGACCGCCCACCAACATTCACGGACCAGGCAAGGAGGGCATTAAATCAGAGAGACAACAAAGAGACCAAAGATAACCCTGAAGGAGCTGCAAAGCTCCACAGCGGAGATTGGAGTATCTGTCCATAGGACCACTTTAAGCCATACACTCTACAGAGCTGGGTTTAAGGGAAGAGTGGTCAGAAAAAAAGCCATTGCTTAAAGAAGAAAATAAGCAAACACGTTTGGTGTTCGCCAAAAGGCATGTGGGAAACTCCCCAAACATACGGAAGAAAGTACTCTGGTCAAATGAGACTAAAATTGAGCTTTTTGGCCATCAAGGAAAATGCTATGTCTGGCGCAAACCCAACACCTCTCATCACCCCGAGAAGACCATCCCCACAGTGAAGCATGGTGATGGCAGCATCAAGCTGTGGAGATGTTTCTATCGTAACCAGAAACCTGCTCCTTTTGCTCTCTGTTCCGAACGTAATAGACAACCAGTTCTGATAGACTTTAGCTGTACCCTTATCCTACTCCTCCTCTGTTCCTCTGGTGATGTAGAGGTTAATCCAGGCCCTGCAGTGCCAAGCTCCACTCCTACTCCCCAGGTGCTCTCATTTGTTGACTTCTGTAACCGTAACAGCCTTGGTTTCATGCATGTTAACTTCTCTAGGGTAGGGGGCAGCATTCGGAATTTTGGATGAAAAGCATGCCCAAATTAAACTGCCTGCTTCTCGGGCCCAGAAGATATGATATGCATATAACTGGTAGATTTGGATAGAAAACACTCTAAAGTTTCCAAAACTGTTAAAATAGTGTCTGTGAGTATAACAGAACTGATTTGGCAGGCGAAAACCTGAGACAAATCTATTCGGGAAGTTTTTGTTTGTTTTGTTTTTGTAGTTTTCTATTCAATGCCATTACAGTATCCATTGACTTAGGACTCAAATTGCAGTTCCTATGCCTTCCACTAGATGTCAACAGTCTTTAGAAATTGTTTCAGGCTTGTATTCTGAAAAATGAGGAAGTAAGAGCAGTCTGAATGAGTGGACCCTATAAAGTGTCACAGAGCTTTTTCATGCGCGCGACCGAGAGAGTGCCTTTCTTGTTTACCTTTTATATTGACAACGTTATTGTCCGGTTGAAATATTATCGATTATTTAGGCTAAAAACAACCTAAGGGTTGAATATAAACATCGTTTGACATGTTTCTATGAACTTTACGGATACAATTAGGATTTTTTTGTCTGCCTGTTTTGACTGCGTTTGAGCCTGTGGATTACTGAAGAAAACGCGCAAACAAAACGGGGGTTTTTGGATATAAAGAGACTTTATCGAACAAAAGGAACATTTATTGAGTAAATGAATGTCTGCTGAGTGCAACCATATGAAGATCATCAAAGGTAAGGGATTAATTGTATCTCTATTTCTGACTTGTGTAACTCTTCTACCTGGCTGGTTACTGTTTGTAATGATTTGTCTGCTGGGCTATGTTCTCAAATAATCGTAAGGTATGCTTTCGCCGTAAAGCATTTTTATTTATTTTTTATCTGACACCGTGGTTGGATTCACAAGAAGTTAATCTTTAAACCTATGTAAAATATGTTTTGTTTTCTGAATTTTTATAATGAGTATTTCTGTATTTGAATTTGGCGCCCAGCAGTTTCACTGGCTGTTGAAGAGGTGGGACGCTAACTTCTCACGTACCCAAGAGAGGTTAACATTAGAAGCCTCCTCCCTAAGTTTTTTTTAGTCACTGCTTTAGCACACTCTGCCAACCCGGATGTCCTAGCCGTGTCTGTATTCTGGCTTAGGAAGACCACCAAAAACCCTGACATTTCCATCCCTAACTATAACATTTTCCGACAAGATAGAACTACCAAAGGGGGTGGTGTTGCAATCTACTGCAGAGATAGCCTACAGAGTTCTGTCTTACTATCCAGGTCTGTACCCAAACAATTCGAGCTTCTACTTTTAAAAATCCACCTTTCCAGAAACAAGTCTCTCACCGTTGCCGCTTGCTATTGACCACCCTCTGCCATGGACACCATATGTGAATTGATTGCCCCCCATCTATCTTCAGAGCTCGTGCTGCTAGGTGACCTAAACTGGGACATGCTTAACATCCCGGCCATCCTACAATCTAAGCTTGATAACCTCAATCTCACACAAATTATCAATGAACCCACCAGGTACAACCCCAAATCCGTAAACACAGGCACCCTCATAGATATCATCCTAACCAACTTGACCTCCAAATACACCTCTGCTGTTTTCAACCAAGATCTCAGCGATCACTGCCTCATTGCCTGCATCCGTAACGGGTCTGCGGTCAAACGACCACCCCTCATCACTGCCAAATGCTCCCTAAAACACTTCAGCGAGCAGGCCTTTCTAATCGACCTGGCCCGGGTATCCTGGACGGATATTGACCTCATCCCGTCAGTAGAGGATGCCTGGTTATTCTTTAAAAGTGCCTTCCTCACCATCTTAAATAAGCATGCCCCATTTAAAAAATTTTGAACCAGGAACAGATATGGCCCTTGGTTCTCTCCAGACCGGACTGTCCTTGTGGTCAGCACAAAAACATCCTGTGGTGTTCTGCATTAGCATTGAATAGCCCCCGTGATATGCAACTTTTCTGGGAAGTTAGGAACCAATATACACAGGCAGTTAGGAACTAGCCCGTTCAACCTCTCTTTCGTATCGTCTGAGATTCCCAAAGATTGGAAAGCTGCCGCGGTCATCCCCCTCTTCAAAGGGGCAGACACTCTAGACCCAAACTGCTACAGACCTATATCCATCCTACCCTGCCTTTCTAAGGTCTTCGAAAGCCAAGTTAACAAACAGATTACCGACCATTTCGAATCCCACCGTACCTTCTCCGCTATGCAATCTGGTTTCAGAGCTGGTCCTGGGTGCACCTCAGCCACACTCAAGGTCCTAAACGATATCATAACCGCCATCGATAAGAGACATTACTGTGCAGCCGTATTCATCGACCTGGCCAAGGCTTTCGACTCTGTCAATCACCACATTCTTATCGGCAGACTCAACAGCCTTGGTTTCTCAAATGATTGCCTCGCCTGGTTTACCAACTACTTCTCTGATAGTGTTCAGTGTGTCAAATCGGAGGGCCTGTTGTCCGGACCTCTGGCAGTCTCTATGGGGGTGCCCCAGGGTTCAATTCTCAGGTCGACTCTCTTCTCTGTATCCATCAATGATGTCGCTCTTGCTGCTGGTGATTCTCTGATTCACCTATACGCAGATGACACCATTCTGTATACCTCTGGTCCTTCTTTGGACACTGTGTTAACTAACGTCCAGACGAGCTTCAATGCCATACAACTCTCCTTCCGTGGTCTCCAACTGCTCTTAAATTCAAGTAAAACTAAATGCATGCTCTTCAACCGATCGCTGCCCGCACCTGCCCGCCCGTCCAGCATCACTACTCTGGACAGTTCTGACTTAGAATATGTGGACAACTACAAATACCTAGGTGTCTGGTTAGACTGTAAACTCTCCTTCCAGACTCACATTAAGCATCTCCAATCCAAAATTAAATCTAGAATCGGCTTCCTAATTCGCAACAAAGTATCCTTCACTCATGCTGCCAATCATACCCTCGTAAAACTGACTATCCTACCGATCCTCAACTTCGACGATGTCATTTACAAAATAGCCTCCAACACTCTACTCAACAAATTGGATGCAGTCTATCACAGTGCCATCCGTTTGGTCCCCAAAGCTCCATATACTACCCACCACTGCGAGCTGTACGCTCTCGTTGGCTGGCCCTCGCTTCATACTCGTCGCCAAACCCACTGGCTCCAGGTCATCTACAAGTCTCTGCTAGGTAAAGCCCCGCCTTATCTCAGCTCACTGGTCACCATAGCAGCACCCACCCGTAGCACACGCTCCAGCAGGTATATCTCACTGGTCACCCCCAAAGCCAATTCTTCCTTTGGCCGCCTTTCCTTCATGTTCTCTGCTGCCAATGACTGGAACGAACTGAAAAAATATCTCCATCACTAGCTTTAAGCACCAGCTGTCAGAGCAGCTCACAGATCACTGCACCTGTACATAGCACATCTGTAAATAGCCCATCCAACTACCTCATCCCCATACTGTATTTATTTATTTATCTGGCTCCTTTGCACCCCAGTATCTCTACTTGCACATTCATCTTCTGCACATCTACCATTCCAGTGTTTAATTGCTATATTGTAATTACTTTGCCACCATGGCCTATGTATTGCCTTACCTACCTTATCCTACCTAATTTGCACACACTGTATATAGACTTTTTCTACAGTATTATTGACTGTAAGTTTGTTTATTCCATGTGTAACTCTGTGCTGTTGTATGTATCGAACTGCTTTGCTTTATCTTGGCCAGGTCGCAGTTGTAAATGAGAACTTGTTCTCAACTAGCCTACCTGGTTAAATAAAGGTGAAATAAAAAATAAAATAAAAATGTAGTCAGAATTTAAGTTATGATGGATGGCGTTAAATACAGGGAAATTCTTGAGGGAAACCTGTTTCAGTCTTCCAGAGATTTGAGACTTGGACGGAGGTTCACCTTCCAGCAGGACAATGATCCTAAGCATACTGCTAAAGCAACAATTGAGTGGTTTAAGGGGAACAAAGCCCAGAAAGCCCAGATCTCAATCTAATTGAGAATCTGTGGTATGACTTAAAGATTGCTGTACACCAGTGGAACCCATCCAACTTGAAGTAGCTGGAGCAGTTTTGCCTTGAAGAATGGGCAAAAATCCCAGTGGCTAGATGTGCCAAGCTTATAAAGACATACCCACAAGAGACTTGCAGCTGTAATTGCTGCAAAAGGTGGCTCTACAAAGTATTGACTTTGAGGGGTGAATAGTTATGCAGGCTCAAGGTCTGTTTTTTGTCTTTTTTGCACTTTGTTTCAGGTGCAAAAATATTTTGCACCTTCAAAGTGGTAGTCAGGTTGTGTAAATCAAAAGATACAAACCCCCCAAAAATCTATTTTAATTCCAGGTTGTAAGGCAACAAAATAGGAAAAATTCCAAGGGGGGTGAATACTTTCGCAAGCCACTGTATCAGACCGTATACTACGGGTATGACAAAACATTTATTTTTACTGCTCTAATTACGTTGGTAACCAGTTTATAAATAGCAATAAGGCACCTCTTGAGTTTGTGTTATATGGCCAATATACCACGGCTAAGGGCTGTGTCTCCACGTTGCATCGTGCCTAAGAACGACCCTTAGCCGTGGTATATTAGCCATATACCACACCTCCTCAGGCATTATTGCTTAATGATCACTTCTCACAATGGTGCTTGTTTAGTAGATCAAAGCTGATTCAATGTTTTGCAAGATTACATAATGATTCATTTGCGTTTTACATTACAGAACCAAATATAATACCATAGCATAGTAGGCCTACAACGTTACTGTTACACTAAAAACATTGTTAGCTGAAGCTGAATGGTCCCCAAAAAAGATAATGCAACAGAGTTTTGGCAGGATATATGCTTTGATTGAAATTAAATACAAGAAAGGCTAATCGTTTGTTAACACCATGAGCTCTAATTCGCTCACGAAACCGTAATTCAAGAAGACCTAAATGCATATGCCCATGAAACGGGGAATACGAAGAATGAAGAATTATCATTCATGATTGACAGTGATGATGGCCTATTTTGAAATGAGGTAGCATATGCCTAATTCGGTGTTTGAGAGTATTATTATTTTTTAGACAATACTGTATGTGTGAGCATATGCAGATGTTGCAATTGGAGGATCCATTTTATGCATATTCTATAATGATAGGCTATTCAATTGGCTACATCTGTCGGTAAAAACTTTGAGGAAATTATGACATTACTTACTTTTTTTGCACTCCCTCGTCTAAAAAAAATAATAGCACTATACCACTGTGCAGGATTCACTTCAAACTCATTTTACATAAAAGTTGCAGTATCCAAAGAAACAACTGTACACTAATATGCCTACATCTATAAAGCAGAATAGAGCATTGAAAGCAACATGAAGTAACTTAATACCACAGTGTGAGGCACTCAGTGACAGCTGAGTTAGTATGTAGAATGACTACATTCAAATCATATGTGTATGGATTTGTGTATTTTATTTATTTACTTTACCTTTATTTAACTAGGCAAGTCAATTAAGAACAAATTCTTATTTACAATGACGGCCTAGGAACAGTGGATTAACTGCAGAACGACAGATTTGTACCTTGTCAGCTCAGGGATTCAAACTTGCAACCTTTCGGTTACTAGTCCAACGCTCTAACCACTAGGCTACCCTGCCGCCCCATGGATTCAATCTATGAGGGTACAGTATATGTTCTTGTGGTATAAAGTTACTCTGTAGGGTTGGAAAATGAATACTGCCAAGCCATATCATTACTTAAGTGCCCTCATACAATACCTCTTCCTCTTCCTTGGTTCATGCATAAGAAATGATTCACATGTATTTAGGTGGAGTGTATGCAGTGACGTTAATGGCCATGACAAGTAATATATGATATTTGGTTTTAGGTAAATAAAAAGGCATTACAAGCAACACTGATAGTCAATCATAAATCATAGCTACCTCTCCCATCGACGTAGAAGAAGAGGATTTTCTGACGTGTCGAGACTCCTCCATTGAAGATGATTGCTCTGCAGCCTGGCGAGCCCGTCGACCTAACTTTGCAACCTGAGTGAATATCATAATTCGAGTCACTAAAAATTATCTTAAAATGACATGAACACGGTCGTAACTCTGAAGCATTAGTTAAATATTAACTTTATCACACAATTGCTGTAAAGCGGTGTTTAGTTAGCTGGAAGGCAATGCTAACGCGTTAGCTAGCTAAGTAACTGCCTGGAAAAGGCTGCCTCGACAAGAGAGAAACCATAATTCAAGTTCAAGGTTTGCAATGACATTCTAAACATTGCTAACGTTACTTATTATGTAAAGACTCTGTGTACAAGTTGAAATCGTAAATCACTTACATTCTTTCCAACTCCACTGTCTCCGAGTTGAAGATTATCGTCCATTTTCCCTTGCGTTTACAGATGGAGCTACTTCCTGGGGACCAGGAGCGTCACACCGCAACCATCTCCATGGTGACACCAATAAGGGGGAGTGGCGTAAGTAGTCCATGCTCGAGTGGCAGGGAGCGTGACGTTAGAGGCAAGCCAAAATTACATGATGGAGCTACATCCAAACCTTTC
Organism: Salvelinus alpinus; assembly: GCF_045679555.1. NCBI lineage: Eukaryota > Metazoa > Chordata > Actinopteri > Salmoniformes > Salmonidae > Salvelinus > Salvelinus alpinus. Next base: position 84,420,567 of record NC_092094.1, read on the forward strand.
AAAAACTCTGGTCTGGTAGATGCTGAGGCTACCCATCATTGGGTAGAAGTGGCCAATAGACAGAGAGACACATCAGACAAAGATTTTCATTATAACCCTACCTACAGACGCCTCATTAGCATAACCGTGATAGGGGGGTATTTCTACTCCTGTGTAACTTCAGGTTACCTATAGTATAACTTTTTATTTTACTTTTGAGGACATTTTCTGTAGCCTACATCTAGGCTGGAAACATGTTTTTTAATATACAGTGGGGAGAACAAGTATTTGATACACTGCCGATTTTGCAGGTTTTCCTACTTACAAAGCATGTAGAGGTCTGTAATTTTTATCATAGGTACACTTCAACTATGAGAGACGGAATCTAAAACAAAAATCCAGAAAATCACATTGTATGATTTTTAAGTAATTAATTTGCATTTTATTGCATGACATAAGTATTTGATACATCAGAAAAGCAGTACTTAAGATTTGGTACAGAAACCTTTGTTTGCAATTACAGAGATCATACGTTTCCTGTAGTTCTTGACTAGGTTTGCACACACTGCAGCAGGGATTTTGGCCCACTCCTCCCTACAGATCTTCTCCAGATCCTTCAGGTTTCGGGGCTGTCGCTGGGCAATACGGACTTTCAGCTCCCTCCAAAGATTTTCTATTGGGTTCAGGTCTGGAGACTGGCTAGGCCACTCCAGGACCTTGAGATGCTTCTTACGGAGCCACTCCTTAGTTGCCATGGCTGTGTGCTTCGTGTCGTTGTCATGCTGGAAGACCCAGCCACGACCCATCTTCAATGCTCTTACTGAGGGAAGGAGGTTGTTGGCCAAGATCTCGCGATACATGGCCCCATCCATCCTCCCCTCAATACGGTGCAGTCGTCCTGTCCCCTTTGCAGAAAAGCATCCCCAAAGAATGATGTTTCCACCTCCATGCTTCACGGTTGGGATGGTGTTCTTGGGGTTGTACTCATACTTCTTCTTCCTCCAAACACGGCGAGTGGAGTTAGACCAAAAAGCTCTATTTTTGTCTCATCAGACCACATGACCTTCTCCCATTCCTCCTCTGGATCATCCAGATGGTCATTGGCAAACTTCAGACAGGCCTGGACATGCACTGGCTTAAGCAGGGGGACCTTGCGTGCGCTGCAGGATTTTAATCCATGACGGCGTAGTGTGTTACTAATGGTTTTCTTTGAGACTGTGGTCCCAGCTCTCTTCAGGTCATTGACCAGGTCCTGCCGTGTAGTTCTGGGCTGATCCCTCACCTTCCTCATGATCATTGATGCCCCACGAGGTGAAATCTTGCATGGAGCCCCAGACCGAGGGTGATTGACCGTCATCTTGAACTTCTTCCATTTTCTAATAATTGCGCCAACAGTTGTTTCCTTCTCACCAAGCTGCTTGCCTATTGTCCTGTAGCCCATCCCAGCCTTGTGCAGGTCTACAATTTTATCCCTGATGTCCTTACACAGCTCTCTGGTCTTGGCCATTGTGGAGAGGTTGGAATCTGTTTGATTGAGTGTGTGGACAGGTGTCTTTCATACAGGTAACGAGTTCAAACAGGTGCAGTTAATACAGGTAATGAGTGGAGAACAGGAGGGCTTCTTAAAGAAAAACTAACAGGTCTGTGAGAGCCGGAATTCTTACTGGTTGGTAGGTGATCAAATACTTATGTCATGCAATAAAATGCAAATTAATTATTTAAAAATCATACAATGTGATTTTCTGGATTTTTGTTTTAGATTCCGTCTCTCACAGTTGAAGTGTACCTATGATAAAAATTACAGACCTCTACATGCTTTGTAAGTAGGAAAACCTGCAAAATCGGCAGTGTATCAAATACTTGTTCTCCCCACTGTATATAAAACTAGTTAATTGCATCTGCCATGGAGCCCCATTTCATAATATTACCTTATGTCCCTGCTACTTGCCAAAGTTTTTTTAGGGCCTTTTTCACACCTATTAGTTTTATTGAGCACCGTGGCAACAACTCTTATTCTGAAAGTTCTATTTCCAGCGCATTGTTCTGCATCACAATCTCAGTTTTGCAGTTGTCACAAATCCCCTAGCAACTGCACTATGTGCCAGTGGTGGAAAAAAGTACCTAATTGTCATACATGAGTAAAAGTAAAGACACCTTAATAGAAAATGACTCAAGTAACAGTGAAAGTTAAAGTTGCTGAAACACCCAGATCCTACACTGCCATTTGTGGTGGAGGTGGCCACTTCAGAATTGGGCATGGGGGCCATCCTGTCCCTATGTCAAGGTAACCCACAGAAATTGTATCCATGTGCATACTACTAAAAAAGACGGTCTCCTGCAGAGAGGAACTATGATGTCATCGATCGGGAGCTCTTGGTGGAGAAAGTTGGCATTAGAGGGGTGGAGACACTGGCTGGAAGGCACCAAGGACCCATTTCTCATCCTCACGACCATCAGAACCTGGAGTACATACGGACAGCGAGGCGGCTGAACCCGCGCCAAGCAAGGTGGGCCCATTTCTTCACTAGATTTGACTTCACCTTGTCATATCGCCCAGGTTCAAAGAACATCGAAGCCGATGCCCTGTCCAGTGTCTACGATTCGGGAGAAGTTCCTGTCCTGAGTGCACCAATCATACCGCCCTCCCGAGTGGTTGCCCCCGTGCTTTGGGACATAGATGTGGACATTCACTAGGCTATGGGGATAAGGGATGGGCTGTTGACCTGGGCGCAAACATCTCTCGTCGCTGGACACCCAGGTATCACCCGCACATCGCTCGCTATGTCAACTCCTGCTCCGTATGTGCCCAAACTAAATCTTCCCGGCACGCTCCAGCAGGGAAACTGCTTCCCCTTCCCGTGCCTCAGCGGCTTGGGTCTCATCTGTCCACTGGCTCTGACAGTGGCTTCTTCTCTAGACTAATATCTTCCGCAAGCATGCTTTGCTCTGCTGCCTCGCTTAAAGTACAGACCATGGAGCCAGTGTCAAGCATCCCATTCATTTGGAACTGGTTATTTACAGTGACTGGGGCATAAAACAGTTTGTCAAATTGCGTTACTCTTTGTATATTCTGCGCTATGACCCGAACCCCTCCTGGTGCTGCACTACATCCGTTCACATATCATAGTTCTAAATCTTCATCACACTCTAGGGTTTGTTTCTCTTAACCCACATATCCCCCCTCCAAATGTGGGCCTGCTAGTTTAACGGCTCCGCACCATGGGTTGCTTGTGTGGGCTCCTCACTGTATCTGGGCCCAGGCGTCGGACAGTTTTTTTCCAGTGACCTGACTCAAAGCAAACACAGACCCTCCCTTCTACAGTGTGCAAACGTAGAGTGGTTTGTACCATTACACACCTTGCAGTTTTCCTGTAATAGTACCCTTGGTTAGGTGGGTGCTGCGGTCTTACTGTTGTCTGAGTGTTCTGCATTAGCACACGATCAAGTAGGCTTATCAAGGTTTGCATGCAGTTTCCCTGAGTTTGATTAGAGGGTGTGACAAGTTTTAATTTTTTTGTATTTCACCTTTATTTAACCATGTAGTCTAGTTGAGAACAAGTTCTCATTTACAACTGCGACCTGGCCAAGATAAAGCAAAGCAGTGCGACACAAACAACAACACAGAGTTACACATGGAATAAACAAACATACAGTCAATAATTCAATAGAAAAGGTCTATATACAGTGTGTGTAAATGAGGTAGGATAAGGGAGGTAAAGCAATAAATAGGCCATAGTGGCAAAATAATTACAATATAGCAATTAAACACTGGAGTGATAGATGACAAGTACCTCACTCTGGCTAGGAGACACTGGACAAGTTGTCACTTCATCTTCAAGTACAGCCATCTAGATATGTGTGGCCACCTGGCGCTTTGACCTGATCAACATTCAGGCTTTAATTTCAGACTGATAATCCTCTAGACGTTCTTGTATCTCGGCTGCCATCCAACTATCAGCTGTTTTGAACTTTTAAAACTGCAGAAAGAGAAGGATCTGGGCAGTATTTCACAAACATCATCGTTACCTCTCGGCTGGAGTCCTCAATGTTCCGACCCTGTCTCCTCAAACACATCTACTACCTTGCTCAGAAGGATCCAGTACTCCATGGTATTTTCTCCTAGTATGGGCAAAGTGTTATAAAAATCGTGAAGAGGCATAGATGAATATGTTGACTCACTGAAATGCTGTTTCAGTATATCTATTATCACTTTATAGTTCTCGTGAGGTTTCAGAGATGTATTGCTGCGGAGTGTTATCTTTATGATGTCTCTAGCGCTCCCCATAAGCTTGGACATGATCTCCTGTGACTGTTCTATGACCGGCACGCCCCTCTTTCTCAGGTAAACGTCGATGAGCTCCCCCCATTCATGTACTGAGTACTTGTCAGACCCCTCCCTCTGAAACATGGAGGTTCTCTCATGTCAGACTGCATGACCAACTTCATACCAGATAAATGAAGGGAGGGTGTGTCAGTCAATGTCTAGCCTGCACTGGAGCTCTGAGCATGTGCTCCTCTATCCTCCTTCCTCTCACCTTCCTTCCTAAATTGAGCTGATATAGACTGTCCTATCTGATGAGCGAGTTGTGTGATAAGATTTCCCAAGTCAGGATTGGCCACCTCTGAACTATCTGAGGGGGTGTCACTAGGCATAATTACAGGAGCTGAAGGTGTGGCGTTAGGCACCTGAGTAGAGCAAAAATGTTGTGAATCTACAACATCTATAGTTGTAGCTGGGGTCTGAGGCAACTTCCTGAAAAACCTCCCTCTCCCAAGACCCAGTTCAAGCTCATCACTGGCTACACGGTCTCCTTTTCCAACAATATAAGTCATATTCACTATATGATACACAAATAAATGGATCAGTAATTAAATTAAATATACAGTTGAAGTCAGAAGTTACATACCCTTAGGTTGGAGTCATTAAAACTCGTTTTTCAACCACTCCACAAATTTCTTTTTAACAAACTATAGTTTTGGCAAGTCGATTAGGACATCTACTTTGTGCATGACACAAGTAATTTTTCCAACAATTGTTTACAGACAGATTATTTCACTTATAATTCACTGTATCACAATTCCAGTGGGTCAGAAGTTTAAATACACTAAGTTGACTGTGCCTTTAAACGGCTTGGAAAATTCCAGAAAATGATGTCATGGCTTTAGAAGCTTCTGATAGGCTAATTTAGATTATTTGAGTCAATTGAAAGTGTACCTGTGGATGTATTTCAAGGCCGACCTTCAAACTCTGTGTCACTTTGCTTGACATCATGAGAAAATCAAAAGAAATCAGCCAAGACCTCAGAAAGAAATTGTAGACCTCCACAAGTCTGGTTCATCCTTGGGAACAATTTCCAAACGCCTGAAGGTACCATGTTCATCTGTACAAACAATAGTACGCAAGTATAAACACCATGGGACCAGGCAGCTGTCATACTGCTCAGGAAGGAGACGCGTTCTGTCTCCTAGAGATGAACGTACTTTGGTGCGAAAAGTGCAAATCAATCCCAGAACAACAGCAAAGGACCTTGTGAAGATGCTGGAGGAAACAGGTACACAAGTATCTATATCCACAGTAAAATGAGTACTATATCGACATAACCTGAAAGGCCGCTCAGCAAGGAAGAAGCCACTGCTCCAAAACCTCCATAAAAAAACAGACTACGGTTTGCAACTTCACATGATGACAAAGATCATACTTTTTGGAGAAATGTCCTCTGGTCTGATGAAACAAAAATAGAACTGTTTGGCCATACTGACCATCGTTATGTTTGGAGGAAAAAGGGGGAGGCTTGCAAGCTGAAGAACACCATCCCAACCGTGAAGCACGGGGGTGGCAGCATCATGTTGTGGGGGTGCTTTGCTGCAGGAGGGACTGGTGCACTTCACAAAATAGATGACATAATGAGGAAGGGAAATTATGTGGATATATTGAAGCAACATCTCAAGACCTCAGTCAGGAAGTTAAAGCTTGGTTGCAAATGGGTCTTCCAAATGGACAATGACCCCAAGCATACTTCCAAAGTTGTGGCAAAATGGCTTAAGGACAACAAAGTCAAGGTATTGGAGTGGTCATCACAAAACCCTGACCTCAATCCTATAGAAAATGTGTGGGCAGAACTGAAAAGGTGTGTGCGAGCAAGGAGGCCTACAATCCTGACTCAGTTACACCAGCTCTGTCAGGAGGAATGGGCCAAAATTCACCCAACTTATTGTGGGAATCTTTTGGAAGGCTTCCCGAAACGTTTGACCCAAGTCAAACAATTTAAAGGCAATGGTACCAAATACTAATTGAGTGTATGTAAACTTCTGACCCACTGGGAATGTGATGAAAGAAATAAAAGCTGAAATAAATCCTTCTCTCTACTATTATTCTGACATTTCCCATTCTTAAAATAAAGTGGTGATCCTAACTGTCCTAAGACAGGGAATTTTTAGTAGGATTAAATGTCAGTAATTGTGAAAAAATCAGTTTAAATGTATTTGGCTAAGGTGTATGTAAACTTCTGACTTCAACTGTAGCTAATGAACTGATTTCCAGTCCCAAAGAGAGAACTATGACAATACAAAAACTAAATTACAACAAAATATCAAATGTTATATCACTTGAGAATAATGAAGCAAGTCCTGGTCTAATGTCTATGCTTCTAATCTCAGATACAGAGACCTGTGAAAACTGCTTAACCTTGTGTGGATGAAGGTCCCAAAGAAAGCATCAAGTCCTGGAGAGACTGAAGGGTGTGTGTTCATCAAGTCCTGGAGAGACTATCGCCATGTGTTATATATGCATGGTGATCCTTGCTTCTAGAGATCTAGCTAATGGTTGTGCAGGTTTCTCTTCCACCCTATCCCTGACATTCTGCTTTTTATTTGTATTAAACACTACTCATTTAACTATTGTTTTTGAGAAAGATGAATGTCTAAACCCACTAACCATTTACATAGGCATTCTTTGTATGATATAAAATAAAGTTTTGATTATTTTATGTAAAGTGTATTTTTTGGTCATTGAACATTCCCTGTTTGTCTGTTTTATTTGGTTGTTACTCACTTTCATTTTGTCTGATGATACTGCACAGATTTGAGCAGCAGCTGATGTCCTTGATCATTGGTGTGGGTGTAACAATCCCTGTATGACTGACCTAGGATGCAACCCCTGTCCATAGCAGCACTTCATACCCACAAAGCACCATCCATTATCATTCCAAAACCAGGATCTTGGTTGGTCTAGGATAACAGTACTTTACGTCTCAGGGTGGGTAACCTCACCACACGATGGCTACTAGGGCATTCTCACTTTGTCTTTCCTTGATTATCTCCTCACCTGTATTGTATTGGAGGAGAAGATACAAGATCTCTCCCCTCTGACCTTCTTCTCCAATGGGTTTTTAGAAGGAGACGAGGAGAGGAATCAAGGAAGGATGAATTGAGAAAGTGACTAGCACTCCCCTGTCAACTAGTTCACGTGTGCTACACACTCACCCTTCAGCTACACTTACTGACCTCCTTCTCCTCATCAATCTCAGCAGCCAGCAGAGCAGACTTTGTGAACTGAGTCAATCTAATTTAATTCTGCTACATTGAGTCAGATCAGAGTTGGTGGCGTAGGAGGAGGTGAAATGGGTGTCACTGTAGCAGAGGTGAACTGCAGATAAGTTCTGGTAGCCACTGTGATGTAATGTCATCCCCCTGAGACTTGAAGTCGTGTCTCCTCCAGTCTATCATGAATTGATCTATATTTTAATGCTGTAAGCATCTCGGCTGCTGGAGGATGTCCTCTAATTTTGCACTGATTTGCTTCATTTTGCTACACTTATTGTCCTCCTTCTCTAGTTGTTGGTATGCTAGCTACAAGTGTACTCTGATTAGGGTTTCTGGCCCAGTCAGCCATACAAGGATGGAATTTATACATTACATAGCTACTTTGCAGCCCATGTAAAGTTTACATTTTGCTGATATGTTTTCTCCATTTAAAATGATACTGTAGAAATAGGAAAAACACTCACACATCTGAGAATGTGTGTGTGTTAATCATTTGCTAATAACTTGAAAGAAAATACAAGTCTGGTTTGATACTGGCAAGATCAGTGTGTGGGTTTTTCTTTTTTTCTTAGACAATTAACAAGGCTAACCATGTTGAAGGACAATTAACAAGGCTAACCATGTTGAAGGACAATTAACAAGGCCAAACATGTTGAAGGATACCAGATTTGACTTCTATGGCTTCTGTGCACCTCTCTGATTCAGAGGGGTTGGGTTAAATGCGGGATGACACATTTCAGTAGAATACATTCAATTGGAGAACGGACTAGGTATCCCATTTCCCTTTCTCTTTACATGCCGTCAGAAAATGTATTTGTGCAAGCACAACCCTTGTAATGAAGGTAGGCCTTAAAACCTCTACAGGATCAGTGCCCCCCCCCCCCCCCCTTAAAACCTCTACAGGATCAGTGCCCCCCCCCCCCCCCCCCGGGACGGTTGAGCTAACATAGGCTAATGTGATTAGCATGAGGTTGTAAGTAACAAGAAAACTTCCCAGGACATAGACATATCTGATATTGGCAGAAAGCTTAAATTCTTGTTAATCTAACTGTGCTGTCCAATTTACAGTATATAGTACAGTGAAAGAATACAATGCTATTGTTTGAGGAGATTGTACAGTTATGAACTTGAAAATGTATTAATAAACCAATTAGGCACATTTGGGCAGTCTTGATACAAAATATTGAACAGAAATGCAATGGTTCATTGGATCAATCTAAAACTTTGCACATACACTGCTGCCATCTAGTGGACAAAATATAAATTGCGCCTGGGCTGAAATAATACATTATGGCCTTTCTCTTGCATTTCAAATGATGATGGTACAAAGAAAAGAAAAAAAGTTTTTTTTCTTTGAAAGATCTAATGTGTTATATTCTCCTACATTAATTTCAAATTTCCACAAACTTCAAAGTGTTTCCTTTCAAATGGTATCAAGAATATGCAAATCCTTGCTTCAGGTCCTGAGCTACAGGCAGTTAGATTTGGGTATGTCATTTTAGGCAAACGTTTGAAAAAAAAGGGGCGGATCATTAGGATGACATGCTTAGGAGAGAGACATTATTAGCACATATTACTATCAAGAGGGTGTGCAGAAAGGAATATTTTAGGGTTCATTTGATTTAATTTCAAAATACATGTTGCTTGAAATACAGTTGATATTTGTTTGCTTCACGTAATGTATCATCCTGGTGTAATTCATATACAGTTCAACATTATCACCACAAGGTGTCAGCGCTAGCATTTGTTTTACTACAAACCGCTAGCTTGGTCTCGTAACGTAAGGTCAATAAGACATGCCTAGCACAAGCTAGCGGTTCATTAAAACAACAGTATTGTAATGAAACAGGTCTCGAACCCTCGACCTTCTAGCCCGAGGTCCGGCGCGCTATCGACTGTGCCGCAAAAGCATGCTCGTGCGGTAGAGTCGATTTCCGCGCTTATAAGCCCAGGGTCGTTACACTATATTTCTTAATTGAAACTAGCTAAGTGGGCAATATACCTGGGTAACATATAGTTGCGTTTTGGAGGAAGCAGACGAAAAGCTAGGAGAGAGATTAGTGAAGGGGAGAGAGGTTGATAGTGGGGTAATTAGTGCTGCTAGACAACTTTGATGTAAACAATGCGGCCGTCAAACATTGGACTCGAATGCTAGCTACGTTTAGTTTAATTATATTGTTTGCTGTCGTGAGAGAAATGTATCTAACTGGCTATCAAGGTAAACTAATCTTTCTCTACCTCACATTACGCTAGCTCGACTGTGGTTATTTGATGTGCTAGCCAAATGTAACACCACCAGAGCAAACGGGAAATAAACGTTGTCTGATTATTTTGTTTAGTGGATCTGGTATGCATATTCTTGATACCATTTGAAAGGAAACACTTTGAAGTTTGTGGAAATTTTTAATTAATGTAGGAGAATATAACACATTAGATCCTTGTTATTCAATTATTGCACCCACACTGCTTGCGCGCGCCAACGAGCGTCTGCGACACCAAGGGCTAAAATGGAACTCATTCCTATTTCTGACGCAGATCGCGCTGCAAGTCCTGCCTCTCCCATCTCCTCATTGGTTTATAGAAGCAGGTACCCACGTGCCATCTCCTCATTGGTTATACCCACAATGTGTGTGTATATAATTAATGTGTGAATTGTTTTGGTTGAATCAAGACATACGAATTTATAAATGTGTTCTAGCTAACCAACTAAGTAGCTAGTTAGAAATTATGGCGCTGCAGCACATGATGTAGACTGGGGAACCTGGTTGCGCGTGCCTATAGAACGTGTTATTGTTTTGACAGTTGAAAAGGTTTATAAACACTAGCTAAGGTTACCTAGCAACAATAAAATAGCTTAAGGAACGCTATGTAACTTGCTAGCGCCCAAATGAAATGTAACGTAATGTAGATAAAGTCAGCCAATTAGCCCAGAAACAATATGGAAACGTGCTATGTTGGCTTACATTGTCTTTTTCATCTTCATAATTTGAGCCAATTATCAGTCAGGAAAGGAGCCCGTATTAACTTTGTTATCCTTAACACGGAACCCAAACCGGCTGCGCGTATCGTGCACACATTTATTTTGCCCCCCCACACCAAACGCGATCACGACACGCAGGTTAAAATATCAAAACAAACTCTGAACCAATGACATTAATTTGGGGACAGGTCGAAAAGCATTAAACATGTATGGCAATTTAGCTAGTTAGCTTGCACTTGCTAGCTAACGTTAATTTGTCCTATTTAGCTAGCTTGCTGTTGCTAGATAATTTGTCCTGGGATATAAACATTGAGTTGTTATGTTACCTGAAATGCACAAGGACCTCTACTCCGACAATTAATCCACACATAAAACGGCCAACCGAATCGTTTCTAGTCATCTCTCCTCCTTCCAGGCTTTTTCATCTTTGAACTTATATGGTGATCCATCTAAACTTTCATTGTATTACCACGACAACCGGCAACAAAGTTCGTCTTTCAGTCACCCACGTGGGTATAACCAATGAGGAGATGGCACGTGGGTGCCTGCTTCTATAAACCAATGAGGAGATGGGAGAGGCAGGACTTGCAGCGCGATCTGCGTCAGAAATAGGAACGACATCTATTTTAGCCCTTGGTGTCGCAGACGCTCGTTGGCGCGCGCAAGCAGTGTGGGTGCAATAATTGAATAACATGGATTTCTAAATTTATTTTGCGGCGCACGTGACGTGTCCGGTCTGGTCAGCATGTTACATGGAACCCAAACCGGCTGCGCGCGTGCTGCGCTATCGTGCATAAATGTATTTTGCCCCCGCACACCAAACGCGATCACTACACGCAGGTTAAAACATTGAGTTGTTATTTTACCTGAAATGCACAAGGACCTCTACTCCGACAATTAATCCACACATAAAACGGCCAACCGAATCGTTTCTAGTCATCTCTCCTCCTTCCAGGCTTTTTCATCTTTGAACTTATATGGTGATCCATCTAAACTTTCATTGTATTACCACGACAACCGGCAACAAAGTTCGTCTTTCAGTCACCCACGTGGGTATAACCAATGAGGAGATGGCACGTGGGTACCTGCTTCTATAAACCAATGAGGAGATGGGAGAGGCAGGACTTGCAGCGCGATCTGCGTCAGAAATAGGAACGACATCTATTTTAGCCCTTGGTGTCGCAGACGCTCGTTGGCGCGCGCAAGCAGTGTGGGTGCAATAATTGAATAACATGGATTTCTAAATTTATTTTGCGGCGCTCGCGCACGCGACGTGTCCGGTCTGGTCAGCATGTTAGCTTTATATGCCCTGTAGTCTGGCATCGCTGTAAAAGTTTTGGTATAGCTCATATGAGTTTATGGCATCTGAACCGCAGTATATTTTTGTTAGTCAATGGATAGTTGGGTGCATGCCAGCAACTGGAGGTTCAGTATTGTTTACTAGATTATTTCCAGTGAATGTTGATTTAAGGCTCTTGGAGTTCCATATATAGAGATACTGATATGGAATCTCTCCCTGCAACTACACCAGTGACTTCATACCACTATATATGTTCATGTCATTCATGACCTAAAATAAATCATGCTACGTCTCAATACATTTTAGTGGTAGAGATTTCTGCAATGTAAAATATCCTATCATGCAGTCCCAAGGGAAGCATGCTGAGAATAGTTTTACACCAAAAGCGACATTGCTGACATTTGATTGTATTAATAATTCGACAAACAACTTTAGCAAAGTTGAAGGACATAGGCACTTGTTGGACATTATGTCTCAGAACCAATAACTCAAACTTTTATTTTATTTACCCTTTATTTACACAGAGAATCCCATTTGAGACCAGGATCTCTTTTTCAATTGTGCCCTGTGTTATAACAAACAACAATCCAAACCGAGATAAAATTACATAAAACGTTAAAATTATATAGGCCTACAGAGAAACATGATTAGGCTTTCAATCACAAACAAATACTGTCAGCATACAGGTTTATTATAAAGGTATGACAGAAGTACGCCCATTCTATCACTAAATTATCTGAAAATCAAGTAATATGCACTGGTTTGGTTTTCCCCTCATGTTTTCCACATTAGCTTCACATATCCACTAGGGGGCATACTCTCACTTCTTGAAAATGTACACTGCTCTTGTGTGAACCCAAACTATTTTGTGACCTGACGTGCCAGCGTAGGCTATTATTTGGATAAATTGGATAAATACTACAAAGTTCAATCGCAAACAAAACAAGTTGTTTATTTATCTGTAAAACTTGGCACATGGCCTCCAGATAGACAGACATAAACATAGTGTGAAATGCTTCTCCCCGAAATGTACTTCTGCAATGATGATCTGCAGTCCCTCCTTCCCAAACGTCACAACTACCGTTTACTATAAAGTATCAGTGAAAGGTCTGCGCGCCCATTGAGTACGAGACTCTGGTTGTGCAAAACGGGCAGGAGCGCGAGGGAGACCGGCACTGACTTAACACCAGCAACAGTTGATGAAAAATAAAAAGCAATGGAGAAAGTGAATTTTGTCATGACGAAGAGAGAAAACGGAAGAGGTCAAGGTTGTGACAGAACATATGAAGAACAGAAAGACAACAGGTTGAATGAGAAGGGGTCTCATATAAGATACAATTTCAAGAATGATCTGGACTATTCTTGGAATGCACAGCCGGTTAGCACCCAGATGACACTAGCCCTATCTTGACAAGATGGGATTCCTCGGGGGAAAAAACTCGTTGACCACTTGAATGCAAAGAGATAGAGGGTAACATTTCTCCTGGAATTTAGTCCAAATTATTTGGTGTATTTTTCTGTTTCCACTTTACCATACTTTTAAAAACAGATTTCATCATATTATTAGCTAAGCAAGGGCAGATAGAAATATGCATTTGGGCAAAGCACTTCTGTTTTTCCTCCTGTTGAACTGTGTGACAATGACTTTGTCACTATCCACTTGCACCACTGTGGACATAGACCACATAAAGAAAAAGAGAGTAGAGGCAATCCGAGGACAGATTCTTAGTAAACTTCGAATGACCAGCCCGCCGCAAACAGTGGGCCCGAATCAGGTACCGTTTCAGGTGCTGGCGCTCTATAACAGTACGAAGGAGCTGATCGAGGAGTTGGGGAGAGACAGACATCAAAGTTGTGGACAGGATAACACGGAGACTGAATATTACGCCAAAGAGATTTACAAGTTCAATATGATTAATGGACCACCAGAAAACAGTAAGTAATGTTCATATATCTATTTACGCGTTTTACTCATGAAGGCCATTTTTTCTATCATAATCCTACCAAACAGCTGATCGTGTTGCCACCGTGGCTTCTATTATGTTAGGTATCCTACTGATCAAAAGCCTGATTAAACGTAAATAGCCCATTGTTCCATGGTGAAAGTCTAAGCAGTCCAGGTCTGATGATGCGTCATTTCTTAACCTGGATGCCACAGCTGGTGAGCAGCGCATGCATGTAATATGAATTTATAGTGGTTTGCCATGAAAATTTGTGAAAATAATCGAGGAGCATACCTCTCCAATAAAGAAACAAGACAGTAACTTTATGATTTCCCGAAGAAGCCAATTTAGCCAATTTCTTTTACTCCGCTTTAAAATATAATTATTCTGACTCCCCTCCAGAGTACAGAGATGTGTCTGTGTGCAATGCAATTTGTCTGTGTTTTATTTATAGAATTTGTCATTGTCTCTCTTCAACTGGCCATATGTTAATTTCAGCGGAATTAAATTATAAAAGCATCCGTAGATCTGCAGCATAGGCGAAATACTGCAAACACTTAGAGGAAATGTTAACAAATTATACTAAAGAACGCAAGAACACCTTCGCTTGGGGAGCGTTCCATCCGTCTGAAATGAATTGGCCAACACAACTTAAACGCACACTCGCGTCTCTGAGCAGTGGAAAGACCGCGCGCATTGGAGAGGGCAAAGCAAACAGTCTAATTGGCGTAAGCGCCATTCCTCCCTCATACCTCACTCAAAAGCCATGGGAACTCCCAATAGCGTACACGACCATCTGAGATAGCGTACACGACCATCTGAGATGCCATTGGAACCATTTTTTTCTAGGACTCCATCGATTTGAGCATTCCTCCAACTACTGTACCAATTACCCTTTCTTTCCCAAGTCCAAATATGCATTTATCCAAAACCTTTTTTATTAATTGTTTGATTATGTATTGTGTACAATACAGCAAAAATATATAGATATTGTCTCTATTGAAAAGTTAAAACACAGCTAATTCAGCTGCAAATTGGCTTGTGCACTAGAGCAAAATTGCTCATCCTAGTTGGCATTACCTGTATAAACCACTCACAACTGATTTTTCCAGTCTAATCAGAGTGAGACGTTTATTGGAAGCTTGCCTCTCTATTGCAGTGAGTTTTCTCAGGAAGGGAGTTGTTTACTAAGTGGAAGACTTGGAAGCAGGCCTATTCGCTGTTCAGGGGCTGGATCATTGCATGTTACTACTTTAAGATCAACATGGCAGGTGTTTCATGCTATTCAAAGACAGAGCTGTGCTTCCTCTGGCAACAGCTCAGGCCCCTGTGTCAAATCTGTTTCCTGGGTCCCATTAGTGCATCTGACTCTGAAAATAATAACTACTACAACCACCTTGGTCAAGGGGTGTAGGGACAGGTGCTCTTTACTTGTCAGTGTTCCAAACAAGACTTTATTTGTCTTTTTATCTAAACAAGCAAACACCATCAGATCAAATTCATAGCAAGCAATTCACTGTGTTAGTCAGATTTGATGAAATATAACAGAACAGATGACCTGGAATGGCATTCACTCTCATGGGATGGGTTGCCCAAAAAAACTAACTGAAAGCCACACCCCCAATAAGCCACGAATATGACCTAGAGGCGTATGTCACAGTGCTTCTATGTCTATATACACCATACCACTGCCTATTTCATTTGTTCATTTAGCAAACAAGACAGCTCATAATCCTGTGACTTTATCACAGTCAACACAACTTTATTTTGTCTTTAATCAGCTTTAAAAATGCAACATTTTCTCTTAGCCTCAGGGCAAAATGTGTAGAATAGCATGAGATGAGCTATACAACGGCACATTGTCCTCTCTGCCCCATAGCAAAATGTGTATAATTGTAGGAAATTTGATTTTAAAAAGCAACATTTTCTCTCAGCCTCATTGCAAAATGTGTAGAGGCCACATGAGATTAGCTATAAAGCTGCACATTTTTCTATGTGCCCCATGGCAAAATGTGTACAAAGTTGGCAGGTTTTTGGTGCCCACCCAAATTTCTGCAGTCCCACCCACCAACTAATTTATGGCTAGGCCACTGCCTTAGTCAGAGTCCGCAAAACAAACAGAGGTCTGATGTGTGAGCTATGGGCTGCACCAGTCATGGTCAGGAGCCCTAGTCACATCACCCTGTCAGTCATGATCAAAGTAAATAAACAAGGCCTATAGGCTACAGTTGTCACTCATTGGCTATGGAACTAGACAAATTATTTTTCATACACTTACGTAAATGTAGCGTACAATGCACTTTTTTGTCCCTGTTTTTTGTTTGTTTAATCATTTTATTTGTTAATGTCCAGATACACCCTCCAGAGTAGACTAAGGGAGGGAGAGTGTTTATCCTCTCATTAACAAGGCCTGCAGTTTGGACGAATAACCACTTTTCTCTTCCCTTCACTTTCCATTATGTAATCTTCATAAGAAGTATCAGTGAGTGTAATGTCTGTCACCAAAATCTAATGTTATTGGTCTCGTACACATATTTTGCAGACGTTATCGTGGGTGTAGCGAAATGCTTATGTTCCTAGCTCCAGCAGTGCAGTAATACCTAACAATACAAAAAGATACACACAAATGTATGCAAAGTCACTTCACCCCCACCTACATGTACAAATTACCTCAACTAACCTGTACCCCCGCACACTGACTCGGTACCGGTACCCCCTGTATATAGCCTCGTTATTGTGTTACTTTTTATTATTACTTTATATTTTGGTCTTGGTAAATATTTTCTTAACTCTTCTTGAACTGCACTGTTGGTTAAGGGCTTGTAAGTAAGCATTTCATGGTAAAGTCTACACTTGTTGTATTTGGCGCATGTGACAAAAAGTTTAATTTGATTTGAAATCAACAAAATATAAAGAAAGGAATTAAGAAATATAGAAATATTAGAACGAGCAACCACGGTAATACAGTAAGGCATATTTTAAAGCCATTTCCATAATCTAATGGGTTATACATACTCTTTGGAAAGTGGGAATGTCTTGGATTATTGTCAGTGGTGCTTTTTCACTCTTTTTATTATTCAGTTACAGGGCTGTGTAAGATGAAGCAGAGACTTTTCCTCCCAGACTCATATGCTTTAATAGCTAGAATAATTTGCCAAAATATTCACTGTACCACTAGTTAGGTATCTCTGAATATAAACAGTGTTCATAAACAGTAAAGCTGTGGATATGACAAGTGCAGATGGGAGCCATTTGGCAAACACTGGTAGAGGAGCCAAACATCTCCATAACCCACAACACTCAGTCTTAGGTTTGGTTTGGGGAAAGAACTCCAGTTGTACTCACTCCTCCACATATATTAGTACTCATTCACTGTCTTTGTTTGCCGTAACATAGTAAGACTGTCCAAAGGCAACCATTGAACCATCTAAGAAAACCACCTGTTGGCTCTCATAGCTGAAAATTAGGCAGAGACAGGTTTCTTTAGAAGAAAAGCTTGTAGTGAGTGGTCAGTCTGGCATATGGCAATCATTGATTCATCGTCGGGAGGATAGAAGGATGTGGACCGGAGCTGAGGACAGTAGTGTTTCTGATATATGGAATAGTAGAAAAGTGATGTCATCCCAGGCAAACAGACACAGAGTTCTCTGGTCCATTCCGAAAGACGCCGCCTCCCCAGCCATTTTTCCCTCTTCATCCTTGATCAAGTGGAAAAAAGCTGTCTTACTTCAGCAGAGAACTCCATCACATTATCTCATCTAACGCAGTCAGCCACAGGCTCCATGTGTAGAGACTTACCCAGGACAGGAGGGCCTGGTCCACACTAAAGCATTGTGTTTAACCCTTGTGTAGTCTTAACATTCTGTATACTTCCCTTGTCCTAAGGGTAAAAAATGACTCACCTTTCACTAAACCCCTAAAATAAAGCAGCTTAATTGAATTTTAAACCCCAAATCTATTTTTCATGAAGAAACAACCTGTCATTCATCAAACTTTGTGAATATCTGGGTTTTCCCTCTTCACAACACAGAAAGACGGGGCGGCAGGTAGCCTAGTGGTTAGAGCATTGGATTAGTAACCGAAAGGTTGCAAGATCGAATCCCCGAGCTGACAATGTAAAAATCTGTCGTTCTGCCCCTGAACAAGGCAGTTAACCCGGCATTGAAAATAAGAATTTGTTCTTAACTGACTTGCCTAGTTAACTAAAGGTATAAAAAAAATGAATTTAATCAGTGGACAACACTCGTTTTTATTACAACACACCTGTCATAATTGTTTTCTTTACTAAAGTAGAGGTTTATTATTATTATTATTGCTAAAGGTACTGCATAGGTGTAAAAACATTTTTTAGCAAGAGATAGCACTTGTATACCCTAAGAAAGTAGCAGAAATGTGCATAAAGTAGTTTTGAATGCATTGTATTGAAGGGAAACAATAACAATCTTGAACTTTTTTGGCAACAGTGATATATTATTATATACTGTACAATGAGGAATTCAACTACAACATACTAGTCTTCTCCCATTTTTTAAACCATTGCCCCACCCACAAGGTGTGTAAGCAACAACAATAAGAATAAAATAATAGATACAAAAACGTGAAGAACATAAATCAGTCAACTCTAATTAGCACGTGTAAGGACAGTATGCAAATGTGTGTGTGCATGGATTTTGCAGATGTATTTCTCACATGTGCAGCACAAAGTATTTGTTTTACAGTCCTTCTTTGGGGGGAAGAATTGGCATCTCCTCCTCTTGCCTGCCCTAGCTGCAGCCTCAGGTGGATCAGGACAAGATTCAGCCCCCTAAACAGTTTTCACAAGCGCTGCAGAGGCTGCTGTGCTGGGGAGGTGCTCCCTTTGAATGTGTGGGGTTACAAGTGTCTTTCCCAGCTGCTCCAGGCACAAACCCCTCTTGTTCCGCTTATCAGGCATCCAGGTAGGGTTGATCTTGTTCCATATCACGAAGGCATTGTATGAGGACACATCAATGATGTTATGGAAGATGACCAGGGGCCAGCAGGCAGTCATCCTCCCACAGCTGTAAGTTCCAATCACCTTGTCCAGGTTGTCCACGCCTCCTTTGTTGTGGTTGTAGTCCAGGATGATGGCTGGCTTCCTGTCCTCACGATCACTGATCTCAGCCGTTTTGTGCAGTGTGCTCAGGAGGACCACATTCTTGTTCCTCTTTGGGAGGTAAGAAACTAGAGTGGTAGTGGGGTGAAGGCAAACTTTGATGAGAAGGCCTATCCCCCTTGTTGTGAGGAGTGCAGGGGGGAGCTCATGCTTGTTCTTTCTAACTGTGCCAACCATGGTGATCTTCCTCTTTAGGGGCTGCTGGCTGAGTTCAATCAGTAGCACACAATCTCAATTTCTCATTTTGTGTGTGTGTTGTGTAAATGATTTTAACTGCCAGGTCACAAATGACCCTAAGACAATCTTTGTACCCTGGTGGTGTACAGCTTTCATGGAAATATGAACAAAGGCGATGTTTAACTTTTTCAAATGTTGGGTCACTCTTGGAAAAGTCAACAAATTTCAAGTTGAAAAAATAGAATTTAGGTGGTTTTCTCTGCTGTTAAACATAGTGGCGGGTCATTTTTGACCCTTAAGACAACACAAGGGTTAAATGATAGTACCACACACAGGTGATCAAATCTTTGACATAACAGTTTGTTTCTATGAGCATGATCAGTACTTCAGTTGCAAGAATTTGGAATTTACTGCTCAAGTTATTCCAATTAGTCATCTGGAGTTAGCTATATTATTTTATTGACAGATTAGAAAGCATGATTGGTTACTTATTATTTTAAAATGGAAACGTAAGTTGAAAAACATTGTAATATTTATGGCCTGATAAGTCTTCTAAGATTAATTTGATAGGTAATTTAAATACATTATAATACCAGTTTTTGCAGCGCCGTTGACGTTTTTCACTGGTAAACAAGGTCCAGACTCCTCAGCAGCTGACCAGCACCTGCTTTCTATGCTTCCCATTTCCTTTGTTTACCTTCACATAGCTTTGGAGAGACTGACATCATGGCACTGGGAATAGGCTGATTGCTGGGAGCTTCTATGTGATGTCACCTGCCAGGGTAGGGAGGAGCTAGTGTGGTGGGGCATCCCAGACACAGGAAGCAGAGGGTTTGAGGGTGGAGGATGGAGGGGGGCGCAGGGGGAGCAGTCTGGGGTGGAAGATTTATGAGAAGTTTTAGAGCAGAGATATTTGAAGTCTGTCCCTAGGCCTTCCTATGTGGAGGGTTTCACTACTGTTGCAACCCTTACCTAATACTCTTCTATTGACCTAGAACCCTCAAACTCAACTCTGGACCTCTAAGCCAGTTCCACTGCATTTCTTCATTGTTCCCCCCAATCAGGGACTGATTTAAACCTATGACACCAGGTGTGTGCAATTCATTATCAGGTAGAACAGAAAACCAGCAGGCTCCGGACTTCGTAGGGTAAGAGTTGAGTACCCCTGACCTAGAACATAAATATATCTGGTAAACTGCTCAACATTTTGACTACATCACACTTCTGTCAAAGTGTTAGTGGATGGTTTCCAACTGGTCCTCAGAAGTCAGCTTTCTCAGCTCCACAGTCCAGACTCCATGGAAGTTATTGATGACATACTGCCAAAGAAAAGAGGTTACAAAAAGCAGGACCTCAGTTTCAGTCCCTTGGGAAAAGTGGGAGAGGTGATTGTACCACTTCATGTTAAGTGCCATGAAAACCATGTATTTACATAGTAGTTACATAGGCAGGTGATTAGTGTAATTACAGTGTAGATATACAATTCTAAATAGTACTTTGTTTGTAGTATTTAACTGTGATACCTGTTTGTGGTTTATGTCATTCCACAAAAAAAAGTTACTATTTTCACAATGAATCTCGAAAGAACAGTGAACAACCTTGAGAAATGGGGAGGGCTACAATGTAATAAAAGTTTGTCGCATTGACAAATACTCTATTTTGAGGGCCTAGAGAAGCTCTTTGGGAAATGTTTTGGTTGTTCCAGATAAAGTTCAGGTCCAGATTCCGCTGATATCAGCATCTTCACGCTGCTGGCCTTAGAACCAGATCTGATAATGGAGAGGAGAGAGACTGTCAATTATCCTGCTGTGTATTTCACTCTAATTATACTAGCTATCCCCTGCACTCACAGCCATGGAACAAATTACCTTCAGACCCTTGGCAAAAATAAGCCTTAATGCGAAATCCACCTAAAACCATTGCAATGGGAAAAATGAGGTCATCCAAAAGGAAACTAAAGACTTGATTAGAATTTCAAATCTCCTCTCAAAAGTGGGGCTTTCCACCTTCTGTGGGGGAGGCAGAGGGACACAGGAGACGAGAGAGAAAGGGTGTGTGGGACAGGCCAAGGGAGTACTGAGCCCTTATAGATTGTGAGGAAGCACAGGACAGATATTTGGCTAGGGGTGAAGAGTCAAGACTGAAAAGGTCACTTGAAAAAAGTGGGGGGGGGGGAAACAGTCAATGGAAATATCGGATAATGGCAAAGCCGCAGTGAAATAGGATTACGGGTCATAGGAAGTTTAGGTAGACGTGTAAGCTCACAATCCATTATACACAAACATCCTTCTCCATTGTTATAAACAGATCTAGATGTCAACCAAAGGTGCAATGTCCTTGTTAACCACCACAGCGAATCACAGGGTCTCTATTAAAGCTCAGGCTTGGGGTAATAAATTAGCGATGGCTTGGCTGTAAATTAGTGTTTCCACTTAGCTCGTAAAATGCTTGCCGTGTTCTTGTTTTGCTCAACACTGCATGCGCTCGGCCTGTTAAAATAAACAATTCAATGGTATTAGGATTGGAAAAAAATAAACGCTTCCTTGACTGGCAGTGCAACAGGAAGTATTTCAGAAGAGGGCCATCGAGAAGTGTTCTGTGGCTGTTACTGTACTACTGAAGCGGAGTTCACTGTCTGCCTTACACAACCACACCACACAGGTTGACAGGACTTGTTCCCCTTCCAATTCATTACTGAATTGATGGCTAAGAAAACCTTAAGGCGCTACTCTGTTATACACTCAGCCCCCCTGACAAACAGTCACCGAAGGACTATCTATCTCCCTTACAAACAACACATTGATTGAACTCGTATTCTGTATCTACATGCATGTGATTGCACATGTGCGCTGAGCTGGTTGGTTGGTTCCAGGGAATGCTTGGCTTCTGTCCTAGCTTTCTGAGCACCTGTTGAGCTCTGGATCGGGAGGGAGGAGGAGCACCCTGCCATCTTAGACCAGCCTATTCAGTACCACCAACACATTTGACATTTGGTTTTCATTTCATGACTTCAACTTGTTGCTAACTCGCACTGCACGAAGTACAAGCAGATGGCCCAAGGCTTAGTTTTATTCACTGGCAATAGTTGAAGAATGGTTAACTGTATTTTTTCTGTTGTGAACAACATTTGTTTATAGTGTCAAACACTACGAAATGCAGAAGATAGATAAAAGATTGACAAATCATTATATTTCAAAACAGATTTTAGGCTGTGTACAGTGACGACTTTAGTCACAGTCCTGCTGTGTGTAAGCAGGGACTGTCTGTGACTAAAGTGAGTTCTGCTCTGCAGATGACCTTCCCTACTGCCCCAAGGGCATCACCTCCAAGGTGTTCCGCTTCAATGTCTCGGCCATGGAGAAGAACTCCACCAACCTCTTCAGAGCCGAGTTCCGAGCCCTTCGTGTCCCCAACTCTAGCGCCAAGAGGAACGAGCAGAGGATTGAGCTCTACCAGGTGTGTGAATGTACTATTTCATTCCCACTGTACTCAAGCATACAGGGGGGTCGTGATCCAATTATCCCATATGGCTCAATGCACATGGGACAGTGTTGGTCTACATGTAGTGTTGGTCTACACCTATTTATACAGTTCCCCTAATTCCCCTCTCCTCTTTAAGTGATGATCATTATTCCATGTGCCTCAAGTCAAATGGATTCTACATAAGTCCATTTGTAAAACTTTGAGTGTGCTACAGCAGACTGAGAAACTCAAGATTACCGTTTTGCTATCTCTCCTCCTCCTTTCACAGCTGTCAATCATCCAAGCTTTTGTCCAACCAACCTTTCTTCAAGTTCCGTTAGATGTTTTCAACAGGGGATTCAGACATCTGCACCTGGATTTGTGTGTTTAAATTATGTGTGTTTTTCCTGGGATTGTGGGGTGGCAGGGATGGGTCTTTGCTCAGTTTTCTCATTCATCTCCAGTGAGAGACTTGGAGCCATGATCAGGTGCCAACATTTCCTGCCAGGGAGACAAGCGTCTCCGGCCCACATACTGCCTGAGGCGAGCTCTGCTCTGGCCAGGGCCGAGCTCAGCTTAGATTGACTGGGGGAGTAAACGGAGCGGCGCCCCCACACATAGCTGGGAGCTGATTGGCAGGGGCTGGCACTGGCCGCACTCTCTCGCTGGGTCTCCTGTTCCCACAGGAAGCCAGATTAGATGCTGACAATGTTCAGGAACCTGGTTATCCAGCCTGCTGTGGGACTAGGCGCTGAGCCCCCAACTTCACTGGCCTCTCCCTGTTCACAGAAACCTTAGGTGTTGTTTAAAGTGTGGATCTCTACATCCTATGCCTCAGTCCCGCAATTTGAGACGTAGAGTAAAGTACACTTTCATGCTGGTATACAGCACATACTCAGAGAGGCTCAGAGATCTGAATCAATGGCGTCTCTAGCACCATATGCAGTGCCTCATCCTGACTAGACCAGTGTAAGGAAACCCAAAATGTTGAGAGCCCAATTGTTTGAAGTGCAGATGGGAGGGACAGCCAGGTTCTCATTGGCAGTAGAGCTACACACAGGCATTAACTTGCAAAATGGGGATATCAACACAGGGAGTCACTTTTTCCATGAGGAGAAGACATTTGGCCCAGGGCATCCTGGAGCGTCTGGCTCAGGCAGAGCTGGCTGGGTTGCCGTCTGGTGTGTGTGTGTGTGGGAGAGAGAGTGAGCATATGCAGCTGGGTCACTCTCTTACCTCTGGCTGGCAGATCCTGCGGCCAGACGACCACATAGCCAAGCAGCGCTACATCGGGGGCAAGAACGCCCTGACCAAAGGAATGCCAGAGTGGGTCTCCTTCGATGTCACAGACACAGTCAGGGAATGGCTTATGTACCGAGGTGAGTGGACTAAAGCCCCAATGTTCCCTGTCTCATACCATATGTTGCATATCAAAGCATGAGCAAAGGGTATTTGGAAACTCAAGTTCATTTGGACAAAGAAAAATGGCCTCAAAGTTAAATACCACTTCCTCTTCTTCCCCTCAGAGACCAACCTGGGCCTGGAGATCAGTGTGCACTGCCCCTGCCACACCTTCAACCCCAATGGTGACATCATCGAAAACGTCAACGAGGTGCTAGATGTCAAGTTCAGAGGTCAGATGACACGAGGTGCCTCATTTTGTATGACAATCCTTTTTGGCTTTTCCACTGCTCTTCACAGCCCCTCTTTCTTTCCGTACGAGCTCTGATTTAGAAAAAGACCCTCTGAAGTCTTATCCAGTGAACATGGGCCTCAATGGTTGATAGTTATTTGGCACTTTTTTATGAGAGAAAGAGAGAGAGAGAAAATATCATGGGAATACAATTGGTCTGGTATCTCACTTAGGATTGGGGGCCCCTGGTCCTGGGAACGCTGCCTTGACTGGCTTGGCCACAAGGAATGTGCTTCCACGGCGCTCAGATGCTTGGCCCCGAATTAAGAAGGGCGTCCGTATCCACCGGCAGCGTCTCTCCTGAGTTCTCTACTGCTTTTGCTATCAGGGGAAGATTGGATGAGCAGACACTAACCCAGGGGGAGGACAGAGGGACCAGCTCTGACTGGTGGAGGAGGAGGAGTGGGGCTGAGTGGGTGATGTCTCAAGTCCAGCCTCTCACCAGTGAAGACAATGCTTTTAAAACTTTACAGAAAGTACTATGACTAAAACAGCAGTGATGAATTGAAATTTGGTATAACTGACTCAGACACACTTATGCACAATTTTATAATGGACTAGGACTGCACTTCAGCTTGAATTAAACAAATTATCCAATTTTGTCCAATTTGAATATGGAATATTGCAATGGAATGGTCTTGGTCTATGTACCATTTCATCCACTGATGACACTTCCCTCTGAAACGTCTGACATCCCTGGATCATCCTCCTGTAGGTGTGGAGAGTGACTACGATGAGAGTCGCTGGGACCTGGGCAGCAGACTGAAGAAGCAGAAGGAGCAGCTCTTCCCTCACCTCATCCTCATGATGCTGCCCCCTCACAGGCTAGACACCCAGTCCTCATCCCGCAGACGCAAGAGAGCCCTGGACACCAACTACTGCTTCTCGTAAGTAACCACCTCACTCTAGTAATTCAATCACGATTTTAGAGTGCATGTCATATATTTAGATGAAAACTTGCTGCAGGATGAGTAGACATGTGTCCAATAGATGAATAGCCCCTAATTACTCCTGTAAGCAATATAGTAGGTCAAGGTGGATTTCAAATGGCAATGTGTGTTCTCTCATTTCTAATTTACTTGGCAGAGGAGCATTACGCATACGAATAAGCTGGTTAATTTGCTGTCAGATAGTCTCTGGAAAGGCAGAGGCATCACAAGTCGAGATCTGTCCTTGTGTTAACGTGTCTGACAGTGAAATAAGGACACACCTTCCAGTGGTATTTCTGGGCTTCTCAGACTGCATGCATGTAGTGAAATATACCCAACTTGGAATAGAGTGTTTCTCCTTCAGGTAATGTATGTAATTTCTTCATAATTATCACTCTCTCTCCCCTGCCTGCTGTAGTAACTATGAGGAGAACTGCTGTGTGCGACCCCTCTACATTGACTTCCGCCAGCATCTGGGCTGGAGGTGGATCCACGAGCCGAAGGGATACTATGCCAACTTCTGCTCCGGGCCCTGCCCTTACCTACGGAGTGCAGACACCACACACAGCTCGGTGAGACACGACTTGTACACCACTAATGACTCATTACCCTGTGTTACAAATATTATTACCACACAAACACTAATTGACACAATGGAATGCAGGCACTTACAAGCATGCATGTTGGCACACCTAAACAGACAACACTCACCTAGATACTCTCACAATTTGATACCCTGCGCTTTCCCATGTCAATATGACCAAATACCTACCCATAGTTCATCATCACATTTCCTAGTCTTAGTGCAACTTACATGTCTAACTTAGGAGTCTAACACATGTTTTATCCAAATGAAATGAAAAACATAGATTTTTGTAGTGATTGTCCCTGGTCTGACATCCCCTCTATTCCTCCGTAGATGCTGAGTCTGTACAACACCCTGAACCCTGAGGCGTCTGCCTCTCCCTGCTGTGTGCCTCAGGACCTGGAGCCCCTCACCATCCTCTACTACGTGGGCCGCACCCCCAAGGTGGAGCAGCTCTCCAACATGATAGTCAAGTCCTGCAAGTGCAGCTAAGGGCCCCAGCCCAGCACACTGGGATCTGACAGGGCCTGCACGGCACTGAGGGAGTGGAGGGTGGCGTGCCGTCTGTCCCACCACAAGAGTACCTCTGTCCACCCTCATAACACTCTCCACCCTCCTCATTCCTTAGCTGAGCACACGCAGAGGGCCTGCAGAGAGAGACGCAGCCCACCACTCTACCCACAATCCCCAGGCTGTGTCCAAATGACTTTCAAATACCACTCCAGACCCAGCAATCTCAACATAACTTTTTATTGGCCTTTTACAATGGCTTTTTTCTTTTCAACGTCAAGTGTTTTCCTCATTCTTTTATCAATATTTCAGCCTTCTGAACTGCCTGTACCTTTTTGCCATATGACCACGGGCATTCAAAGCCAACCTCTGAACAGAGGAAAAGAACAGACGAAAGCTGTTTGACCACTGCCTACTCAAGGACATACAGTAGTTGCAGTCAAAAAGAGAGACCCACTGAGAACCTGAACTTACAGTGCAAATGAATATATCAAAAGGGCTAAAGCAAAAGCTCTGTCAGGCTTTTGCTTCCTAAAGAGAACCATCCTTTTTAATGGAGGCATAACACAAGGCCTTGACGCACAGAACAGACTGTCTATGCTGGAAACTAGCGCGGTGCGCACCACAGCTCCCTGACATTGTTCATCTAGGACACATGCTGATGGACTCAAATTACCGGTATCTTAGGAAAAATACTACATGCTGGAAAACAACTTTTATTCAACAACGTATCTTCATGGTTATGTTTACCTCTAATATGCAACAGAATCATGTTTTTAGGGATTTTTTCTCAAATGAAGCAGACTTTTCTGTTGTATAAGACGATAAATGTCACTAAGTGAACACGTAAATGTTTTTATTGCTATTAATCTTAAACACCTTTTTTAAATAAAAAAATGGTCTTGGAAGAAGAGATGTTATTAAATGTTTTTATCTGAAAGTAATCATAATTTGTGGATATCAGTGTAAATTCTGCATTTAGGCTCAGCTCAACAATACAGCTATTCATATTGAGGTCCTAGTCCTGAAGCGTATTGATAAAAAGTGTTCACTTTCTGCTAGAAACTGATTTGATTGACAACCTTTTTTTAAAAGATATTACTGCAACCATTTAGAGTACATATAGACACTGGCATGATCAACATATTGCTACCGATATTAATGTACTTGCTTTGAAATGGTCACTATTGGTCACCACAATGTTTGGTCCTTACAGTACAACAGTTGGGGAGACACAGGCAAAAGGCTATTAATAATCCACTAAATTAGTATTACCTTGCAATACATGCACAACCCACTGTTTCTACTCTAGATAACAGCATGCTGTCATAGGTTTCGTACTTGTCAATCAACACCAATCACATTTCTGAATCTAAATTAAATATTGAGAACATTCTCCATCTGTGTAATGGACAGTACTTCTGCCAAACATCAAACCCTGAGTACGTTCACTACAAAAATATGCTCTGAGCATAGGGGCCATGAGACAGACATTCAATAGCTTTTTACCTCTCAGGTTGTAAAGGTGCCAACGCACTTTAAATGGTCAACATTGTCATTGCATTACAGCCAGAAACTACTGGGTACTATGTAGCCTACAGTAACACAAAGTAATACACTATAAAGTTAATGCCGATTACAGTGCAGGGTTCTAACATTATACCTACAGTACAGTTCAAAAAATTTGGGGTCACTTAGAAATGTCCTTGTTTTTGAAAGAAAAGCAAAAATTTTGTCCATTAAAATAACATCAAATGTATCAGTAATACAGTGTAGACATTGTTCATGTTGTAAATGACTATTGTAGCTGGAAACGGCAGATTTTGAATGGAATATCTACATAGGCGTACAGAGGCACATTATCAGCAACCATCACTCCTGTGTTCCAATTGCACGTTGTGTTAGCTAATCCAAGTTTATAATTTTAAAAGGCTAATTGACCATTAGAAAACCCTTTTGCAATTATGTTAACATAGCTGAAAACTGTAGTGCTGATTAAAGAAGCAATAAAACGGGCCTTCTTTAGACTAGTTGAGTATCTGGAGCATCAGCATTTGTGGGTTCGATTACAGGCTCAAAACGGGCAGAAACAAAGAACTTTCTTCTGAAACTCGTCAGTCTATTCTTGTTCTAAGAAATTAAGGCTATTCCATGAGAGAAATTGCTAAGAAACTGAAGATCTCATAAAACGCTGTGTACAACTCCCTTCACAGAAGAGCGCAAACTGTCTCTAACCAGAATAGAAAGAGTGGGAGTCCCCAGTGCACAACTGAGCAAGAGGACAAGTACATTAGAGTGTCTAGTTTGAGAACTGGTTAGAGCCAGTTTACGCCATTGGAACACGGGAGTGATGGTTGCTGATAATGGGCCTCTGTACGCCTACGTAGATATTCCATTACAAATCAGCCGTTTCCAGCTACGATAGTCATTTACAACATTAACAATGTCTACACTGTATTTCTGATCAATTTTATGTTATTCTAATGGACACATTTTTTTGCTTTTCTTTCAAAAACAAGGACATTTCTAAGTGACCCCAAACTTTTGAACGGTAGTGTATATTACTACTGTAAGCCCTAACGCACAAAGAATGGCGAAATAACTGGTGCACATCACTACAGTTCATAGTGGAAAATGCCTGGTATATACTGTTCCTGGAGAGCTACCCTCCTGTAGGTTCTAGTTCCAACCCCAGTTGGAACTAACCTGATTCAACTTTTCAACCAGTTAAATATTAGAATCAGGTGTGCCAGGACAGTATCTCTCAATGAACATGGTTGGAGCCATGCTGTAGAGTATAGACAAACCATGGAGTGAAAAAGTGAGAACTGTAAAGGCAACAATAAAACTCATTCAAGCCAATGTAACAAGTCTTCGTGAAGAGAGGAATCCCTTCAGTATACATGATTGGAAACTGTTTGTGATACTCTCAGATAAATTAATTAATGAGTGAATGGGGGGTGGTTGGTTCCCAAACTACTTCAAAACTGCCTTACCTGACAGGAGTTCCTTTCCTTGCTCATTTCTCAATAATACAAGAGATCATTGAGACAATCTCTAAAATACTGATCAATTGCAGGCGATATCTATTGCCATCCTAAACTTACATAGCAAACCTGTTTTTAAACGGAGAATGAGGGGAGTGGTGGAGCACTTCTCCCTGGATGTACAGTAACTGCTATAAAGTATAAAGACTATACTCTGAGATCCAGTATTAGTGCCCATGGGGGCTCTGGTGGGAACCAGCTGTTGCTGGGTGTTTGTCTTTCTATAGCATAGACAAAAAGGGAAGAATGAGAGAGGACAACTGCTGCGATAGGGGTTATGGAGTGGAGGCCGGGTGGTGGGGAGATACAGAAGGGCACTGGAAAGTATTGGGCTGTGCAACGGATCCCGACCTGCGTCAGGCAGGGATTCCTGACAGGGTAGGCTATCTTTCATGTTTGCGCCTCCTTCACATACTGTAGTAACAGGCCCTGATGTGATGTCAGACATACTGTCATGCTGTCACAGTGGTGGTATCTGTCTGTTGTTTCCTACCCAGCATGCACTTGTGGTCATATGCAGATACACCTCTGTCGGCAAAGTGGAGTGGCGTCGCTCCCAACCTCTCTCTGTCATCTGAGCTTGGTCCTCTGGCCCTAAAACAGTTGGCTGTACACAGAAAGACCTGCAGAGGAAAGAAGATAACTGACATGAACACAATAACTACATTGGGGTTAACATCTAATGTTGCGATTTCAAGGCCCGCTCTTCATTGTGCAGTAGTTAGAAACTATACTACCGTGGGAGCAGGTCAGGGCAAAAGCTGAGGAAGAATGTACTCCATAGTGATGACTGGTGTATCTTACACTTCAAAAAGGAGCATTTGGAGCCAATTTCAAAGACAAATAGTGTGAGGAGTTGAGCCAAACTTGAAAATTTCTATATGGAATTTTATGGTTGCAACAGTATGCTAGATGTTTAAATTGTTATAGCCAGAAGAATGAGTCTGAGAACTATTAGAAATATAATAGTCTGAGGTATTGGATATAGAAATATTTGCTAAACATTATAAAGTTTCAAAGGAACGTGCAAAACCAATGGAGAGAAAGAGAGGAATCAGCTGGCACACTGTCCTGGTAGGGCCTTGTTACTTTTCATGGCCAACGCAAGTATCACTGGACCTGCCCAGGCAGCCACTGGACATCAGCCCCTGTCCTGCTGTCCCATCACCCCGTGCCCTCTTGCATATCACCTGGCCCAGAGCCAGGCATCCAGTATAAAAGGAATTCCAAGTACAGTTGGAGCTGCTGTGTTTGTGCTCCTAAACAGTATTCCCTTTCATTCCCTCTCAGCAGACTGTTTATTTTGGTGCTCTTTTACACCGTGGGGCCTGACGGAGCTGGAAAGCCAAAACATCTCCCCAATTTCCAATCCGATGACATGACCGCTGGAAGCGTCTTCTTCTAGCTCAGCAAAAGAAAGAGAGAAAGGCCAATATTCCCCTTCCATTTCCCCCTGATAGTAGCCTAATGCAGAACAAAACCTAATGAAACACAAAACAAAACAGATACTAGATTACTGTGAGAAACCAGGACCTGAGAATTTTCTGAATTGAACATGACAACTGGGTAAAAAATTTGCCAAGTGATGTGTCTTTACTTGGTTGAAGGGTTGGAAATTAACACCGCCACACACGGGTAGATTTTCTCATTGGCAAGTAAGAATGTATATTAAAAACAAAAAAACAACATTTTAAATTAGAATAGGCATTGGTCTGAAACTGAAAAAGAAAGAAAATTCACATGAGTACCACAATAACTATTCCACCTATGCTCTACCAAGATTTTCCAGCATGCAGCTTTGACCTACAGTAGCTGTGTCGGTATTGTACTTCAAACTACACTAACGTTCAAAAGTTTGGGGTCACTTAGAAATGTCCTTGTTTTCCATGAAAACATTAATGAAATGAGGTGCAAAATGAATAGGAAATATAGTCAAGACGTTGACAAGGTTATAAAAGCAAACAGGAAACAGCTCACCCAGAGGTGGCGCTCCTAGTGGCCGGAGACTTTAATGCAGGGAAACTTAAATCAGTTCAACCTAATTTCTATCAACATGTTAAATGTGCAATCAATCTGAGGGAAAAAAATTCTAGATCACCTGTACTCCACACACAGTGACACGTACAAAGCTCTCCCTCGCCCTCCATTTGGTAAATCTGACCACAATTCTATCCTCCTGATTCCTGTTTACAAGCAAATATTAAAGCAGGAAGCACCAGTGACTCGGTCTATAAAAAAGTGATCAGATGAAACAGATGCGAAACTACAGGACTGTTTTGCTAGCACAGACTGCAATCCGGGATTCTTCCGATGGCATTGAGGAGTACACCACATCAGTCACTGGCTTTATCAATAAGTGCATCAAGGACGTCGTCCCCACAGTGACTGTACATACATACCCCAACCAGAAGCCATGGATTACAGGCAACATTCGCACTGAGCTAAAGGCTAGAGCTGCCGCTTTCAAGGTGCGGGACTCTAACCCAGAAGCTTATAAGAAATCCTGCTATGCCCTCCGACGAACCATCAAACAGGCAAAGCTTCAATACAGGGCTACGATTGAATCGTACTACACCGGCTCCAACGCTCGTCTTATGTAGCAGGGCTTGCAAACTATTACAGACGAGCTAGCCAGTGACACAAGCCTACCAGACGAGCTAAATCACTTCTATGCTCGCTTCGAGGCAAGCAACACTGAGGCACGCATGAGAGCATCAGCTGCTCCGTACGACTGTGTGATCACGCTCTCCGTAGCCGATGTGAGTAAGACCTTTAAACAGGTCAACATTCACAAGGCTGCGGGGCCAGACGGATTTCCAGGACGTGTGCTCCGGGCATGTGCTGATCAAATGGCAGGTATCTTCACTGACATTTTCAACATGTCCCTGATTGAGTCTGTAATACCAACATGTTTCAAGCAGACCACCATAGTCCCTGTGCCCAAGAACACGAAGGCAACCTGCCTAAATGACCACAGACCCGTAGCACTCACGTCCGTAGCCATGAAGTGCTTTGAAAGGCTGGTAATGGGTCACATCAACACCATTATCCCAGAAACCCATACCACCCAAACAGATCCACAGATGATGCAATCTCAATTGCACTCCACACTGCCCTTTCCCACCTGGACAAAAGGAACACCTACGTGAGAATGCTATTCATTGACTACAGCTCAGCGTTCAACACCATAGTACCCTAAAAGCTCATCACTAAGCTAAGGATCCTGGGACTAAATACCTCCCTCTGCATCTGGATCCTGGACTTCCTGATGGGCCGCCCCCAGGTGGTGAGGGTAGGTAGCAACACATCTTCCACGCTGATCCTCAACACTGGAGCCCCTCAGGGGTGCGTGCTCAGTCCCCTCCTGTACTCCCTGTTCACCCACGACTGCGTGGCCAGGCACGACTCAAACACCATCATTAAGTTTACAGACAACACAACAGCGGTAGGCCTGATCACCGACAATGATGAGACCGCCTATAGGGAGGAGGTCAGAGACCTGGCCGGGTGGTAAAAGAATAACAACCTATCCCTCAACGTAACCAAGACTAAGGAGATGATTGTGGACTACAGGAAAAGAAGGACCGAGGACGCCCCCATTCTCATCGATGGGGCTGTAGTGGAGCAGGTTGAGAGCTTCAAGTTCCTTGGTGTCCACATCACCAACAAACTAGAATGGTCCAAACACACCAAGACAGTCGTGAAGAGGGAACGACAAAGCCTATTCCCCCTCAGGAAACTAAAACGATTTGGCATGGGTCCTCAGATCCTCAAAAGGTTCTACAGCTGCAACATTGAGAGCATCTTGACTGGTTGCATCACTGCCTGGTATGGCAACTGCTCGGCCTCCGACCACAAGGCACTACAGCGGGTAGTGCGTACGGCCCAGTACATCACTGGGGCTAAGCTTCCTGCCATCCAGGACCTCTACACCAGGCGGTGTCAGAGGAAGGCCCTAAAAATTGTCAAAGACCCCAGCCACCCCAGTCATGGACTGTTCTCTCTACTACAGCATGGCAAACGGTACCGGAGTGCCAAGTCTAGGACAAAAAGGCTTCACAACAGTTTTTACCCTCAAGCCATAAAACTCCTGAACAGGTAATCAAATGGCTACCCGGACTATTTGCATTTTGTGCCCCCCCAACCCCTCTTTTATGCTGCTGCTACTCTCTGTTTATCATATATGCAGTCACTTTATCTATACATTCATGTACATACTACATCAATCAGCCTGCCTAACTGGTGCCTGTATATAGCCTCGCTACTGTATATTGCCTCGCTACTGTTATAGCCTCGCTACTGTTATAGCCTCGCTACTGTATATAGCCTCGCTACTGTTATTTTTCACTGTCTTTTTTACTGTTTTTATTTCTTTACTTATCTATTGTTCACCTAATACCTTTTTTTAACTTAAAAATGTAACTGTTGGTTAGAGCCTGTAAGTAAGCATTAATAAGGTGTTGTATTCGGCGCAGGTGACAAATACACTTTGATTTGAAATAATGATTTATGTCCTTAAAACCTTGCTTTCATCAAAGAATCCTCCATTTGCAGCAATTACAGTCTTGCAGACCTTTGGCATTCTCATTGTCAATTTGTTGAGGTAATCTGAAGAGATTTCACCCCATGCTTCCTGAAGCACCTCCCACAAGTTGGATTGGCTTGATGGGCACTTCTTACGGTCAAGCTGCTCCCACAACAGCTCAATAGGGTTGAGATCCGGTGACTGTGCTGGCCACTCCTTTATAGACAGAATACCAGCTGACTGATTCTTCCCTAAATAGTTCTTGCATAGTTTGGAGCTGTGCTTTTGGTCATTGTCCTGTTGTAGGAGGAGATTGGCTTCAACTAAGCGCCGTCCACAGGGTATGGCATGGCATTGCCAAATGGAGTGATAGCCTTCCTTCTTCAAGATTCCTTTTACCCTGTACAAATCTCCAACTTTACCATCTCAAAAGCCCCCCCAGACCATCAAATTGCCTCCACCATGCTTGACAGATGGCGTCAAGCACTCCTCCAGCATCTTTTCATTTTTTCTGCGTGTCACAAATGTTCTTCTTGTGATCCGAACACCTCAAGAGATTAGATTTGTCTGTTCATAACACTTTTTTTCCAATCTTCCTTTGTCCAGTGTCTGTGTTCTTTTGACTATCTTAATCTTTTATTGGCCAGTCTGAGATATGGCTTTTTCTCTGCAACTCTGCCTAGAAGGCCAGTATCCCAGAGTCGCCTCGTCACTGTTGACGTTGAGACTGGTGTTTTGCGGGTACTATTTAATGAAGCTGCCAGTTGAGGACATGTGAGACGGCTGTTTCTCAAACTAGACACTCTAATGTACTTGTCCTCTTGCTCAGTTGTGCACCGGGGCCTCCCACTTCTCTTTCTATTCTGGTTAGAGACAGTTTGCGCTCTTCTGTGAAGGGAGTTGTACACAGCGTTGTACGAGATCTTCAGTTTCTTGGCAATTTCTCTCATGGAATAGCCTTAATTTCTTAGAACAAGAATAGACTGACGAGTTTCAGAAGAAAGTTATTTGTTTCTGGCCATTTTGAGCCTGTAATCAAACCCACAAATGCTGATACTCCAGATACTCAACTAGTTTAAAGAAGGCCAGTTTTATTGCTTCTTTAATCAGCACAACAGTTTTCAGCTGTGCTAATATAAGTGTAAAAAGGTTTTCTAATGATCAATTAGCCTTTTAAATGATAAACTTGGATTAGCGAACACACCGTGCAATTGGAACACAGGATTGATGGTTGCTGATAATGGGCCTCTGTACACCTATGTAGATATTCCATTCAAAATCTGCCGTTTCCAGCTACAATAGTCATTTACAACATTAACAATGTCTACACTGTATTTCTGATCAATTTGATGTTATTTTAATGGACAAAAAAAAATAATATTTCAAAAACAAGGACATTTCTAAGTGACCCCAAATGGAAGTGTATGTTTAGGCAGGTTGCTAAGATTCAAACCTTCTCAAACTGCCTGATTCAAACTCTTAGAGGAGGTGCTTCCACAATAATGTGATTTGTAACGCATACAAGGTAAAGTATTGGATTCTTCACACACCACAGTAAGACATTTTCCCATTACACTACCTTTTCATGCTTTTTTTTATTAAATGAAAGCAAGCGTTGCTTTTATACTTACAAGCCCATCAGGCTTGATTGAGCTGTTTTGTGTTGTAGTAATGCGGTGCATGCCTGTATTTCCTTAAACCTACGTGTCATTGAAAACAAGTAATCATAACAAAATCCTTTTTTGGTTAGTAGGTGACCAACATTACAACAGGGGGTGGTGTGTTGGACACAGTAGCTCAGATAGACAGAACCTGTCTGAATTCCTATTTTCTGTAACTGTTAGCTTACCTGTGCAATACTGGCATAAGCTCAAAGCCACTTGTGTTTCAATCATGGTCCCCGTTTTATCAATTGCTGTGCTGATCAATGGACAG
Organism: Salvelinus alpinus; assembly: GCF_045679555.1. Lineage (NCBI taxonomy): Eukaryota > Metazoa > Chordata > Actinopteri > Salmoniformes > Salmonidae > Salvelinus > Salvelinus alpinus. The sequence goes on from NC_092094.1 coordinate 84,456,309, forward strand.
TTCATTACCACTGTCAAAATAATGTGTAGCTTTAAGTTATGTTTGCAATACAGATGGTGACGCAACAATAATACACATTTACATAGGCCTACATCTAAAAATACATAAAGCCAAATAATATATGTATATATACTGAACAAAAATATAAACGCAACATGTAAAGTGTTGGTCCCTTGTTTCATGAGCTGAAAAAAAAATCCCATACATTTTCCATACGCACAACACACTTATTTCTCTCAAATTTGGTGTACAAATGTATTTACTTCCCTGTTAGTGAGCATTTCTCCTTTCCCAAAATAATCCATCCACCTCACAGGTGTGGCATATGAAGAAAGTGATTAAACAGCATGATCATTACACAGGTGCATCTTGTGCTGGGGACAATAAAAGGCCACTCTAAAATGTGCAGTTTTGTCACACAACAAAACGCCACAGATGTCTCAAGTTTTGAGGGAGTGTGCAATTGGCATGCTGACTGCAGGAATGTCCACCAGAGCTGTTGCCATGGAATTGAATGTTAATTTCTCCACCATAAACCGCCTCCAACATCATTTTAGAACATTTTGCAGTACGTCCAACCGGCCTCACAATCGCAGACCGCTTGTAACCACCCCAGCCCAGGACCTCCACTTCCGGCTTCTTCACCTGCGGGATCGTCTGAGACCAGCCACCCAGACAGCTGATAAAACTGAGGAGTATTTCTGTTTGTGATAAAGCCCTTTTGTGGGGAAAAAACTCATTCTGATTGGCTGGGCCAGGCTCCCCAGTGGGTGGGCCTGGCTCCAGTGGGTGGGACTATGCCCTCCCAGGCTGAACCCCTACCCAGTCATATGAAATCCATAGATTAGGACCTAATACATTTATTTCAATTGACTGATTTCCTTATATGAACTGTAATTCAGTAAAATCGTTAAAATTGATGCAGTTTGTGTTTATATTTTTGTTCAGATAGATACGGTATATATACAGTGGCAGTCAAAAGTTTGGACAAACCTACTCATTCAAGGGTTTTTCTTTATTTTTACTATTTTCTACATTGTAGAATAATAGTGAAGACATCAAAATATGAAATAACACATATGGAATCAGGTAGTAACCAAAAAAGTGTTAAATAAATCCAAACCACTGTGTCTTTGTGAGACGTTGAGTAGGTGAATGGATGATCTCCGCATGTGTGGTTCCCACCGTGAAGCATGGAGGAGGAGGTGTAATGGTGTGGGGGTGCTTTTCTGGTGACACGGTCAGTGATTTATTTAGAATTCAAGGCACACTTAACCAGCATGGCTACCACAGCATTCTGCAGCGATACTCCATTCCATCTGGTTTGCGCTTTGTGGGACTATAATTTGTTTCTCAACAGGACAATGACCCAACACACCTCCAGGCTGTGTAAGGGCTATTTGACCAAGAAGGAGAGTGATGGAGTGCTGCATCAGATGACCTGGCCTCCACAATCACCCAACCTCAACCCAATTGAGATAGTTTGGTATGAGTTGGACCGCAGAGTGAAGGAAAAGCAGCAAACAAGTGCTCAGCATATGTGGGAACTCCTTCAAGACTGTTGGAAAAGCATTCTAGGTGAAGCTGGTTGAGAGAATGCCAAGAGTGTGCAAAGCTGTCATCAAGGCAAAGGGTGGCAACTTTGAAGAATCTCAAATATAAAATACATTTTGATTTGTTTAACACTTTTTTGATTACTACATGATTTCATGTGTGTTATTTCATAGTTTTGATGTCTTCACTATTATTCTATAATGTAGATAATAGTAAAAATAAAGAAAACCCCTGGAATGAGTAGGTGTGTCCAAACTTTTGACTGGTACTGTACCTGCCATGGTGGCTGGTGGACCAACAAGTTCATTTCCGACCCTGCTTGGTTTCATTATAATTGTCTTTAAGTGCAAAGTGCCAGCAAAGCAAAACTAACAAAAAACCTGGCTAGCTAAGCAACAAAAAAAGAAGCTATTGCTCTTGACATGATCGGTTTCTCAGTAAAATGACACAAGTGCAGCATTAATTTCCTTCTCAAACAGAATGCAATACATCTCCCTTCAGCTGCCTTCTGTGGCACACCACCCACTTCAGGAGAGATAGATCTTACACATTTGGGGCCAATTAGTATAAATATTTTCATAAGCTTTGATAGGCCCTCATTTGTGGAGGATGCACAAGAGAGTGGTGGTTGAGAGAGAGAAGAGAAAGTGAGGAAGAGAGAGAAAGAGAGTGAGAGTGAGTGTGCGATTAATATTGGCTGACAGCTGACCAGAGAGAATGCTGTCTGTTTGGACCCAGTCTAACTCCCTGTCAGAGTGGATCAGAGGAGGCCAGTCATCTCACTACAAACGGACACTGGGCAGGCAGTGTTCCTAAGCTCCACTAAAGCTATGTCCACTCGAAAAAACAAAGGGCAGAAATCCAGCAATACCAGCGCTTGCCTCGGGACTGCTCCATTCTCAATGCATGGCTAAACCTGGTCTAGGGCTGGCTTGTTAAGCGGTTTGGTACTGAAGTTTTTTTGTCCTCTCTCTCCCTAGCTAACTGCTTTCACGTTGTACGTGAGGAGCCAAGCATCTCCCCCACCCCGGTGACATAAATAAGGATAAATAGGCATTCATGAAATTCAGGAGCTGCTCCCCACGGATCAAGTTACAGTTATCGATGACTTTCTAAGATGTTTGTTAACCTACGCCAACCTTCATACTTTGAAGAGAGAAAAAGAGAGAAAGAAATGTTCTGGTTTACAGAGGCACACATTTTTGGGTTGGTGCATAGATGCTGTCTTTTTCCAGCTCCGTTTGGACAGATGCAGGCTGATCTGGGTTTCTCTGGGTCGGCTCAAGTGTGACGCTCACATGATGAATGGTGTGATACGCTAATGCTAACGTATAGAAGGACTATGGAAAAAGGCCCTGATCAGACAAACAGATGTGCATCCGGAAAAACTGCTTAATATCACCATTACTGCAATAAACTCAAAGAGTTCCACCAGTCCCTTTCTCAGGCTCCAGGATGGAAAGAGTTGAGCAACTGCAGGATGAGAAGGCGGTACACACACACAACTTACTGGAATTATGGCAATCAAATGCAGGGTCTGTTGACTGCAATTTAAAATAAATAATGCTTTTCAAAATAATAATATAATAATATGCCATTTAGCAGACGCTTTTATCCAAAGCGACTTAGTCATGTGTGCATACATTTTACGTATCTAAGCAATAAGGCCCAAGGAGGTGTGGTATACGGCCAATATACCACGGGTAAGGGCTGTTCTTAGGCACGCTGCTAAATGGAGTGCCTGGATACAGGCCTTAGCCTTGGTATATTGGCCATATAACACAAACCTTTGAGGTTCCTTATTGCTATTATAAACTGGCTACCAACTTAATTAGACCAGTAAATAGGAATTTTTGTCATACCCATGGTATACAGTCTGATATGGCTGTCAGCCAAATCAGTATTCAGGGCTCGAACCACCCGGTTTTGAATATGAATATATAGCAGCAATAAAATAACAGGAGAAAATGTTGAGCAATGAATACCACAATGAATACAGCAATGAGACCACAATGAGTACAACAATGAATACCACAATGAATACCACAATGCACCTACCGTAACTAAGGTGTTTTCCTATGGAAGGCATGCTCAGTCTTGTGTGTGATTTCTGGGACACAACTGGCCAAGGATTTAGGTGGCTGGGCAGCGATTAGGATGGGAAGCACGGCCAACAGCTGGGAATGCCCAAACTATGTCTATTTCCCACCATTACAAAAGAAAGATGGCCATCACACTAATGCTCCTTTCTACGCCAGCAGTCATGTGACCTCTACAGTTAGAGATACGTGGAGCCTATCTGATCAAACAGCAGATCATCAGACTAGTAGAAACCTAATTCAGAGACGCCGCCTGTCAATCTTTTGAAACAGACCCGTCAGGCCTGGGATTGTGTACACTGGGAAGAGCCTTGCAATAGTCATAATCTGGTGTGAAGCAGTCAGGCCAAACGGGATGAAAACATCCAAATTGTGTTTCTCAGTCCTCGATGAAGGAATGACGTTTTCCTCAACACTAACGCTCCAACAGAACACATAGCTTAACTAGTAGAAAGAAGAGGAAGGGAAGCGCTACTAAGGTACACAATAGTACATTTTGGTAGACAGAAGGTGCTCTTTGGTAAAAGGGGTGAATTGGTCATCAAAAAGAAAGGAGTACCAAGGCTGCAGCCGAAACGCATCGGATTTTTAAAACTTTGTTTCTTTTGAACATGCCATACAAATAAAGGCATTTTAATTCATTATATGAAGAGTGCCTTGGTCCTCCTTTCTTTTTGAGAACACATAGCTTGTAGGGTTAGCCAATATAGTTGTGGTGTCAGCTGTGCCATTTGTGTAATTACCTGTGTTTTTTTAAATAGAAAAGTCATGAGGACAGGAGATGATTGTGGATTACATGAAAAAGAGGACCGAGCACACCCCCATTCTCATCGATGGGGCTGTGGTGGAGTAGGTTGAGAGCTTCAAGTTCCTTGGTGTCCACATCACCAACAAACTAACATGGTCCAAGCACACCAAGACAGTTGTGAAGAGGGTACAACAAAACCTATTCCCCCTCAGGAGACTGAAAAGATTTGGCATGGGTCCTCAGATCTTCAAAAGGTTCTACTGCTGCACCATCAAGAGCATCCAAACGGGTTGTATCACTGCCTGGTACGGCAACTGCTCGGCCTCCGACCGCAAGGCACTACAGAGGGTAATGCGTATGGCCAAGTACATCACTGGGGCCAAGCTTCCTGCCATCCAAGACCTCTATACCAGGTGGTGTCAGAGGAAGGCCCTAAAAATGGTCAAAGACCCCGGCCATCCCAGTCGTAGACTGTTCTCTCTGCTACTGCACGGCAAGCGGTACCGGAGGGCTAAGTCTAGTTCCAAGAGGCTTCTAAACAGCTTCTACCCCCAAGTCATATGACTTCTGAACATCTAATGAAATGGCTACCCAGACTATTTGCTCTGCTCCCCCTTTCTTTTACACTGCTGCTACTCTCTGTTATTATCTATACATAGTCAATTTAATAACTCTACCTACATGTACATACTACCTCAATTACCTCGACTAACCGGTGCCCCCGGTTAAAGGTATTTTTCTTGAAACTGCATTGTTGGTTAAGGGCTTGTAAAAACACATTTCACTGTAAGGTGAAACCTGTTGTATTTGGCGCATGTGACAATTAAATTTGATTTGATTTGAGGTCCCATTGTGGCTGATACTGTATGTTTCATGAAACCAGGGACCAATGGAACTTCTATCCAGCAAGTACTACCAATCTGTACATGGCACTGCATCTCACAACACTGGCTCTCACAGAAGCAGACTACACAGGGAGAATGTGTGTACAGCTTCTCAGACTAAATCAATATGGGTGGAAGAATGGTGTAAAGCAGGGGCTAACAAGCCTGTAATTCTATACATTAAATCTGTTAAGCATTTTTGGGGGAACAATAAATAACCTTAGCTGGTATTAACCTCTCACCCCATAACATTGGCTTGCCAAAGCAGCATTAACAAGGTAATAAAGGCACACACTGCTTCCTTGTAGGGGCTGCACAGTTTTTCCTTCATACCATTATGCAACCACAAATAAGACTGGCCCATTAAAGTGTGGCATAACTATACAGGAAGAAACCCTTTAATATTTGGAGAAAGCTTGACCTTCTTCACATATCACTTTCTTTGTCAACAGTCTCACTTCGCCGTCATAAAGTGTACATCGGCCAGCGCCACAGTACGGAAGGGCTCAAATGCTGAACATGTATCTCATCATGGAGTATGCACCTACAGTTGAAAATTTAGTAAATAACTGTAATGCCTTGTAAGATGCTTGTTCCTTGAGAGTGGCTTGAGTGGATTTCTCCAGATAGACAATGAACTACAGGAACATGGTTGCCTGTGGTTGTGTTTCTTTGTATATGGAGAAAGTGAGTGTTTCTTTATGTTATCTGGACGTTTTACTGAGGGGGGGATTAGTGTTCATTTACAAACAGAGTTTTGGCAGCATGGTGTGTTTATACTATCAAGTCTTTCCTACAGCTGACTCTAATAGGCAGTGAAAGCAGCAACCGGTCCGACATTAATGGTGCTGCTGTGATTGTCACCCTATTAAGAATGCCATACGACAGCCTGGGTTTCCGTCGCTACAGTGGCAAAACTCGTCAACCCTTAAACAAAATAACAAACACACATTTATTTGTGTCACAAATCGTGCCTTTCAAATTTGTAACTGAAGTGATACCCAGTCTGAGACCATACTGTACAGTCTGTAAGTTGGTAACCATGACAGGCCAATACACACTTGAAGGTCCTCCCCTACTGTATGTCACAGCTAGCAATTTGGTTAGTATATGGGTGAAGTTTGGAATTTGATTGACATTGTCCATAGCCATAGAGACAAGCGTTGATGCTTTGGTGTCCTCTTAGAATATCTCACAGAGGCAGTCATTGTTGCGAAACTAGTGTGTGGTTCCATTCGCGTTTTTTTGGTCTTCTCTCTCTCACCAGTTAACATTTAATGAGACAGAAACAAGTGCTGACAAGTCTGTCCAATCAGTGGCTGAACTGAGTTGGCATTTCCTCATGATGTTCTGCTCTGATTGGCTGGCAGCTTGGTGGTGGGTCCAGTGAAAGGGCTGTTCTCTTCTCACATCTCAGCCCTCGGACAGAGAGAGGAGACGGTTTGGCTGCTCCAACATATAAATCCCCTCCCCTCTTTATTTGACTCCCAAACACAACTGCTAATCTTTATCCTTGTTAGTCACCATTGTCAAACAAATCTAAAACGGCATGTCATTCAGATCCTAGATTCAATAACAAAGACTAACTCTCTGAGTTCATCAATTTATGTATCGTCTTGGGGGAAAGCAGGCAGGGGCAACGTTTTGAGATAAGTATCTTAATGTAATGTGTTTTTGAGTTCAGCAGTTGGCTTTTGGAAGGGTGTTTTGAAGATGAAATAACCTTGAACATTTCTAATACTTACAGTATTACAGAGATTCATTATGAGTTGGACAAGCTAAGGCTAAAGTGGAACAGGTTTCAGATGTTTTTCAACCAAAGTATTGAGTTGCCCCTGAAATTAGTTTAAAATGAAAGGAAACAAATGATTATACTTTTTCTGCGAACAATCATCTCTTTCTATCTGTCATTCTTTCTTCCCACTCTCCTTTCTTTCGTTGTTTCCACCAGTGCATTTTTGGTCTTGAAGCATTCGTTTTTCCCACACTCTCCCCTGTCACACAGGCCGACCACAAAAATGCAGGACAGTGGAGAGTGTGAGGGGGCTCTGGAATTCTGCATGCAGAGGGTAAACACAGAAACTTCCAGGAAGACACACACAGAGGAGCAAACAGTGCACCTACCCTGCCCTAACCTATCATCCCTCTGCCCTTAACTCTTCACTGCCCTCCCTCCCCTCTGACCGTGCAGTTTGTCCAGGAGAGCTCTCCTCACACATCAGCAGCATAACACAGCCACATCCCTCTGGCCTCTCCTGCTCCCTGGCTGGTATCAGCCGCCACATCAAAGCTGCCTCTGAGACGGCCACTCAGGCTTTGTGCCATTACCTAAATCCTTGTAACCCTGATAAAAAGGAATCAACACGGATCCTCTGATACAGACAGAAAGACAAGTGGCATGCACACGTGCCCACCCACACAGTAGGAGCAGACACATAGAGCAATGGCTTTACCATACAGTTCTATAAATATGCATACTTAGCAAAAAAAGACAACAACATCTAATGTCCAGGTCCTTATAAATCTCACTGATGCTAATACCAGAGTAGCACACAGCAGGACCGGGGGGGGGGTGCTCTGCAGAATGACAGAGTTAGGACCGCTGCGCCTCACAGGGGCTGGAGCCCTGTCCTCACACTGGGAGAGAGGAGCCCTCCACCAAAGCCATGTGCTTTAAACAAGCAGCCCTATCGCCGAGGTCTGCCATCGTTGTGTAATTTGGCCAGATGTTGGGTAATAAAGTCATACTGCAGCGTGGGAAACAGATGGCAGTTTCAGGCTCCGCTCCGTTTTCTCGCTCCCTAACTTTTCGTTCTTTCTCTATTTTTCCTCCTCTCTTCTTCTGTTAATCTCCAAACAAAACAGGGTTTAAATGGCGCTCATAAATAGGGCCCTGCATTTGAACCGCAATGTGTTTACTGAGCAGGCACAAATCAGGCCTGTGATGAGGTTGTTTACTGAAAGGGCAGATACAGCCTGAAGCCAAGGGACTGGGACCGTACGCTTCACGCTTCAAGTAGTCTAACTCTCATTACCCTCACCACCACCTCCTCTTAAACTCTCTACTGCTGCTGGACCCTGGTTCACCCCTCCAGCACAGCAATAGTCCTCTAGACCCACTAGCCATCACACATACTGCATATTCATGGTCCAGTCAATGTGGTAATAATGAACTCTTTAGTGATAGAGTATTGAACAGCAGCATCCCAGTGCTGTGCTGTTGTGTGGTGTAGCGTGGTGTGAAGGCAGTTCTAGCTCCAGGTCTTACTTGTTGAGGCTCTGGTTGGCTGGGGCCGAGGGGCCGTCACATGATAGGGTGGCATCATGGCCTGAGCAGCCAACATGGTCTAGGGAGCAAAAAAACCTACATTTTAGCTTCAGATTCAGTGTCCAGTAAGTTATAAGGACATGACAGTTGTGAGGAATTATAGAATAGGGCATATTATGTACACTATATCTACAAAAGTTGCTGACAGGTATATAAAATCAAGCACACAGCCATGCAATCTCAATAGACAAACATTGAAGTAGAATGGCCCATACTAAAGAGCTCAGTGACATTAAACATGGCACCGTCATAGGATGCCACCTTCCCAACAAGTCAGTTTGTCACATTTCTGCCCTGCTAGAGCTGCCCCAGTCAACTGTAAGTGCTGTTATTGTGAAGTGGAAACATCTAGAAACAACGACTCAGCCGTGAAGTGGTATGCCACACATGCTCACAGAATGGGATCGCCGACTGCTGAAGCCCGTAGTACGTAAAAATCATCTGTCCTCGGTTACAACCCTCACTACTGAGTTCCAAACTGCCTCTGGAAGCAACGTCAGCACAAGAACTGTTCGTCGGGAGCTTCATGAAATGGGTTTCCATTGGCCAAGTAGCCGCGCACAAGCCTAAGATCACCATGCACAATGCCAAGCGTCGGCTGGAGTGGTGTAAAGCTCGTCGCCTTTGGACTCTGGAGCAGTGGAAACGCGTTCTCTGGAGTGATGAATCACTTGCGGTAATCATATTACCACCACACCGGCGGTCACGAGTCATGAATGCAGTCAAATTCCAAGTGATAGTTTAGTCATGGTAATTAGGTGTCATGACTCTCCTGTGAGGATCCAAAGATCATGGTTTACAATGGATCTGACTTCCACCAGACCCCTCTCACCTGCAGAGGGGAGGAGGGATTGATGTGGGGGTTTTATGACACCTCACGCCCAGTCGTAAATTGTATGCAGCAGAGGACTCTTTTTTTGGTCTTCAGTAGGGGCGATTAGAATCTCTTTGTTATAGAGACGTTTTGCAGCCAAAAACTCTAACGTCCAAAAGTGAACACCGGGAAAATATTTTTAACATCCAAATGTGGGGAATGATGAGAGATGGAATATGGGAAATTAATGTCTATTTTGTGATGTCATTAAAAATGGTATAAAAATTATATTACAAAAATATTGTAACTTGAAGAGTTCGCACTGTATGTCAGGTTTTCATCCTTTACGTTGTGTAGGAAATACCAGGGATGAAGAGAATATTTTTGTTAACTTCTTATGGCTGCAGGGGCAGTATTGAGTAGCTTGGATGAAAGGTGCACAGAGGTGCCCATAGTAAACTGCCTGCTCCTCAGTCCCAGTTGCTAATATATGCATATTATTATTCATATTGGATAGAAAACACTCAGAAGTTTCTAAAACTGTTTGAATGATGTCTGTAAGTATAACAGAACTCATATGGCAGGCAAAAACCTGAGAAAAAAAATCCAAACAGGAAGTGGGAATTCTGAGGTTGGTAGATTTTCAACACAGCCCCTATTGAACACACAGTGGGATATGGATGAGTTTGCGGCTTCCACTAGATGTCAACAGTCTGTAGAACCTTGTCTGATGCCTCTACTGTGAAGTGGGGCCGAAGGAGACAGGAAATAGTCAGGTCTACCATGACCTGGCCATGCTCTGACCATGCGCGTTCACATGAGAGGGAGCTCTGTTCCATCGCATATCTGAAGTCAATGTAATTCTCCGGTTGGAACGTTACTGAAGATTTATGTTAAAAACATTCTAAAGATTGATTCAATACATCGTTTGACATGTTTCTACTGACTGTTACGGAACTTTTTGACATTTCGTCAGCTTTTAGTGAACACGCTTTCTGACTTTGGCTTTGTTTAACAAACTCGCTAACAAAAATAGCTATTTGGACATAAATGATGGACATTACCGAACAAAACGAACATTTCTTGTGGAAGTGTGAGTCCTGGGAGTGCATTCCGACGAAGATCAGCAAAGGTAAGTGAAGATTTATAATGCTTTTTATGAGTTTTGTTGACTGCACAATTTGGCGGGTAACTGTATGGCTTCCTTTTGTGGCTGAACCCTGTTCTCAGATTATTGAATATTGTGCTTTTGCCGTAAAGCTTTTTGAAATCTGACACAGCGGTTGCATTAACTTCTTGACGCTAGGGGACATATATATATATATTTTTTTTTTAAATAACGTTCCCAAGGTAAACTGACTATTTCTCAGGTCCAGATCGTAGAATATGCATATAATTTACAGATTAGGATAGAAAACACTCCAAAGTTTCCAAAACTGTCAAAATATTGTCTGTGAGTATAACAAAACTGATTCTGCAGGCGAAAACCTGAGAAAATATAACCCGGAAGTGATATTATTTTATTTTTTATCTGTGTTTCCTGGCCAGTCTTTCTTCCATTTAAAGGGGTATCAACCATATTCCTTTTCCAATGGCTTCCTTAGGCTGTGACCAGGCTTTAGACATAGTTTCAGGCTTTTATTTTGAAAAATGAACGAGATTTTTTAAAAGTAGTCAGGTGTCCTCTGAATAGTTCCTGCGCGCGAGAGGGGTGCTCTCCATTTTCCTTTTCTCTCTTATTGAATAGGTTACGGTCCGGTTGAAATATTATCGATTATGTTTGTTAAAAACAACCCGAGGATTGATTATAAAAAACATTTGACATGTTTCTACGACCATTACGGATACTTTTTGGAATGTTCGTCGAACGGAACGAGGCTGTAGTTCTCTGAACATAACGCGCAACCCAAACAGCGTTTTTTTCTTATAAAAGTCATATTTATCGAACAAAAAGAACATTTGTTGTGTAACTGGGAGTCTCGTGAATGCAAACATCCGAAGATTATCAAAGGTAAGCGATTAATTTTATTGCTTTTCTGACTTTCGTGACCATGCTAATTTGGGGCTAGCTGTTGTAGCATTGATTGATACGCTCACAAAAGCTTGGATTTCTTTCTCTGTAAACGCATATTTTCAAAATCTGACACGATAGGTGGATTAACAACAAGCTAAACTGTGTTTTGGTATATTTCACTTGTGATTGCATGATTATAAATATTTTTTGTAATATTTTTGAATTTGGCACCCTGCAATTCAGCGGTTGTTTAGGGAAATGATCCCGTAATCGGGATCTGTGCGCAGAAAGGTTTAGAACAAGTGTATCTTTAATTCTATGTAAAACATGTATCTTTCATCAAAGTTTATGATGAGTATTTGTTATTTGACGTGGCTCTCTGCAATTTCTCCGGATATTTTGGAGGCATTTCTGAACATGGCGCCAATGTAAACAGAGGTTTTGGGATATAAATATGAGCTTTATCGAACAAAACCTATATGTATTGTATAACATTAAGTCCTATGAGTGTCATCTGATGAAGATCATCAAAGGTTGGTGATTAATTGTATCTCTATTTCTGCTTTTTGTGACTCCTGTCTTTGGCTGGAAAAATGACTGTGTTTTTCTGGGATTTTGCGGTGACTTAACATAATCGTTTGTGGTGCTTTCGCTGTAAAGCCTATTTGAAATCGGACACTTTGGTGGGATTAACAACAAGATTACCTTTAAAATGGCATAAGATATATGTATGTTTGAGGAATTCTAATTATGAGATTTCTGTTGTTTGAATTTGGCGCCCTGCACTTTCACTGGCTGTTGTCATATCATCCCGTTAACGGGATTGCAGCCATAAGAAGTTTAAGACAGGAATGTGATTTTAGTTTTCTAATGAGATCATAGTTTTGATGATACTTTGCACAGGAAGTAGCCATGCCCGAGGGAGCTCAGAGAGCGTGTCAGCATGACGGAAACGCCCCCTTTTTACAAGAGTGTATAAAGGATGAGTTGAGAATTAACATATCAGACCAGAAGGACTCAAGCTGGAGCTTAGGTCTCCATTGGTTACAACCCTGAAAATCAACACGAGGTGAAGACGACAAAGTAGCCTCTCTAACAATCAAGGTTACGGTTGAGTAGCTGTTCTAAGTACTGTATCTAAGAAAGTCAATTTAAGTAAGACCATCCTGTTACTCTCCTCAAAACATTGTTGACAACACTGCTCTCATCACACCATTGTGGATCATCGACCTGGCTGATTAGCTGTCTTCAGAGGACGACTCTTCCAGAACGCGTGAAAGTAAACACCATCCTGTTATTCTGCTAAAGACTACAGGACAAGGCATTAAAGCCACGGACAACTAAGAAGAAGGACATTGTGACCTCTTGTGGACAATCAGAGCCTTACACTTAGAGTTTGGGAGAAGGCCCAATGGTACCCTTTTCATGAAGGCCTGGGTCCAACAGAGATACACGACAAAGGAAGACATCCAAACACGTAAATACATTCATTAGTTCTTTAGCCCAAACGGGCGGCGGTTCGGCGCAAAGTATTATGATTACTGTGAGCATAGTTCCAAGTGTATAAGTTTGTATCTCTTTCTTTCTCCCTTTGTTCCTCTCTACTCCTCCCTCTTTTGATAAACAAGCAGTCATGTTGTTGTTAGTCTACTAGGGACCGGTTTCCATCGTATTATGTTTCTAATCAATAACCTATACCGTGTGTGTGTGTGTATCCTGTGTTATCCTTTAGTTAGTTAGTAAATAAAGAATTAAATAAATTTGTGTGGTACGGAATGATCAGTAAAGCTAGGGTTAGAGCAAATGCAAGGAGTATGCGACATTCAGAATTATGAGACTGATATGAGGTAATGATTAATAAATGACTTATCGATATTTGTCTTATAATACATCTAGAGTTTAATTCGGGAGATGGTAACTCGTTAAACAACTTCTTCCGTGGTGCCCCAAATCCTAATATGTTAATTGTTACATGATTAATTGAATCGAGTAACAATTAAACATAGTTAGTTGATTCGATACTTAACAGTCATCAAGATTAATGAAAGTCAAGTCACAGGCTTCTCCAAGCTCTGATGCTGCTGATGGTCATTAGTAGCCTACCAAACTTGCTAACTGCCTGGTACTCAGCACCCTATTGTCCCTCTAATCACTCTGACATCAATGCAAATGTATTCGAAAATCGAATTAAACACTTCATGAGAGACTGAGTTCATGTTGCGCAGCATTTCTATAGGCTATGCAATTGCGCGAGAAAATGGCCTCTACTACAAAGAGGAGGATCCCATCAGCTTTCTATAAGCTAGGCCTACTATATTTATTTCTCAACTTTCCTAATACTAAGCACATTGTTTATCTTTACAACAGGTACCTGGCTGGCATGAAAATGAACCACGGGAAAAGCATCCTCCATTCACTATTTAAGTGCATAGATGACATGTATTTTTTCCTGCTGTCCCTGTTTCGAAATTGGACCGTCACAAGTGTAGAGAGGAGTAGGCAGGAGGCTGTCGCAGGTTTAGAACTACTGAATATATTAAAGCACTATATACTGTATATACAGTGGGGCAAAAAAGTATTTAGTCAGCCACCAATTGTGCAAGTTCTCCCACTTAAAAAGATGAGAGGCCTGTAATTTTCATCATAGGTACACTTCAACTAGGATTTTTAATGACTTTATTTGCAAATTATGAAACCCAAAGTGCAAAATAATAAAGTACTCAGGAAATAGTAGGAGAGATTCCTCTCAGGAAAACAAGCAACATTTACAATGACCGACAAAGACAAATGACAGAGGGAGTATATATACAGTAATAGAGTGGGGATTGGAACCAGGTGTGTGTAATGATGACGAGACAAGTCCGGGGTTGATGAGTGAAGGGCGTTTGCCAGCAGCAGCTAGAAGGCCAGCGACGCCGAACGCCTGAGCTGGACAGGAGGGAGAGCCAAAGTGAAGGCTGGTGTGACAAGTATATGTAAAGACAAAATTAAATCAAGAATAGTCTGATTGGTGACAATATTAGCCTATCACCTGTGAATTATATATCACTTGTGAATGATGCCCAGCATAAGAAGCTGCCTTTTATTTTGTGTGGCTTTTCGAATCATAGTCGCACACCTCATGTAGCCTAGCCCATAGGCCTATATGTTTTGATAAGGTTTGTATCACAACTAAGCACGTTAATCTGCTTTACAAAAGGATTAGAGCCTAACTGGCATACATAAGCAGCATGTGAGTTTCAAGTTTGGGGAAGATAATTTTCACCACAAAAATGCACCTGTTTTCCTGCTAATGGAGCATTCGTGCTTATAGCCTACTACCATGTGTGCATTGCTGCGCTTATAATGTGAAGAAATAGCCTAATAATTTAGCAACATTTTAAACAAAATGTTCTGATCTGTTGCATCAGCCACATTGCATCAGAAAACATTGGGGATGCTAGTGGTTGTATTCATTTGGGATCTATTGCATCCCACAACTGTCCCAGACTATGTTTGGAATATTTATTTCTCGCAAAGAATAGAATAGGTTGACTTTTGTATTATGGGAGATAGTAGATTGACACAGGCTAGGGCTTTTGCTGTTCATTAGGCTTACTCATCTTGTTGGCTGACGAAAAGTGAATGTGGACAGTTCATCCAATATCTTCAATATGCACCTCGGAATTGGATAAGGATGCACACAGATGGGTCCCCGATGTGTCTGTCTTCACTTGTAGCCTGTGAGAAAGACCCGATCACGTGATGGACAGCCATGTGAGTGAGAGTTACTTTGGAGCGTGCAGCACTCAGGCATAAGGGCACACCACAGCACTCCGGCCACTGACTGCAAAAGGCATGGATTATGGCCACAAAGGGGATGCCGCCTTGAAATTCGAGGCATTATCAAGTGCTTGTCAAATTGTGAATGAGAGACTGATGTATAATGTGTGCAGCCTGCACAAAAAACAAAGCAGAACTCATGCCTTTCAAGCAACTTTTTTCAAATCGTCATTAGAGTCGCATCATGCAGCCTTACAATGTATTAAAAATCTAAACATATAGCCTAACGATTGTATAACAAATAAAGTTACATTACAACTCTAAATTAAGCATATAGGAGTACCTAAACACAGAATAGCCGCATGTGCGCTTAATAAAATATTAATATTTTATTCAGCTTTGTTCAATTGTATTCTTCATACTATAAAATAATGCCATGGAATTCTAAGCAAATCCTGTCTTCTAAATTAACTAGTGTAGCCCACAGCCAATTGGCATAGCAAATCCTGTCTGCTAAATTAACTAGTGTAGCCCACAGCCATTTGGCATAGCCAGATCAGGACCCTAACATAAGGACAACTCAGAGTATGCTATGCTGTTCTTCTGAAATAGACTACATTTTCTTCATGTCATGCTTCTTTAGACCTGTCTAAAATAAATAATGGATTTATTGTGAAGGTGTAGGCTATATTACATGGATTTATTACACTTTTTAAAATGTAGATGTTCCAAAGGTCATCATCAATGGCTTGAATCCAGGAGATGCTAAATGTGTTTGTTAATTAGCGGTCAATTACCACGAGAACAACTTTTATTTGCTTGACAATCCCCGGCTGACAAAATTTTGCGACCGCCACAGCCCTAATCACGCTTCACCATCTGCCAGTCCGACGGATGAATCTGGGTTTGGCAGATGCCAGGAGAACGCTACCTGCCCCAATGCATAGTGCCAACTGTAAAAATTTGGTGGAGGAGGAATAATGGTCTGGGGCTGTTTTTCATGATTTGGGCTAGGCCCCTTAGTTCCCGTGAAGGTCAATATTAACGCTACAGCATACAGTGACATTCTAGACAATTCTGTGCTTCCAACTTTGTGGCAACAGTTTGGGGAAGGCCCTTTCCTGTTTCAGCATGACAATGCCCATGTGCACAAAGCGAGGTCCATACAGAAGTGGTTTGTCAAGATCGGTGTGGAAGAACTTGACTGGCCTGCACAGAGCCTTGAACTCAACCTCATCGAACACCTTTGGGATAAATTGGAACGCCGACTGCGAGCCAGGCCTAATCGCCCAACATCAGTGCCTGACCTCACTAATGCTCTTGTGGCTGAATGGAAGCAAGTCCCCGCAGCAATGTTTCAACATCTAGTGGAAAGCATTCCCAGAAGAGTGGAGGCTGTTATAGCAGTAAAGGGGGACCAACTCTATGTTAATGCCCATGATTTTGGAATAAGACGTTCAACAAGCAGGTGTCAACATACTTTAGGTGGTTAGGTACACTACATGACCTATCTATCATAATTGTAAATGTTCTCAGTACAACAATAAAATGATCAGACTTTGATTTCAGGTCCAGGTCACATAAGGTGAAATATCACCGATCTAAAAGACCACTACATCAATTAGCTTTGAAAAAAGTGACATCCTTTATCAAAACACGCTCTACATATTTTGAAGTTGGACGCAGTGCAACACATAGTTGTTTAGACAAGACGTCTCTTTAATGACTTCTAGAGACCAGGTAAACAACATGTTCCTCCTGACAATATTTAAGAGCTATCTTTGCTTGTGTTGCTGGGGAATGCTTCACGGACATTCCTTCCACATCTCATGTCTATGCTATTTTCTCTGCCACTTTATATATCTATCTAACAACCTAATGGTTTTCCAGCTTCCCAGCGTAGGATTTCAAAGGGCCGGCAGCTTGACAGGGAATATTTTGATGTAATTTCTGCGTTGATAAATGAGAAGCTGAATTTCCAGGTTGGAGGGTCTGCGGCTGTGCAGCAGTTGAGCAGGGCCAGGGAGGGCACCTTTCTTTGGCTGCCAGGTGGCCCCAGGCCAAGCCTGTGGAGGAGCCGCGCAGTCTGCACCCAGTAACTGGAACACGAAGTAGATCACCGGAACAGCACATGCGCACACGCACACACACAGCTCCCCTGGACACACACACACGCACACACGCACACACACAGCTCCCCTGGACACACACACGTTTTTGTGTTCAGTTAAGCCAAATACTTAAATCAATTCTCCCGTAAGGCCACAAGGCAGCGGAGGTGAGTGCAGGGATGTAGAGAGTATTTGTTTCAATAAGACCTAAACCCTTGATGGTTTTTCACATCATTACAGAGCAGGGTCAAGGCATTGACTTATTTTCTGACCAATTGAGGGACACAGTCTGGGAAGGAGGGTTTACTGGGCAATTCAACTCTGAGCCCAAGACATGAATGAGCTTTAAGGCCATGGAACACATGGAAAAGCTACAGGATTGCAGGGCATCTGTTCGTATAGACTCCCATTCAGGCCAAGCTGGCCAGAGTGACTGAGGATCAGAGCAGGTGGATCAGGGAGAGGAGATTAAAAGGAGGGTTCCCTGATTGGGTAGTGACTCAAGGCGCACAGTAACCCCTCCCATGAGCTCAGTAAAGGGCTCATGGGAGGGGTTACTCGAGATCAGAACAACAGGTTGGGTCTCTCTATCTCTCAATTCTGCGCCCTTCATGGCATATGATTGCACACAGCAATTAATGCTGCAAACCATTTCCTGCAATTTAGCATCACAATCAGGGTTAGAGGTGGGCCCTGCTCCTCCCCAGTCCCTACCTGGTAATGGTGGATGGATGGATGGATTCTGTGTGGCTGGCTGTGGGTTGGTGTGGCTTGGTGAACTGGTAAACTGTGCTCAATCAGAGAGCTGGTAATTGGAGTGGATGGAAGGGGAATGGGGATCAGGGGATCACTTTCACAGGGGATCACTTTCACAGAGAGCCTTGTGTAACACAGCCAGTCTGGGCCAAGAAAAGTATCACCTCAATTGCATTAATTAGACCCAACCTGGACCACAAAATGATTTGAGAGCAACTGCATTAAAAACATTTATTAAATGAATGTGCGCATCCAATCATCCCACCCCGAAAGCTGACTTCTCTCCCCAGCCTCCACGCCGCCTTGTCCATAGAACGACTACAACAAATGCTGCAAGAAGAATAAACACACATTTCCTGTTTGCTTTGAAAGGATCCACTTTCAAAGCAAACATACAGATAAACCAAGAACCTATCTGTTTTCTCAGTGTCAAAATAACTGTCAAGTAACCCAAAGCTCTCAGTTTAATCTCCTTCAGCAAATGGCAGAAATCACATCTGTCATGACGACTAGTCAAGCATGACTAATAGGTTTTGTAACTACAAAGGTTTCGAATAGTTATGCCTGGAAAAAAATGTCAGGGTTGAAATGCGAACCAAAATGAATGTAGAATCTGATATGAACTGTGAATGATGGTATTAGACTTCTTATTCGCTGTCGAATCAGTGGCGTGGCCTCACCAGAGCCCTTGTGGACAGCCAGCCTTGATTACTCACCTTCCAATTTAAGCACAGCCAACAGTAGACTCAGCAGAACAAATAGTTCTCTTGGTGTGAAAATTCATGTTTGCTTTCAAGGAACGAGCTCCCTGTGAGGATGTTCCCACCGGGCACCATTTTGTTCGGCGGTTGGAGGACAAATTCCCAGAATAGCTTTGCAAACGCTAACTTCAAGGCTTTTGTCCACGAGTGATGGGGGACCTTTTTACAGAACTTTTAGACAGTATCCTCATTGCTTAACAAAAACAAGCAGTTGATATTGCCCAGACAAAAAGAGATGAGGGTTTTCCTGATTTATAATCCAGTAGTAATCAAATGCCCAGCTAAGTGTTTACATCTATGCTTTATTTGAGTAAGAGTGAAACATCAAGAGAGGAAAAGGGATAAATTGCAACTTCTAATGTTTCTCTGAACCCCAATCAGAGAAAATCACAAAAAGTCTCTAAAATGGTTTTGGCACAAAGCTGAACACAGGTTCCAAGGATTGGATTGTGTGCAGCTTCCAGCCCAGTCAGAGAAGGAGAGTTTCTAATGCATGCTCACCACACTGTATATAGTCTAGCAGGGTTTATAATCTGGGTCTACCTGAACATGAGGTTTTCCATGCTCAGAAGGACAATGTCTCTTCCTTGCAGAAGGACAAGGTCTCATTTTATTGGGCTGAATAGTCCCAAGGAAACCAGAACTACACTGTTGTCTCTCATATCTTAAGCCACGAAGAGCAGTAATCTTTCTCTCTAAACTCCACAACCTGAGTTACCCTATCATCCAGTCTGTGATTTTGTGGTCTGCAGCTCACTGACCTGGTGGAGGGTGTGGCTCTGGCCCAACAGTTGGAGGGACTGGAACTTCTGCTGCTGCAGGATGGCGAACTGGAGCTGGTATCTGCCTGGAGTGGGATGCTGCTGGGGGCTGACACCTCTCACCAGGTTGTAGGGTCTCTTGGTTTCCCCATCCCAAAGACCCTCCTCATCTCGCAACTGCCTGGGGCTATGGGAGCAGAGGAAATTAGATCAAAGATAGTTCCAAAGTTCATGTGTACTGTATGCTTGACAAATTAAGAGTGCTTTTTCTGATGCAAAAAGTTAGGCTCAGACAGCAGTGGAACAGAAATACCACTGCTGTGGGTTAGTCAAGTGAGTATTTAGGCCTTCTACCATCTTCTCATTGTCAGTCACTTGACCATGTAACCAAGACTGAAATGTGGTATTAGCTCATTAACTGGCCTATTTCTCTCCACATTTGAGTAGTAAGACGGCGAACGAGAGGTAAAGGGGACAGGACAGCGTGTGGCACCCCAGCCACTGCACCCAGATGTCTTCCTGTCAAAACTGACCAATCACAGAAGCAAAGCAGAGAGTAGACCCGTGGCAAACATGGTGCTCATTGAAAACATTGAAACCTCTCCCGCCTCACAAAGGCACAACCTGGAAAGCCAACCTTTGAACGGCTCCACGCGTTTCTAACTGGATTAACTCTCATTAGTACTAAGCCTTTTGTATTTTTGGCAATGGGGGAGTCAGGGCTCGCCTCCCAAGTTCACGGCAGAGTCTGTGACAATGAAAAGCACCCCTTCAGCCAAACAAATTATGCCCTAAAGAACAAGGAGCTAAGAGAAAAACATGTAAAGGAAGAAAGAGAGAGATTGAGGGAGAGAAAGAAATAGAAGCCCCAGGGTCTCATTTCACACAAAAAAGTGAAGAGTTCCTGGAAATTCCTCCCATAAGATGCAATAACATTTGCATACAGTAAGAGTTAAAGAAAATATTATCAGACTTGAAATATCACAATTCGACAAGACATTTTTAGAACAGAACTGAGATAAGGTCTGAAATTAGAATTCAATTAATCTTGAATAACAACATGCGCTGCGGGAAAATAATCCAGTGTCGCTCACAAAGGCTACATGAAAAATATTCCTTTCGGGCGTAACCAAACAAAGACACAAGGGATCTGAAAGTCATGTGAACAAGCTATCCGCCCATGCATTTCTCATTTCACATAATGGCATGTATATTGCAAAAAGAACTGGTGCAATCCAGAGCCATTCAAACTTGTTTCCCCCTCTGCTGCTATCAAAGGTCTGTCTGTGAACCCTTTAAGACCACAGATTGTAGATGACCACAAGACAAGAACAAAATCCTGATGGATGGTTTTATCTTCATTCATTATTATTTAAGTATTTTCCCCCAAAACTATTCCAAGTACTGTATGCTTCCGTTAGTCTTTATCAGTATCGCTCCACTTGAGCTACATGGGAGGCCAAATCACACATCCCCGGAGTCCCACATCAGGAACCTCAGTTCCTGGCTATTCAATTCCAGCACAATAAATAACAAATAGGGAAGGGAAAAAACAGCCACATCTGAGTTTCCCATCACTGGTACAGTACAGTACACTACATGTGTGAGGCTTTAGCAGCCTGGGGCCTTCCCTGCCTGGTCTGCCTGTAACATGTGGGTGTCAGTATGATCCCTGCTGCGCTCACCGTACTGTAATATGCTGATATGACTTACAATAACACAGCAGTGCGAGCTGAGCACATGTGCAGCCTCAATCTAACTCAGCACTGAATGTGGGAAAAGGCTGTTCTGAGATGACATCATGCTGCTGCAGCCCATCATACCTCTAAGACCTGGTCTGGTCTAGCTGGCCAACATGGACATCGTCAGGCTCAGTGGTATTTCCAGAACTTATTTATTTTCTCTTCCCTGTCCTTCGCCTAGTGGGGTATGATAGCTATGAAACACAGAGTACTAGAGCCTAAAATGTTGAGAAGCACAGAGCTTGTGGATGGGTTCAGAATGGTAGTGTGCATCAGCCCATCTCTGATGTGTGTGACTGACATTCAGAGTTAGATGGATGGAGAGAGGGGTTTAGTCCATGCTGCCTGCTGAGAGGGGCAGGGCTATTACCAGGGTGTCTATGTCGACTCATTAGCATGGCCACCTTATCCCAGGGTGGATTTTCACTCTCCCCTACTTCAGGGGATGCCTCACTCCCGGCACTACATCTGGGTCCAATTTAGGTTTTTATTAAAATGAGGAAGACATCAAACCATTTTTTCTGTGCATTTTTTTTACCCAGTTCATTTTTAAGTTTCTCTTGAGTTTTCTGGTGAGCCGAATTGGCTCTGCAAATGGACAGTCACACAATGTACTGGAATGAACTGCCCCTACAACTTTCGACCAAGTAAAACAACAGTCTGACAAAATATTGAGCAAAACCAAAAATACCAGTATGTGTGTTGCAGTGACCAGGGTCTGACATGTCCTTGAGTACTGCAGAACCAGAGATGGTGGCCCTGTGGATATCAAGGAGGAGATGGAGTTAAGAGTGTACACACGTAGAAAAAAAGATGCTATCTAGAACCTAAAATGTGTCTTCGGTTGTCCCCATAGAAGAACCCTTTTTGGTTCTAGGTAGAACCCTTTCTGGTTTAAGGTAGAACCCTTTTGGGTTCCATGTAGAACCCTCTGTGGAAAGAGTTCTTCATGGAACACAAAAGGGTTCTGCCTGGAAGCAAAAAGGGTTATTCTATGGGGACAGCCGAAGAACCCTTTTGGAACACTTTTTTTCTAAGAGTGAAGAGGTTGGGTGCCAAGGTAGAGAGACACACATCACTGTTCTCCTCACTGAGGGGAGTAGAATGCACCAACCATGACGTATTCCAAACCAAAATACACAATAATCATGGTGCTCCATCACAATTTTAAACCACAACTATTACCAATCCAGAGAAGTACCCAATAACTTACTGGAAATGAATTCTTACCTGAGCCAAGAGTCTGATCCAGGATCGGGTAAAATTACCAGAACACATCAGAGGCTGTAGACAATCTGTCCGTCTTTTACTGCATATGCTGGTCGTAAACGAGCAAAAGAGAGCTAACAAGACACCATGCACCTATTGGTCATTCAACCTGATGTTGGAGATTTTCAGGTCAATATAATGCCTGGGAGAAATCAAACATAATAATTTCAACTATGTGGTCGGGAATATTCAAAAACCGGGAAGTCAAGCGTTTCTCCTGACAGCAGAGTTGTGAGTGGTGCGGTGGGTAATACATAGTAGAGGGATAATGGTGTTTATGAATGTGAGTGTAGCCAGCAGCCCCCTGCCCCAGGCTGTCAGCAGACTGGAGTGGAGAAGAGTGGGGAAGCAGCGTCTCTCTCTCTCTCTCTGTTTCTCAGAGTGCTGAGGCAGCATACCTGGCAGATCCTGGCAACGTGTCGGCACAACAAAGGGCCCAGCTACTCTTTGAAACCCATCATGCTTCACCCCTGTGGTTGCTGCTTAAAGAACCAGCGTGCTTAACGGTTTCAGTATGTTTGGCACAGACCACCGGCCCCAGTTGTAGGGGGCTCAGGAAATCCTACATTAAAGAAACAGCACTCAAAGTCGAAATCAAGGTAATTTATCCTAATATCTCATCAACAATGTTATACCGCAATCTAAGATCCCTGCGCCAAATTTACTGTTGCGGGTAAAGGGGGAAAAAAGAGGGTTTTGTGTTGGTGCTCAGTGGGTACCAAATGGAAAGTTACAGAGAGAAAGTGATGGCATGTTCTTATCAGAGAACTTTTTTACCCGAGCTGTCCAGTGACGAGGTGAAGAATCTCATAAAAATCTCTTATGAAATATTGACCGCAGAGCTCATAAATGGCAACTTACTGTAGTGCACTCAAGAACAGTCTTTTATATGTTTTTTTATGAGAGGATTTCCAGTTAAAAAGTAGAATAGTCCTCACATGAACTGGGATCCAAATAGAGTCAAAATGTGTAAAAGGTAGACAAAAGGAGAAAGTGGATCAGATAAAAAGGACTGACAACAGAAAGAAGGATAATCCATGAAGGTCAAATGACAATTAGGCAACATTTAAAATGTGAAATGTAAAAGTGAACTTGAACTCTATACAAATACTCTTTGAGATAAATTCTATTAAACCCATCTTCCTTCGTT
Source organism: Salvelinus alpinus (assembly GCF_045679555.1). NCBI lineage: Eukaryota > Metazoa > Chordata > Actinopteri > Salmoniformes > Salmonidae > Salvelinus > Salvelinus alpinus. The sequence goes on from NC_092094.1 coordinate 84,480,062, forward strand.
TGTGGAAATAAAAACATTTTAAAAAGGGAAAGGGCCAGACATTCCAGGAATTCCCTGACAGTTCCATACATAAGGAAGGGCTGGACTGGAAAAACAGAGATCAGGGCCAAACTGTCTGAGACATTGTCACTCACATATCACTGTAAAAATAGAGAGCAACCATGTATGCTTAACCCTTGCTCAGCCTCCTCTTCCAGAAGCAGCATCCAGCAGGTTGAACTGCCCCGGAACTCACGTGACACAGTCTGGCACACATATTCACGTGTCCATGTGCTCACTTTTCTTCTCTCCATCTCTCCCTCTCTTTCTTTTCTCAGTCTCCCTCTCTGCAGTCTGCACTGTCCCAATGTGAGGGGAGAGCATGGTTACGGAGGAGGGCTGGAGCAGACTGTGGCTGACTTATTGTTGACTCTGACCCCCTCTTATTAATGCAATGTATTAGGCTGCCAAGATGCTTCACACACACCAGGCAGCTATCTGTCAACTCCTCTGCTAGCCCCTTAAAAGCAAAATTAAAACGGCTAACAAAATGTTTATTTTCATGCACAGGCCTAATTAAAATACCCCACTAAGCCCAGAAGTGTTGGAAGTTGAAAATACTTTCCCAAAGACTATCAGTCTTCAATATAAAGGTTCTTCAGAGACCATTAAACCTGCCTGAAGGTTTTATTGACTGTGACCAAATAGTCTGCCACAAACTAAAGCGCCTATAAAATTGTCCAAAGTAAATTATACAGAAAATCGTCAAAATGTTAATTTTCACCTACATGAATGACGCTGTCAGAATAGTCACACTAAAACCCTCTCAAGGAGTTGAGCACAGCTCTTGTGAACCTCTCACTGGCAAGCACTATCAGGGAGACCAAGAGAAAGGCACTCGCATTAGGAATAGCCTAGAACTTTGAAAAGCACACCCAAGACACACACTTGGAAAGCCCTCTCCAAAATGACTGATGTGATCCAAGCTGCTTCTGTAAAAACAGATGGCACATGGGGGTAAAAAAGAAATGTGGCATTTCCTTTAGACCAATACAGTGCCTTCTATTGATTAGTGTTCAAGTCACTGATCAGAGATGTTCTAAAAAATGGAAGGGTTGCAACCATCCATCACAATAAAGGCTTTCGAGAGAAAGAGAGCACAATATTTCTAATGCCCCAGCAGTTTGGAATATAAGTTACCTTTGACCATCAGACCGACATAAAAGAGTGAATATCTAGTCCAGTAAAAAAACTTTTAAAATGTTATAAAGAATTGCATGTATCTTTAAATCTCATGTGCGTAGCGGCATACAGTTGAGCTGACATGTTTTTAGGATTTCCACACATGGGGAATTATTTTTAGCAGTGTATTTAAAAAAGTGTATTTTATAAACGCATTGCATGCAATTCTACGTCTTTAACATGATAGAATCATGATAGAATACATTAGCATATTATTTTTTTCATACCACACAAAAGGCCAAATGCAGCCTACTGTGCAACTCCCTGTTCAGGTACGATGTAATTTTGGAACTTTATTTGTATTTATAATTTGTTTTAACATTCTTTTGTATCATTGTTATTGTAGGCTTATTTATTCATCTAAACCAGTTCTTTAAATATGCAAAACGTATTTTGTAGAGACATTTTCGTTGGCTAAATGAAGTTCGATCTGTCTTTTTAATTGTGTGCCCCTATTTAGCTGAAGATAGGTTCTAAAGTAGGCCTTTTGAAAAATAAATATCTTTAGCCTATTGCTGTCATTTGTTGGGTACAATATGCCCTTCTTTGTAATTGCTGCAATTGAAAACCCTAGTCATTGGCGACTCTATTACCCGCAGTATTAGACTTAAAACGAATCATCCAGCGATCATACACGGTTTACTAGGGGGCAGGGCTACCAACGTTAAGGCTAATCTGAAGATGGTGCTGGCTAAAGCTAAAATTGGCGAGTGTAGAGAGTATAGGGATATTGTTATCCACGTCGGCACCAACGATGTTAGGAGGAAACAGTCAGAGGTCACCAAGCGCAACATAGCTTCAGCGTGTAAATCAGCTAGAAAGATGTCGGCATCAAGTAATTGTCTCTGGCCCCCTCCGAGTTAGGGGGAGCGATGAGCTCTACAGCAGAGTCTCACAACTCAATCGCTGGTTGAAAACTGTTTTCTGCCCCTCCCAAAAGATAGAATTTGTAGATAATTGGCCCTCCTGGGACTCACCCACAAACAGGACCAAGCCTGGCCTGCTGAGGAGTGACGGACTCCATCCTAGCTGGAGGGGTGCTCTCATCTTATCTTCCAACATAGACAGTGCTCTAAGTCCCCTAGCTCCACAATAAGATAGGGTGCAGGCCAGCCTGCCAGCTTAGTGGAGTCTGCCACTAGCACAGTCAGTGTAGTCAGCTCAGCTATCCCCATTGAGACCGTGTCTGTGCCTCGAGGTTGGGCAAAACTAAACATGGCGGTGTTCGCTTTAGCAATCTCACTGGAATAAAGACCTCCTCCATTCCTGTCATTATTGAAAGAGATTGTGTTATCGCACATCTCAAAATAGGGCTACTTAATGTTAGATCCCTCACTTCCAAGGCAGTTATAGTCAATGAACTAATCACTGATCATAATCTTGATGTGTTTGGCCTGACTGAAACATGGCTTAAGCCTGATGAATTTACTGTGTTAAATGAGGCCTCTCCTCCTGGTTACACTAGTGACCATACCCCCTGCCATCCCGCAAAGACGGAGGTGTTGCTAACATTTACGATAGCAAATTTCAATTTACAACAAAAAAAACAGACGTTTCGTCTTTTGAGCTTCTAGTCATGAAATCTATGCAGCCTACTCAATCACTTTTTAAAGCTACTGTTTACAGGCATCCTGGGTCATATACAGTGTTCCTCACGGAGTTCCCTGAATTCCTATCGGACTTTGTAGTCATGGCAGATAATATTTTAATTTTTGGTGACTTTAATATTCACATGGAAAAGTCCACAGACCCACTCCAAAAGGCTTTCGGAGCGATCATCAACTCAGAGGGTTTTGTCCAACATGTCTCCGGACCTACTCACTGCCACAGTCATACTCTGGACCTAGTTTTGTCCCGTGGGATAAATGTTGTGGATCTTAATGTTTTTCCTCATAATCCTGGACTATCGGACCACTATTTTATTACGTTTGCAATCGCAACAAATAATCTGCTCAGACCCCAACCAAGGATCATCAAAATCCGTGCCATAAATTCTCAGACAACCCAAAGATTCCTAGATGCACTTCCAGACTCCCTCCACTTACCCAAGGACGTCAGAGTACAAAAATCAGTTAACCACCTAACTGAGGAACTCAAGTTAACCTTGCGTAAATCCCTAGATGAAGTCACACCCCTAAAATCAAAAAACATTTGTCATAAGAAACTAGCTCCCTGGTATACAGAAAATACCCGAGCTCTGAAGCAAGCTTCCAGAAAATTGGAACGGAAATGGCGCTACACCAAACTGGAAGTCTTCCGACTAGCTTGGAAAGACAGTACCGTGCAGTATCGAAGAGCCCTCACTGCTGCTCAATCATCATATTTTTCCAACTTAATTGAAGAAAATAAGAACAATCCAAAATACATTTTTCTATACTGTCGCAAAGCTAACTAAAAAGCAGCATTCCCCAACAGAGGATGGCTTTCACTTCAGCAGTGAAAAATTCATCAACTTCTTTGAGGAAAACATCATGATCATGAGAAAGCAAATTACGGACTCCTCTTTAAATCTGCGTATTCCTCCAAAGCTCAGTCTGCACAACTCTGCCAGGACCTAGGATCAAGGGAGACACTCAAGTGTTTTAATACTATATCTCTTGACACATTGATGAAAATAATCATGGCCTCTAAACCTTCAAGCTGCATACTGGACCCTATTCCAACTAAACTACTGAAAGAGCGGCTTCCTGTGCTTGGCCCTCCTATGTTGAACATAATAAACGGCTCTCTATCCACCGGATGTGTACCAAGCTCACTAAAAGTGGCAGTAATAAAGCCTCTCTTGAAAAAGCCAAACCTTTACACAGAAACTATTAAAAACTATCGGCCTATATCGAATCTCCCATTCCTCTAAAAAAAAATGAAAAAGCTGTTGCGCAGCAACTCACTGCCTTCCTGTAGATAAACAATGTATACGAAACACTTCAGTCTGGTTTTAGACCCCATCATAGCACTGAGACTGCACTTGTGAAGGTGGTAAATGACCTTTTAAACCATGGAAAAGAGAGTGACCCCCAAAAATAAATTCCTGGATGGTTTGTCCTCAGGATTTCGCCTGCCAAATAAGTTCTGTTATACTCACAGACATCATTCAAACAGTTTTAGAAACTTCAGAGTGTTTTCTATCCAAATCTACTAGTAATATGCATATCCTAGCTTCTGGGCCTGAGTAGCAGGCAGTTTACTTTGGGCAAACTTTTCATCCGGCCGTGAAAATACCACCCCCTAGCCTAGAGAGGTTAAACTCGGACAAAACAGAGATGCTTGTTCTAGGTCCCAAAAAACAAATAGATCTTCTGTTGAATCTGACAATTAATCTTGATGGTTGTACAGTTGTCTCAAATAAAACTGTGAAGGACCTCGGCGTTACTCTGGACCCTGATCTCTCTTTTGACGAACATATCAAGACTTTCAAGGACAGCTTTTTTCCATCTACGTAACATTGCAAAAATCAGAAACTTTCTGTCCAAAATTATGCAGAAAAATGTATCCATGCTTTCATCCCTTCTAGGTTAGACTACTGCAATGCTCTACTTTCCGGCTATCCGGATAAAGCACTAAATAAACTTCAGTTAGTGCTAAACACGGCTGCTAGAATCTTGACTAGAAACAACATTTTTTATCATATTACTCTACTGCTAGCCTCTCTACACTGGCTTCCTGTTAAGGCAAGGGCTGATTTCAAGGTTTTACTGCTAACCTACAAAGCATTACATGGGCTTGCTCCTACTTATCTTTCCGATTTGGTCCTGCCGTACATACCTACACGTATGCTATGGTCACAAGACGCAGGCCTCCTTACTGTCCCTAGAATTTCTAAGCAAACAGCTGGAGGCAGGGCTTTCTCCTATAGAGCTCCATTTTTATGGAATGGTCTGCCTACCCATGTGAAAAACGCAGACTCGGTCTCAACCTTTAAGTCTTTACAGGAGACTCATCTCTTCAGTAGGTCCTATGATTGAGTGTAGTATGGCCCAGGAGTGTGAAGGTGAACGGAAAGGCACTGGAGCAACGAACCGCCCTTGCTGTCTCCGCCTGGCCGGTTCCCCTCTCTCCACTGGGATTCTCTGCCTCAAACCCTGTTACAGGGTTTAAGTCACTGGCTTACTTGTGCTCTTCCATTCCATCCCTAGGAGGGGTGCGTCACTTGAGTGGGTTGAGTCACTGACGTGATCTTCCTGTCCGGGTTAGCGCCCCGGTAAGTTGGTGGTAAATTGGTGGATGAAGATATCCCTCTAGTGTTGTGGGGGCTGTGCTTTGGCAAAGTGAGTGGGGTTATATCCTGCCTGTTTGGACCTGTCCGGCGGTATCGTCGGTGTGTCCAGTGTCTCCCGACTCCTCCTGTCTCAGCCTCCAGTATTTATGCTGCAGTAGTTTATGTGTCAGGGGGCTAGGGTCAGTCTGTTATATCTGGAGTATTTCTCCTGTCTTATCCGCTGTCCTGTGTGAATTTAAGTATGCTCTCTTTAATTCTCTCTCTTTCTTTCTCTCGGAGGACCTGAGCCCTAGGACCATGCCTCAGGACTACCTGGCCTGATGACTCCTTGCTGTCCCCAGTCCACCTGGTCATGCTGCTGATCCAGTTTCAACTGTTCTGCCTGCGGCTATGGAACCCTGACCTGTTCACCGGACGTGCTACCTGTCCCAGACCTGCTGTTATCAACTCTCTAGAGACAGCAGGAACGGTAGAGATACTCTGAATGATCGGCTATGAAAAGCTAACTGACATTTACTCCTGAGGTGCTGACCTGTTGCACTCTCTACAACTAGAGGTCCACCGATTATGATTTTTCAACGCTGATACCGATTATTGGAGGACCAAAAAAGGCCGATACCGATTAATCGGCCGATTTAAAAAAACAAAATGTATTTGTAATAATGACAATTACAACAATACTGAATGAACACTTATTTTAACTTAATATAACACATCAATAAAATCTATTTAGTCTCAAATAAATAATGAAACATGTTCAATTTGGCAGATAATGCAGAAACAAAGCGTTGGAGAAGAAAGTAAAAGTGCCATGTAAGAAAGCTAACGTTTAAGTTCCTTGCTCAGAACATGAGAACATATGAAAGCTGGTGGTTCCATTAGTCTTCAATATTCCCAGGTAAGGTTTTAGGTTGTAGTTATTATAGGAATTATAGGACTATTTCTCTCTATACCATTTGTATTTCATATACCTTTGACTATTGGATGTTTTTATAGGAACTTTAGTATTGCCAGTGTAACAGTATAGCTTCCGTCCCCCTCCTCGCTCCTACCTGGGCTCGACCAAGGAACACATTGACAACAGCCACCCTCGAAGCAGCGTTACCCATGCAGAGCAAGGGGAACAACTACTCCAAGTCTCAGAGCGAGTGACGTTTGAAACGCTATTAGCGCGCACCCCGCTAACTAGGTAGCCATTTCTTTTTTTTTTATTCTTTTTTTTATTTTTTTTTTAATTTTTATCCCCTTTTCTCCTCAATTTTCGTGGTATCCAATCGCTAGTAATTACTATCTTGTCTCATCGCTACAACTCCCGTACGGGCTCGGGAGAGACGAAGGTCGAAAGTCATGCGTCCTCCGAAGCACAACCCAACCAAGCCGCACTGCTTCTTAACACAGCGCGCCTCCAACCCGGAAGCCAGCCGCACCAATGTGTCGGAGGAAACACCGTGCACCCGCCCCCCTCGGTTAGCGCGCACTGCGCCCGGCCCGCCACAGGAGTCGCTGGAGCGCGATGAGACAAGGATATCCCTACCGGCCAAACCCTCCCTAACCCGGACGACGCTAAGCCAATTGTGCGTCGCCCCACGGACCTCCCGGTCGCGGCCGGCTGCGACAGAGCCTGGGCGCGAACCCAGACTCTGGTGGCGCAGCATAGCACTGCGATGCAGTGCTCTAGACCACTGCGCCACCCGGGAGGCCCTAGGTAGCCATTTCACATCGGTTACACCAGCCTAATCTCGGGAGTTGACAGGCTTGAAGTCATAAACAGCAGAGCTGCTGGCAAAATGCACGAAAGTGCTGTTTGAATGAATGCTTACGAGCCTGATGGTGCCTACCATCGCTCAGTCCGTCTGCTCTATCAAATCATAGACTTAATTATAACATAATAACACACAGAAATACGAGCCTTAGGTCATTAATATGGTCGAATCCGGAAACTATCATCTCGAAAACAAAACACTTATTCTTTCAGTGAAATGCGGAACCGTTCCGTATTTTTCTAACGGATGGCATCCATAAGTCTAAATATACCTGTTACATTGCACAACCTTCAATGTTATGTCATAATTAGGTAAAATTCTGGCAAATTAGTTCGCAACGAGCCAGGCGGCCCAAACTGTTGCATATACCCTGACTCTGCGTGCAATGAACGCAAGAGAAGTGACACAATTTCACCTGGTTAATATTGCCTGCTAACTTGGATTATATATAAAAAATATATACTTCTGTGTATTGATTTTAAGAAAGTCATTGATGTTTATGGTTAGGTACAGTTGTGCAACGATTGTGCTTTTTTCGCAAATGTGCTTTTGTTAAATCATCCCCCGTTTGGCGAAGTTAGCGGTCTTTGTTGGGAAGAAATAGTCTTCACACAGTTTGCAATGAGCTAGGCGGCCCAAACTGCTGCATATACCCTGACTCTGTTGCAAGAGAAGTGACACAAAGAAATGCATGTTAGCAGGCAATATTAACTAAATATACAGGTTTAAAAATATATACTTGTGTATGGATTTTAAGAAAGGCATTGATGTTTATGGTTACATTTACATTTACATTTAAGTCATTTAGCAGACGCTCTTATCCAGAGCGACTTACAAATTGGTGCATTCACCTTATGACATCCAGTGGAACAGCCACTTTACAATAGTGCATCTAAATCTTTTAAGGGGGGGGGGGGGCTGAGAAGGATTACTTTATCCTATCCTAGGTATTCCTTAAAGAGGTGGGGTTTCAGGTGTCTCCGGAAGGTGGTGATTGACTCCGCTGTCCTGGCGTCGTGAGGGAGTTTGTTCCACCATTGGGGGGCCAGAGCAGCGAACAGTTTTGACTGGGCTGAGCGGGAACTGTACTTCCTCAGTGGTAGGGAGGCGAGCAGGCCAGAGGTGGATGAACGCAGTGCCCTTGTTTGGGTGTAGGGCCTGATCAGAGCCTGGAGGTACTGAGGTGCCGTTCCCCTCACAGCTCCGTAGGCAAGCACCATGGTCTTGTAGCGGATGCGAGCTTCAACTGGAAGCCAGTGGAGAGAGCGGAGGAGCGGGGTGACGTGAGAGAACTTGGGAAGGTTGAACACCAGACGGGCTGCGGCGTTCTGGATGAGTTGTAGGGGTTTAATGGCACAGGCAGGGAGCCCAGCCAACAGCGAGTTGCAGTAATCCAGACGGGAGATGACAAGTGCCTGGATTAGGACCTGCGCCGCTTCCTGTGTGAGGCAGGGTCGTACTCTGCGGATGTTGTAGAGCATGAACCTACAGGAACGGGCCACCGCCTTGATGTTAGTTGAGAACGACAGGGTGTTGTCCAGGATCACGCCAAGGTTCTTAGCGCTCTGGGAGGAGGACACAATGGAGTTGTCAACCGTGATGGCGAGATCATGGAACGGGCAGTCCTTCCCCGGGAGGAAGAGCAGCTCCGTCTTGCCGAGGTTCAGCTTGAGGTGGTGATCCGTCATCCACACTGATATGTCTGCCAGACATGCAGAGATGCGATTCGCCACCTGGTCATCAGAAGGGGGAAAGGAGAAGATTAGTTGTGTGTCGTCTGCATAGCAATGATAGGAGAGACCATGTGAGGTTATGACAGAGCCAAGTGACTTGGTGTATAGCGAGAATAGGAGAGGGCCTAGAACAGAGCCCTGGGGGACACCAGTGGTGAGAGCACGTGGTGAGGAGACAGATTCTCGCCACGCCACCTGGTAGGAGCGACCTGTCAGGTAGGACGCAATCCAAGCGTGGGCCGCGCCGGAGATGCCCAACTCGGAGAGGGTGGAGAGGAGGATCTGATGGTTCACAGTATCGAAGGCAGCCGATAGGTCTAGAAGGATGAGAGCAGAGGAGAGAGAGTTAGCTTTAGCAGTGCGGAGCGCCTCCGTGATACAGAGAAGAGCAGTCTCAGTTGAATGACTAGTCTTGAAACCTGACTGATTTGGATCAAGAAGGTCATTCTGAGAGAGATAGCGGGAGAGCTGGCCAAGGACGGCACGTTCAAGAGTTTTGGAGAGAAAAGAAAGAAGGGATACTGGTCTGTAGTTGTTGACATCGGAGGGATCGAGTGTAGGTTTTTTCAGAAGGGGTGCAACTCTCGCTCTCTTGAAGACGGAAGGGACGTAGCCAGCGGTCAGGGATGAGTTGATGAGCGAGGTGAGGTAAGGGAGAAGGTCTCCGGAAATGGTCTGGAGAAGAGAGGAGGGGATAGGGTCAAGCGGGCAGGTTGTTGGGCGGCCGGCCGTCACAAGACGCGAGATTTCATCTGGAGAGAGAGGGGAGAAAGAGGTCAGAGCACAGGGTAGGGCAGTGTGAGCAGAACCAGCGGTGTCGTTTGACTTAGCAAACGAGGATCGGATGTCGTCGACCTTCTTTTCAAAATGGTTGACGAAGTCATCTGCAGAGAGGGAGGAGGGGGGGGAGGGGGAGGAGGATTCAGGAGGGAGGAGAAGGTGGCAAAGAGCTTCCTAGGGTTAGAGGCAGATGCTTGGAATTTAGAGTGGTAGAAAGTGGCTTTAGCAGCAGAGACAGAAGAGGAAAATGTAGAGAGGAGGGAGTGAAAGGATGCCAGGTCCGCAGGGAGGCGAGTTTTCCTCCATTTCCGCTCGGCTGCCCGGAGCCCTGTTCTGTGAGCTCGCAATGAGTCGTCGAGCCACGGAGCGGGAGGGGAGGACCGAGCCGGCCTGGAGGATAGGGGACATAGAGAATCAAAGGATGCAGAAAGGGAGGAGAGGAGGGTTGAGGAGGCAGAATCAGGAGATAGGTTGGAGAAGGTTTGAGCAGAGGGAAGAGATGATAGGATGGAAGAGGAGAGGGTAGCGGGGGAGAGAGAGCGAAGGTTGGGACGGCGCGATACCATCCGAGTAGGGGCAGTGTGGGAAGTGTTGGATGAGAGCGAGAGGGAAAAGGATACAAGGTAGTGGTCGGAGACTTGGAGGGGAGTTGCAATGAGGTTAGTGGAAGAACAGCATCTAGTAAAGATGAGGTCGAGCGTATTGCCTGCCTTGTGAGTAGGGGGGGAAGGTGAGAGGGTGAGGTCAAAAGAGGAGAGGAGTGGAAAGAAGGAGGCAGAGAGGAATGAGTCAAAGGTAGACGTGGGGAGGTTAAAGTCGCCCAGAACTGTGAGAGGTGAGCCGTCCTCAGGAAAGGAGCTTATCAAGGCATCAAGCTCATTGATGAACTCTCCGAGGGAACCTGGAGGGCGATAAATGATAAGGATGTTAAGCTTGAAAGGGCTGGTAACTGTGACAGCATGGAATTCAAAGGAGGCGATAGACAGATGGGTAAGGGGAGAAAGAGAGAATGACCACTTGGGAGAGATGAGGATCCCGGTGCCACCACCCCGCTGACCAGAAGCTCTCGGGGTGTGCGAGAACACGTGGGCGGACGAAGAGAGAGCAGTAGGAGTAGCAGTGTTATCTGTGGTGATCCATGTTTCCGTCAGTGCCAAGAAGTCGAGGGACTGGAGGGAGGCATAGGCTGAGATGAACTCTGCCTTGTTGGCCGCAGATCGGCAGTTCCAGAGGCTACCGGAGACCTGGAACTCCACGTGGGTCGTGCGTGCTGGGACCACCAGATTAGGGTGGCCGCGGCCACGCGGTGTGGAGCGTTTGTATGGTCTGTGCAGAGTGGAGAGAACAGGGATAGACAGACACATAGTTGACAGGCTACAGAAGAGACTAAGCTAAGACTAAGCTAATGCAAAGGAGATTGGAATGACAAGTGGACTACGCGTCTCGAATGTTCAGAAAGTTGATTGGTTAGGTACCTTTTTCGCGAATGCGCACCGCATCGATTATATGCAACGCAGGACACGCTAGATAAACTAGTAATATCATCAACCATGTGTAGTTAACCAGTAATTATGATTGATTGATTGGTTTTTATAAGATAAGTTTAATGCTAGCTAGCAACTTACATTGGCTTCTTACTGCATTCGCGTAACAGGCAGGCTCCTCGTGGAGTGCAATGAGAGGCAGGTGGTTAGAGCGTTGGACTAGTTAACCGTAAGGTTGCAAGATTGAATCCCCGATCTGACAATGTAAAAATCTGTCGTTCTGCCCCTGAACAAGGCAGTTAACCCATCGTTCCTAGGTCATCATTGAAAATAAGAATGTGTTCTTAACTGACTTGCCTAGTTAAATAAAGGTGTAAAAAAATAAGGAAAATACAAAAATCTGCCAAATTGGTGTCCAAAAATACCGATTTCCGATTGTTATGAAAACTTGAAATCAGCCCTAATTAAATCGGCCATTCCGATTAATCGGTCGACCTCTATCTACAACCACTGTGATTATTATTATCATCTATGAACATTTGAACATCTTGGCCATGTTCCATTATAATCTCCACCCGGCACAGCCAGAAGAGGACTGGCCACCACTCATAGCCTGGTTCCTCTCTAGGTTTCTTACTAGGTTCTTGCCTTTCTTTGGAGTTTTTCCTAGCCACCGTGCTTCTACACCTGCATTGCTTGCTGTTTGGGGTTTTAGGCTGAGTTTCTGTACAGCACTTTGTGACATCAGCTGATGTAAGAAGGGCTTTATAAATACACTTGATTGATTGATATAGCCTGTTAACTTTTGTGAAGGTTTAAACCAGTTCGCAAGTGTTTTGTTTAATTCTGTTGAGCTATTTTTTGGGGCCAAATTAAGTCCCAACTGTAATGCGTTTGCCGTGATATACACTACATGACCAAAGGTATGTGGACACTTGCTTGTCGAACATCTCACCCCAAAATCATGGGCATTAATATGGAGTTGATACCCCCTTAGCTGCTATAACAGCCTCCACTCTTCTGGGAAGGCTTTCCACTAGATGTTAGAACATTACAACAGGGGCTTGCTTCCATTAAACCACAAGAGCATTAGTGAGGTCGGGAACTGATGCTGGGCGATTAGGCCTGGCTCGCAGTCAGCCAATTAATCCCGAATTAATCCCGAAGGTGTTCGATGGGGTTAAGGTCAGGGCTATGTGCAGGCCAGTCAAGTTCTTCCACACCATTTCTTCCCCAAACTGTTGCCACAAAGTCGGAAGCACAAAATTGTCTACAATGTCATTGTATGCTGTAGCGTTAAGATTTCCCTTCACTGGAACTAAGGGGCCTAGCTTGAACCATGAAAAAAAGCCCCAGAACATTATTCCTCCTCCACCAAACTTTACAGTTTGCACTATGCATTGGACAGGTAGCGTTCTCCTGACATCCACCAAACCCAGATTCGTCCTGCCAGATGGTGAAGCGTGATTCATCACCCCAATGAATACGTTTCCACTGCTCCAGAGTACAATAGTGGCAAGCTTTTCACCACTCCAGCTGACACTTGGCTCCCAATGAACAGTTATTGTGCTGAAATTGCTTCCAGAGGCAGTTTGGAACTCGGATGTGAGTATTGTAGCCGAGGACAGACAATTTTTACAGGCTAGGAGCTTCAGCAGTCGGCGGTCCTGTTCTGTGAGCTTGTGTGGCCTACCACTTCGTAGCTGAGCCATTGTTGCTCCTAGACGTTTCCACTTCACAATAACAGCACTTACAGTTGACCAGGGCAGCTCTAGCAGGGCAGAAATTTGACGAACTGACTTGTTGCAAAGGCGGCATCCTATGAGGGTGCCAAGTTGAACGTCACTGACCTCTTCAGTAAGGCAGTTCTACTGCCATTGTTTTCCTATGGAGATTGCATGGATGTGTGCTCTATTTTATACATCTGTCAGCAACGAGTGTGACTGAAATAGCAGAATCCACTAATTTGAAGGAGTGTCCACATATTTTTGTATATACAGTGCATTCGGAAAGTATTCAGACCGCTTGACTTTTTCCACTTTTTGTTGCTTTACTGCCATATTCTAACATTTATTTATTTTCCTCACAAATCAAGTGTTTGCCTGTATTTAGCTCCATTCATTATTCCCTCTATCTTTCCAAGTCTCCCACTCCCTGCCGCTGAAAAGCATCCCCATTGTATGATGCTGCCACCACGCTTCACGGTAGGGATGGTGTTAGATGGGTGCTGAGCTGTACCTGGTTTTCTCCGTACATAGCGCTTTGCATTCAGCCCATAGAGTTACATTTTTGTCTCATCAGACCACAGAATAGATTGTCTTATGCTCTCAGTCATTCACATGCCTTTTTGCAAACTCCAGACGTGCTGCCATGTGCCTTTTTCTCAGGAGTGGCTTCCCTCTGGCCACTCTGACATAAAGCCCAGATTGGTTGTTTATTATTATTGTCTATATTGTGGAACAATAGTGAAGACATCAAAACTATGACTTGAACACGATCAAACATCTCTGGAGATGTTTTTCTATGTGTTATTTCTTACATTGGTACCCCGGGTGATCTTAAGTTTCATTACATACAGCCGGGAGGAACTATGGAATATACGATTAACGTCAACTAACCACCCTTCCTACCAGGAATATGACTTTCCCGAAACGGATCCAGTGTCTTGCCTTCCACCCAATACAATGGACCTGATCCCAGCCGGCGAAGCTACACGACGCCGAAAAAGGGGCAAACGTAGCGGTCTCCTGGTCAGGCTTCGGAGACGAGCACATCGCGCTCCACTCCCTAGCATACTACTCGCCAATGTCCAGTCTCTTGAGAATAAGGTCGATGAAATCCGAGCACGGGTAACATTCGAGAGAGACATCAGGGATTGCAACGTGCTCTGCTTCACGGAAACATGGCTAACTGAAAAGACGCTAACGGAGTCGGTGCAGCCAGCTGGTTTCTTCACGCATCGCGCAGACAGAAACATACATCTTTCTGGTAAGAAGAGGGGCGGGGGGGTATGCCTCATGATTAACGAGACGTGGTGTGACCATCATAACAACACTCAGGAACTAAAGTCATTCTGTTCACCTGATCTAGAACTCCTCACAATCAAATGTAGACCGCATTATCTACCAAGGGAATTCACTTCGGTCATAATCACAGCCGTATATATTCCCCCCCAAGCAGACACATCGATGGCCCTGAACGAACTCTATCTGACTCTCTGTAAACTGGAAACCACACACCCTGAGGCTGCATTCATCGTAGCTGGGGATTTTAACAAGGCTAATCTAAAAACAAAACTCCCTAAATTCTATCAGCACATCGATTGTCCGACCAGGGCTGGCAGAACTCTGGACCATTGTTATACTAACTTCCGCGACGCATATAAGGCCCTCCCCCGCCCTCCTTTCGGAAAAGCTGACCACGACTCCATTTTGTTGATTCCAGCCTACAAACAGAAATTAAAACTACAAGCTCCCGCGCTCAGGTCTGTTCAACGCTGGTCCGACCAATCTGAATCCACGCTTCAAGACTGCTTTGATCACGCGGATTGGAATATGTTCCGCACGGCGTCCAACAACAACAATGATGAATATGCAGATTCGGTGAGCGAGTTCATTAGGAAGTGCATTGACGATGTCGTACCCAGAGCAACGATTAAAACATTCCCAAACCAGAAACCGTGGATTAACGGCAGCATTCGCGTGAAACTGAAAGCGCGAACCACTGCTTTTAACCAGGGCAAGGTGACCGGAAACATGACCGAATACACACAGTGTAGCTATTCTCTCCGCAAGGCTATCAAACAGGCTAAGTCCCAGTACAGAGACAAAATTGAATCGCAATTCAACAGCTCAGACACAAGGGGTATGTGGCAGGGTCTACAGTCTATCACGGATTACAAAAAGAAAAGCAGCCCCGTCGCGGATCAGGATGTCTTGCTCCCAGACAGGCTAAATACCTTTTTTGCCCGCTTTGAGGATAATACAGTGCCACTGACACGGCCCACTACCAAAACCTGCGGGCTCTCCTTCACTGCAGCCGAGGTGAGTAAAACATTTAAACGTGTTAACCCTCGCAAGGCTGCAGGCCCAGACGGCATTCCCAGCCGCGTCCTCAGAGCATGCGCAGACCAGCTGGCTGGTGTGTTTACGGACATATTCAATCAATCCTTAGCCCAGTCTGCTGTTCCCACATGCTTCAAGAGGGCCACCATTGTTCCTGTTCCCAAGAAAGCTAAGGTAACTGAGCTAAACGACTACCGCCCCGTAGCACTCACTTCCGTCATCATGAAGTGCTTTGAGAGACTAGTCAAGGACCATATCACCTCCACCCTACCGGACACCCTAGACCCACTCCAATTTGCTTACCGACCCAATAGGTCCACAGACGACGCAATCGCAACCACACTGCACACTGCCCTAACCCATCTGGACAAGAGGAATACCTATGTGAGAATGCTGTTCATCGACTACAGCTCAGCATTTAACACCATAGTACCCTCCAAACTCGTCATCAAGCTCGAGACCCTGGGCCTCGACCCCGCCCTGTGCAACTGGGTCCTGGACTTCCTGACGGGCCGCCCCCAGGTGGTGAGGGTAGGTAACAGCATCTCCACCCCGCTGATCCTCAACACTGGGGCCCCACAAGGGTGCGTTCTGAGCCCTCTCCTGTACTCCCTGTTCACCCACGACTGCGTGGCCATGCACGCCTCCAACTCAATCATCAAGTTTGCGGACGACACTACAGTGGTAGGCTTGATTACCAACAACGACGAGACGGCCTACAGGGAGGAGGTGAGGGCCCTCGGAGTGTGGTGTCAGGAAAATAACCTCACACTCAACGTCAACAAAACAAAGGAGATGATTGTGGACTTCAGGAAACAGCAGAGGGAGCTCCCCCCTATCCACATCGACGGGTCAGTAGTGGAGAAGGTGGAAAGTTTTAAGTTCCTCGGTGTACACATCACGGACAAACTGAATTGGTCCACCCACACAGACAGCGTTGTGAAGAAGGCGCAGCAGCGCCTCTTCAACCTCAGGAGGCTGAAGAAATTCGGCTTGTCACCAAAAGCACTCACAAACTTCTACAGATGCACAATCGAGAGCATCCTGTCGGGCTGTATCACCGCCTGGTACGGCAACTGCTCCGCACACAACCGTAAGGCTCTCCAGAGGGTAGTGAGGTCGGCAGAACGCATCACCCGGGGCAAACTACCTGCCCTCCAGGACACCTACACCACCCGATGTCACAGGAAGGCCATAAAGATCATCAAGGACAACAACCACCCAAGCCACTACCTGTTCACCCCGCTATCATCCAGAAGGCGAGGTCAGTACAGGTGCATCCAAGCAGGGACCGAGAGACTGAAAAACAGCTTCTATCTCAAGGCCATCAGACTGTTAAACAGCCACCACTAACATTTAGCGGCCGCTGCCAACAAACTGACTCAGCTCCAGCCACCTTAAAAATGGGAATTGATGGAAATTATGTAAAAATGCACCACCAGCCACTTTAAACAATGCCACCTAATATAATGTTTACATACCCTACATTACACATCTCTTATGTATATGTATATACTGTACTCTATATCATCTACTGCATCTTGCCATCTTATGTAATACATGGACCACTAGCCACTTTAAACTATGCCACTTTATGTTTACATACCCTACAGTACTCATCTCATAGGTATATACCGTACTCTATACCATCTACTGCACCTTGCCTATGCCGTCTGTACCATCACTCATTCATATATCTTTATGTACATATTCTTTATCCCTTTACACTTGCGTGTATAAGGTAGTAGTTGCGGAATTGTTAGGTTAGATTACTTGTTGTTATTACTGCATTGTCGGAACTAGAAGCACAAGCATTTCGCTACACTCGCATTAACATCTTTTAACCATGTGTATGTGACTAATAAATTTGATTTGATTTGATTTGATTTGAGAGACCTGAAAATAGATGTGCTGCAACGCTCCCCATCCAACCTGACAGAGCTTGAGAGAATCTGCAAAGAAAATTTCTAAAAACCTGTTTTTGCTTTGTCATTGAGGTATTGTGTGCAGATTGATGAGGGGAAAAAACTATTTCATCAATTTAGGAATAAGGCTGTAAAACCTAACAAAATGTGAAAAAGGTCAAGGGGTAAGAATACCTTCCGAAGACACTGTATATAGTGTAGGCTACAAAATAAACTTTCCAGTGACACTGACTCACCCAATGATGAAGATGAAGCATAGGCTAGTCACCAGTGGTGGCTGATGCGCTCATGCCAATATCTCAAGATAAGCTCATTTGAAAAACAGTGATGTTCGTTCATGATCGCTCAAAAGCTTCTACAGACAGATTAGTCTTCTCCTTTCAGCAGTAGGCATTTGCTTTCCAAACGGAAGGCCTGTGTTTTTTCTCGTGATTGTATTTAGAAATTTGTGAAAGGCAAACTGACAGCTGCAACCAACCATAGAAATATAATCCATAGATGGCAGTCCCCATTCAATTCAGGACTGGCAGTCATTGCTAGTGTACCACTGAGTTTAACAGTCAAATTGCCAGGGTTAGAGGTTCCAAAATCCTTGTATGGATTATATCTATGGCCACAATACAACAAGCTGTTCTATATTTGGCACGTGTGCTGCCCAAATTGTGGCCTTCCCGACTTAAGTGTAGTAAAAATGAATTCACAGATATTTTTTAGAAGCTATTGATAAATATAAATTATGCTCTATGGTGTAGTATTTTGAATTATTTTATTTGTCTATTCAGTCAGGAGTAAAATATTTTTTTACAGCCTAATTTTGGCAAAATTATTTAGATTTATCAGGGGGTGCTGCAGCACCAGCACTCCTACTTCCCGTGGCTATGCAGCACAGAGTAAACTACAGGAGCAGGTCTGTAAAAACAGAGCTGACTATTCTTTATGAGGCCTCCACTGCCTCAGCACCACTCTAAACCTGCTGCTCTGTGTGACTGTATACAACTGCCCAGCATCTCAGACTCCAGTCTCTCTGAGGAGAGGAATGGCTGTTTACCTTGGCAGTGAAGCTCGTTGAGATTGCGAAGAACCATTCCATCTCCACAGCCTTTGGGGAGGGCAAATACCACTGGTGAAGCACAATGGTAATGCTGCCCAAAGCAACACAAAAGGTCTCAGGAACAGAGGTGAAGTGAATGACAAATGGACAAGTGGCTGCATTGTTTTTATTTAACCTTTATTTAACTAGGCACGTCAGTTAAGAACAAATTCTTATTTACAATGACGGCCTACCTCGGACAAACCCTAACCTGGACGACACTGGCCCAATTGTGCACCGCCCTATGGGACTCCCAATTGCGGCCGGGTGTGATACAGCCTGGAATCGAACCAGGGTCTGTAGTGACACCTCGATCACTGAGATGCAGTGCCTTTGACCGTTGTGGTGCCACTCGGGAGGTTGGTGGCACATTAATTGGGGAGTATGGGCTTGTGGTAATGGTTGGAGCGGAGTAGAATGGTATCCAATACATGGTTTCCATGTGTTTGATGCAATTCCATTTTCTCCGTTCCAGACATTTTTATGAGCCGTCCTCCCCTCAGCGGCTGGTATGCTGGTGACGGGTGGAGAAATTATTTTACTATTCAAATAGTATCATGAATTTTTGTCGGATATCCAAAAGACATAGTTTTTAACCTGAGCATTGCTGTGTGAGGGAGAGGCTGGCACTCTATTGCTGCAGCTGCAGAGTGGGAGCGAGCAGATGGCGGCAGAGAGCGAGACGCTACTCGGCTACAACCAAGACTAGCTAATTTGTAACAGCCACAATGTTATTTATCATTCCATATAACAGTACATGTCTTGACTGGAGTAGCCTAGATAAACTAGCTAAGCTAACCAGCTATAGCTAGCTAGGCTAATTGAGGCCACACTGTGCTTTCTCCCTAACCCACTCAGATAAAACAACAGCCTACCTGTTGGTTGCTCGTTCTAGCCTACTCCTCATTTCGCAAACGTTTAATTCCGCAATTTTATTCCATCTAGCATTGCATTAGTGAACTCTCACTCCACTTGCTACACATTGAGCCACTTTGATTGATTGGCCAACATAAACAACAAGCTACACATGTGAAGGCTATGGTGCGCACGTCATAAAAACTAACGTAAACTCGCCCCATTCCGTACAAATGTGCGCAACCGCAACATTCACACGAGGCTACAAAGAAAACTAATGGGACTGTAGCTTCAAAATCGGGGGTGTGAACTAGGTTTCTATTCAAGCGTTGATCGACATGGTAATGGCTCTATAGTGTTGGAGAAAAGTTTAAAAAACGGACCCTCAGTTACATTGTGACGTGTCATGTCGCAACGTACAGCACGCATAAAGAAACTATTTCTGTCTTACAATCTCTCTCCACCAGGTGTAGCACTTCACTCATCGTTTAAAAACAAGAAATGGATAGTGACGGGGGTAAGGGGGATACCTAGTAATTTTTTGCGTCATCATTGCATGCGATCATCATTCTCAAAGCCGCTGTTCACTTCTATGATCACTTTAGCACCACCCTAAAAACCCGATTCAAATTCGACACAAACCTTCAAATAGGTACAGTGGGGCAAAAAAGTATTTAGTCAGCCACCAATTGTGCAAGTTCTCCCACTTAAAAAGATGAGGTTTTCACTCAAAATCTCACGATACATGGCCCCATTCATTCTTTCCTTTACACGGATCAGTCGTCCTGGACCCTTTGCAGAAAAACAGCCCCAAAGCATGATGTTTCCACCCCCATGCTTCACAGTAGGTATGGTGTTCTTTGGATGCAACTCAGCATTCTTTGTCCTCCAAACACGACGAGTTGAGTTTTTACCAAAAAGTTCTATTTTGGTTTCATCTGACCATATGACATTCTCCCAATCTTCTTCTGGATCATACAAATGCTCTCTAGCAAACTTCAGACGGGCCTGGACATGTACTGGCTTAAGCAAGGAGGACACGTCTGGCACTGCAGGATTTGAGTCCCTGGCGTCGTAGTGTGTTACTGATGGTAGGCTTTGTAACTTTGGTCCCAGCTCTCTGCAGGTCATTCACTAGGTCCCCCCGTGTGGTTCTGGGATTTTTGCTCACCGTTCTTGTGATCATTTTGACCCCACGGGGTGAGATCTTGCGTGGAGCCCCAGATCGAGGGAGATTATCAGTGGTCTTGTATGTCTTCCATTTCCTAATAATTGCTCCCACAGTTGATTTCTTCAAACCAAGCTGCTTACCTATTGCAGATTCAGTCTTCCCAGCCTGGTGCAGGTCTACAATTTTGTTTCTGGTGTCCTTTGACAGCTCTTTGGTCTTGGCCATAGTGGAGTTTGGAGTGTGACTGTTGAGGTTGTGGACAGGTGTCTTTTATACTGATAACAAGTTCAAACAGGTGCCATTAATACAGGTAACGAGTGGAGGACAGAGGAGCCTCTTAAAGAAGAAGTTACAGGTCTGTGAGAGACAGAAATCTTGCTTGTTTGTAGGTGACCAAATACTTATTTTCCACCATAATTTGCAAATAAATTCATTAAAAATCCTACGATGTGATTTTCTGGATTTTTTTCTTCTAATTTTGTCTGTCATAGTTGCAGTGTACCTATGATGAAAATTACAGGCCTCCCTCATCTTTTTAAGTGGGAGAACTTGCACAATTGGTGGCTGACTAAATACTTTTTTGCCCCACTGTATGTAATGACACATTATATAAACTCTTTATAGTGTTTAATTTACATTTTAAAGGCAATAAGGTGATAAGTTGGACAGATCGAGTGAAAAAAAGCAATTTTCCCACACAACATCTCTCCTTCTCACTATCACGCATTAGTTTCGCTTCCCCACCCGCCATTTTTAAAAAGACCCGACAGGGCTCATTGCCTGCTAGAATTATGCAGAAACAGGCAGCGTTTAGGTCATGTAATTGATTCTGTTGGAAAGGGGAGAAATTGTGCTTTACAATGGTATTGACATTACAGTTGATCTGGAAGTATTACGTTTTTGGGGCGCTAAAATAAGGGCAATTGTACGGACCAAGGTGATGTATGAGTTTACATTACATTGAAAAGCTTGTTTTTATTAAATTAATAATTTGAAACGTCATGGTATATCCTTGTATGTAACAATGTCACATGGATATTTTAATTTAGAAAATGTATTTTCGGTGTTAAAGTAGGCCTATAATTTTTTGGGGCACAAAACATTATGAATACTCACATAAGTATTTGAATACTAACATCTGTTCGGATATTCGAATATTCCAATAACTGTGCACACTGGAGATGCAGTATCAAGGGGTATTGCAGACAGGCACCCTGCCTTTCTTTATTCAACCCTGGATAATTTCTCATTGTACAAGCAATCAGTGGCCTAAACAGTCATTATCAGTATATGAACAGAGTATGGTAGTGCACTAAACCAATAGACTCAGTCGGTATTAGATAGGACGTCATGGGCCCCCCGCCTGTGGGGAAAACAACCTGTGGTTACCCCATTGATTCACAGCAAATACTTGGCCTTTTCAAACGCAATTTTATTTTTGTCTGCTTGTTTTAGTCAATTACAAAACTACATTTAAGAATGTCTAAACATTACTTTTGTTGATGATTCGTTACTAGAGAAATGAGACCAAGTCAAGACGCTGGACAGGGTGGATCGGTATATAGTAAGACAGTTTATTCGGATGTGAAGATATCTGAGAAATCGTGCAGCACGGGCCCTTCTGTCTGACTCGTATGGAATCGTCGGAAAAGAGAGTTCTAAACAGGTTGTGCTGGTTATATATGCAACAAGTAAAGTAGGTTGATCTTGTAGTCTGGCCTTCCGATTGGTCGATCTGGGTCGTGGGTAGTCCTGTCCGGGCCTGATGTCGACGTTCCATTGGCTCTTAACACAGTTCTTTGTCTTAGAATCTCATCCTCGAGCAGAATGCATGTGCGCTTGTTTTAACAGGGGCCTGTTCATGGGGGAGGGGAGTGTGTGTGGGTCTGTGGTTATTATAAGGGTACGAAGAGTGGGGGTATAGTGGGGGATGGGTGCATGTTGTGTCAAGTATAGCTAGTGTTGAGAAGTTGTTAAAACAAGTTACCAGTATCTATTACAATTTCTTACACTTTTCAACATTGCCTGCTCCCGAGTGTCCTCACTACTTAGAAAAAAAGTAATATTGGAGGGCTTCCCTCATGCCCCTTTTCATGACAGTGCTAGCAGCCACATGAGTGAGTGCTAGCTAGCTACCAACCGGAAAATTAAGCTAGCCAGGACAACAGGTAGTGAGTGGCGTTACAAACGGACGATACTTAACAAGTTAAATGTCTTACCTGTGATGAAATGTTTTAACATACACAGCTACATGTAGCCTACTTTGACACCGGGTCCCCACATTTCACACTCCGAATAACCTGAAGCCACAGGGCTCTTCACGCGGGCTCTAACATAACATCCCTACTCGGGAGCATTGCGAACCGTAGGTCGGGAATTTTGACCTGGTTACATGTACATTGAACAACACTGCAGCTTTTTAGGCATTTTTTATTATTTCTGTTTAACAAAAAATTATACGACGAAGTTGGCTCTTTTACAATGGGGGTCAATGGCAAAGAATGTTTATTTTCCTCAATTTGTGGGCGTGGTCGAGGGGAATTCATTATTATGTGATTATCGACTCAGGCTATAGATGCGGTAAAG
This sequence comes from Salvelinus alpinus, assembly GCF_045679555.1. Classification (NCBI taxonomy): domain Eukaryota; kingdom Metazoa; phylum Chordata; class Actinopteri; order Salmoniformes; family Salmonidae; genus Salvelinus; species Salvelinus alpinus. The sequence continues at coordinate 84,502,950 of NC_092094.1, forward strand.
GAGTCAATGAAACGCTGACATTCAACAAATCTGATCTAAGAAAGTGGATATTTGTCAAATTCATGATTTATGTATTGTAACAGGTCCAGAATGTGGTTACTTTGTGTCCGATTTGGATATATTTAGGTATTTTCACTGCAAAATAATTTCAGCAAAAAAAGTGTCTTAACGACCATCCCACAGGTGCATGTTCATTAATTGTTCATTAATTGTTTATGGTTCATTGAACAAGCATGGGAAACGGTGTTTAAATCCTTTACAATGAAGATCTGAAGTTTTTTGGGATGTTTATGAATTATCTTTGAAAGACAGGGTCCTGAAAAAGGGACGTTTCTTTTTTTGCTGAGTTTATGTAGGACTTGTCCCTTTGCAGGTTTAGAGGAAGTCACTGCTAAATCTAATTCCCGTCATATAAGCTGGTTAACAAAGCTAACATACAGAAATCATTGATGGTAGTCAGTCGTTTTTTAAAACTGTAATGGAGTTGATTGGTAACGATGACATTAACATGTATTGGGGTTGACATCCATCCAAGCATTATACTCTGATTCTTACCTCAACATACTGTTTAATACACATATAAACAATAGCCTAAATGTTGGCAATTTTTTTGGGGGGGAAATCCATGGCAATTCCATTGTTTTGGTTGAGTTCGATAGATTTTTTTACCGCATCTGTGGACATAAGTGATGGTCTAAGGCAGGTATTCCCCAGAGATAAGTGAAATGCGGTCGGGGGTACGCCAAATAAAAATGTGATTCACATATTTTTTTGTCACATTTTCATAACAGTCCATTTAGATTTTCCAACGGTGCTATACATTTGGGTGAGTTTTTTTCCCCTCGCCTTAATAGCCTCGTTTCACTGCCAAAAATAAAATATACCCATCGAGTTCAGCGAAATAACAACACTGTGACGTAGAAGTCCGTCACTGGCCGCGGGCAGCATTTGGTACTTTAACGCACGCACACATTCATCACTCCTCCCTGCTCCGTTATCAGATAAGTTAACAATGTGGGTCGACACACAAGTTAACTTCTCTATCTTAGTACATACATTTCACACGTCAGTAACCGGTTATGGGATAAAGAAATAAACAGACAAGTGTTCATATTTAATATAAGCAATATTTATTATACTTATCGATGTTATGGATCAGCGCGTTGTTGTTTGTTCTGTTCCTCTCTCTCTCCATCTCTGTAGCTTCCGGGTATGCTGGATAAGGACCCGAGCTAAGGGAATGGGCTGACTTTGTAGTGCCTGTCCTGAATGGCTCATTAATTAATAGGGGGCGCCATTTCCACTTTGGGAAAAAATAGTGCCCAAATTAAACGGCCTCGTACTCTGTTCTAGATCATATGATATGCATATTATTATTACTATTGGATAGAAAACACCCTGAAGTTTCTAAAACTGTTTGAATTATATCTGTGAGTAAAACAGAACTCATTTGGCAGACAAACTTCCAAACAGGAAGTGAAAATTCTGAAATGGGTCTCTGTGAAAGGCTTCGCCTATTCAATTGCCTTGTATTTATGGATATGTATGCACTTCATACGCCTTCCACTAGATGTCAACAGGCAGTAGAACGTTGAATGAGGTGTCTAGCCTGATGTGGGACCGAATGAGAGCTTTTGGAGTGACAGGTCAGCCATATTGGCAGTATTTTGCTGCGCACCTGGGTGCACCATATCGTTGTCTGCAATGCCTTAGGAAGACACGAAGAAATGCTCCGTCTGGGACGTTATTGGATACATACGAGAAAAACATCCTAAAGATGGATTCTCAACTGAGTTTGACCAGTTTATTAGACTTTTATTATCACTTTTAGAATTTTTCGTTCCATGCGTCAAACTTTCATGGACACATGAGCTCCACTATGCTAGCCAAAGTTGCTAATTCAACAGAAGAAATGGACATTCTAAAACAAAACAACGATTTATTGTGGAACAAGGATTCCTGGCACTGCATTCTGATCAAAGGTAAGAGAATATTTATGATGTTATTTCGTATTTTTGTTGAATATGTTGACTCCAACATGGCGGAGAATGGCTGAACGCTGTCTCAGATTATTGTATGCTGTGCTTTTTACTAAAGTTATTTTTTTAAATCTAACACAGCGGTTGCATTAAGAACCAGTGTATCTTTAATTATATGTCCAACATGTATTTTTCAGCAAAGTTTATGATGAGTTTTTCTGTTAGATTACGTGACTCTCTAAAATTTCTCCGGACAATTTGGAGCATTTTGGCGCCATGTTCACAATGTAAAACCAGTATTTGTAGCTATAAATATGCACATTTTCGAACATAACATAAATATATGTTGTGTTTTCGCTGTAAAACATTTTAAAAATCGGACATGTTGGCTGGATTCACAAGATGTTATCTTTAATTATGTGTACATGTATTTTTCATAAATGTTTTATGATGAGTATTTCTGTATTTCACGTTGCTCTCTGTAATTATTCCGGCTGTTTTGGAGCCATTTATGATCATGGCACCAATGTAAAACCAGGATTTGTAGCTATAAATATGCACATTTTCGAACAAAACATAAATGTATTGTATAACATGATGTTATAAGACTGTCATCTGATGAAGTTGTTCAAAGGTTAGTGATTATTTTTATCTCTATTTGTGGGTTTTGTGAAAGCTATCTTTGCTGTGAAAAAATGGCTGTGTTTTTTTGGATATGGTGGTGAGCTAACATAAATATATGTTGTGTTTTCGCTGTAAAACATTTAAAAAATCGGACATGTTGGCTGGATTCACAAGATGTTTATCTTTCATTTGCTGTATTGGACTTGTGATTTCATGAAATTATATTATATGATATTCCCTGTGGCGCTAGGCTAGGCTATGCTAGTCAGCGTTTCTGATGAGGAGGATCCCGGATCCGGGAGGGGGGGTCAGTAGAGGTGTAAATGGACATATTGAAAGACACTGTCAGTAGTGATGTAATTTTGTAAATATTATATTGTGATATTGTTTCATAAAAAACCTGTTGCAATGTATATACTTTGGTATGTTTAGTTAAATGGAAAATGTAGGTTTGAATAGGTAATTGCTTAATTAATTAGTGTTAATTGTTCTGAGGGGAGGGGCTAGCCCTACAAAAGGAGCCTCTCTTTCAGTTCATGAGAGGCATTTTGGGTTGAGCTGTGGATGGGACAGCATTGTTTTTAGCTGTCCCATAAGGTATACGTTTGATGGCAGTACTATTGTTTTTATTCCGGAATCACTATGTAAATAAACACCCTTGCACAGATTAACTTTTACGGCTCCGCCATCTTTTTATTTTGATAGAGGTTAGGTTTTCCAGTTTAGCCTTCTGGCCTACTCTACATGACAAACACGATGTCAAATACAGGTAGCCTTGTCAAATAATTAACATCCAATCACATTAACCGTTACTCTCTCGCAGGAATTCCACTAACGGTCCGTATGTAGCCAAACATAGCTGCTGCTCATTCTGTTAGCTCAAAAATGTATTGAAGGTTAAAAAAAAACTAAGGTCCGTGTCCATAGAGACACATACCAGCTCTACTGGTAGTACTGCTTCTACCAGCAGTACTACACCTGCACCTGTCGATGACACAAGCTGTTCTGCTTCCACGAGCACATCCAATGCTAGCATCAGTAATTCTACATTTGCTGTTAGCCCAACTAGCATGGACACTGACAGTTGTGAATCTGATGCAGCCAAAGAGCTACTGCCCCTTTACCCGGGAAAGCACCAAACAGACAGGGACGTTGGACCATCGAAGGGGCGGAAATATGATGAGAACTACATTGATTTGGGGTTCACTTATATTGGAAGTAGTGCCTTTCCTCAGCCACAGTGTGTTATACAGTTGAAGTCGGAAGTTTACATACACCTTAGCCAAATACATTTAAACTCAGTTTTTCACAATTCCTGACATTTAATCCTAGTAAAAATTCCCTGTCTTAGGTCAGTTTGGATCACCACTTTATTTTATGAATGTGAAATTATTTATTTATGCTTTTATTTATTTCATCACATTCCCAGTGGGTCAGAAGTTTACATACACTCAATTAGTATTTGGTAGCATTGCCTTTAAATTGTTTGACTTGGGTCAAACGTTTCGGGTAGCCTTCCACAAGATTCCCACAATAAGTTGGGTGAATTTTGGCCCATTCCTCCTGACAGAGCTGGTGTAACTAAGTCAGGTTTGTAGGCCTCCTTGCTCGCACACGCTTTTTCAGTTCTGCCCACAAATGTTCTATAGGATTGAGGTCAGGGCTTTGTAATGGCCACTCCAATACCTTGACTTTGTTGTCCTTAAGTCATTTTGCCACAACTTTGGAAGTATGCTTGGGGTCATTGTCCATTTAGAAGACGCATTTGCGACCAAGCTTTAACTTCCTGACTGATGTCTTGAGATGTTGCTTCAATATATCCACAATCTTCCGCCTCATGATGCCATCTATTTTATGAAGTGCACCAGTCCCTCCTGCAGCAAAGCACCCCCACAACATGATGCTTCCACCCCCGGTTTTGGAGAAGTTGCTTCTTCCTTGCTGAGCGGCCTTTCAGGTTATGTCGATATAGGACTCGTTTTACTGTGGATATAGATACTTTTGTACCTGTTTCCTCCAGCATCTTCACAAGGTCCTTTGCTGTTGTTCTGGGATTGATTTGCACCTTTCGCACCAAAGTACGATCATCTCTAGGAGACAGAAGGCGTCTCCTTCCTGAGCGGTATGACGGCTGCGTGGTCCCATGGTGTTTATACTTGCGTACTATTGTTTATACAGATAAACGTGGTACCTTCAGGCATTTGGAAATTGCCCCCAAGGATGAACCAGACTTGTGGAGGTCCACAATTTTTTGAGGTCTTGGCTGATATCTTTAGATTTTCCCATGATGTCAAGCAAAGAGGCACTGAGTTTGTCTTGAAATACATCCACAGGTACAGCTCCAATTGACTCAAATTATGTCAATTAGCCTAACAGCAGCTTCTAAACCCATGACATAATTTTCTGGAATTTTCCAAGCCGTTTAAAGGCACAGTCAACTTAGTGTATGTACATTTCTGATCCACTGAAATTGTGATACAGTGAATTATAAGTGAAATAATCTGTAAACAATTGTTGGAAAAATGACTTGTGTCATGCACAAAGTAGATGTCCTAACTGACTTGCCAAAACTATAGTTTGTTAAAAGATATTTGCCAACTGACATTTATTCCTGATTATTATTTGACCATGCTTGTCACTTATGAACATTTTGAACATCTTGGCCATGTTCTGTTATAATCTCCACCCGGCACAGCCAGAAGAGGACTGGCCACCCCTCATAGCCTGGTTCCTCTCTAGGTTTCTTCCTAGGTTTTGGCCTTTCTAGGGAGTTTTTCCTAGCCACCGTGCTTCTACACCTGCATTGCTTGCTGTTTGGGGTTTTAGGCTGGGTTTCTGTACAGCTGACAGCACTTTGATATATCAGCTGATGTAAGAAAGGCTATATAAATAAATTTGATTTGATTTAATCAGAAGCTACTGCCAGATTTCTGGATTGGGCTGTGCTCAGAGTATCTTGCCTTGGCAAATCGCGCTGTTAAGACACTGATGCCATTTGCAACCACGTACCTATGTGAGAGTGTATTCTCGGCCCTCACTAGCATGAAAACTAAATACAGGCACAGACTGTGTGGAAAATTATTTAAGACAGACTCTCTCCAATACAACCCGACATTGCAGAGTTATGTGCATCCTTTGCATCCTTTGTGTATCCTTTCAAGCACACCCTTCTCATTGAGTTCCAAGATGGCGTAGCAGTGCGGATGTGTTTGTTGTTGTCCCGTGTAAATGTTATGTTTTGTTCGTCTTTTTTTGTATACATTTCAATATACTTCAATCTCTTTTTCCATTTTAAAATTAAATATACCTTCCAGCAACCCGCCTCACCCAATGTGATACGGATCTGCTATTTTTAGACCTTATAGCTAGAACCTAGCTGCTACAGAGTGGCCCAAACCCGAAGCTAGCCTTGAGTCAGGCCCATCTCCCGGCCTACTCAGTGGACCCTAGGCTACACAGCTGATGCCTCCCGGACTCTTCACTAACACGACTAGAAGCCACTACATCACCGGATTCCTGCCATAAGCCCTGGACCTTTGCACCGGACGCACCGGAGTAGCTAATGCCCTTGTCCTGAAGCTAGCACCAGTTGCCTCGAGCCAGGCACATCTCCCGGCTAGCAAACAAAATTACTCCAGCTACAATACCTCTTTTGCCAATTGGCCTGGACCCTTTGTAAACACGGAGCCCAATCCATCATGACTGGTCTGCCGACGTAATTCGGTCCGATGTGCCCTCAACCGGCCTTTGCCGGACGTCGGTGACGCCCTTGTCCCGAAGCTAGCACCAGTTAGCCTCGAGCCAGACGCATCTCCCGGCTAGCGTAGAAACGACTACCTAACGGCTTCCCTGTTTCATCTATTGCTGTTCACTGGACCCAATGATCACTTGGCTACATAGCTGATGCCTGCTGGACTGTTTATTAATCACGGTACTCCATTTTGTTTATCTGTCGGCCCCAGCCTCGAACTCAGGCCCTGTGTGTAGTTAACAGACCCTCCCTGCCCATTCATCGCCATTTTACCTGTTGTTGTTGTCTTAGCGGATTAACTGTTGTTGTCTTACCCGTTGTTATCTTAGCTAGCTCTCCCAATCAACACCTGTGATTGCTTTATGCCTCGCTTTATGTCTCTCTCTAATATCAATATGCCTTACTGCAGAGCCCCTAGTCCCACTCAACATGCCTCAGATAGCTCTTTTGTCCCACCTCCCACACATGCGGTGACCTCACCTAGCATAACTAGTGCCTCCAGAGATGCAACCTCTCTTATCATCACTCAATGCCTAGGTTTACCTCCACTGTACCCACACCCTACCATACCCCCGGTCTGTACATTATGCCCTGAATCTATCCTACCACGCCCAGAAATCTGCTCCTTTTGTTCTCTGTTCCCAACACACTAGGTGGCCAGTTCTGATAGCCTTTAGCCGTACCCTCATCCTACCCCTCCTCTGTTCCTCGGGTAATGTAGAGGTTAACCCAGGCCCTGTGTGTCCCCAGGCGCACTCATTTGTTGACTTCTGTACCCATAAAAGCCTTGGTTTCATGCATGTTAACATCAAAAGCCTCCTCCCTAAGTTTGTTTTACTCACTGCTTTAGCACACTCCGCCAACCCTGATGTCCTTACTGTGTCTGAATCCTGGTTTAGGAAGGCCACCAAAAATTCTGAAATTTCCATCCCCAACTACAACATTTTCCATCAAGATAGAACTGCCATAGGAGGAGTTGCAATCTACTGCAGAGATAGCCTGCAAAGTTCTGTCATACTTTCCAGGTCTTTGCCCAAACAGTTTGAGCTTCTAATTAAAAAAAAAGAATCTCTCCAGAAATAAGTCTCTCACTGTTGCCGCCTGTTATAGACCTCCCTCAGCTCCCAGCTGTGCCCTGGACACCATATGTGAATTGATTGCCCCCCATATATCTTCAGAGTTCGTTCTGTTAGGTGACCTAAACTGGGATAAGCTTAACACCCCGGCCGTCCTACAATCTAAGCTAGATGCCCTCAATCTCACACAAATGATCAAGTTACTCACCAGGTACAACCCTAAATCCGTAAACATGTGCACCCTCATAGATATTATCCTGACCAACTTGCCCTCCAAATACACCTCTGCTGTTTTCAGTCAGGATCTCAGCGATCACTGCCTCATTGCCTGCGTCCGTTATGGGTCCGTAGTCAAACGACCACCCCTCATCACTGTCAAACGCTCCCTTAAACACTTCTGTGAGCAGGCTGTTCTAATCGACCTGGCCCGGGTATCCTGGAAGGATTTTGACCACATCCCGTCAGTAGAGGATGCCTGGTTGTTCTTTAGAAGTAATTTCCTCTGGTCTCCACTCCACATCCCTTACCCCCCACCCCCTGAGAGGGACACTGGTCATTACTCACCAGCCAAATCTGTTTACAACAATAACAGCACAATTTGCAGTGACGTGCTACAGTATCCCTCCCCATTACATTATAGCATGCTCCAGCATCATCTGACTAAATGGGGCTGCTGCACTCTTCCTACATACTGTACTGTCTATACTGCTCTGGAAGCCATTATCAGACAGGCCTGGAATTTGGTGGAAATTAATACTTATACAGACTTCTATGGCCCTCCTCTGTCTCCTGCCCTCCAGCCTAGAGTGCAGAACCAGAGGGGCTCATGAAAAGCACTGGACTAGGGGGAAAAAGAGACTGGAGAAAAAAAAAAGTACAAATTATGAATCCGTTTCCTGATGAGTTCAGTTTAGGTTATGATTCTGCAAAGTGGGGGGAAAAAAGTACTTTTGTCCACTTTTTTTTTTAAATGACAGGGCTGTTTATTTTCTCTGGGTTTTAATCCGAGATCTGGGTAGGTGAACTAATTGTTTGGCTAGTCGTCTTGCCAGGGAAAGGGAAATCTCAAACATTCCTAAATGACAGGTGTTTAAATGAATGCAAGAGCTGACAGAACACAGCCAGTCGGGGTGCTTTTCAGGGCCCGATACAGTTTATTTTCAATCCTCAAGGATTTGGAGGGAATCTATAATATACTGTCAACAGATCTCAATGGTGTGCTAGGATGCCAATTCGATGTTTATTTTCAGTAAATCCATAATACATTTTAATATAAGTTTGGATCCATGACATCTGAAATTCCAACATTTCCTAATCAACCGTGAATAACTTAGAGTCGCTCAATGTTGTTCATCAGGACTAAGGTGTTTCTCATCTCAGTGGGAAACTCCAGGCTACCTTAATATGTACATTCCTAGCATTGCACTTGACACGTGCCTGCTGCTGCTCTCCTGGGTGGTACTGAGGGAGGGAATTACTTTTATTTACAATTCACAGTTTTGGGTGCAAATAATGCCCTGTTTGATATACACAAAACATAAGAGATATAGTGACGTTAATGTTATCACGTTTCAACACAATGGGTCAAAAGAACATCCTTCTCCAAACCAAAAGGTAATCACTTAAATACTATATCATGTTGAATCATGTTGCCGGTCTAAAAAAGAAGCTTATTAAAGTGTAACCATGTTGCACGACCTCAAGATGCAAGTTACATAGAGGGAGGACTCACAATCAAGCACATATTTTACTGCCAAAGATTAGATTACAAATGATAAGAATACTTAAATTCACCCCATTGGAAACAATTACATTGTAAGAGGTAGTTATGGTTATTCCCAAAAGATGAGGCCTGGCATGTGAAAAAGAGTAATTGCTGAATCTTCAGAGGCCAACCAGTGCAACAGGGTGTTGCTTCTCCATACAAAACACTCTATTGAGTTAAATAAGTGATTTAATGACTTATAATCTGAGTCAAAAGAAAGGCAAAGTATATTCAAACCCTTTAAGTGCAAACCATTAAACTATTTTGCTCTGCAAAATAGCCCTCTGTCATGACCAGGATTAACTTTCCATGGGAATTACAAAACACCTTTCAGAAGAATAGAATACTGTACAGAGAAGAGGAAGACATAAAACTGCGGTCTGTGTGGTCTGGTGCCATCACACGAACTCCCAGTGTAACAGTATAACTTTAAACCGTCCCCTCGCCCCGACCTCGGGCGCGAACCAGGGACCCTCTGCACACATCAACAACGGTCGCCCACGAAGCATCGTTACCCATCGCTCCACAAAGGCCGCGGCCCTTGCAGAGCAAGGGGAAACACTACTTCTAGGTTTCAGAGCAAGTGACGTAACTGATTGAAACGCTATTAGCGCGTACCCGCTAACTAGCTAGCCATTTCACATCCGTTACACCAGGGAGGGAGAAAGATGGAGGGAGGCTGGTGGGCTTACCCACTGTGAATGACAAACCTTCAGGCAAGACGTTAAAAAGAGAGGTGGGGGAGGAAGCAGAGCCATCTCACCCCCACTCAGTGCTAATTTCCACATTATTTTATTCATAAGCATCAAAAAGTGACTACCTGTTAAATATCAACAGAAAGCACTCCCATTTGGCACAAATGATAATGAGACCTCACACGGAGCCTCAGATCAGCTCACCACCACTCTGCTCTGCTCAGACCAGCCAGCTCCAGCCAACTCCAGGAACCCTCTCTGCCTGCTGGATGAGTGAGCAACACTGAGCTCTGAGGTGTCACTCACCACGGGGTCACAGACAGGTTTACAGTGGAATATTAATACCCTCAGTAAGACCGCTGTGCAGGATGTGTGGATTCCCTTTACTCATCTAGAGAAAAGCACAAATCCCTTTACAGTGTATGATAGATTTGTAGTAGTTTTGTATCCTAGGTGACACTAACTAATTATTGAGCAGGTAAGAGGGTAGATGGGTTGGGTAGGGTGACAGGAGACTCATATTGTGTTAGTAGACTGATGGAGCTGGTAGGCAGCCTGCTTCTGCAGGGCTAAGACAATGGCCTGCTGGTTGAACTGGGTCTGAGCAGACAGGGAGTCCAGGTCCTTAAAGACCCCAGCTGGATCTGATCTGGGCCGGCAGGAGGCGGTCCTTCTGATTGCTGAAGCAGAGAGCGAAACATGTTATTAATTAATGTCTTAGGGCATAGAAAGACTGGGAGCTGAGAACACATCAGACATCTATCAAGGGTGTTTTCTTTACCTTGACCTGCAGAAGTGGGCCTGGAAAGCTTCTGGCTGTAGATGTGGATTGCGCCGGGCATGGAGGATAAGGCTGCAGCCGTGGAGGAGGAAGAGGTGGAGGTAAAGAACTGGACCCGCCTCAGGACCTGGGAGATCAGTGGGGCTGAGACTGTGGTGGGACCAGGATAGGAGCTGCCCATTTGACCCGAGGGGACTGGAGGACCAGGGTGGAGGCTGAGGAGAACACAAAGGCCTGGGGATGTGGAGGGGCCTGGGGCTGGCGAGGGGAGTGGAGATGAGACTGGGGGCAGTGCAGGAGCAGAGGTGGGTTCTGGGGGTGAGGGTAGTGCGGCAGGTGGATGTGGCCACAGTATAAGGCAGCTGGGAAGCTGCAGGAGTGCTGGGAGGCCTGGACCTCATGTTGTTTAATACTTCTAGGGTCTACAGACGCTCTACAGTGGGTTGGTCTGCAGTGGGCTGGTCTGTGCTGATTCTGACTTCAGACAGTTAGGACTCAGAGGCTAAAGCTCTGGAGTCTTCTTTGGCCAAAGGCAGAGCTGTTCAGAGCACAAAATAAGCCAGATCCCTGTTATCATCCAGCCATCCAGTCCATGGCTCCGACACACATTTATTTTCGACCAATGAGTGATAATTATTAGAAGCTGACCTGTACTTGACTTTGTATGACTCAAGTCTTTTTTCCACAATGTGGTTTTTCAAAATCAAAATGTCCAAATTCCCAAATACATGATAAACGATTTCTCAACAAATAATTAAATTAAATATCAAAATAATTGTAGAAATATGTGAAATCTGTGGCGCACTGGAATACAAAGATCCCGATTGTACAGATGGTGTATTATTTTGTTCATATGACAATTTCTATTCACTTGAATGATTCTCTGTGGAAGCTGGCTCTCCCGAACCCTGGCTGTTGCTATTGTCAGGTTTAGTGCTTCTACATTTGATTGTGTAGAATGTCAGGACCTCCTCCAGATCATTTTCACTGGAAGAGAGGAGAGCAGTGTGAACATTCTCCATGATACCCAGAGTAAGACCACTGTTAAGTAGCAGAAGTAATTGAAACAGTCAGGAGCATAGAGTATGTACCGTTCAGTAGTAGAGAGAGTAGGAGCCAGCTCACTAACCTTGCCTCAGTGATAAACTCCTGAAACACACTGTGGTTGATACAATTTTCTTCGTCTTCTTCAGTTTCTTGACCATATGCTCTGTCTCCTGTGAGGACAGAAACCCGTCAGAGACCAAGCACACTGGCCGTTCTGAATGCTTCAGTACAAGAGAAAGTCAGTTGTAACAGTAATTTGTTAGTTCTTCAAAACATTTACACCTTCAACTGAAACAAACAATTCTAATTAGATAAGCACACAAAGGAAAAAATCAAGAAATATTACAAATAAATGGAGACTCCCTGACTAGTATAATTATTATAAACCTGTCCGAGAACAGCAGTGTACACTAGAGGCTGAAAAGTATTTTTCTGTGTGGCTGGTAGTGAGGCACCTTGTTGTAGCAGTGGATAAACTCTGCTAGCTGGTGGGACAGGATGCGTCGGCGATCCTGGAGGGGAAGCTGGCGGCTGGGCAGGACCATCCTCATGTCCTGTTGAAGGTTACTGGCTGCCCTCTTCAGGAAGTAGATCACCAGCTCCTGGAGATGAGAAGACCTGGGCCCAGATTCTTGGGTATGATGCTACAAGCTTGGCACACCTGTATTTGGGGAGTTGCTCTCATTTTCTCTACAGATCCTCTCAAGCTCTGTCAGGTTGGATGGGGAGCGTTGCTGCACAGCTATTTTCAGGTCTCTCCAGAGATATTCGATCGGGTTCAAATCCGGGCTCTGGCTGGGTCCTTCAAGGACATTCAGAGACTTGTCCCGAAGCCACTCCTGCATTGTATTGGCTGTGTGCTTAGGGTTGTTTTCCTGTTGGAAGGTGAACCTTCGCCCCAGACTGAGGTCCTGAGTGCTCTGGAGCAGGTTTTCATCAAGGATCACTCTGTACTTTGCTCCGTTCATCTTTCCTTCGATCCTGACTAGTCTCCCAGTCCCTGCCGCTGAAAAACATTGCCACAGTATGATGCTGCCACCACCATGCTTCACTGTAGGGATGGTGCCAGATTTCCTCCAGATGTGACGCTTGCCATTCATGCCAAATAGTTCAATCTTGGTTTCATCAGATCAGATAATCTTGTTTCTCATGGTCTGAGAGTCTTTAAGTGCTTTTTGGCAAACACCAAGTGGGCTGTATGTGCCTTTACTGAGGAGTGGCTTCCGTCTGACCTGATTGGTGAAGTGCTGCAGAGATGATTGTCCTTCTGGAAGGTTATCCCATCTCCATAGAGGAACTCTGGAGCTCTGTCAGAGTGACCATCGCATTCTTGGTCACCTCCCTGACCAAGGCCCTTTTCCCCCGATTGCTCAGTTTGGCTGTGCGGCCAGCTCTGGGAAGAGTTTTGGTGGTTCCAAACTTCTTCCATTTAAGAATGATGAAGACCACTGTGTTCTTGCGGACCTTCAATGCTGCAGATATCTTCTGGTACCCTTCCCCAGATCTGTTCCTCGACACAATCCTGTCTCGGAGCTCTACAGACAACTCTTCCAACATCATGGCTTGGTTTTTTCTCTGACATGGGACCTTATACTGTGGGACCTTATATAGACAGGCGTGTGCCTTTCCAAATCATGTCCAATCAATTAAATTTACCACAGGGGGATTCCAATCAAGTTGTAGAAACATCAAGGATGATCAATGGAAACAGGATGTATCGGAGCTCAATTTCAAGTGTCATTGCAAAGAGTCTGAATACTTATGTAAATAAGGTATTTGTTTTTAATTTTTATAAATTAGCAAAAATGTCTAAAAACCTGTTTTCACTTTGTCATTATGGGTTATTGTATGTAGATTGACGAGGAAAACAATTAATTTAATCTCTTTTAAAATAAGGCTGTAAAGTAACAAAATGTGGAGCTAAACTAGGGTGACCAGATGTCCCCGCCCTGTTTTTGGTGGCCTGTCCCCGGCTGGAGCTGTCCCCGGAAATGTCCCCATTTTTAACTGTGCGTTAGCGTCCCACATATCTCAGAGAAGTTAACGTCCCACTTGGCCAAAAGCCAGAAAAAATGCAGCGCGCCAAATTCAAATATATTACTATAAAAATCAATCTTTCATGAAATCACACATGAAAGACACCAAATTAAAGCTACACATGTTGTGAATCCAGCCAACATGTCTGATTTCAAAAAGGATTTACGGCGAAAGCACACCAAACGATTATGTTCGGTCAGTACATAGCCACAGAAAAACACAGCCATTTTCCCAGCCAAAGATAGGAGTCACAAAAAGCAGAAATAGAGATAAAATTAATCACTAATCTTTGATGATCTTCATCAGATGACACTCATAGGACTGCCCCCTATCACAAAGAAGTTAAAAACAGACCGCAAACTGAAATATTCTACTTGGCAAGAAAGACCGGGCAGAAGAGCCTACCGGTTGACGTCTCAACCGCGTTTTGCTTGTTTAGGCCAACAGAGGGGGCTGCTAGCTATATCAGCTTCATTCAGTCTTCTTCTACTAACTACTTGCTCGCGACAGTTTTAGAGAAAACTGCTGTGGAAAACTCGGCCAGAAGCTAGCAAGTGTCAAGTGAATCCACAATATCACCACAAACGTCTTTTCAAGCCAGGTAAGTTACAATCGTTTGAGATACTAGCTAGTGATGTTATAATGTCACAATTTATTATATAGATAGATGATCTGCTCTATAAGGTTTTAAATAGGTTATGCTAGCTAACGTTAGCTATGTAGACTAAGTTAGCTAGCTAAGTTAGCTAGCTACTGTTATGGTAGCTAGGTTAAAAAACGTTCACATGTTAACATGCAGTGGACGGGCGATTTTGAAAATATGATTATATTAGATTAATGCACAATTAATTCTGAGAATATTTTTGTAGATTACAATTTTAATGGTTTGGCATTAAATAAGTAGTGTAAAAATATATTTAGAAATGTTCATGGATAACATTAGCAGTGGAGAGGAAGGAGAGGAGGAAGACTGGATAGGAAGAAGAGTGAAAGAGACAGAGGAGGAAAGGTAAAGATATGATTACAGAGCCTGCCAATTTATTATTCCAAACAATGTTTTTGAGATAAAATACAAAAATGAGGCAAGCAATGGGAATCTGTTAACCAAAGTATATTATCTAATAGTATGCTTGTTATGGGATTTTGATGAATAATGACTAAATTATGTATACATTTAGCTTAAAACTATAACTAAACAGAATACTACTATGTTACTGTATGGATGTATGAATCTTATTATAATCATAATACTGAATATAATGTGTGTAGTTTTAGTCAAGAATTAGAACAAGGACTTTCTGTTCCTTGTTAGAAACGAATGGAGCTATCGTCAGACCGGCTAGTATGCTGTGTTCCTTACAGGACATCCTGTCTCTACCCAGGGAGGGACCTTGGGCTAGTAGTAGATTATTTAACAGGTGGTAGACAATGTGGGAAGGCTTGTGAACTATTCTGCCATTGTATCCTAGAGGAGGAGAGACAGTTATGACGAAATAATGAGGTATATAAAGTAATGTACATGATTTTATGGGCAGTACTCTCGAGAATAAACGCTATTGATTGATTGATTTTGAGACTGGTTTCTGTCCATTTTATGCAAATAAGTATCTTACAAATTCTTAGGAATGGGCAGAGTGTTTTAATTGAATTGGCTGATGAACATATAGGAATGAAATTCCTTTAACAATGCTATTTATTAATACAGATTGGAGAGGAAGGAGAAGGAAAAATTAAGGGAGTAAAAAGAGTGAAGCAAGGAGAGTGTAGAAGAGTGAGGTGGAAAGGTGAAAAGAAGGAAAGGAAGACGAGTGAAGAAAAGAGGAGGAGAAAGATTGGAGGAGAAGAAAAAGTTGAGAGTAAGAAGAGTGACACAAGGAGAGTGAAGAAGAACAGACAGAGGAGATACAATGACTCTTTCCAAGAAACGGAAATGCGCTTTTTATGAAAAACATGAGAAAATTTCCATTTATACGCTCAGGTCAAGATGATAGAATTGTTCAGTGCACCCTTTGTAATTCCTCTCTTTCAATTGGCAGCGGGGGAAGAACGGCAGTGGTAGAACATCAGCAGACGAAAAAGCATAAAGCCTCTCTGATTGCCCGTGTTGGTATGCCCTCTGTCACCACATTCTTCAAGAACGTAGAGCCTTCCCAAGAAGAATATGGTTTAGCTGTGCAGGAGGGTGTCTTTGCATACGTGTGACACAATCATAGTTACAGATCTATGGACTGCACAGCACAACTGACACGAAAGCTTTATGAGCCGAAATGTACATGTGCTAGGACAAAATGTGACGCCACAGTGAGTAACGTGTTAGCAACATGGGCAACTACTTTGGTAACACAGGACCTAGACCAGCTTGAATGTGTGTCCCTGTCCAATCATGGACATGTAAAGCTGCTGCCAATAGTAGTCAGATATGTAAGATATATGATGGCATCTGTGGAAACAAAACTGCTTGATTTTGTTGAATTGAAAGGAGAAACAGCAGAGGAAATTGCAGTTGAGGTCCTGGTGGTCATTCAAAAATGTAACCTGGAAAACATTCTCTGCCGACAACAAATACCAACTTTGGAGAGGACCGAATAGGCTGGGGAGGGTCAATGTCCATACCAAAGTTAAAAATGCTCTGCAGCGGTAGGTGATTGGCTTAGGTTGTCCTGCCCACATCATTCATAACACGGCCAGAACAGCGTTGGATATGATGTTGAGTACCTGCCCACATCATTCATAACACGGCCAGAACAGCGTTGGATATGATGTTGAGTACCTGCCCACATCATTCATAACACGGCCAGAACAGCTTTGGATATGATGTTGAGTACCTGCCCACATCATTCATAACATGGCCAGAACAGCTTTGGATATGATGTTGAGTACCTGCCCACATCATTCATAACACGGCCAGAACAGCTTTGGATATGATGTTGAGTACCTGCCCACATCATTCATAACACGGCCAGAACAGCTTTGGATATGATGTTGAGTACCTGCCCACATCATTCATAACACGGCCAGAACAGCTTTGGATATGATGTTGAGTACCTGCCCACATCATTCATAACACGGCCAGAACAGCTTTGGATATGATGTTGAGTACCTGCCCACATCATTCATAACACGGCCAGAACAGCTTTGGATATGATGTTGAGTACCTGCCCACATCATTCATAACACGGCCAGAACAGCGTTGGATATGATGTTGAGTACCTGCCCACATCATTCATAACACGGCCAGAACAGCGTTGGATATGATGTTGAGTACCTGCCCACATCATTCATAACACGGCCAGAACAGCGTTGGATATGATGTTGAGTACCTGCCCACATCATTCATAACACGGCCAGAACAGCGTTGGATATGATGTTGAGTACCTGCCCACATCATTCATAACACGGCCAGAACAGCGTTGGATATGATGTTGAGTACCTGCCCACATCATTCATAACACGGCCAGAACAGCGTTGGATATGATGTTGAGTACCTGCCCACATCATTCATAACACGGCCAGAACAGCGTTGGATATGATGTTGAGTACCTGCTCACATCATTCATAACACGGCCAGAACAGCGTTGGATATGATGTTGAGTACCTGCTCACATCATTCATAACACGGCCAGAACAGCGTTGGATATGATGTTGAGTACCTGCTCACATCATTCATAACACGGCCAGAACAGCGTTGGATATGATGTTGAGTACCTGCTCACATCATTCATAACACGGCCAGAACAGCGTTGGATATGATGTTGAGTACCTGCCCACATCATTCATAACACGGCCAGAACAGCGTTGGATATGATGTTGAGTACCTGCCCACATCATTCATAACACGGCCAGAACAGCGTTGGATATGATGTTGAGTACCTGTCCACATCATTCATAACACGGCCAGAACAGCGTTGGATATGATGTTGAGTACCTGCTCACATCATTCATAACACGGCCAGAACAGCGTTGGATATGATGTTGAGTACCTGCTCACATCATTCATAACACTGGCCAGAACAGCGTTGGATATGATGTTGAGTACCTGCCCACATCATTCATAACACGGCCAGAACAGCGTTGGATATGATGTTGAGTACCTGCTCACATCATTCATAACACGGCCAGAACAGCGTTGGATATGATGTTGAGTACCTGCTCACATCATTCATAACACGGCCAGAACAGCGTTGGATATGATGTTGAGTACCTGCTCACATCATTCATAACACGGCCAGAACAGCGTTGGATATGATGTTGAGTACCTGCTCACATCATTCATAACACGGCCAGAACAGCGTTGGATATGATGTTGAGTACCTGCTCACAAAGATATTTGGATATGTTCATATTTTCACCGTCAGAGTAGAAAGACTGAAGGACTTTTGTGAGTTTGTTGGCCAGGAGTACCATAACATTGTTGGACACAGCAATGTTCGCTGGATGTCCATGCTCCCTCTCTAGAAAGAGTGATGAAAATGTATGTGCCATTGAAATCCTTTTTTATTTCTGAAGACAAATGCCCTGTTGTCCTGTGAACAATGTTCGAAGATCCACTGACTGAACTTTGGCTGGCCTTTGTCCATGAAAACTTGACCGTATTCAGTGACACGATCAAGATGCTTGGAGGCCAGGACCGCTGTGCTGTGGAGTCCGCTGCAATTCTGAGAAACGTTGAGGCAAAATTGACTGCAAGACGTGATGACAACTTCATTCCAGTTTTGGTCAGAGGACTTCTGAGAGAGCTAGAGGAAAATGGAGCCATGTCTAAAGAGAGCTTTCTCAAAACATCCCAATCATTCTTCATTACGGCTGTGAACTACTTGCAAGCATGGGGAAAGCACACAGATAATCTAAAAGATTTACATTGTCTCCTTTTAAAAAGGCAACCTCTGTGTGAAGAGATCCAGAAGGCAGCAGGCACACTGCAGGAAAAATGCCCCAATGTGACCATCAATGAGGATGCATTGTGTGACGAGGTTACTGGCCTGCAAGATTTCCTAAAGGGGGGATTGCTTGAAGAATGGAAAACATCTGAGACACCGCTTAGTCAGAGATGGAGCACGGTGGTTACCCACTTCAAAGAGAATGACATCCCACACACTAACCTGGCTAGATTAGCGTCTGTTGTCATGTGCTTACCTGGAAGTAATGCACCAGTCGAGAGAGTGTTCTCCCAAATGAATGATATATGGACAGCAGCAAGAAATAGGTTCCCTGTTCCTACCATCAAGGCCATGCTTATTGTGAAGACAAACTTCAACCTCCCCTGTCAGGAGTTCATGGAGAAGCTGGCCAAAGACAGAGCAATCCTAAAGAAAATACATTCTTCTGAGAAATATACAGATTAGGTTGGTATAAGTATATTATGTAGTTACCAATCTCATCAGAATCTTATTTCTTTATTATGTTAAGTATTTCACATATTCTATTGTCTGTTTTTTCAATTTTGCTCATGTTCTCTTCTGCTCTTATTCTACCAGGACCACTGAATGGCTGTTCAGATCGGACAGTTCTGTCTTGTCTGTAGTGTTTCTGTAATATAGTTGTTTTCTCTGTATCACAGTGTGCCTGTTAGACTAAATACATGAAACCGGAATTGTACCCCTTTTTTATTTCATAGATAATAACATTGGATATTTTAATTATATATTGACCGCCGAACTGGAAATGTCCCCGGTTTTCATTTCAGAAATGTGGTCACCTTAAGCTAAACCCTTGTCTTAAACTCAGGGCAGTGAGAGAAAAATCTCATAAAAGCAATTGAACATGTATAATTCACTCACAAACTTAACCTAAAAGTTTCAGTATTGATTATTTTAAACCCAACAACATGTTTTAGAACAGTAATCTCAGTATGAAATATGCTAACATGATTGCCATTGCTAGCTTGATAGCTAGCTAAAACGGATATTTGAGAAGTTCGAAAGAAAATCATTCAATCTTAAGATATTGTTGAGGAATTGCACTTATGAACTATCTTATGAACTTCTTGTTTTTTTTCCCATAAGAAGATTGTTAAGTTTTTGCGTAAGAAGTGTTCTGTGAATCTGGGCCCTGCTGTCACTGCACTACATCATCAATACAACGCTCACCTTTCAGTTGTGGTATTTCATTTGTCTAAAAGAACTCAAGAAAAAAAAATGTATGGATTCATCACGATGGAAACGTGTTCAAGTAAAAAAAAATCCAGAGGCTTGGGAGATTATGATGTTTGTCATTCCAATGCACCGACGAGACTTTCCGATAAAACCAACTTTGACGCAGCCACGTAGTAGTACTCACACCATTTTCCTCTCTACGTGGCCACAAACGCCTCATGCACATTTATACAGTTACTGTCACGAATATCACCGAAGGTGGCTCCCCTTCCTGTTCGGGTGGCGCTCGGCGGTCGTCGTCGCCGGTCTACTAGCTGCCACCAATCCCTTTTTTCTTTTCGTTTGTTTTTGTCTAATTGGTTTCACCTGTTCCTTGTTGGGTTTTTTGGGGTGGGTACTATTTAAGTTCGTTTAGCCCGCTTGTGTTTGTGCGGGCTTGTTGTTATTGTACGTAGGAGGTGTATTGTTGATTTTGGGTTTTCGCTGTCTGGTTTTGGTAACAGTGGTCTTTGGGTTGTGTTTGCGCCTGGGTTTTGGCTTCCCCCATCTTTGTACCTGTTCCTGTTTACTGTGGACATTAAAGCGTTTTTTCCCGTGAAACTTCTGCTCTCTGCGCCTGACTCCACACCCATCATTCTCCTGACGTTACAGTTACGACGTGGCTCCGATGAGTAACAACAGATCAAACGGAAAATCAAATGCAGATAAACATAAAACAATGGTCCAGGTCTTATTTTCCATAAAATCTTTCCCCGGAGCACTGGGAAATACTGCAGACGGTTGTCTTACCGTTTGGTCATTGTCCTTCTCTGGCAAGGCTGAGTTAGCGTTAGTCCTGCTCTATGCAAGTAGCCTCATCTGCACCCGGTTGAGGTAGGAGGAGAAGGCCATCTGAGTCTGGACTTCACTGCAGATCAGAGGGCGGAGTGAGAAAGATGTGATAAAGGAGGACATGAGAGACTGAGGAGAGGAAACTAAGGAGGAAGAGGAGGAGGAAAAAACACAGGTTGCAAAGGTAAGCATGGTTAAAAAATACAAATGGGATGGAGAAATCGACAGTAGTTAGAGGAATTGCACACGCAGGCACGCAAATGTACACACACACACACACATCTCCAATCTGTGTCATTCCCTGACAGTAAATTATTAATAATCTCCACAGGTCTTCAGGTTTTTATATGGGAGCAAAGGTTTTCTGCATTTTAGGCATCTCAGATACATGTGTTACAACAGTAAGCACAAGCACTGACGCATATTCAGATTTGTTATCTTAGGCATCATGCAAGAGACAAAACTAATAAAGGTAGGTATCAATTTCAGACAGAGTGTTAGAGTACAGTGTGACTTGCCCTTGGCCAGTACCAAGAGTGATGCATTGTTTTCATGGCCCGAGTGAACCTGAAAAGTGTACTGCCAGTACAATGTAGTGGGAAAATGTTTTAGAAAAAGCTGTCAAACACAAACAATGATATGCTGTACTATAATTGCCAAGGTCCCTTTACAGTCCTGGCAAACATAGAGGAATTTCTACAAACGCAGACTTGTTATTGTAATTCCCCCTCAAATTACAATTTCAGACACACTTTAAAAATCAATAGGAGACTTGAACTTGAGCCTTTGTTGCCATTTAAACAGAAGTATGTAATATTCATAAATGTTATTGTAAAAGCAAAAAGGATCCAAATATTTTTGCAAGCGTATTGCATAATGATGGATGGTGGGGAGCCTTTCAAGTCCATCCAGGTCATTCAAAATTAAAACAAAGAAGAGACAGTCTGACTCCTACAATTAACAGTCCAATCACAGGCAGTGTCTCTACCTGGAATTCAAGGTTGACACACAGGATTCGCTGGCTCAGAACCCATCTGCTTCCTCAGTGTTCTCTCCATGTGGTACGTTAGGTAGACATGAAGGAGTCACGCTCAAAGAGAGTGATCAAAACATGCAGGGGTATGAAAAGAGGCCCAGATTTCCTCTGGAGCTTTTTTGGACCTGTGCTCTGGGAAGCCTCATATTTCTCCTGCTGAGAGAAAGAGAGAGGGGTGGTGGGATGGACGAGAGGGGGGAGGAGAACGAGGAGAGGGCTGCCAACAAGAGTAGAAGCCTGGGGTGTGCTCTGACCTGAGGTCTCAGCCCTGCTGTAGGACGTGGAGCAGGTTGACTTTGGGCTTGGCGACAGCGGCGGTGTGTCGGGACGGTCCTGGTGAGGACCTCATTGTGGAACCGCTCCAGTGGGGTGGACACACTGTCTGTCTGCACCACTAACGGACCCAGGGCTTTCTTCTCCTCCTCCTTTTCCCTCCTTCTGAACTCTCTCCTCCCCTTCCTCAACATCCTCCTCGTCACTGGTCCTAGTGGGGGAGGCCTTGCCACCCCTCACTTAAGAATAAAGCACTACAGAAAAAAAGTGAAATGTCACAATGTCAATTACATCATTGTGTCTTTACTGGATCAAACACACAAGTCAACACTGTACAAAGAACTTCTTATGGTAGTTGTTTTATAAACTCTCATTGTCATATTTGGCCATATTCATTCTGGCAGTGGGGAGTTCTTCATAGAAAGTAAAGGAATGAACTTGTCTGATTGGCTCCCCAGTGGCTTGGCCAGACAGGCCGTGGTCTGAGACTAGACTGAGTGTTGCTATGCTGTGTCAGCTGGAGGAGGACAGACTCCCTGAGGCCTACCTGCGCTCTTCCTCCCCATGGCGGAGTGCTCTGCCAGGAGGCGATGCCTCCGCGTCCTCTCGTACTGGATCCCGTGGCACGTGTGGAACATGTCCACCTGCAGCTACACATTACCATTCAGGTTCCTGATGGAGGACGAGAGAAACCGCTCTAATACGACTCCTTAAAGGGATACTTCGGGATGTTGGCAATGAGGCCCTTTATCTACTTCCCCAGAGTCAGTTGATCTCATGGATACCATTGTTATATCTCTGCAGCCAGTATGAAGTTCTGCGAGCCAATGCTAACTAACAGTAGCGCAGTCTATGGTATCTACTAGCATGCTAACAGTTACCATAGACTAGTTACCATTGGCTTCCAGTCATTGCGGTCACGCTAGTTAGCAATTGCGCCAATGCTAATTAGCAGCATCCTTCAAAATGCACGCAGAGACATAAAAATGGTGTCCATGAGTTCATCAGACTGCAAAAGTAGATAATGGGCTTCATTGCCAAAATCCTGAAGTATCCCTTTAACCAACTATAGATCCCTTTAATTTAACCTGCATTACATTATTTACACTCTAATATCTGAACATTGCTTTAGCTCCCCATGTCACATACAATTGATTTTAGGCACTTTAACATAAACGTAGACACTCAACATTGCTAAACCAGGTTTGACTGAATCAGTCCCTGAGAAGAGAAATGTATCAGATTATTATTTTCAAAGATATTGTGGTAAGAGAAGGAAAGTTGAAATATGGAAGACAGAGTGAGGGGGCGAATTGGCGGCAATAACACCCACTGTAATCTTGAGGTCACCACCGCTTTCCCCAATCTGAGGACCAAAGCAAGCAACATGGAACAATCATAATGGGCCAAAGGAGACTCCAGCTCCCCAGATAGTATTGTGCAAT
Organism: Salvelinus alpinus; assembly: GCF_045679555.1. Lineage (NCBI taxonomy): Eukaryota > Metazoa > Chordata > Actinopteri > Salmoniformes > Salmonidae > Salvelinus > Salvelinus alpinus. The sequence continues at coordinate 84,526,382 of NC_092094.1, forward strand.
AGTGAAACTGAGTAAAGGAAATACTGTACATAAACCTAAAGCTCACAAACACAAGATTTCTCTGAAGTTTGAACCCATGCAACACAATTCCCAATAGTTCTTCTTATTCTATAACATTTTCCCTGCTCTTCCCTGCTCCATAAACTCTCCCCAGCCCCAACTGCCATTTGAGGACTAGACTACCAAAGCCACACTGCCACATAGACACTGTGCTCGCTCTGGAAAACTTTCATGTCTACTATTACCATACAGATCTTATTAGCTGTTCTCCTCACCTATTCATCCGAACACAAAACAAACACAAAGTCAGGGGCCAACGGTTTCCACAAATTTAAACTGCTCCCATTCCAAACCACAATGGAAATGCTTACCTTCCATGGAAACGTCTGTTAGACAACATGGAGTTCATTGATGTCTTATACTCCAGATAACCACTGAGAAACAGACACACAGATAATGACAAAATGACAACTATTTCCACCACCACTACCACCACAGGCTGCACTGGGCTTCTGCATCTTCTATCTAATTTGTGGGGAGTTGAATGTGTTACAACAGGGCAAATGTGATACTCAATGTCATAGGCCCCAAGCCACAAAATCCCCAGTACTAACAGGCCCATAAAGCTAATCAAGCAGCAAATCCCTCATAGAAGAATATGGAGTGTAAGCACAAAACTGGATTTCCCTATAAATAGGGGGTTTAATGCGTTTCAACTAGAAGTCATCATGGGATTCAAGCCATGATTGGGGAAAAAATACAGGTCTCACAAGAGTGCGAGCTGTAAAGCCTATAAATACTCTCGGAGATGTAATGTACAGTAACCGGCCAATTCTCTAATGGGTATCAGCTTCTCACCTTAACTCCTAGCTGAAGTAGTAATAGTTGTATTATGTAGTAATATAAGTCGTTAAATGTAGGTAGGCAGCAGTATGGTCAAACATTAGACATTGCTGTTCTCTTATTCAAAAATGTATCTAGACATGTACAGTGCCGTGAAAAAATATTTACCCCCTTTCTGATTTTCTCTATTTTTTCATATTTTTTTATATTAAATGTTATCAGATCTTCAACCAAAACCTAATATTAGATTTGTTTTAAATGCATACTTCGCCAGGCATAATGAGACCCATGTTGTGTTATTTGTAAACTCATGTTCCCTTTATCTAATATTAGGTTATGGTTGAAGATCTGATAACATTCCGTATAAAAAAATATAAAAACATTTAGAAAATCAGAAAGGGGGCAAATACTTTTTCACGGCACTGTACGTTAGTGTGTAACATTACACAAAGTGTCCGAACCCCTCTCACCTGTACAGTTCCCATGTCTGTGGGGTGGAGAAGATTTGAATGAACCTCCCTCGTCTCTCATGCTCCTCTCTTATTCTCCTCAGGACTTTCAGCTGCCATGGAGAGGAAAGAGAACCCTTAGCTTCAATACTATGTGAGCGATAGATAATATCCCTCTCATGCAGATCTATCATACTAACTTCAGCTATGTATATTTACCTCCTCAGCAGTCAGGCCCAGGGTGCTGTCCCTGTTTACCTCCTCAGCAGTCAGGCCCAGGGTGCTGTCCCTGTTTACCTCTTCAGCAGTCAGGCCCAGGGTGCTGTCCCTGTTTACCTCTTCAGCAGTCAGGCCCAGGGTGCTGTCCCTGTTTACCTCCTCAGCAGTCAGGCCCAGGGTGCTGTCCCTGTTTACCTCCTCAGCAGTCAGGCCCAGGGTGCTGTCCCTGTTTACCTCCTCAGCAGTCAGGCCCAGGGTGCTGTCCCTGTTTACCTCCTCAGCAGTCAGGCCCAGGGTGCTGTCCCTGTTTACCTCCTGGCTTCTCATTAGGCCTGTCTGTGTCAGTGTTGTTGGCTGACAGTGGTCTCTGCAACTGCAGGAGAGGAAAGGGGAGCGGACATATCGTTATACTGATACCATCTATCTAATTCCCACAAAAATCCACCCTGATAACGGTTTAATAAATTAGGTGTTTAATAGGTCTAATGAATAGGGTGCTAATGCAAGTTGGCTGGCTCTGTTGAATTCTAAGAAATCATCCCACACACTGATAAAAACTAATATTTCAAAAAATGTAACAATCTTTACATACAGAAAAGCACCAAATCTATGGAAAACGTAAAAAAATCATCCCCTTTCCTCCCTCCCTGGGTTACATAAATGGCACATTTTCTATCTTCGCTAGCTGGCATTCCTGGCTGCCTCCTCCTCGGCATGCATTACCAGGGCTGATTGACGACTTTGGCACGCAGGTTTGAGCCAGGGTCAGACAGCAGGTCATAACCCCACAGGATCACATAGAGAATTTGTCATCTAAATAGCAGGGGGATTACATTGAATTTGTCAGACTGGTTGGGGAGATATGATGGCATCCAGAGACTGACAAGGCCTGATCCCCTGAAATAATTTAAACTGTTGCTCCTAATCACAGTATAGAGGAAGAGGACAGATTATTCATAGGAGCACAGGATTCACTGTCTCTCTGACAGGACTGCTTTAGTGGCAAGATTGTTTTGCTGTGTCTGTAACCGGCAGAGGGGCTGAGACATCAAGGGATTGATTCTCAGAGCTACATTGCATTGCTTCTAAATCATAGACTTGCCAAGACCAATCTAATAAGGACTATTCGATTAAAAGCACCACTTCAAGACCATGATTCACAATCGATAGAGGGGGCTTTTTGGCAGCCACAAGTATGGAAAATATCAGAATCGTTTAGACTCAAAAACAACATAGGCTAAGAAGGATAAGTGGTTGAAAAATGAAGTGGCTTCCTTACCGATTAATGTAAAGACGTCACGGTGGTGAGGCATAGGGAAAAGGTGCAGCAGGGTTCATGTGGTTGGGTTAGACGATATGAGAAGGCAGGACAACTTACCACTCTGGAGTGTGCACTGGCTGACTGAGCAGAGAAAGGACGCTAAGAGAGGCAATGGCGTGTGAGAGACAGTGAGATGAACATCAGCCGCTAACTACACCAGTCTTAACATACACACATGCAGAGAAGCACTTAGACATGCACATCGAAAAACACACTGTAAGCACACAAACCGAGCCATTCATACAGATCACATTGTCATGGTTCCACCTGTCACCAGAGGGCAGCAGAGACCGTCCTAGAGATATTAACGACACTCAGGTGTGTCCTATTTACTAATTTCCCTGTTAAAAGAGGTGTGTTTTCTGTTGTCCTTTGCAGAAGCTTGAATTGTTTACCACGTGCGTTCGTTTCCTGAGGGAGTTTGAGACTTAGCGTTTGTTGTTTTTTCAAGTGTACTATGATCCTGCGGCTACCGTTTCTCAGTAAAGTATTATGTTTATCCTTAACCACTGATTCCCCGTCTGGTCTCTACTCTGCACCTGGGTCCAACCTCACCGCGTCACACACATATGAACAAACGTACAGCCTTGTTACAGTAAGGCTATCTGGGCACTTTACGCAATTTAAGGTGGAGTAGAAAAATGTCTGACTTGATCATGTCCCACCAGCAGATCCTAGCCCAGACCGGGTGCAGTAGTTCACTGCAGTGAGCCAAGTGTATTAGCTGCTGTGGCATCATTAAGCAACAGAGCCTAGTGAGAGCATTAGTCACCTGATTAAACATGATCAAATAATAATCTTCAGAGCGTGCACTCGCAGTGCTGATGATGTCACCCTAACCCTGTAATTGCATTAGCAGTTGTTTTTCATGAGAATGACTTTCCATGAGGGCAAAAAGGGCTCAGCTATAACAGCAAAACAAATACAGTAAGAGACATGATGACAGGCCATGTTGAGAAAGACGTTTCATGAAGTTGCGTTATATGGCATGGAAAGGCAGTTCCTTCAGATGTCTAAACTAAAGCACTTTTTAGTGAAACAATAAAAGTGGTGGTGTCCCATACCTGTGCTTTGTGGGCTTGGTACGTCAGGCCTGGGTCCAGAGTCACCCGTTCAGAGAGGGATTGTTGTAGCAGGAGATCCTGACAAACAAAGCTTGTAGGGACATGACTCACTACAATGAGTAAATGACAGTGGCCTAAGATTCTAGAGAGCATGTGTTATCTAGAGCAGTAAAGCACATGTAATCCTGTAATAAATATCAATCTGATACTATCATGTGTGACATGAATACGGTGCTGTAGGCCTTTCTTCACAGTTGTTCTCAAACTCACAATCATTTACACTCTCTCTTTCTCTCTTTAAAAAAATCACTTAGAGCTAACTGATCCCAGATGAAGAGAGGAAAACTACTTTAAAGTTAACGTCATGCTTTCCCATACAGAGTGATGGGACAACTTATTTAGGATCAAATCAATCGACAGCTCAGGCCCTGAGGTTATTTGTACTGCCTCATCCAAGCCGTCAGGTAAGAACTGGGCTCTTGCCATGTTCTTGTCTAAATGCGGCAATTATTACAAACACGGCTGACGCATTACTGACAGCTACACACAAGGGGAAAATGAATGCTAATGGCATGCTGTCATTATTTACAGAGCTGGGATGCAGCCCAAGTGTTATCAGCCAAAAGCATCAGGGTTTGTATAGTGAATAATAGACGGGGTATGTTTTACATGCCACTGCTCATTTTACCCAGTAATGCATCAGTCCAAAGATAACTGTAATTTATGATTCCGCACGCTGGCCCCAGTACAGACAGATACCCCAACAGCCCCTCACAGTGTCATTAGATATGGCCTACAGGCTCTGGGGCTCAGTGTCATTAGATATGGCCTACAGGCTCTGGGGCTCAGTGTCATTAGATATGGCCTACAGGCTCTGGGGCTCAGTGTCATTAGATATGGCCTACAGGCTCTGGGGCTCAGTGTCATTTTAGATATGGTTAACGGGCTCAGACGACGCTCTGGATCATGACAGGAAGGTACAAACAAGATGAAGACAGAATATCTCAACTCATTACCAGTACTGATATGAGGAAGATGAAAATAGTTATACTTGTAGTACACGTGTCATTGTCAAAGATCAACTTGCTTTGGAGGGAATTGGTTAAGTCTGAAAGTGTTAGGATGAAGTACTGTAAAAAAAATGTAAAAATGTGTAATAACAATATTTCTTTCAGGTGTGGACTTGAATTTCTCTAAAATATTCTCCACAGCTTGAAACAACCTGGCTACCTGAGAATGCATTAATTGTGAAGGAAGGCGACATAACAAAGACATGTCATTCTCTGCATAAAGAAAGTCTGTTGTATAAACAGTGTTGATCTGCTCCTAGGGCTAACCATTTCTTGTCTGCATGCTAAGGATTGCTTTGGCTTAATAATGTGAGATCACATTTCTCAAGAGAGCTTAATTACTCCAAAACAAGTCCTCTGTTGACAATTTCACCCGCCAGTCATTGAATGTTAATGAATAATGCCTGTGGTTTCTGCACAATTCTGAGGTCCCATTATGGAGCAATCCAACTATTCTCTAATATAAAACGGTAACTAACTGTGAGTCAAAAGTTAGTTTTAAACAATGCCTAACTGTCTCCATAGGCTGAAACCAAGCGTCAGGCAGCAGAATGGCCAATTACTTGCATTTGTTCTTCACAGTGAGGATTTTCTGAAGGGAGGCCTAATAGACAAGAGACACTGGGCTGAAAAACAAGCGCAGCGGAGCCTGCTGCAGGCTGAATCCTGCGGATGGCAGGAGTCAGGGCCAACAAAGTTTCCATCTACACTGGCACTCCCCAGCTAGGCCCCGCCCAGTTCACAGGTAGAGAGAGGCCCTGGAGGAGACATGGGGATGGGAGTGAAGGCAACTGAACCAACAGATCAAACAAAGGGCAGCTCATTTAGAAGACTGCCCATGTCATAAATGATGAGAATCTGTCCAGTTCTTTACTGACTTACTATGCAAAGAGGTTGACATGGTTAAAATATTTACAGGCATCAAACTGATGTCAGCCTGAGAAAAGGCCCTTACAATTAATCATATTGCTAAAGTCAGTCTTACAGTAGCAAGAGTGGATATAATGGGAGAAATAGCCTGCATGTCAATGGGCTCCTAAAACCTGCACCTTTCTGACAATCTATGTTTTAAAACAAAAAGTATAGAGGTAATGGTCTACTCACATCATAAAGAGCATGTGGTTTACAATAAACAGGTCGATATGTAATAAACAGAAACATTTCAGAGCATTCAGGTGTAGCCGCCAGACCAAACTCTGGCAGACCAAACTCGTTCCTCCCTCCCCAGAATCAGTGCATTAACGCGTCATTAGTGTGCACAGATAGAGAGAGAGACTCACCCACAAGAGAAAACATGTCTGATATCATTCTGGCCTTTATCATTAGTGTGCACAGATAGAGAGAGAGACTCACCCACAAGAGAAAACATGTCTGATATCATGCTGGCCTTTATCATTAGTGTGCACAGATAGAGAGAGAGACTCACCCACAAGAGAAAACATGTCTGATATCATGCTGGCCTTTATCATTAGTGTGCACAGATAGAGAGAGTCTCACCCACAATAGAAAACATGTCTGACATCATGCCGGCCTTTATCATTAGTGTGCACAGATAGAGAGAGAGAGAGAGAGAGAGACTCACCCACAAGAGAAAACATGTCTGACATCATGCCGGCCTTTATCATTAGTGTGCACAGATAGAGAGAGAGAGACTCACCCACAAGAGAAAACATGTCTGATATCATGCTGGCCTTTATCATTAGTGTGCACAGATAGAGAGAGAGAGACTCACCCACAAGAGAAAACATGTCTGACCTTTATCATTAGTGTGCACAGAGAGAGAGAGACTCACCCAAAAGAGAAAACATGTCTGACATCATGCTGGCCTTTATCATTAGTGTGCACAGATAGAGAGAGAGAGAGACTCACCCACAAGAGAAAACATGTCTGACATCATGCTGGCCTTTATCATTAGTGTGCACAGATAGAGAGAGACTCACCCACAATAGAAAACATGTCTGACATCATGCTGGCCTTTATCATTAGTGTGCACAGATAGAGAGTCTCACCCACAAGAGAAAACATGTCTGACATCATGCTGGCCTTTATCATTAGTGTGCACAGATAGAGAGAGAGAGACTCACCCACAAGAGAAAACATGTCTGACATCATGCTGGACTTTATCATTAGTGTGCACAGATAGAGAGAGAGAGACTCACCCACAAGAGAAAACATGTCTGACATCATGCTGGCCTTTATCATTAGTGTGCACAGATAGAGAGAGAGAGACTCACCCACAAGAGAAAACATGTCTGACATCATGCTGGCCTTTATCATTAGTGTGCACAGAGAGAGAGAGAGAGACTCACCCACAAGAGAAAACATGTCTGACATCATGCTGGCCTTTATCATTAGTGTGTACAGATAGAGAGAGAGAGACTCACCCACAAGAGAAAACATGTCTGACATCATGCTGGCCTTTATCATTAGTGTGCACAGATAGAGAGACTCACCCACAAGAGAAAACATGTCTGACATCATGCTGGACTTTATCATTAGTGTGCACAGATAGAGAGAGAGAGACTCACCCACAAGAGAAAACATGTCTGACATCATGCTGGCCTTTATCATTAGTGTGCACAGAGAGAGAGAGAGAGAGAGAGAGAGAGAGAGAGACTCACCCACAAGAGAAAACATGTCTGACATCATGCTGGCCTTTATCATTAGTGTGCACAGAGAGAGAGAGAGAGCGAGAGACTCACCCACAAGAGAAAACATGTCTGACATCATGCTGGCCTTTATCATTAATGTGCACAGATAGAGAGAGAGAGACTCACCCACAAGAGAAAACATGTCTGACATCATGCTGGCCTTTATCATTAGTGTGCACAGATAGAGAGAGACTCACCCACAAGAGAAAACATGTCTGACATCATGCTGGCCTTTATCATTAGTGTGCACAGATAGAGAGAGAGAGAGACTCACCCACAAGAGAAAACATGTCTGACATCATGCTGGCCTTTATCATTAGTGTGTACAGATAGAGAGAGAGAGACTCACCCACAAGAGAAAACATGTCTGACATCATGCTGGCCTTTATCATTAGTGTGCACAGATAGAGAGAGAGACTCACCCACAAGAGAAAACATGTCTGATATCATGCTGGCCTTTATCATTAGTGTGCACAGATAGAGAGAGAGACTCACCCACAAGAGAAAACATGTCTGATATCATGCTGGCCTTTATCATTAGTGTGCACAGATAGAGAGAGAGACTCACCCACAAGAGAAAACATGTCTGATATCATGCTGGCCTTTATCATTAGTGTGCACAGATAGAGAGAGTCTCACCCACAATAGAAAACATGTCTGACATCATGCCGGCCTTTATCATTAGTGTGCACAGAGAGAGAGAGAGAGACTCACCCACAAGAGAAAACATGTCTGACATCATGCCGGCCTTTATCATTAGTGTGCACAGAGAGAGAGAGACTCACCCAAAAGAGAAAACATGTCTGACATCATGCTGGCCTTTATCATTAGTGTGCACAGATAGAGAGAGAGAGAGACTCACCCACAAGAGAAAACATGTCTGACATCATGCTGGCCTTTATCATTAGTGTGCACAGATAGAGAGAGAGAGACTCACCCACAAGAGAAAACATGTCTGATATCATGCTGGCCTTTATCATTAGTGTGCACAGATAGAGAGAGAGACTCACCCACAAGAGAAAACATGTCTGATATCATGCTGGCCTTTATCATTAGTGTGCACAGATAGAGAGAGTCTCACCCACAATAGAAAACATGTCTGACATCATGCCGGCCTTTATCATTAGTGTGCACAGAGAGAGAGAGAGAGAGACTCACCCACAAGAGAAAACATGTCTGACATCATGCCGGCCTTTATCATTAGTGTGCACAGATAGAGAGAGAGAGAGACTCACCCACAAGAGAAAACATGTCTGACATCATGCTGGCCTTTATCATTAGTGTGCACAGATAGAGAGAGAGAGACTCACCCAGAAGAGAAAACATGTCTGATATCATGCTGGCCTTTATCATTAGTGTGCACAGATAGAGAGAGTCTCACCCACAATAGAAAACATGTCTGACATCATGCCGGCCTTTATCATTAGTGTGCACAGAGAGAGAGAGAGAGACTCACCCACAATAGAAAACATGTCTGACATCATGCCGGCCTTTATCATTAGTGTGCACAGAGAGAGAGAGAGAGACTCACCCACAAGAGAAAACATGTCTGACATCATGCCGGCCTTTATCATTAGTGTGCACAGATAGAGAGAGAGAGAGACTCACCCACAAGAGAAAACATGTCTGACATCATGCCGGCCTTTATCATTAGTGTGCACAGATAGAGAGAGAGAGAGACTCACCCAGAAGAGAAAACATGTCTGACATCATGCTGGCCTTTATCTTCAGATCCAGAGGAGCATCGCTGGAAATAAAGATTGATATAAAACTAAGCAAAATATTTAATTGGTATTCATTAGAAAGTCATCAAAGTCCATTTGGTAAAATAACACATAATGCCCTTTCTCACATACAAGTGCAATCCCAAAGTTATTGAGGATCTCAATCACAGTCAACAGAATTTACAGGCCTGGAAAGAACTGCTCAGATCTATTTCCCGGTATTTATCTACCAACGAAGTGTACATCTTCAAACATGACATTTCCTTATGCGTTAAATTAACATCTATATTCCTAGAGCTCACCATATGATGTTTATGTGTTGATGGGACGAAGAACAGAAGTGTGTTTCATTTCAAAGAAGGTCATGAATATGTTTTTGTGTCACCCTAAAGTCCCTCCAGCAATTTACACATTTACGTAATTTTTGGCAGAGCAGAATAAAGTGAAAAAATTATGTGTTTCATAAACCAACTGCTGTAACAAGATCAAAGATCTGGAATAAGCATGTGTTTGTTCCTGTGAACCATGAGATGATGATATGCAGTCAGTCACAGTCCCTCACCAGGCCAGAGAAGGAGAGAGGTTGACCTCCAGGAGCCATGGTTTGAGGTTGGAGTGGATAAGCACATCAAAGCCATACAGTTCTGTAGATAAACACACACATGAATAATAGCATTACTAGAGGACATGGGAGGTCAGCAGAGTCTGGCTCTATTCTGGGTCTGCTGCCCCCATTTGTGATGAACAGGACCAGAAGTTTTCCCCAGACCACGTCACCTAGGCTAAACAGGAAAAACGCTAGGCCCTAGCCTAAAACTTGGGCCCTGTGGGGAGGAAAAACTCCTGGTCCTAGTGATGAAAGATCCAGTTTCTTATAAAACAATAATGTCACAATAGAAAATAGAAGACGTCAACAGTCTTATCTTGGTTACCACAAACTGGCAGTTGACAACATGACTGGTTTTCTGCTACTGATTATATGGATATTAAATATCCAATCACTATACATCAAACGGCTGCTGCTACTGAGGATTGGCTGGCTGCATTACATTAGCTAAGTATATTCACATTTCAGCTCCATTGAGCTGCTTACATCAGAGCTTAGATGAGAAACATATTTATGAACTCTATACTTGTGCATTGAATAGGCCTATATTCTTTATTTAAAAGCTCTGAACATCAAGTCTGATTTTCATGCCATTATATACTATAAAATCCTTCTGCCACATTGGGATGGTGTTGCTCAGTCAATATTGTAGCACAGAATTAGCCGACACCTCAGTGTAAACCACACCTCAGTCCCAAACTGTCACCATCTAGGCCAGTGGTATTCAAAGTCGGGGTCACGACCTGCAGTGTGGTGCCAAAATTTGACACAAATAAGAAATACAACCTTTTGATATGGTACAATATGCAAATGTTTTTGAGAAAGAACATTTGAAAAAAAAGAATTGAGTACATTTATTTGTTGTTTTCATTTTGAAATGAAAATGCAATGAATTGATGGTCATTTGTTGATGTAAATATCTGAATTTACCGATTATAAGGTTCTGTCATAAGATTTGGGGTGGGGTAGTCGCTAGAAAATGCTAACATCCGGAAGTGGGAACTCTGCTCAGGCCTCTTTCTATGCCTGGAACGTTAGGTTAGGGGTGGGGTTGTGAGAAAGTCTGAAAAATGATTGGGGAAAGAATGGGATCCCCAGAAATTCTGGCGGAAAACATGGGGTTCCTGCAGAAAAAGTTTAAATCCCACTGATCTAGACCAAGTTGAAGAGAAGCACATGATTAAGATAGAGACAATTGTTGATAGACCCTGAACTCCAACTGAGCTAAGTTTGGAAAATGATGTAAGTATTTTCCAAGTGCGAGGGACCTGGCGACTCAGACACTCCATCGCCAGTTTGGCAGAGAACGACACAATAAAGGCCTTTTACTGAGTGGTCAGGGAGTTCCCTGTGTACAAACTCCTCCATTCTCGCTCTCTCTCTCTGCTTCCTTCACGGTTATAAAACAGCCATGCCACCACGGCATGGCGGTGCTAGGAGCTCTGTGGAAGCCCTCCTCACCACCACTCCCTCAGTCTCACACTCACTGCTCTGCCTGGGGAGTGTCCTTTAGCTTAGCCCACAGCTCCCAGGGGAAAACAACCACCTTTTAGAGGGACTGGGCAAAGCTCTGGCTGTAAAGCCAAAGAAAAATCAGCTTAAAGGCACTTAAAAAGAAAATAGTCTGCTTGAGAAGAGGCCAGAGGTTGGTGTTTTCAAAGCTGTCGTAGCATACACTACCGTTCAAAAGTTTGGGGTCACTTAGAAATATCCTTGTTTTTGAAAGAAAAGCCAATTTTTTGTCCATTACAATAACATCAAATTGATCAGAAATACAGTGTAGACATTGTTAATGTTGTAAATAACTATTGTAGCTGGAAACGGCTGATTTTGAATGGAATATCTACATAGGCATACAGAGGCCCATTATCAGCAACCATCACTCCTGTGTTCCAATGGCATGTTGTGTTAGCTAATCCAAGTTAATCATTTTAAAAGGCTAATTGATCATTAGAAAACCCTTTTGCAATTATGCTAGCACAGATGAAAACTGTTGTTCTGATTAAAGAACCAATAAAACTGTCCTTCTTTAGACTAGTTGAGTATCTGGAGCATCAAATCAAATCAAATTTTATTAGTCACATACACATGGTTAGCAGATGTTAATGCGAGTGTAGCGAAATGCTTGTGCTTCTAGTTCCGACAATGCAGTAATAACCAACAAGTAATCTAACCTAACAATTCCACAACTACTACCTTACACACACACACAAGTGTAAAGGGATAAAGAATATGTACATAAAGATATATGAATGAGTGGTGGTACAGAACGGCATGGCAGATGCAGTAGATGGTATAGAGTACGGTATATACATATGAGATGAGTACTGTAGGGTATGTAAACATAAAGTGGCATAGTTTAAAGTGGCTAGTGGTACATGTATTACATAAAGATGGCAAGATGCAGTAGATGATATAGAGTACAGTATATACATATGAGATGGGTAATGTAGGGTATGTAAACATTATATTAAGTGGCATTGTTTAAAGTGGCTAGTGGTACATTTTTACATAATTTCCATCAATTCCCATTTTTAAAGTGGCTGGAGTTGAGTCAGTATGTTGGCAGCGGCCGCTAAATGTTAGTGGTGGCTGTTTAACAGTCTGATGGCCTTGAGATAGAAGCTGTTTTTCAGTCTCTCGGTCCCTGCTTTGATGCACCTGTACTGACCTCGCCTTCTGGATGATAGCGGGGTGAACAGGCAGTGGCTTGGGTGGTTGTTGTCCTTGATGATCTTTATGGCCTTCCTGTGACATCGGGTGGTGTAGGTGTCCTGGAGGGCAGGTAGTTTGCCCCTGGTGATGCGTTCTGCAGACCTCACTACCCTCTGGAGAGCCTTACGGTTGTGGGCGGAGCAGTTGCCGTACCAGGCGGTGATACAGCCCGACAGGATGCTCTCGATTGTGCATCTGTAGAAGTTTGTGAGTGCTTTTGGTGACAAGCCGAATTTCTTCAGCCTCCTGAGGCTCCTGTGCGTTCGATTACAGGCTCAAAATGGCCAGAAACAAAGAACTTTCTTCTGAAACTCGTCTGTCTATTCTTGTTCTGAGAAATGAAGGCTATTCCATGCGAGAAATTACCAAGAAACTGAAGATCTCATAAAACGCTGTGTACAACTCCCTTCACAAAATAGCGCAAACTGTCTCTAACCAGAATAGAAAGAGGAGCAAGAGGACAAGTATATTAGAGTGTCTAGTTTGAGAAACAGATGCATCACAAGTTCTCAACTGGCAACTTCATTAAATAGTACCCGCAAATCACCTGTCTCAACGTCAACAGTGAAGAGGCTACTCCGGGATGCTGGCCTTCTAGGCAGAGTTGCAAAGAAAAAGCCATATCTCAGACTGGCCAATAAAAATAAAAGATTAAGATGGGCAAAATAACACCGATACTGGACAGAGGAAGATTGGGGATTTTTTTTTATGGACAGACAAATCTAAGTTTGAGGTGTTCGGATCACAAGAAGAACATTTGTGAGACGCAGAAAAAAATGAAAAGATGCCGGAGGAGTGCTTGACGCCATCTGTCAAGCATGGTGGAGGCAATGTGATGGTCTGGGGGTGCTTTGGTGATGGTAAAGAGGGAGATTTGTACAGGGTAAAAGGAATCTTGAAGAAGGGAGGCTATCACTCCATTTTGGAACGGCGCTTAATTGGAGCCAATTTCCTCCTACAACAGGACAATGACCCAAAGCACAGCTCCAAAGTATGCAAGAACTATTTAGGGAAGAATCAGTCAGCTGGTATTCTGTCTATAAAGGAGTGGCCAGCACAGTCACCGGATCTCAACCCTATTGAGCTGTTGTGGGAGCAGCTTGACCGTAAGAAGTGTCCATCAAGCCAATCCAACTTGTGGGAGGTGCTACAGGAAGCATGGGGTCAAATCTCTTCAGATTACCTCAATAAATTGACAACTAGAATGCCAAAGGTCTGCAAGGCTGTAATCCTGCAAATGGAGGATTCTTTGATGAACGCAAATTTTGAAGGACACAATTATTATTTCAATTAAAAATCATTATTTATAACCTTGTCAACGCCTTGACTATATTTCCTATTCATTTTGCAACTCATTTCATGTGTGTTTTCATGGAAAACAAGGACATTTCTAAGTGACCCCAAACTTTTGAACAGTAGCGCAAGTTCTTTATTCCATTATAAGAGGTCAACGTCAGTGTTTACACAGAGAACCCATGCTATGATATATCTTCACACAGTGGTTGGTGAAGGAATAATATTACAGTGTAAGTGAAGTTTTATATATATATAAAAAAGCTATATTTCAGTCATTCATGGTTCATTTAGTGATTTTCTACAAGTGTCTCCTTCCTATCCTTTGGTTCATGGTTTTCTGACAATAGGAAATGGCAAAATGTGAACAATTGCAGGAAACTAGCTTTAAAACTGCAAAAAAATTGTCTAAACCGCCAAGATAGGGACCTCTTAAATTTTCTCTGAAATGTATCCGGGCCAAAGGGCCGACCTCGCTCATTGCCACGCCCTTAGCCACGCCCAGCACCTAAGCCCCTTTTTGATCCAGAAAAAAAGACTGAAATTCAAACTTCTTCAAGAGTTTCATCTTCTCGTAAATATGGTGATGATTATGGAAGATCTGAATTCCAGCTCATCCACTGAGCAAAGTCATTCATTATGTCATTGCTAGGGTCAACGGGCTTGATAACTAAAACCATGTCAAAAAGTGGAATTGAGCCAAACGTGTCGATGGAGTCCTTAACATTAGTAGCACGACCAATCTGTCTTGGGGATTGGACACTGAAAGCCAAACAGTAGTTGCTAAGCAGAACGCAGGGATTTTCTTTTCCGTTCACTGGTTTATCCCCCTTTCGCTCTTTTTAAATAAAACACACACACAGAGAGAGAGAGAGAGAGAGAGAGAGCCATAAAACATAATGTATAAGTCTCAGGGAACAGAGCACTGGAATAAATTGCTTTGAGCCTGGAGTTCCTCATCAGTCGTCATCAGCCCCCGACAAGCAGACTCTGTGCGCTGCACATTTCCCCCCCAATTAGGAGCAGACGCCTCTGCTGCCCCATGAGCCCGCGGAGCCGGGAGCTCTGAGACGTGTCTGTTCTGTGGCTCGACCGCTGCCCGGGGAGTGCTGTTAACGCACCCACAAAGAAGCCACAACAGCAATCACACAGCGAGAGAGAAGAACGAGAGAACATCTCCAACACCCATTAAACATTGGAGGAAAATAAATAAAGAAGTGATACGAAGAGGGGATGATCAAGAGGAGTGGTTTTTTATTACTATTGGGTGGGCTCAGTTGGATACCCCATCACTAGAGACAGCGCCAAAACAATGTTCTCCCCACCCTGGCCATGTAGTTCATGGGCCCCACAATAACAACAACAACATAAAGCATCTTCTTGAAGTGGGTTTTGTTGTTAGTTATCACAAATTGGATTATTGCATAATTTTCAAATAAATCACTAATGTGGAGCTTGTTTCTCTGGATTTACAGAGAAGAGCAACAAGTTTGATGCCAAATGTGCAAAGTCACCCTAAAGGCAGCGAATAAAAAACATTGACTGCTGTATCTCCATGGATAACACAAAGTGGAAAAATTGGATGATAAAAATGAGTAGGCTCCAAACATAGGCTACATCCAGTGATCGCCTGCAAAGAATTTCATAGCAACCATATCATCCTCATCGTAACACCCCCTATTTTTGGGACAGGAAAGTGTTTAAATTACAGACAAATGTAGGACTAATAAAAGTTGTTTAAAAGGTATTGCTGATTCCACAATATGTAGTAGGCTATAAGAGAGATTTTCAGTGGAATACATGAACAGTTAGTGGAATGTTTGGTGTGTAATAAAATAGGCCTTTTGCTTGACTAATTAGATCTCAGTCAAAACATGTCCTAATCAGCATCTCTCAGTAAAAAGCCTGTCCATTAATCTTAAGGCATAGTGGTAGAGAGCAGCATGGGTGGCATTCTACCATCTCTCACGCACACACACAACTTACCAAACATATTTTATGAAAAAATAAAGTTTCCCACATCAGAGAGAGAGAGCAATAAAGGATTTTGTTACACTAGGCTCGTTTCGATAGGCAGAGCAATTTGTGCAAAAAGAGCAAATCCCATTTGAAAACAACTAACATTGTATTTAAGACACTAAAATGGCTTGGAATAATTTGCTGCAAATTAAGATTACAACTCTCTTTAGTGCTTTGTGGCCTTATTGCCTGTGGTCCAGAAGTGGCAGAGATTGCATTTTAATTCCGAACAATAGGCCCTGTTTTAGGGACGCATACACCTCCCTCCTTACCCACAATTATTAATCAGGATATATCAGAGCTTCTTATGTTTTCCCTTTTATTGATGCATGGCAACACTGCTCGGGAACATTTCAGAGCATGAACTAACATTTTGTTCAAGTTTGGGAGGTTGGGGGAGGAGGAGGAGAAGACAGAGAGAGGAGGAGGAGGCCGACAGGAGCTGGGAGAACACGGCCCCTCTTTGGTTTGAAGAGAGAAGATAAAATACACAGTAATAATGGACGCCCTGAAGCAGAGGCAGGCCTGGCCTACCAGCACTCATGTTTTACAATGGCTTCTACATGTCTCCACAGACACTCAGTCACATATTTAAAAAGCAGCCGGCCCACCTTGAGAGGAGGATAAGAACAGTGGCAGCAGGACGAGGGGAGGTCCTCTGGAACTGTCAGGAAAGAGCTGTCACTGTCTTCCTTTGGAAACTGTCTCCAGCAGACACACTGTAAATGCTATAATTAACTAGCTCGGGGCGATCTGAAGACAACAAAATTACACCACAATAGACGGTAAACTAATATCATAAAGGGTAATGGGCATGTTCATCATACTCAACAGGATTTGTGTATAGAATAAGATAGATGGGCCTAATTGCAGTGCATGTGTACATGTGGGTGTGTGTGAGTTCATCTGTGTGTCAACATCAATTACTGCCCCATTCTCTCACTCTCACTCCTAAGAATGGAGGATCTCTGCTGTCATCTTTCCCTGAGTTGATTCATTTCCATCAGACATGCATGAGGGCTGGATTAGGGCACGCCGCCCACGGCCCCACCTCATCCCACAAACACCTTCATCTGTACATTTCCCACCCTGGGCCCGTCTGGCTGTTAAGCCCTGAGGTGATGCCTGCCGCTCGGGGCAGAGATATTATCTATATGTGGGCAACTCTCAGATTACATGATTTTGCCCTGGTACACTGCCCCTACAGCCCAAACAATCACAGGTCAGAGGCCCATTATGCCTACAGTGAAAAGTGCAGCCAGTGATCTCTACTTTTCTAACAAGTGAGAGCACAGAGCAGAGAGAGAGACGAGAAAGTTACAGACAAGAACAGGAAAAGAGAATAGAAGAGGGGGAGACAGAGGAAAAAAAGAGTGAGAGAGAAAGAAAGAACGAAAGAAAAGGAGACAGAGAGGGCCGAGAAACTCGAGGAGGCTCAGCAGACGTGCCGGCAGTCAAACCTCAACTCTCTGAGAGAACGCCAGAGACAGGGAAGACACTTAGTTCCAACACTAACACCAGTAATGGCTCCACAATGGAGTTCACACGAGCCTGGTGCTACACAGGAGCAGCCAAGAAAACAGTCAGCCTAAATCAGAGACCTGAATGGCAACAGAAAAAACTGAAGCAAATTCCTGCTCCAGTCAAAAGGAACTCCAAAACCGTCTGACACAGGAACTGGACGTGTTTGGGAATGAATGTCTGTAGTCTGTACTGAAGAAACGAAGGAGGAAATAACTAAAAATGTACAGCATGGAATTCAAAGATGTAGCGAGGACAAGAAAGGTGCAACCAGGGAAACAGACTGATAGAATGTAGCAGACAGTCTTAACGAAGCAGTTGTTCCTATGGGGCACAAACATCTTGCAGGCAGTGAACAGCCTTAATCACAAGGTCCTTCACCTGACTTATCAACACTGGAACACACAGGAACATAGACAGCAAGGTGACATTCAGTCTGAGACATGGCATGGGTTACTATGTCCACTTTACACACAGGGCCCTAAAGAACTTTACACCAGACACAAAGTGCCTAGAATATCACAACATCTGGGATACAATCTGTGGTTACAGGTTGCCATGCATATTCAGCTCTGTTGAGTATTTAGACAGAGAAGAGAAGGGTGAGGATCTGGGTGTAAGATTGAATCCGGATGAACTACAGCAACATCTTGACAATACAGACTAATTTCTTTGACTGTGCATGGACAATAGCATGGACGTTCTGAGCCAGGAGAGGGTGGGGGAAGGTTAAAGAGAGAGTGAAGAGTTTAGGCTACTCACATGTGGTGTCCTTTCCCTCCTGCTATAAATACCGGAGCATTGCACTCCTGCTCCATTTGTTTCTATAATCCTCCACTTCAGGGTCATTGCAACTGAAAAAAAACAAGACAAGCAATGTCTGGCTTTTTCCAAAACAGCCTTGTGAATGAAGTCCAGGCAACAGTGTTGAAAATATGGTCATTGGGTAACTGGAGTGGTTGTCTATTATCTTGTTGTGGAAAATATTACACAGGGACACTCAAAGTCAATCTTAAATTATTCATTGTTTATTGTCAGCGCGCTGGAGAGGTTCCAACCAATTCAATTCACCATAGTATACATGTCAATCAGGGCAGTCCCAGCAGTCTTATATACGGCTATACACAGAGAAGTTATATTTGCATGATTTAGCATGATTAATTAATCATTACTGTTTTGTTTCATTCATGTGACAGACCAATACTGGTTCATAACAAGTGACAGACCAATATCTCACGAAGCTTCTCCTCTCTAAGCTGAGACCTTGAAAATGAGATATCTTTCGTTCGTTCTCAAAACAAGGTCTGGGCGTACTGCCAAATTGCAGCTACTGAGAGTGAGGATTTGTACAGTCAGCCACTTACATGAACACAGAAATTGGTTTATAGAACAGCACATGAATAGAACACAGAAATGAGTTATAAGAAAAGCACAAACAATAAAATTCCCATTACAATCAAATACATACCATTCAAATGCCCAAGACAAAGTTGTATGATTTGCTCTGTTTTCTCAATTCCATGCTCCCTCAATTGGCTACATATTAATTGAGAGATTCCTTAAGGAGAATGGAGAAGTGGCTGTTGACTGCAGATCCCAGGTTACGCTGTAGTTAGTGAGATGCATGAACTGGTTCTTGATGTTCTTTGTGCCACGGTCGTACTTCAAATTGTATATTACAGCAAACCTGTAGGCAGTGTTTTGCTGTAATATACAAATTCCAAAAACAAAACTAACAACAGATCTCTACACAGTGACGATTACTTACAATAAATACAGTAATTCATATGATTGATCTTTGACAGCCATAGAGGGTCAATTAGTAGAACAGAGATATGTTTCCCCTATTGTCGTGTATTAAAGAGGACTGGACACCACATGTGGAATAATGAGGATTCCTTGGCATACAGTGAGTACCTGAATACCATCAAACATAATGGAATGTCAAAGAAAAAAGTGGTATTTGCAACTCAGCCTGGATTTATTACCCTCAGTTAATAATCAAGCACGTTGTGCGATGAACAGCAGTGTGTGTGTGTGTGTGTGTGTCACTCTGTGCAGCACGTATATCTGTCAAGCCAAGCAGAGATGAGCCATTTAATCCATCATCCACCCATCTCTGCACCCAAACCCACCGGAATCCTGACTATCTTAATGAGTCATCCTTAAGAATATAGTAATACAGCTGGCTCCAGGCAAAGATACAGCTAAATTATATATTGTGCAATGCCTTCATTGATCCAATATGATTAGAAAATAACTAAACATTGCTCATCTTGCAAATAGCATTGTCGCTGAGACACACTTTCATTTGTAGTCTGTCACTGCAGATGTATAAATCTGAGACTCATAAGATTATTACGGCAAAATATCATTACAATGTGTAATAAACCTGTCATCTCCTGGTGACCGTTTGACCATTGAGACAATGGAGAGCTTTGTTTGAAAGCGCCACCAAGTCTTACCACTCATCAGTGGCAGACAGAAATGTTGAGACTGCCCTCTACTGGTCATTAACTTGTAAGTTCCTGACTACAGTTGCTACAGTACCTTTCTTCACAACTTTCATGAGGACAGAAAGTAATTGCAAAGCCATTATCCAAGATGGACCTCTTGACCCACTATACAATTCTATGACCTGGCAAATACAGATTAGATAGCCAATATAGAACCATTGGCCATTATTTGTAAAAGGAAAGATCCAGTACACAGCTCACCTGGCCAGGCTCTCCTCATGGAGATAGATCGTGAGTATCTATCTCCATACTTATTAAACATAGATCAACATTTCTGCTTTTCTGACTACTGTCTTCATCTACATGAGTAACTGATGTGACAACACTTGATGGGCAAAAACCCACCATCAATCAGAAACGAATTATTGATGTAGCGAGACACTAAGATGTTGTCATCCATTGGAATCTGGTTAGGCTTTGAAGGGTGAGGATCAAATATATGTACCTGGTGCATTATATATGTTATAAAAACACATAATGCACCAGGTACAGTATGATCAAGTCAGACACATGACATTCGCCAATCAAAGAGAAAACCCTTCCTATAGAGCAGTCTATCAGAGCCCTATCAGTGGGTAGGAGTGGGGTCACTTATGAGGCTAAAATGTGTTGCAGGTGTTGAAGCTGAGGAGGGATGGGGGAGGTGGAGAGCTGCGAACCTCAGGGCTGGCTAAAGTTCAGAGGGGAAAAAAACAAATGAACATTCTTCTTTCCAAATATCACCCTGACATTCTTTCCACTATTTCATAAAAATACCTCAAAAGAAAAAGTGTTTATTGCTTGTCCAAGTCAGAGAACCTTGTGGAGCTCTTCCAAAGCCAATGCCTTGAAGTGTGTGATTTACTCAACAATGCTTAATGTCTATGACACACACTGTTTTATACTTTTTTTCAGCAGAACCCCCCCCCCCCCCCCAAACACACACACACACACACGTAACTGGCCATATTGTTTCATTTACAACACAAGTTCGCTCAGGTCATTATCCAAGACTTAAGGTGAGTGTATCTATAACACAGCAACACTTTAACAGTACAGAATTCTTCCTTTGGCATATCCCTGACCAGGTAGATACCTCATCCTAAAGAAGATGCTACTGGCTTAATGATCCAAGGGCCCTTGTCCTTGATGAAAGAACCTGAGGGTGAGGCAGAGAGAGGACGGGGATGTGTGGCGTGCTGTGAGAAAGACTAGAGGAGAATCATGGTGGCTTATTGTGTTTACATTTACAGTAAGTAAGTTAACAGACAAGAAAGACTTACTGAAGAACTCCTGGTACTCTGAGGGAAGCACAAAAGGTCTAAGGGACGATGTGGAAGTTTTTAAAGCCGTGAGCCTGCTGCATCCGCTGGATGTTTTTATACAGCCGGTCTTTGCGCATCAGTTCATATGACCTGGAAATGAACAGGGCTATTGACCGTTCAGCTCGAAATGCTTGAGTTCTCCACAGCTTGGGCGCTGAGAGAAATAAGACCTTGTACAAACACAATGGCAACGAGACTCCTGCATGACAGTTTGATTCATTTCATGTTTTAGAAAGGCACTGGTCCAAACAAAATGTACTTTACTGTGGAAGCCAATAAACACAAGCCCGATTTGAAGGGGTTTAAAATGCTAAGCAGAGTGAACCTTTACATCAGGAAGTGTAGCAAGCCAATTGGACATAGTTCTGTGTACATTTGGACACACTGTGGTACCTAGGGAAGTGGTTGACCTTCTGAAAGTCTTGAAGGCTACGTAGGAGGTAAGGCTTGAGGTGATACCACATCCACATGAGGTTGAAGTCATTACTGTTTAAATGGATCTGAAAATAAGACCTTCCAGTCAAGCTCAGATCTAAACGTTATGTACGTCAGACTACTTAAAGGCACTACTCACAGTAAGACCACACTATATGCAATGGCAAGGGAAATCGAAAAACAAAAAATGGACACCAGTTAATTAAAGGACATCATAACAGGAAAAATATAGCCTTGGTGCAAACATGAGGTTTACACAGTTGATAACCACCACATCACATCTGACAGCTTGATAAGGATGGATCTGAGGCTCAGATCCGATACTCAGCCGCTAATCTGCTGAAATATAGGCCTCTAACTTCAAATCATCTCAAAGGGAGGCCAGCTCACCAGCTATATTCATCAGCATCATATTACTATATATCTGTTTTATTCCTACCCTTATGTGCTCCTTTGTGAAGAGTCAGGTTTGGCATGGGCCTGCACTTCTATGAGAAAGCCAGATGTTAGCAATAGAGGGTTATTAAACTTTGGCTCTAGGGATGATGTGGCAGACACTAGCCTGCCTTTGATGATGGGTTTAGTGGGAGTCAAGAGGCATTGAAGTGAAATAAAAATTGACTTAATAGTAAGTGCTTGGATGGAGCGATAATGGCGAGTGGGCTCCCTTGTGAAACATGATTAATGCTATGGTGGGCCAATATTTTGTCCATGGGTGCATTCCCATGCTTTGAGATAGGCAGTGTCAGTCAAACATCAGCCCTCTTATCCCCTTACAGCACAATATGTGCTAGTGAATCAGAATGAGACATTCTTTGAACATTTCATATAGTACCTCATGGAATCCATGATTGGTCAGCATGCCACGCACCAGCCGGCTCTCCGTGTGCACAATCTTGAAGGCCAAGTTGTACCGTTGTAAAGACAAAGTAGGAACATAACATTATCATTCAACAGGAATTAAGGAATAGGACAGAATAACAACAGAATTCTATACTCGCATATATCTTTAGAATGCTTCTTATGGACCCCAGTACCTCCAACAGAACAGATGTTGTCATCCTTAGAGACGATGGCTTCAGCAAAGAACACCAGGACTGGGACCTTCCTGCTGAGGCCACTCCAGGCAATGCAAGGATGGTCTCTGATGAGACAGAAACGTATCAATAAAGTATTCTTATTCTTACATTAGTAGTTTATTCTATTTTTCACTCAGAGCCAAAGCCCCAAAATAAGATAAATGGGTGACAAAACAGGCATAAAACTCCCATGAAAATAAGAGAAAAGCCTCTCAGACAGGGCATACAGATGTAGGATCTTAATTTGATCACTCTTTTGCCGCTGAGAATTTTCCTGCACAGCAGGAACACAAACTTGTCGTTTATTCAAGGTTTAAAAAAGGTTCTAAAGTTTGTAATTTCCACTTTCAAATATCCGACTTGATTTTCCCAACGAAACATGTATCAACCCCTACAAAAAAAATATATTAATTAAAATCCACATTTCCTGTTGCTGCAGGATTATTGTCCTGCTGCAGCAAATTGGCTCAAATTAAGATCCTACATATGTACCCTTAACCTAAAGCTGTAAAACCTGTCTCTAAATGTTGAGTTTAAAATCCAAAATGATGCTACCCTTAGCTTACCTTAGGGTGTTGGAATGCAATCTGACAAGGTGTTTACTTTACCAGACCAGAGAAAGGTCGAGGCCTCACACAGTCTCATAGGTACTGCAAAATAACATACCTGTCAACTAACAAACACCCTGGTAACATTGCACTGAAAATATATGATAGTACCAGACACAGCCAGCATGTCTGTGGCCATGGTGGAGATAAGATGGCATGCTGATGGAGAAGAACTCTATCATACGTGACCAAGGATGGGTGTGGTATGTAAATAATACCTGCTCCTGACTCAGCTATCCAAAAATGTCAGCCAAAACAAAGCTCCCATCTAATATGATATCTAAAGTTCCAGAGTATTTTCAATAGTCACTCAACACAAACTCTAGTCTAGTAATACTGGGCTCTTGGAATACGCTTGTTAAAGATCTTGCAAGCTATGGTAATGTTTCTGTAATAAACATATGGATTACAGAGCTTGATATTCATGTAAATTTGCCAGTGGCACACTGGGCCAATGCCAAGTCAAAGCTCCATGACATAATATCAATAGCGGTGATTTTCTCTTTCATTTGCGGGCTGAGCAAGTAGCCTAACTTTAACTTGGCAATATCATATTTAAAATCAAATTGAATGTTATTTGTCACATTCGCTGAATAGGACAGGTGTAGACCTTACCGTGAAATGCTTAGTTACAAGCCCTTAACCAACAATGCAGTTCAAGAAATAGAGTTAAGAAAATATTTACTAAAGTAAAAAATAATAATAAATAACAATAATGAGGCTATATACAGGGGGTACTGGTTAGTCATGGTAATTCTACATGTAGGCAGGGGTAAAGTGACTATGCATAGATAATAAACAGCGAGTAGCAGCAGTGTAAAAAGTCCGGGTGGCCATTTGATTTTCATGCTGAATTGTTCAGCAGTTTTGTGGCTTGGGGCTAGAAGCTGTTAATGCGCCTTTTGGTCCTAGACTTGGCACTCCGGTATCACTTGCCATAAGGTAGTGGAGAGAACAGTATGACTTGGGTGACTGGAGTGTTTGACCATTTTTGGGGCCTTCCTCTGACACCGCCTAGTATATAGGTATTGGATGGCAGGAAGCTTGGCCCCAGTGATGTACTGGGCCGTACGCAGTAGAGGTCGACCGATTATGATTTTTCAATGCCGATACCGATTATTGGAGGACCAAAAAAGCCGATACCGATTAATCGGCCGATTTTTATTTATTTATTTGTAATAATGACAATTACAACAATACTGAATGAACACTTATTTTAACTTAATATAATACATTAATAAAATCAATTTAGCCTCAAATAAATAATGAAACATGTTCAATTTGGTTTAAATAATGCAAAAACAAAGTGTTGGAGAAGAAAGTAAAAGTGCAATATGTGCCATGTAAGAAAGCTAACGTTTAAGTTCCTTGCTCAGAACATGAGCACATATGAAAGCTGGTGGTTCCTTTTAACATGAGTCTTCAATATTCCCAGATAATAAGTTTTAGGTTGTAGTTATTATAGTAATTATAGGACTATTTCTCTCTATACCATTTGTATTTCATTAACCTTTGACTATTGGATGTTCTCATAGGCACTTTAGTATTGCCAGTGTAACAGTATAGCTTCCATCCCTCTCCTCGCTCCTACCTGGGCTCGAACCAGGAACACAACGACAACAGCCACCCTCGAAGCAGCGTTACCCATGCAGAGCAAGGGGAACAACTACTCCAAGTCTCAGAGCGAGTGACGTTTGAAACGCTATTAGCGTGCACCCCGCTAACTAGCTAGTCATTTCACATCGGTTACACCAGCCTAATCTCGGGAGTTGATAGGCTTGAAGCACAGCGAAGAGCTTCTGGCAAAACGCAGGAAAGTGCTGTTTTAATGAATGCGTAACGGCTTTCTTCCAGGGGTGAAGGAGAGGACCAAAATGCAGCGCGGTTAGTGTTCAACATGTTTAATTTGAAAATAAACGGTGAACACTTACAACAATACAAAAACAACAAACGTGAAAGCCGAGACAGTCCTATCTGGTGCAGAACACAAACACAGGAAACAATCACCCACAAAATCCCAACACAAAACAAGCCTTCTATATATGATTCTCAATCAGGGACAACGATTACCAGCTGCCTCTGATTGAGAACCATATTAGGCTGGACACAGAAACAGACAAACTAGACACACAACATAGAATTCCCACCCAGCTCACGTCCTGACCAACACTAAACAAGCAAAACACATAATAACTCTGGTCAGGACGTTACAGAATGCTTACGAGCCTGCTGCTGCCTACCACCGCTCAGTCAGACTGCTCTATCAAATCATAGACTTAGTTATAACAAAATAACACACAGAAATACGAGCCTTAGGTCATTAATATGGTCAAATCCGGAAACTATCATCTCGAAAACAAGACATTTATTCTTTCAGTGAAATAGAGAACCGTTCCGTATTTTATCTAACGGGTGGCATCCATAAGTCTAAATATTCCTGTTACATTGCACAACATTCAATGTTATGTCATAATTACGTAAAATTCTGGCAAATTAGGCGGCCCAAACTGTTGCATATACACTGACTCTGCGTGCAATGAACGCAAGAGTCTGCTAACCTGGATTTCTTTTAGCTAAATATGCAGGTTTAAAAATATATACTTCTGTGTATTGATTTTAAGAAAGGCATTGATGTTTATGGTTAGGTACACATTGGAGCAACGATACACACCACATCGATTATATGCAACGCAGGACACGCTAGATAAACTAGTAATATCATCAACCATGTGTAGTTAACTAGTGATTATGATTGATTGATTGATTATAAAAAACAAGATAAGGTTAATGCTAGCTAGCAACTTACCTTGGCTTCTACTGCATTCGCGTAACAGGCAGGCTCCCCGTGGAGTGCAATGTAATCAGGTGGTTAGAGTGTTGGACTTGTTAACTGTAAGGTTGCAAGATTGAATCCCCAGAGCTGACAAGGTAAAAATCTGTCGTTCTACCCCTGAACGAGGCAGTTAACCCACCGTTCCTAGGCCGTCATTGAAAATAAGAATGTGTTCTTAACTGACTTGCCTAGTTAAATAAAGATTAAATAAAGGGGTACACTTTTTTTTTTTATAAAATAAAAAAATCGGCCAAATTGGTGTCCAAAAATATTGATTTCCGATTGTTATGAAAACTTGAAATCGGCCCTAATTAAATCGGCCATTCCGATTAATCGGTCGACCTCTAGTACGCAATACCCTCAGTAGAGTCTTACGGTCAAATGCCGGACCTGGGGACCCATGTCAAATAATTTCAGTCTCCTGAGGGGGAAAAGGTGTTCTCGTCCCCTCTTCACGACTGTCTCGGTGTGTTTGGACCATGATAGTTCATTGGTGATGTATACACCAAGGAACGTGAAGCTCTCGACCCGCTCCACTACAGCCCTGTCGATGTTATACCGGCCTGTTTGGCCCGCCTTTTCCAGTAGTCCACGATCAGCTCCTTTGTCTTGCTCACATTGAGGGAGAGGTTGTTGTCCTGGCACCACACTGCCAGGTCTCTGACCTCCTCCCTATAGGCTCTCTCATCGTTGTCAGTGATCAGGCCTATCACTGTTGTGTCATCAGCAAACTTAATGATGGTGTTGGAATCATGTTTGGCCACGCAGTCGTGCGTGAACAGGGAGTACAGGAGGGGACTAAGCACGCACCCCTGATGGGCCCCAGTGTTGAGGATCAGCGTGGCAGACGTGTTGTTGCCTACCCTTACCACCTTGGGGCGGCCCATCAGGAAGTCTAGTCCCAGGGACCTTAGCTTAGTGATGAGCTTTGTGGGCACTATGGTGTTGAACGCTGAGCTGTAGTCAATGAACAGCATTCTCACATAGGTGTTCCTTTTATCCAGGTGGGAAAGGGCAGTGTGGAGTGCGATTGAGTTTGCGTCATCTGTGGATCTGTTGGGGTGGTATGCGAATTGGAGTGGGTCTAGGGTTTCCGGGATGATGGTGCTGACGTGAGCCATGACCAGTCTTTCAAAGCACTTCATGGCTACCGACGTGAGCACTATGGGGCGGTAATCATTTAGGCAGGTTACCTTCGCTTTCTTGGGCACAGAGACTATGGTGGTCTGCTTGAAACAAGTAGGTATTACAGACATGGTCAGGGAAAGGTTGAAAATGTCAGTGTAGACACCTGCCAGTTGGCCCGCGCATGCTTTGAGTACACGTCCTGGTAATCCGTCTGGCCCCGTGGCTTTGTGACTGTTGATTTGTTTAAAGGTCTTGCTCACAATGGCTCTGGAGAGCGTGATCACACAGTCGTCCAGAACGGCTAGTGCTCTCATGCATGCTTCACTGTTGCTTGCCTTGAAGCGAGCATAAAAGGCATATTTACACTGATTCTTTGGAGTGTTAGAGATGTCGTGTCTTTGCTATCGTTAAATTGAAGACTTATAGTTTTTATCATAGATTCCTATAATTAGGGATTACGCGATCACTTGAGTAATAACGTAATTAATTAACTATGAATTCGAGGGCACCAGGGAAAGTTATTTGATTACAAAGTTATAATTTCCCAATATAACCTTTCAGATATTTTCATATCTGATCAATGGTCTTCTAATTAATGATTTATTTACTCTACCTTACGTCAGTCTCATTCCAAACGTCATAAATCGTTGATCTGCACGAACCCAGTCTTCACTATGAGTCATCCATACATCAATTGTCTTAAATCATTTATTTATTACTAACTAATTAATTCACAGAAATGCATAAACAAACAAACTTAAAATAGTTACATGAAATGATGGGAGCAATATGCCCTAGTGGGCTGAACCGGCATGGCGGCTGTTAGACAAAGGGAAAATGGTGTTCGACTAAGAATTCACTACAGAGTCCATAATTATAACAATTGACATGCTAATCCTTACACATGAACGCTCACTCATTCGGGAACAATTGCAATCAATATATATATAGTTACGCTCGGTGTGTTGTCTTGATCGTTGGAGAGAAGTTAGTTTCTGTTGGAGTGAAGTTAGTTTCTGTTGGAGATTCGTCGGTCTCTGTCTTGGCTATTGTGGATTGTTCAGAGGGACATTCGTTATAGAATGATTGTTTCGGCGGTTGTCTTTCTTCGCGTTCAATGATACCGAATTCCTAGCTGCAGACTAGAAGTCAATATCAAAGACTTGTTATGATTCGTATAAGAGTTTTAACCACGTGGGATGGTTAAAAGATTCAGCAGTCTGGTCTCAAACCTTGGCCCTCTCGTTATCGAGGTAAGCTGGTCTGCAACCTTTGTCCTCTCGTGATTGAGAGAAACATGGTCTGGGGTAATTTCTTAAGAGTTGGCTTTTATTCAGATAGCAGAGAGGGGTGGTCCCATGGTCTCTGACCCAACTGGCTCAGGGGCGGTCCTTGGGTTTAGTTCAAATACAACCGGGAGTTGTATTTTCCTTCATTAAACAGTTCAAAATCATATTACACAATTATACAAACAGTATCATACTCACTCATTCATTTTATACAACAAACAGATGTTAACCTCATATCTGAGGTTATTATATAAACAGCGGTATGGTAATGTGGTCCCACAGTCTCACGTGAGTTTCCCACGTGGTGACCAATGGACATGTTAATAGCTGGACTGTCCACCGATCTTTCCTACTTGTGCAGGAATATGAAATATGTTCGTACCTCAAGTTCTGTGAGGTGGAAGAGAATTCCTTTGTCCTGAAAGTTTACCCTCTCTTAATACTGTTTGTGGTGGGGAGATTCTCAGGAATTTACGACATCTCTCTGTGATCACCGCATGGGTTGTGGTGGAAAGGGAGAGGCAGGGAGAGGGGGATGGGGTTTGCAGTACCCAAGCAGGCAACATCATGACAGAGACTAACAGGAGTAATGCAATCTCAAAAAGGGTGTTATTATTAGTGATTCTGAACAGTCAGAAGGCTACAGTTGTAGGGCCCTATCAAAACCATTTAGTTTTTTGCCAAATTTTGTTTTCCACAAAACGAACTAACAGCTTTGGAAATCTGTAGTTTTTCTCATCAATGATATAGCCTCCATTGAAAATACCATTACAATATTTTTCTTCACTGGCCCAAGCAGGCCTCCCCGGGCAGCCCTGTACTTTAGCCTTAATCTAAAATGGATTAAATAGATTTTCCCCTCATCAATCTATACACAATACCCCATAATGACAAAGTAAAAAAAAAAAAATGAAATATCACATTTACATAAGTATTCAGACCCTTTACTCAGTACTTTGTTGAAGAACGTTTGGCAGTGATTCCAGCCTTGAGTCTTCTTAGCTATGACACTACAAGCTTGGCACACCTGTATTTGGGGAGTTTCTCCCATTCTTCTCTACAGATCCTCTCAAACTCTGTCAGGTTGGATGGGGAGCGTCGCTGCACAGCTAATTTCAGGTCTCTCCAGAGATGTTCGATGTCCCGAAGCCACTCCTGCGTTGTCTTGGCTGTGTGCTTAGGGTTGTTATCCTGTTGGAAGGTGAACCTTCACCCCAGTCTGAGGTCCTGAGTGCTCTGGAGCAGGTTTTCATCAAGGATCTCTTTGTACTTTGCTCCGTTCATCTGTCCCCTCAATCCTGACTAGTCTCCCAGTCCCTGCCACTAAAAAACATCCCCACAGCATGATGCTGCCACCACCATGCTTCATAGTAGGGATGGTGCCAGGTTTCCTCCAGATGTGATGCTTGGCATTCAGGCCAAATAGTTCAATATTGGTTACATCAGAACAGAGAATCTTGTTTCTCATGGTCTAAGAGTCCTTAGGTGCCTTTTGGAAAATTTCAAGTAGGCTGTCATTTGCTTTTACTGAGGAGTGGCTTCTGTCTGGCCACTCTTCCATAAAGGCCTGATTGGTAGAGTGCTGCAGAGATGGTTGTCCTTCTTGAAGGTTCTCCCATCTCCACAGAGTAACTCTGGAGCTCTGTCAGAGTGACCATCGGGTTCTTGGTCACCTTCCTGACCAAGGCCCTTCTCCTCCAATTGCTCAGTTTGGCCGGGCGGCTAGCTGTAGGAAGAGTCTCGGTGGTTTCAAACTTCTTCCATTTAAGAATGATGAAGGCCACTGTGTTCTTGCGGACCTTCAATACTGCAGACATTTTTTGATACCCTTCCCCAGATTGTGCCTCAACACAATCTCGGAGCTCTACGGAGAATTCCTTCGACCTCATGGCTTGGTTTCTGACATGCAATGTCAACTGTGGGACCTTATATAGACAGGTGTGCCCCTTTCCAAATCATGTCCAAATCAAATAAATTTACCACAGGTGGACTCCAATCAAGTTGTAGAAACAGCTCAAGGATGATCAATGGAAACAGGATGCACCTGAGCTCAATTTCGAGTCTCATAGCAAAGGGTCTGAAAACGTATGCAAATAAAGTATTTCAGTTTTTTTTTTTTTATAAAATGTGCAAAAATGTCTAAAAACCTGTTTTTGCTTTGTCATTAAAGGGTATTGTGTGTAGATTGATGAGGAAACATTTTTATTTAATCCATTTAAGAATAAGTCTATAACGTAACAAAACATGGAAAAAGTGACGGGGTCTGAGTACTTTCCGAATACACTGTATGTTGAGCCCTGGACTGCTTTGATACATTTACAGTAGCTGTGCTGCTAGACATCATGTGTCACTACAGAGGGAGCTTTAATAAATCCAATTTATTTATAAAGCTCTTTTTACATCAGCCAATGAAACCCAGCCTAAAACCCCAAACAGCAAGCAATGCAGAAGCACATGTCATAGTTGTAATAGTTAGGCTAGTGCCGTGGCAGCATCATCACCAGTAATAACCCAGTATCTACCTAACATAGGCTCAAGACTCACACGGAGGTCAAACTAATTTCAATATTAAGCATGCAGTGCTTAATAATGTAGGCCTATTGAATGTCTTTAGTGCCAGACAAATCTCCCTCAAGATGCTTGAAATCAATAATACATTTTAGTCTGATGACCAGGTCTTGACTGTTTTCTTCACAGATTCCATTACAGCTACATGCAAATGATCTAAGGTGCACTGAAAGTGCATTCTAATTTGTTGCCAAAGAGTTTAGTCCTCTAATTAAATTTGAATTCAATGTAGGCCTATTGAATGTCTTGAGGGAGATTTGTCTGGCACTAAAGACGCTTGAAATCAATAATACATTTTAGTCTGATGACCAGGTCTTGACTGTTTTCTTCACAGATTCCATTACAGCTACATGCAAATGATCTAAGGTGCACTGAAAGTGCATTCTAATTTGTTGCCAAAGAGTTTAGTCCTCTAATTAAATTTGAATTTAGCAATAGATTAAGACTAGACTGTGAACTTCTTGGCCTAATCTACTGTGGAAGTACATGGTCTATTTAAAGACTACTGGAGGTGCCAGGCTATTTAAGTGCCAAATTCATCACATTTAAATACACCAAATAAACCAGGCTTAATTTAGATTGCACTGTAAGCTCCAGTGAACTAAGTTTACCCACATATTGATGCTTTACACAGTATATTTAGCTAAAACTGTTCTTCATTAAGCATAATAAGGCAGTGTTACAGTGTTTATGACGGTTGCATAGAATTACAAATTAGAACTCTTAGAATTGAATAGGATCTCTGCGGTTTCCATTATGATAGAGTTTAAACATTGACATATATGTATTACTTATCCCAGTAATGTTGCTTTCTACAACTAGAAGGACATGTAACCAACCCAATAACAACCCAATCAGAACAGCCATTTACTCTTGCTCGTCCTCTGAGGAGGACTCTGAATCCTCTTTATCCCAGATCACCGCTGGCATTTCCACCACAGTGAAGAGGGAGGTACCTCCTGATTAAATCTGCTTTGAGTCAGGTATCGATCTCAGGTTATGACTGTGGTCATCTCCAGTTCTCACCGTCTACTGTTGAAATATCAGTCTAGTTAAAACATAGCATATTATTAATACTGAATAATACATTGTCTGCAATTGAGAGGAGCCATATTATATAAATAATGTTCATGCAAAAATTATGAGTCTGTCCATATCAGCACTGCCCAGCAACAAACGTAATCATAGGAGGTCACACCATGCACTGAAAATGAAACATATGTTGCGTGTTGCTATGTTTTTTTATATACACTACCGGTCATAAGTTTTAGAACACCTACTCATTCAAGGGTTTTTCTTTATTTGTACTATTATCTGACCGCAAGGCACTACAGAGGGTAGTGCGTACGACCCAGTACATCACTGGGGCTAAGCTTCCTGCCGTCCAGGACCTCTACACCAGGCGGTGTCAGAGGAAGGCCCTAAAAATTGTCAAAGACCCTAGCCACCCCAGTCATAAACTGTTCTCTGCTACCGCATGGCAAGTGGTACCGGAGTGCCAAGTCTAGGACAAAAAGGCTTCACAACAGTTTTTACCCCCAAGCCATAAGACTCCATAAGACTCCTTAATCAAATGGGTACCCGGGCCATTTGCATTGTGTGTCCCCCCAAACCCTCTTTTTACGCTGCTGCTACTCTCTGTTTATCATATATACATAGTCACTTTAACTATACATTCATGTACATACTACCTCAATTGGGCCGACCAACCAGTGCTCCCGCACATTGGCTAACCGGGCTATCTGCATTGAGAAATGACAGTCCATCATTACTTTAAAACATGAAGGTCAGTCAATACAGAACATTTCAGTGCAGTCGCAAAAACCATCAAGCGCTATGATGAAACTGGCTCTCATGAGGGCCGCCACAGGAATGGAAGACCCAGAGATACCTCTGCTGCAGATGATAAGTTCATTAGAGTTACCAGCCTCAGAAATTGCAGCCCAAATAAATGCTTCACAGAGTTCAAGTAACAGACATCTCAACATCAACTGTTCAGAGGAGACTGTGTAAATCAGGCCTTCATGGTCGAATTGCTGTAAAGAAACCACTACTAAAAAGGACACCAATAAGAAGAAGAGACTTGCTTGGACCAAGAAACACGATCAATGGACATTAGACCGGTGGAAAGGTGTCCTTTGGTGTGGAGTCCAAATTGGAGATTTTTGGTTCCAACCGCTGTGTCTTTCTGAAACGCGGTATGGGTGAACTGATGATCTCCGCATGTGTGGTTCCCACTGTAAACCATGGAGGAGGAGGTGTTATGGTGTGGGGGTGCTTTGCTGGTGACACATTCAGTGATAAAAAAAAAAAAAATCAGGGCACACTTAACCAGCATTGCTACCATAGCATTCTGCATCGATACGCCATCCCATCTGGTTTGGGATTAGTGTGACTATCACTTGTTTTTCAACAGGACAATGACCCAACACACCACCAGGCTGTTTGACCAAGAAGGAGAGTGATGGAGTGCTGCATCAGATGACCTGGCCTCCACAACCACGCGACCTCAACCAAATTGCAATGGTTTGGTATGAGTCGAACCGCAGAGTGAAGGAAAAGCAGCCAACAAGTGCCCTGCATATGTGGGAACTCCTACAAGACTGTTGGAAAAGCATTCCAGGTGAAGCTGTTTGAGAGAATGCCAAGAATGTGCAAAGCCTTCATCAAGGCAAAGCGTGACTATTTCAAGAATCTCAAATATAAAATATTTGTTTAAAACTTTTTTGGTTACTACATGATTGCATGTGTTATTTCATAGTTTTGATGTCTTCACTATTATTCTACAATGTAGAAAATAGTAAAAAATAAAGAAAAACCCTTGAATGAGTAGGTGTTCTAAAACTTTTGACCGGTAGTGTATATGCTACATTTTAACTTTAAAAAAAAAAATATTTATCACAACAAATCAATACAAAAAGTTAATGGGGAAAACAAGTATATATAAAGAATATACAAAGAATATTTTGGCGGGCCTCCCAACTGGCACAGTGGTCTAAGGCACTAGCTAGCTGTGCCACTAGAGATTCTGGGTTCGAGTCCAGGCTCTGTGGCAGCCGGCCGCGACTGGGAGAATCGCGGCCGGCTGCCGTCATGGGACGGTGCACAATTGGCCAAAAGAATAATTAAATTAATTACATAAAAAAATGTCAACTTATTTCTATCATAAATAAAGAATGCAAGCAGCACATCTCTCCATAATAGTGTAAAATCTACATAAATGTGTTCAATTATAAATCTACTGATGTCTTGCCACAGATTCCTTACATGAATACAATGCCAAAAAACAGAAAATACTGTTTCTGGGTGGTCATTACAAAAGGTACAATTTGATTATTATTATAAAAAAAATTACTTCTTCATATAGTGGTTGGCAGGATAATATTTATGAACAATTTTAAAAGAAACTTCCATAATTTTGTTAATAAGTAGGTATGCGGGTGGCAACATCCAAACTTTTTTACAACAGACATTATCAATAAAACCATTCCAATAAGCCATGACATATGGGATAGATACATCCTGTTGAAACAAGGCTCGTATAGCTCTATTGTTATTAAATGGACTCAAAGAAAAGAAAATCTTTCCTACTGATGAGTCAACGGGGTTAATCGTAACTACGTTTTTCATTGGGAGAGCAAACTAACATTCAGGTTATAAATCATGAAAGCCGTAAAACTACCATATAAACACACCCAACTCTTCCCAGCATAGGATAAACTTACGTAATCAAAGAACCACATTTAGTTACAGTAGCTAGCTAGCCATCATTAACAAGTCGTCCTGTAGCCTATTTGTAACTACAACAACTGACTGGCAACCAATGGAGGGAGCATCCACACTGTCCTCAAGCACGTGACGTTTCTGACACAATTTACACTGTGAATCCCAAACACTGATCCCAAACCACACCCTCGCACCTACCAACCAACCACTGGTATAATAAGAACGGCTACCAACTCGCTCAGAGGGCCCTCTGTTTTCACATGTTGCTGATGAAACTCCTAGGGTGACTGACCTCCAGAGAATTGCAAAGGGATCAATAAACCCATCAACTTCTGGACACACTCCTGACTTGAATGATGCAATTCATGTTCCACTTTTTAAGAACAAAACGAGCATGAAATTCAAATGAACAAATCCCCCCTGTAGTTTTACAGTATATAAACCTCAGTAACAGATAAACATTTAATTTTGGAGCTATTTCATCTGTTACGTGTCAAGTCTCGAAATCAGACAAACAAATGCACTTTTGTATGAAATTGCCAAAACATATTGCTGACACTCGGTATAGCACTTCGCTCTGAAGCCTTACTGGCTCAGTCGAATTGGCTACCTGAGGGTCTAATTAACCCCTACACCCTCAATAATGTTCACCCCCTGAGCTTTGGGACACTTGTGCAAATGGCGGAGGTGTGTGTAAACGCGCAAATGGAGAGCCGAGGGGAAGGGGGTGATTTGGGATTCAGACCCCATTTGTGATGGATTTCTATAAATTCAAATCTGCATCATAAAATAATGATTTTTATTGAGGGAAAAAACAGACCTGCATGTGCATTCCAATGTTTTCAAGTTACTGTACTGAATTGGTACATATGGTTAGAGAATTTCACACATAGAATTCATTCTATGAAATATTCATACAAAGGCTTAATTACATCCTCCCAGCTGCCCACTGCACTGAGGCTAGGAAACACTATCACTACAGAAAAATCCACAATAATTGAGAATTTCAATAAGCATTTTTCTATGGCTGGCCATGCTTTCCACCTGGCTACCCCTACCCCGGTCAACAGCCCTGCGCTCCCCACAGCAACTCGCCCAAACCTCCCCCACCCAAATCCAGATAGCTGATGTTCTGAAAGAGCTGCAAAATATGGACCCCTACAAATCAGCCGGGCTAGACAATCTGGACCCTCTCTTTCTAAAATTATCTGCCGAAATTGTTGCAACCCCTATTACTAGCCTGTTCAACCTCTCTTTCGTATCGTCTGAGATTCCCATAGATTGGAAAGCTGCCGCGGTCATCCCCCTCTTCAAAGGGGGAGACACTCTAGACCCAAACTGCTACAGACCATTATCTATTCTACCCTGCTTTTCTAAAGTCTTTGAAAGCCAAGTTAACAAACAGATCACCGACCATTTCGAATCTCACCGTACCTTCTCCACTATGCAATCTGGTTTCAGAGCTGGTCATGGATGCACCTTAGCCACGCTCAAGGTCCTAAACGATATCATAACCGCCATTGATAAGAGACATTACTGTGCAGCCGTATTCATCGACCTGGCCAAGGCTTTCGACTCTGTCAATCACCACATTCTTATCGGCAGACTCAACAGCCTTGGTTTCTCAAATGATTGCCTCGCCTGGTTTACCAACTACTTCTCTGATAGTGTTCAGTGTGTCAAATCGGAGGGCCTGTTGTCCGGACCTCTGGCAGTCTCTATGGGGGTGCCACAGGGTTCAATTCCCGGGCCGACTCTTTTCTCTGTATACATCAATGATGTCGCTCTCGCTGCTGGTGATTCTTTGATCCACCTCTACGCAGATGACACCATTCTGTATACCTCTGGCCCTTCGTTGGACACTGTGTTAACTAACCTCCAGATGAGCTTCAATGCCATACAACTCTCCTTCCGTGGCCTCCAACTGCTCTTAAATGCAAGTAAAACTAAATGCATGCTCTTCAACCGATCGCTGCCTGCACCTGCCCGCCCGTCCAGAATCACTACTCTGGACGGTTCTGACTTAGAATATGTGGACAACTACAAATACCTAGGTGTCTGGCTAGACTGTAAACTCTCCTTCCAGACTCACATTAAGCATCTCCAATCCAAAATTAAATCTAGAATCAGCTTCCTATTTCGCAACAAAGCATCCTTCACTCATGCTGCCAAACACACCCTTGTTAAACTGACCATCCTACCGATCCTCGACTTCGGCGATGTCATTTACAAAATAGCCTCCAACAGTCTATTCAACAAATTGGATGCAGTCTATCACAGTGCCATCCGTTTTGTTACCAAAGCCCCATATACTACCCACCACTGCGACCTGTAAGATCTTGTTGGCTGGCCCTCGCTTCATACTCGTCGCCAAACCCACTGGCTCCAGGTCATCTACAAGTCTCTGCTAGGTAAAGCCCCGCCTTATCTCAGCTCACTGGTCACCATAGCAGCACCCACCCGTAGCACACGCTCCAGCAGGTATATCTCACTTGTCACCCCCAAAGCCAATTCCTCCTTTGGCCGCCTCTCCTTCCAGTTCTCTGCTGCCAATGACTGGAACGAACTGCAAAAGTCTCTGAAGCTGGAGACTCATATCTCCCTCACTAGCTTTAAGCACCAGCTGTCAGAGCAGCTCACATCTCACTGCACCTGTACATAGCTCATCTGTAAATAGCCCATCCAATCTACCTCATCCCCATACTGTATTTATTTATTTATCTGGCTCCTTTGCACCCCAGTATCTCAACTTGCACATTCATCTTCTGCACATCCTACCATTCCAGTGTTTAATTGCTATATTGTAATTACTTTGCCACCATGGCCTATTTATTGCCTTATCTCTCTTATCCTACCTCGACTGTATTATTGATTGTGTTTGTTTATTCCATGTGTAACTCTGTTGTTGTGTCGAACTGCTTTGCTTTATCTTGGCCAGGTCGCAGTTGCAAATGAGAACTTGGCTCAACTAGCCTACCTGGTTAAATAAAGGTGAAATAAATAAAAAATTAAAAAAATCAATCAACATTGTCTATCATAGTATTAAAACAATTGATGAAGTATCCACATATGTATGGTGTTTTTATAGTACATTGTATATATACACTGCTCAAAAGAATAAAGGGAACACTAAAATAACACATCCTAGATCTGAATGAATGAAATATTCTTATTAAATACTTTTTTCTTTACATAGTTGAATGTGCTGACAACAAAATCACACAAAAATGATCAATGGAAATCAAATTTATCAACCCATGGAGGTCTGGATTTGGAGTCACACTCAAAATTAAAGTGGAAAACCACACTGTTGGCTGATCCAACTTTGATGTAATGTCCTTAAAACAAGTCAAAATGAGGCTCAGTAGTGTGTGTGGCCTCCACGTGCCTGTATGACCTCCCTACAACTCCTGGGCATGCTCCTGATGAGGTGGCGGATGGTCTCCTGAGGGATCTCCTCCCAGACCTGGACTAAAGCATCCGCCAACTCCTGGACAGTCTGTGGTGCAACGTGGCGTTGGTGGATGGAGCGAGACATGATGTCCCAGATGTGCTCAATTGGATTCAGGTCTGGGGAACGGGCGGGCCAGTCCATAGCATCAATGCCTTCCTCTTGCAGGAACTGCTGACACACTCCAGCCACATGAGGTCTAGCATTGTCTTGCATTAGGAGGAACCCAGGGCCAACCGCACCAGCATATGGTCTCACAAGGGGTCTGAGGATCTCATCTCGGTACCTAATGGCAGTCAGGCTACCTCTGGCGAGCACATGGAGGGCTGTGCGGCCCCCCAAAGAAATGCCACCCCACACCATGACTGACCCACCTCCAAACCGGTCATGCTGGAGGATGTTGCAGGCAGCAGAACGTTCTCCACGGCGTCTCCAGACTGTCACATGTGCTCAGTGTGAACCTGCTTTCATCTGTGAAGAGCACAGGGCGCCAGTGGCAAATTTGCCAATCTTGGTGTTCTCTGGCAAATGCCAAACTTCCTGCACGGTGTTGGGCTGTAAGCACAACCCCCACCTGTGGACGTCGGGCCCTCATACCACCCTCATGGAGTCTGTTTCTGACCGTTTGAGCAGACACATGCACATTTGTGGCCTGCTGGAGGTCATTTTGCAGGGCTCTGGCAGTGCTCCACCTGCTCCTCCTTGCACAAAGGCGGAGGTAGCGGTCCTGCTGCTGGGTTGTTGCCCTCCTATGGCCTCCTCCACGTCTCCTGATGTACTGGCCTGTCTCCTGGTAGCGCCTCCATGCTCTGGACACTACGCTGACAGACACAGCAAACCTTCCTGCCACAGCTCGCATTGATGTGCCATCCTGGATGAGCTGCACTACCTGAGCCACTTGTGTGGGTTGTAGACTCCGTCTCATGCTACCACTAGAGTGAAAGCACCGCCAGCATTCAAAAGTGACCAAAACATCAGCCAGGAAGCATAGGAACTGAGAAGTGGTCTGTGGTCACCACCTGCAGAACCACTCCTTTATTGGGGGTGTCTTGCTAATTGCCTATAATTTCCACCTTTTGTCTATTCCATTTGCACAACAGCATGTGAAATTTATTGTCAATCAGTGTTCCTTCCTAAGTGGACAGTTTGATTTCACAGAAGTGTGATTGACTTGGAGTTACATTGTGTTGTTTAAGTGTTCCCTTTATTTTTTTGAGCAGTATATATATATATATATATACACACATACATACATACACACCTACATGTCTTAATCACCAGCCAATCACTGGACCCAATGAAGCGAAGTCTCCATCTAGTCGGGCCCGGTGCACCAGGAGAGCTAAATCGAATGCGCCCACAGTCGCAATTGTGGTTTGGGTTGTAATGATTGGTGGAATGAGCAAAAGAAACGGAAAAAATTAAGAGAATGTTAGAGAAGCAATAGCTGTGCTGGAGTGCGATCATTATGGGTGACCATTCTGATGATATGGAGTGGAGGATGAGGGGCAAGGATCTGAATGGTCTGTAGAGGAAAGACATAAGAAGAAGAGAGATCATGATACTGAAAGCAGGTGAGCGTCTAGTGTTGAAAGCAAAAATAGGGTCAAGGTAGGAAGCAAGAGCAATAATGTGTCGGAGTGGAAAGTTGTGATTGATGAGACCATAGGGCCTCATTTACACCCTACCTGACTAACTAATGCTGTAGAGAGAGAGAGAGATGGGTGAAGTTAAACTAGCCCGGTTAATTGGAAATGGTAGATTTCTAATATTTTGTGGTAGTTCTGGAAATGGAAAAGCGTAATGGGAAGAAGATTAAAAGTCATGCTCCTGGTGTTTTTGCTAGGTTGAGGGGGGGGTCATCACTGTGTGTCACGCTGGATAATGATAGGAGACAAGCGCATACGTAATAGGTTTTTTTATTTGTTCACCCAAACAAAAGAGTGAGGTGTAAACCTGGAAACAATACACGGGACAGGACCCGTAAAACAAGTGCACAATAACACGTAGCATAGAAGCCGATACAACAGCACAGGTACTCAAAAGACCAACGGATATGATAACAATAACCGACAAGCACAACAGGGTACAGAGGGCACACACACATGTGTGTGTGTTATATAGATTGGGATATATCCCAATCAGGGGGAATGGGAACCAGGTGTGCATAATGAGACAAGACAGTCCGGGGTTGGTGGTAATGAATCCAGTTCAGTGACACCTAGAAGGGCGGTGACGTAGACCTCTGGAGCTGGTGAACGGAATGAGCAGCAGTACCGAGTACATCCCCCCCCGATGTGCTGCACCAGCAGGTTCTTTATTGAAATTATTCTAATAAATATGAATACTCACCACGCTGCGTATTGGTCCGATATCTCCTACTCCTCCTCAGACGAGAAGGACGAAGAACGTGACAGAATCACCCACCACAACCGGACCAAGCAGCGTGGTAACGGGCAGCAGCAGCAGCTATCGCAGGACTCCTGGACCTGGGAGGAGATTCTGGACGGCAAGGGACCCTGGGCACAGGCTGGAGAATATCACCGCCCCAAGGCTGAGCTGGAGGCAGCGACAGTGGAGAGGCGGCGGTATGAGGAAGCAGCACGAAAGCGCGGCTGGAAGCCAGAGAGGCAGCCCCAAAAATGTATTGGGGGAGGCACACGGGGAGTGTGGCTAAGTCAGGTAGGAGACCTGAGCCAACTCCCCGTGCTTACCGTGGAGAGAGAGGGACCGGGCATGCACCATGTTATGCCGTGAGGCGCACGGTGTCCCCGGTGAGCAGGCATAGCCCGGTGCGGTACATAGCAGCGCCTCGTATCGGCCGGGCTAGAGTGGGCATCGAGCCAGGTGCCATGAAGCCGGCTCAACGCATCTGGTCTCCAGTGCGTCTCCTCGGGCCGGGGTACATGGCACCAGCCCTACGCATGGTGTCCCCAGTTCACCAGCACAGCCTGGTGCGTGGAGAAGGCACCGGATAGACCGGACCGTGAAGACGCACTACAGGTCTCGAGCACCGAGCCTGCCCAACTCTACCTGGCTGAATGCTCCCCGTAGCCAGGCCAGTGCGGTGAGGTGGAATAGCCCGCACTGGCCTGGCTACGGGGAGCATTCAGCCAGGTAGAGTTGGGCAGGCTCGGTGCTCGAGACCTGTAGTGCGTCTTCACGGTCCGGTCTATCCGGTGCCTTCTCCACGCACCAGCCCTCCTGTGGCAGCCCCACGCACCAGCTCTCCTGTGGCGGCCCCACGCACCAGCTCTCCTGTGGCGGCCCCACGCACCAGGCTCTCCGGTGGCGGCCCCACGCACCAGGCCTCCGGTGGCGGCACCACGTACCAGGCCTCCGGTGGCGGCACCGACGTACCAGGCCTCCGGTGGCGGCACCGACGTACCAGGCCTCCGGTGGCGGCACCGACGTACCAGGCCTCCGGTGGCGGCACCGAGTACCAGGCCTCCGGTGGCGGCACCACGTACCAGGCCTCCGGTGGCGGCACCACGTACCAGGCCTCCGGTGGCGGCACCACGTACCAGGCCTCCGGTGGCGGCACCACGTACCAGGCCTCCGGTGGCGGCACCACGTACCAGGCCTCCGGTGGCGGCACCACGTACCAGGCCTCCGGTGGCGGCACCACGTACCAGGCCTCCGGTGGCGGCACCACGTACCAGGCCTCCAGTTCCTGCTCCCCGCACTCGCCCAGTGGTGCCTGAGCCGCCCTTCAGTCCGGAGCTGCCCCTCGGTCCAGAGGCGCCCCTCGGTCCAGAGGCGCCCCTCGGTCCAGAGGCGCCCCTCGGTCCAGAGGCGCCCCTCGGTCCAGAGGCGCCCCTCGGTCCAGTGGGGCCCTTTATTAGGGTTCCCAGTCCAAGGTCGGCGGCGAGGGTCGCCGCTCCAAAGAGGTTACTGAAGCGGGAGTCCGCACCTTGGGGGGGGGGGGGTTTACTGTCACGCCCTGACCATAGTTTGCTTTGTATGTTTCTATGTTTTGTTTGGTCAGGGTGTAATCTGAGTGGGCATTCTATGTTGTATGTCTAGTTTGTCTATTTCTATGCGTTTGGCCTGATATGGTTCTCAATCAGAGGCAGGTGTTAGTCGTTGTCTCTGATTGGGAACCATATTTAGGTAGCCTGTTTTGTATTGTGGGTTGTGGGTGATTGTTCCTGTTCCTGTGTTTTGTATTTTCACCGTTCAGGACTGTTTCGTTTCGTTCTCGTGTTTTTGTTAGATTATTCGTGTTCATTAAAAATGGATAATCATCACGCTGCATTTTGGTCCTCCTCTCTTTCTCCTAACAACGAACGTGACAAGGAATACGTAATTGGGGATTTTATTTCTCCACCCAAACAAAAGAGCGAGGTGTAAACCTCTAAACAATACACGGGACGAGACACGTAAAACAAATGCACAATAACACGTAGCATGGAAGCCAATACACCAGCACAAGACCAACGGACATGGTAACAATAACTGACAAGGTCAATGATGAACAGAGGGCACACACACACAAACATACATACTAATCAGGGGGAATGGGAACCAGGTGTGCGTAATGAGACAAGACAGTCCAGGGTTGGTGGTAATGATCCAGTTCAGTGACACCTAGAAGGCCGGTGACGTAGACCTCCGGAGCTGGTGAACGGAATGAGCAGCAATACCGGGGGATCTGACACTGTGGTCCCAATATCTATGTCGACAGATAATATTAAAGAAAATGTAAGGTTGATCAGTAGGAAAGAGGGTCAAAGAAGTGGAAGCTTATCAGTGACGCTGTGCCTTGAGAAAGTCTTGCCCGGGAAAAGTACAGCTTGGATTCCTTAGCTTCAATGTTAGAGAATTTGTCCCATTTGCACTGCAGTGTTTTAAATGCCAAAGAATAGGACATGTAGCTGCTCAGTGTAAAGGAAAGAAAGGATGTGCCAATTGTTGAGGGGCACATAATTACGGTGAACGTGGAAGCAATGTGAAGGTTTAGCACCGATGGAGCTTACATGGAGGTACCTGTAGTAAGTGCACCTACTGTCGAGGCTGGTGCTTCGGATGGTCCTGGCATGGTTTCGAGGCCTGTTCAGAAATCTTGTGCTCATGAATGTGTGGTGTCAAAGGACACTTTGATAATTAATCAAGTTGAATTTATAGCTTTTATTGGTAAGGTTAACAATATGACTCGGGTTGTGGAAAGGAGAAATGCAAGGTTGAAGGTTATTATGGAGACGGTAAAAGAGATATTGGGGGTAACATATGTTACTGTTGAAATGGTTATTGATATGCTGAGTGTTTCAGCATGATATAAAGTTTAATGGCATTGGGAGGATTTTGGGGGAGGAGGGAGGGTATGGTCGAAGTTAAGGATTTATTTGGTTTTTAATTTACATGGTAGTTCAGAATTGGGCAGTTTGTGAATTCCAGCACAGTAGGTGGCGGCATACACTTTAAACATTTGTTTGCAGAAGAAGAAGGAGCATGAGCGAAACAACTCCTACGTTACCAGAGATTAATGGGACAATTTGACCAAGCCATCTTTTGAGCTCTCTAATTAGCCAAATTGAATGTCCATATCAGGTAGTAGTTATTGAACAACAGTAGCTAGCTAGCTAGCTTCACACAGTATTCTCAATATCAAAAACATTATCATTGATTTCGACTCATCGATCACTGTCGTATCTGGATATGCCCCAGCTATAAACTACACTTTAGAAGGTCAATTAGACACATGGTTATCAAGCTAGCAATAGTTGTTGTTGCCAACTAACAGTTGCTAGCTACAGTAGCTATCCTTTGATCGT
Organism: Salvelinus alpinus; assembly: GCF_045679555.1. Taxonomy (NCBI): domain Eukaryota; kingdom Metazoa; phylum Chordata; class Actinopteri; order Salmoniformes; family Salmonidae; genus Salvelinus; species Salvelinus alpinus. Next base: position 84,570,589 of record NC_092094.1, read on the forward strand.
GGTAGTTATTGCAACCTGTCAGGTAGCATTCATTGATCCCGGCTATAGCAATCAGAATGAAGCTGTTATTTTCTTGATAGCTTTTGCACACTGCAATGTTGTCGGTCCCTCATTCTCAGCCAACTTGTCTGGCAGGTGCGTCCCACAGAAGGCAAGGATGAGTCGTTTTCTAAATGTTCTGCGGATTTGGTTGGTAGGTAATGGTGTCTCTGTCATTGCCATGGGAAACACCGTCCAGAGTTTCAGCGATCACAGCTTCCTCTCTGAGAAACTCTACACAGGGACACCAGAGTTTGGTGAGTAGTTTCTACACTTCATGACTGGAATGCTCTTACCCTGCAAGGGCCGGTGTGGGTGCAGGCTTTTGTTCCAGCCAAGCAGAAACACCTAATACATCAAATCATAATTCAGTGAAGGAATTGATTAATGGAATCAAATCGGTTGCTGCTTGGGTAGGGGAAAAGCCTGCCCCCACAGGGTAAGGTTTCCATCTGCTGCTTTAGTCCAGCGCTCAAAAAACATTCTTATAGGGGTTTCAGCGGTTGGCTGCGCGTTACTTCAATTCCGTCGCGGTGTTTTAACGTTTAGAAATGTCAATAATCATTGCTTTCTAAACAGTTTTCGAAACATCTGGCCGTTCTCTTTTATATCAGCGAGAAAGAATCTTTCAAATAAAAAATATACACTTACTTTAGCAGCGTTGCACGTGTCCATACTGTTGGTGCCTCCCGTTGACGAACTACCCTTCCTCCCCAGTTAGCTGACACACAGGTGTTTGGCGCGCATTAGATTGCTAATTAGCACAGGTGGCTGCCTATGTCTTCTTCTCTTCCGTAAACAAGCGCTGTAACATCAAGATATGGCTGTGGGAACACTAACTATTAAGGTGTGTTTGTTTTGAAAATTATTTCTTGCTGATGTGAAAGATAGGTTCCTTATGTTTCCAAAACCGATGCATTTTTTAACGTTCAGAGCGTCAGACCCTCCCATAACACACACAACTCCCCCGACCCGAAGATGCTATCATCAATAGGCACAAAAGCAGTTAGTGTCTATGAATGGGGTACTGTAGAGTCTATCCATACAATCCCACAAATATCCTGTAGGTTTATGTCATTATGCCTGTAGGTTTATGTCATTATGCCTGTATATAAGACTGGGTTACACATTGATTTGTCTACATTACAGGAGCTTAACAGTAGCAGTATGCTCCATGCTCCTCCATGGTGCAAGGAATTTTGGGGAATTTAATTTAGGTTTTGCTTCCTTTTACAGTAAATAGCCTCCAAGCAAGAACATTTGGTATCTGGACATTGTTGTCGTCAATTATCCGCTGCACATTCAGAACAAAACGTAAGATTTCCTCCATACCTGCACTGTTCATGCAGTAGTGAGTGCATAAACTATGACTCATGTTCTATGGAAGTTATCTTTCTCCTCTTCAAGTTATCTTTCTCCTCTTCTGCAGCCTCTATCACATCACCCTGTGGACACTTCCTGTCTGAAGCCTTCATCTACAAAACGGCACCTCTGACCATTGGCATTATGGCACCTCTCATTGTGGCGAGTAAGTACTGCAGCTCTATAATCCCATCTGATCAAATAGTGAGCTTGTTTTGTTATAACCAGTAACAACACAGTGTTAGTAAATCATCAAACTACCAGGTACAGAATGTGCATCGCTCAACAACATTTTTCATCTGATATAATTTGCTCAGAGCTTGTGCTGCTGGTGTCTGTTATTGCAGAGGAAACCCCATTCCATCCTCTCACCTCTCCAGGTTTCTCTATCGTGGAAATGCTGATTGGGTTCCAGTGTGTTCCAGAGCCTCAGGAGGAGGTGGCTGTACGTCATAAGAAGCAGAACTGATTCCAAGCTGCAGAAAACTTTTGTTATACATTGTGCCATTTTGCCCAGCAATAGAGAGAGCTGTGGGATAGTATACTTCTTCTCTTGAATAATGAGTGGCCTATTTACTATACTGTATGTACACAAAGACAAGTCCAATAGCTTTAAACTTTTAAGAGGGGGTATACAATAACTGGAGTTTATTTTGCAGGTCATTTGTACCTGTCCTACGTGATTTGTACCTGTGCTAGAATATACTAGTTTGGCTACAGCTGTTTCACTCTTGCATGGACAATTGAACAGGGATTGTCGATCAATGTTTCATCATGTACAGTACAGTAATTTACATAAATGTACAGTGATGATTTTATGTATATTAATAATGGTTTGATTAATGTGTGGTAGGGTTGACTGGATTTGGAATTATTTTATGTAAATGAACAGTTTGGGTGTGTGCCATGTACAGTACTTGAATGGATTCTCTCAACATTGGGCCTTTGTCTTGATTTCTAAACTGCTCAGTGATGGTGTGCTTTCTGTATGTTACTGGATTTTGTGTGTGGTATAACATCCATTGATAAAATAACTGAGCATTTTTTAAAATGTTTTTTACATTTAGTTCACCAGATTACCATGTACAATTGTTCACACTGACATTTTGTCCAAACAACATCTACAAACATTTTTACAAAACTATAATTATGTTGTTCATGACTGAATATGAGAAATAGTAAAAATGACATCACCATTTGATGTATATAAAATTATCCTTCAAAACAAAAAAAGCTGATGAAACACTGCACTATGGAATTTAATCTTAAATCTCACTATTAACATTAAGTATGGCATGAAAGAGTTCTCAGTAACAAATATACAGGCCAAAAGAATCATACATACAATTACAACACTCGCCTACCTCGTGCAAAATGACAAGTCCATTGGATTGTCTGTCTTGCCACGCTAATGATTTTGTGCTCACATTGTTATCATAGTGTTTTAGGCTCTAAAACAAGTCAATGCAGAGCATTAAATACAATAGTCCCAAAGTTTCTGACTTATTCTAAGAATGTGGTTAAAGCAGGTTGATTCCTTCTGAGACATACTCAGGCACAGTATCAACCCTATTCACCATTATCAGTAGTACTTAGAAGTATCTCTGTGTAATCCTATTTGGCAGATAGCAATCTCAAAATCCTGTTAAACCACTAGGTGAGTTGGCTTGACTGGACCTAGAACAGTTACATTAATACATTGAGCAATGTTAAGTTTGGTTACGGTATAGTATTGGTCAAATGTCAGGAAACAAAAAGCACAATACTGCTCATATCGGGATGCACAGACATCAACATTTACATGATTTAGATTGGAGACAGTCAAAGGTAAACAAAATGAAAAGATGAACCATTCATAGCGTACTCTCAAAAAGTGACACTTAAATATTAATTAACAGGTCATTCAACTTGAAATACTTCTGCTTGTGCTTGACAATCAAACTCGTTATCTGTTGAGTAATTTGCTAAAGAGGGAGAACATGTGAGGTTCCAAGTGAGTTCTTCTGCATGGCTTGAGTAGATCTGGGGAGCCAGTTGTGCTAGGCAGTAGAAATAGCAGTCACTGGAACTAAAGCCAAAGCAGGGTGTCCATACCCCAGCCTACAGTACATTCCTGGGCTCTGACTTCCTCAGAGGCGTCCTCCATGTCATAGTTTCAATTAAGTACATTAAGTACAAATTCATCACTTGTGCATGTGCTCACCTTCACATTTGTAAAGGGAAAGCAGCATGCTTTTTAGTGTATGTATTGAATCTGTTCCTGTTTGTGTGTACATCCTTTGGTAGTTTTCAAACATGTCAGTGTGTGCTGGGCTGTCTTCTCACACCTGTCCAACTGGAATTCCTCCTTATACCTTGACCTCCTTCAGTGTATCTGGCGGTGCGATGCCTGCCTGTTTCTGTCAAATCAAAACATTACTATTAGAAATCAGATTTTCCTCATGATGTTCCAATATTATATATTACTACATGTACTATGTTAAAACTTTAAATTGTGTTATTTCTATTGAGGTGGAGCTTACTAACAACGGAACATCTTATTGGGTCTCAATATTTATAAACAAAGCATATTTTATTTAACCCTTATTTTACCAGGTAAGTTGACTGAGAACACATTCTCATTTACAGCAACGACTAGGGGAACAGTTACGGGGAGAGGAATGAGCCAATTGGAAGCTGGGGATGGTATGAGGGCCAGATTGGGAATTTATCCAGGACACCGGGATTTACACCCCTACTATTACGATAAGTGCCACAGTGACCACAGAGTCGGAACACCTGTTTAATGTCCCATCCAAAAGCATCACCGTACACAGGGCAATGTCCCCAATCACTGCACTGGGGGATTGGGATATATTTGTTTTAGACCAGAGGGAAAAGTGCCTCCTACTGGCCTTCCAACACCATCTGGCCTCCCATCCAGAGACCAACCAGGACCAACCCTGCTTAGCTTCAGAGACAAGCCAGCAGTGGGATGCAGGGTGGTATGCTGATGGTGTAAATTAGACAAACAGGCACTTAAGTAACTTGGTTTCACTAGAATGTATTTAGGTTATCAAAACAATATGTGTTTCATGCAATAAACACATCAATCCAAATTTTACAGGTAATGTATACACGTATGATTATCTTTCTCTGGTAGACAGAAAAAGCTGATTGATTCCCCTGACCCTTTTTGTAAGGTACCAAAATATTTCCTCAGGGGTTTATTAGCTAAACTTAAAACAGGAAGTTAAAAGCTCTGTGCCACACTTAAAATCATCACCCTTTTGTTTTCCAACCAGCTCATATAGTAGGGCTTTGCTTTGAGAAGGATGATCAACCGAAGGACAAATAGTTCAAAGCACACTAATATTACACTGAAGCTGCAAGTAGCATACTTCAACAAAGCTTCGGCATGATCACTTAATTTCCAACAATATTTTACAGAACTTCAGTTCCTCAGTCACTGCTTAGCTGACAGAAAACGTGTCTTACTGATTATTGTAATTGAAGCACAGTACCCTATCCAGATATTAACTCCAAACCCTGCTTAGAGACTCCTTATGCTTTACCAATCCCTGTCATCTGCTTTGGCAAGTCCCACACGGCATTCTCAATCCAAGTTACTGCTCTTTTCACAGAAAGAGCAGGTGCCATGTCTTTATTTAAGACCTTTCACCTTGCTGAAGTGGGTTACATGTGTAAAGATTGAGTGAATTTAGTGTTTTATGTCTTTATCTTTCAATCGGAATTCTCAACACATCCCCAATAGGAGTGCTCTTTATGATTGCATTTTGTACAGTACAGCACTTTGCATGTGTGATATAAGACTCAAAGACTTGATACCCCTACCTTGGCAGGTGTGTGTTTGGGTTTTAGTGAAGTTAATGTCAGGATTGCTGCTCCTGTGGTCTGCTGGGTGTTGTGGCCCCGTAGTCCTGTACCCGAGACGGGGAATCTGCAGCCTGGAACAACGGCTGGGGAATCACGCACAAGAGGGGCAAGAGGGCTCCTCCACCATCCCTATCACCATAATCCCTCTGCCCTTTCCAGACCCTCCCATAACACTTTATTTTAACTCCAGCAGTCTACCTGCCTCTAGAGAGAGCCTTCTCTTAATGAGGACTCTTCTTTGGATGGAAAGGATATGACATAAAGCTGGAGTGGAATTGTAAAGGATTATGGATTAAACAGTCAAATTGTGCAATATGGTCTTTTGACTCTTCAGACGCTATAAACACGTTCTAAGATATATTTTCAACTAATACAATGCTACCTATTGTGACTAACAAGCATTCCATTTTCAACATCCAATTTTTTTTAAATGGAGAGAAAATTATTGAATTCTCTTGGCACTGTTACTGGAGACAAGGGACATTGCACTGGTTTCAAATATTAAGAGAAGTATTGATGGGATTATTGTTGTATTCCATAAATGAAGTGAGTAAAGCTCCCATCCTGCATTGAGATAAAATAAGTGATAGCGATATTCTCATAATAGAAAGAATAGTCGCTGAGCAGAGTGGATTTGTTAGGCATGATAGTCTTGTTAATGATTTAAAGTTGATCTTCAACAGCTGAACATCACTGGCCAATGGTTAGTTGAACCTGAAGTTTATTATGAATCTACTATATGATTAAAGTAAAAAAATACATAATTACATTCTCTTGCGTGAGCAAGCCATTGGTGTATGATTTATTTTGCTGCCAAGTGAGAGTAATTGAAAATGTAAATGTGATGTATTTTTTACTATAGCCTATTGTACTTTTGATGAATATACTCCCGAGTGGCACAGCGGTCTAAGGCACTGCATCTCAGTGCTAGAGGTGTCACTACAGACCCTGGTTCGATCCTGGGATGTATCACAACTGGCCGTGATCGGCAGTCCCATAGGGCGATGCACAATTAGCCCAGCGTCGTCTGGGTTAGGGGAGGGTTTGGCCGGGGTAGGCCGGCATTGTAAAATACGAATTTGTTCTTAACTGACTTGCCTAGTTAAATAAAAGGTGGCTGCATCATTGTAGTTCTATACTCTAGATAAACCACAATGATATTGTGTGATTCCTACAGCTCTGCAGACATAATAATCTGTGACAAAAGGTCATGCATGATCTTTGTCTTGCATGTCGAATGAAACAGAAACTTCTCAAGCATGTTTTTGTATCAAACACCAGCAAGGCATGTAATCAAATACAGCTAGTTGGAGAGCTGACAGCGGGTGCAAAGTCATGTTTTCAGAAACAGCTAGGTTGTTTTCCGAGAGCTGAGGAAAAGCATGGTGGTGTCTGATGCCTGTGACCCCTGTGTCCACTCCACAGCAAGCAAGAGGAACCCACACCAGAGAAGAAGCCAGACAGCCAGCATAGTCCATTGAATGGAGCATCAGCCATGGGAAATATCCAACAGATCACATCCCTTTTAACTGGAACGCAGAGATCCTACCGCTGACACCAAATAGCAGAAACAGATATACTTACACTTTCCGCCTGTGTCTCAGCCAGATGGTTGGCCTTTTGCCGTCGGAGGTCAGACTTGATGAATGCTGTGACATATAGATGAGAGAGGTAAGGCACTACTCAGAAACATATTCAGGGTCATATATAGCATTCATATTCAGGAATGCATGGGTCATATATAGTATTAATATTCAGGAATGCATGGGTCATATATAGTATTAATATTCAGGAATGCATGGGTCATATATAGTATTAATATTCAGGAATGTATCGCCTCGGAAACAATGTGGGAAATGTACTACTGTATGTAGAAAATGTGTTAACTTTTTCCTGTGAAGAGAAATCATGGTCACTATGACCCACTAGAGGGCATCATTACTCCATAATGAATCCTAGATAAGGCTGTTACGCAAAATCTGTGCAACTGACTGCAATTATTTGAGGAGTCATGCGTTCCTACAGCCCCATATAATGTGGATCACATAACAGGACACTGTGCTTCATTATAACAACTGCAGGCAGAGGAGTCCAATGTTCAATCTACCGTAAAGCTGTTCTGTTATTGCAAAATTGGGCTATAATGTGTGTAGTGGGTAAGCAAACTACCTGTCATAATAGTGCCCATGAGGAGGAAGACACAGAGAAAGATGTTCCCAGCGAACGTTCCAAAGTGCTCTATGATCTTCCCTTGACCGATGGTGAATATGATCCCAAATATCTGGAAGAATGAGGGGAGTGAACATGAGAGTTGATCATCTCTAAACACAATCAAGTTTCAAGTTTTAATGTCACATGCACAAGTACAGTGAAATGCCTTTCTTGCAAGCTCTAACCCCAACAATGTAATACTAAAAATAACAAAATTGAACAAAAAAAATAACACAAGTAAGCATACTATATACAGAGTCAGTTCCAGTACCATATTTACAATGTGCAGGGATACTGGATGGAGAGAGGTAGATATGTATAGGGGTAAGGTGAGGTGACTAGGCATCAGGATATATGATAAACAGAGTAGTAGCAGCATATATGATGAGTGTATGTGAGTGGGTGTGTAGAGTTGGTATGAAATGTAAAGGTATGTGCATATTATGGAGAGAGCGTATGTATGTGTGTTGGAGTATCAAGGTGCATAGTGTGTAGAACCCTGTGAGTGTGCATAGAGAGTGCAAAAATAAGAATTAAATATGACGGTCAACTCAGATGTTATGTGTAACCATTTTGTTAGCTATTTAGCAGTCTTATAGCTTGGGGATAGAAGCTGTTCAGGAGCCTATTGGTGTCAGACTTGATACACCGGTACCGCTTGCTGTGCGTAAGCAGAGAGAACCTTCTATGGCTTGGGTGGTTGGAGTCTAACTTTTTCTCCGGGCCTTCCTTTCACACAGCCTGATATAGAGGTACTGGATGGCAGGGAGCTCGGCCCCAGTAATGTACTGGGTTGTCCATGCGATCGAGGGCGGTGCTATTGCCATACCAAGCTGTGATACAGCCAGTCATGATGCTCTCAATGGTACAGCTGTAGAACTTTGAGGATTTGAGGGCCTTCTTCACAACTGTGTGTGGACCATTTTAAGTTTAGTGATTTGGACACTTTAAGCTCTCGATCTGCTCCACTGCAGCCCCCGGGACTATGTTGTTATTGTCATAGCGTGCATAAAATGCATTACGTTCATACATAGACTTCATGCATACAACAAACCTAGATGTACTATTTCAATGGTGAATATTATCCCAAAGTATGATCCCTGTTACCTGAGCTGAACAGTTGAGCAGGCCTGAGGAGGTGCCCTCACACTCTGGGAAGGTCAGCTCCACAGCAAACTCAAAGCCAAGCGGCAGGTACCCAGTCATGAAGAACCTGAAGACATGAGGTTATTCAGTGTTGTTTTTACTCAAACTAAAGAGCAGCACTTAACATTTCATGCCTGCTGAGAGAAAGAAAAAAAAAATCTACTCCACAGCCAAATCTCCTCTGAGGGCATTACTCTAGCAGACCCTTTAAAACCTTCAGCTCTTGTTCATCTCCTTTATACAGTGGGGCAAAAAAGTATTTAGTCAGCCACCAATTGTGCAAGTTCTCCCACTTAAAAAGATGAGAGAGGCCTGTAATGCAACAGCCCCAAAACATCACTGCTCTAGAGGAGATCTGCATGGAGGAATGGGCCAAAATACCAGCAACAGTGTGTGAAAACCTTGTGAAGAGTTACAGAAAACGTTTGACCTCTGTCATTGCCAACAAAGGGTATATAACAAAGTATTGAGATAAACTTTTGTTATTGACCAAATACTTATTTTCCACCATAATTTGCAAATAAATTCATTAAAAATCCTACAATGTGATTTTCTGGAATTTCTTTTCTAATTTTGTCTGTCATAGTTGAAGTGTACCTATGATGAAAATTACATGCCTCTCTCATCTTTTTAAGTGGGAGAACTTGCACAATTGGTGGCTGACTAAATACTGTTTTGCCCCACTGTACATCAGTTAACAAATAATAAAATACTTATTAAATTCCAGAGGAAAATAATTAATGTTGCACAGAATCATGGGCTTGTCTCCCACTACACTTGACCTTAAACAGTCTTAACATTAGCATTGTAAGATATTGTCTGCCTCTTCCCACAGAGTGGCTGTTTAAAGAACAAGGAGGCAGTTTGCAATGTAAATAGCATGCAGTGTTCCTGCGGTGTGACCAGGGCAGGAAACCTAGTCCACCCCACATTACAACTGACATGCTAAAGGTGGAATAGCAACATCACAGTGTTTGTTCACTCTTACCCTAGAGCCCCCGATGTTACAAACACCACCCATAGGTGGCCTAAGTTAAGGGTGAAGGCATAGACCACCATTCCCACGAAGGACAGAAGATATACAGCCAGGGTAGTCTGTCTGGGGAGAGAGGAAAATAATAATATATGTTTTGTTTTGCCTGTATGAAATGTACTGTATGCTTGTGTAAACAGAAATGTACTAACTATATTTTCATACGCAGTTTGATTTGCTGCATTTCTCACGGACACGTCAACATAGCTGCATATCCCATATGGGATTTGAATGAGTCTGCAATGTATTCATCATATCTGGATATTGCTTTTACATAAGTTTCACAAAGCACTTCAGAAAAGTCCCAGTCCTCAACAATCTGTGGTAGGCCTACATACAGCACCAGTAACCCATCCAGGTTCTGAACTAGCATGCAGAACTGTTCAGTAAGGCTGGCTGTGGCTTCACTGTCAACACCTCCAATCCCATCCTCTATGAGAGGAAAAACAAGAATCCTGACCATCTAAGACCCCCTTATTAAAACTGGCACATTCTGGCCTACACCAACAGGCTTACTTTGGTGAAGCTCTTCCTGTACAACCACGCATGAAACATTGCTCCACTCAGCTATTGTTGTTAATACAACTTAGTCCTTTGTCTCTCACACACATGGAGGTATGAGGAAGGGAGCATCAATAACAGAAATCTGGGTTGACTGCTTTGGCTCGATTTATTCGAATGGCATGTGAAGAATTTGGGGAAACAATTTTCACCCTCATAACATGTGTTATATATCCCTTTCATACTAAGATGGAAAGTTGCCAACTTTACCATGCCGTCAACTTTTATAAACCTTTCCTTTATATTTGAAAGGTATTGCGGTCACAAAGCCTGTACTTTTATTTCCACCAACCAAGGTAGTCATGAATGCGGTATTATGCTTAAGTCTCGCTAACACCTCAGTATAAAACGTTGCCTTTTATCTTAGCAGCTTTGGAACGCATTAAATAATGAACATTCTATTGTTGTCAGACATCAAACTTATCAAAGCTTCACAGAAATGCTTTTAATGCATGTATTCTCTCCATGTAAATGTATGTAGTTCTGTCCTTGAGCTGTTCTTGTCTATTGTCACAGAAATTCATGGGGAAACACATTGTATATGCCATTGCATCTTTTTTTCTTGACTTTGAGAGCTACATTTTTAAAGCCCTTATATCTAGCTCCTAAATTATGGGTTAACATGCATACTTTTCTAACTTAGCCTACTAGCGATTTGTAGTTTATCCGTCTTCAGCCAAAATAACTGGTGGCGAGTTTGAAAGGAGAGAAAGCGTGCAATGATGTGATCACATTGGCTGGTGATTATACATGTACTGCAGTATTAGGCCTAATATTTAGCCAACAAATGAGTTCATATGAATGAGCTTCTTCAGCTACATATATTTGTAAGTCGCTCTGGATAAGAGCGTCTGCTAAATGACTTAAATGTAAATGTAATATAGCCTCTCTTTTCCAGATGCACAATTACGCAAGCCTCTCCACTATTCCTCTTCTCCTGGAGTCGCAAAAGCTACAGGCTACAATATCTTGTTGGACATTAAATGTTGAGCATGTTTTGCTACGATTAGTCCTACGATTAGATAACTGTCTGCTGGGGATGAAGCAGGAGTTTGGGGGCTAGGTTGGCATGTAAACACTTGGTACTGCCACTGCTGTTGTTATAGCATTCCCTGATGTGTAGAGTTGTGTAACACCTACAATTGAACTACATAGTTGATTCATTGTTTGTTCATGATCAGGTCAGGTGTTTGATGAATGGCTGCTCTGTGGTGAGAAACAAGGGCCTGTGTTATTTGACCAAAACAAATAGAAAGGAGATTAAACAGAATTGGACATTGTCTGTGCAGATGTCTGAATGACTGCATTAATAACCTCTACATCTTAATTTGATCACTCTTTTGTTACTGAGAATTTTCCTACACAGCAGGAATTGTAAATGTGTAGTGTATTCAAGGTTTAAAAAGGCTTCTAAAGTTTGTAATTTCCACTTTAAAATGTCAGCCACTGTTCCCCGGCTGCCGATGACGTGGATGTTGATTAAGACAGCCCCCCGCACCTTTCTGATTCAGTAAAATGGGGTTAAATGCGGGTTAAATGCATTCAACTGACACATTTCAGTTGAATGCATTCAGTTGTACAACTGACTAGGTATCCCCCTTTCCCTTACGATCTACATCTGTATTTAGATGCATTTAAAAGGATAGAGACTTCCTCTCAGGCATTCTCTATGGAGCCTCAATTCCAACAGGCCAGTACTTCAGCTGAGAGGATTCATAGATAAAACTTGTCAGCTTGGATATGCAGGGAGAGGCATCAGATACAACGCTTAGTTCCTCCAGAACCTCATTGGTTTCCACTTCCAACAAAAATAACTAATCTGCCTAGACGCCTGCCTTTGAATGAGAGCTTTAAAAGACATTCATGCAGAAAGTGCCTCCTTTAGAGTGGCTAATGAGAGAAGCAAGAGCCCAGCCCATCCAAGGTCATATTCGGTTTACTGTTTTCATAGCCCGGAGCTCAAGAGTGTAACACAACATTACTGATTGTTACCTTGTCAACCTATGCTATGGATAGTTTTTTTAATGAAGGATATGATTGAGATATTAGATGTAGAGTAAGATTAAGTAGATACAGTGAATCTGGCTACTGTATGCACTAGTCTTTATCTGTACACAATAGTTATCTGTACGCAAGGCAAATCACATTTTAATCACTATTTAAAAAGGGCAAAGGTTCTCAAAGAGATGAGCAGTGGGACCTTAACAGCTCTTATCTTATTAACTCACTCATCAGCAGTTACTAGACCTCTTCCAACACAGAGCTTGACTGATTTGATCAGAGAGCGTGACGAAAAAACTTGAGAGGATTATAAAGCCAATTACTGGGATTTTCTGGTGTCATCAGACAAAAGATTAACCAGTGGCCTTGTCAGCAACCAGCTACAGCTGCACTATTACAATGTGTATGTGTCTAAGTTGGGGACTGTGTATGTAACCTTATTTAGTTACTTAGTACTAAGGAAGGGCCACTGAGCCCTGGGCATAAGTGGTCGCTTAGGGCCACGCGGCCACTAGAGGGTCCCTAACCAAATCGTTGTGGTTTTTTTAGGAACTCAGTCAGGGCCTCAACTTACTGTTCCTTGAATAGACAAAGTGCAATTTCGAAATGTGCTTGTGCATCAGCAGTTTTTATCTTGTTATGTCAGTCACTCAATAGCCATTGCAGAGAAAATCATTTGATTGGTAAGTTTGTCTTGCCAGCTATCTATTAATCATGGCCTTATACCAGGGCACATGCCCAGGGGCCCTGACCTCCAGGCGGCCCACATTGATTTTGTTTGTCACTCTCATTCAGATATAATTTTATCATGGCATAAGTTATGGCAAAATGGGTATAATTGCAGGAATTTAGCTGTTAAACGTACCATTTTTTGCTCCGCTCCATGTCAAAATGTATAGAATTGCATAAAACTTGCATTAAAACTGTAACATTGGGGGGGGCACAAAAATGTTTTCCCAGCGAGGTGACGCACCCCAACCAAATCTCGCTTAGGGCCCAAAAGGCTCGGGCCGGACTTGCCATTCAGTGATCAGTCACACAAAAAAGCTATTGTATCTAGGAGCATAATGCTGTATGCAATAACGTGTATTTTTAGTAAAGTATTGTGTACTCTCAAGTGTTCCTAAGAGTATCTTACTTGTAGGTTTTGGTCTTGTCCAACCAGATCCCACATATGAGGGACCCCACCATCCCCGCAATGACAATGGTGAGGCCAATTCTTCCAGCATTCACCTCTTCACCCTGTGGAGGTTAAAATGACTGAATTGGTCTTTCTGCAGTCAAATTGGACATCCTGACCCTCTCACGCCTTTCAGTTATCTTATCTGGGGTGAGCCTAATTGCTACTAGAATTTGATACTAGTTCTCTTATACCCCAGTCATCTTTTTCAGGGCTATAGAATTGTGTCTTTAGTCTAGAAAAGACCCTTAATTATAGACTACACAATTAAATGTTTTACTTATTGGGGAGGTAACATCTCAAGATCTTCCTTGAATACAGTAAGTGAGGATATAACTGAAGGTCATGACCACGGAGGGACTTATGCAGACTACAGTAGGTTGGTTTTGTTGTGATAAGATTCAGGTGAGACTTACTGGATAATGCTCAATAATCATCCGGTTCAGCAGTGTGGAAACAGCATAGAAACAACCGACATTCAGCCCTGCAGAAAACATAAGGACACATGTTAGTTTTGTTTCTGCACTCTGAGACAGAGCTGTATTTTACAGGAGCTGTAGTCTGCAGAGGAGCAGGTCTTTAGTCTGAGGCCTGCGGGGAAAGCAGGGGGATCCAGATGGGACGCTGTATTTGGGTTTCACTGGCCCTGTCCTAATGGAACCCATACCTGGCCCTTAGCCAGTCTACTACTACAAAGGAGAGAATATTTGACTTTGACATAAACGGTGGTGTGTCACTCAATATTTAATTGGTTTGGACAGCTTTGCCCTTAAGGTTTGTTGTCTTGTTCCTGAAAATCCTTATTTGCCACATCAAAGGGTAAACAATGTTAATATCAAATAACATTTAAAAAAGTTAAACTTAATATTTCCAAACAGCTAAAGGGCATGACATATGTAATAGTTCAACTCTAGCATTTATGTCATTGTTTATATTGAGATGGCACAGCCAAGGCAGCCAATAATTCAGTTAAAATTTAATCAGGCTAAGCTGACCCGAGGCAATACTTTTATGGACTAGTAACGCTACCATTGCAAATCTTCAATAAGTTAACCATTAACTACAAGGACTGTGACCTTTCAACCCTAAGAATCTGACAATAAACCTAAAATCCTCAAAAAGACCGTTTGATGTACAAATATGTAATCTGTGCTGGATACAAAAACATAATGAGAGATATATTCACATCTCTAAGCACAAACTGATAATGAGCTATTGATCTGGCTTTAAGCCCCTAACAGATGTTATCTTCAGATGGTTATATTCTGATGTTGTGTACATGTTTTCATTCACCTGTCACTGTGATGATGCAACAGCATCCACAGTGTTCATATTTACGCTTGTGAGTTCACCTTACTTGAACTCATTCAGGGGACACACAGTAGAGACTGCAGGATAATGCACAGTGTACTTCAAATAGGGGGAATTCTGCTGTGAGGCCATGTGTGTGTGTTTATGAGATGAGGTCTGGGGCATCACCAACACAACAAGCTTTGGCCAACAATCTGGCCAGCCTTATGTAACTTCTGTTTTCTCAAATAATAGGAGAACAAACATGCTGGTAGACATGGGTGTGGTTGGAGAGTGATGGAGGGTGAATACGACCCACCATAGCTGATGACGAGGAGCATGAAGGGTAGGTTACGCAGCAGTCTCAGGATAGAAGCCATGTAGGAGTACTCTTCTGGAGGGATGCTCCTGGCCTGGACCTGAGCCAGGGTGGGAGGGATTTCCGGCTTCTCTTGGAACACTGTTGAACACAGATACAGAACCGGTAATAATAATCATGTAATATTGCTGATATACTGTAGTGTAGAAGTTTGTATGCAATTCCTGTAACACTGGACCATTCATTCCTATACAAATATTTCACAAACACCAATCATAGACACACCTAAATGTGTGTTCTCAATATACATTATCTAGACACACCCAAAGTATATTAGAAAAGGGTTGGATGTAGATTCTGAAGTTGCACAACTGTCAGAGCCCTTTAAAAGACTATGTTAAAATTGGATCCAACCACAAGTCAATCCTCCCCCTCGTTTCTCCTCCCAAGAAGAACTAGCAGCAGTCACTCAAATAAGCTGGTGATAGCAACAAATTAGTGAAAGGGCAATGGCCATCCATGACCTCTAACATCCCTCCATCTGTGCTTCTATCAATCAACACAGACACCTGAGCTCAGTAGTAGTCAGGGCAGTCACGGGTAGTCAAATAGCTTTGGGTTGGGCGACTATAGGACAGGAGGGGCCAAAGTTACATCCAGCTAGTTCAGTACAGCACAGCCAAGGCAACAAACCAGGCCTATCTCTAAAAGAGCAAGAGAGAAAGAGAGAGAAAGAAAGACGAGTGTCTGAAGTCTTCACCTGAAGACTGGAGAGATGAAATGCACCAGTAACTGTTTGCCCTATCAGGGTCCCCTCTCTTCCTCCATGCCCCTGGTGCGTCAGTGAGTCAGTCAGTCAGTGATTCAACAATAGTCACGCTGGAGAGTCCAGCTCCAACGTTCAGTCTGAGAAGTGGAGGAGAGATCAGCTCCAACGTTCAGTCTCAGAAGTGGAGGAGAGATCAGCTCCAACATTCAGTCTGAGAAGTGGAGGAGAGATCAGCTCCAACGTTCAGTCTGAGAAGTGGAGGAGAGATCAGCTCCAACATTCAGTCTGAGAAGTGGAGGAGAGATCAGCTCCAACATTCAGTCTGAGAAATGGAGGAGAGATCAGCTCCAACATTCAGTCTGAGAAGTGGAGGAGAGATCAGCTCCAACGTTCAGTCTGAGAAGTGGAGGAGAGATCAGCTCCAACGTTCAGTCTGAGAAGTGGAGGAGAGATCAGCTCCAACGTTCAGTCTGAGAAGTGGAGGAGAGATCAGCTCCAACATTCAGTCTGAGAAGTGGAGGAGAGATCAGCTCCAACGTTCAGTCTGAGAAGTGGAGGAGAGATCAGCTCCAACATTCAGTCTGAGAAGTGGAAGAGAGATCAGCTCCAACATTCAGTCTGAGAAGTGGAGGAGAGATCAGCTCCAACGTTCAGTCTGAGAAGTGGAGGAGAGATCAGCTCGAACATTCAGTCTGAGAAGTGGAGGTGTAACGGTAGTCCTCCTCCTCTTCATTCGAAGAGGAGGAGTAGTGATCGAACCAAGGCGCAGCGTAGTGAAATGACATGATTTATTGAACACGACAAAAAAACAAACTAAACTTGCATAAACAAACAAAACAAATAAACGATGCAGACAGACCTGAACGACGAACTTACATATAATGTGAAGAACGCAATGAACAGGAACAGACTACATAAAACGAACAAACCGCAAACAGTCCCGTATGGTGCAAACATATACACAGACACAGGAGACAACCACCCACAACGAACACTGTGAAACAACCTACCTAAATATGACTCTCAATTAGAGGAACGCCAAACACCTGCCTCTAATTGAGAGCCATACCAGGCAACCCTTAAACCAACATAGAAACAGACAACATAGAATGCCCACCCAAACTCACGTCCTGACCAACTAACACATACAACAAACTAACAGAAATAGGTCAGGAACGTGACATAACCCCCCCCTTAAGGTGCGAACTCCGGGCGCACCAGCAGAAAGTCTAGGGGAGGGTCCGGGTGGGCATCTGACCACGGTGGTGGCTCAGGCTCTGGACGAGGTCCCCACCCCACCATAGTCAATCCCAGCTTACGTTTACCCCTTATCATGACCACCCTCTTATTTCCCCCACCTAATTTAAGGGGCAACACCAAGATGAAGGACAGCTCCGGGATAAGGTAGCTCAGGACAGAGAAATAGCTCAGGACAGAGGGATAGCTCAGGATAGAGAGGTAGCTCAGGATAAAGAGGTAGCTTAGGATAAAGAGGTAGCTTAGGATAGAGGGGCAACTCCGGACTGAAGGGCAGCTCCGGACAGAGAGACAGCTCTGGACTGAGGGGCAGTTCTGGATTACTAGCCGCTTCTGGCTGAGGGGCAGCTCATGGCTGACTGACGGCTCTGGACGCTCATGGCAGGCTGACGGCTCTGGACGCTCATGGCTCGCTGACGGCTCTGGACGGTCATGGCTCGCTGACGGCTCTGGACGGTCATGGCTCGCTGACGGCTCTGGCAGATCCTGTCTGGCTGGCGGCTCTGGCAGATCCTGTCTGGTTGGCGGCTCTGGCAGATCCTGTCTGGTTGGCGGCTCTGGCAGATCCTGTCTGGTTGGCGGCTCTGGCAGATCCTGTCTGGTTGGCGGCTCTGGCAGATCCTGACTGACGAATGGCTCTAGCGGCTCCTGACTGACTAACGGCTCTGACGGCTCGGGACAGACGGGCGGCTCTAATGGCTCGGGACAGACGGATGGCTCAGACGGCGCTGGGGAGACGGATGGCTCAGACGGCGCTGGGGAGACGGATGGCTCAGACGGCGCTGGGGAGACGGATGGCTCAGACGGCGCTGGGGAGACGGATGGCTCAGACGGCGCTGGGGAGACGGATGGCTCAGACGGCGCTGAGGAGACGGATGGCTCAGACGGCGCTGAGGAGACGGATGGCTCAGACGGCGCTGGGGAGACGGATGGCTCAGATGGCGCTGCGGAGACGGATGGCTCAGACTGATCCTGTCTAGCGGAAGGCTTTGGCTGCTCCTGTCTGGCGGAAGGCTCTAGCGGCTCCTGTCTGGCGGAAGGCTCTAGCGGCTCCTGTCTGGCGGAAGGCTCTGTAGGCTCATGGCAGACGGGCGGCTTTGCAGGCTCATGGCAGACGGGCGGCTTTGAAGGCTCATGGCAGACGGGCAGTTCATGCGGCGCTTGGCAGACGGACAGTTCAGGCGCCATTGGGCAGACGGCAGACTCTGGCCGGCTGAGACGCACTGTAGGCCTGGTACGTGGTGCCGGAACTGGAGGCACCGGACTGGAGACACGCACTTCAAGCCTAGTGCGGGGAGCAGGGACAGGGCACACTGACCTCTCAAAGCGCACTATAGGCCTGGTGCGTGGTACCGGCACTGGTGGTACCGGGCTAAGGGCACGCACCTCAGGGCGAGTGCGGGGAGAAGGAACAGTGTGTACAGGACTCTGGAGACGCACAGGAGGCTTAGTGCGTGTTGTCGGAACTGGAGGCACCGAACTGGATACACGCACCATAGGAAAAGTGTGTGGAGGAGGAACAGGGCTCTGGAGACGCACTGGAAACCTGGTGCGTAGTGTAGGCACTGGTGGTACTGGGCTGGGGCGGGGAGGTAGCGCCGGAAATACCTACCGGACCGTGCAGGCGTACTGGCTCTCTTGAGCATTGAGCCTGCCCAACCTTACCTGGTTGAATGCTCCCGGTCGCCCGACCAGTGCGGGGAGGTGGAATAACCCGCACCGGGCTATGTAGGCGAACCGGGGAAACCATGCGTAAGGCAGGTGCCATGTATGCCGGCCCGAGGAGACGCACTGGAGACCAGACGCGTTGAGCCGGCCTCATGACACCTGGCTCAATGCCCAATCTAGCCCTACCAGTGCGGGGAGGTGGAATAACCCGCACCGGGCTATGCACACGTACAGGAGACACCCTGCGCTCTACTGCGTAACACGGTGTCTGCCCGTACTCCCGCTCTCCACGGTTAGCCTGAGAAGTGGGCTGCAGGTCTCCTACCTGCCCTTGGCCCACTACCTCTTAGCCACCCCCCAAGAAATTTTTGGGTGTTACTCACGGGCTTTTCGGGCTTCCGTGCAAGACGCCTCCCCTCATAACGCCGGTTCCTCTCTCTCTTTTCCTCCGCTCTCCGAACTGCCTCCAGCTGTTCCCATGGACAGTGATTCACTTTAGCCCATGGTCCTTCTCCGTTAAATACTTGCTCCCAACTCCACAAGTCCTGTATACTTTCCCGTTGCTCGACATTACGCTGCTTGGTTCTGGATTGGTGGGTGGTTCTGTAACGGTAGTCCTCCTCCTCTTCATCCGAAGAGGAGGAGTAGTGATCGAACCAAGGCGCAGCGCAGTGAAATGACATGATTTATTGAACACGACAAAAAAACAAACTAAACTTGCATAAACAAACAAAACAAATAAACGATGCAGACAGACCTGAACGACGAACTTACATATAACGTGAAGAACGCAATGAACAGGAACAGACTACATAAAACGAACAAACCGCAAACAGTCCCGTATGGTGCAAACATATACACAGACACAGGAGACAACCACCCACAACGAACACTGTGAAACAACCTACCTAAATATGACTCTCAATTAGAGGAACGCCAAACACCTGCCTCTAATTGAGAGCCATACCAGGCAACCCTTAAACCAACATAGAAACAGACAACATAGAATGCCCACCCAAACTCACGTCCTGACCAACTAACACATACAACAAACTAACAGAAATAGGTCAGGAACGTGACAGGAGGAGAGATCAGCTCCAACATTCAGTCTGAGAAGTGGAGGAGAGATCAGCTCACTGGGGCAGGAGTTCATAGAGTAGACCCACACACCAACTAGCCTCTACTCCACCTATCTGTAGAGCACCAGGCTAACAGAGGGCTTCAATAGATATCAGATATCTTACAGGACTGAGCAAACAGAGGGCTTCAATAGATATCAGATATCTTACAGCACCAGGCTAACAGAGGGCTTCAATAGGTATCATATATCTTACAGGACTCAGCTAACAGAGGGCTTCAATAGATATCAGATATCTTACAGCACCCAGCTAACAGAGGGCTTCAATAGGTATCAGATATCTTACAGGACTCAGCTAACAGAGGGCTTCAATAGGTATCAGATATCTTACAGGACTCAGCTAACAGAGGGCTTCAATATATATCAGATATCTTACAGCACCAGGCTAACAGAGGGCTTCAATAGGTATCATATATCTTACAGGACTCAGCTAACAGAGGGCTTCAATAGGTATCAGATATCTTACAGCACCAGGCTAACAGAGGGCTTCAATAGGTATCATATATCTTACAGGACTCAACTAACAGAGGGCTTCAATAGGTATCAGATATCTTACAGGACTCAGCTAACAGAGGGCTTCAATAGGTATCATATATCTTACAGGACTCAACTAACAGAGGGCTTCAATAGGTATCAGATATCTTACAGCACCAGGCTAACAGAGGGCTTCAATAGGTATCAGATATCTTACAGGACTCAGCTAACAGAGGGCTTCAATAGGCCTCAGATACCTTATAGCACCCAGCTAACAGAGGGCTTCAATAGGATTCAAATATCTTACAGCACCAGGCTAAGAGAGGGCTTCAATAGATATCAGATATCTTACAGGACTGAGCAAACAGAGGGCTTCAATAGATATCAGATATCTTACAGGACTCAGCTAACAGAGGGCTTCAATAGGTATGAGCTACTGCATCTTACAGCATCCAGCTCACAGTGAGTCCTAACCACAGATGGGTGACACATACAATACAGCCACCATATCAGCACACTGTAACCTACCTTACCTGTTTGATTAACCACACCTTTATACAAGCACAATTGATAACTGACATCAAATATCTCTCAGCGCCTTTGAGAAACAGATTCCTGTTTTTTTAAGACTTACAGACTGAACATACATTATGTATCAGCTTTGTTCTCAGAATAAAGAAATCTTGAATACAGAGTCACAAGATAAATATAGTAACAGTTTGAGGTGAGATCAACCACTTAGCTGTGAACATGTGTGTGATCTCTACAGTATCTGCTCACATCCTCCCCCCTGGCTCCAGTTTCATTTGGTTGAGTGTGAAAGTGCAGCAAAAGATTCTCCACGGGGATTGTCAGTAACCTGAATGTTGGCATGTTGGGGGGGGGGGGGGGGCAGAGGGTGTGGCCGGGTTAATTATGTGATCAGGGTGAAGTTGCCATGGGTTGGATCCAGCGGACCGTGCCAAGAGAGGCATAGGTTGTCTCTGAATTTTCTTGGAAGATTATCTGGTTTACTGATCCAGAACTAGAGGGCTACAGGCTGTAAACATGCTTATGTTTTCCCACAGAGCAGTCTGGGGAGATAGAAAGGGCCTTGTCTTATCCCCTGATCTCTCCTCCAGTTTGATCAATTCGTTAAGTCGCTACTCAATACTGTCTGCTGACACCGGAGGAGAGTTTTATTTCCCAATAGTCAAGAAAAGATAAAAAATGGCAGGTCAGGCAGTGAATCCCTGTTCTTCTTCTAAGGCCAGGTTCCATGTCTAAGCTTGCCCAATGTGCCTCTTTCAACAAAACATGGGAGGCCCCAAAACAGAAGTGAGATGACCTGGTTTGTGTGATGAAACAAAACTACTTTAAAAAGGCAGTTCAGCAGTTTTAACTGAGGGTAATTGCAGAAGTCATGAACATAGGTTACTGAAGTTCATGTGACTCATGTGAATACTTCTCTATCTATCCTACCATGTCATCACTCTGAGAAAGTGTCAGTCATTAAACAGATACTAGGGGGGGGGGGGGGGGGCAAAGGAATGATTCTATATAATACCGCTCAACGTCCCTACTCCGTTTTAATATCACAACTAAAGGGATCTCGGTCAATTACAGCGATTGCAGCCCTGCCACAGCGAGTGAGTGAAGAGACGTTAGGTGGTCTGTTCAGAGCACATCTCAACACACACTAATCCCTAAGACTGCTGACCTATCCACCAACACTGCCTGGAGAACATGACAGCCAGGGACAAATAGATATCCAGGACAGAAGACTACAGAACTGCAGACCCAATGGTAAGCCTCAGAGATGCAATGGTGCAATGTAATTGTATTCCAACTGCCATAGCAGAGCTATGTGTCCCCGTTTAAATAATCTTACAATGAAGCAAGTCAGAAACCACATCTCTTCGGCACAAGGTTATGAACTGAGGCTCTATTTGTCCTCTACCGAGAGTTAACTATGAGTTGTTGTGACATCGACAATGTTAGGGGAGAGGTAATACTGGCCCCTCATGTTGACATTATAATGAATTCAACACCTCAAGGTTCATAATGACTGAAAGAGTTATACGTTATAATTTGGATGAGTTTAGGAAGGAGTTACTCTACTGGCCAACTCTATGTGTTAGCCACAGGATGTACTGTGTATAAGACTGTCCATTTTCCCTCAGGACTTACTGAAGACCACGAGGATGAAGATCATGGTGGCCACTCCAGCAGTGATGTAGAACATGATGCTGATGTGGTATGCCAGCTCTTCTATATTGTCAACATTTGGCACGAGGATGGGTGGCACCAGGAAGCCAATGGCAATGCCCAACTGTGAGTGAGGGAGACAAAAATACATGATCATTCAATGACTCCTCCCCTCACACCTACATACATATAAAACAAAGCTTGGAAAAAGGGATCATAACCAAGGCACAAAAAATTTGATTTGAGGCATAAAAGAAAACACATATGACATATTTAAAATAACTTCCAGTGCTTCCCTGCTTTGCATATCAAAAAACAAATATACACACTAAAATGTTAAGTGAGGCGTTTAAACAGTCCTACAGTTGAATACACTCAATTAGTATTTGGTAGCATTGCCTTTAAACTGTTTAACCTGGGTCAAACGCTTCAGGTAGCCTTCCACAAGCTTCCCACAATAAGTTGGGTGAATTTTGGCCTATTCCTCCTGACAGAGCTGGTGTAACTGAGTCAGGTTTGTAGGCCTCCTTGCTCGCACACACTTTTTCAGGTCTGCCCACACATTTTCTATAGGATTGAGGTCAGGGCTTTGTGATGGCCACTCCAATACCTTGACTTTGTTGTCCTTAAGCCATTTTGCCACAACTTTGGAAGTATGCTTGGGGTCATTGTCCATTTGGAAGTCCCATTTGCAACCAAGCTTTAACTTCCTGACTGAGGTCTTGAGATGTTGCTTCAATATATCCACATCATTTTACTCCCTCATGATCCCATCTATTTTGTGAAGTGCACTAGTCCCTCCTGCAGCAAAGCACCCCCACAACATGATGCTGCCACCCCCGTGCTTCACGGTTGGGATGGTGTTCTTCAGCTTGCAAGCCTCCCCCTTTTTCCTCCAAACATAACAATGGTCATTATGGCCAAACAGTTCTATTTTTGTTTCATCAGACCAGAGCACATTTCTCCAAAAAGTACGATCTTTGTCCCCATGTGCAGTTGCAAACCGTAGTTTGTTTTTTTATGGAGGTTTTGGAGCAGTGGCTTCTGCCTTGCTGAGCGGCCTTTCAGGTTATGTCGATATAGGACTCGTTTTACTGTGGATATAGATACTTCTGTACCTGTTTCCTCCAGCATCTTCACAATGTCCTTTGCTGTTGTTTTGGGATTGATTTGCACTTTTCACACCAAAGTACGTTCATCTCTAGAAGACAGAACGCGTCTCCTTCCTGAGCGGTATGATGGATGCCTGGTCCCACGGTGTTTATACTTGGGTACTATTGTTGGTACAGATGAACGTGGTACCTTCAGGCATTTGGAAATTGCTCCCAAGGATGAACTAGACTTGTGTAAGTCTACAATTTTTTTCTGAGGTCCTGGCTGATTTCTTTTGATTTTCCCATGATGTCAAGCAAAGAGGCACTGAGTTTGAAGGTAGGCCTTGAAATACATCCACAGGTACACCTCCAATTGACTCAAATTAAAGCTTCTAAAGCCATGACATCATTTTCTGGAATTTTCCAAGCTGTTTAAAGGCACAGTTAACTTAGTGTATGTACACTTCTGACCCACTGGAATTGTGATACAGTGAATTATAAGTGAAATAATCTGTCTGTAAACAATTGTTGGAAAAATTACTTGTGTCATGCACAAAGTAGATGTCCTAAACGACTTGCCAAAACTATAGTTAGTTAACAAGAAATTTGTGGTGTGGTTGAAAAGCGAGTTTTCATGACTCCAACCTGTGTATGTAAACTTCCGACTTCAACTGTATGTTAATGAACCACTAACAACATTGGCATACTGCTTGACAGTTGTTAGAGTGTCAGTAAATGCATGGGCTATTGTAAACACAGAACTAGAACCAAAAAAGACCATGATTTTTTTTCTCACTAAATGTAATCCATAGAAGCATGCTTTGGAGGAGGGATTGTTGACATATATTTGACATTTGTATTTTAAAGCATAATTGAGAAATAATTAATTGAAGCTGGAATATTTGTGATATTTTGGCCTTGATTATGGCAAGTCAGTTTATATTTGGCTTGGCTAGCTAGCTAGCCAGCTAGCTAATATGATTTGAATAATGGAGCAACACCAGATCAACAGCATCAGCTTTTTGGCCCCCTGCACCAGGGAAGTGTTCTGCGTTGTGAGGGGATGCAGACCTTTGCTGATTTGTGGTGGTCTTACTGGCGCTTTGACAGTCGCTGAAGGATCACCCAGGTGGGTGCTACATTTTAGTAGTGGACAATCCAGCCTACCTATGGAGGAGCAGCTGTGACTTTTGAAAAGACAACGAGGTGCACGGTGAAGAGCTCCGGGGCCTATCTATTAGGTGTCTCTACCTCCCTGACTGACTGTACCATCTATGCTCCCTCCTCTTAAGATACTACCTTTCTGAACTGCCTATCACCTAAAGCTGTGGAAGACCATCGCCCAAAAACTGCCAGATCCCTTACATTTGTTTTGCTAAATTGTATTTGGTTTATTTGATTTTTAAAGCTACTTTGAGATTCTACCTGTAATGAAAAGCGCCTCCTTTAGGCCTCCTTTAAGAGTCCAAAATGTTTCATCTGTTGGTTACAAAGCAAAAGTTGGAGTCATATGAAGCTTTACCACTCGCTCTGTAACATGAGTAGTATTATAATCATACATTTATGAATATTGAAAAATATAAACATTAATATAGAAAATTGTAGATTTGGCAAATATACTCAATATATATCGAAGATATCAAAGTTTCAGTGTGGGATCTCTTCTACTATTAAAGTTATGATCCAATTTGTAAGCATTACCAACAAAGTTAACGTGAAAATTGATTCAAAATGGTTGCCCTCTGTTGGTAATCTGCAGGATGTGCAATGATACAAGTAAAAAGAAGGCTGTGTTTGGGTGCATTGCCTATTATGCCAATTTCTCTGTATAAAATGGGCCATAACTGTTAAACTGGCAAAAATCCCACTCAGGAACTTTGATATGCCCATAGAGTATATTATGTTTAACAAAATATTGAAAAATGTGCCAAATCAAAACATTAATATTTTCAATATGTATGTTTATATTTTGTCTATATTCATAAATTAATGCATGTTATTGAAATCAAAATACTACTCATATTACAGAGCGAGCGGTAAAGCTTCATATGACTCCAACTTTTGCTTTGTAGCACCTACAGATTAAACATTATGAAGTCTTAAAGGAGGCTTGGGTAAGGCTATAATGTCACAAATATTCCAACTTCAATCAATTATTTCTCAATAACTATAAGATACAAATGTCAAATACAAATCACTAATACCCCCCCTGCCACATGCTGAAGTCACACTCAAGCTCTTATGTCAGGGACTTGGACTTAAACAACAGTGGAGATGATGCAAACTTATATTTACGTTCTTGACCATGTGAGACTCATAGTACCCTACGCTTATACTAGGCCTTCTATGTTTTTACTGTACTACATCAGGGGCTGCCAAACTTTTTCACTGCCCCCCACGCACACGTCTATTTCTATATACACAAGCACTGTTCATGACACAAACTGTTCATGCCTCTTGTTGGTAGAGAGAATTTTGCAGGCTTAAAGCTTATTTACTGCAATTCTACACCTTTTGTCACAGGGTGCAAAGAGGATTTTGCGGTTTTAAAGCACATTTTCTTGCAATTCTATACATTTTGCCATGTGATATTTGAATGGGGAAAAAATACAACAATATCCATTGGCAAAAAAAACTCTGACATGGGCTGGTTGATCTGGACATTTCTGACAAGTTATAAGTAGCTCTCTAAGGTATGCAATGACTAACATGACAAGAGGAACTGATGATACACTGCCCAATTTTGAAATTGCACCTTGTGCATTATACTATTACAGCTTTCAAGAGTAAGTTTAAGTTTAAAGTTCTTTGAAAAAAAGATTAATAATAATTTGGGGGGGGGACCCCCACTCCCCCTATACCAGCCCCTCATGCTTCCCCTAGGGGGCGCGCCCCACAGTTTGGGAACCACTGTACTACATGATCTGCCCAGCCAGCTCACCAGTGTTGAATGAACATACACGATCCAAATATTATACAATAGACCTTAAGAAAAGATGCACCTGCTCCTCATATGACCTTGTGATATCCAGCAGTTAGGTCAGAGTACCCTGCACATTGACTCGATACCGGTACTCCTTGTATATAGCCTTGTTATGTTATTTAACTCTGCATTGTTGGGAAAGGGCTTGTAAGTAAGCATTTCACGTTAAAGTTGTCTGTAGCTTCTGAAGTGTGGAAACACTTTGTTGCTTTTATGAATTTTATTTTGTTATCATTACTGCATGCTACTTGTTGCTTGTCCTATATTGCTCTGCATGTGCTTACTGATCATAGTACCATTTATTTATTTATTTATTTTTACCCCTTTTTCTCCCCATTTTCGTGAAATCCAATTGGTAGTTACAGTCTTATCTAATCGCTGCAACTCCCATACTGACTCGGGAGAGGCAAAGGTCTAGAGCCATGCGTCCTCTGAAACACAACCCTGCCAAGCTGCACTGCTTCTTGACACACTGCTTGATTAACCAGGAAGCCAGCCACACCAATGTGCCGGAGGAAACACCGTCCAACTGGCCAAACGACCCGCCGCAGGAGTCGCAGATCGCGATGGGACAAGGACATCCCGGCCGGCCTAACCCTCCCCTAACCCGGACGACGCTGGGCCAATTGTGCGCCGCCTCATGCGTCTCCCGGTCTCGGCCTGCTGCGACACAGCCCAGGATCAAACCCGGACCTGTAGTGATGCCTCTAGCAATGCAATGCAGTGACTTAGACCGCTGCGCCACTCGGGAGGCACTCACTGCTCATTGTTTATCCATATTGGTATTGTAATTGTTTTTAATAACCTGCCCAGGCACTGCGATTGAAAGTTAGCCGGACTGGCTAAAACCAGCACTTTTACTGAAACGTTGATTAATGTGCACTGTCCCTGTAAAATAAAATAAACTCAAAGTCTACACCTGTTGTATTTGGCCCATGTGACAAATAAAAAAGTATTTGATTTCAGTTATTGGGCATAGCCTCAGTGTTCGTGGCATAAATAGGGTCTTCTAATGCCAGATCACATTACATCATCTGTCTTGAGCATTACCTCAACAGAGCATAAACTCAAACCTCAGCCAGTTTATTTTCAATCTTTGTTATTAGCCAATGACTCCGTGGTACCCTGACCTCAAATGGTAGAGCATGTACTGACAAAATTGGCTCATAATATGTATAATAAAGTTGACCATGAAACCTTGACAACAAAAGCAGATCCAAACCCTGTTTTTTATT
The DNA here is from genome assembly GCF_045679555.1 of Salvelinus alpinus. Taxonomy (NCBI): domain Eukaryota; kingdom Metazoa; phylum Chordata; class Actinopteri; order Salmoniformes; family Salmonidae; genus Salvelinus; species Salvelinus alpinus. Next base: position 84,598,412 of record NC_092094.1, read on the forward strand.
GGATGCTGCAGTGTGAGTGTCATTTCATGATCCAGTGAAAACATGATGCTAGAAGTTATGAGGTCAGGTCACTTGTGAAAATGTCACTGTCACACCCTGGCCTTAGTTATCTTTGTTTTCTTTATTATTTTAGTTAGGTCAGGGTGTGAGATGGGGAATGTTTGTGTTTTGTCTCGTTTCGGGTGGTTATATGGAAAAGGGGGTGTTGGGTTTAGTGTATGGGTTTGTGTTGTGTGAATGTTTCTAGGTATGTCTATGGTTGAGTGAATGTTTCTAGGTATGTCTATGGTTGCCTGAGTGGTTCTCAATCAGAGACAGATGTCGTTCATTTGTCTCTGATTGGGAGCCATATTTTAGGCAGCCATAGGCATCATGTTTTTGTTGGGTCATTGTCTAGGTCTGTGTCTGTGTCTAGGTTGCATGTTTGCATTTTGTTCGGTTATAGCTTCACGGTCGTCTATTTGTTGTTTTGCTTCGTTGGTTCATCTCCTAAATAAAGAGAAGATGTATTTTTCACACGCTGCGCCTTGGTCCGCTTTCTCTCCCTTGGACAATCGTGACAGTCACTAAATGTAGTTTCTTTTCAGGAATGGCCAGAGATGTGGGCCTGAAGAGACTTCCATATGTCCAGTTCGGCAGCATGAGTAAAATGGTTGTGAACTTCTGTCACAGCACCTGCTAGTGCAGAAAGAGAAACCCAGAGACCTCCACGCATCAAGACAAAGGTTTCCTTTCATGTTTCAAAATAATGCAATGTTTTGACCTCAGGTAAACAAATAGCCTCCATATACAATTCGATTTCTGAGAAGTTAATGTCATTAATATATTGTTCACGGGATGGGCTCCTAATGTCTTTCACAGACCAGAAATGAGGATCCCCTCTGAACTGAGCACCAGTTAAAAACATCTTAATTGCTGGGTTTTATAGATATTAAACAGACTGCCAGAGATGCCTGAACTAAGACATCATACAACCCTTGTGCGGCAATGTGGCAACACAATCCTCAACATAACACGGCACAAACAGCACAATATACAGGACAAACATCCGTGTAAATGATTCATACCACAATGAACATTTAAATAAAATTTAAAAATGATTAACTGAGATTTGGAAACTGAAAACAGACATTCAAAATTAAAATTGTAAAGGGTAAACAGAAAATGGCATGGATGCCAAGTCTTCCCAAAATAATTTACAAATAAAAAATAATTTAAAAAATATATACATTTTTTAAAATCTTTCGTCTCTCTGTGTTTCATAAAGGTCCTTCAATTCACAAGAGGCTGAATGTATCTCACCGGGGAAAGCATCCGAGCAAACAAAACAGCGCCCCTCTGTCTCAGTATGTGTAGCGTATCTATGATTGTCACGCCCTGGCCATAGAGAGGCTTTTATTCTCTATTTTGGTTAGGCCAGGGTGTGACTAGGGTGTGACTAGGGTGGGCATTCTAGTTTCTTTATTTCTATGTTTTGTATTTCTTTGTTTTGGCCGGGTATGGTTCTCAATCAGGGACAGCTGTCTATCGTTGTCTCTGATTGGGAATCATACTTAGGCAGTCTTTTTTCCCTTTGGTGTTTGTGGGTAGTTATCTTTGTTAGTGGCATTATAGCCCTGTTAAGCTTCACGGTTGTTTCTTCATTTCTTGTTTTGTTGGCGACATTTACAAAAATAAAATAAAATGTACGCTTACCACGCTGCACCTTGGTCTCCTTCCGACGACGGCCGTGACAGAACTACCCACCACAAATGGACCAAGCAGCGTGGTAAGGAGGACTGGACATGGGAGGACATCCTGGACGGCAAAGGATCCTGGACGTGGGAGGAGATCCTGGCCGGAATGGATCGCCTTCCATGGGAACAGGTGGAAGCAGCTAGGAAGGCAGAGGCCGGTAGAAAGGGGGCCCAGCATTACGAGGGGACACGGCTAGCACGTAAGCCCGAGAAGCCACTCCCAAAACATTTTTTGGGGGGCACACGAGGAGATTGGCGGAGTCAGGTTGGAGACCTGAGCCAACTCCTCGTGCTTACCGTGGGGAGAGTGTGACTAGTCAGGGCCCATGTTATGCGGCTCTGCACAGTATGTCTCCAGTGCACACTCATAGCCCGGTGCGCTATATTCCTCCCCGCATCGGCCGGGCTAGAGTGGGCATCCAGCCAGGACGGATGGTGCCGGCTCAGCGCATCTGGCCTCCAGTGTGTCTCTTCGGTCCAGGATATCCTGCGCCGGCTCTGCGCACTGTGTCTCCGGTGCGTGTCCACAGACCAGTACGTCCTGTGCCAACGCCCCGCAAGTTGCCGGGCTAGGGTGAGCATCCAGCAAAGACGGGTTGTGCCAGCTCTGCTCTCCAGACTTCCAGTGATGATCCATGGCACGAAGCCTCCAGTGATGTTCCATGGCACGAAGCCTCCAGTGACGATCCATGGCACAAAGCCTCCAGTGACGATCCATGGCACAAAGCCTCCAGTGACGATCCATGGCACGAAGCCTCCAGTGACGATCCATGGCACGAAGCCTCCAGCGACGATCCATGGCACGAAGCCTCCAGCAACGATCCATGGCACGAAGCCTCCAGCGACGTTCTCCAGTCCGGAGCTTCCAACGACGGCCCCCAGTCCGGAGCCTCCAGCGACGGCCCGCAGTTCGGAGCCTCCAGCGACGGTCCCCAGAGGCGCCATCAAAGTGGGGGGAGCCAGAGGTGGAGCGGGGTCTACGTCCCGCACCGGAGCCGCCACCGTGAATAGATGCCCACCCGGACCCTCCCATATAGAGTCAGGTTTTGCGGCCGGAGTCCGCACTTTCTGTGGGGGGGGTGGCGGGTACTGTCACGCCCTGGGCATAGAGAGACTTTTATTCTCTATTTTGGTTAGGCCAGGGTGTGACTAGGGTGGGCATTCTAGTTTCTTTATTTCTATGTTTTGTATTTCTATGTTTTGGCCGGGTATGGTTCTCAATCAGGGACAGCTGTCTATCGTTGTCTCTGATTGGGAATCATACTTAGGCAGCCTTTTTCCCTTTGGTGTTTGTGGTTAGTTATCTTTGTTAGTGGCACTATAGCCCTGTTAAGCTTCACGGTTGTTTCTTCGTTTCTTGTTTTGTTGGCGACATTTACAAAAATAAAAGAAAATGTACGCTCACCACGCTGCACCTTTGTCTCCTTCCGACGACGGCCGTGACAATGATGCTGTCTAGTCAAAAATAGTATGACATTATTTCTGCCCGTAGCATTGAATACAAGAAAACAAGATGGTATTTGGCCTCCCTTGATATATTTTTTTATAATAGCCAATCAGCATTGAGTTAAACTGAATGAGCTCAGCTGTGGTTTGAACATGTGGTTTTCTGTAATTCTCTGTTCTAGCCAATGATTATAACAGTGATTCTGATCCAACCATAAATCCATACATTGTGCCCCTGGCCTGAGAGGATGGAAGTTCAACATGTAGCTAGATGTAGTATGCTAATGTTGACTAGCTGGCCTGGCACATCGTTGCCCATGAGTTAGGCTAGCGAGGAAGCATTTTAGCCAGGTAGCCTAGGGATTCGAACCTGGTGTTCTGTACACCAGAAAGACATCTTAGCCTGCTAAGCCAAAGCCTATAGGCAATTTATCTTGAGAAGCTAATTACATTTTTCTGGTCTCAGGCAAAGTTACTCAACACTAGGCAAAGTTACTCATCACGTGCGTGTTCACCAAACCACTTCTACCTGGTTAGTTGTTATATTAGTTAGTTGTAAATATTTCCTCGTAAATGCACGTGGTGGATACATTACATAAAGGATTTTTAAAAGAGTGACGATTTAACATACCTGTAGAAAAGTAGCTGCATTAATGCATTAAGTGTGTGATTAAGTGTAGCCTACTGTACAGCTGCATACACTGTACTGGCAGAAGATGGTGGAATTGTACCATGTCATTTCCCCTTACTTACCTTTATATTTTCACATTTCTGAGTTTTTCTTTGAATTCCATAAATTGCTCTAGTGACAGAATTCTCAAGAAACCTAGCCAATCGTGGAAGATCCATTGAGTTGTATTAGAAAACATAACAGAAATACTTCTGAAAATTATTATCCATCATTCAGCAATAGAGATGCTCAATGTTGTGTATTTGACAGTTATGGTGATGACATATTGAAATGTGCTACAATTTTAGAAAAAGTTACACACAAAAATGTTGAAATGGTTTGACATGATGTCTTCTCATGGAGTTTCAAGATTTGTATGTTGCAATTTTCAGGTTAGTATTAGGGTATAACCTGTAATGTCAGTGTCTATCTGAAACATTTTAAACCTGAGAGCTGAATTGTTTTTATAAAGTATACATATTCAAAGAGATCATCTATACAGAAAGGGCTACATCCCAAGGAGACTGATTGGATAGGTAGGAAGATAGGGGGTTGGAAAGATGTAGAGTTGAACTTGCAGAAGAAAAACTCCCCACCCTACTCAGCACATTACACACACACACTTCAAAAAATAAATATTTAATATTATTATTTGAGCACAAAGCTATACTGGTAACTAAGCTCAAACAGCATGTTAAGTATTTCATTGTTATCAACTCAAACACTTAATCACGGGGCTACTTTAGTCATAAAAGTAGGCTAAAGCAGATTTTTTTTTTTTATCCATACAAAAGTGAGCTCTGAAAAGAGATAATCCAGCAAAGAGGCTCACAAAGAACAAAATGCCTGCGGTTGGTTGGAAAGCTACTTTATTGGAGCAGTGGATGTGAAGCTGCCTATGAAAATCATCTCAGATCAGTTTGTAGGACATGCTTGTCACTATGCATGTAACTCACTATACGCCTGGATTAGTGAGTCCACAGGACCAGCAATATTAACCTCTAACGGAGAATAATATGCAGCTCAAAAGGTATTATGAACATTCTTTCATAATCCCCAATAAATTGATTTGACTTTCATCATTTGCCTCAGCATTGTAAGTCCCAAATGGCCTCCAGTTTAAGGTTTGACTTCAACATAGTTGGATACTGAATACAGGCATATTGCAGTAGTGTAATTATACATATTACCTATTGCATTTAGAAGTCAACTACCCAATCTATAATTTGATTAATTGGGTGTTTTGAGGGAGGAAATAAGACAAATCTCGCCCTAAGAGAGGTTGTAGATACTTTCAGGTTCAGATTGTGTTTACCGTGTCAGAACTTTAATATTAAAAGAGGATGCATGCTCAATATGCTCTCAATGCGTCCATTGCAGAATTACAGTAGCCTAGATCCATGTGTGAATGCATATGGATTGCTCTGGGCTAAATCATAACATGTTAACCACTTTCAATGTATTATAATTTTTATAAACAACTTTTACATCTAAAATACCACAAAAAGTAAGGACACTCTCTTGATGGCCATTGGTCATACATGCCATACTGTAGGCCTATATGTCATCTGAGCCAATGAACTGTCCAGTTTAAGACATTGAGATGTTCTTATTCATTATTCATTCATCATCTAAGATGTCAAATAATAACTCTCCTCTAAGACCGACCTTTTTCAAAACACCACATTTATGTGCACTCTTTATTTTGATCAGTCAATCAATATCTTAAGCGAATTAGAAACAAAATAAATCGCAACTCTTTTTAACTTAATAGGGTACCTTTGCGTGAGGTGGGATAAACTCACCTGATTCCCAAAAACGCCGATGGAACAGGCGGTGGACACCTCTTCGGACCCAAACCAAACCGATGCCAGGCGGGAGGGCATGCCAAGGATGAAGACCTGGGATAGAGAACTTGCAAACTGTCCGAGCATCGTCACCCAAAATAAGTTTGACCTGACGCTGGCCACCTTGATCCATGTCCCAAGGCAATTAATAGCGGTGGCCATCAGTGCTATGAGCCGCAGTCCCTTTTTGTCCAAAAGCCAGGAGACAGGCCATATAAAAGGAATATAGGTCAACATATAGACCATTGACATCCAGTCAATGGTAAAAGAGTCCACATTGTAGAATTTCATAAAAATATTGTTGATTATTCCATATTGGATCCATTGAAATGCGTTGCACAGGGAGTAACAGCTGAAAAGGAACACCATCACCCATCTCCTTTTGTATAAACGCGTGGTAGTTGAAGGCCTATTGTCCTGGTTCTCATTCGAGATGCTCGTACATTCAATTTGTTCCTCCATGTCCACGGATTTGGAAGGGTTCGTTTTCCTCAGATCCAGACCATTTTTCTCCTCTTTCATTTCTTTGTTATCAAAGTCAGGGTTGTCGTCCATAATGACAAAGTTGTTGGGTACCCTTGGGTACCTACGCGCACTGTTAGTTTAGTCTACAGAAACTGCAACTTAAACACCTAGGTCTATGTGTTATTCAAAATGAGCATGCAGTGTTGGCTAACGCGCAACACATCTAAACTTTTTAAATGTGCAACTAACGCCAAAATGCTCGGTGAGCAATATGTTCTAACTAGCTATTAAAAAGCAGACAACTGCAAGCCAAATAGTAAACCAGGGTATAATGTAGGCTAATGTTAAATATCATCTCTTATTATATAATGATACAAAGTTCCAAAACTTGAAATGGGGAATCATACATACAAGCCTATGTTTCTTAACATAAGAATGTCCCGAATACGTCCGTGATAGTGCTTTTGCTCTGAGAGAAATTCCAATCGGCTTATTATAACACCACGTGATGTCCAAACTCTATCTCCACCCTGATGGAAGTTGAACCAATGACAAGAAAAACTTCCGTACACGACGTGACTGACAGAACAAATTTTAATTAGCATTTAATGACCCATATTGCTTCTTACAACATGTTTATTGCTAAATGTGACAATTAATTAATAAACAAACATTGTACACAATTACAGTGGCGTCATTAGGCCTGGGCTTGAAGGGCTTCAGCCCAGATGTTTTTGATCAAGCCCTGAACCTTTTGGTGGTAAAAAAAAACACACACACATCACTTGTCCTATGCAGTATAAAATAAAACGTTTTACCTACTAATTTTACCAGTGGACCGCTCATGTCCCTTGACCCTTCCCCCACCCCTACAGCACCGGTTAGATGTCAATGTCATCACTCAGCAAAATGTCTGTCACTCAATCAATCTGCAGCATAGCACAGAGCAATTATGGATATTCAAAATGTATTCCAAAGGAGTGGCAAAAAGACGAGCAGGTTGAGGCAACAGTGAATGGGGTGGAGAGGCAGCAGAGGCAGCAGAGTTAGCCACATGTTTGTGCAGGGTTGGTGGTAGCTAACAAGCTAGTCTCCCTCAGCATAAGGGTTGGCTAATGATAATTAGCTAGTGTTAGTACTCAGCATCCTTAAGATATTGGCTGTCAGTCAGAGTTAATGAACAGTATATTTAGTGAATGGGCAAGCTAAGGATGTTGATATAAGCAGTCGTGACTTGTCATTCAGGGCAAGTGGGGCAGAGCCCCACATTTTTTGCGAAAACAGGCTTGCCTGTTTTGCATGTTATTTTGGCATTAATAAGTGTCACAACAGTTTGCAAACAATGTACAAATAATATATATCATTGAGTTAATAAAGCCACATACAAACATGGTCTCTTTTTTTTCTTGAGTAATATATGTGTTTCAGCCTAGCTCAGTGCTTTCTGTTGTGGTCGGGCAAGCCAGCAGAAAATATGAAGCGTTGCGTCGTGATTGGCTCAGTGTTCTGTCACTCAATAACCTGTTTTAGAGAAATGTAATTATCAAATATTGTAAGAGCTTTCATTGTCTGCTTATATGCCCACTTTGTTTAGCCTACAGTTCTAACTTGGTGTACAGGGAGAGCACTGTAACAACGGCCCATGTTCTGAATTATGTTGCTGTACATTTCAAAAGTGCTAAACAAATAGTTATATTGACGAACATTACGTCCGTCCTAGCTCGCTCATTGTCTTAATCGAAATTACGGATTGCCTCTTAGCCGCTTGTCGTCCCCTTATGCCATAGTTTGTACATCTCAATTGTCAGTAGAACCACATTTGTTTAAGCAAGTCAGCTATATCAGCTATATTTTTTTGTGTTTTGCTGCCAGACAAGGCTCCGCTGATAGCCAGGTGTAGCAGTGGTAAGATGTTGGGACTGCTGTTGGGACAGCTTTATGTAGGCCCTAACAGTTTGTGGGCACCATTTGTCACCGTTGTAGTGCAATTCATTTATTGTTTAGTGTTGTGTTGTGTAGTGGCTTTGCTGGCATGCGTTCCATTTTTATTTATTTTTTGCCCCACCAGATTTGCATGCTAAAATCGCCACTGGATATAAGTCATGATATTAGGAAATAGGTTTATTTCCACCAAGTGTATTTGATGGGTTTAGTTTCTGTAGCTAGTTTGGCTGGCTATCCACATTGGTAGCTACTGTCTGGCTAGCTAGTTAAGACCGAAGAGATGAGAGAATGTTCTTCTGACTTGAAGCACATATCTCCTGACAGTGACACAGTGCCGACCTGTGGACTGAAGCTGAACTTTACTACAACATTATATGAACGGGACCAACGCGCAGCGGATGTTGAGTTCCACATATTTAATACAAAGAGAAACTTAAACAAAACAAAAATATATCAATAAACGAACAACTAAACGTGACTACGTGGTGCACATGTACAAACACAAAACAATATCCCACAAACACAGGTGGGAAAAATAGCTACTTAAATATGATCCCCAATTAGAGACAACGATTACCGGCTGCCTCTAATTGGGAATCATACAAAACACCAACATAGAAACTATAAACTAGAACACAACATAGAAATGATAAACTAGAATACCCCCTAGTCACGCCCTGACCTACTACACCATAGAGAAACAAGGGCTCTCTATGGCCAGGGCGTGACATTAACCCTGTTTAAAATTAGAAATGTTGAGGTAGAACTGACAAAATTAAATTAATTAATAGGTCTTATAACCTATTCCATTCTACAGGTAAACATGCTTAGCTCATGTCTGTTATTTCCATACAGGCTATCTTTTTTATTTTATTTTATTTAACCTTTATTTAACTAGGCAAGTCAGTTAAGAACAAATTCTTATTTACAATGACGGCCTAGGAACAGTGGGTTAACTGCCTTGTTCAGGGGCAGAACGACTGATTTATAGCTATCTCACAACTATTTGGTAAAAAAAACTGCCCATTAATCAATTGGTGAAATTATTTCATTGAGCTTTTATTTTTATTACTCTTTTAATTCACTTAGCTACTTACTTTTTCGATTGTTGTTGCATTGTCAATAGGTACATGCTAGTAAGCATTTCATTGCACTGTGTACTCCATATACAGTGCATTCGGAAAGCATTCAGACCCCTTCCCTTTTTCCACATTTTGTCTTATTCTAAAATTGATTAAATAAATGTTTTCCTCATCAATCTACACACAATGCCCCATAATGACAAAGCAAAAACAGTTTTTCTGAAATGTTTGCAAATGTAATAAGTATTCAGACCCTTTCTACTCCTGTTTCAATTGATCATCCTTGAGCTGTATCTACAACTTGATTGGAGTCCACCTGTGGTAAATTCAATTGATTGGACATGATTTGGAAAGGCACACACCTGTCTATATAAGGTTCCACAGTTCACAGTGCATGTCAGAGCAAAAACCAAGCCATGTGGTCGAAGGAATTGTCCATAGAGCTCCGAGACAGGATTGTGTCGAGGCACACATCTGGGGAAGGGTACAATAAAATGTCTGCAGCATTGAAGGTCCCCAAGAACATAGTGGCCTTCATCATTCTTAAATGGAAGAAGTTTGGAACCACCAAGACTCTTCCTAGGGCTGTCCGCCCGGCCAAACTGAACAATCGGGGGATAAGGGCCTTGGTCAGGGAGGTGACCAAGAATGCGATGTTCACTTTGACAGAGCTTCAGAGTTCCTCTGTGGAGATGGGAGAACCTTCCAGAAGAACAACCATCTCTGCAGCACTCCACCAACCAGGCCTTTATGGTAGTGTGGCCAGACGGAAGCCACTCTTGGTAAAAGGCACATGACAGCCCGCTAGGAGTTTGCCAAAAGTCACCTAAAGACTCTCAGACCATGAGAAACAAGATTATCTGGTCTGATGAAACCAAGATGGAACTCTTTGGCCTGAATGCCAGCGTCAAGTCTGGAGGAAACCTGACACCATCCCTATGGTGAAGCATGGTGGTGGCAGCATCATGCTGTGGGGATGTTTTTCATCGGCAGGGACTGGGAGACTAGTCAGGATTGCCAAAAGGCAAGGATTAGTAGTAATGGCGTCAGAGGGGATGGCTGACATTTTAAGGGCTCCTAACCAACTGTGCTATTTTGTTAGTTTTTTTTGCCTCGTTTGTGACTTATTTTGTACATAATGTTGCTGCTACCGTCTCGCATGACCGAAAAGAGCTTCTGGACATCAGAACAGCGATTACTCACCTTGAACTAGACAAAGATTTTTTATTTAATGAGTCCGACGCAAAGGATATACTGCTTTCTTGAGACCAGGCCCAAATCCCTGTCATTCACGTGAAGAAAAGATGGAGAAAAGGGGGAAGGATATCGGGTTGTGTTGCGTTGTGAGAATTCAGAGAAGAGTGAATAAACCTCCACTACCATCTGTACTATTGGTCAACGTGCAATCATTGGAAAATACACTGGACGATCTACGATTAAGACTATCCTATCATCGGGACATTGAAAACTGTAATATCTTATGTTTCACAGAGTCGTGGCTGAACGACGACACGGATAATATGGAGTTGGCTGGGTTTTCCGTGCATCGGCAGGACAGAGCAGCTACATCTGGTAAGACGAGGGGCGGGAGTGTGTGTCTATTTGTCAATAATCGCTGGTGCTCGATGTCTAATATTAAAGAAATCTTGAGGCATTGCTCGTCTGAGGTAGAGTACCTTATGATAAGCTGTAGACCACACTATCTACTAAGAGACTTCTCATCTATATTATTCATAGCTGTCTATTTACCAAACAAATGCTGGCACTAAGACTGCACTCAACGAGCAGTATAAGGCCATTAGCAAACAAGAAATGGCTCATCCAGAAGCAGAGCTCCTATTGGCCATGGATTTTAATGCAGGCAAACAAATCCGTTTTACCTGATTTCTACCAGCATGTCACGTGTAACCAGAGGAAGAAAACATCTAGACCACCTTTACTCCACACACAGAGACACATACAAAGCTCTCCCTCACCCTCCATTTGGCAAATCTGACCATAATTCTATCCTCCTGATTCTTGCTTACAAGCAAAAATTGGTCAGATGATGCAGATGCTACGCTACATGACTGTTTTGCAAGCACAGACTGGAATATGTTCTGGGATTCATCCAATGCCATTGAGGAGTATAGCACCTCACTCACCAGCTTCATCAATAAGTGCATCGACGAAGCCGTCACCACGGTGATCGTACATACATATCCCAACCAGAAGCCATGGATTACAGGCCACATCCGCACCGAGCTAAAGGCTAGAGATGCCACTTTCAAGGAGCAGGACACTAATCCGGACGCTTATAAGAAATCCCGCTACGCCCTCAGACAAACCATCAAACATGGAAAACATCAATACAGGAGTAAGATTGAATCCTACTACACCGGCTCTGATGCTCGTCGGATGGAGCAGGGCTTGAAAACTATTACGGACTACAAAGGGAAACCCAGCCGTGAGCTGCCCAGTGATGCGAGCCTACCAGACGAGCTAAATGCCTTTTATGCTTGCTTCGAGGCAAACAACACTGAAGCATGCATGAGAGCACCAACTGTTGCGGACGACTGGGTGATCACGCTCTCCGTAGCCGGTGTGTGCAAGATCTTTAAACAGCTCAACAATCACAAATCCGCAGGGCCAGACTGATTACCAGGACGTGTACTCAAAGTGTGCGCAGACCAACTGGCAAGTGTCTTCACTGACATTTTTAACCTCTCCCTGACAGAGTCTGTAAAACCAACATGTTTCAAGCAGACCACATAGCCCTGTACCCAAGAAGGCGAAGGTAACCTGCACAAATGATTACCGCCCCGTAGCACTCTTGTCAGTAGCCATGAAGCGCTTTGAAAGGCTGGTCATGGCTCACATCAACACCATCATCCCGGAAACCCTAGACCCACTCCAATTCGCATACCGCCCCAACAGATCCACAGATGATGCAATTTCAATCGCACTCCGCACTGCCCTTTCCCACCTGGACAAAAGGAAAACCTTTGTGAGAATGCTGTTCAGTGACTACAGCTCAGCGTTCAACACCATAGTGCCCACAAAGCTCATCACTAAGCTAAGGACCCTGGGACTAAACACCTCCTTCCGCAACTGGATCCTGTACTACCTGACAGGCCGCCACAGGTGGTAAGGGTAGGCAAGAACACATCTGCCACGCTGATCCTCAACAGCGGGGCCGCTCAGGGGTGCGTGCTACGCCCCTCCTGTACTCCCTGTTCACCAACGACTGCATGGCCAAACATGACTCCAACGCCATCATTAAGTTTGCTGACGACACAATAGTGGTAGGCCTGATCACCGACAACGATGAGAGAGCCTATAGGGAGCAGGTCAGAGACCTGGCAGTGTGGTGTCAGGACAACAACCTCTCCCTCATTGTGAGCAAGACAAAGGAGATGATCGTGGACTACAGGAAAAGGAGGGCTGAACAGGCCCCCATTAACATCGACGGGGCTGTAGTGGAGCGGGGCGAGAGTTTCAAGTTCTTTGGTGTCCACATCACCAATGAACTATCATGGTCCAAACACACCAAGACAGTCGGGAAGAGGGCACGACAACACATTTCCCCCCTCAGGACACTGAAAAGATTTGGCATAGGTCCCTAAATCCTCAAAAAGTTATATAGCTGCACCATTGAGAGCATCCTGACCGGTTCCATCACCACCTGGTATGGCAACTGTTCGGCATCTGACCAGAAGGCGCTGCAGAGGGTCAAGCATCACTGGGGCCAATTTTCCTGCCATCTAGGACATATATACTAGGTGTCAGAGGAAGGCCCAAAAATGGTCAAATACTCCAGTCACCCAATTCATAGACTGTTCTCTCTGCTACCGCATGGCAAGAGGTACGGGAGGGCCAAGTCTAGATCCAAAACGCTCCTTAACAGCTTCTACCCCCAAGGCATAAGATTGCTGAACAATTAATCAAATGGCACACCGGACTGTTTACATTGACCCCCCCCCCCCCCCTGCTACACTGCTGCAACTCGCTGTTTATTATCAATGCATAGTCACTTTACCCCTAACTACAGTACATGTACATATTACCTCGACTGTACCCCCTCACATTGACTCGGTACCGGTACCCCCTGTATATAGCCTCGTTATTGTTATTTTATTGTTGAACTTTTTTTTTTTTTTACTTCAGTTTATTTAGTAAATATTTTCTTAATTCTATTTCTTGAACTGCAATGTTGGTTAAGGGCTTGTAACTAAGCATTTCACGGTAAGGTCTACACCTGTTTAATTCGGCGCATTTGACAAATATAATTTGATTTGATTTGCTTGAGGAAAATGAACGGAGCAAAGTACAGAGAGATCCTTGATGAAAATCAGCTCCAGAGTGTTCAGGACTTCAGACTGGGGCGAAGGTTCACCTTCCAACAGGACAACGACTGTAAGCACACAGCCAAGACAACACAGGAGTGGCTTCGGGACAAGTCTCTGAATGTCCTTGAGTGGCCCAGCCAGAGCCCGGACTTGAACCCGATCGAACATCTCTGGATAGACCTGAAAATAGCTGTGCAGCAACTATAGCTGTGCAGCAACTATCTAACCTGACAGAGCTTGAGAGCATCTGCAGAGAATAATGGGAGAAACTTCCCAAATACAGGTGTGCCAAGGTTGTAGCGCCATACCCAAGAAGACTCAATGCTGTATCGCTGTCAAAGGGGCTTCAACAAAGTACTGAGTAAAGGGTCTGAATACTTATGCAAATGTGATATTTCAGTTGTTTATTTTTTAATAAATTAGCAAAATGTTCTATACAGTATATATACACTACATTACCAAAAGTAGGTGGACAATCAATAAGGGATGATAGCTTTCACCTGGATTCACCTGGTTAGTCTATGTCATGGAAAGTGCAGTTGTTTCTGATGTTTTGTACACTCAGTGTAAATAAAAAGTATGTTGACACCCCTTTAAATTAGTGGATTGGGCTATTTCAGCCACACCTGGTGCTGACAGGTGTATAAAATCAAGCACACCACCATGCAATCTCCACAGACAAACATTGACAGTAAAACGACCTTACTGATCAGTGACTTTTAAGGTGTCACCGTTATAGGATGCCAAAATCAAATCATATCAAATGTTATTTGTCACATACACATGGTTAGCAGATGTTAATGCGAGTGTAGCGAAATGCTTGTGCTTCTAGTTCCGACAATGCAGTAATATCCAACGAGTAATCTAACCTAACAATTTCACAACAATTACCTTATACACACAAGTGTAAAGGAATGAATAAGAATATGTACATAAAAAATATATATGAATGAGTGATGGTATAGAACGGCATAGGCAAGATGCAGTGGATGGTATAGAGTACAGTATATACATATGAGATGAGTAATGTAGGGTATGTAAACATTATATGAAGTGGCATTGTTTTAAGTGGCTAGTGATACATTTATTACATACATTTTTCCATTATTAAAGTGGCTGGAGTTGAGTCAGTGTGTTGGCAGCAGCCACTCAATGTTAGTGATGGCTGTTTAACAGTCTGATGGCCTTGAGATAGAAGCTGTTTTTCAGTCTCTCGGTCCCTGCTTTGATGCACCTGTACTGACCTCGCCTTCTGGATGGTAGCGGGGTGAACAGACAGTGGCTCGGGTGGTTGTTGTCCTTGATGATCTTTATGGCCTTTCTGTGACATCGGGTGGTGTAGGTGTCCTGGAGGGCAGGTAGTTTGCCCCCGATGATATGTTGTGCAGAACTCAATACCATCTGGAGAGCCTTACGGTTATGGGCGGAGCTGTTGCCGTACCAGGCTGTGATACAGCCCGACAGGATGCTCTCGATTGTGCATCTGTAAAATTTGACAAGCCAAATTTCTTCAGCCTCCTGAGGTTGAAGAGGCGCTGCTGCGCCTTCTTCACCACGCTGTCTGTGTGGTTGGACCATTTCAGTTTGTCCGTGATGTGTACGCCGAGGAACTTAAAACTTTCTACCCTCTCCACTACTGTTCCTTCGATGTGGATAGGGGGGTGCTCCCTCTGCTGTTTGCTGAAGTCCACGATCATCTCCTTTGTTTTGTTGACGTTGAGTGTGAGGTTATTTTCCTGACACCACATTCCGAGGGCCCTCACCTCCTCCCTGTAGGCCGTCTCGTCGTTGTTGGTAATCAATCCTACCACTGTAGTGTCGTCTGCAAACTTGATGATTGAGTGAGAGGCGTGCATGACCACGCAGTCGTGGGTGAACAGGGAGTACAGGAGAAGGCTGAGAACGCACCCTTGTGGGGCCTCAGTGTTGAGGATCAGCGGGGTGGAGATGTTGTTACCTACCCTCACCACCTGGGGGCGGCCCGTCAGGAAGTCCAGGACCCAGTTGCACAGGGCGGGGTCGAGACCCAGGGTCTCGAGCTTGATGACGAGTTTGAAGGGTACAATGGTGTTAAATGCTGAGCTGTAGTCGATGAACAGCATTCTCACATAGGTATACCTCTTGTCCAGATGGGTTAGGGCAGTGTGCAGTGAGATTGCGATTGCGTCGTCTGTGGACCTATTGGGGCGGTAAGCAAATTGGAGTGGGTCAAGGGTGTCAGGTAGGGTGGAGGTGATATGGTCCTTGACTAGTCTCTCAAAGCACTTCATGATGACGGAAGTGAGTGCTACGGGGCGGAAGTCATTTAGCTCAGTTACCTTAGCTTTCTTGGGAATAGGAACAATGGTGGCCCTCTTGAAGCATGTGGGGACAGCAGACTGGTATAAGGAGCGATTGAATATGTCCGTAAACACACCAGCCAGCTGGTCTGCGCATGCTCTGAGGACGTGGCTGGGGATGCCGTCTGGGCCTGCAGCCTTGCGAGGGTTGACACGTTTAAATGTTTTGCTCACGTTGGCTGCAGTGAAGGAGAGTCCGCAGGTTTTGGTAGCGTGCCGTGTCAGTTGCACTGTATTGTCCTCAAAGCGAGCAAAGAAGTTGGTTAGTCTGTCTGGGAGCAAGACATCCTGGTCCGCGACGGGGCTGGTTTTCTTTTTATAGTCCGTGATTGACTGTAAACCCTGCCACATACCTCTCGTGTCTGAGCCGTTGAATTGCGACTCTACTTTGTCTCTATACTGATGCTTAGCTTGTTTGATTGCCTTACGGAGGGAATAGCTACACTGTTTGTATTCGGTCATGTTTCCGGTCATGTTTCCGGTCACCTTGCCCTGATTAAAAGCAGTGGTTCGCGCTTTCAGTTTTACGCGAATTCTGCCATCATTCCACGGTTTCTGGTTTGGGAATGCTTTAATAGACGCTGTGGGTACGAGATCGCCGATGCACTTGCTAATAAACCCGCTCACCAACTCAGCGTATTCGTCAATGTTGTTGTTCACTGCAATGCGGAACATATCCCAGACCACGTGATCGAAGCAATCTTGAAGTGTGGAATCAGATTGGTCGGACCAGCGTTGAACAGACCTGAGCGCGGGAGCTTCCTGTTTTAGTTTCTGTCTATAAGCTGGAAGCAACAAAATGGAGTCGTGGTCAGCTTTTCCAAAGGAGGGTGGGGGAGGGCCTTATATGCATCGCGGAAGTTAGAATAGTAATGATCTAGGGTTTTTTCCAGCCCTGGTAGCACAATCGATATGCTGATAGAATTTAGGGAGCCTTGTTTTCAGATTAGCCTTGTTAAAATCCCCAGCGACAATAAATGCATCCTCAGGATATGTGGTTTCCAGTTTACATAGAGTCAAATGAAGTTCGTTCAGGGCCATCGATGTGTCTGCTTGGGGGGGATATATGCGGCTGTGACTATAATCGAAGAGAATTCTCTAGGTCGATAATGCGGTCGGCATTTGATCGTGAGGAATTCAGGTGAACAGAAAGACCTGAGTTCCTGTATGTTGTTATGATCACACCACGTCTCGTTAATCATAAGGCATACACCCCCGCCCTTCTTCTTACCAGAAAGATGCTTGTTTCTGTCGGCGCGATGCGTGAAGACACCAGCCGGCTGTACCGACTCCGATAGCGTGTCTCGAGTGAGCCATGTTTCCGTTAAACAAAGAACGTTACAGTCTCTGATGTCTCTCTGGAAGGCTACCCTTGCACGGATTTCATCTACCTTGTTGTCAAAAGACTGGACACTGGCGAGTAGTATGCTCGGGAGCGGTGCGCGATGTGCCCGTCTAAGGAGCCTGACCAGAAGACCGCTCCGTCTGCCCCTTCTACGGCGTCGTTGTTTTAGGTCTCCGGCTGGGATCCGATCCATTGTCCTGGGTGGTGGGCAAAACAGAGGATCCGCTTCGGGAAAGTCGTTTCCTGGTCGTAATGTTGGTGAGTTGTCGTTGCTCTTATATCCAATAGTTCCTCCCGACTGTATGTAATTAAACCTAAGATTACCTGGGGTAACAATGTAAGAAATAACACATAATGTCACGTTCCTGACCTTGTTTTCCTTTTGTATTGTTGTGTTTAGTGGGTCAGGACGTGAGATGGGTGGGCAGTCTGTGTTTGTTCTATGTTAAGTGTCAGGTTTAATTGACCTTGTATGGCTCTCAATCAGAGGCAGGTGTTTTTGTTTTCCTCTGATTGAGAGACATACATAGGGAGGTTGTTTCACATTGTTTGTCGTGGGTGGTTGTCGCTGTGTCTGTGTTTATTGCACCACACGGTACTGTCTCGTCTCTCGTTCGTTCTTTCCTGTTCATGAGTGCATTGTTTTTTATGTTCACCAGTTCAGGTCTGTTTAACGTCGTTTGTTGTTTTGTAGTTTATGCAAGTATAAGTTTTTGTGTTCGTCTTCGTCAGCAAATAAATCTATATGTATTCACAACCCGCTGCACCTTGGTTTAATCCCTGCTCCTCCTCTTCGGATGAAGAGGAGGAGGAGAGTCGTTACAGAACCACCCACCAAATTACCAGAACCAAGCAGCGGGGAAAAGGACAGCAACCGCAGAAATCCCAGGACTTGTGGACTTGGGAGGACGAGTTGAACGGAGAAGGACCCTGGGCACAGGCTGGGGAGTATCGCCGCCCCAAAGCTGAGCTGGAGGAAGCGAAAGCTGAGCGGCGGCGATATGAGGAGGCAGCACGGCAGCGGGACAGGTACGAGAGGCAACCCCAGAATTTTTTTGGGGGGGGGCTAGAGAGGAGTGTGGCTAAGCCAGGTAGCAGACCTGAGCGCACTCCTCGTGCTTATTATAAGCATCGCGTCACTGGTCAGGCACCGTGTTATGCGGTTAAGCGCACGGTGTCGCCAGTGCGTGCCCATAGCCCGGTGCGCTATAGAGCAGCCCCCCGAAAGTGTCATGTGAGTGTGGGCATCCAGCCGGGGCGTATTGTGCCTGCTCAGCGCGTCTGGTCTCCGGTACGCAGTTTCGGTCCAGGGTATCCTGCGCCGGCTCTGCGTGCTGTGTCTCCGGAGCGCTGGGAGGGTGCAGTGCGTCCTATGCCTACGCTCCGCTCGTACCGGGCAAATGTGGTAGTGGAGCCTAAGAGAGAAGTGCGCGTAGTAGGCACTAGATCTCCAGTGCTCATCCACAGCCCGGTTCAACCTGTGCCTGCACTCTGGAGGGTACGGGCTGGTGTAGTATTCCAGCCTGGGGGAGTGGTGCCAAGGCTGCGCACCAGAGCTCCAGTACTCCCCCACAGCCCGGTCCTTCAGGTGCCTCGTAACATCAAGCCTCCTGTAGGTCTCTCCAGCCTGGTGGGTCCTGTGGCAGCCCCACGCACCAGGCTGTCTCTCCGTCTCCTCCCTACAGGTGTGCCCATCTGCCCAGCGGCGCCTGAACTGCCCGTCTGCCCAGCGGCGCCTGAACTGCCCGTCTGCCCAGCGGCGCCTGAACTGCCCGTCTGCCCAGCGGCGCCTGAACTGTCCGTCTGCCCAACGGCGCCTGAACTGCCCGTCTGTCATGAGCCTGCAAAGCTGCCCGTCTGTCATGAGCCTGCAAAGCCGCCCGTCTGCCATGAGCCTGCAAAGCCGCCCGTCTGCCAAGAGCCTACAGAGCCGTCCGCCAGACAGGAGCCGCTAGAGCCTTCCGCCAGACCGGATCAGCCAGAGCCTTCCGCCAGACCGGATCAGCCAGAGCCTTCCGCCAGACCGGATCAGCCAGAGCCTTCCGCCAGACCGGATCAGCCAGAGCCTTCCGCCAGACCGGATCAGCCAGAGCCTTCCGCCAGACCGGATCAGCCAGAGCCTTCCGCCAGACCGGATCAGCCAGAGCCTTCCGCCAGACCGGATCAGCCAGAGCCTTCCGCCAGCCAGGACCAGCCAGAGCTTTCCGCCAGCCAGGACCAGCCAGAGCCGTCCAGCCAGGACCAGCCAGAGCCGTCCAGCCAGGACCAGCCAGAGCCGTCCAGCCAGGACCAGCCAGAGCCGTCCAGCCAGGACCAGCCAGAGCCGTCCAGCCAGGACCAGCCAGAGCCAGCTAGCCAGGATCCGCCAGAGCCAGCCAGCCAGGATCCGCCAGCCAGTCCGGTGTTGTCCCTCAGTCCGGAGCTGCCGTCCCTCAGTCCGGGGCTGCCCCTAAATTCAGCGGGACCCATGTCTAGGGTTCCCAGTCCAAGGTCGGTGGCGAGGGTCGCCACCTTGAGGAGGCCACAGAAGCGGGGATTTATTATGGTGGGATGGGATCCACGTCCTGCGCCAGAGCCGCCGCCGCGGACAGATGCCCACCCAGACCCTCCCCTAGACTTTTTTTTATGGTGCGTCCGGAGTTCGCACCTTAAGGGGGGGGTTCTGTCACGTTCCTGACCTTGTTTTCCTTTTGTATTGTTGTGTTTAGTGGGTCAGGACGTGAGATGGGTGGGCAGTCTGTGTTTGTTCTATGTTAAGTGTCAGGTTTAATTGACCTTGTATGGCTCTCAATCAGAGGCAGGTGTTTTCGTTTTCCTCTGATTGAGAGACATACATAGGGAGGTTGTTTCACATTGTTTGTCGTTTGGTGGTTGTCGCTGTGTCTGTGTTTATTGCACCACACGGTACTGTCTCGTCTCTCGTTCGTTCTTTCCTGTTCATGAGTGCATTGTTTTTTATGTTCACCAGTTCAGGTCTGTTTAACGTCGTTTGTTGTTTTGTAGTTTATGCAAGTATAAGTTTTTGTGTTCGTCTTCGTCAGCAAATAAATCTATATGTATTCACAACCCGCTGCACCTTGGTTTAATCCCTGCTCCTCCTCTTCGGATGAAGAGGAGGAGGAGAGTCGTTACACATAAAATAACAAAATACTGTAACGATCGTCGTATGAAGGAGTGGACCAAAACGCAGCGTGGTAAATGTTCATGATAAATGTATTACTCAAAACACTCGAACAAAATAACAAAGAGGGAAAACCGAAACAGTCATGTCAGGTGCAGACACTAAACAGAAAACAACTACCCACAAAACCCAAACGAAAAAGGCCAACTTATATATGATCCCCAATCAGAGACAACGATAGACAGCTGATTGGGAACCACATCAACATAGAAATAAAGAAACTAGACTGCCCACCCTAGTCACACCCTGGCCTAACCAAAATAGAGAATAAAAACCTCTCTATGGCCAGGGCGTGACAAATACTGCATAGTTTCCTAGGAACACGAAGCGAGGCGGCCATCTCTGTTGGCGCCGGAAGCCACCTTTCCAACCAGTCAGTTCGTAAAATTTCTACCCTGCTTGAGCTGCCCTGGTCAACTGTAAGTGCTGTTATTGTGAAGTGGAAACATCTAGGAGCAACAACGGCTCAGCCGCAAAGTGATATGCCACACAAGCTCACAGAACGGGATCGCCGAGTGCTGAAGCGTATAGTGCGTAAAAATCGTCTGTCCTCGGTTGCAACACTCACTCACGAGTTCCAAACTGCCTCTTGAAGCATTGTCAGCACAATAACTGTTTGTTGGGAGCTTCATGAAATGGGTTTCAATGGCCGAGCAGCCGCACACAAGTATAAGATCACAATGCACAATTCCAAGTGTCGGCTGGAGTTGTGTAAAGCTCACTACCATTGAACTCGAGCAGTGGAAACGTGTTCTCTGGAGTGATGAATCACACTTCACCATCTGGCAGTCTAATGGACAAATCTGGGTTTGGCGGATGCCAGGAGAACTGGCCAGAGCTCTGACCTCAACCCCATCGAACACCTTTGAGATGAATTGGAACGTCGACGGCGGGCCAGGCCTAATAGCCCAACATCAGTGCCCAACCTCACTAATGCTTTTGTGGCTGAAAGGAAGCAAGTCCCCGCAGCAATGTTCCAACATCTATTTAAAGTGTTCCCAAATGAGCAGAGGCTCTTGTAGCAGCAAAGGGGGGACCAACTCCATATTAAAACTTCTTGTCAATAGGGGGGCGCTATTTTCACTTTGGAAAAAATCGTGCCCAATTTAAACAGCCTCGTACTCTATTCTAGATCATACAATATGCATATTATTATTACTATTGGATAGAAAACACTCTCAAGTTTCTAAAACTGTTTGAATTATATCTGTGAGTAAAACAGAACTCATTTGGCAGCAAACTTCCAGACAGGAAGTGAAAATTCTGAAAATGGGGCTCTATTTCAGGGCCTGCCTATTCAACTGGCTTATATTTATCGATATACATGCACTTCATACGCCTTCCACTAGATGTCAACAGGCAGTGGAAGGTGGAATGGGGTGTCTAGCTTGATCTGAGGTCGAACAAGAGCTTTTGGAGTGGCAGGTCAGGAATTTCCTTTCTCTACATAGGCGCGCGAAGCACCTCGATATTGTCTTCTGATAAGCGTTCGGTTTACACGGCGAATATCTCTGGCTCTGATTTTATTTGATACATGTGATAATAACATCGTAAAGTATGTTTTTTCAACCGAGTTTTATCAGATTATTCAACGTTTATTGGGACTTTTGGAGTTTTCCGTTCTTTGCGTAGAGAGAAGATGGGAACGTTATCAAGCTTGGCTAGCATTGTGGCGCGAATTCGACAGAAGAAAAGGACATTCTAAAACCAAACAACGATTTATTCTGGACCAAGGACTCCTTGTACAAGATTCTGATGGAAGCTCAGCAAAAGTAAGAACAATTTATGATGTTATTTCGTATTTCTGTGGAAAATGTTGATTCCTATTCTCTGCCGTTTTGGCGAGCGCTGTCTCGCAATAACGCAAGCTGTTTGTTTTGGTAAAGTTATTTTAAAAAATCTAACACGGCGGTTGCATTAAGAACCAGTGTATCTTTCATTTGCCATACAACAAGTATTTTTATGTAAAGTTTATGATGAGTTCTTTGGTCAGATTAGGTGAGTGTCCAAAATATCTCTGGAGATTCTGGTGAATCGATGCTACGTATTCACAATGTATAATCAGGATTTGTAGCTCTAAATATGCACATTTTCGAACAAAACATAAGTGTATTTGTAACGGCTTTCCTCCTCCTCTTCATCCGAAGAGGAGGAGCAGGGATTGAACCAAAATGCAGCGTTGTGTGATGACATAATTTATTTAAACCAGACGAAAAAACGAACTATACTTGAATAATTAACAAAACAAATAAACGATGTAGACAGACCTGGACGTCGAACTTACATGAAACACGAAGAACGCAATAACAGGAAAACTGACTACATAAAACGAACGAACAAACAAAACCGAAAACAGTCCCGTGTGGCGTAACATACAGACACTGACACAGGAGACAACCACCCACAAACAAACACTATGAAACTACCTACCTTAATATGATTCTCAATCAGAGGAGATGAAAACCACCTGCCTCTAATTGAGAACCATATTAGGTACCCATTCACCAACATAGAAACAGAAAACATAGACTGCCCACCCAAAATCACGTCCTGACCAACTAACACATACAAAACTAACAGAAAACAGGTCAGGAACGTGACATAACCCCCCCCTCAAGGTGCGTACTCCGAACGCACCACCAAAAGTCTAGGGGAGGGTCTGGGTGGGCATCTGACCACGGTGGTGGCTCAGGCTCTGGGCGAGGTCCCCACCCCACCATAGTCAATCCCAGCTTACGTCTCCCCCTTAGAATGACCACCCTCTTATTTCCCCCACCCAATTTAAGGGGCAACACCAAGATAAAGGACAGCTCCGGGACAAGGTAGCTCAGGACAGAGAGGTAGCTCAGGACAGAGGGATAGCTCAGGATAGAGAGGTAGCTCAGGATAGAGAGGTAGCTCAGGATAGAGGGGCAACTCCGGACTGAAGGGCAGCTCCGGACAGAGAGACAGCTCTGGACTGAGAGGCAGTTCTGGATGAATGACGGCTCCGGACGCTCATGGCAGGCTGACGGCTCTGGACGCTCATGGCAGGCTGACGGCTCTGGACGCTCATGGCAGGCTGACGTCTCTGGACGCTCATGGCAGGCTGACGGCTCTGGACGCTCATGGCAGGCAGACGGCTCTGGACGCTCATGGCAGGCAGACGGCTCTAGACGCTCATGGCTCGCTGACGGCTCTGGCTGCTCATGGCTCGCTGACGGCTCTGGCTGCTCATGGCTCGCTAACGGCTCTGGACGCTCATGGCTCACTGGCGGCTCTGGCAGATCCTGTCTGGCTGGCGGCTCTGGCAGATCCTGTCTGGTTGGCGGCTCTGGCAGATCCTGTCTGGTTGGCGGCTCTGGCAGATCCTGTCTGGTTGGCGGCTCTGGCAGATCCTGT
Source organism: Salvelinus alpinus (assembly GCF_045679555.1). Taxonomy (NCBI): domain Eukaryota; kingdom Metazoa; phylum Chordata; class Actinopteri; order Salmoniformes; family Salmonidae; genus Salvelinus; species Salvelinus alpinus. The sequence continues at coordinate 84,622,176 of NC_092094.1, forward strand.
CTGGTTGGCGGCTCTGGCAGATCCTGTCTGGTTGGCAGCTCTGGCAGATCCTGTCTGGTTGGCGGCTCTGGCAGATCCTGTCTGGTTGGCGGCTCTGGCAGATCCTGACTGAAGAATGGCTCTAGCGGCTCCTGACTGACGAACGGCTCGGGACAGACGGGCGGCTCTAATGGCTCGGGACAGACGGATGGCTCAGACGGCACTGGGCAGACGGATGGCTCAGATGGCGCTGGGGAGACGGATGGCTCAGATGGCGCTGGGGAGACGGATGGCTCAGATGGCGCTATGGAGACGGATGGCTCAGATGACGCTATGGAGACAGATGGCTCAGATGGCGCTATGGAGACGGATGGCTCAGATGGCGCTATGGAGACGGATGGCTCAGATGGCGCTGGGGAGACGGATGGCTCTGGCCGGATAAGGCGCACTGTAGACCTGGTGCGTGGTGCCGGAACTGGAGGCACCGGGCTAAGGACACGCACTTTCAGGCTAGTGCGGGGAGCAGGGACAGGGCACACTGACCTCTCAAAGCGCACTATAGGCCTGGTGCATGGTACCGGCACTGGTGGTACCGGGCTAAGGGCACGCACCTCAGGGCGAGTGCGGGGAGAAGGAACAGTGTGTACAGGACTCTGGAGACGCACAGGTGGCTTAGTGCGTGGTGCCGGAACTGGAGGCACTGGGCTGGAGACACGCACCATAGGAAGAGTGCGTGGAGGAGGAACAGGGCTCTGAAGACGCACTGGAAGCCTGGTGCGTGGTGTAGGCACTGGTGGTACTGGGCTGGGGCGGGGAGGTAGCGCCGGAAATACCGGACCGTGCAGGCGTACTGGCTCCCTTGAGCATTGAGCCTGCCCAACCTTACCTGGTTGAATGCTCCCCGTCGCCCGCCCAGTGCTGGGAGGTGGAATAACCCGCACCGGGCTATGTAGGCGAACCGGGGACACCATGCGTAAGGCTGGTGCCATGTAAGCCGGCCCGAGGAGACGCACTGGAGACCAGACGCGTTGAGCCGGCCTCATGACACCTGGCTCAATGCCCAATCTAGCCCTACCAGTGCGAGGAGGTGGAATAACCCGCACTGGGCTATGCACACGTACAGGAGACACCGTGCGCTCTACTGCGTAACACGGTGTCTGCCCGTACTCCCGCTCTCCACGGTAAGCCTGGGAAGTGGGCGCAGGTCTCCTACCTGCCCTTGGCCCACTACCTCTTAGCCACCCCCCAAGAAATTTTTGGGGTCTCTTCTCGGGCTTCCAGCCACGTCTCCTTGCTGCCTCCTCATACCACCGCTCTTGGGCTCTCGCTGCCTCCATCTCCTCACGAGCGCGGCGATATTCCCCAATGTGAGCCCAGTGTCCTTTTCCCTCCAATACTTCCTCCCAAGTCCATGAGTCCTGATTTCTTGGCCGCTGCTCAAACTTGCGCTGCTTGGTTCTGGATTGGTGGGTGGTTCTGTATTGGTGGGTGGTTCTGTAACGGCTTTCCTCCTCCTCTTCATCCGAAGAGGAGGAGCAGGGATTGAACCAAAATGCAGCGTTGTGTGATGACATAATTTATTTAAACAAGACGAAAAAACGAACTATACTTGAATAATTAACAAAACAAATAAACGATGTAGACAGACCTGGACGACGAACTTACATGAAACACGAAGAACGCAATAACAGGAAAACTGACTACATAAAACGAACGAACAAACAAAACCGAAAACAGTCCCGTGTGGCGTAACATACAGACACTGACACAGGAGACAACCACCCACAAACAAACACTGTGAAACTACCTACCTTAATATGATTCTCAATCAGAGGAGATGAAAACCACCTGCCTCTAATTGAGAACCATATTAGGTACCCATTCACCAACATAGAAACAGAAAACATAGACTGCCCACCCAAACTCACGTCCTGACCAACTAACACATACAAAACTAACAGAAAACAGGTCAGGAACGTGACAGTATTGTATAACCTGATGTTATAAGACTGTCATCTGATGAATTTGTTCAAGGTTAGTGATTAATTTTATCTCTATTTTGTCGGTTTTGTGCAAGCTATTTTTGCGGGGAGTAAATTGCGTTTTGTGATTGGCTACTGTAGTGAGCTAATAGAAATATATATTGCGTTTTCGCTGTAAAACACTTAAAAAATCGGAAATATTGGCTGGTTTCACAAGATGTTTATCTTTCATTAGCTGTACACCATGTATTTTTCATAAATGTTTTATGATGAGTATTTAGGTATTTCACGTTGCTCTCTGTAATTATTCTGGCTGCTTCGGTGCTATTTGTAATGGTAGCTGCAATGTAAAACTATGATTTATACCTCAAATATGCACATTTTTTGAACAAAACATAAATGTATTGTATAACATGTTATAAGACTGTCATCTGATGAAGTTGTTTCTTGGTTAGTGACTAATTATATCTCTATTTGGTTGGTTTTGTGATAGCTACCTATGCGGTAGAAACATGGTGAAAATATGCGGTTGAGTCTTTGGCTATTGTGGTTAGCTAATAGAAATACATATTGTGTTTTCGCTGTAAAACATTTTAAAAATCGGAAATGATGGCTGGATTCACAAGATGTTTATCTTTCATTTGCTGTATTGGACATGTGATTTCATGAAAATTATATTATATGATATCCCTGTCCCGTTAGGCTAGGCTATGCTAGTCAGCTTTTTTGATGAGGATGCTCCCAGATCCGGGATGGGTATCACTGAAAGTTAATGCCCATGATTTTGGAATGAGATGTTTGATGAGCACACCACATACTTTTGATCATGTAGTGTATGTGTTCCAGAGTAGAGAGACCAACAGTAGCAACTGTTATTGAGTACTGGCAGTGTCTGCTGTGGCAACTGGGAAGGTGCAAGTTACCTGCAAAATATCTCTCAATGTTCATCTCAAAGTGCACCAAATTCATGCATTTAGCTGATGAAATTCGTTTTGTTTCTTTTCCGGGGGAGAATGCCCCTGGACCTCGCTACTGGCTTTGGGCTAGGCCCTAAATGTCTTGATATCCTAGAAACACCCATGCAAAAACATTGGAACAGTTGACCACAGTTGGAACCAGTGGAGTCTCCTCAGAGGAAGAAGGGGAGGACCTTCCTCCTCAGTGAATTTCATAAAACTGTTCATTGTGAAACATTAAAAAGTTTCTGTCCTCCTCTGGGTACATTGACTTCAATACAAAACCTAGGAGGCTCATGCTTCTCGCCCCCTTCCATTCACTTACACAGTAATTATTACAACTTCCGGAGGACATTCTCCAACCTATCAGATCACATGCATCATGAACTGACATGTTCTCCACCCAACCAAAGGATCAGAGAATGAATCTAGTACTGAAAGCATAAGCTACAGCTAGCTAGTACTGTAGTAGTACATAAAATGTGGTGAGTAGTTGACTCAAAAACAGAGAAAGACAGTAGTGTAACAGTTTTGAACAAATTTATTTATTTAAAAATGAAGGAGAACTAAGAGAGAGAGAGAGAGCTAGCTATATTTCGTAGTATTTTTTTCCACTTTCACTAGTTAGTTTAGCCTACTCAAACAATTGTTAGCTAGCTGGCTATGTCTATCCAACACTGGAACTCTTCCAAGTCAAAGTAAGCTTTCGGTTTTGTTAATTTATTATCACCGGGGCCCGCCAGTGTAACTGCTAAACTACTTGCTGACTGTACTGCATGATTATGTTCTAGGGAGTTTTTCCTAGCCACCGTGCTTCTACACCTGCATTGCTTGCTGTTTGGGGTTTTAGGCTGGGTTTCTGTACAGCACTTTGAGATATCAGCTGATGTAAGAAGGGCTATATAAATACATTTGATTTGATGATTATAGCGGATTTACTAATGTGTTAGTTCTAGTAGTTATGTTGACTGGCGTTAGTGAATATGGTGACAACGATGTAGGCTGTGAGTAGCGGTTAGTGGTTATGATATGAAGGTTTGGCTTGGAAAGGTTTTTTCGCCTGGTCACAGACAGCTGATTTGTTGTGAATACATTTAGTATAGTTTTATCTAAAAAGGATAACTTTTTTATCTTTCACTATTTTTATTTGTATGAAATTCACTGAGGAGGATGGTCCTCCCCTTCCTCCTCTGAGGAGCCTCCACTGCTATAAGTCCAATGTTCATCAAAAGCACAGCTCCCCCGCCAAGACTTGCCTGCACTCTCGGCTCTGCCATATATACAGTATGTCTCTCAGAGTTCCGGGCAGGTGCTTGCAAGCAGACACTGGTGCGAGCAATTAGTTCATGATTTAGTGACGTCCTCCCTTACAAGCTGTCCCACAGCTTCACAACCCTACCCTACCAAATACCAATATCATGCCGCGTTCACGTACTGGTCGGAACTAGCAAACTCTGAAACTTCAGACTTGCTAACTGGTTGAAGGCGGCACACTTATAATTACAACCAGTTAGCGAGTCTGAAATGTAAGTTTCCTAGTTCCGACTAGGACGTGAACGCGACGTTAATCCTACAAGTTATTTATCTTGTAGGTTGCTATCCTACTCGAAACAAAATTAAGTGGGATGGAACAAATTGTCCACATAGCTACTGCCAGCAACATGTGACAAAGCTGCCCGGTGAAGCAACTGTTGCCCAGTGGGAAGCAACAGTGGGAACTGGGAAGCACCTTGATACAACACCATCCGTTACACTGGTCATTCACACTGGTGTGTCATTGCGTTAGCTAACTGGCATGTCACGGTGACATCCAGATGGTAACCAATACTACAAGTCATGGTGCTTTCAAGACAACTTGTAACTCAGAAAAATATGAGGTCAAATCATGACGTCAGTCGGTGGAGGCTGCTGAGTGGAGGACAGCTCATAATAATGACTGGAACGGAGTGAATGGAATGGCATCAAACACATGGAAACCATGTGCGTGATGTATTTGATACCATTGCACTCATTTGCTACAACCATTACCACGAGCCCGTCCTCCCCAATTAAGGTGCCACCAACCTCCTGTGACATCAGTGATCTTCAGGTCAGAAAGTTGGACCTCTAGAAAGAGCCCCGAGTTCCAGAGTTGGAATTAAGAAGTTTGGATGATGTAAAAAAATATATATATAATCCCAGACTGAGGTCGTTTTTCCCAAGTTCCCAGTTGTTTTGAACTTGTCATTACTTCTCCCTCACACCATCAAAATAAACATTACCAGAGAGGAAGAGGTACAGAGAGGTCCAACTTGGCTGGAAATCTGTCTCACTCCAGCATGTGGCGTTGTTTTGTTGTTTTGCCAACCAAGCAACACATTTTTGTATGGAAGTCAATTGAGAGTGTGGAATTTGGTCAACAACAAAAAATGTATGGCTTATTTGCTATGTGTGGTTTATTTGATCTAATAGAAGTTTTGTAATGCTTAAGTTGTTACGAGTGTAGTAATATAAGTAGGACAAGTGACATCCCGGCAACTTTGAGAAAAAACACTTTATATTGCAGTCGAGATGGCTATGCATATTCATGGTAGATGGCTAGTAACATAGCATTTCTCTCCATTGAATACAGGCAATTGACATCAAGAAAGGATTACAATAATGAGATGTATCCACCAATCCAAAGAAAGGATAGGCGGGAGCTACCCTGTACAGCCCGCCGTGCTGTTTTGTGGACAACAACTCCCATTGTTGGGGAAGAGAGACATTTATCTTGTCAGTCTATCCATAATCTTTGACATCACCTTATTTTACAAGTTTTAACTAGTGCCATTTTGCTGTTGTTGCCAGCATAAACTAGCTAGCTGGGAAGGGCTCATCATCAGGACAATAAACTGACTGAACCAAATCCATTCGCCTCTTTTTTTTATTTTTATCTTTTTATTATCTTTCTTTTCTTTGTAATTGTGTTTTTTTTATTGCAAAGCAATTCAAAATATACAATATAGAAAAAAACAAAAAATAGTATACAATGGATTAGGCTATACAAACATAACAAACAACAGTCAGGGGAATGCAGACAATACATTTATAAAGACCTTGTAAAAATTACAAACATTCAAAGTTTTGATTGCTTTTTTGTTATGTTCAGCTTAATTTAAAAAAAATATATTCGACATGTAATGATAAAGCAGCATACAGTGCATTCGGAAAGTATTCTGATTTTGTTACGTTACAGCCTCATTCTAAAATTGATTAAATCGTTTCCCCCCCTAATCAATCTACACGCAATACCCCATAATGACAAAGCAAAAATAGGTTTTTAGAAATTGTAACACATTTATCAAAATCAAAAACTGAAATATTGCATTTACATAAGTATTCAGACCCTTGACTCAGCACTTTCTTGAAGCACCTTTGGCAGCGATTACAGCCTCGTGTCTTCTTGGGTATGACGCTACAAGCTTGGCACACCTGTATTTGGGGAGTTTCTCCCATTCTTCTCTGCAGATCCTCTCAAGCTCTGTCAGGTTGGATGGGGAGCGTTGCTGCACAGCTATTTTCAGGTCTCTCCAGAGATGTTTGATCGGGTTCAAGTCCAGGCTCTCAGAGACTCGCCCGAAGCCACCCCTGCATTGTCTTGGCTGTGTGCTTAGGGTCGTTGTCCTGTTGGAAGGTGAACATTCACCCCAATCTGAGGTCCTGAGCGCTCTGGAGCAGGTTTTCATCAAGGATCTCTGTACTTTGCTCCGTTCATCTTTCCCTCAATCCTGACTACTCTCCCAGTCCCTGCTGCTGAAAAACATCCCCACCGCAAGATGCTGCCACCACAATGCCTCACAGTAGGGATGGTGCTAGGTTTCCTCCAGACGTGACACTTGGCATTTAGGCCAAATAGTTCAATCATGGTTTCATCAGACCAGAGAATCTTGTTTCTAATGGTCTGAGAGTCCTTTAGGTGTCTTTTGGCAAACTTCAAGCGGGATGTCATGTTCTTTTTACTGAGGAGTGGCTTGGTGGAGTGCTGCACCGATGGTTGTCCTTCTAGAAGGTTCTCCCATCTCCACAGAGGAACTCTGGAGCTCTGTCAGAGTGACCATCGCATTCTTGGTCAGCTCTCCCCTGATTGCTCAGTTTGGCTGGGCGGCCAACTCTAGGAAGAGTCTTGGTGGTTACAAACTTCTTCCATATAAGAATGATGAAGCACACTGTGTTCTTGGGAACCTTCAATGCTACAGAAATGTTTTGGTACCCTTCCCCAAATCTGTGCTCTCGACACAATCCTGTCTCTGAGCTCTACGGACAATTCTTTCGACCACATGGCTTGGTTTTTGCTCTGACATGCACTGTCAACTGTGGGACCTTTATATAGACAGGTGTTTGCCTTTCCAGGTGGACTCCAATCAAGTTGTAGAAACATCTCAAGGATGATCAATGGAAACAGGATGCACCTGAGCTCAATTTCTAGTCTCATAGGAAAGGGACTGAATACTTATGTAAATAAGGTGTTTTTATTTTTCATTAACCTGTTTTCGCTTTGTCATTATGGGGTATTGTGTGTAGATTGATGAGGATTTTGTTTTATTTCATCCATTTTAGAAAAAGGCTGAAACGTAACAAAATGTGGAAAAAGCGCAGGGGTCTGAATACTTTCCGAATGCACTGTAAGTGAGCATGTAAATAACCTCAGCCTTTGTGAGTAATATTCTACTCTTCAGCACATTTGGGGGCTCCCGAGTGGCACAGCGGTCTAAGGCACGACATCTCAGTGCTAGAGGCGTCACTACAGACACCCTGGTTTCAATCCATGCTGTATCACAACCGGCCATATGAGTCCCATAGGGTGGCCGGTGTAGGCCGTCATTGTAAATAAGAATTTCTTCTTAACTGACTTGCCTAGTTAAATAAAGGTTCAATTAACAAATAAATAATAATAAAACCCTTTGTAACCAATGATTATGTTTCTTTTGAGTTGTCTCTACGATGTCGTTAAAGTTCAGAAAACATGTAGCTTTTGATTCTTAGTTATCGTAATTCCCAGATAAGTGGTTGTATCCTTAGATTACATTTTACATTTACATTTAAGTCATTTAGCAGACGCTCTTATCCAGAGCGACTTACAAATTGGTGCATTCACCTTATGACATCCAGTGGAACAACCACTTTACAATAGTGCATCTAAATCTTTTAAGGGGGGGGGGGGGTCAGAAGGATTACTTTATCCTATCCTAGGTATTCCTTGAAGAGGTGGGGTTTCAGGTGTCTCCGGAAGGTGGTGATTGACTCCGCTGTCCTGGCGTCGTGAGGGAGTTTGTTCCACCATTGGGGTGCCAGAGCAGCGAACAGTTTTGACTGGGCTGAGCGGGAACTGTACTTCCTCAGTGGTAGGGAGGCGAGCAGGCCAGAGGTGGATGAACGCAGTGCCCTTGTTTGGGTGTAGGGCCTGATCAGAGCCTGAAGGTACGGAGGTGCCGTTCCCCTCACAGCTCCGTAGGCAAGCACCATGGTCTTGTAGCGGATGCGAGCTTCAACTGGAAGCCAGTGGAGAGAGCGGAGGAGCGGGGTGACGTGAGAGAACTTGGGAAGGTTGAACACCAGACGGGCTGCGGCGTTCTGGATGAGTTGTAGGGGTTTAATGGCACAGGCAGGGAGCCCAGCCAACAGCGAGTTGCAGTAATCCAGACGGGAGATGACAAGTGCCTGGATTAGGACCTGCGCCGCTTCCTGTGTGAGGCAGGGTCGTACTCTGCGGATGTTGTAGAGCATGAACCTACAGGAACGGGCCACCGCCTTGATGTTAGTTGAGAACGACAGGGTGTTGTCCAGGATCACGCCAAGGTTCTTAGCGCTCTGGGAGGAGGACACAATGGAGTTGTCAACCGTGATGGCGAGATCATGGAACGGGCAGTCCTTCCCCGGGAGGAAGAGCAGCTCCGTCTTGCCGAGGTTCAGCTTGAGGTGGTGGTCCGTCATCCACACTGATATGTCTGCCAGACATGCAGAGATGCGATTCGCCACCTGGTCATCAGAAGGGGGAAAGGAGAAGATTAATTGTGTGTCGTCTGCATAGCAATGATAGGAGAGACCATGTGAGGTTATGACAGAGCCAAGTGACTTGGTGTATAGCGAGAATAGGAGAGGGCCTAGAACAGAGCCCTGGGGGACACCAGTGGTGAGAGCACGTGGTGAGGAGACAGATTCTCGCCACGCCACCTGGTAGGAGCGACCTGTCAGGTAGGACGCAATCCAAGCGTGGGCCGCGCCGGAGATGCCCAACTCGGAGAGGGTGGAGAGGAGGATCTGATGGTTCACAGTATCGAAGGCAGCCGATAGGTCTAGGAGGATGAGAGCAGAGGAGAGAGAGTTAGCTTTAGCAGTGCGGAGCGCCTCCGTGATACAGAGAAGAGCAGTCTCAGTTGAATGACTAGTCTTGAAACCTGACTGATTTGGATCAAGAAGGTCATTCTGAGAGAGATAGCGGGAGAGCTGGCCAAGGACGGCACGTTCGAGAGTTTTGGAGAGAAAAGAAAGAAGGGATACTGGTCTGTAGTTGTTGACATCGGAGGGATCGAGTGTAGGTTTTTTCAGCAGGGGTGCAACTCTCGCTCTCTTGAAGACGGAAGGGACGTAGCCAGCGGTCAAGGATGAGTTGATGAGCGAGGTGAGGTAAGGGAGAAGGTCTCCGGAAATAGTCTGGAGAAGAGAGGAGGGGATAGGGTCAAGCGGGCAGGTTGTTGGGCGGCCGGCCGTCACAAGACGCGAGATTGAGGGCATATCAGTTTTTTACTGCATTTTATGTACATTCAACTCAAGACCAGATGTTTTAGAGCAGGGGTATTTAACTCTTCCGCTACGAGGTCCGGAGCCCGGTGGTTTTCTGTTATGCCAGATAATTAATTGCACCCACCTGGTGTCCCAGGTCTAAATCAGTCCCTGATTAGAGGGGAACAATGAAAGAACGCATTGGAACTGGTTGAAGTTGTAACGGTCGTTCTCCTCCTCTTCGTCTGAAGAGGAGGAGTAGGGATTGGACCAAAGCGCAGCGTGATAGTTATATGACATAATGAAGTTTATTAAAGTAAGACGAAACACGAAAACACTTTAACAAACTAAAACAAATAAACGATGTAGACAGACCTGACTTGAGAACTTACAAACTACGAAGAACGCACGAACAGGAACAGACTACATACACGAACGACAAACGAAACAGTCCCGTGTGGTAGACATACAGACACGGAAGACAACCACCCACAACAAACAATGTGAAACAACCTACCTTAATATGGTTCTCAATCAGAGGAAACGTAAAACACCTGCCTCTAATTGAGAACCATATCAGGCAACCCATTAACCAACCTAGAAACACATAACATAGAATGCCCACCCCAACTCACGCCCTGACCAACTAAACACATACAAAAACAACAGAAAATAGGTCAGGAACGTGACATAACCCCCCCCCCCCCTCAAGGTGCGCACTCCGGACGCACCACCAAAAGTCTAGGGGAGGGTCTGGGTGGGCATCTGACCACGGTGGTGGCTCAGGCTCTGGGCGTGGTCCCCACCCCACCATAGTCAATCCCCGCTTCCGTATCCTCCTCCCAATGACCACCCTCCAAATAAACCCACCTAATTTAAGGGGCAACACCAGGATAAGGGGCAGCACCGGGATAAGGGGCAGCTCCGGACTGAGGGACGGCAGCTCCGGACTGAAGGACGGCAGCTCCGGACTGAAGGACGGCAGCTCCGGACTGAAGGACGGCAGCTCCGGACTGAAGGACGGCAGCTCCGGACTGAAGGACGGCAGCTCCGGACTGAAGGACGGCAGCTACGGACTAAGGGGCAGCTCCGGACTAAGGGGCAGCTCCGGACTGGATGACGGCTCTGGCTGCTCATGGCTCGCTGACGGCTCTGGCTGCTCATGGCTCGCTGACGGCTCTGGCAGATCCTGTCTGGCGGACGGCTCTGGCTGATCCTGTCTGGCGGACGGCTCTGGCTGATCCTGTCTGGAGGACGGCTCTAGCGGCTCGGGACAGACGGGCAGCTCTGACGGCTCGGGACAGACGGGCAGCTCTGACGGTGCTTGGCAGACGGGCAGCTCTGACGGTGCTTGGCAGACGGGCAGCTCTGACGGTGCTTGGCAGACGGGCAGCTCTGACGGTGCTTGGCAGACGGGCAGCTCTGACGGTGCTTGGCAGACGGGCAGCTCAGACGGTGCTTGGCAAACGGCAGACTCTGGCCGGCTGAGGCGCACTGTAGGCCTGGTGCGTGGTGCCGGAACTGGAGGTACCGTGCTAAGGACACGCACCATCAGGCTAGTGCGGGGAACAGCAACAGGGCACACTGGACTCTCAAGGCGCACTATAGGCCTGGTGCGTGGTACCGGCACTGGTGGTACCGTGCTGAGGGCACGTACATCAGGGCGAGTGCGGGGAGAAGGAACAGTGTGTACAGGGCTCTGGAGACGCACAGGAGGCTTGGTGCGTGGTGTAGGCACTGGTGGTAATGGGCTGGGGCGGGGAGGTGGCGCCGGAAATACCGGACTGTGCAGGCGTACTGGCTCCCTTGAGCACTGAGCCTGCCCAACCTTACCTGGTTGTATGCTCCCCGTCGCCCTACCAGTGCGGGGAGGTGGAATAACCCGCACCGGGCTATGTAGGCGAACCGGGGACACCATGCGTAAGGCTGGTGCCATGTAAGCCGGCCCGAGGAGACGCACTGGTGGCCAGATGCATTGGGCCGGCTTCATGACATCCGGCTCAATCCTCAATCTAGCCCGGCCGATACGAGGAGCTGGTATGTACCGCACCGGGCTATGCACACGTACAGGAGACACCATGCGCTCTACTGCGTAACACGGTGTCTGCCCGTACTCTCGCTCTCCACGGTAAGTACAGGGAGTAGGCGCAGGTCTCCTACCTGACTTCGCCACACTCCCTTTTAGCCCCCGCCCCAAGACATTTTTGGGGTTTCTTCACGGGCCTTCAGCCACGCTTCCGTGCTGCCTCCTCATACCACCGATCCTGGGCTTTCGCTGCCTCCTTCTCCTCACGAGCGCGGCGATATTCCCCTGTCTGAGCCCAGGGTCCTTTTCCGTCCAATATTTCCTCCCAAGTCCACGAGTCCTGTTTTTTTGGCCGCTGCTGCTGGTTCCTCTCACGCTGCTTGATCCTTATATGGTGGGTGGTTCTGTAACGGTCGTTCTCCTCCTCTTCGTCTGAAGAGGAGGAGTAGGGATTGGACCAAAGCGCAGCGTGATAGTTATATGACATAATGAAGTTTATTAAAGTAAGACGAAACACGAAAACACTTTAACAAACTAAAACAAATAAACGATGTAGACAGACCTGACTTGAGAACTTACAAACTACGAAGAACGCACGAACAGGAACAGACTACATACACGAACGACAAACGAAACAGTCCCGTGTGTCAGGTTTTGGCCAGGACTGTTTGGTTTTGTTCACTAGATGTCCCCCTTGCACCTTTTTTGTACCTTTTGTTTTTCTTGCCCTAATTATTGTTTGCACCTGTAAGTCATTCCCTTGTTAGTATTTAAACCCTGTGTGTTCCTTAGTTCCTTGCTCAGTGTTTGTATGTTAGCACCCAGCCCCAGCCTTTGTGAACATTTTTCTCTTGTTGGATTTTCCAGAGGTTCTCTGGTTTTGTTCTCGTGTATTTTTGGATTGGTCTTTTGAGGTTTGTTTTTTCCCTTGCTGTTTTTACCACTTTGTGGATTTTCTTTTGTATTTTGGAAGATATCTATTTTTTATTAAACCACCATCTCTAGTACTTCTGTGTCTGCCTCATCTTCTGGGTTCTGCCAATTATTAGTGACTGTTTCTCGCACCGGGTCCTGACAGAAACACTGAGCCATTAATATGAACCCAGAGGCAGCCAGTACCCAGGACTTTTTTCCCATGCTGTCCCACCACGAGGGGACTGTCCAACGTCACGAAGCTGCTCTGGTTCAGCAAGAGGCCTTACTGGCTGGACATTCTCAACTTCTGTCGGAGATGATGACTTCCATAAAGCAGATTTCTGATCAACTTTCTCCTGCAACCGCTTCTGCTCCAGTTCATCAGATTCAAGTGCCCGTGGCAGTTAACCCCCTGGCTGAACCTCGTCTGCCGCCTCCCCAACGGTTCTCAGGTGATCCGAGTGTTTGTAAGGGGTTTTTCACCCAATGTTCTCTCTCCTTCGAGCTGCAACCCTCGTCGTTTCCCACCGACCGGTCCAAGATAGCATGCATCATCACCCTGCTGTCGGAAAAAGCCCTAGCCTGGGCTACTGCTGTGTGGGATGCCCAAAGTCCCTGCTGTGCCAGCTACTCTACCTTTGCTGAAGAATTCAAGCGAGTGTTTCAAGGTCCTACCAGCGGTCCTGACTCAGCCAAACAGCTCCTGACTCTCCGCCAAGGTCGGCGCAGCGTGACGGACTATGCCATCCAGTTCCACACGGTGGCAGCAGCGAGTGGCTGGAACGACGAGGCGCTCACAGTGTGCTTTTTGAAGGGTCTTTCCGACACCATCCAAGATGAACTGGCCACTCGGGAACCACCAGACAACCTCGAGTCCCTGATCAAGTTGGCTTCACGCATAGACCAGCGTCTGAGAGAGAGAGAGCTCAACCGTAGATCTCTCACCCTAGCTCCTATCGGTCCCAGCTCCGAGTCTCCGCCTTTATCCTCGCTGACTCCACCGGAACCCATGCAGGTTGGACGCATCTCCCAGGCTGAGAGAGACCGCCGGATGAGGGAGCGATGCTGTCTATATTGCGGCAAACCGGGCCATTTCCTCTCCACGTGTCCCGGGCTCCAGGGAAAACGCACTCTCCCGTGCAGGCCTGGGAGGACTGTAACGGGAAACATAACCTCCTCCCATCCATCCAACTCCCGCCTGCTCATTCCAGTTACCCTTTCCTGGGACAACCACGAGCTTCCCCTTCAAGCCTTGGTAGACTCTGGAGCCGCAGGTGACTTCATGGATGGTGTCTGGGCGAAGGAAAATGTCGTTCCCTCTGAACCTCTAAGTGATCCCATAAGGGTTACTACGTTGGATGGAAGCCCTTTGGGATCTGGACTTGTCACTCGTGTCACTACCCCCTTGCGACTTTCAGTTTCCCAACACCAGGAAGTGATGAACTTTCATCTGACCTCGTGTTCCGAGTTCCCTCTCGTCCTTGGATACCCCTGGCTTCACAGCCATAACCCTCACATCGACTGGTCTGTGGGCACTATCAAGCAGTGGGGTCCTACGTGCCAAGCCACTTGTATCTTCCCAAGTTCCCCGAGTTCCCCTCCCGAGTCTCTAGAATCCATCGACCTGTCCCGAGTTCCCGAGTGTTACCATGACCTCAAACCGGTATTTAGCAAACAGAGGGCCACCAAACTACCACCCCATAGACCTTACGATTGCCCCATCGACCTGTTTCCGGGCACCTGCCCTCCCAGGGGTCGGATCTTTTCCCTATCTCCTCCCGAACGAGCTGCTATGGATACCTACATCAAGGACTCTCTGCAGCAGGCCTCATGCGTCCATCCACCTCGCCGGCGGGAGCAGGGTTTTTCTTTGTGGCCAAAAAAGACGGGGGATTACGTCCTTGCATCGACTACCGGGGACTTAATGCCATAACCGTCCGTAACCGCTACCCGCTACCCCTTATGGCCACAGCCTTTGAGCTGCTCCAGGAAGCAGTGGTCTTCACTAAGCTTGACCTGCGGAACGCATACCATCTTGTGCGGATCAAACCCGGTGACGAGTGGAAGACCGCTTTCAACACGCCTACTGGTCACTACGAATACTTGGTGATGCCCTTCGGCCTGACCAACGCCCCGGCTGTGTTCCAAGCGCTCATAAACGATGTGCTTAGGGATATGCTTAACATTTTCGTGTTTGTTTACTTGGATGACATCCTCATCTTTTCGAGCTCCCTTCAAGAACACACTAAGCAGGTCAGACAAGTGCTCAAACGCCTTCTAGACAGCCATTTGTACGTTAAGCCTGAAAAGTGTGAATTCCATTCCTCTCGAGTACAATTCCTGGGATTTGTAGTGGAACCCGGTCGAGTCCAGATGGATCCCAAGAAGGTAGGGGCGGTAGCAGATTGGCCCACCCCCAAGTCCGTTAAGGAAGTTCAGCGTTTCCTGGGCTTCACTAACTTCTACCGCAAGTTCATCAAGAACTTCAGCTCGGTGGCAGCCCCTCTCTCAGCGTTAACCAAGGGTGGCAACACAAGGTTTCTGTGGGGAAGAGAAGCTGAGACGGCCTTCCAAGGACTCAAGCAGCGCATCCTCTCTGCTCCCATCCTGACACTACCGACGGCGGATGAACCTTTTGTGGTGGAGGTAGACGCATCAGAGGTGGGTGTTGGAGCTGTCCTGTCTCAGAGGGGTGAAGACAAGAGGCTTCATCCTTGCGCCTTCTTCTCTCACCGGCTTACCCCGGCCGAGAGGAATTACGATGTGGGGGATCGTGAGCTCCTAGCGGTTAAGATGGCATTGAAGGAATGGAGACACTGGCTCGAGGGGGCTTCTCAACCGTTTCAAGTGCTTACGGACCACAAAAATCTGGAGTATATCCAGCAGGCGAAGCGGTTGAACTCCAGACAAGCTCGATGGTCTCTTTTCTTCAGCCGATTCCAGTTTATTCTCACCTATAGACCCGGGTCGAAGAATCTCAAACCGGACGCCTTGTCACGAATCTACTCTCCTGCCATTCGAGAAGATACTGACATGACTGTCCTTCCGGCCGCTAAGATCGTGGCTCCGATCTCGTGGCAAGTGGAGGATACCGTGAAACAAGCCCAAGCCATCGAACCGGGCCCTGGAGGAGGTCCTGCTAATCGGTTGTTTGTTCCCAAGGCAGCAAGGTCCCAAGTCCTTCTGTGTGGACACTCCTCTCGCCTCACCTGTCACCCGGGCGTAGGTCGCACCTTGGAGTTCATCCAGCGTAAGTTCTGGTGGCCCACCATAAAAGAAGACGTTGCCACTTTCGTAAGGCCTGTTCCGTGTGCTGCCAGGGCAAATCTTCTCACCTCTGCCCTCAAGGACTCCTTCACCCTCTATCTATTCCCCACCGACCCTGGTCCCATATCTCATTGGACTTTATTACTGGCCTTCCTCCGTCCCATGGTAATACTACTATCCTAGTCATCATCGACAGGTTTTCTAAGGCGGCCAGATTCGTTCCCTTGACTAAGTTACCTTCTGCCAAGGAAACAGCTGAGTTGGTGATTAACCATGTGTTCCGAGTCTTTGGTATCCCGCAATATATGGTTTCCGACAGAGGTCCCCAGTTCGCCTCAAGGTTTTGGAAGGCCTTCTGCCAACTCATAGGGGCCACGGCCAGTTTATCTTCAGGGTACCATCCGGAGTCCAACGGCCAAACTGAGAGGATGAATCAGGAGCTGGAAACCACCCTCAGATGTATGGTTTCCAACAACCCGTCCACATGGTCATCCTTCATTGTTTGGGCCGAGTACGCGCACAACACCTTGTGCTCCTCCTCCACTGGTATGTCTCCGCATGAGTGTCAGTTTGGCTATGCTCCGCTATTGTTCCCGGACCAGGAGGCAGAAGTCAGAGTGCTTTCAGCCTCGAGGTTCATCAGACGCTGTCGGCTTACGTGGAAGAAGGCCCGTCTTAATCTTCTGCGTTCCTCACAGCAGTACCAGCGACAAGCCAACAGACGTCGCCGTCCCGGTCCTACCCTGTACCCCGGCCAGAGAGTATGGCTCTCAACAAAAGACTTACCGCTAAGGGTGGAGTCTCGCAAGCTGTCCCAGAGATTCATCGGTCCCTTTAAGATTGCCAGGAGAGTCAATCCCGTTACTTTTCGCCTGCACTTACCCAGATCCCTTAAAATCAATCCCACATTTCACATTTCTTTATTAAAACCTGTTGTTTTTTCTCCCCTTATCCCGGCAGGCAGACCTCCCCCTCCGCCCCGTGTCATCGGAGGCCAGTCGGCTTATACCGTCCACCGGATACTGGATTCCCGCCGGGTGCAGCGGTCCTGGCAGTATCTGGTGGACTGGGAAGGCTACGGTCCCGAGGAGCGCTCCTGGGTTCCTGCCAAGGACATACTGGACCCTGACCTCATTCGTCAGTTCAGGGTCCTCCACCCTGAGAAGGCTGGTAGGAACGTCAGGAGCCGTTCCTAGGGGGGGGATTCTGTCAGGTTTTGGCCAGGACTGTTTGGTTTTGTTCACTAGATGTCCCCCTTGCACCTTTTTTGTACCTTTTGTTTTTCTTGCCCTAATTATTGTTTGCACCTGTAAGTCATTCCCTTGTTAGTATTTAAACCCTGTGTGTTCCTTAGTTCCTTGCTCAGTGTTTGTATGTTAGCACCCAGCCCCAGCCTTTGTGAACATTTTTCTCTTGTTGGATTTTCCAGAGGTTCTCTGGTTTTGTTCTCGTGTATTTTTGGATTGGTCTTTTGAGGTTTGTTTTTTCCCTTGCTGTTTTTACCACTTTGTGGATTTTCTTTTGTATTTTGGAAGATATCTATTTTTTATTAAACCACCATCTCTAGTACTTCTGTGTCTGCCTCATCTTCTGGGTTCTGCCAATTATTAGTGACTGTTTCTCGCACCGGGTCCTGACACCGTGTGGTAGACATACAGACACGGAAGACAACCACCCACAACAAACAATGTGAAACAACCTACCTTAATATGGTTCTCAATCAGAGGAAACGTAAAACACCTGCCTCTAATTGAGAACCATATCAGGCAACCCATTAACCAACCTAGAAACACATAACATAGAATGCCCACCCCAACTCACGCCCTGACCAACTAAACACATACAAAAACAACAGAAAATAGGTCAGGAACGTGACAGAAGTCCAGAGTTGAGTTTGAGGGTTTTACAGAATGAATGAAAGAATCACATTAAGTGCAATTGGAATCTGAGAGGAATAATTTAAAAAGAGGTTGGTGTCATCCTCTAACTGACTAATAATGATCTCCCTGTCTGCAATAGAAATACCCTTTAAAACACTTGTCTTAATATGAGAAGTAAGAAACTGTGTGGCTAATAGGAATAGATAAAGTGAAATTGGACACCCGTGTCTGATACCCCACATGAATTCAAACCTTAGATAAGTACCTGCTTTCAATTTGATAGAGCTATTACCATTTCTATACAGAGTTTAATAGTTTTACAACATAAATCTCCAAAGACAACTTTTCTAAGGGCATGAAAAATAAAGTAATGTTGCACTGTATGAAAGGCTTTATAAAAATCCCAAAAGAGTATAAAACTCTCATCAGAGACCAAATCTGAGTTATCTATGATATGCAATACCAGTCGGATATTATTAGAGATGTGTCTATTTCTCAATGTAGTCGTCTCCACTCCACTCTCAGCTGCGCGACATTACTATCCAGGTCTGTGCCCAAACAATTTGAGCTTCTACTTTTAAAAATCCACCTTTCCAGAAACAAGTCTCTCACCGTTGCCTCTTGCTATAGACCACCTTCTGCCCCCAGCTGTGCCCTGGACACCATATGTGAATTGATTGCCCCCCATCTATCTTCTGAGCTCGTGCAGTGAGGTGACCTAAACTGGGACATGCTTAACACCCCGGCCATCCTGCAATCTAAGCTTGATGCCCTCAATCTCACACAAATTATCAATGAACCTACCAGGTACAACCCCAAATCCGTAAACACAGGCACCTTCATAGATATCATCCTAACCAACCTGCCCTCCAAATACACCTCTGCTGTCTTCAACCAGGATCTCAGCGATCACTGCCTCATTGCTTGCGTCCGTAATTGGTCTACGGTCAAACGACCACCCCTCATCACTGTCAAACGCTTCCTAAAACACTTCAGCGAGCAGGCCTTTCTAATCAACCTGGCCCGGGTATCCTGGAAGAATATTGACCTCATTCCATCAGTAGAAGATGCCTGGTTATTCTTTAAAAGTGCTTCCCTCACAATCTTAAATAAGCATGCCCCATTCAAAAAATGTAGAACCAGGAACAGATATAGCCCATGGTTCACTCCAGAGCTGACTGCCCTTGACCAGCACAAAAACATCCTGTGGCGTACTGCATTAGAATCGAATATATGCAACTTTCAGGGAAGTTAGGAACCAATATACGCAGGTAGTTAGGAAAGCAAAGGCTAGCTTTTTCAAACAGAAATTTGCATTCTGCAGCACAAACTCCAAAAGGTTCTGAGACTGTAAAGTCCATGAGGAATAAGAACACCTCCTCCCAGCTGCCCACTGCACTGAGACTAGGAAACACTGTCATCACGATAAATCCACGATAATTGAGAATTTCAATAAGCATTTTTCTACGGCTGGCCATGCTTTCCACCTGGCCACCCCTACCCTGGTCAACAGCCCTGCAACCACACACCAACTTGCCCAAGCCTCCCCATTTCTCCTTCACCCAAATCCAGATAGCTGATGTTCTGAAAGAGCTGCAAAATCTGGACCCCTACAAATCAGCAGAACTAGAGAATCTGGACCCTCTCTTTCTAAAATGATCAGCCGAAATTGTTGCAACCTCTATTACTAGCCTGTTCAACCTCTCTTTCGTATCGTCTGAGATCCCCAAAGATTGGAAAGCTGCCGCGGTCATCCCCCTCTTCAAAGGGGGAGACACTAGACCCAAAATGCCACAGACCTATATCTATCCTACGCTGCCTTTCTAAGGTCTCCGAAAGCCAAGTTAACAAACAGATCACCGACCATTTTGAATCCCAACGTACCTTCTCTGATATGCAATCTGGTTTCTGAGCTGGTTATGGGTGCACCTCAGCCACGCTCAAGGTCCTAAACGATATCATAACCTCCATCGATAAGAGACAATACTGTGCAGCTGTATTCATAGACCTGGCCAAGGCTTTCAACTCTGTCAATCACCACATTCTTATCGGCAGATTCAACAGCCTTGGTTTCTAAAATGACTGCATCGCTTGGTTCACCAACTACTTCTCAGATAGAGATCAGTGTGTCAAATCGGAGGGCCTGTTGTCTGGACCTCTGGCAGTCTCTATGGCGGCGCCACAGGGTTCAATTCTCGGGCCGACTCTTTTCTCCGTATACATAAATGATGTTGCTTTTGCTGCTGGTGATTCTCTGATCCACCTCTACGCAGACGATACCATTGTGTATACTTCTGGCCCTTCGTTGGACACTGTGTTAACTAACCTCCAGACGAGCTTCAATGCCATACAACTCTCCTTCCGTGGCCTCCAACTGCTCTTAAATGCAAGTAAAAACTAAATGCATGCTCTTCAACCGATCGCTACCAGCACCTGCCCAGCATCACTACTCTGGACGGTTCTGACTTAGAATATGTGGACATCTACAAATACCTAGGTGTCTGGTTAGACTGTAAACTCTCCTTCCAGACTCACATTAAGCATCTCCAATCCAAAATTAAATCTAGAATTGGCTTCCTATTTCACAACAAAGCATCCTTCACTCATGCTGCCAAACATACCCTTGTTAAACTGACTATCCTACCGATCCTTGACTTCGGCGATGTCATTTACAAAATAGCCTCCAACATTCTACTCTGCAAATTGGATGCAGTCTATCAAAGCTCCATATACTACCCACCACTGCGACCTGTATGCTCTCGTTGGCTGGCCCTCGCTTCATATTCATCGCCAAACCCACTGGCTCCAGGTCATCTATAAGTCTTTGCTAGGTAAAGCCCCGCCTTATCTCAGCTCACTGGTCACCACAGCAGCACCCACCCATAGCACACGCTCCAGCAGGTATATTTCACTGGTCACCCCAAAGCCTTTGGCCGCCTTACCTTCCAGTTCTCTGCTGCCAATGACTGGAACGAATTGCAAAAATCACTGAAGCTGGAGACTCATATCTCCCTCACTAACTTTAAGCACCAGCTGTCAGAGCAGCTCACAGATCACTGCACCTGTACATAGCCCATCCAACAACCTCATCCCCATACTGTTTTTTTGTGTGCTTCTTTGCAGCCCAGTATCTCTACTTGCACATTCATCTTCTGCATGTCTGTCACTCCAGTGTTTAATTGCTACATTGTAATTATTTCGCCACTATGGCCTATTTATTGCCTTACCTCCCTTATCTTACCTCATTTGCACACACTGTATATAGACTTTTTTTCTATTGTGTTATTGACTATGTTTTGTTTATTCCATGTGTAACTCTGTGTTGTTTGTTTCGCACTGCTTTGCTTTATCTTGGCCATGTCGCAGTTATAAATGAGAACTTGTTATCATTTAGCCTACCTCGTTAAATAAAGGTGAATATATATATATATTTTAATAATAGGTAATCCATTTGGGCACCAGGCATATCCATACCTGGTTTTAACATCTACTCTATGGTCCATATAGCCTCCCATGCCAAAACCTCTGCGCCTATATGAATATCTGCCATCAGATGGCAGTGTCACACAAAATTTACCCTGTAATCAAATGAATGAGAAGAGTGATCAAATCAAGCAGCTGATTTAAATAACCTTATAGACAAATCATCAGCTGTATTTACATGGACTTATAGTAATTTTGTAGTGGTGCCAGTGTATGATATCGTTTACAATTAGGATTTGTGTAATGGCATTATTCATATCACGGATTAAATTACCATTTGAATAGACGTTCACTGTTCTAAACCATAACAAAAGCCAAGGAGAAAATAAACTATTTATTTAACAGAAATACAAAATGTATCACCTTTTGTGATCGCTTATATGTATATGATATAATATACAGTAAGTTTAAAAATAAGAACCATATTTGGAAGTAATAGCAGACCAACTACAATGTAAACAGTCCATACATAGGCTATGTGCATATATGACGCCTGCGCCAACAAAAATAAGACGTTTCAACCGGTCTGCCATCAGGACATACTGTAATAGAGAAAAAAATTATATTCAAACACCCTACTAGTTCATAACCAGTACACATAAGTAAAAACAAACATAGGACAAGTTCTGACTGTGCCTAGGGGCCTGAGAGATCTGTCACGTTGCCCAGGAGTGGGAGTATTTCTCACCAAGCTGCATTTAGCCATGTATGTATTTATTTATTTATTTACAGTGATAGTGGGTGAGGCTATGGGGACCTGAATGGAAACAATAACAAAACATAAAAATAAATGTGCCAGCACAAAGTCCAATCACATTGGGTCACGTTTGTGTTTTAAGGCTCTCTGGCTCCAGGCAGGTGTGCTTAGCTGGTTTGCCTCTAAGCCAGGAACCCAGAGATACCGAAGTGCTGCTAGTTGGCCGGACTAGGGCTTCACTGTAAACTGTAACAACACCCTGCTCTTCAGCTCAGAGTCCTGAGACATCACTAGCCCTCCAGTTGCTCCAGCAGAGGGTTGGCTTCACTCTCAGGGGTCTTGACGCTGTCCGTCCTGACTATGCACGTTGGGCGGTGGTGATTCAACATGATGATCAGCTGCTGCCGCTCATGCTTCAGCTCCTCAACCTGAGCTTTGAGTTCAGAATTCATCACCTCTAGTCTCTCCGATTCCTGAGACAGAGGGGGCAGGAAGATCATTACTTATTCCTAGAAAACTGGAGAATTATTTCACATTTCATTAAAGAAAACCTCTCACCCTTTGTAGATAGTCTGTCCTCTCCTTTTTTTTGTTTCTACAGCGTGCTGCTGCTACTTTGTTTTTCTCTCTCCTTCGTTTCCTCCTGTCTTCTTCCTCATCTCTCTACATTAAAGGGAAATGCAAACATATTTTAAAACTGAACAAGGTGGAAAATGGACCCCACAATTGTTTCAACTGCAGGAAACAATCTAAAAGTGGGTTACTTGTTTTAATGATCGTTCTGTCCAATAGGTGATGCTATTGGTCAACATTAAAGGCCCATTGCAATCAAAAACATGATATTCTGTGACACACACCCAAACATTGTAGAATAATAGTAAAGACATCAAAACTATGAAATAACACATGGAATCATGTAGTAAGCAAACAAGTCTAAAACAAATCAAAATAGATGTGAGATTCTTCAAAGTATCCACCCTTTGCCTTGACGACAGCTTTGGACACCCTTGGCATTCTCTCAACCAGCTTCTTGAGGAATGCTTATCCAATCTTGAAGGAGTTCCCACATATGCTGAGCACTTGTTGGCTGCTTTTCCTTCACTCTGCGGTCCAACTCATCCCAAACAATCTCAATTTGGTTGAGGTCGGGTGATTGTGGAGGCCAGGTCATCTGATGCAGCACTCCATCACTCTCCTTCTTGGTCAAATAGCCCTTACACAGCCTGGAGGTGTGTTGGGTCATTGTCCTGTTGAAAAACAAATGAGTGGGACTAAGTGCAAACCAGATGGGCTGGTGTATCGCTGCTGAATGCTGTGGTAGCCATGCTGGTTAAGTGTGCCTTGAATTCTAAATAAATCACTGACAGTGTCACCAGCAAAGCACCCCCACACCTCCTCCTTCACGCTTCACGGTTGGAACCACACATACACGGCAGTTGTAACCAAAAATCTCAAATTTGGACTGATCAGACCAAAGGTCAGATTTCCACTGGTCTAATGTCCATTGCTCGTGATTCTTGGCCCAAGCAAGCCTCTTATTATTGGTGTCCTTTAGTAGTGGTTTCTTTGCAGCAATTCGACCATGAAGGTCTGATTCGCGCAGTCTCCTCTGAACAGTTCATGTTGAGAAGTGTGTTACTTGAACTCTGAAGCATTTATTTGGGCTGCAATCTGAGGTGCAGTTAACTGCCAAATTCTGAGTCTGGTAACCAATGAACTTATCCTCTGCAGCAGAGGTAACTCTGGATCTTCCTTTCATGTGGTGGTCCTCATGAGAGCCAGTTTCATCATAGCGCTTGATGGTTTTTGCGACTGCACTAGAATAAATTTTGAAAGTTCTTGAAATTTACGGATTGACTGACCTTAATGTCTTTTCTTATTTGAGCTGTTCTTGCCATAATATGGACTTGGTCTTTTACCAAATAGGGCTAACACCCCTACCTTGTCACAACACAAATGATTGGCTGAAATGTATTAAGGTAAGATATTCCACAAATTCACTTGAATTTGAAATGCATTCCAAGTGACTACCTCATGAAGCTGGTTGAGAGAATGCCAAGAGTGTGCAAAGCTGTCATCAAGGCAAAGGGTGGCTACTTTGAAGAATCTCATATATATTTTGATTTGTTGAAAACTTTTTTGGTTACTACATGATTCCATATGTATCATTTCATAGTTTTGATGTCTTCACTATTATTCTACAATGTAGAAAATAACAAAAATAAAGAAAAACCCTGGAATGAGTAGGTGTGTCCAAACATTTGACTGGTACTGTATGTATACATGTCAGCGGAGGCTCCTCAGAGGAGGAAGGGGAGGACCATCCTCCTCAGTGAACTTCATAAAAATAAATGTAAAACATTTAGACAAAACTATACTAAATAGATTCACATTTCACCAAATAATTGATTAAAACACACTGTTTTGCAATGAAGGTCTACAGTAGCCTCAACAGCACTCTGTAGGGTAGCACCATGGTGTAGCCGGAGGACAGCTAGCTTCCCTCCTCCTCTTGGTATATTGACTTCAAATACAAAACCTAGGAGGCTCTTGGTTCTCACCCCCTTCCATAGATTTAAACAGTAATTATGACAACTTCCAGAGGACGTCCTCCAACCTATCAGAGCTCTTGCAGCATGAACTCACATGTTGTCCAACCAATCAAAGGATCAGATAATCTAGTACTGAAAGCATAAGATACAGCTAGCTAGCACTGCAGTGCATAAAATGTGGTGAGTAATTGACTCAAAGAGAGAGAAAGACAATAGTTGAACAGTTTAACAAATTAATATTTTCAAAAATGAGAGGAGTGTCATTTTTCACTTTCTTGTTCACTTACTGTTAGTTGAGAATTATCGGTTAATTTAATGATTAGAATATTCCGCCCTGAAACATATAATTGAATGGAAGTGATTAGAATGTATAAATCATAATCAATAAATGTGTAGTCCTAGTCAGAATTTGTGTAAAGACAATATGTCTTTATGGTATTTTAAACACAGACTGTCTGAGCTCGGTGCCGACCTGACTAGAGATTTGGGAGAGAACAGGGAGTACGTCTCAGGGACAAGGTCACTAATCTCTGTCGGTGTGTGTGTGTGTGTGTGTGTGTGTGTGTGTGTGTGTGTGTGTGTGTGTGTGTGTGTGCGTATGGTTGTGTGAATGTGTGGGCGTGAGAAGTCAGTATAAAATGAATTGTTTTGTGTTCCTGATTTTAGAACGTTCCGTGAATAAACGTTTAACTATTGTAGACTGGGCCTCTGTCTGTTTTATTTCTATCAGTATCATAAAAATCCTGATAGCGCAGACTGAGTAATTAAATTGGTTAATGAACAGGAGAACTTAATTCTCATATCACTTACTTAGCTAGCAAATGCAGCTGGCTAGTTTAGCCTTATTAAAACACCCGGCTCAAACAGAGGGATGCTATGTTAGCTAACGTTAGCTGGCTATGACTATCCAACAACATTGAAACTCTGTCACGTCCTGACCTTAGTTCCTTTTTTGTGTCTCTATTTTAGTTTGGTCAGGGCGTGAGTTAGGGTGGGCAGTCTATGTTATTTTTCTAGGTTGTTTTATGTGTTTGGCCTGGTGTGGTTCCCAATCAGAGGCAGCTGTTCATCGTTGTCTCTGATTGGGAGCCATATTTAGGTAGCCTGTTTTCCATTGTGGGTGATTGTTTCCTGTGTTAGTGTTTGTTTCACGGTTCAGGACTGTTTTGGTTTTTGTTATCATTCACTTTTATTTTTGTATTGTGTCGTGTTCAGTTTTATTAAAACTATCATGGACACTTACCACACTGTATTGGTCCGATCCTTCATACTCCTCGTCTGAAGAGGAGGAAAATTGTTACAAACTCGTCCAAGGTAAGCTTTTGGTTTTATTAATTTATTGCCACCAGGGCCCGTTGGTGTAACTGCCTACTGACTAAACATTAATGTTACTGCATGATTGTAGGAGTTTTTTTAGCCTGGTCACATACATCTGATGTGTTGTGCATTGAAGTCCACAAAGGAAGGGAAAAAGGTGTGAAGAGTGCATAGAGGCGAGAAGGAATACAACATGGTGTTTACACATGATATGGGGTGTATACACTCCAATTCTGTTGAAAAACATTTCTTAAAACGGAAGCAAACAACAGGGATAAAAATACCTGAATTTGTCCAATAGAAACTCTTGTTTGGAACTGTTGGACTAATTACACCTTAGATAAGCTAGATGCAGGCAAGAGTGTGCAAGGCAGTATTGAAAGTGTCACTGTCACCTCAAATTTCTCTCAACCTGTATGCACCTACATTGTAAACTTCCATTCATATGCTAAGTTTTAGCAAACTCCTGATGGCTATAGGGAACATTTGACTCATGTAGTAGCCTGAACTGGGTGAACGGAATATGAACGACAGTCATCCAATATTCTGTAATAGAAATTAGGCCATGCTCATTAAAAAA
The DNA here is from genome assembly GCF_045679555.1 of Salvelinus alpinus. NCBI lineage: Eukaryota > Metazoa > Chordata > Actinopteri > Salmoniformes > Salmonidae > Salvelinus > Salvelinus alpinus. Next base: position 84,648,551 of record NC_092094.1, read on the forward strand.
ATAAATGGTGTCTTCCCTCATCATAAACAGCACTAACCACCACTGGTATGCATTTCCACACTACGAGGTTGGAATAATATTGTGAAATTCTGAAAATGCAATTTAAGTATAAGAGCTGTTTGAAAATACATTTCAGCCTGCTTTGATGGTTTTGAGTTTTTGCCTGCCTGGTAGTGATGGTTGATAGCACTACTGAGTCGAGACAACATATCGATGCTTGTAACAATATCACGTGATGATGACATTGGAAGCATTGGTGGTCACACTAGCATCTGACAGGTGTCGTAACAGAGAGCCGATCACTGCTGGCAGCTTTTAGTTTTTATCTAGACATTTCACCTTAGCAGGTGGAAAGCTACTGTAGCTCAGGGCGTAGCGCCATTAGGTAGAAGAATCTATTCTGAAATTGTAGCACACCATTGAATCTTGAGTTCCTATTTAGAATTGTCTTTCTCAGTGTTTGTAAATTAAACAGCTCTTGTAGTTATTGGTGTTATTATCAAATTATGTTTCCAAAGTTTATTAATTTGGAAAAGTTAGTTGAAAGTTTAATTCAATCCCAAAGCAATGTTGACAAGCAGTTACCACGTAATAAATTGCATACAAAGCTTAGTTGATCCCTCCCTCAGTGGAATCTGCTGTGGCTTCCAAAACATTGAGCTCTGCCGGGCACTATTTACAGGGTTAATATAAACATTCTTCTCCAGTTCTCCCATGACAGGTGGTTCTGCCTGTACAGCAGCAGCAACTGAGTCTGTGGCCTTGATGCACAGGAACGAATCCCTGTTAGGATGTTCTTTTTTTTTCTTCTATTTTCTTTGAAACACTGGTTACATTGTATTTCTAACTTAAATCAAGTGTTTTGTTAAGCATAGGCTGTTCCGATTTTTATTTAACATCCTAAATCATACAAAGGACTGTGGCGCCATTTAAAAAAAAAATACTAATATGTATATATAACATACCCGTTCAATAGTTTGGGGATACTTAGAAATGTCCTTGTTTTTGAAAGAAAAGCACATTTTTCGTCCATTAAAATAACATAACATTGATCAGAAATACAGTGTCGATTGCAGTGTCGAAATGGCCTACCCCTTCACAGAACGGCACAAACTGTCTAATCAGAATAGAAAGAAGAGTGGGAGGCCCCGGTGCACAACTGAGAAAGAGGACAAGTACATTAGTGTCTAGTTTGAGAAACAGACGCCTCACAAGTCCTCAACTGGCAGCTTCATTAAATGGTACCCGCAAAACACCAGTCAACGTCAACAGTGAAGAGGCGACTTCAGGATGCTGGTGTTTCGATAAAATAATTGTAAAAATAATTACTGTTTTCGGTTTCGATTATTTTGGTTGAATGCTGTAACAGAATAAAATGATTAATAAAAGTTCCATGATTGCCCATTACTGCTTATCACATACTAACTATAATTTATTCACTTTAATAAAATATTTCAGTTGTGAATTTTATTTGATTACTATTATTTCATTCCAAGCAAGTCATCTCATCTCTGTAGAGCTGCTGCATGTGCTGTCTGACAAAAATCACTTTTGTAGTTCTTCAAAGTAAATAATTCATACTTTTATGACTGCTGAATACCAACTATCAATCACTTTGATCATGCATTTTAAGGTAAAGATACCTAGAGCAGCTGATGCTTCTCGATCTCCTCACGATTGCGAATTCCTGTCTCTTCCATAGCCGTCGTAAATGATACACAGACCAAGTAGATGCGCTATGGATTATGGTCATTGTTGTTAATTACCACAGTTTAATACACTAAACTATGTAGAATATTGGCCTGTTGGAAACTACAACTCCTTACTACATCGTACAGTTCAAACTGGATTGGATTTATTTCTAGAGCAATGTGCACATGGAGTTCAAAGAAGAAAAAAATAACTAAATGGAATTCAAATAATTGAACCGAAGTCAGTCAAAGTTGTTTAAAACCCGAAAAATAACAGACATTTTGGTTAAATCACTTAGCACTAACCATGGATGCACAGTAAAAAAAAAGTATAAATAAACAGGGCAAAAAGGGTACTGTAAGTAGAATGTAAACCCAACATTCTAACAATTTTGTTTACCAACGCTCACGCCTATCCATTGCCCCACGACATTTTGATAGAGGCAATGGGAAAACAGGTTTATATAAACAGCACCCATGCTGATATGTATTCCTGACCAGTAGATGTCTCATGTGCACTGTTTTAAAAGTTCAGAGTAACAGTTTTTCGGCACAACTGAGTGAAAGCCCCAAAGGCATTGGTTACCCATCACTACTGCCTGGTGTTATCACCAGGCGGTAAATTTGTTAATAGACCAATAAGAAGAATAGTTCCAAACCTCTACGCAAATATCAGATAGTTTTCCCCACCCCAATCAGACCACTCAGACAGTCCTTGCAAAATTCTTGCTTGATAAGTTGCTCTTTGCTAAAAGAGGCTTTGTTTCTTTTTGACAATTTTTTATTGAAAACAATCACAGTAAGGTACTTAATTGTTATCTAGAAATGATTTGATAGAGAAAAACAGCTGCATTGGACCTTTAAGTAGATACTTAAGTCCCTCTGAGGTCTGGGAACAAAACATTGATTGTTAGAAAAGTTAGAAAAAACTAAGTCTTAAACAGTAAAATTACATGAAAGATATCTGAATTAACTTCTCACAACATCAAGAACGAAAGCAAAACTTTAATTCTCACCTCTGTTTTGATGGTTAGGGGCCTCTTCCCTAGCTTGCCCAGGAAGTGCAGTGGAGAAAGCATGGCCCCCAGTTCCCGGAGGTTGGCGTATTTGAGCTGGTCAGTCAGTGTGGTGTAGGGGATCCCTGCCAGGGGACCCAGGCTGGGCAATGAGCCGGCTGTCATCCGAGGATCTGGGATTGGTCCCGGCATCATATAAGACCCAGCCGTGACCACAGCTGATAGGAACAGGGACAAAAGGGCAGGAAAATGCATTAAGAAAATGAAAGACGTGGATTGAGATGTACAATTCACCACCTTGTCCCCATGTTCTGAATATTTCACAACATTTTGCAGCTGTACCAGAGTAAAAGATCTGAATACATTTTACCCAAAATATTCACATTTCAAACCTGCTTCTAGTTTTGGTGTAGTTGACAGATAATTGGTTTACTTTCATTTCAGTCTGCTAAAGGGCTTAAAGGTGTCATTTCCACAAGTGCACCTGGTCTCCCTGGCAGCCTTCTCTAATGAAATGTTGGCCTGTTGCAGAGCAGGAGGCCGAGGCTGTCTCCCATTAGGCCATTTTATTATTTCATCTCTTTTTTCTGGAATGTATGTATACTCCCATTTACAGAGGTCTTGGCAAGGATCTATGTGGGGGTTTTTTTTATTCCCAAGGAGGCCAAGAGCCACACAACCCTGCACAAAAGTAGACTCAGACACGTTCCACTTTATCCCACGGAGAGCTACAGACTGCCATTGCCAACAAACACCCATTTCCCATGTTTTCCTCCATATGAGCCTTTTCTCCATGTCAGGGAGGTGGAATGTGGCTGGAGGATCTCAGGACAATGTGGCCAACCCTGGTCCTCTGATAAAGCCCCTTCCTCTATCCCTTCTCCTATTTTGTCTGACTAAACTGACACTATCCAAGAGCTATGGTGTCATACTTGTTCATCAGCGTCTTGCCTGTAAATCTGTTTTGTTTATAACTGTAGTGATATACAGTGCATTTGGAAAGTATTCAGACACCTTCACTTTTTCCACATTTTGTTACGTTACAGGCTTAATCTAAAATGGATTAAATACATTTAAAAAAATCATTAAATCAACACATACCCTATAATGCCAAAGCGAAAACAGATTTAGACATTTCTGCAAATGTATTACAAATATAAAACAGAAATACCTTATTTACATAGGTATTGAGACCCTTTGCTATGAGATTTGAAATTGAGCTCAGGTGCATGCTGTTTCCATTGATCATCCTTGAGATGTTTACAACTTGGAGTCCACCTGTGGTAAATTCAATTGACTGGACATGATAAGGTCCCAGAGTTGACAGTGCAAAAACCAAGCCATGAGGTCGAAGGAATTGTCCGTAGAGCTCCGAGACATGATAGTGTCGAGGCACAGATCTGGGGAAGGGTTCCAACATTTCCGCAGCATTGAAGGTCCCCAAGAACACAGTGGCCTCCATCATTCTTAAATGGAAGAAGTTTGTAACCACCCAGACTCCCTAGAACTGGCTGCCCGGCCAAACTGCGCGATCGGGGGAGAAGGGCCTTGGTCAGGGAGGTGACCAAGAACCCGATGATCACTCTGACAGAGCTCCAGAGTTACTCTGTGGAGATGGGAGAACCTTCCAGAAGGACAACCATCTCTGCAGCACTCCACCAACCAGGCCTTTATGGCAGAGTGCTCAGACGGAAGCCACTCCCTCAGTAAAGGGCACATGACAGTCCGCTTGGAATTTGCCAAAAGGCACCTAACAGAGACTCAAGGAAACAAGATTCTCTGGTCTGATGAAACCATGATTGAACTATTTGGCCTGAATGCCAAGTGTCACATCTGGAGGAAACCTGGCAACATCCCTAAGGTGAAACATGGTGGCAGCATCATGCGGTGGGGATGTTTTTCAGCAGCATGGACTGGGAGACTAGTCAGGATCAAGGGAAAGATGAACGGAGCAAAGTACAGAGATCCTTGATGAAAACCTGCTCCAGAGTGCTCAGGACCTCAAACTGGGGGCGATGGTTTACCTTCCAACAGGACAATGACCCTAAGCACACAGCCAAGACAACACAGGAGTGGCTTCGGGACAAGTCTCTGAATGTCCTAGAGTGACCCAGACAGAGCCAGGACTGGAGACCTGAATCTCCCCATCCAATCTGACATAGCTTGAGGATCTGCAGTGAAGAATGGGAGAAACTCCCCAAGTACAGGTGTGCCAAGCTTGTAGCGTCATACCAAAGAAGACTTGAGGCTGTAATCGCTGCCAAAGGTTCTTCAACAAAGTACTGAGTAAAGGGTCTGAATACTTATCACATCTTTTTTTCCAATACATTTGCAAATGTCTAAACCTGTTTTTGCTTTGTTATTATGGGGTAATTGTGTGTAGATTGATGAGGGGGAAAAAACTACTTAATCAGTTTCAGAATAAGGCTGAAACGTAACAAAATTTGGAAAGAGTCTAGGAGTTTGAATACTTTCCGAATGCACTAAGTTTTGCAAGGAAATCTGCCTCTATTCCCAGGTGAGTAGCAGGTAATTAATTTGGTCGGATGACAGATAGGGTATAGTATATAAACTCAGCAAAATAAGTCCTCACTGTCAACTGCGTTTATTTTCAGAAAACTTAACATGTGTAAATATTTGTATGAACATAACAAGATTCAACAACTGAGACAAACTGAACAAGTTCCACAGACATGGAATAATGTGTCCCTGACCAAAGGGGAGGGTCAAAAGTAACAGTCAATATCTGGTGTGGCCACCAGCTGCATTAAGTACTGCAATGAATCTCCTCATGGACTGCACCAGATTTGCCAGTTCTTGCTGTGAGATGTTACCCCAGTCTTCCACCAAGGCACCTGCAAGTTCCCAGACATTTCTGAGGGGAAGGGTCCTAGCCCTCACCCTCCCATCCAACAGGTCCCAGGCGTGCTCAATGGGATTGAGATCCGGGTTCGTCGCTGGCCATGGCAGAACACTGACATTAAAGTCTTGCAGGAATACACACACAGAACGAGCAGTATGGCTGGTGGCATTGTCATGCTGGAGGGTCATGTCAGGATGAGCCTGCAGGAAGGGTACCACATGAGGGAGGAGGATGTCTTCCCTGTAACGCACAGCGTTGAAATTGCCTGCAATGACAAGCTCAGTCCGATGATGCTGTGACACACCGCCCCAGACCATGACGGACCCTCCACCTCCAAATCGATCCCGCTCCAGAGTACAGGTCTCGGTGTAACGCTCATTCCTTCGACGATAAACGCAAATCCGCCCATCACCCCTGGTGAAACAAAACCGTGACTCGTCAGTGAAGAGCACTTTTTGCCAGTCCTGTCTGGTCCAGCGACAGTGGGTTTGTGCCCATAGGTGACGTTGCTGCCGGTGATGTCTGGTGAGGACCTGCCTTACAACAGGCCTACAAGCCCTCAGTCCAGCCTCTCTCAGCCTATTGTGGACAGTCTGAGCACTGATGGAGGGATTGTGTGTTTCTGATGTAACTCGGGCAGTTGTTGCCATCCTGTACCTGTCCTGCAGGTATGATGTTCGGATGTACCGATCCTGTGCAGGTCTTGTTACACGTGGTCTACCACTGCAAGGACGATCAGCTGTCCGTCCTGTCTACATATAGCGCTGTCTTAGGCGTCTCACAGTACGGACAATGCACATCTGCAGTCCTCATGCCTCCTTGCAGTATGCCTAAGGCACGTTCATGCAGATGAGCAGGGACCCTAGGCATCTTTGTGTTTTTCAGAGTCAGTAGAAAGGCCTCTTTAGTGTCCTAAGTTTTCATAACTGTGACCTTAATTGCCTACCGTCTGTACGCTGTTAGTGTCTTAATGGTGTGGGGACTGTGCTTTGGCGAAGTGGGTGGGGTTATATCCTGCCTGTTTGGCCCTGTCTGGGGGTATCATCGGATGGGGCCAGAGTGTCTCCTGACCCCTCCTGTCTCAGCCTCCAGTATTTATGCTGCAGTAGTTTGTTGGGGGCTAGGGTCATTCTGTTATATCTGGAGTATTTCTCCTGTCTTATCCGGTGTCCTGTGTGGATTTTAGTATGCTCTCTCTAATTCTCTCTTTCTTGGAGGACCTGATAGGACTACATGGCATGATGACTCCTTGTAGTCCCCAGTCGACCTGGCCGTGCTGCTGCTCCAGTTTCAACTGTTCTGTCTGCGGCTATGGAACCCTGACCTGTTCACTGTGATTATTATTATTTGACCATGCTGGTCATTTATGAACATCTTGGCCATGTTCTGTTATCTCCACCCTGCACAGCCAGAAGAGGACTGGCCACCCCTCATAGCCTGGTTCCTCTCTAGGTTTCTTCCTACGTTTTGGCCTTTCTAGGGAGTTTTTCCTAGACACCGTGCTTCTACACCTGCATTGCTTGCTGTCTGGGGTTTTAGGCTGGGTTTCTGTACAGCACTTTGATATGTGTTACATAACACATCTGGACAACAGGAACACCTATGTGAGAATAATGTTCATTGACTACAGTACAGCATTCAACACTATTGTTCCCTCCAAGCTCAACACCAAGCTCTGGGTCTGGACACCACCCTCTGCAACTGGACCCTGGACTTCCTGACGGGCAGAGCACAGGCTGTGAGGATTGGCAACATCTCCTCTACACTGACTCTTAAAGGGCCCCCTAGGGATGTTTCCTCGGCCCTCTGCTGTACTTCCTATACACCTATGACTGCATGGCTTTGCATGACACTAATTCCATCAAGTTTGCTGATGACACCACAATTATAGGCCTGATAACTAACATCAAGTCAGCCTATAGGGAGGAGGTAAGTGAACTTGCAACCTCTCCCTCAACATCAGCAAAACAAGAGTTGATTGTTGACTTCAGGAAGCAGAGGGAACATGACCTGACTCAAATGAACGGGACTGCAGTAGAGTCAGCAGTTAAGTACCTCCGCGTCCACATCACTGAGGACATGACATTGACCAACAACACCACCACTCTTGCCAAGAGGGTGCAACAGCATCTTTACTTCCTAAGGCAGCTGAAGAAATTTGCATGCCACCCGGGTCGTCTCCATATACTACTGCCGCACCATCGAGAGCGCCCTGACTGGTTGCAACGCGACCTGGTAGGAAAATTGCTCCATCCACGACCGCAAGGCCCTCCAGCTTGTGATGAAGTTGGCCCAGTACATCACTGGTACCGTGCTCCCACCCATCCAGGACATCTACTCAGAACGGTGCCTGAGGAAGGCCCGCAGCATCATTAAGGACCCCACACACCCCAGCCACAAGCCGTTCACTCCCTTACCATCAGGCAGTCGGTATCAGAGCTTGAGATCTGATACCAACAGGCTCAGAGACAGTGTTCAGTCTGATGGCTTGTAGATAGAAACTAACTGGACTGACCACCTGCACAGACTCTCCACAACTTAACACATAATGTACTCACCTGCTGCTACCAGACTCTCCGCAACATAGCACATAATGTACTCACCTGCTGCTACCAGACTCTCCGCAACTTAGCACAATGTACTCACCTGCTGCTACCAGACTCTCCGCAACTTAGCACAATGTACTCACCTGCTGCTACCATACTCTCCGCAACTTAGCACATAATGTACTCACCTGCTGCTACTAGACTCTCCACACACACACACACACCTGCTGCTACCAAACTCTTATTATGATTGCTAAATGCTGCACAACTTAAACACCTGCCTCCCAACCCCCCTTCCCCAAAACGTGTAAATATTGGACTAAACATTGTGCCTTCCTGTATTATACTTATGCTAAAATGTATATTCTGTTGTACTGAGCCATTTACTTTGTCTGTATTTTTTATATTTTATTATTGATTATTCTTGTTGTGAAGGAACCAGCAAGTAAGCATTTTGTTGGATGGTGAATACCATGTGTATCCCGTACATACGTCTAATAAAAATTCAAACTAGTAAAAGAGTGTACAGTAATCCAGACACCAACTCAAACCCAGGATACATTGATACAGAATGTCCTACACTGACCTCTGCTCCTACCCAAATAATAGAAAGTACTGAAGGTTTCCTTCAATGTCTATACAGCCTGGGCCTATGCCGTTTAGTCGTACAACGTTGAGTTGCAATTAATGGGACCCAAGCAAAGTAAGCCAATAACCTCACTCTGGGCAAGGTACCAAGATAAGTAATTTGAGGTTTTGGTGTATTTGCATGCAAGTGTAGCCTGTTTCACTCAAGAATACGCTACCCCTTTCTACCTGCCCCCTCCCTCCACCTAACTGCCCTAATGTGCAACATTAAATCTACCAACAGCTTCCATTTGCCCTCCTTTTACAGCAAATTCTGTTCAACTAAGTAAATAATTTACTAAAATATTACCATTGCACAGCTACAACCCATTTTGGCTTTACGGATGAAAATCTGGTAATTGTCAGAATATATATCTCACACACAGTACCAGTCAAATGTTTGGACACACCTACTCATTCCAGGGTTTTTATTTGTACTATTTTCTATGTTGTAGAATAATAGTGAACACATCAAAACTATGAAATAACATATGGAATCATGTAGTAACCAAAAGTGTTATCAAAATATTTTTGATTCTTCAAAGTACCCACCCTTTGCCTTGACAGCTTTGCACACTCTTGGTATTCTCTCAACCAGCTTCATGAGGTAGTTAGTTACCTGGAATGCATTTCAATTAACAGCTGTGTCATTTTAAAAGTTCATTTGTGGAATTTCTTTCCTTAATGCATTTGAGCCAATCAGTTGTGTTGTGACAAGGTAGGGGTGGTATACAGAAGATAGCCCTATTTGGTAAAAGACCAAGTCCATATTACGGCATGAACTGCTCAAATAAGCAAGGAGAAATGATAGTCCATCATTACTTTAAGACATGGTCAGTCAATTTGGAAAATGTCAAGAACTTTCTAAGTTTCTTCTAGTGCAGTCACAAAAAACATCAAGTGCTATGATGAAACAGGCTCTCATGAGGACCACCACAGGAAAAGAAAGGCTCAGAGTTACCTCTGCTGCAGAGGGTAAGTTCATTAGTTACCAGCCTTAGATTGCAGCCCAAATAAATCCTACAGAGTTCAAGTAACAGACATCTCAACATCAACTGTTCAGAGGAGACTGTGAATCAGGCCTTCATGGTCGAATTGCTGCAAGAAACCACTAAAGGACACCAATAAGAAGAGACTTGCTTGGGCCAAGAAACACGAGCAATGGACATTAGACCAGTGGAAATCTGTCCTTTGGTCTGATCTTTGGTTCCAACCGTCGTGTCTTCGATAGAGTAGGTGAACGGATGATCTCCACATGTGTGGTTCCCCCCGTGAAGCATGGAGGAGGTGGAGTGATGGTGTGGGGGTGCTTTGCTGGTGACACTGTCAGTGATTTATTTAGAAATCAAGGCACACTTAAAACCAGCATGGCTACCACAGCATTCTGCAGTGATGCACCATCCCATCTGGTTTGCGCTTAGTGGGACTATCATTTGTTTTTCAACAGGACAAATCAAATTTATTTATTTTGCCCTTCTTACATCAGCTGATATCTCAAAGGGCTGTACAGAGACACAGCCTAAAACCCCAAACAGCAAGCAATGCAGGTGTAGAAGCACGGTGGCTAGGAAAAACTCCCTAGAAAGGCCAAAACCTAGGAAGAAACCTAGAGAGGAACCAGGCTGAGGGGTGGCCAGTCCTCTTCTGGGTGTGCCGGGTAGAGATTATAACAGAACATGGCCAAGATGTTCAAATGTTCATAAATGACCAGTATGGTCAAATAATAATCACAGTTGTCGAGGGTGCAACAAGTCAGAACCTCAGGGGTAAATGTCAGTTGGCTTTTCATAGCCGATCATTGAGAGTATCTCTACCGCTCCTGCTGTCTCTGGAGAGTTGAAAACAGCAGGTCTGGGACAGGTAGCACGTCCGGTGAACAGGTCAGGGTTCTATAGCTGCAGGCAGAACAGTTGTGTAAGGGCTATTTGACCAAGAAGGAGAGTGATGGAGTGCTGCATAAGATGACCTGGCCTCCACAATCACCCGATCTCAACCCAATTGAGATGGTTTGGGATGAGTTGGACCGCAGAGGGAAGGAAAAGCAGCCAACAAGTGCTCAGCATATGTGGGAACTCCAATACTGTTGGAAAAGCATTCCTCATGAAGCTGGTTGAGAGAATGCCAAGAGTGCAAAGCTGTCATCAAGGCAAAGGGTGGCTACTTTGAAGGTTACTACATGATTCCATGTGTTATTTCATAGTTGTCTTCACTATTATTCTACAACGGAGAAAATAGTAAAAATAAAGAAAAACCCTGGAATGAGTAAGTGTGTCCAAACTTTTGCCTGGATAGATAGAGAGCTAACTAACAGAATAGATATTGGTATGTCTTAGACAGGTTTTGCTTAGCCTGCTTCACCTTATGTGCAGAACGTGATTCAATGTTTGCTATGTGGTGCACATTTGGTTGTACTGGACTGAAACCAATTTTTAAATCAAGAAAATACAAGCAAATGTCCATCATTTTGTCATAGCATATAATTAGTTTCAGTTCTAAAGTTCCTCAAAAGAAAAGTACCAAGCCCAAAAACCTGGAAGTAATATGTGGAACTCCTCTGGTATTGTTAAAACTAGTACTGTTATGATGTTAGTTGCAATGCTACATGATGACAATTACCTTTGTGGCAGCTTTAGTAGCCTATGCAGTAGTCACATACTTCAACAACCAGGTCTCCGTAATGTTTTTTTTTTATGCAACAACTGTAATGTGTGTCTACAAACAAAGCCATAAGAATGTGCAGACAATTTTAATTAACAATACAAATATCTCCATAGCACAGTTTATGTGCAGGCTAACTGCAGTTACACAGTCATTGCAGATATCTAAGAAAATTATCTAAGATGTATTGTTGTCCTTGTATTAGAGACAAATACATCTTGGTAATTTATGTTAATGCCCTGACTAAATTGCTCTGGATAAGTGCATCTGCCAAGTGAACAAAATGTATATCTTAATGTAATGCCCGGTCCTGTAAAGCGTGGTTACATTGCATTCACAAAGAAACATGTTTTCTCCCTCCCGGTGAAAGGAAGGAATGAATGGTGAACAATAAGGCAGGGTTTATGAGCAATCCAATGTCTCATGTCAATCTGGTCCAAAGTGGTTCCTCACGTCTAGCTTTGATAGACGCCTTTGGATGTTTTCAATTGAGGACTGTGTACCTGCAACCTCACCATTCATACCAATAATCTATGTCCCAATAAAGGCAGATTAGAACATTTAATTAAAATAAAATATGTATTATATGAATAAGAACGATACAAATGTGTTCATTACTCAATGATTTGGGTATGCAACAGTGAAAGTTTCAATACTAAAACAAAGTGAAAAAATTAAGAAACCTTTAACAGAGCTGAATTAGTTGCGAAATGAACATTATTACCAGAAGCCTATTTTATTTTACAGAAAAAATAGATCCAGCGTCCACTGTAAATAGTAGGCTACCTACTAAATTGATACATTGTCATTATTCCAACACGTTTGTCGTCAAACTCCTGAAAGCCCGTGTTTACACAGCAACAAGAAAAGTAAACCTCGGTTAATAATGATACACTTGAGTCATGACTCATTTCAAAGCAGAAGTTATTATTCAGTATAGCATGCATGTTATGTAACTGACTTTTGCAGTGATGAAACGTTAAACCAATTATACTTGTTCGTTCGGGAAAAATTAAGTTGCAGAGAAACACTTTATTGGGATGAATAAACGTGTAGGTCTGCAAGCGTGCATACTAAACAGAAAACCATTGAGTGTAAAGTTGTCTCATGAAGAACGTTAATAATCTCCATAAATGCTTAAATTAGGCTATTGCTGCCCAATCCAAAGAGAACGAAAGAACGGGCTTGCACAATTGCACGACTGTGCACAATTGTCCACTGAAACTCATGAATTGCACACATTCGCAACTCAAGTGTGGCGCCCCAGTATAATAAATGTTTCTCGACTACGAAAATGTATTACCTGACTTTGATCCCGAGTGCAACAGTTGTCCTTTCTTCTTGTCAGCTGAAGGTCGAGAGTATTTTAAAAAGTGGAAACCGTTGCATCAGCCCGTTTTAAATAGTGATCCCTATCTGGGAGGATTTGGGAATGCGGAAATGAGTTATGCCAACTAGACGTAAACTGGGATGTAAAAAGCACAGCTAAAAGTGGGAGCAAGAAGTGGGGAAGTCCTATCCGCCCCTCCCCTAGAAACCAGAAAACAAACCCCTCCACTGACCCAGTGCAGAGCAGGACAGACCCTGTCGTCTGCCCACGCACCTCAATTGCGAATCCGTGTGTAATTTACACCTGCCGTTAATGCCTATAAACGCCACTTGTTTGAATAATTTACAATACCAATACTCTCACCTTTTCCAGAGACAGAAACACACACAGAGAGAGAGAGATAGCGAGCGAGAGAAAGAGATCGAGAGGGAAAGATATTTTCTACAACAATTAAGAGAAACTACAAACAAGGGGAGCATCCAGATCAAATTCAATGCGGTTGTTTCTAGATATTCAGGTGACCATAGAATGTATTGTTTTATCTAATTATGAAATGCATTAATTGTGAAACTCGATGGAGCAACACTAGCTGGTATGTGTGTTTTACAATCAAAAAAGCATCCAACATCACTTTGAATTAATATTTATCAATAAGCAATCAATGCTCATTAACTTTTTTTATTTGACAAACAAGTCCAAATCTGAGGTAAAAAAATAAATCATCATAAATTACATCTGGATAGATATAGCACTGGATGTTTTCATGGAAAACTCTAAACATTGTAACAATGAGGTCAAATCACAGTGGATGATATTGAGGTATCTATGTAAGTACTGAACATGGATGTTTACTTTAACACAATATTCATTGCTATTGATATACTATTCCCATTGAAGCACAAAACCATACAGTCAATTCCACAACACAGTTTATCAGATCAAACATATATGAACATTATTTGGAATTCCTCGGCATGCGTTAACCAGAACATACTTCATCCCCATCTGTAAAATGTATAGCCATGCTTTTAGCTACATCAATTGTATCTGGAAGAAGTTTATACTTGCTTAGTCAAGTAACACATTTCATTGATGTAATCCTCAAACTGAAGTGCTGACACCACAGCAAGTCTCTGATATCTTATTACAATTGGGGATACCAACTGCAGTGATCCACCAATCAACTCCCTCTGCTTACATTTATAAGGCCAACAGGGTTGGAGACTTGAGGATATCAACAGATTCAGCCTTGCCCACTCCATTTTTGCGACCGTCAAACCCCTCTCCAAGGGAGTCGAGCTCGGGACAGGAGAATGTGAAAATGGTCAGGTAGCTGCTACAGGTGGGGGTCGAGGTCACAACAGGAGTGCTCAGAGGCTCTAGGTCGTTAGACACAGATTTGTACAGGGTTTCCCAGTCCGTAACCCCAAGGGAACCGCTCAGGTCAATGTCTGGTACAGAGCGGGCAGTCTCTGTAGGGACTTTCTCCTCCATGCTGGGCAGCAGATTGTCCAGGAGCCCCTCCTTCATATCCAAAGAGGGCTCAAGGTCGCAGATGTTTACTTCAGCACTGGCACAGAGTAGGATGTTGGAGTTCCCAGAGATGGCTGTGGACGGGTCACTGGGAATGTCCATGTCCTGGAGCGAGGGGGCTTCCTGGGCACTGTCCTCATGGAGCTTACTCCCCTCTGGGCTGGGGGGCAGCTCGGGAGACCCACTGCGCTCCAAGAAGATGTCCAGGTCTTCTGCAATTTGGCACACAGGGCTATGAGTAGCGAGGACAATTTCGAGCCTCTCTTTCTCTTTGAGGAGATTGGCTATCTCAATCTGCAGAGCTGCTTTGTCTTCCTCCAGCTGATCAGTCTCCTTTGAAAAAAAAAAAAGGAGGAACACAGGAAATGTAAACAATCATAACTATAGATTACTGTTTAAAATGATGGTACTGTGATTAGCATGATGTCCAAGGGTTAATTTACAGCTTGCAGTGTATCAGTGAGTTCCCTCCGTCTGTTGCGACACTTGGCTGCAGCCATTTTATTCCTCTCTCTCCTCACCCTCTTCTTCTCTTCTTCCTCTGGAGAGAGCTGTGAGATTCAGAGAAAAACACTTGCACCTTGAATAATCTGGCCATTTAATCTCCTAATCTCAGACTTCCATTGCCAGTTCCCCTTTCTAGAGTAGCAAAAGCATCTTTCTCTGCAATGCGTCTAAAAATAGACCGTTGTTGCAGACTCACTGTGACCTGAATATAAATGGACTGCCTGAGGTCGGCACACAGCCAAATACACTGCTCTTGGGGAGCATGCGATGCTGCTGCACTGTTGGAAATTAAGATTGATTTAGATGTTCACACAAGTGAATGTGTTTCATTTTATTTGCAATCTGAAAAGCGCTAACCAACCTGTTCGATTTTCCCCTTTCTGCCAGTGTTTTTTCCCCTGCTCCCGCCCACTTTGGGTGTTGCCTGGTGAGAGCTCTGCACTTCATTGGCTTGCTTGCTACCCAGAGATGGGGAGACAGATGTTATAATAGTCGGCTGGACCATCCACTGCAAATCTGGGGTAGTGGAAATTGCAGTCACTGTTGGAACAAATGAAGTGGCTGGTATATCCATGTCTGGGCAGAGCTCCTGCAAAGTTATATATTATCACAGTTATTAATAATTTACCACTAATGATTTTTATCACAATTTCCTTAATTATTTTACTGCACAAGTCAGTCATTCTAAACACATGTTATTCTAATGACAGAGACATAAGGGAATTACCCCATTTGTATTGGGGATGTCTGACTTTATGCTGTATTGTCATGGCATGTATGAACTATGTATGGGTTTTCTTAAAATATATCTAGCCACCTATAAATAGTCACCCCACGAACCAATATTTTACTTTATCATTGCTACTGACGTCAACACTGACGCAGAGATGCTGTGAAATCTCCGGAATGGATTTATTTTCTTAATGATCCGCTGCATGGACACGCTACATATTTGGTCTGAGGACTTGACAATGATAATACACACAATTTTCATCCACAGGCGTGTTATTGCATTTTCAATATTTCACTCTTGGATTTTGGAATAGGAAATAGGTATTCATAACAAATGTGAATAATATGGTAAAATCATGTACCCCACTTACCCACCCATATGCTGACAATCTCGATAAATAAATCAATGATTTCCGATTATTGATTTCACACACATTCATGTTAATAGAGTATTGATTAACAATGATAAATGATGAAAGTCAACCACATTTTAATTAATAGTCGTTGACATCGTTGTGTGTGAATATTATTATCATTGCATCACAGACATCATCACTTGATTCATTCATACCTGTGCACTGCTCTCTGACGGCGAAGCTGAGGACCAGGAGAAAGAGTAATCTTGCGTCTTCTGATCGTACATCAGGGTGTCCCCGACAGGAGATTCTGTGCTGCAGCGAGACATTGAATCTAATTCAGAGTTAAGAAACATGTCTTAAAATATCCTCAGCTAATAGAATAATCAGCCTGCTCGTCAAATATTGTTTTTCTTCAGTTGCTTCTATTTCAGGTTTATACCTGGTAACTGATAGACGCGTGTGCAAGCCCCTCCTTTTATAGTCTGCCAGACTTTTATGAATGAACGGAGGCTATACCATCTCTATGGAGGGGAGCCACAGGACAAAGAAACACACATTTAGCATATTTTTTTTACATCTGCCAAATGCTCAATGTCATTTGACTGAGTTGCTAAAATGTGTAATTTCCCCCCAGTTAAATATAATGTAATTTTTCCAAATGCATTTATACAACAAATATCAGAGAGAAGTGTGTAGCGTGTGGCATGTCCATTCATAAATTCAGGCACACGGACTCTATTGATTTTGTGAAAATAACAGCACATTTTAATGGCCATATAATGCAGTTGTCTCAATCTGAATGAATTGGTTTACAGCGCACTATATGACATTGGAAATATACACAATGGTTACTGCTTAGAATTATTGTAAATGTTATACGTTTTATCAGGCAGTAGGATAATTATAGGCCACTACAACTGAAGTTATCTACACACAAGAACTGATAAATCTGGTTGTGTTAGTTCTAAAGCTATTTTTTTATTATTTTAATTACATAATAGAATGAGAGTATAATATTAGCCTACGCCATTAATATAACGACAGTTATTATACGCAAATCTCGCAAAGGATGCATTCTATATAAGGACACTGATGTCCTGGAAATCAAATATTTTCTTCAAATTATTTTTTAAAACAAAAACCTTATTACGGCTCGATCTACCAGTAACCATTGAAGAACATGATTTGCATTTACGTATTTAGTACTTATTATTACTAAAAGAAAACGATGCAATACATGTCAGTGAAAATAATATGGATACAAAGTAGAAACTGTATGGAGATTTATTTAAATCATTATGACCACGCGCGCGTTGCACTTGCAAAAAGTACTGGGAAGCGAAGAGATCACGTGACTTAACCCGGAACTGAGCACTATCTATATTTTTATTATCGAGAGAGCTTGGTGGCGACTGACTGTAGCGTACAGCCAGCTACATACAGTATGTCTAGATTTTTTCTATTACTTACCTTTACTGTTCTTTTTGATTTGATCTTTTCTATTACGTTCTATCTACCGGTAAATCTTAGAAAATGTTTGCGGGAAGAGATCCACAAAGACGTGCTGGTCACAGGCGAATACGAAGTTAGCGAACAACCAAATGCGAAAACCAATCTCAAGGTAACATAGCTAGCTAGGTCTGAACTAGCTAGCTAGACTGTATCAAATCCTTGGAATCAAGTTGGTGTTAGCATTACTATTTGACATGGAAGCCTTGAATATGTGCATTTGGCTACTATCAATACAATCAATGCCAATATAAAAAAAATGTCTCTGTGCAGGTTTGTTTGCATTAGCTGGCCACCTGACCAGAACCTTTTGATATCTAGCTAACCTATACGATGTATGGACTATCGAACTTGTACAGCTGGCTAATGTAGCTAGCTAAATAAAATGCTGTCATTTTGGTTCAACAGAGTACGGCAAAAGACATGAATAGGATATCAATGAAAGTATAGTATTAATCATGTAGCTACGAGCGGACAGGTGTATAACATCGAGCACATAGCCATGCAATCTCCATAGACAAACATTGGCAGTATAATGGCCTTACTGAAGAGCTCAGTGACTTTCACCTGGAGTGGTGTAAAGCTCGCCACCATTGGACTACGGACCAGTGGAAACGTGTTCTCTGGAGTGATGGATCACGCTTCACCATCTGGCAGTCCAACGGACAAATCTGGGTTCGGCGGATGCCAGGAGAACTCTACCTGCCCGACTGTATCGTGCCAACTAAAGTTTAGTGGAGGAGGAATAATGGTCTGACGCTGTTTTTCATGGTTCGTGCTAGGCCCCTTAGTTCCAGTGACGGGAAATATTAACGCTACAGCATACAATTACATTCTAGATGATTCTGTTCTTACAACAGTTTGGGGAAGGCCCTTTCCTGTTGCGGCATGACAATGCCCCCGTGTACAAAGTAAGGTCCATACAGAAATGGTTTGGTTCGAGATCAGTGTGGAAGAACTGACTTGCCTGCACAGAGCCCTGACCTCAACCCCATCAAACACCTTTGGGATGAATTGGAACGCCGACTGCGAGCCAGGCCTAATCGCCCAACATCAGTGCCTGACCTCACTAATGCTCTTGTGGCTGAATGGAAGCAAGTCCCTGCAGTATTGTTCCAACATCTAGTGGAAATCCTTCCCAGAAGAGGGGAGGCTATTATAGCAGCATATTAATGCCCGTGATTTTGGAATGAGATGTTCGACAAGCAGGTGTCTACATACTTTTGGTCATGTAGTGTATGTTATAAAAATTAACAAGTAGCTAGCTAGTTTATTTTGATTCATGCATGTCTAGTGTATCTGGGTCAAAGTACCAACCGTGTGTTTTAATTATTTTCCATTTCAGATTGCAGATTCATCAGGTCACATCTTGTACTCCAAGGAGGATGCTTCAAAGGGGAAGTTTGCCTTTACAACAGAGGACTATGATATGTTTGAGGTTTGCTTCGAAAGCAAATCCCCTCTAGGTGAGTGTGTTTAACCATGTCACAGATATATTCTAATATAGCAATGGGCATGGGTCGTTTAAGTGTAAAGCCAGCAGGGTTCGACCTTAAGGCTTGTTTGCTTTGTACGGGGCAAGTAAAAAATCTTAAATCAGACAACCCAGAATATATACTGAATAAAAACATGAGCGCAACATGCAACAATTTCAAAGATTTTACTGAGTTACAGTTCATAAATAAGGAAGTCAGTCAATTGAAATAAATTCATTAGGCCCTAATCTATGGATTTCCCGCCTGGGAATACCTTTTAAAAAAGTAGGGGCGTGGATCAGATAACCAGTCAGTATCTGGTGTTACCATTTGCCTCCTGCAGCGCAACACATTTCCTTCGCATAGAGTTGATCAGGCTGTTGATTGTGGCCTGTGGCATGTTGTCCTAATCGTCTTCAATGGCTGTGCGAAGTTGCTGGATTTTAGTGGTAACTGGAACACGCTGTCGCACACGTCGAATCAGGGCATCCCAAACATGGTCAATGGGTGACATGTCTGAGTATGCAGGCCATGGAAGAACTGGGACCTTCAGCTTCCATGAATTGTGTACAGATCCTTGTGGCGTGGGGCTGTGCATTATCATGCTGAAACATGAGGTGATGGCAGCGGATGAATGGCACGACAATCAGCCTCAGGATTTTGTCACGGTGTCTCTGTGCATTCAAATTGCCATTTATAAGATGCAAGTGTGTTCGTTGTCCGTAGCTTATGCCTGCCCATACCATAACCCCACCATGGGGAATTCTGTTCACAACGTTGACATCAGTGAACCACTCACCCACACAACGCTATACACATGGTCTGCGGTTGTGAGGCCAGTTGAACTTACTTCCAAATTCTCTAAAACAACGTTGGAGGCAGTTTATGGTGGAGAAATGAACATGAAATTCTCTGGCAACTGCTCTTGTGGTCATTCCTACAGTCAGCATGCCAATTGCATACTCCCTGAACTTGAGACATCTGTGGCGTTTTGTTGTGTGACACAACTGCACATTTTAGAGTGGCCTTTTATTGTCCCTAGCACAAGGTGCACCTGTGTAATGATCGTGCTGTTTAATCAGATTCTTGATATGCCACACCTGTCAGGTGGATGGATTAAGTTGGCAAATGAGAAGTGCTCACTAACAGGGATGTAAACAAATGTGTGCGCAATTTGAGAAGCTTTTTGACGTATGGAACATTTCTGCTATCTTTTATTTCAGGTCATGAAACATGGGACTTTCACTTTACATGTTGTGTTTCATATTTCTTTTCATTGTAGATTTCAGTTGTCTGAATTGACAAGTAAAAAAATCACTATCAAACAATTACTCAGATCAGAATTGGACCAGGGAGCGCTCAGCAGTACATTGTTGACATTGAGTAAATTGCCTATAGCCTATTTCAATAAATATTTTATTTACACAGAGAACAGAGCTAAGAGTCTGACAAAAGCAGCGCAAAATATCCGGTCATTTTATATATATATATATATATATATATATATATACACACACACACTACCGTTCAAAAGTTTGAGGTCACTTAATGTCCTTGTTTTTGAAAGAAAAACACATTTTCTGTCCATTTAAAATAACATAAAATTGATCAGAAATACAGTCGTGGACAAAGTTTGCTGCTTCAGTGTTTTTAGATATTTTTGTTACTATGGAATACTGAAGTATAATTACAAGCATTTCATAAGTGTCATAGGTTTTTATTGACAATTACATGAAGTTGATGCAGTGTGTCAATATTTGCAGTGTTGTCCCTTCTTTTTCAAGACCTCTGCAATCCGCCCTGGCATGCTGTCAATTAACTTCTGGGCCACATCCTGACTGATGGCAGCCCATTCTTGCATAATCAATGCTTGGAGTTTGTCAGAATTTGTGGGTTTTTGCTTATCCACCCGCCTCTTGAGGATTGACCACAAGTTCTCAATGGGATTAAGGTCTGGGGAGTTTCCTGGCCATGGACCTCAAATATTGATGTTTTGTTCCCCGGGCACTTTATCACCTTTGCCTTATGGCAAGGTGCTCCATCATGCTGGAAAGGGCATTGTTCGCCAAACTGTTCCTGGATGATTGGGAGAAGTTGGTCTCGGAGGATGTGTTGGTACCATTCTTTATTCATGGCTGTGTTCTTAGGCAAAATTGCGAGTGATCCCACTCCCTTGGCTGAGAAGCAACCCCACACATGAATGGTCTCAGGATGCTTTACTGTTGGCATGACACAGGACTGATGGTAGCGCTCAACCTTGTCTTCTCCGGACAAGCTTGTTTGTTGGATGCTCCAAACAATTGGAAAGGGGATTCATCAGAGAAAATGACTTTACCCCAGTCCTCAGCAGTCCAATCCCTGTAACTTTTGCAGAATATTAGTCTGTCCCTGATGTTTTTCCTGGAGAGAAGTAGCTTCTTTGCTGCCCTTCTTGACACTAGGCCATCCTCCAAAAGTCTTTGCCTCACTGTGCGTGCGGATGCACTCACACCTGCCTGCTGCCATTCCTGAGCAAGCTTTGTACTGGTGGTGCCCCGATCCCGCAGCTGAATCAACTTTAGGAGACAGTCCTGGCGCTTGCTGGACTTTCTTGGGCACCCTGAAGCCTTCACAACAATTGAGCTGCTCTCCTTGAAGTTCTTGATGATCCGATAAATGGTTGATTTAGGTGCAATCTTACTGGCAGCAATATCCTTGCCTGTGAAGCCCTTTTTGCGCAAAGCAATGATGACGGCACGTGTTTCCTTGCAGGTAACCATGGTTGACAGAGGAAGAACAATGATTCCAAGCACCACCCTCCTTTTGAAGCTTCCAGTCTGTTATTCGAACTCAATCAGCATGACAGTGATCTCCAGCCTTGTCCTCGTCAACACTCACACCTGTGTTAACGAGAGAATCACTGACATGATGTCAGCTGGTCCTTTTGTGGCAGGGCTGAAATGCAGTGGAAATTATTTTGGGGGATTCAGTTCATTTGCATGGCAAAGAGGGACTTTGCAATTCATCTGATCACTCTTCATAACATTCTGGAGTATATGCAAATTGCCATCATACAAACTGAGGCAGCAGACTTTGAACATTTATATTTGTGTAATTCTCAAAACTTTTGGCCACGACTGTACAGTGTAGACATTGTTAATGACTATTGTAGCTGGAAACGGCTGATTTTGAATGGAATATCTACATAGGCGTACAGAGGCCCATTATCAGCAACCACCACTCTTGTGTTCCAATGGCACATTGTTAGCTAATCCCAAGTTTCTCATTTTAAGAGTAATTGATCATTAGAAAACCCTTTTGCAATTGTTAGCACAGCTGAAAACTGTTGCTCCTGATACTCAACTGGTCTAAAGAAGGCCAGTTTTATTGGTTCTTTAATCAGAACATCAGCATTTGTGGGTTCGATTACAGGCTCAAAATGGCCAGAAACAAATAACTTTCTAATGAAACTCGTCTGTCTATTCCTGTTCTGAGAAATGAAGGCTATTCCATGTGAGAAATTGCCAAGAAACTGAAGATCTCGTACAATGCAGTGACCTACTCCCTTCACAGAACAGCACAAACTGTCTCTAACCAGAATAGAAAGAGTGGGAGGCCCCGGTGCACAACTGAGCAAGACGACAAGTACATTCGTGTCTAGTTTGAGAAACGGATGCATCACAAGTCCTCAACTGACAACTTAATTAAATAATACCCGCAAAACACCAGTCTCAATGTCAACAGTGAAGAGGCTACTCCGGGATGCTGGCCTTCTAGGCAGAGTTGCAAAGAAAAAGCCTTATCTCAGACTGGCCAAAAAAAGAGTCTGAAATATGGCTTTTTCTTTGCAAAACAATAGCAAGATATAAAAATCTAATGAGAAATTTCAACAAACCTTAGTTGAGAAAAGCATTGTAAGACAGGAATGATGCATGCGAGACCGGGGGGGAAAATCCCTTCTTGACGTTGCGAACCAAACACCCAAAAGGTTAATCCTACTAACTGAAATATAAGACAAATGAAAGTTATTAAGTGTGTTTTTCAAACTAATCCAATAGTGTTTAATGTCCTAAAGTTGCCGCTTTTAAATTGGAATAATTATGAAAGTCGGAATCTATGCTATTCTCATTCAGATGTATTTTTAATGAGAGATATTTTAGGCCACGAAGTGAAATTGAGCAAACAATACAAAGATGGAAAAATAGAATGAGCTGAGGAAAGCTTATGAAAGAAATTATGCGTAGTTGGCCTTGACCTATTTCCATATTATTCTAGCATTGTGCAACCTACCTACAATGCAAATACAGTTGAAGTCGGATGTTTACATACACCATAGCCAAATGCATTTAAACTCAGTTTTTCACAATTCCTGACATTTAATCCTAGTAAAAATTCCCTGTCTTAGGTCAATTAGGATCACCCCTTTATTTTAATGTGAAATGTCAGAATAATAGTAGAGAGAATGATTAATTTCTTTCATCACATTCCCAGTGGGTCAGAAGTTTATATGCACTCAATTAGTATTTGGTAGCATTGCCTTTAAATTGTTTAACTTGGGTCAAACGTTTCGGGTAGCTTCCCACAATAAGTTGGGTGAATTTTGGCCCATTCCTCCTGACAGAGCTGGTGTAACTGAGTCAGTTTTGTAGGCACCTTGCTCTCACACGCTTTTTGAGTTCTGCCCACAAATTGTCTATAGGTTTGAGGTCAGGGCTTTGTGATGGCCACTCCAATACCTTGACTTTAAGCCATTTTGCCACAACTTTGGAAGTATGCTTGGGGTCATTGTCCATTTGGAAGACCCATTTGCAACCAAGCTTTAACTTCCTGACTGATGTCTTGAGATGTTGCTTCAATATATCCACAATCTTCCTCCTCATGATGCCATCTATTTTGTGAAGTACACCAGTCCCTCCTGCTGCAAAGCACCCCCACAACATGATGTTGCCACCGCCATACTTCACGGTTGGGATGGTGTTCTTCGGCTTGCAAGCTTCCCCCTTTTTTCTCAACATAACGATGGTCATTATGGACAAACAGTTATATTTTTGTTTCATCAGACCATAGGACAGTTCTCCAAAAAGTACCATCTTTGTCCCCATGTGTAGTTGCAAACCATAGTCTGGCTTTTTCATGGCGGTTTTGGAGCAGTGGCTTCTTCCTTGCTGAGCAGCCTTTCAGGTTATGTCGATATAGGACTCGTTTTACTGTGGATATAGATATTTTGTACCCGTTTTCTCTAGCATCTTCACAAGGTCCTTTGCTGTTCTGGGATTGATTTGCACTTTTCGCACCAAGCACGTTCATCTCTAGGAGACAGAATGCGTCTCCTTCCTGAGCGGCATGACGGCTGTGTGGTCCCATGGTGTTTATACTTGCGTACTATTGTTTGTACAGATGAACATGGTACCTTCAGGCGTTTGGAAATTGCTCCCATGAACCAGACTTGTGGAGGTCTACAATTTATTTTCTGAGGTCTTGGCTGATTTCTTTTGATTTTCCCATAATGTCAAGCAAAGAGGCACTGAGTTTAAAGGTAGGCCTTGAAATACATCCACAGGTACACTTCCAATTGACTCAAATGATGTCAATTAGCCTATTAGAAGCTTCTAAAGCCATGACATAATTTTCTGGAATTTTCCAAGCTGTTTAAAGGTGTGTATGTAAACCTCGGACCCACTGGAATTGTGTAACAATGAATTATAAGTGAAATCTGTCTGTAAACAATTGTTTGAAAAATGGACTTGTGTCATGCACAAAGTAGATGTCCAAACCGACTTGCCAAAACTATAGTTAACAAGAAATTTGTGGAGTGGTTGAAAAAACAGTTTTCATGACTCCAACCTAAGTGTATGTAAACTTCCGACTTCAACTGTAGTAGCCTAGGCTTAATAAGAGAGAAGGATGCAAATCAGTTTATAATTATCCAGTTCTGAGGACCAGTGGCGTAGGCAGAAATCTGTTGAATGCAGGGTCAGCCCAAAAGATTCTGGTTCACAATTTGGGCACTCATCATAAAAGCTGACCTAATACCTTTCTGTAATTGATCGCAAACAACAAACCATCTCATGTTAGCCTTATTTTAAAATGGATTACATTTATTTTTCCCTCAATCTACACACAATACCCCATAATGACAATGTGAAAACAGGTTTACATTTTTACAAATTTATTGAAAATAAGATACCTTATTTACATGAATGCACTAATCTTGTAGGCCTATGTAAATTAATTTAACATGTGACAGACCTACACAAACTGTAGGCTTATAATTAAGAGACAAGAACAAAATGGCCTGTTATAACAGTAATAATCACAATAGGTAATACATTTACATTTACATTTAAGTCATTTAGCTGACGCTCTTATCCAGAGCGACTTACAATTTGGAAAGTTCATACATATTCATCCTGGTCCCCCCGTGGGGAATGAACCCACAACCCTGGCGTTGCAAGCGCCATGCTCTACCAACTGAGCCACACGGGACCAATAGGTAATCACAATAGGTATCGATAGACTAGAATAGTGGTCACCAATCTTTTCTTAGTCGATCGCTTGAGTCGAAATGCAATTATCTGCTGGGCACGGGAGATCAAGTGCACCTACAATGTATTGTGTGATCAATTAAATGATCAATAGTCTAGGTCCCCAAACTGGTCAGAGGTCAGTTGTTGTAGCCTACTTGCGAGGCACATCGGAACAGAATTTTAAATAACACGGTTATTTCAATGGACTGATGGTGATGTGTCAGCGGAGGGAGGTAGAGTGCGAGTCGAAGTGTTGAATAACAGCTTTGTAGTGCTGATCATTGTCTCTGAATGTACTGACACTAAGTCCCTCGATTAGATCAATGCAATCAGTAGGAGGGACTGGAGGCCCTTCATGGGGAAATCACTGATATCAAATAACTTGGCAAATGCTCCAACATGGTCATGGTCTCTTCAAAAAAAAATGTTTTTACTGGGAGCTTAGTTTGGCCATTTTACTTGTCTTAGCTAGCTAACTGTAGGTAGCCTACACACGGTATCAGTGTGAAGTGATGTGCCAGAACCTGCCCATTGTTTAGAAATTGAACTGAATTGAATATAATTAACATTTCATTTAGTTTTTTCCCCCAGTAAATAATCAAGCATAATTCAAATTCATTACATAGGCCTAAATACAATTGATTTTATATACAACGTCCTTGAGTGTCCTGAAAGGCATCTGCCAAATAATGTATTATTAATATCAATACCCCTTTAGTTTTCCCAACCCCTCCCTAATGCTTGCTATGAATTCCATCTGATGGTGTATACATGTTCAGGCCAGTGCTTGACTGAAATAGGTGCCAGTACTCATTTTGGGTCCCGGTATCATTTTATATTTAGGTGCAAGAACTCCTATATATTTTGAGCTAATATTGTATAGGAGGTGCAGCAACTCCAGCAGTAGACCATTTGAAGTGACGCTACTCAATTCCGGTGCGCTCTTGCAAGTAGACTACTGTGCTTAGGTAAAAAGAGGTAAAAATGTCCAGTTTGGAACAAGTGCTCAATCTGATTGCGCCCACCCAGGCCTACGCCCCTGCTGACGACAGCAGAGTTGCTCTGCAGCCCATGATGATTTACAACCAATCACAAGACGCACAGCCAGCTAGGCTCGTTGACTGTCACTCGCTCCATCTGCACGCTTAGGCACACACAGATAGGCCTAGGCCACTACACATCTTTCGTGCCACAGTGCAAAATAGTGGAGACAAATATTTTTGAATATTCTAAGTATCTTTTGTCAATATCATGATTCCTCTCATCCATCCCGTAGCGAGCCAAATGTGTAGTAGTCTTTTATTTTTATTTTATTTTGATGGAGACAAGTGATTTCAGCTTTCGGACAAGTGGCTAAAAAAGTTAATGTCAAGCCTTGCTTCAAGGGTTAAGAGTATATATGATTAAGCCAAAGCAGACTGGGCAGGATTTAGAAGCAGGGAATAGTCATTTCCTGGAATGTTTGGCCCCTGTACAATAAGTCTTTTCATTCTGGGGTCTAGGTACTGGGAGGGTCACAGACCAGCTGGTCAATTTAGACATGAAGCATGGTGTGGAGGCAAAGAATTACGAAGAGGTAAGTACCAACTGCCCGTCAGCCTTTCTCCAGGTGCATCTGGATCAGATTTGGTGTGACCATGAGTCAACATTAAAAAAAAAATATATGTATAATGTCAATGATGGTTAAGGTTCCTTTCACAGTTCTCTTTAAAATCTGTCCTCTAAAGTGAACACTGGAGTTAAAAAAACAAACAAAAAAAGCCAAAGAACTCAGTTCTTTGTATTCACACTGCCCTTGCCTTTGAATGAGGACTCAACTCTTTTGCCAGTTTACTTCACCTATTCTATTTTGTGGTCTGAGTTCTCTTTGCATTCACATTTCTATGTTAAGGAACCAAGACCTTTGAACATTTACTAAATGCACTCTGTAAAAACCCAAACTGCAGTATAAGCCATTCCATCAGAACATGTTATTGGACAGCTAGATACACAGTACCAGTCTCAAGTTGACACACCTACTCATTCCATGATTTTTATTTATTTTTTACTATTTTCCACATTCTAGAATAATGGTGAAGCCATCAACTATGAAATAACAAAAGGAATCGTACAGTAACCAACAAAACAAAATATATTTTGAGTCTACAAAGTAGCCACCCTTTGCAGCTTGGCATTCTCTCAACCAGCTTCATGAGGTAGTCACCTGGAATGCATTTCAATTAACAGCTGTGCTTTTTCATAAGTGAATTTGTGGAATTTCTTACCTTAATGCGTTTGAGTCAATCAGTTGTGTTGTGACAAGGGTGGGGTATTATACAGAAGATGTCCCTATTGGTAAAATACCAAGAGCAGCTCAAACAAGCAAAGAGAAATGACAGTCCATCATTACTTTAAGACATGAAGGTCAGTCAATTCTGAAAAAGTGCAGTTACAAAACCAAGTGCTATGGTGAAACTGTCTCATGAGGACCGCCACAGGAAAGGAAGACCCAGAGTTACCTCTGCTGCAGAGGATAAGTTCAGTAGTTACCAGCCTCAGAAATTGCAGCCCAAATAAAAACTTCAGAATTCATGTAACAGACACAACATCAACTGTTCAGAGGAGATTGCATGAATTATTATGCCTTCATGGTCAAATTGCTGCAAAGAAATCGCTACGAAAGGAAACCAATAAGAGGAGACTTGCTTGGGCCAAGAAACATGAGCAATGGACATTAGACCGGTGGAAATCTGTCCAAATTGTGTCTTTGTGAGACGCAGAGGAAGTGAACGGATGATCTCCACATGTGTGGTTCCCAACGTGAACCATGGAGGTGGGGTGATGGTGCTTTGCTGGTGACACTGTCAGTGATTTGTTTATAATTCAAGGCACACTTAACCAGCATGGCTACCACAGCATTCTGCAACGATACGCAATCTCATCTGGTTTGCACTTAGTGGGACTACCATTTGTTTTTCAACAGGACAATGACCCAAAACACACCTCCAGGCTGTGTAAGGGCTATTTGTCCAAGAAGGAGAGTGATGGAGTGCTGCATCAGATGACCTGGCCTCCACAATCACCTGACGCCAACCCAATTGAGATGGTTTGGGATGAGTTGGACCGCAGAGTGAAGGAAAAGCAGCCAACAAGTGCTCAGCATATTTGGGAACTCCTTCAAGACTGTTGGAAAAGCATTCCTCATGAAGCTGGTTGAGAGAATGCCAAGAGTGTGCAAAGCTGTCAAAGGCAAAGGGTGGCTACTTTGAAGAATCTAAAATATATTTTGATTACTACACAATTCCATGTTATTTCATAGTTTTGATGGCTTCACTATTCTAGAATGTAGAAAATAGTAAAAATAAATAATAACCATGGAATGAGTAGATGTCCAAACTTCTGACTGGTACTGTACCTACTCACATTTGATGCTAATAGATTGTATCTTCTGATTATAATTGTAATTTAACATGTAAGTATTATTGGTAACAGAATAAATAGAACTGCAAATTGTACACCAATGCCGCTTAAGAGCTAGCATTGATTCACTGAATATGTTGTGTTCACATTATTCAAGCCCCACTTTCAAATAAACAATTTATGAATCTCTTAGCCTATAGATCACGTATTGCAAACATATAATCTGAACATCGTGTCAGTACAACACTCGATACATGTTTTGTAATGTCTGTGCATCCTTGACAACTGCTAATCAATATCCAAAAACAGCATGTTTTTCCCCCCACGAATCTGAACATCTCTCTTTTGTGGCACCAATGTGAGGGGTTATGGCAGGGGAAACGGTGTTGTAGTAGTCTAGTGTGAGGGGTTATGGCAGGGGAAACGGTATCGCAGTAGTAGAGTGTGAGGGGTTATGGCAGGTGAAACCGTGTTGCAGTAGTCCAGTGTGAGGGGTTATGGCAGGTGAAACCGTGTTGCAGTAGTCTAGTGTGAGGGGTTATGGCAGGTGAAACCGTGTTGCAGTAGTCTAGTGTGAGGGGTTATGGCAGGTGAAACCGTGTTGCAGTAGTCTAGTGTGAGGGGTTATGGCAGGTGAAACCGTGTTGCAGTAGTCTAGTGTGAGGGGTTATGGCAGGTGAAACCGTGTTGCAGTAGTCTAGTGTGAGGGGTTATGGCAGGTGAAACCGTGTTGCAGTAGTCTAGTGTGAGGGGTTGGGGCAGGGGAAACTGTTGCAGTAGTCTAGTGTGAGGGGTTATGGCAGGTGAAACCGTGTTGCAGTAGTCATGGCAGGTGAAACCGTGTTGCAGTAGTCATGGCAGGTGAAACCGTGTTGCAGTAGTCATGGCAGGTGAAACCGTGTTGCAGTAGTCATGGCAGGTGAAACCGTGTTGCAGTAGTCATGGCAGGTGAAACCGTGTTGCAGTAGTCATGGCAGGTGAAACCGTGTTGCAGTAGTCATGGCAGGTGAAACCGTGTTGCAGTAGTCATGGCAGGTGAAACCGTGTTGCAGTAGTCTAGTGTGAGCGGTTATGGCAGGTGAAACCGTGTTGCAGTAGTCATGCCAGGTGAAACCGTGTTGCAGTAGTCATGCCAGGTGAAACCGTGTTGCAGTAGTCTAGTGTGAGGGGTTATGGCAGGGGAAACGGTATCGCAGTAGTCGAGTGTGAGGGGTTATGGCAGGGGAAACCGTGTTGCAGTAGTCATGGCAGGTGAAACCGTGTTGCAGTAGTCTAGTGTGAGGGGTTATGGCAGGGGGAAGCTGTTGCAGTAGTCATGGCAGGTGAAACCGTGTTGCAGTAGTCTAGTGTGAGGGGTTATGGCAGGGGAAACTGTTGCAGTAGTCTAGTGTGAGGGGTTATGGCAGGTGAAACCGTGTTGCAGTAGTCTAGTGTGAGGGGTTATGGCAGGGGAAACTGTTGCAGTAGTCTAGTGTATGGTCCGGGAATAATGACAAGCGAACCTGGGGAGCCTTCTGTTCACATTGCCTTAAAGCGAACCAAACCAGACCACCTCTCGAGATGGCTTCAGTTTGGGGGCTCTTGAGGGTTCTGAGTTCATTTGGAGTGTTCACACTGCACAAAAAATTAAGAACTGCCTTAACAAAAATTGTCTGAAAGGGGACCAAGTGTGAAGACACCCTAAGACTAACTTTCTCTCAACTACATTTCTGAAAGCATGCTCACACAGCTCTTTACCACTCCACAATACAAGTGTCATACACTAACATTTTATACACTATTAAATGTGACTAAGGACATCCAGTGGTCAATCGGGGCTTTATTCTGTATGGTGCAATGTTTCGGTGGAAGAGAGAATACTCATGTCCATTTGACACAGTACGCTCAACTTTAATTCTTCTGCTCTTTTCAGATTGCAAAAGTTGAGAAGCTGAAGCCCCTAGAAGTTGAACTAAGACGCCTCGAAGACTTGTCGGAGTCCATTGTGAATGACTTTGCCTACATGAAGAAGCGTGAAGAGGAAATGAGGGACACAAATGGTAAGTGCTATATGGGAAAAAACAAAAAGGTGCAAAGCAACATATTTGCGGTCCATGTTTTCACTCAACCAGAAAATGTTCAGTGTCTTTCATATGTTTCTCAATCTTTTTTGCCTTGTCTTGTGAAGAGTAAAACCTTAGTTTATTTAAACCGACACGTTACTCGGTTAAATAGATTTTCCCTCACATTGCAGAATCCACCAACATACGTGTCTTGTACTTCAGTATCTTCTCTATGTGCTGTCTAATTGGGCTGGCAACGTGGCAGGTCTTCTACCTACGGCGTTTCTTCAAGGCGAAGAAACTGATAGAGTAAAGCCATCTACGAAGCGGGGACCATGTTGAGGAAATGGTGTGCAATTTGTGAGAAATTAAGTTGGGTAGTAGCCCCCGTATACAATTTTAATTTATTTCAGACTTAAGTTTTTTACTAGCCTCATCTCAGGCACTGTTTTGATTAGAAATACATTGGTTTGAGATGTACTCATGCAACATTGCATGACAATAAACACACTAAATTTTTTGTGAGTGTACAAAGCCTCCCATCACATTCAGCTATTGTTATGCAAAAATAGTGTCCCCAGTATGTCAGGTACATGGTTGTGTTTTTTAATAAGAAGGCTTTCACTCTGGGTGTCTTTCATATAGCTATAAAGACTATACAGCATTAAAAGATGAGCAATTACAAGAAATGTCTCTTAATTAATGAGATCCTGTTTTTAAATTAATCTTTTATCATTTGACAATGTTGGGCACACTTATCTATTTCCATAAAGTTCCCAGGCTTTGTACATTCTTCTCAGTTTTCTGAGGTTTGGTCTAGGTGGTTCCTGTGAAAAACAAGAAAATATTGTTTAGCAAGTAAAATTAAGCTTGGCATAGAGCAAATTCTGATTGTGGCGCAAGACTCATTTGTCACTACAGATATTAACAAAATACATGTTTGAAGTCTTGATTTGTAATGTGTTGGACCCCAGGAAGATTAGCTAACGTTAGCTAATGGGGATCCTAATGACAAATTAAACAGTTTAAAGTAAAACTATTTTGGTATGTTTCATTACTCCATTGATTATAGTCCTGAAATGTTTTGCATGTCAGCAACTAAGTTGAAGATTAACTTTCAAAATACGGCATACCACCTATTTTAAAAGTTATGTCTTAAACTTGATTGCTGACATATAACAAATACCCAAATTTTTTGGGTGGCGCTTTCCTTTTAAGCTGGTCCTTAATCAGTGCATGTCTATAGTGGTACCTCTTGGTCATTCAAGTGAAGGACGTCTACCAGCGGGGCGATGGATGGGCGGCCATGGGCACACTGGAAGGGCAGCTGGCATGAAGATAGAGCGCCTACCAGGCTGCAACACTCCTCCTTACTGAGGCGGTCATTGAATTTGATTGCACCTGTTTGGGCCATAACACCAATAATACTTCACCATGACACTAATGAGAAACGTGTACAGTATGACCACTGAATTAAAAATAACACTCACCATGACATGCAAGGGAGGCGAGGACTTTAAGTACCGTAAGAGGCAATGTCCCTCGTACTCTGCCAGTTGAACGCAGTAACTGAGATGAAAGAAGACAAATTATTTGACGATATTCATCCTATTGATTGTTCTTTCAAACAAGACAGCATGGAAAATTATTCTCCTTTTAGATTTTGGAAGAGTACACAGACAGTACTCATGCTCACCTCAATCTGCTCTTGAAGGTACTCCTGGAGGGCAGTTGCATGAGGTAGGAATGAGGTGATAATTGAATCAATAAGGAAATATTACAGGGTACAATAATTTTGCTGAGGAGAGGTGGTATAATTCTCACCTCCACTATGGGCTTGATGATAGAACGCCTCCCCCGGCGGAGTTCATTTCTCTCCTTCTCTGTGAAACACATTGGCACCTTCCCCACCAGGACCTGGGGATCTCCTATCTGCGAGAACTGCATCTCCAGACCCAGGCCCCTCAAGGATGGCCGGCAGGACCTGTCGAAAGGAACACCCCCTAATCCATATCATCAGAGCAGAAGCTGTGCCACCACCACTATAGACCCTCACTCCTAATTAAGTGGTTGAGACAATTGTCTCCACTTAACAGCTGGGAAAACCAACCGCACATTCACTACATCTCGTTTGGATGGTCAACAGAGTTCCTCTGACCGCTTGTCTTAGAGGCAGCTAAGCGCTGACCTGAGCAGCCTCAGCTCTTCCTCTGTCACGCTGACCTCCAGTGGTGGGGCTACAGTGGATGAGCATAGCCGTCTCTCCCCCGGTGCCTCTGGATCATCCTCGTACGAATCTGCATCATTGCATACATAACAGAATGGGTGGTTACACTTTACACCAATTGCTCGTATTCCTACTTGGTAATGCTGTAATTACTACAGTAACAACACTGTATTAACATGTTGTTACAGAGTATTTCAGCATTGTCTTTGTAACTGCATAGCATCCACTTCAGGGTGGGGTGGTCTTACCTGCAACTAGATTCTCAAGACGAACTCTCTCATGCGCAGCGTGTTGATCCACTAACACTAAAAGGTTCCCTGAAATTCAAAAGGTGTGATCACTTAAAGAAAAATGGATGACTTAAAACTGGAAAACTGACAATCTCTCTCTGTACCATCAGTTTCACTGCAGGCCGCAGGCTCTTGGTCTTGTGTGTTGATAAGACATGCAAGAAACTTCTTATCCACTTGATGAATAACCTAGAAGGTAAGAGAGATATTTAGCTCGTGTTAGAAATCACTTCATGGTGGGAAATAAAGCCACTGATTCAACACACTATCATATGAATCAAAGGGTAATGAGATATTTGCCTTCATTGAGTGAATCATGTCCTTGGAGAAGCGGTATGGAAAGAGGATGTTATGGATCTTCACAGCCAGTCCTTCAGCTTGCACACTTGATATGTCCACACCAACCTGGCAAGTCATGGGTTGTTGAAATAAGCAATAATGTGCTTTAAAGGGAAGTCAAGACAACCCACAATTTCTACATGTGAAAATAAAGTCCCTAAATAATGTAATTGTATTTCATTTCTGGACTGAGGCAGGTAGTCTATTTGCACATTCTGGAGTGAAACGAGAGAATTTGGCTTACCATAGGAGGTCGTGCAAACACAGGGTTAGTCCACTCAGAGTACAGGGAGGACAGTGAATTAGAGTCCTGAATGTCATCTGTGGATAAAAGAAAAAATAAGATTACACAAGAATATAAAAAAATAGGTTAATAATACACACACTTAGTCTACTGCAGCATTCTGATCTACATTTTTGCTAGAAACCTCCATTGTACCTCTATTGTCAGGCCCTGAACTAAGAACTCTCCCTGCTTTGGATTTGGGAAGGAAGGGCAAGACTAGATCCATTTGAAATGGGTAACACCTGTACTCAATCCCTGCAGGGGAAGGAAGGAAAGCTAGGTAGTAAACACTAACACAAGCACTCATAGTCAAACATACATCCTTAAATATACTTTTCATACATAGCTTGCTACTGTCAAACTTGATCCAAACAATATAATGGTCTAAACTTTAAAAGTAGGCGTTAGACAGATATGATGAACACATGATAAAAGTTCTTACCTTTTTTGGAGATGACACTGATTGCCATGTTGGTGACATCTGACGTGCAAGACACTTGTGTCTCTTCAGCAGAGGGTGCTTCATATTTACTGAGTCCTGTCACTTTGTTGATGTAGACCAGCTTCCCCACAGCGTCGTCATAGTGATGCAGCCAATCACATGATGCTGTGACATTGTTCGCTTCCTTTTCATCTGGCAGAGGATTTGTACTGCAGCCCGGGATGAAGTCACGATTCTGGCCAGTGTTATTGTGTTCTCCATTATTGATTTCTAGAATAGCATTGTTTTCTACAGTGTCCTGGGGACATATATCCTCATTTGAAGTAGTCTCTGGAGGATGTACAAATGCACTGGTTGCAACCTCTGTCCTTTGGTGTTTTAATTGAGAGAGTTTGGCAGCCAAAGATATTTCACTGCTCCGAGCAGAGAGAGATTTGAGTTTGGTGAACATGGAGAGTGTTAATGGGCTTTTGTGGTCTTTCATCAGATCCAGACGTGACTCTGTGACATCCCTTTCTTGATCCGCTTCAAGATAGGGCAAAACAGCCTTGGCATTCATAACCAAGTGTTCGGTCTGGGAAGCTGTGGCATCAATTGCTAAATAATTGCTATTAACGTCGACAGGAACTGGATTGGATTCGGTAAGCTTCCCGTATATTCTTCTGAACCTGTCCAGAGATCCAGCCTCTTTATATAAAGCCAGCTTTTGACATGACATGAACGTAGAAATCTTTGAAGGGATGCCAGTGGGAAGGTCCTTACCTTCTCTGTCGTAAACGTGAAGATGGCCTGGGCCCTCCACCATAGGCCATTTTCGTTTTGTTGCAAGTTTCTCTCTAGATTCTAACGCTAGCCCTGGTCTACTCTGGTGGGAGAGACATTTCTGAGAGGGTAAACTGCTATGAATGTATGGATGTGATAGAAAGATCTTTCTGTGTCCACCTGGATTCAGTTCTGTGTCCTGTGGTTGAGGTAGTGTCTGTTTGATAGAGCCCATTTCTGACTGGATTCCCTGAGTGAGAGAACATGGTGCTCTCACAGTGCATCTTGAGAGGGATACATGCTCTCTTTTATTATCCTTCATCTCTGTTCCTTCTTCTATACTCATTTTCAGATTTTCTCCCTTTGTCTTAAAGATAAGACTATGCTGAGATGATTCAGGACAAGAAATAGCAGATTTCAGATGTGCATTGCTTTCATTCTCTTTCGTAACTTCCTTGTAAGACTCTGATGAATCCGTAACTGATGAATCTGTAATTGAATCATACTGTAGACCTTGGTCTGTATCTACTGAGCTTGGTCGACATTGTGGGTTTGTGGTATTATGCTCTTGTTCCTGTTCAAAACCCGTAAGGACCTCCTTGTCCCTTGGTTTTCCTACTCTGTCACCCTGCTCTGATTCAACTCCATCACATGTCTGACAAACACTTTTCATCTTGTCAGAGTCTTCTGTCTGCCGTCGATGAACAGGTTCAGATGCAAGGGTCCTTCCAACATTACATTTCAGGGTAACACCCTCCATGTGTGTTTGGACACCTTTGCCAATGGAGTCCTTAACTCCATCTGTGCTAGCTGTTTGGCCACTAAACACATTCTTACAAATGTAGTCCTGGATATCCTCTGGGGAGATTTCACTCACCAAGTTCTCTCTTGTCAGGAATGCTTTCACCGCCTCTTCTATGCAGAACAGAATACTTTCCCAGTCTTTGAATTCAATCAGGGTCTTGGCGGGCTCAAGGCATATGTCATACTCAGAGTAGTGGCACATGATATTGATGACATACATTGCATGTAGCTCGGCTCCTCTTCTCTGCTTTGGGCTCCTAATGGCAGGTGGTGAACCAGGGCTGTCATTCTGCCGACTTAAACTGCCTACTTTGCGTAGGAGAAGGTTCAGCAGCTTGTGGATGCGGGTTTTGAGAAGTAACCTGTCATTCACATAGAGGAACTGTAAGGTGTTGTTGTAGTGGCCTTCTCGTCCTACATAACCACTTACTTCAAACTGTGCATGGGAGTGGTTGATTTCCCCAAGCTTTTGGGCCCTACCTAAACCATGGATCTGAACAAACCTGTAGTAAGTGTTTCGGGCTTTGGAGAGCTGCACCACCATGGTCCCTGTGCAGTCATTCTTCAGCGTGAAAGAGACAGAGGGGTGAATGAGTGAAATGGCCTCCACTCTCTGCCTGATCCGTTCAAACTCCAGCACGCTATCCATCCTGTTTCTCCTCACTGGCATGTTGTGGAAGAAGTTACAAATAACAACAGTTGTCCCTGCAGATGGGCGGGTAGTCTCAGCCTCAAACACGTCCAAGCCTTTACCATCCTTGAAGACTTTCACATGAGTCTTCACAGACATTTTGGTCCTGGATGATATCTCCACCAGCATGGCGAGATTAGCAATACTGGCAACAGCTTCTCCTCTGAATCCATAGAATTTGAGATGATCTAGGTCCTCTAAAGAACTGCATTTGCTTGTGAAGTATCTGTTTCCTACAGACTCCATATCCTCTATGTCCATCCCTGAGCCATTGTCTATAACCTGCACTTTGAAGGCTTCGATGTCCACCCTCACACCCACGCATGTTGCACTAGCATCAATACTGTTCAGAATAAGCTCTTCAAGACACTGCTGTAATGAAAATATTGCTATTCCAGACCGAAGCTTACCTTGAACTTCTTTTGACAAACACTTAATCATATTTATAACGTTAGACCTTGGTTAATGTCTAAGGGCAACAAGGAGCCACTGATGTGTAACATTAGCTAGCTATCCTGTTAACGTTAGCTAGCCAAGA
This sequence comes from Salvelinus alpinus, assembly GCF_045679555.1. NCBI lineage: Eukaryota > Metazoa > Chordata > Actinopteri > Salmoniformes > Salmonidae > Salvelinus > Salvelinus alpinus. Next base: position 84,685,723 of record NC_092094.1, read on the forward strand.
TTCAAACCAGTGCTTTCCAACCGACAATTTAGCTAACGTTACAGGTGCGGGCTGCAGGTGGGTGTTTTAAATTGATACATACGACTAACGTGTGCAGTCTCTGTCTGGATTTTAAGTCGTTTGGAAGCCTCGACTTGTACTAAACATGTTCATTCCAGCAGCGACTGTTTACATTGTGAAGTCTATGGTAGCTTGCACCACACCGGTTTCTTACCCTGTTTAAGGAGAAAACACTGCCCCCTTAAGGCATGAAAGACCATGTTCCTAGAGGACTGAATATTTTAGTGTGTGAAGCAAGATCAAACACGTCTTAAATCATCAAGCAAGAAATATACAATTCAATTGTGTTAAATATTTTATTTTAGTTGTATTTTAAATATTACACATTAACACACAATTCAGAGTTAAGGCCTAACATACATTGAAATAAGTTTAAATTATTTACAGTACATTTCTAAAGCTTTCCATTTCAGGAACTCTAACAAAACAATCCTCATTTTAAATAACAATAATATCTCACACGTTAGTTTGGAATGTAATACTGTATAAAATAAATTCAAGGGCGAACTATTTTGAACGTTGAGTGATCCAAACTCTTAACGTTCTTCTCATTCTTGAACTCTGCTTTGATGATTTGTGACTTGGGGCTCCCAGTGGACTTCAGCCAATCCTGCATCTGTCTCACCTTGTTGCTTGGACCTTGAAGCTGCCCCTGCACAGTTCCTGCCTCTGTGTTCCGCACCCAGCCGACCAAACCTAGCTTTTTCCCCTCTGCCTGAAAAACACCACCAAATATGGCAGAAGGAGAGGTTATCATTACTCAGGAGTATTTCCTTGAAGAGCCACAAGGTATACATATTTTTTATTCCAGCTCAGCACTACAACCCCTGATGTGTCTCGGCCAGGACCTCCAGGCCAGGGCTGCTTACTCCTGCTAGCATGACTGAGTGACAAAGAAATTAAATGAAGCACACCATACAGCTGAAAACATAAATGAGTAGCTATGAAAGTATGCTTATGTCCAATCTACTGACTGACAGTCAGCCTGCTAAATGACCATGTGTTACTAAGCATAGGTATGAAACATGACTTTCAAATGACAAATAATAATAATAATGGCTTATGTCCTACTGTTGTATTGTATTCTTACCTGAGTGTATTTTCGAAAAAATACACCTTGAACTCTCCCAAATATTTCATAATCTACTGAAATCATCTCTTCAGTAGACATCCCAGCTGTCTTAATGAAAAGCGAAAAAAATATATCAATATTTTTGAAGGGTTCAATTCAAAACAAATGCGAGTAGCTACCTAGATAGCTAGATTGGCCAAACTGTTTTACTTTGTTATACCTATTTATTAATCTCAGACATCCCAGACCTAGGGAACATTGCCGGTCTGCCTAGAGACTACCTATTTATTGTAGTTAGCTAGTTGCAGATGTAACTAGGTTACTTACAGCTTCACCAAAACAAGAGACTGACTCAAACAGCATGCTTAGCCATAGCTTTGGGACACACTGTCTGTGTACAGACTCCCTATGTTGTGTCCCAAAGCTAGTTTAGCCTCCACTTTCATTACTGTAGCTAGCTAACTAGCTTGCTAACCTGTGATCTTCATTTGCCTCTTATCAGTGCAATTAGAACAAGCGCATAATATTGTCATTGTTTATATGGGTAGTTTACTAAATCATACCTTAGCTCAGCTTTCTCCAAAATGGTTTGGCAGTTTGGAGATTTTCATTCAGACAGCTATTTTTCGTTACATCCGGTCATTGCTTCCGGATGACAGTACTGCACCAATCAGAAAACGTTAACAAAATACTTTGTTTCTAGGCAACTGATACCAACAAAACAGGTGCTAAGTGTGTGCATGCTACTGCTGTCAACATTTTCCACATTTTGGAGATATTCACAACCTATTTTAAAGAAGATAATTAGTCATGTCTTGGAGTAGCCATTGCTAAGCAGTAGTGAAATGCTGAAAGAGAATCACAAAGAGAAATCTGCCAATTCAAGAGGGAGAGCAGCTGGTGAGTCAATTCATGTAACGTTTAGCTAGCTAAGTCATATAGTTAGCTAGCTAGGCCTTATCTTTTCAACAAGTAAAATCAACCCCTAATCAACCATTTCTTTGGGGGTATAATTATGCATCGGTTGCAAATGGCTCCGCATCCTCACCCTGACCCTTTTCTTTTATTGGATAAAGAAGTGATATTGGAAAAACTCCCACCTGTGAAGGACCGCTCAAGAGCTTTGCATCACCCTTTGAAACATCAGACCAGCCTTCGAGAGCAACCGTTTGAGGATCATAGACCAAGGGAAAGGACTGCCATGAATGAATGGCAGCAACAGTATTCCCAAGAGACATTTCATCAATCCAAATATTCCTCCCAAAGCAGAACACATAACTCAGCAAGGACAAAGTATGTTTACCCTGAAGAACCAGGTGATATTGTGTCTGGGAGGAAAGCAGATGGAGTGGACAAGGCATTTTCACTGAAGCCTGTTTACCATAAAAGAACTTTAATCATAGATAGGTTGAGTAATGACGAGGTAGCTTGTAAACCTAATGAGTTTCAAAGACTCCCTCCATATTTTCCCTCACCACCACATGATCATTCAGAGTATGATAGAAGAAGTGGCATAATAAGCCAAAGAAGGCCTGCTGAGGATTCTTCACCATCATTGGAAGAGAACACAAACAGCAGAAGGGTTTCTGGGTACAAACGATCAAAGGGAGAGCAGCAGAGGCTGGATTATGAGCGGAGGATGGCAACGAAAATTGAAATGGATAAACTAATACTTCAGGAGAAGCTGTTGAAAACTCAGGAAAAAGTGAGAGAAATGCAGCAGAGGGAGAGAACTGTCTCAGGTGATAACACTAAGAGGGCAGAGAGGCATATTAGGAGACCAGTGGAAAGAGAAAAGGAGTGGATCGAGAGCAAGGTGTCCTCAGCTGAGCAGAGAAGGGAAAAGGAGAGAGTTCACGAGATGGAAAGGAGGGAGAGGTTGATTATGAGGGATAAAAGCCGGGAGGATATTGAGTGGCAGAGAGAGAAAAAAGAAGAGTTCAATAGGGAGAGAAGAGAGAAGAAGAGGGCACTTGCAGAAGAGTGGGAGAGGTTGGAAAGAATGGAAAGGGAAATTGTGAACAAGCCAGAGTGGAGTAGAGACAGGAGGGCTGAGAAGGACCTAGAGCAACAGAGGGAGAAAAATGGAGAGTGGAGCAGGAGGGCTAGAGAAAGGGCGAATGAAAAGGATACAAATTGGGAGAGGGAGAAAAGATTTGAGAGGAATAGGTGGGAGAGGGAGAAAGTGAAAGAGAGAGAACTAAATGGGGAGGTTGAGAAGAAAAGAGACTGGGAGAAGGAGTATAAGTGGGAAAGGTCTTCTAGAGAGAGGTATGTTTCAGCTGATGATAAGAGGCGTGACATATTTCATAGAGGGCTGGATCAGGAGGGACAGCTTAAAACTTCACATAGATCAGTGCCAGGGAGCCGCAGTAGCATCAATTGTAGAAAAATATCTCGAGAAGCTTCCCACACATCACCCTCAGTTCACCGCCAGTCAAGTCGGCTACTGCAAGTGGAACTCAGCCCAGTGGAGAGTGCTGACAATGCTTGCCTCCAGCTCATCCCTTGCAGGATTTGCCACAGAAAATTTGCTGCAGAGAGACTAGAGAAGCACCTTCAGGTCTGTGAGAGGATGCAGCGCTCCAGCCGTAAAGTCTTTGACTCCTCCAAGTACAGGGCCAAGGGAACTGACCTGGAAGAGTTCATGAAAACCAACTCAAGAAGCAAGTCTCCTGAGGTAAGAGTTTTTCCCCAATTCCTTTAATTTGAGGAAATAATGGTATTATATTATCTCGTTTCTCATGCCATTTCTCAACCCTGGTTAATATGATTTTGGCTTGATTTACAGCTAAAGAAGAGCAACTGGAGGCAGAAACACGAGGCATTCATTCGTAATCTGCGCCAAGCCCATGTTCCAGCAACAGGTGCTTTGCAGCCCCAACCACCTATCCAAGACAATGATGATTATGTGACCTGCCCTCACTGTGCCCGCCGATTTGCCCCTGGGCCAGCAGAGCGACATATCCCCAAGTGCCAGAACATCAAGAGTCGCCCTCCACCTCCCCGCCACCGCCGCTGACGAAACCAACTAATTTGCAATGATGTTTATAAAAAGCATTCAAAACTACATTTTACATTTGAGTCATTTAGCAGACGCTCTTATCCAGAGCGACCTACAATTAGTGTATTCATCTTAAAACAGCTAGGTGGGACAACCACATATCTCAGTTATAATAAGTAAATTATTCCTCAAAGTATCTATCAGCAAAGTCATTGCTAGTAGGGGGGAAAAAAGTCAAGAGCGAATGTTAGTTCACAAAAGGCAATTATTTTGTATATAAAATTGTAAAAAATGTGGGGTGGGGGGCTGCTGTGGGATTATTTAATCAACTTTGAGGTAGGGTTTCAGATGTTAAAACTAAAGCCCTGATGCAATTTATATGTAGTTTGTTAACTAAAAGCCTCTGCATTAACTTACATTTTTATAGAACTAAATGTACAGGTATGGCGTTGTGGTTTAGTATGAGAGTATTTAGTTTAAAATAACATTTTGAATTGTAGAGTATAGTTTACACATTTTTCACACTGCCTTTGAAGTGGGGGGGGAACTAAACTATTCAGATACTGCTGAACAAGATTGTCTGCAAAAGGGTTAAAAGAAAATGAAAACCAACGATTGGTGGATTTTGAAGCACAATAAAAAAAAAAATACAAATCTGATTTTGCTTTGTCTATAGTGTTTGGTTCATTTCAGAATTCATCTGACCAAAATGTTATTTTTTAATTTTTTACATGAAGCATAAAACAAAGGTGCCTCTATGAATGGTGGAACGTAAGACCACTGTAACGGTACACCCACGCTATTTTATAATGTTGCATAGGGTAAGCTAAGCCATTGGAAAAAAAATGTATTGCAAAAATGAACACAGTATATGTGTAATATTTCAACATTAAACAAACTGTATAAAAAGCATAGCCTATTCTTTTTATTTGTGCACAATTCATCACAACACAATTTGGTTTAAGAGTATGCAAAAGCACTAAGGAATAAGGACACTTCTCTTGCACTGATAAAGGAAATTCCACCAGTGTTGTGTATTGTATCAATTAACTGCACACCAACCAAGAGTTGCAAGCTGTTGGTAAAGGACACTTAAAACACACACATACTGTACACACACCACCCAGAGTAAACAAATACACAATGTGAATATTACACTTTTCACAAATAGTGTCAAAAGGATGAATCAATACTCAAAAACAGGAGGAACACAAAGACAATATAAACCTGAAAAAGCAACAGTTGAGAAAACATTTAATAGAAAAAACAAAATATTACCATTAACTTTACAAAAACGAGCTTTTCTACATTCTAGGAAGAGAACTGTACTCATGACATTACATTTTACAGAAGGAAGATTAACCATAAAATGACCATTTCCTCCACTTAAATACCAGTTTAAACAAATTCAAGGTTATCTTAAGGCAATAAAAGTGATTGTCTATATTGAATCAGTAGTTTGAGTTATGTAAAAGTGAACCTCATACACAATTTTTTCCAGATACAGAATAGCAAGCTGATCATCATATGAAATACACAAGATTGTAAATACTTAAATGTTAACACTAAATACTTATTTGGTAAATTAGATGTAAGAGACAATATTTGGTATACCTTTGGCTATTTGAAATAGTATTTAGGCTTTTTTTTTTTTACAGCATCACATATGAAGAACAGGGCTCAGGGCTTTCGAAAGGAAATTAGCAAAAAATAAGTACTTGAAATACACCCCTTCAAATTAGTGGATTTGGCTATTTCAGCTACACCCAGTGCTGACAGGTGTATAAAGTGTGCAAAGCTGTCATTAAGGCAAAGGGTGGCTACTTTGGAGAATCTCAAATATAATACTATTTTTGCACAGGGTCACCGCCACTCATTGGATAGGACAGTTTTTGCTCACGGATTTGCCCCAGCAGATCTGTCCCGATCATGGTTGGAGGCTCCTCCCTGTCCTGCCACAGGCCTGTGATCGGATTGGTGGTTGCTGTTCTTTTCAGTTCCTGCTTTGCACAGATGGTTGATTGCTGTCCAGAGTCTCTCGTTCTCTTTGAGCTGGTCACTTCACTGTTATGAAAGAGAACAACTCTTGATAACACTTGTCTGCATAGCAATGGAGTTGATCGGTCTAGAATAGGGACTCGACTCAGTGTTACTACACAACTTTGCCTACAGGGATCACTACAGGTGCTGGGTTGAATAAAGAGAAAATACAGAAACAAAATCAATGAATGTTACATTTATATCTAAGCCAGTGGAGGCTGCTGAGGGGAGAACAGCTCATAATAATGTCTGGAACGGAGTCAATGGAATGGCATACAACAATACCATAGGCATCAAACACATGGAAACCATGTGTTTGATACCATTCCAGCAATTCCGCTCTAGCCATTACCAAGAGCCCGTTCTCCCCAATTAAGGTGCCACCAACCTTCTGTGACCTAGGCCTATTGGCTACATTGAGGTTCTATCAGGCATTAGTGCGTAAGCCTAAACTTTAGGGTCGAACTTTACGTGCGCCAAATAGCCTGCACACTGATCGCCAAAAGCTTTTGGGAATGGGCAGAAAAAGTTCTCTATCCACTGAGAGAAAAAGGCCAATGTCAGAGTTTAATTCAAAAAGAGATAAGCTGTGAAATGGAGTGTTGAAAATAAATAGAAGGGAGGGGCCAGAAGTTGTTTGGAAAGATTGTGAAGTGGTAAAATACAATTGACTGTACGCTTGTTTATTCCATGTGTAACTGTGTTGTTGGTGTGGCACTGCTTTGCTTTATCTTGGCCAGGTCGCAGTTCTAAATGAGAACTTGTTCTCAACTAGCTTACTTGGTTAAAAAAAAAAAAAATTTTATTAAGACAATGATAGCAGTGCCTATGTTATATGTGATGATTGTGAGGCGCTACACAAATTCGACAGTCACAAGACGAATAGGCCTATGGCACATCAAGGGAACTGTAGCCTACGGTTCAGACGGGTTAAATGGAAACTGACTGTAGGTCTGTAACCTCTGTTTGAATATTTCTTGCAGCAAATTGACATACCAAATGTACATTTTGACTCGACAACAGGAGTGGAGAAATACAATGTATTTATTTCATCATCTTGAAGGAATGTGAATGTGCAGTTAGATACCATCTGTAGAGGTGCTATCTATCTTTATCAGAATCATACAAGCTGATTGTATTTCTACCACATAAAATACACATCCAAGCCAAACTGAAATCTTAACAGAAACATGTTTGCTCTGCAAAAGAAGCAGAGATGACAGAAAACTTTACTGATGTCAACTAGATTGAAGCATTCCTTCTACCATTTATGACATTATTCTAGTGAGCAAGTGTTTATTTAGTCTTCTAGGGCAACATATAATGACAAGAGAAGCTGCACGCATCTAATTATAGTCAACTTGTCTAACAAATAGCCTACTAAAATGTCAGAAATGATAAGAAACATAATTTACGCAAAAAACAATCCTCCACCCCCTGTCAAAAAAAACTTTATACCTTCTGACTGTAGCCTACAGCGCATTTCTTATATTTGTGGGTTAGGGTCAAGTGTGGGGCCATATAAAAAATGATTTGCAATTGTGAGCAGGGGCAGGTGAACAAACAGCTGACCCGGGTACCACTAGTCTTTAGTGAGTAATGCTTACCTATACTGTAAAATGTACTGTAAAATAAAATGGCAACAACTACAGAGAAACACAGAACAAACAAGCAACTGCACCAGAATACTGTCTCAACTAGCCTTGTGCTGTAACAATGTGTGTAAGGGGTTATCTTGCACATACCTCTGCTACCTCATTGCTTGCTCTGTAGCAAGTTGGTGCCTCCCCTTCTACAGGCTCCTGCCTCCTCCAACCCGTTGACCCCGTCACAGCCCATACGAGTGGTGTAAAGAAATAACACTTGGTTAGGTTGAGACATTAGCGTGGGGATGTAGTCTAGTGCGTTTGTCATAACCGAGAGGCCTTTCTCAGTGGCGGCAGCAGCCTTCACCTCCTGCAGCTCATCATAGAGCAGTGTGACGCTCTCTGAGAAAGAAGGAGCCAGAGGGCCAGGTATGCAGGGATGAACTCTGCATACTGTAGCTCCTGTTAGGGAGGATGACCAGGGAGGGACACCAACATTCAGTGGCCATAACCCTCTCTGTTCAGGCTTTTATTATGCTTGTTGTTTTGAGTACAAACCTGGCGCAGCCAGATGGGGCAAGAGCTGTCGCCAGTCTGGTTCGTCAGAGACGTTATGGAGGTCTTGATGTGTCGCTCGTCTGTGTCATCCTCCTTAGTGCCCCCCAATCGCCCTTCATGTAGCCCTGTCTGAGCCTGGCTCACTCTCCAGATCCACAGTGGAGGTAGAGGCCTGGCCCAGGCCTTAGTGTGAACCGACAAACACCAGGACACACCATGTGGTCAGTACAGTACCACACTGGTATAAAACTATTGACCTGTTCAGATTGTGAATGTAATGAAAAAGTAACCAGAGAGACCATGGCCATCTTACTTACCACTGCCAATTAAAAGTCCACTGCTGTTTGAGCAGATAGTTTTAGAGTTGAGAACCTTTTCTGTAAACAGGGAACATAATCAATCTCAACTGTATTTTTCAATAAATTATTAGCTGGTGTTAGAACAGAAGTTAGTGGCTAACCCATGATGAGAATGGTGTGCCAGCCACGACAGAAGAGGTCTGGCACATGGTGGAGGGAGCCTAAAATGGGTTGTGGTAAAGCATTCCCAGGCATCCGTTTCCTGCTTTTCCCCAGGCAAAGATCTGATGGTCCGAAAGGATGAGAGATTAGCCTATATCCTTCCAGAACCTAAACAGGGAATCTACCAGTACTACCGGTATTCTCCATTAGATTGAGTCCTACTTTTGTAGGTCAGAGCAGGACTCCCTGCTAACAGAATAAAAAAAACAAGCACCACAACTAAGCTGCATATACACATTAAACAGCATATTCAACAACATGCTGCAACAGAGAATGTTGAAGTTTAGTTGTTTTTCTGACCCTCCGTGGCTGCGATGGTGAAGCCATCTGACCCCCCCCCCAAAAAAAAAAACACCCCAACAAGAGCTGGATGCCATGGTGCTTCTTGAAGTCCTTCACACCAAGCTGACCATCATTTTTGCAGCCAAAGGTCATCAGCCTGCAAGGTCAGAGTTCAGTCAGAACCATGTCTTGATATAAAATTCTATATACTTTCAATTTGGGATCAGAAAAAAGAGAGGAGTCTGGTAGCTGTCCCGTTGATGGCAGCAGTGTGGGTCTTCCCAGCGGAAATTGGATCTTATACCTGGCCAGCTGCTTGACCAAAGTGAGTGTAGTGGTGTATGGTATCCTCTGGTAGGCCTGATATTGAAGGAAGAAAACTTAAATTCTCCACCATTAATTGCATTATTCCTTATTTTAAAGCAATGAGAAGAGCCTGTGAGTGGATCCTAGTATGTTGAATGTGATGCTGTACCTCTCCAGGAAGGTTTGAGGCCAGAGACTCCAAGGTTGATTGTTGTTCCCAAAGGCCAGGACTTTGCCAGACTGTCAGAAGGTTCCATCAAGGCCACAGAGGAGATAATGGCTCCTTTGGGTATCTCCACCTGTGAAAGCCAGACGATACACAACATTATGCTTCCTATCGATTTTAATGGTGGATTCAAACACATTTTCATTCATTTGTCTGGATGATAAAATTGAGACGTCATTGAGCAGAATTAAATTATATGTTCAAGCTCTCTGCTGGAAACTAGAGGGCAGGATCTTACTTGCATGAGGGAGTTAGTCATCCTCACAGTCCAGGCCAAGACTGAGGAAAAGGCCAACTTCATAAATTAATTATGTCCTTCATCATCATAGCTCCATCTACTGGCAAGATAAGGTGGGACAACGGATATGGAGCTTGAGGGAGGCATCGTGGTAGACATACAGTACTGCTGTGTAGCTCAGTATACGCTGTTCTGGTACATACCGTGCTCTCCACAGCCCCAGGAGTAGATATCTCCCCTGTGGGTCAGCACCACCACATGGTTGTCTGCACAGGACACCTGCCTGACAGGCCACTCCTCAAAGAATTCCAACAGCACTGGCTCTAGCACCTACATGCCCTGCTCGTTCTCCACTCCAATACAGCCGTAGTAGTCAGAACCAAACATGTACATCTAGTCCTCATCTGAAACGAAACAGCAACGGCATGTTGTCAAACTAGACCAAATCTGTCTGAATTGTATCTGTGTTGTAAAAAGACAGAAACCTCCCACTGTAAACATCCTATTCTACTGGAGTTGTGCTCCACACAGACTACTCACCAGTGACACAGGCAGTGAAATCAGCTCCACAAGCGACCTGACGGATGGCCTTTCCCTGCAGCCTCTCAACCTTGTGTGGCTGCCGTACGAGGCCTGGGCCCCATGGCCCAGCATCTTGGACACTCTAAAATGAAACCACGACATCAAAAGGGCACATGTTTGATCAACAAAAACAACCTTAAAGTGCTCGAAAAAAATGTTCTGCTTTGGACTTATAGGAACATGGTACTCACAGCCCAAGTGTGCAGCTCTTTCTCCACGGTAACCACAGCAAAGTGAGTCTCCCCTGCACACACATGCTGGCCACTGCTTTCACCTTTAAACACATCTGCCACGCTGATCCTCAACACTGGAGCTCCCCAGGGGTGCGTGCTCAGTCCCCTCCTGTACTCCCTGTTCACCCATGACTGCATGGCCAGGCACGACTCCAACACCATCATTAAGTTTACAGACGACAACAGTGGTAGGCTTGATCACCGACAATGACGAGACAGCCTATAGGGAGAAGGTCAGAGACCTAGCCGGGTGGTGCCAGAATAACAACCTATCCCTCAACATAACCAAGACTAAGGAGATGATTGTGGACTACAGGAAAAGGAGGACCGAGCACGCCCCCATTCTCATCGATGGGGCTGTAGTGGAGCAGGTTGAGAGCTTCAAGTTCCATGGTGTCCACATCAACAACAAACTAGAATGGTCCAAACACCAAGACAGTCGTGAAGAGGGCATGACAAAGCCTATTCCCCCTCAGGAAACTAAAAAGATTTGGCATGTGTCCTGAGATCCTCAAAAGGTTCTACAGTTGCAACGTCGAGAACATCCTGATTGGTTGCATCACTGCCTGGTACGGCAATTGCTCAGCCTCTGACCTCAAGGCACTACAGAGGGTAGTGCGTACGGCCCAGTACATCACTGGGGCTAAGCTGCCTGCCATCCAGGACCTCTACACCAGGCAGTGTCAGAGGAAGGCCCTAAAAATTGTCAAAGACCCTAGCCACCCCAGTCATAAACTGTTCTCTGCTACCGCATGGCAAGCGGTACCGGAGTGCCAAGTCTAGGACAAAAAGGCTTCTCAACAGTTTTTACCCCCAAGCCATAAGACTCCTGAACAGGTAATCACATGGCTACCCGGACTATTTGCATTGTGTGCCCCTCCAACCCCTCTTTTTACACTGCTGCTACTCTGTTTATAATATATGCAGTCACTTTAACTATACATTCATGTACATACTACCTCAATTGGGCTGACCAACCAGTGCTCCCGCACATTGGCTGACCGGGCTATCTGCATTATGTCATACAGTATACTCTAGCTATCCACATGGGCCGTCAGACACATGGCACTGCTCGTGGTCACAATTAGCTGTACACTCGCTGCTACCACTTTTCACACCTGCCACCAAACAGAAGTCATGTCCCTGTGGCAGAGTGAAGAGCCATGGATGGAGCTGACTACAAATACAGCAGGCTTAGGTACACACAGGGAGAGATATGTAGACTATGCCCACAAAGGGACAGAACAACCACACTGCTCTCTGGACTTGATTTGGTTTGAGTATCCAGTCTGCTCACCAAATCTGTTCACTGAATGTAATCAGCTCTGCAGCAACTATAATGACTGTGTGTTAACTTCATTCAGCACTACGTAATTGAGATCTACATGGTCAACATAACACCAGAAAAGCACAGCTCTCCAGGCTAATACTTCAAATGTTATTACACAACTTTATAAGGTTTGTTTTAGTTAGGAAGATATTCAGTGTCTTGAAATCCCTTCAAGAGAAGAATAAAATAGGTCAGAAAAAATAAAATTGTGACCAGACCGAATAAGGACTTTGGTATTCATAACCAACACAGCTTACATACAATACAAACAATCAAAGCAGCCCATAGCACAATCATTGAGGAAAGTTTGGACCCAACCCTGGAATTTACCTGTGCAGGATACCAGCCTTATGAATGTGAGCCACTGCAGAGGTAACTTGGTACAGGTACCATATGACAACCTAGGGGAATTTAAGATGTTTTAGATATTAAAAACTGTCAGGGAAAGATGAAGTTGAATGTTCACAATTGTTCTTATCTAGAACAAAGCCAGAGCCATTGTGTGTCTCTAGGTACAATACACCCTTACATCATGTTGTGTTTCACTTTCATACCTCCTCAGTGAAGCGTTTCCCCTTCTGTTGGTTGATTTTATCAAAAGGATTTCCTCCTGAAATTGAAAAGATAGTGGACCTTTTCTATTGCTACTGTAACTGCCAGACCATTACAATTGGGACAATCATATTTCAGTTGAGTCAATATCATTATCCCGAAATAGAAAGTATTACGTTTAATAAGGACACTTAATAACACAGCTTTAATATCCCATGTGTATTTCATACAAATACACCACATTCAAGTGATAAGATGATGCCATATCTCACCATTACAATATTCAAGCTCAATGAGCAGAGTGTCCTTGTCCATGAAATGGTTGAAGTAGGCTGTTGATGTTGTGCTGTAGGATGGAGAGGATGCTGATCTCATCTGTGACATCTTTATGCTCTTTATCTGAGGCAGTTCAAGTCCGCCTCCTTCCACACCACCAGAGAGTTGTCCTGTACAGTGATTGACAGGGGACAGACAGAGAGAGGTCAGGATGAGATCAGAAACACTTTCACTTTGAAGGCTACAACAAATAACACCAAGAGACCTCAGGCAACAAGACTTCACTGCAATTACTTACTCAAAGTTAAAATATTAATGTTATTCATTTTCTCCCCCCCCCATTGTGCTTCTGCTATTATAAAATTTAATAGAGTAATAATAAGATAATAATAGGGTATATCCCTAATAATGTACTATACATGATGTAGGCTCTAATCAAACAAACTGTTCTTTCAGCAAGTAAACAAAGGTTTGACATTTACAAAATGTTGTTTTCCTGCTGGGATCAAATAAATACAAACCATGCCCTTACACTATTACTCTTGAGCAACGTGAATAATAGCAGTTTTGTCAAACGGCTTGGGAATGTAATGGATCTTCAGCTCTCTCGCAAGCCTTTCTTACTGGGGTATGAAAACTAAAGTAGACTGGCCATCTCAGAGGCTACCGGCCAGGTTTGGTGGGAGATTCACACATCATGCACGAAAAGCTATTGTAGATCACTAATAAAACAGGCCTAATAGGTCAATACATTTTTTATGCATTTTGCTCTGACAGAACAGAGGTGTGTGCGTGCGTGAATGATAGAAATAGTGCTTGACCTGCTTACCTCTGTCTGCTTCGCCAAATGTAACTTTTCTTCCTTGCCGCTGTATACTGACGTCGATCGCCCACTGGCGAAAGATTCACTGACAGAATATGAATTTAGTGAGGCGAAATGCCTTTCATAGTCTGAGTGACATTTTGAGTATAATAAGCGGCAAACACTGTAGGCCTAATAATTGCGAACTATTTACAAATGAATTGCGTAAACAAACTCCTATTCATTTAAAATAACATTTGGAGAGAGTAAAATGTACAGAGAACTGCTATACATTGTATCAGTAAAAGCGATCATCTGTAATGAATAATCAAGGACAAAAAGGTGTAGATTCACGAGCAGAGCGCGGCAGGTGTTTATTTCGCCTTCGCAGAATGCAGGAATCGTGGTCACAGGCAGGCAAAGCTCATACACAGGTAGGCAAACACTGAGTGAATCAAAACTAGGACTGAAGGCTATACCTGGTTCTCACAAACGCGCTACGAAAAGGCTTAGTAGAGTCAAAACGAACAATACCTCACAAAGGCACAAACAGAATGATCTGAACTAAATAAGGAGCTGATGAGACCAGGTGAGTAACTAACTCAGGTGAAATCAATGAACAAAAATGAAAGACAGGGCTGCGTTCAAGAACACAACAATACAGAACACAAGGTTGACTAAGAAAATAAATACAGAACCTTACATCATCATAGTTACGACTGCTTAAAAAAAAATATCCCACAGCAATAGTGTGCAACAATGTTGTTGATTTGCTAGTTACCAAGTTACTTGCAAATATTTTGGCCTGGTCTTTCGAAACCTTTGGACGTTGTTAATGCAGCAGTAATACAATAACCATCTCTCCTGATCTCTGATAGTAATGTATACAGAAAAGAAGATACCTACTATCTCCAGTTTAAATACCCACTTTACAAAATGTAAATTTTGGAAGCTGACAGTACCGCTCAAGGAGTCCATCTTTTTCATTTCTATGCATTCACTAAAGACCCGGAAACACTCAAGTTACTAGTGCTTAGATCTGAATGGTGGCGCAGCGCAAAGTCTGTGAGCAGAAGCAAACTTCATAAATCTTTATTTAGACTGCGTTTCTGTAGATCTCAGGGCGCATTAATACCCAACAAAATCGAACTGCACTGTCCAATTTACAGTAGCTATTACAGTGAAAGAATACCATGCTATTGTTTGAGGAGAGTGCACGGTTATGAAAATGTATTAATAAACCAATTAAACACATTTGGGCAGTCTTGATACAACATTTTGAACAGAAATGCAATGGTTCATTGGATCAGTCTAAAACGTTGCACATACACTGCTGCCAGCTAGTGGCCAAAATCTAAATGCCTGGGGTGGAGCAATATATTATGGCCTTTCTCTTGCATTTCAAAGATTTATTTTTATTTTTATTTTTATTTTACCTTTATTTAACTAGGCAAGTCAGTTAAGAACAAATTCTTATTTTCAATGACGGCCTAGGAACAGTGGGTTAACTGCCTTGTTCAGGGCCAGAACGACAGATTTATACCTTGTCAGCTCGAGGATTCAATCTTGCAACCTTTCGGTCATGGGTGAGCTCACCATTTATCGAAATATTTGCGTAAAACACTTTCTAGAAATCGAAAGTAATCCAAAGATGGGTAGTTTCTGCACGCAGCCATGCTTTATTTTCTCACAGAAACCAAAGATAATAAGAGAAGACAAGATGAGTTTGGTCTGTTTATAGTATGCATGTTGAAGGGGGGGGTGTCGTCTACAATTGTTCACATTCCACCATTCAATTCCGGAAGTTCTCAAAAAAAATTGTGAACCCTTACTCACCACATTTTGTTATAACATCTTTGGACGTAAACCATACAAAAACAACACTAGACAATATGGAACACAAAGCTTTTACTATCTCATCCTGGAATATACAAGGTCTGAGGTCATCTGCCTTTGGCCTAAAGAGCAGGAACACAGACTTCAACAAAGAAATTGGAAATACAGACATTGCCATCCTACAAGAAACATGGTTTAAAGAAGACGGACCCACTGGTTGCCATCTAGGCTACAGAAAGCTGGTAGTCCCATCCACCGAACTACCAGGTGTGAAACAGGGAAGAGACTCAGGCGGTATGCTAATTTGGTATAGAGCAGACTGTCACGTTCTGACCTTTATTTTCCCTTGTTTTGTCTTTATTTAGTATGGTCAGGGCGTGAGTTGGGGTGGGCAGTCTATGTTATTTGTTTATATGTTTAGGTTTGTTCATTTAGCCTGATATGGTTCTCAATCAGAGGCAGGTGTTTTGCATTGTCTCTGATTGGGAGCCATATTTAGGTTGCCTGTTTTCACTGTTGGTTTGTGGGTGTTTGTCTTCCGTGTCAGTGTTTGTCGCCACACGGTACTGTTTCGGTTCGTTCACATTTGTTATTTGTGTAGTGTTCAGTTTATATTATTAAAACATGGACACTTACCACTCTGCGTATTGGTCCTCCGATCCTTCTCGCTTCTCCTCGTCAGATGAGGAGGAAGAGATAGACAGCCGTTACAGAAACACCCACCACCAAAGGACCAAGCAGAGTGGTAAAGGACAGCAGCAGCAGCGGCAGAAGACACAGGACTCATGGACTTGGGAGGAGATTCTGGACGGCAAGGGACCCTGGGCTCAGCCAGGGGAATATCGCCGTCCCAAAGCAGAGTTGGAGGCAGCGAAGGCAGAGAGGCGCCGGTATGAGGAGGCAGCGGTTGGAAGCCCGAGAGTCAGCCCCAAAAATTTATTGGGGGGAGGCACACGGGGAGTGTGGCTAAGCCAGGTAGGAGACCTGAGCCAACTCCCCGTGCTTACCGTGGAGTGAGAGGGCGTCGTACTGCCGGTCTGCCCAGCGCCGTCTGAGCTGCCTGTCTGCCCAGCGCCGTCTGAGCTGCCCGTCTGCCCAGCGCCGTCTGAGCTGCCCGTCTGCCCTGCCCAGCGCCGTCTGAGCTGCCCGTCTGCGCAGCGCCGTCTGAGCTGCCCGTCTGTCCAGCGCCATCTGAGCTGTCCGTCAGTCAGGAGCCGCCAGAGCCGTCAGGGACATGTACTAGTCTGTGGCAACCTAAATGCCAGAAATGGACAAGAACCTGACACCCTTAGCACACAATGGGACAAACACCTACCTGGAGGGGACAGCATTCTCTCCCCCATATGCCACAACTATTTATTTATTTTTATTTAACCTTTATTTAACCGGGTAGGCCAGTTGAGAACAAGTTCTCATTTACAACTGCGACCTGGCCAAGATAAAGCAAAGCAGTGCGACAAAAACAACAACACAGAGTTACACATAAACAAACAAAATAATAAAAATTTAGCATTAATACTGGAGTGACAGATGTGCAGATGATGATGTGCAAGTAGAGATACTGGGGTGCAAAAGAGCAAGAGGGTAAGTAATAATATGGGGGATGAGGTAGTCGGGTGTGCTATTTACAAATTGGCTGTGTACAGGTACAGTGATCTTTAAGCTGCTCAGACAGCTGATGCTTAAAGTTAGAGAGGGAAATATAAGACTCCAGCTCAGAGATGTTTGCAATTCGTTCCAGTCATTGACAGCAGAGAACTGGAAGGAAAGGCGGCCAAAGTAAGTGTTGGCTTTGGGGATGACCAACTATGACAACATAACCAACAAAAACGGGTCACAACTCCTGCAGCTCTGTCGCACGCTGGGTATGTACAGAGTCAAAGGTAGGCTTCGAGGGAACTCCTATGGTAGCTACACATACAGCTCATCTCTTGGCAGAAGTACTGTAGACTACTTTATCACTGACCTCAACCCAATCACAGAAAAATCACACTACTTGAACAGAGCTTTGCTCTGAGGCATCAAAGCTAAAGGAGCTGAATAATATTAAGAAATGCTATAGATGGAAGGAGAGTAGTGTGGAAATCGACCAAAAAAACAATTGGGCATCAACAAATTCAATCCCTTCTAGACAATTACCTGGACAAAGCGTTTCACTGTAATAGTGAAGGTGTAAACCTGTCAGTAGAAAACCTAAACAGTATATTCTCTCAGCTTCCCTATTAGATCCCAAAAAATTCAAACAGAAAACTGAAGAAAATGAACAACAATGACAAATGGTTTGATGAAGAATGCAAAAACCTAAGAAAGAAATTGAGAAACCTGTCCAACCAAAAGCATAGAGACCCACAAAACCTGAGTCTATGCCTTCACTGTGGTGAATCACTAAAACAATACAGAAATACACTACGGAAAAAGAAGGAACAGCACGTCAGAAATCAGCTCAATGTAATTGAAGAATCCATAGACTCTAACCACTTTTGGAAAAATTGGAAAACACTAAACAACACAAAGAATTATCTATCCAAAATGGAGATGTATGGGCAAACCAGTTTTCCAATCTTTTTGGCTCTGTAACAAAGAACAAACAGCAAGAACATATACATGATCAAATACAAATCTTAGAATCAACTATTAAAGACTACCAGAACCCACTGGATTCTCCAATGACCTTGAATGAACTACAGGACAAAATAAAAACCCTCCAACCCAAAAAGGCCTGTGGTATTGATGGTATCCTCAATGAAATGATAAAATATACAGACAACAAATTCCAATTGGTTATACTAAAACTCTTTAACATCATCCTTACCTCTGGCATATTCCCCAACATTTAGAACCAAGGACTGATCACCTCAATCCACAAAAGTGGAGACAAATTTGACCCCAACAACTACCGTGGGATATGTGTCAACAGCAACCTTGGGAAAATCCTCTGCATTATCATTAACAGCAAACTCGTACATTTCCTAAGTGAAAACAATGTACTGAGCAAATGTCAAATTGGCTTTTTACCAAATTATCATACGATAGACCACGTATTCACCCTGCACACCCTAATTGACAAACAAACAAACAAATATGTCAGCCTCAGAGAACAACATCGACCTATACGCTGACTCGGTGAGTGTGTTTATAAAGAAGTGCATTGGAGATGTTGAACCCACTGTGACTATTAAAACCTACCCTAACCAGAAACCGTGGATGGATGGCGGCATTCACGCAAAACTGAAAGCGCTCCACCGCATTTAACCATGGAAAGAGGTCTGGTGATATGGCTGAATATAAACAATGTAGTTATTCCCTCCACAAGGCAATCAAACAAGCGAAATGCCAGTACAGGGACAAGTTGGAGTCGCAATTCAACAGCTCAGACACGAGACGTATGTGGCAGGGTCTACAGGAAATCACGGACTACAAAAGGAAAACCAGCCACGTCACGGACACCGACGTCATGCTTCCAGACAAACTAAACACCTTCTTTGCCCGCTTTGAGGATAATACAGTGCCACCGTCACGGCCCGTTAACAGGGACTGTGCCCCACCCCTTCTCCTTTTCCGTGGCTGACGTGAGTAAAACATTTAAACGTGTTAACCCTCGCAAGGCTGCTGGCCCAGACGGCATCCCTAGCCGCGTCCTCAGAGCATGCGCAGACCAGCTGGCTGGTGTGTTTACGGACATATTCAATCGCTCCCTATCCCAGTCTATTGTCCCCAGATGCTTCAAGATGGCTACCATTGTTCCTGTACCCAAGAAGGCAAAGATAACTGAACTAAATGACTACCGCCCCATAGCACTCACTTCTGTCATCATGAAGTGCTTTGAGAGACTAGTCAAGGATCATATCACCTTCACTTTACCGGCCAAGGTAGACCCACTTCAGTTTGCATACCGCCCCAAGAAGTCCACAGACGACGCAATCGCCATCACACTGCACACTGCCCTATCCCATCTGGACAAAAGGAATACCTATGTAAGAATGCTGTTCATTGACTACAGCTCAGCATTCAACACCATTGTACCCTTCAAGCTCATCATCAAGCTAGAGGCCCTGGGTCTCAACCCCGCCCTGTGCAATTGGGTCCTGGACTTTCTGACGGGCCGCTCCCAGGTGGTGAAGGTAGGAAACAACATCTCCACTTCACTGACCCTCAACACTGGGGCTCCACAAGGGTGCGTGCTTAGCCCCCTCATGTACTCCCTGTTCACCCACGACTGCGTGGCCATGCACGCCTCCAACTCAATCATCAAGTTTGCAGACGATACAACAGTAGTGGGCTTGATTACCAACAACGATGAGACAGCCTACAGGGAGGAGGTGAGGGTACTCGGAGTGTTGTGTCAGGAAAACAACCTCTCACTCAACGTCAACAAAACAAAGGAGATGATCGTGGACTTCAGGAAACAGCAAAGGGAGCACCCCCCCTATCCATAATGAAGGGATATCAGTGGAGAAGGTGGAAAGTTTTAAGTTCCTCGGTGTACACATCACAGACAAACTGAAATGGTCCACCCACACAGACAGTGTGGTGAAGAAGGCGCAACAGCACCTCTTCAACCTTAGGAGGCTGAAGAAATTTGGCTTGTCACCCAAAACCCTGACAAACTTTTACAGATACACAATTGAGAGCATCCTGTCAGACTGTATCACAGCCTGGTACGGCAACTGCACCACCCTCAACCGCAAGGCTCTCCAGAGGGTGGTGCAGTCTGCACAACGCATCACCAGGGGCAAACTACCTGCCCTCCATGACACCTACAGCACCCGATGTCACAGAAAGGCCAAAAAGATCATCAAGGACATCAACCACCTGAGCCACTGGCTGTTCAAACCGCTACCATCCAGAAGGCGAGGTCAGTACAGGTGCATCAAAGCTGGGACCGAGAGACTGAAAAACAGCTTCTATCTCAAGGCCATCAGACTGCTAAATGGCAATCACTAACTCAGAGAGGCTGCTGCCTACATTGAGACTCAATCACTGGCCACTTTAATAAATGGATCACTAGTCACTTTATACAATGCCACTCTAAATAATGCCACTTAAATAATGTTTACATATCTTACATTACTCATATCACATGTATATACTATATTTTATACCATCTATTGCACCTTGCTTATGCCGCTCGGCCATCGCTCATTCATATACTTACATGTACATATTTTCATTCACCCCTTTAGATATGTGTGTATTAGGTAGTTGTTGGGGAATTATTAGATTACCTGTTAGATATTATTGCACTGTCGGAACTAGAAACACAAGCATTTTGCTACACTCGCATTAACATCTGCTAACCATGTGTATGTGACAAATACAATGTGATATGATTTCCCATACCGTACCTTTGAAGCGCCCCAAAAACTTTGGAGCACTAGTGGGTGCATGGTATTGTTGTTTCTGGCTCATTGACATATTTTGAGTCATGCCTTGTAAGAGGTTATATTTGTTGCACCCATTAATGAGAATGCTGTACTTATTTAACTCCTATGTGGTTATAGTGCCCCATCAATTTAAAATGTATAGGAGACAGATTGGAGAGGCAGCAAGTCTTAAACGGTTGAGCATTTTGCCATGTCCTTTTGGTCTGTTTTTCACTGTAGTCGCTGCCAGTTTGGAAGCCTTTGTTATGGCCTCTAGAAGTGCAAGTGATATAAAACACCAAATATTCATTAATATGCTTTAATGTTTGTAAACATTTGACCTAGCAGCCAACCTGCTTGCAACAATCACTTGTAATTACAATAAAATACTGTGGAATACAAACCTCTCCCATCAATGGATTTCATTCATCCATTTCGATTACGGTAGCATTTACTTTTTTTTTTTTACAGTATAATAATACAGTACGGTATTGTACTGTGTGTCACTATACAGTACTTGCTTTGATACTGTATTTATATTACAGTAGGTGTGTTTTAATATGAAATATAGAATTTTACTTGCCACCGAGCTGCCTGTAAGTTACTGTCAAAATCACAGTAACCCCTTTCTACGATCACTGTATCTCTGAAGTCAATCCTGTCATTGCGCAAATAGACACGCACACGCACACACAGACACTCACACACACTATATTGACACAGTCCAATGTTTGAACAAACTCAACAGAGAGATACGACCATCCCCACTGACTGGAACATTTTTAACAAGGCAGACAATTCAATGGAGAATTACGAGAAATATACCGAAAATGAGTTCGACACAGATGAAGCTCCCTTCTATCATAGCCAAGACCAGAAACCAGGTACCGTAAACAAATACATTTTTCTAGTATAAACTAATAGGATTTAGATATTAAGTCAATGTGTTAACCTTTTTCTTCAGCATATTGCGACTGTACATTTTTGTTATAGTATGTTTTTGAATTGGCTTTAGAAAAGCTCTTTGAGACAATGTGGCCTTTGACACTGCCCACCCCCAAAGTGTAACCCTGATCCAGTTTGTGCAAATCATACATTTTAGTAAGCTGTCTAGAATGTTTCACTGAAATCGTTCAGTGAAAACATTACTATTTTGTGGACTGTTTATAACTTGTTTATAACCTCTACACTCTGATACTGATGGAAATGATCCCTTTCAGTATCCACATTCACAGTAAGAGATGGGCCCAGTTTTCCGCATTACCGATTGGTTACAATATGTTTGGGGCCACTTGGTGCTCTTCTACTGGTTGTTGCCATTGTCCTGGGAGTATACTGTGAGTATAACCATGTCCAAAGACTCAACACTAAGTATAGTAATCTCTCACTCTTAATGTACATGTCAATGCAGCATGCATGTCCTGTTGTTTACATAGAAAAAACGTAAACATACTACTTTTTTCATGAAAGGTGTTTTTTTCTCCCTAGTGATATTGGGTTCCTCTGATCCCCACAGGTAATAAAGTCAGTGAGAGTCATCTTCCACTATATCAGAATTTAACACAGATCAGCAGTGAGCTGGAGCAACTCAGAGCCGCCCAGAACAATGTGATTCATGCTAAAGAGGAGGCCCAGAGAAAGTTACACAGAGAGCTCACTAGCCTCCACCAACTAGAGATAGCATTACAGCAACAGACGACCAGCAGCGATAACTTTCAGGCGCAGATTGAGAGCCTTCGCAAGGACAAGACGCAGCTGCAGTCCCAAATATCTTCGCTTGGTGAGATAACTTTTTGTGAGACACCCAATTTAGGATTTGATCTACTGACTAGTAAAAAAACAAACATCCAATGTGTCTTTACAGAGCTAAGCTGTGGCCTATGTTTGCCAGGATGGGATCTGCTCAACTCAACATGTTACTACTTTGCCATTTCTGATGCCAATGAGTCTAGAAGCTGGGGAGAGGCCAGAAAAGAATGTTTAAGTTATGGAGCTGACCTGGTTGTGGTAGATAGCTGGGAGAAGCAGGTAAGACATGGACCGTCAGTGCGGATCTTGCTCCTGTAACTGGGAGCGTGATGTTTATTATCATATTTTGTGTGACTCTGAGGGCATTGTAGTGGGAAAGTGAGTACTGTTCCAAACTTGGCATTATTAATAATTTAACCAACCTAGTTCAACAGCTTGTTTGTGCATGACTCCCTCTCTTTCTCTGTGTTTGTTTGTGTGTGTTTTCTCAGGAGTTTATGAGTAAGTCGATACAAGCATTAAGATACAGTTCAATAGTCAGGTACAACACTGGGTTCTGGATTGGATTGAAGGAGGAAGAGGATACAGAGGGGACCTGGACATGGCTTGATGGGACTGAGCTGACTCAGGGGTAAGCACTGCACAAGTTATTGGAATTGGTTTGTTCAGTAGCTAGTGTTACCATTGTCTATTACTATTGTCTTATTACCTATTACATAGTCTAAAAATTAACCTTGACCTTTGTTCAAGGTACTGGGCAGATGGGGAGCCGAATGACGATAAGAAAGCCGAGGACTGTGCAGCCATTTACTCCAAAACTCATCCCAGGAAGACTTGGAACGATGCCCCATGTACACATGCACTGAAATGGATATGTGAAATGAAAGCAAAGGCAGCCCAGGAATTAAAGTTGTAATAATTTGTCTCATGAGTGTTGCCATTTGCAAAGACACTACATGTTAAATGAAAATGTTTATAACGACAGTAAATTAAATAAATATTGGGCAATTATAATACATCACTGGTTGTTTGAGGATCTTTCTGTCACACACACACACACACACACACACACACACACACACACACACACACACACACACACACACACACGCACAAACAAACACTCCTCCCTCCACTCAAACCACCAATGGCTTCACAGTATTCACATGAAGCATTGACATAGGGCAATGACTAAACAAATCATCCACAGACAGAGAGAATGAGTAAACAGTTGTTTTAATTCAATATTGGCAGACAGCAGACAGACAAGTCAATGGAGAATTCTGACATATCAAAAAATGTGTTGAAAGGATTCAAGGGAACATATAATGAGCTGATATGTCAGGATGATTTCAGCACAGATGGACATCCTCTCCATAACAGACAAGACCAACAACAAGGTACAGTGACCTTTTTCGGAAAATCAAGAGAATATCTGCTCTCCTATAAATATCAATCCAGGAGCTTGGTGACAGATTGTAGATTTGAGAATGAAATTCTGAATACAGGTATGTCACAAAAATCCTGTGGATTAACCCAAATATTATTGCGGTAATACTTGATAAAATTGTCCCTTGTCCAGTGTCCATCTTCATGGTGAGAGATGGGCAGAGTTTTCGATTCTATCGATTGGTTGCAGTGAGTCTGGGCATGCTCATTGCTCTTCTACTGGTCGTTGACATTGGTCTGGGGGTCCAATGTGAGTAGTGTCCTTGATCATTTCACTCTCCTTTAAATAATTAATTGAATAATTCTGTCCTCTTCCTCTAGTGATGTTAGGTCTCTCTTTGGTCCCCACAGACAGCAAAGTCAGTGAGAAGTACGGTCCACTATATCAGAACTTGACACAAATCAGCAGTGAGCTGGAGCAACTCAGAGCCACCCACAGTAATATGATCCATGCTAAAGAGGAGGCCTTGACAGTGTTGCAGAAAGAGCTCCAAAAGGTGAACAAAACCAGCGGGCAGCTAGGGAGTGCCAAACACACTGGCATGGAGTTACAGAGGCAGGTTGAAAGCCTTCAGGAACAGGTGGCGGCATTGCAGTCCAGGGTCACTGAAGTTGGTGAGACTTTTTGGACTCAGTCTTTTGTATGCTATGCAATGTTGTATCTAGAAGAGACATTGATGAATTTATTATTGGTAGATGTTCATAACAAAATAATTGCTTTGATAATATCCCAATCTGGAGATCTGAAACAGCAGCGCATGCTTATATGGGGGCCTTCATTTTTCACGTTACTACAAAAGTAATGTTTCAATGTTTTCCATCTCGTTTTATAACAGTGGAAATCTGTGGCCGTTGTTTGCCAGGATGGAAATTGCTCAACTCGGTGTGTTACTACTTTCCCTTGTCTAACTCCATTCCTCTGAAAACGTGGGACAGAAGCAGAGATAACTGCATTAAAAAGGGAGCTGACCTGGCAATAATAGATAGTGAAGAGAAGCAGGTAAGTTATTTGGATATATTCCATATTTCTCCCGAGAGGCGCAGCGGTCTAAGGCACTGCATCTCAGTGCAAGACGTGTCACTGCAGTACCTGATTCAAATCCAGGCTGCATCACATCCGGCTGTGATTGGGAGTCCCATAGGGCGGCGCACAATTGGCACAGCGTCGTCTGGGTTTGGCCGGGGTAGGCCGTCATTGTAAATAAGAATTTGTTCTTAACTGACTTGCCTAGTTAAATAAAGGTTAAATATATATATATATATTTTTTAATATGGTGTAACTTCCAAAATGTGTTAAATAAAATATACAGTACATACCAGGTTAGCATAGAATGAGTAGAACATTCTAGCATTTTCATCAGTTCTATGGAATGTCTCTCTAAGTGGAATTATGTTAATGCCCCACTCCATGGAATAGACCCCTTTACATGGTAAAGGTTTGACCACTATCTCACTCTCTCTTTCTCTCTCTCTATGTGTGGTGTGTGTGTGTGTCTGCTCAGGAGTTTATCAATAAGGCAATACAAGCATTAAGATCCAGCTCAGGATCCTGGCACCTAACAGGGTTCTGGATAGGACTGAAGGAGGAAGAGGATGAAGAGGGAACCTGGGCATGGCTTGATGGGACTGAACTGACTCAGGGGTAAGAGGTGCACAAGTTATTGGAATTGGTTAGTTTAGTAGCTAGTATTACCATTAACTATTACTACTGTCCTATTACCTATTAATTAATATCAGAGCCATGTAGACTCTGATTAACATAAGTTTAACCTATCTGCTGTGGCATGGTATGGATAAACAAATTGTCTAAAAATGAACCTTGACCTTTGTTCAAGATACTGGGCAGATGGGGAGCCTAACGACGATATGAATAACGAGGACTGTGCAGCCATTTACTCCAAAAACCATCCCAAGACGACTTGGGATGCCATGAAGACTTGGAACGATGCCCCATGTAGATATGCACTGAAATGGATATGTGAAATGAAAGCAAAGGAAGTTCAGGAATTAAAGTTGTAATAATTTGTCTCATGAGTGTTGTCATATGCAAAGACACTACATGTTAAAAGAAAATGTTTATAACAAAAGTAAATTAAAATTGGGCAAATATAATACATCACTGGTTGTTTGAGGATCTTTCTGGTCACACACACACACACACACACACCTCCCTCCACTCAAACCACCAATGGCTTCACAGTATTCACATGAAGCATTGACATAGGGCAATGACTAAACAAATCATCCACAGACAGAGAGAATGAGTAGACAGTTGTTTTAGTTCAATATTGGCAGACAGCAGACAGACAAGTCAATGGAGAATTCTGACATATCAGAAGATCGGTTTAAGGGATTCAAGGGAACATACAACGAGCTGATGTCAGGATGATTTCAGCACAGATGGACATCCTCTCCATAACAGACAAGACCAACAAGGTACCGTAAGGAAAACGTGACCTTTTTGGAAAATCAAGAGAATAACTGCTCTCATATAAAATATCAATCCAACTTTTGACAGATTGTAGATTTGAGAATGAAATTCTGAATACAGGTATGTCACAAAAATCCTGTGGATTAACCCAAATATTATTGCGGTAATACTTGATAAAATTGTCCCTTGTCCAGTGTCCATGTTCATGGTGAGAGATGGGCAGAGTTCTCGATTCTACTGATTGGTTGCAGTGAGTCTGGGCATGCTCAGTGCTCTTCTACTGGTCGTTGACATTGGTCTGGGGGTCCAATGTGAGTAGTGTCCTTAATCATTTCACTCTGCTTTAAATAATTAATTGAAATATCTGCTGTCCTCTTCCTCTAGTGATGTTAGGTCTCTCTTTGGTCCCCATAGACAGCAAGGTCAGTGAGAATTACAGTCCACTATATCAGAACTTGACACAGAGCAGTAGTGAGCTGGAGCAACTCAGAGCCACCCACAGCAATATGATCCATGCCAAAGAGGAGGTTGCAACCTGGTCTCAGAGAATTTCATACTATTCTGTATGTAAATCTGAGACATCCCATTTAGTTTGATATGTTACATTTCGTATGTTATTGCAATGACCTAACTAGATCATAAAGGAACAATTGTCCAGACAGAGGATTGAGTTTAAGAATTTACGGTTTATTAACCCAACTTCATACAGGCTACTGTTTGGCCATAGCCCACACCAAATAAACGAAGGATACCCCTATAAAACAACTGTGACCTTCTCTTGTGAAGGCCAGACGTAAGCTAGGCTAGGGTTTAGGGGTTATGGTTAAAGGGGAAAGGTTAGCTAAAAGGGTTAAGGTTAGGGGAAGGGTTAGCTAACATGCTAAGTAGTAGCAAAGTTGCTAATTAGCAAAAAGGCTAAAGTTGTCTGTCATGAGATTCAAACTTGCAACTTATGGCTTGCTAGATGTTCGCGTTATCCACCCACCTCGATCAACCATCCTCCTTTCGTTTTTGCCTTAAGTAACCATCTGTCTTATGTAACCATGCCAAATTTACCATATCATACTAAATGGAGTGCCCCGGTTTTAGGTACAGAATACGAAATGCTCTGAGTCCAGGTTGCGAGAGCTCCAAAAGGTGAACAAAACCAGCGGGCAGCTAGGGAGTGCCAAACACACTGGCATGGAGTTACAGAGGCAGGTTGAAAGCCTTCAGGAACAGAAGGTGGCATTGCAGTCCAGGGTCACTGAAGTTGGTGAGACTTTTGGGACTCAGTCTTTTGTATGCTATGCAATGTTGTATGTAGAACAGACATTGATGACTGTAAATTCTTAGGAGACGATTGACTCGTCTGTTTAAGCTAGATATGTTTTTTGTATGGGGTGAGTCTCAATCCACCGCATACGCCTATGTCGGCCTTTCGCACCTGCGATGGAAAATGGCAGATCTACAGCGCTGTTTGCCAGACCAGGAGACATCCCAAACATCGGTCTTCTCAAAAAACGACTGTAGCGTTCGAACGATATGGTTTGTCCTACAAACTAATATGACCACACTTACGGAAAGGGGACTCTCACGAGGGTCTTCTCCACAAGTGTTGTCTGAAAGTAACCCAGTACCGGTTAAACAAATTCATGAAAGTATGGAAGTAGTTTTGTGCCAACAAAAAAATATTTAATATGTGTCCCCAAAATATATATACAGTATTTCCTGAGCTTTCGTATATATCTCCTAGATATAGGACAGACACTTCAAAACCTTACTCCTTTACATTACATCATTTACATTTATTCTTTGACTGTTTGTTTTTCCATTTATATATATTTTTTATAACTACAGGGGTCCTAAAATTCAAAATCAAATAGCTAAATGATCCATGACCATGTCAAAACAATTCCATATGTTAGCTTAGTAGAACCCCCTCCCCCAACATTTCCATCAGTTCTATGTAATGTGTCTCTATGTGGAATGCTCTAAGTGCCCTACTCCATGGAGTAGGCCCCTTTACATTGTAATGGTTTGAGAGCACTATAAGAGAAAGAATGTCCAAAATTCAGTTACCACTGATTAAATAAGCTTCTTTCCTGCCTTGTTGTGTTTGATTGCTCAGGCATTCATAAGTTGATGCACACAGTGCAGTTTAACTCCGAACCCATGCACATAAAAGGGTTCTGGATAGGACTGAAGGAGGAAGAGGATACAGAGGGGACCTGGACATGGCTTGATGGGACTGATCTGACTCAGGGGTAAGAGCTGCACAAGTCATTGGACTGGATAGAGGGTTTAATCATGTATGACCTTCTATGTACACTGCTCAAAAAAATAAATGGAACACTTAAACAACACAATGTAACTCCAAGTCAATCACACTTCTGTGAAATCAAACTGTCCACTTAGGAAGCAACACTGATTGACAATAAATTTCACATGCTGTTGTGCAAATGGAATAGACAACAGGTGGAAATTATAGGCAATTAGCAAGACACCCCCAATAAAGGAGTGGTTCTGCAGGTGGTGACCACAGACCACTTCTCAGTTCCTATGCTTCCTGGCTGATGTTTTGGTCACTTTTGAATGCTGGCGGTGCTTTCACTCTAGTGGTAGCATGAGACGGAGTCTACAACCCACACAAGTGGCTCAGGTAGTGCAGCTCATCCAGGATGGCACATCAATGCGAGCTGTGGCAAGAAGGTTTGCTGTGTCTGTCAGCGTAGTGTCCAGAGCATGGAGGCGCTACCAGGAGACAGGCCAGTACATCAGGAGACATGGAGGAGGCCGTAGGAGGGCAACAACCCAGCAGCAGGACCGCTACCTCCGCCTTTGTGCAAGGAGGAGCACTGCCAGAGCCCTGCAAAATGACCTCCAGCAGGCCACAAATGTGCATGTGTCTGCTCAAACGGTCAGAAATAGACTCCATGAGGGTGGTATGAGGGCCCGACGTCCACAGGTGGGGGTTGTGCTTACAGCCCAACACCGTGCAGGACGTTTGGCATTTGCCAGAGAACACCAAGATTGGCAAATTCGCCACTGGCGCCCTGTGCTCTTCACAGATGAAAGCAGGTTCACACTGAGCACATGTGACAGACGTGACAGAGTCTGGAGACGCCGTGGAGAACGTTCTGCTGCCTGCAACATCCTCCAGCATGACCGGTTTGGCGGTGGGTCAGTCATGGTGTGGGGTGGCATTTCTTTGGGGGGCCGCACAGCCCTCCATGTGCTCGCCAGAGGTAGCCTGACTGCCATTAGGTACCGAGATGAGATCCTCAGACCCCTTGTGAGACCATATGCTGGTGCGTTTGGCCCTGGGTTCCTCCTAATGCAAGACAATGCTAGACCTCATGTGGCTGGAGTGTGTTCCTGCAAGAGGAAGGCATTGATGCTATGGACTGGCCCGCCCGTTCCCCAGACCTGAATCCAATTGAGCACATCTGGGACATCATGTCTCGCTCCATCCACCAATGCCACGTTGCACCACAGACTGTCCAGGAGTTGGCGGATGCTTTAGTCCAGGTCTGGGAGGAGATCCCTCAGGAGACCATCCGCCACCTCATCAGGAGCATGCCCAGGCGTTGTAGGGAGGTCATACAGGCACGTGGAGGCCACACACACTACTGAGCCTCATTTTGACTTGTTTTAAGGACATTACATCAAAGTTGGATCAGCCTGTAGTGTGGTTTTCCACTTTAATTTTGACTCCAAATCCAGACCTCCATGGGTTGATAAATTTGATTTCCATTGATCATTTTTGTGTGATTTTGTTGTCAGCACATTCAACTATGTAAAGAAAAAAAAATTTAATAAGAATATTTCATTCATTCAGATCTAAGATGTGTTATTTTAGTGTTCCCTTTATTCTTTTGAGCAGTGTATTTGTATAGACCAACATGTTAAGCAGTTCTTGGTTAAATGTTTCCACTGTACCATTATCATTCAGGATAATACCAGAATGTCTAGAAAGTAACCTTTAACTTGGTTTAAAAGGTACTGGGAAGACGGAGAGCCCAATGACCACTATGGAATGGAGGACTTTGCGGCCATCAAAATAAATCCCATGAAGTTCTGGAATGATGCTACTTGTACAAGTGAAATGCAATCAAGGAAGGCTTATAAATTACTGTAAAATGTCCATTATTTCATCAAGTAAATACATACATTGAAAATAATAGGCATTGGAATCAAATGTAAATTGAAGTTGTACATAGCATAAGATTGTATCTGTTGAAATAAATTGTCATACTGTAAAGTTAAACACATAGAAATGAATATGAGTTCTGTATCTTTTTGATCATAACGAGTAATCAATCAAAAACAAACAAGACAGACTACAAATTGTTATCACATCTGCTCCTGCCACGCCCTCTAGTGCTCATCTGGTGTCTCCTTGACCTGCCACCACTCCCCCAGTGCTCTCTCCCTCTCCCTCTGTGTGTGTGTGTTTGTGTGGGCGGAAACATAATCAAGACCTCTACAAATACTCAGTCCTGCCGCTTCCTCACTGCCAGATCATAATCTCTGTTCATTCTGCCTGCTCTGACTCTGGTCCCTGGATTGCCCACTCTACTACTCCCTTGGATTCCCCTCCGGACCTGCTCACCCTGTCTCAACCCCTCTCGCTCCAGCCTCAGCATTTGGTTTCCAGCAACCTGCCCGAGCTTCCCTGAACTGCACTCCATCTCCCCGTGTTTCAATAAATACCTTGGTTACTTCATCCCAGTCTCCTCATCTGAGTCTGCTCTTGGGTTCCCCTGTTCCACTCCGTCTAACAATTGTGACAAGAGGAATGGTAGTACAAAAATACATCTGAATACACTATAAAAAGATAGCAGTATAAATACATTACCTATAAATATTTGTTTCTTCCATGTTCATACTTTACTATGTACATTTACTAATCGGTGCTTAAAAGTACCTTACACTATTCTACAAGCCTGTGAACCAACCATTGCAGAGAAAAACAAGCACATAAAACACTTAAATTACAACTAATAAGACCTACATTGGGCTAGGCAGTTGTAAACTACTGTTTTACAATCATTTCTGTACAGTGAGTTGCCCAAGCCAGATTGCCCTTGGTATCATTTAGCCTGTATAATGTCACCATCAAGTAACAGTTGTGTCCCTGCAGGAAAGAGATTTGTCTGTAGATCGTGAAGACGTCTAACCATTACACGAGGAGGCCAGTCACTGTTGTTTAATAGCAGCACTCTATGACAAGTGAGTAAGTGAGCTACCGCACAGGCAGACTGGACTTTCAGGTCAGGTGTGTTGGTCAGTAGCTCACAGCACAGCAAAGTGCTGGCGCAGGTGTTTCAAAATCTCTTGGGTATCTACATGCTCAGGGAAGGCATCCTCTGACCTCTGGGCAGCAGTATAGCTACTCTGCAGATCTCCAGTCTGGACACAGCAGAAGACAACAGCACATCAATTAATATGATCCCTCATGACTAAAAACAGTCTGTCCTTTTAATTTAAAACAGTGCTATGAATGTGCAGGCTGCATGTCAATAGTTAAATAGATTAAAAAGTGCTGATGAGATGTCTCGTTACCTTGTCTGACAGAGTGGAGTAGTTAAAGTGTGGTTCATACATGTGAGGGGCGAGTGATGCAGCGGTCTGGAGGAAAGCTTTGGACTGTGAGAAAAAGGAGGAAATCAAAAACAACCATTCTGAATTAGACTCTATACCAAAACATCATAAACAGTCAACTACTGTAGATGCTCCTAAAGACTTTTTACATAATGTGTTGTACTATATGGAAAATAACCACTGGGTATAATGCCTTAGAAGAGCAAGCCTGGAAGAAGTTTCCACCAGTTGGAAAGAAGGTATGTCATTTATAACAGATTTACTCTCTCAATTCTCTTACCAAAACTAACATTTGATCAATATCATATATTTTAAGATCTAGAAACCCCAGTTCACTCACCTGCTCAATGTGTCCCTTGCGTAGCTCCAGCACAGCCAGGTTATTATAGGCCTCAGCATGGTCGTTGTTGAAGGCCAAGGCCAGTTTAAAACACTGGTATGCCAGAGTCAGGTCTCCTATTCCCTGTGGGGAGAAACATAAGATGCATGTAACATAAACAGAAATGTGAAGAAGTGATAGCATGCTATATGTTCAAAGCACGCAGCCAGAGTTTGGAACCTGTCCAAGAGAAACCAGTTGGCATACAGAAGAGGGTGCTGTAGAGTAACTTCATGCAGTAACAATAACATCTGTGTGTGCTAAGCTAACGCTAACGCACCACAGCTACGTGTCCAATGTTGTACCAGACGTCAGCCTGCTCCTCATCGTTGGCCACTAGGGCCAGAGCCCTCTCAAAGGAGGAGAGGGTCATGTCATACTGCTGGGCATAGAAGCAGCACAGTCCAAGGTTGTTGTACAGCTGGCAATTATATACTCCCATCTGCAGCAGCCGTCTACAGGAAAGGAGGGTTAGAGGGAAAAACAACTGTAAAGTCAACGCAACCACACAAGGCATGTGTATCCATTGACATGATCAACATTCTTTAATATTAGACTGGCATAGCCATAATAATCAGAGTCAAATGAGGGAATTAAAGGGAGTGGTATGTGTGTGTGTGTGTGTGTGTGTGACTAACCTGTAAAAGCGCAGGGCGATCTCAGGCTGGTCCGTGTAGAAGTGATTGCTGCCTATGCAGGCGATAGCCTCAACGTGAGTGTTGTCCTGCTTCAGGACATCTTTGTAGTACTCTGTGGCTGAGGTGAAGTTATTCATCTCCTGTGAGAGACGCAGATAACAGATACTATTAAAGACAGATTTTGGACCTCCTGATCAACCTGCATCTGTTCTCTCAATTGAGAGTAGAATTATTCAATAGC
Organism: Salvelinus alpinus; assembly: GCF_045679555.1. Classification (NCBI taxonomy): domain Eukaryota; kingdom Metazoa; phylum Chordata; class Actinopteri; order Salmoniformes; family Salmonidae; genus Salvelinus; species Salvelinus alpinus. The sequence goes on from NC_092094.1 coordinate 84,719,063, forward strand.
TACTAGAGATGCAAAACAATTAGGCTCCAAATTCCAGGGCAATCAGCTGATATTTTCAGATTACACATCTGACATGCCAATTTCAACCGGTGCTTTCTTTAAGCAAGAGAACGCTTCACAAACAACAAAAAAGGAATCATGTCACGTGCCTCGTGAATGCGAGCAATTCCTGTTAAGAGAGTGACCTCCCCAGGAAAGTGGTCCAGACCTTGCTTGAAGAGGTTCAGTGCAGTTATAGGCTGATCAAGCCGCTGATACACCTGTTTTAGTGGCAAAACAGAACAATAAGTATTTTTATATAATTTGTGACAAATATAGGGCAGTAGATCGCTGTAGATCGATGTTCTGTTTGACGTGCTACCTGACCTGCTGTTTTTAACTCTCTAGAGACAGCAGGAGCGGTAGAGATACTTTCAATGATCGGCTATGAAAAGCCAACTGACATTTACTCCTGAGGTGCTGACCTGTTGCACCCTCGACAACTACTGTGATTATTATTATTTGACCATGCTGGTCATTTATGACCATTTGAACATCTTGGCCATGTTCTGTTATAATCTCCACCCGGTACAGCCAGAAGAGGACTGGCCACCCCTCATAGCCTGGTTCCTCTCTAGGTTTCTTCCTAGGTTTTGGCCTTTCTAGGGAGTTTTTCCTAGCCACTGTGCTTCTACACCTGCATTGCTTGATGTTTGGGGTTTTAGGCTGTGTTTCTGTACAGCACTTTGATATATCAGCTGATGTAAGAAGGGCTATATAAATAAATTTGATAAAAAAACAAAACCTATTTGGATTTATAGAAACAACTCGCCATTGAGTGACGCACCACGTGCTATCTGCTACGGAGAAGCCTTGTGTCATGGTTAATCCATACTGTATACAGTGGTTTTACACTTGTAATTACACAGTATTTACAGTGTTAGGGACATTGTAGGTTGCATGTTGTTACCTTCGCCAGATAGAGGTACGTGTCCACCACCTCCTGATGATTGAGAGCAGATTGGAACTGTTTTTCTGATTCCCGGTGTAAACCAAGTCTGTCAATGAAAACAGTCACAATGTAGTAGAATTGTAGTGGTAGTATAGTATAATAACAGTTGTTTGAGATCTAAGTAATTATCTAAAGATTTACCTGTAGTAGCATTTCCCCAGCTGGACTTTCCACCACCAGTCTTTGAACTGAGCATTCTCAGTGGCCAGAGCAGCCAGGTCTAAAGCCTGTACACAAACAAAAAAGGTACAAATGGCTTTAGAGTGAAACTTACAAACAAAAACAATATGGGAAGCCAAAGACATACACTAATATTGAGTGGATTTAACAAGTGACATCAATAGGTGATCCTAGCTTTCATCTTGATTCACCTGGTCAGTCTGTCATGGAAAGAGCAGATGTTCCTAATGTTTTGTAAACTCAGTGTATATCTGTATTGGTAACTCACATTTTTAACATCATTTTCATGATGGAAGATGTACTCAAATAAGGTCTGGGGGCAGAAAAAAAACCCAAAGAAATTGTCATAACATGTATTGAACCCGAATAAATACAAGTACAATGACAAAAATATTTTTGGAGAGACCATGTTCATTGCCTTACATTCATAAAAATACTCTTACCTTGGATAAATTGGGCTTCTGGGCATATTTAGCGAAGTTGAGTCTAGATAAGTTTATAAATGGTCCCTCAGGATTGGTCAACATGGAGGCTGTTCCCAGCCGGACAAATCTCCCAGACGCACTAGTGACAGGACGGGCAGTGTGTGCCGTGCGAGGGGTCCTGATGGCTTGTTCCATCGTCCCTGGTCTGCCAGACTGGGTACTGGGCCTCACAAACCCTGTGATAGGACGTCCCGATTGGGTCATGGGCCTAGATTCAGGGAAAAAAAGCTCAGTTCAGATTCAGAACTAATCTGATGCTTTTCAAGGAACATAATGCTCCCCACGACTCAATTTCAGAAACATTGTTACAGTAATTGCACAATTTCAGTAGGGGAAATGCCTTGGGATACTTACCTAACACATACAAGATAGTTGTGAATTCTAAAATGTCACATACCTGATGGCTGGAGTAGGTCCACCTCCATGGCTTGTTCCTGGAAGCCTCAGTGATGTCCCAGGGCCTGAAAGAAAGCTTCATTACAGTACATTCAAAGAGCTGAGAACATTTTGGACAGATTTTACCAGATCAGAATGGTAATATATTTTTGTGATTGAGACAGACTTTGAGATTCAGTAGGCTGTACTGACCATTTGGCCTGACCGGGAAAAATTCTTGGCCCTCTGGGACAGTTCAGAGTTCAGACTTACGAGCAACCTGAGCGATGGAGCTCTCATCCAGCAACATCTCAGCGATCCCCTCCTGGTCCACCTCCACCTCATCAATGTACACCATCTCTGTCAGAGCACGGGTCTTCAGACTCCATGCAGCCTGTCAAAGAAGTAACAGAGTGTGTTTAGAAGGCATATTTACAGTGAGTCAGATTTTATTTTACAATGTGATGTTACAAGGTATGGAACTCCAGTACAGATATTTCATTAATTTAGCTATCCATTCTATTTGTATTTCAACATGCCAGGTTAGAATCAGCATGGCAAGGAAGAGGTTACCTCAGAGATATATGATGAGGAGTCAGGTTCCTTTTAATACAGCAGTGAGTGAAATTATGAGAGAAGATGTGAATACAGATTTGATGCATACATTATAGAAAGCACATTTCAAGAAAAAGGAAGCTAAGAGTAGCTAGATTAACTAAAAGTGAGATGAAATTGACAGCGGGGCACTAGCTAAGGTCTAAATTTGCCATACATGATAGCTAGGCTAGCTAACTAGTTAACAAGATGTTTTTTCTTGCAACCAATACTACATAGCTAGCTAACAATGTGCTAGCAAAACAGCTAGCTAGCCAGCAAGCAAGCAATGGCAGATTTTGCAAGCATGCTATCAACATTAGCTTGCTACTGCTAGCTAAATTGGATTAATGCTTGGAGCTGGCTAGCAGAGCTAAAATAACTAGCTAGCTAGCAAGTTCAGCTTATAATTACCTGGTCGTATGGACTGTCCTCCAATATCTTCGAACAAATATTGGAACATGGTTGGAACTTCCGTCTTCTAAAGTAGCTCCATGCAAGAAACAAGGGATCCATAGGTATCTCCATTGTGTCTTAATTGCTTGTAGTACTAAAATAAATGAAGAGGTAGCTAGCTAGGTAAATTAGAGCTTAGATATCAACACTAAGCTTGTTGCTTGAGCAGCAAGTGTCCTGTCACTCCCAGCAACGGAGGAGAGGGGAGGGGAGGTCCTCTTGTATGTGCACTTGATTGAGCTCGCTCAGCATGCCGGAGGGGATGGAGGTGTGCACTGGCACTGCTTTTAAGACCATCCCATCCATTATAGTACGAACTCTTCCCACCCGGTGCATTGATTTTTGGGGGTATTTACCGCGAGAACAAATAGTATTCTCTGAAGTGAAGCATGATCAATGGGTTTCGTCAAAACCTTTCGAGCGCTTTTTTGTATTCAAGTTTCATTCGCTAAATTGTGTGACCTTTATTTCAGCACCCACTGAGTAGACAGCGACTTTATTTAAAGTAGAAGCTGGGAGGATAGGAGTCAAAAGTATCATAATGTGAACCTAAATGCGTGTTTTCTCAAAAAATATCCAGTTGGTGTATTAGCTATAGTGATACAGTTAATGTTTTGAATGTCACTTTCAACAGCATTGATATAGTCTCTGAAACATATAAGTAGACCTACTTTCCGTGGGATAGAGCCTTTGCATGGATAGAAAAACTACTGCAGAATGTTGAAGAAATGTGCAATGGTGTAAAATATTTAACGGTGACGCCATATACTTGGATTGACAGCTGTCAAAATCTTCCTGTCATTGACTTCACACCATGGTTAGAGCACATTCTTTATGGGAGGACGTTCATGTCCAATTATAATGATTGCTATTGGTCCGTGAACATCCCTTCAAACGCTAAATAGATATTTGGGGATGTGATTGGACAGATTGTTGATCTATCACCAATGTAGATAACATTTGGGGGCGGTGCTTGTAAATAAACGCGAAAACTCCATCTTTATAGGATTTGACAAGAGCTTCGACCTGCCTCGACTCTCAAGAGGGGCAGCTAGCCTAAGGCTGAAGTAGAGGTAGATATATGGTTTTCACTATGAAAAAGATGGCATAGTTAACCATTTTGATTAAAGCATATAATCTCGAAGTAAAACTAGATTCAGTTAGACTATTATGCACATGGCACTCGAATGCCCGCTGTTACCGCTTGTACCGGATACGATGCATTTCCAGTGGAACTAAGGGATACGGGATTGAATGAAATCCGTCTTGGTGAATGAAGAAATATAAAAAACTCTCGACAAAAAAGAAATACGGACATGGCTGACAGGACCGCTCCGAATTGTCACCTGCGACTAGAGTGGGTTTACGGGTATCGTGGACATCAGTGCCGCAACAACCTGTACTACACAGCGGCCAAGGAAATAGTGTACTTCGTCGCCGGTGTGGGAGTAGTGTACAACACACGGGAACACAAGCAAAAATTTTACTTGGGACACAACGATGACATAATCAGGTAATCCCACTTGCAGAAACTCATTCATTCACAGATATACCGAGATTAAAAATAAAACGGGACGACATGGCCAACAAAAAACACACGAAAATGATCAGGTTTATATTTCTGGCGAGGAGATACTTTGCCTAAGTATCTATTGAATCGAGGTTATGAGTTGTAATATGTGACTTACGTTATACAATTTCAAAGAGTGAAAATTGTATAGTTTATGAAAATATCAGACTGAGTCCTAATTTGTGAGCTAACTAACCTCTTTCAGCACCCACTGGATGGACAGCCACTTCATTAAAAGTAGATTTCGTTTCAGCACCTATTGAGCGACTTTAATCAAAGTAGAGGCTTTCGGGAGGGAGTAATGATTTGAACGTGTTAGTTGTCTTGAAGGATGCAGTTGCTTTATCATATCTCTGATACCGTTGTTTTTTTCAGGAGGATAAGGTGAGACATTTTATCAAAGGATTCTGAGCAGGATTCCAACCTGGTCCCAGAGCATTTCGTATTATTCTGTACGTAAATCTGCAAGACTCCTTTAGTATGATATGATACATATTGCAAAATGTACAATATGTTACGAATTTGCTAAATATATGATATGTTACGAATTTACAAAACGTATGCTATGTTACAAATTCTAGCTAGGCTAAGGGTTAGGTTTAGTTTAGGAGTTGGCTAAAAAGCTTAATGTTAGGGTGAAGGGTTAGCTAAAAGAGTTAGGGGAAGGGTTAGCTAACATGCTAAGTAGTTGCTAAGTAGTTGCAAAGTAGATAAAAAGTAGTAAGTAGTTGAAAAGTTGCTAATTAGCTAAAATTCGAATGTTGTCCGTGATGAGATTCGAACTCACAACCTTTGGGTTGCGAAACTTTCACGTTATACAAACACCCATCCACCTGTCATAACCATCTGTCTTATGTAACAATACGAAATGTAACATATCATACTAAATGGAGTGTCCTGGATTTACATACAGAATAATACGAAATGCTCTGAGACCAGGTTGCAGTGACCCATCTTTTTAAAATGTATTTAACCTTTATTTAACTAGGCAAGTCAGTTAAGAACAAATTCTTATTTATAATGAGAGCTTACCCCGGCAAAACCCTAACCCGGATGATGCTGGGCCAATTGTGCGCCGCCCCATGGGACTCCCAATCGCGACCAGTTGTGATACAGCCTGGAATCAAACCAGGGTCTGTAGTGACGCCTCTAGCACCGAGATGCAGTGCCTTAGACCGCTGCGCCACTCGGGAGCCCAACTGGATAAATGGACTTGAAACATTCCAGGACCTTCAGGGAATATTTGAAAAGCTGTAGTCTGTGATTCCCACAGAGATATTTCTGGTGGGGGGTCAGATAAACTTGAATTGACACAGAGACCCACATTTATATGATTGTTCCAATCATTCACATCAATGTTTGGTCTGTGGAGATTACCCCTCTTTCACTTCTAGGGGACAAATTGCAGCAGCATGCGCCATACAATGATGCATTGTACTGAATGACCTGTGTCCACTGCTTCAGTGGCTGTGTTATTGGCCGAGACTAGAAATTACTTGGATTTATATTGTTAGTCAGCTGTTCAGTTGATCCATTATTAATTGGTCAAAAGAGAGACAGACCTTGCATTGCCTTAACTTCTGTGGGAAGTGCTTCAGTTCAAATGCCGCGAGGAGGCGATCCATCTCCAAGACATACAGTACAAGTCAAAAGTTTGGACACACATTCAAGTTTTTTTTTTTACTATGCTCCAGATTCTCAACTAGTCTAAAGGCCAGTTTTAGTCATTTACAACATTACCAATGTCTAATCTGTATTTCTGATCAATGTTATTTTAATGGACAAAAAATTTGCTTTTCTTTTAAAAACAAGGACATTTCTAAGTGACCCCAAACTTTTGAACGATAGTGTATATTTTATATTTGAGATTCTTCAAAGTAGCCACCCTTTGCTTTGATGACAGCTTTGCACACTTGGCATTCTCTCAACCAGCTTCGTGAGATAGTCACCTGGAATGCATTTCAATTAACAGGTGTCTCTTGTTAAAAGATAATTTGTGGAATTGATTTCCTTCTTAATGCGTTTGAGCCAATCAGTTGTGTTGTGACAAGGTAGGGCTCTCGAGTGGTGCAGCGGTCTAAGGCACTGCATCTTAGTGCTAGAGGCGTCACTACAGACCCTGGTTCGACTCCAGGCTGTATCACAACCGGCCATGATTGGGAGTCCCATAGCGCAAAATGGCCCAGCGTCGTCTGGGGTAGGCCATCATTGTAAATAAGAATTTGTTCTTAACTGACTTGCCCAGTTAAATAAAGGTTCAAATAAATAAAGGGGTGGTATACAGAAGATAGCCCTATTTGGTAAAAGTCCATATTATGGCAAGAACAGCTCAAATAAGCAAAGAGAAACAACAGTCCATCATTACTTTAAGACATGAAGATCAGTCAATTCAGAAAACGTCAAGAACTTTGAAAGTTTCAAGTGCAGTCACAAAAACCATCAAGCTCAATGATGAAACTGGACAGGAAACAGGAAAGTAAGACACTAAGTTTCCTCTGCTGCAGAGGATGAGTTCATTGGAGTTACCTGCACCTCAGATTGCAGCCCAAATAAATGCTTCACAGAGTTCAAGTAATAGACACATCAACTGTTCAGAGGAGATTGCGTGAATCAGGCCTTCATGGTTGAAGTGCTGCAAAGAAACCACTACTAAAGGACACCAATAATAAGAAGAGACTTGCTTTGGGCCAAGAAACACGAGCAATGGACATTAGACATTAGGAAATCTGTCTGTTGGTCTGAAGAGTCCAAATTTGAGATTTTTGGTTCCAACCGCCGTGTCTTCGTGAGACGCAGAGTAGGTGAACGGATGATCTCCGCATGTGTGATTCCCACCATGAAGCATGGAGGAGGAGGTGTGATGGTGTGGGGGTGCTTTACTGGTGACACTGTCTGTGATTTATTTAGAATTCTAGGCACACTTAACCAGTATGGCTACCACAGTATTCTGCAGCGATACGCCACCCCATCTGGTTTGCGCTTCGTGGAACAGTCATTCGTTTCTCAACAGGACAATGACCCAAAACACACCTCCAGGCTGTGTAAGGGCTATTTGTCCAAGAAGGAGAGTGATGGAGTGCTGCATCAGATAACCTGGCCTCCACAATCACCTGACCTCAACCCAATTGAGATGGTTTGGGATGAGTTGGACCGCAGAGTGAAGGAAAAGCAGCCAACAAGTGCTCAGCATATGTGAGAACTCCTTCAAGATTGTTTCAAAATCATTCCTCATGAAGCCAAGAGTGTGCAAAGCAGTCAAGGTGAAGGTTGGCTACTTTGAAGAATCTCAAATATAAAATATATTTAGATTTGTTTAACAATTTTTTGGTTACTACATGATTCCATATGTGTTATTTCATATTTTGGAGGATTTCACTATTATTCTACATTGTAAAAAATAAGAAAAAATCCATGATTTAGTAGGTGTTGTGTAGGTGCCAAACTTTTGACTGGTACTGTATCAGAAGCATATGTGTAGTGGAGGTAGTTCAGTGAAGCTCATGCCATGAGTGGCCTTCTCAGAGACCTGAGGACTTGTGTTGGCTCTCCATGCTTAGACTTTAGCTTGGTGAGCTAATACATTCTTGTGGTGCGCAGATTTCTGTTTCGGTTACCTCAGAGGTAGGGCTCAGGGGAAGCAGTGCGGAGCACACACAGAAGACGGAACTGCAGCTGTTTGGCGGGCAGCTCTCGCTCACGTTGCACGAAGTCATGTGAAAAAGATGCAGCCACCTCAAATAGCAGTGGGAGGTGCAGTCATCTCCCTCCTCACTGTGCTGTGATTACATTTTCTACGAAGAAACAGCCACAGAGAAAGCTCTCTACAGTGAATGGAGTCTAACTTTCATTTCTTAGAGTCAGTCTGTGTTTTATTCAGTCAGTCAGACTTTATTCAGTTCTTCAGTTTGTTTGTCTTGTAACTATGTTTAGATTTGTTAGTGTTTTGTGTGCTGGATGAATTCATTCCTCTCCTCATATCACCCTGCTGATGTTATCTTGCCCTGTGGCGTTCTCGGGTTTGCCAGTCTTCCAGTCTGACTGACTGACTGACCCTCTGACTGTCTGACTGACTGAGGAGAGCTAGTTAATGGCCAGGTTAGGAACATGAATGAAAGGCCATTTCATTGAACTGACTAGGACCTGTTCATTCTCACTGAGTCGTGCCCAGCATTGTACTTTGTGGTACTGTCTTGTCTATCCACTCCACTACAGTGTCATGACTGTCCACGAGAATCCAATTAGGTCAGATCAGGTTTGCAATGAATAACTTCACTCAGAGCCCCTCTCACCCGCAGAGGGGGGGAGGAAAGAACTGGTGGGGGTTAACAACTCATGCCCTGTTGTAAATCAAGGAGAGAACATTCAGCTCTCCCTCTCCAAGGTTCACCCAAGGACACAAGGAATGTCCATTGTTTCAACAGACCTTTTCCCGCTGAAACTCTAACATGTTCAAAAGCGAATAATGGAACAATATTTCTAACAGAGAACGTGGGGAATGGTCAGAGGCGATCTATAGAACACTCATGTCATTTTCTTTGTTATTTTGTGATGTCATTAAAAATGTTATAAAGGAAATACTGTAACTTGGAAAGTATTCATTCAGCTCTCCCTCTCCCTCTCCACATGTATGAAGTGTCCATCCTATGCGTTGTACAGTGTTTTTGTTAAGAGAGGGATGTGATTTCTGAAGCTATAAGAGATAATTGTTTTACATAAGCTTTGCACAGTGACAAGTCACGCCCCTGATTGAGGTCAGATTTTTGAATTTTGAACAAATTGTATAAAATGATGGGTTAAGAAAAAAACACATCAGACCAGAGAGACGTAGAGCTGCAGGTTACGTTTAAAGTGGTCTGCACTCTGAATCTCAACACGAGGTAGAAACGATGAACTCACCTCGCGGACAATCACTAGTACGGCTGATTAGCTGTCCTAAGTAAAGTATCTTTGAAAGTTAATTTTAATATCTCAACCCCCCAGTGATTGGGAGTCCCATAGGACAGCGCACAATTGGCCCAGCGTCGTCCGGGTTTGGCCGGTGTAGGCCGTCATTATAAATAAGAATTTGTTCTTAACTGACTTTCCTAGTTACATAATGGTTAAATAAATGAATAATAGACTACAGTATAAGTGTTTTCTGTCTGCAGTAACTACAGTATAAGTGTTTTCTGTCCTCTAGTCTACAGTGACTACAGTATAAGTGTTTTCTGTACTCTAGTCTATAGTAACTACAGTATAAGTGTTTTCTGTCTGCAGTAACTACAGTATAAGTGTTTTCTGTCTGCAGTAACTACAGTATAAGTGTTTTCTGTACTCTAGTCTACAGTAACTACAGTATAAGTGTTTTCTGTCTGCAGTAACTACAGTATAAGTGTTTTCTGTCTGCAGTAACTACAGTATAAGTGTTTTCTGTCTGCAGTAACTACAGTATAAGTGTTTTCTGTCTGCAGTAACTACAGTATAAGTGTTTTCTGTCTGCAGTAACTACAGTATAAGTGTTTTCTGTACTCTAGTCTAAAGTAACTACAGTATAAGTGTTTTCTGTCTGCAGTAACTACAGTATAAGTGTTTTCTGTCTGCAGTAACTACAGTATAAGTGTTTTCTGTCTGCAGTAACTACAGTATAAGTGTTTTCTGTCTGCAGTAACTACAGTATAAGTGTTTTCTGTACTCTAGTCTAAAGTAACTACAGTATGTGTTTTCTGTACTCTAGTCTAAAGTAACTACAATATATTTGTTTTCTGTCTACAGTAACTACGGTATAAGTGTTTTCTGTCCCCTAGTCTACAGTAACTACAGTATGTGTTTTCTGTACTCTAGTCTAAAGTAACTACAGTATAAGTGTTTTCTGTCTACAGTAACTACAGTATAAGTGTTTTCTGTCTGCAGTAACTATAGTATGTGTTTTCTGTACTCTAGTCTGCAGTAACTACAGTATAAGTGTTTTCTGTCTGCAGTAACTACAGTATAAGTGTTTTCTGTCCTCTAGTCTACAGTAACTACAGTATAAGTGTTTTCTGTACTCTAGTCTAAAGTAACTACAGTATAAGTGTTTTCTGTCTGCAGTAACTACAGTATAAGTGTTTTCTGTCTGCAGTAACTACAGTATAAGTGTTTTCTGTACTCTAGTCTACAGTAACTACAGTATAAGTGTTTTCTGTACTCTAGTCTAAAGTAACTACAGTATGTGTTTTCTGTACTCTAGTCTAAAGTAACTACAATATATTTGTTTTCTGTCTACAGTAACTACGGTATAAGTGTTTTCTGTCCCCTAGTCTACAGTAACTACAGTATGTGTTTTCTGTACTCTAGTCTAAAGTAACTACAGTATAAGTGTTTTCTGTCTACAGTAACTACAGTATAAGTGTTTTCTGTCTGCAGTAACTATAGTATGTGTTTTCTGTACTCTAGTCTGCAGTAACTACAGTATAAGTGTTTTCTGTCTGCAGTAACTACAGTATAAGTGTTTTCTATCCTCTAGTCTACAGTAACTACAGTATAAGTGTTTTCTGTACTCTAGTCTAAAGTAACTACAGTATAAGTGTTTTCTGTCTGCAGTAACTACAGTATAAGTGTTTTCTGTACTCTAGTCTAAAGTAACTACAGTATAAGTGTTTTCTGTCCTCTAGTTTACAGTAACTACAGTATAAGTATTTTCTATCGGACGGTCTGCCCGGACTATCCTCATTGACCCCAGTTTGCACTAACCTTTTTGACTTGTTGCCTTGTTGGGAAGGGCCAGTAAGAAAGCATTTCACTGTTAGTTTACACCTGTTGTTTACGAAGCATGTGTCAAATAACATTTTATTTGAAATGCATCATTACAGTTGTTGGTTAGCTAGCTAGCACATTTTTGGACATATTAGCATAGACATGACATCAGTCAAAACTCCTCAAAACAAGACATGGTATCCATAACAAGATACAATGAGCTGAAACGAGCCAACTACAATTCCCCACATGGCAGCTTCTTGTCATTGTTACTAGCTATTTGGCCGTTCAGAATCATAACACTGCAAGACTTCCAGCCACATCGATACGCATGCATAATTTTCGTGACGTCAGTCAACCGCAGTAAACAATCATTCACTCAACAGTCATTCCGGTTATTGACTATAGTGTGCTGGCCAATTGGATAGCTCAAATCACTGTGCCTATTTACAGCTTCCACGACGGTGGCTACAGCAATGTTTGGTACTAACCTAGGTGAGATTTCATGACTTTTAAAACCATGACCAGACACAATAATACAGATATAGATCATGTATATTATATTATATTGATAATATACAAAATAACTGCTGTTTTTATGAGTGAGTTCATGTTTACGTTTTATTCAATATTGTCAACACTTTTTATTCAACGCTATTACAAAATACGCTTCTCTCTACTTCCATTCGCGCTGCAGCTGCAATTAATGAGTAGCCAAGCATTCGTATTATTATTAGCAACTGGTCGTGTCTATTTTAATATCGAAGAGTATGCCTATTTCATGTTTTCTGATCATAGGAACAACATGAATTTGTGCCTGAGGCAGATGCGGTGCGACTCGAGTTTCGCCATCAGGTGGAAGACTGTCCTCTCTCTGGTCAGTCTCATCGGAGGAAAGAAATGAGAGAGCAGGGACCGTGAGAGGCGGACCCTGTGCTGCTCTGTCCCTTCCTCCGCTGAGACTAATGCCGTGTTCAAAACAACTGGGAACTGAGAAAAAAACGACATCAGACTGGGGAAAATTGTTTTGAACGGTCATCCAACTCGGAAACTCGGGCATATTTCTAGAGCTCCGACTTTCCGAACTGAAGTTCAATGACGTCATGATTTGAAATCGTTTTGCCGAGTTTCCAGTTGTCTTGAAAACACCATTACCATCATATGCAGGTACCATCAGTCCAATCAAATAAAAAAGCGAATTATTTCAATTTATGCTCAGCTGTGCCTTGTAAGTGCTACACCAACTGATCTATTTTGTTGTCAAAGCTAATATGGGCTGAGAATAACAATATTGGCAGGCCAGTCAAATTGCCAATATGCTGTGATAATGTATTAGGCCTACTGTGCAAACATCATTCCTACAGAACTGTTCTTTATTAGGTTAATGTTTTTAAGTCATGATTTTTTGTTTTGTTGTAGCGGTAGATCCCGGCTTGCTTGCTTTTTGAATGCGAAAGTGATCTTGACTCAGAAAGGGTTGGGGACCACTGGTCTATTTGAATGCAGTTGCCTCTGTATTGAAGCCATTGGATGCAGTTTATCACAACGCATTGCGCTTTATTATGGGCGATGGGTTCAGTACACATCATTGCATTTTATATCAGAAAGTAGGTTGGCCCTCCATGAAGTCTCATAGATCGATGCATTGTATTATTTGTCTATAAGCCCACTTGCATAAACTTCCGCCATACCGTACCTCATTGTTAACCTTCAGATGAGTAAGTTACCAGACCCAAACTCAGGGATGGCTAACCCTGGAGATGCCTTCAATCTCCACCGAGTTAGGTAAATTTGCTTTTATTTTTTTTGTGCCTCGTGGAATGATCTCAAACTCTTTCAAGTTGGTGGAGTAGATTCTTCTAGGGCAATTCAGGCGGATGTTAGATGGCCTTTTTACTGAAGAATGGGTTTGTTTCTATGGGGGATTTTCCGGTGCATGTGTTGTGCGTCTCGGAGTGGTGAGCACAGTCAGTGTGGGCTTGGGGGGAGGCCATTGTGTGTGTGTGACTGGGCCATTGTGGGCTTGAGGGAGGCCTTTGCCTAGTCCTGTGGGTGTCCTTGGACATGCACCTGCACTATGAATGTCTGTATTCTTTTTTGTGTCATTGCTATGGTTACGCCACCAATATCATCTATGCCCTGAAGTATGTGCCAAGAAGGGGAAGAGAAACCAAGTAAAGATGGTCCTAGACAGACTAGAAGTGTCACGTTCGTTGAAATGAGCGGACCAAGGCGCAGCGTACATAGAGTTCCACATGTTTATTTAAATGAAACTCACCAACAAAAACAATAAACAGGAAACAAGACGTAATGACTGGAGTGCTCACAGGCACTAGACAAAAACAAGATCCCACAAACTAAAGGTGGAAAAAAGGCTGCCTAAGTATGATCCCCAATCAGAGACAACGATAGACAGCTGCCTCTGATTGGGAACCATACCCGGCCAACAAAGAAATATAAAAACTAGAATGCCCACCCAAATCACACCCTGACCTAACAAAATAGAGAAATAAAAAGGCTCTCTAAGGTCAGGGCGTGACAAGAAGTAAGATTAGGAAACAAAAAGTTGCAGAATAGCAAAATATGTGGATCTTATACATAAAGAGGAGTGACTATGTATGTTGTGTCAAACTAAAACTGTATATAAAGTGATCTCTGAGTCTGGGACCAGCAGTTGTAATAAAGTCTATATTGAATTTACAAGCTCCGGTGTCGAAGAGATATTTTTAAGAAGTATTTCCATGACATTTCATATGATTGTGTTTTTCTATTTTTGTGTTTACCATTCATGTATTGTGTAATTGATGTTTTTTTATATATATATATATATATATATATATATATATATTAGTGTTATTGTTGATTATTGTCCTCTGAGTTGAACTCTGATGGTAACTTGTATCTCTGTGGAAAATTGTATCTGTACAAGGTGAACTTTAAATTCAAATATCAAATAAAATTATATTTGTCATATGCGCCGAATACAACAGGTGTAGATCTTACCGTGAATTTCTTACTTACAAGCCCTTAACCAACAATGCAGTTTTAAGAAAATAGAGTTAAGAAAATATTTACTAAATAAACTAAAGTTAAAAAAATATTTTTAAAAATAGCACAATAAAAAAACAATAATGAGGCTATATACAGGGGGTACCGGTACTGAGTCAATGTGCGCGGGTACAGGTTAGTCGAGGCAATTTGTATATGTAGGTAGGGGTGAAGTGACTATGCATAGATAATAAACAGTGAGTAGCAGCAGTGTAAAAACAAAGGGGGGGTTCAATGTAAATAGTCCAGGTGGCCATTTGATTAATTGTTCAGCAGTCTTATGGCTTGGGGGTAGAAGCTGTTAAGGAGCCTTTTGGACCTAGACTTGGCGCTCCGGTACCGCTTGCCATGCGGTAGCAGAGAGAACAGTCTATGACTTGGGTGACTGGGGTCTTTGCCAATTTTTTGCGGGCCTTCCTCTGACACTGCCTAGTATATAGGTCCTGGATGGCAGGAAGCTTGGCCCCAGTGATGTACTGGGCCGTATGCACTACCTTCTGTAGCGCCTTGCGGTTGGATGCCGAGCAGTTGCCATACCAGGCGGTGATGCAACCGGTCAGGATGTTCTTGATGGTGCAGCTGTAGAACTTTTTGAGGATCTGGGGACCCATGCCAAATCTTTTCAGTCTACTGAGGGGAAAAGGTGTTGTCGTGCCCTCTTCACGACTGTCTTGGTGTGTTTGGACCATGATCGTTTGTTGGTGATGTGAACACCAAGGAACTTGAAACTCTCGACCCGCTCCACCACAGCCCCGTCGATGAGAATGGGGGCGTGTTCGACCCTCCTTTACCTGTAGTCCATGATCATCTCCTTTGTCTTGCTCACGTTGAGGGAGAGGTTGCAAAGGGAAATTACTCTATGCAAAGGTGTTTTGTTGTCCTCTCAGCGATTCTATCTTATTTACATTTCGTCTAATCACGCACACAGGCCTTTAGATGCTGTGACACCTTGTGGAGATTGGGCGTGGGTGATTAGGTTACTGTAAACTTGGTATCGTTTGATTGGTCAATGGTAATTGGTTTTACACCTTCAGATATGAAGGTCTGTTGTTCTCTCTCGTATCTTGTATCCTGTCCATGGAGGAAGGTTGTACGATCAATTCTTATTTCCAAGACTTCTAGTTCTCTGGTCTAATAGGCATGTCGTTGTCCATACTTTGTCTTGTAAGTAAACCTTAGGATCTACAGAATATGCCTATAAGTATGCTTTGTTAATGTTAGTATTGCCTTGTAACTTAATCTTCGGGATCGGTGTCCCGTCCAAAGGACGGTTGAGCTAACGTAGGCTAATGCAATTAGCATGAGTAAGTAAGTAACAAGAAAATTTCCCAGGACATAGACATATCTGATATTGGCAGAAAGCTTAAATTCTTGTTAATCTAACTGCATAGTCCAATTTACAGTAGCTATTACAGTGAAAGAATACCATGCTATTGTTTGAGGAGAGTGCACAGTTTTGAACATGCAAAGTTATTAATAAACAATTTAGACACATTTGGGTAGTCATGTAACAAAATTTTGAACCGAAATGCAATGGTTCACTGGATCAGTCTAAAACTTTGCACATACACTGCTGCCATCTAGTGGCCAAAATCTAAATTGCAGCTGGGGTGGAATAATACATTATGGCTTTTCTCTTGCATTTCAAAGATGATGGTACAAAAAAGACAAAAGAACGGTTGTTTTTTTCTTTTGTATTATCTTTTACCAGATCTATTGTGTTATATTCTCCTACATTCCTTTCACATTTCCACTAACCTCAAAGTGTTTCCTTTCAAATGGTACCAATAATATGCATATCCTTAAAATGGAGTCAGGTATGTGATGTGTACACAGTTGAAGTCGGAAGTTTACATACACCTTAGCCAAATACATTTAAACTCAGTTTTTCACAATTCCTGACATTTAATCCTAGTAAACATTCCCTGTCTTAGGTTAGACAGGATCACCACTTTATTTTAAGAATGTGAAATGTCAGAATAATATCAGAGAGAATGATTTATTTCAGCTTTTATTTCTTTCATCACATTCTTAGTGGTTCAAAAGTTTACATACACTCAGTTAGTATTTGGTAGCATTGCCTTTAAATTGTTAAACTTGGGTCAAACGTTTCGGGTAGCCTTCCACAAGCTTCCCACAATAATTTGGTTGAATTTTGGCCCATTCCTCCTGACAGAGCTGGTGTAACTGAGTCAGGTTTGTAGGTCTCCTTGCTCGAACACGCTTTTTCAGTTCTGCCCACAAATTGTCTATAGGTTTGAGGTCAGGGCTTTGTGATGAGCACTCCAATACCTTGACTTTGTTGTTCTTAAGCCATTTTGCCACAACTTTGGAAGTATGCTTGGGGTCATTGTACATTTAGAAGACCCATTTGCGACCAAGCTTTAACTTCCTGACTGATGTCTTGAGATGTTGCTTCAATATATCCACATAATTTTCCTCCTCATGATGCCATCTATTTTGTGAAGTACACCAGTCCCTCCTGCAGCAAACCACCCCCACAACATTATGCTGCCACCACCGTGCTTCACGGTTGGGATGGTGTTCTTCGGTTTGCAAGCCTCCCCCTTTTTCCTCCAAACATATGATGGTCATTATGGCCAAACAGTTCTATTTTTGTTTCATCAGACCAGAGGACATTTCTCCAAAAAGTATGATCTTTGTCCCCATGTGCAGTTGCAAACCGTAGTCTGTCGGTTTTGGAGCAGTGGCTTCTTCCTTGCTGAGTGACCTTTCAGGTTATGTCGATATAGGACTCGTTTTACTGTGGATATAGATACTTTTGTACCTGTTTCCTCCAGCATCTTCACAAGGTCCTTTGCTGTTCTGGGATTGATTTGCACTTTTCGCACCAAAGTACGTTCATCTCTAGGAGACAGAATGCGTCTCCTTCCTGAGCGGTCTGACGGCTGTGTGGTCCCATGGTGTTTATACTTGCGTTCTATTGTTTGTACAGATGAACATGGTACCTTCAGGCGTTTGGAAATTGCTCCCAAGGATGAACCAGACTTGTGGAGGTCTACAATTTATTTTCTGAGGTCTTGGCTGATTTCTTTTGATTTTCCCATGATGTCAAGCAAAGAGGCACTGATTTTGAAGGTAGGCCTTGAAATACATCCACAGGTACACCTCCAATTGACTCAAATGATGTCAATTAGCCTATCAGAAGCTTCTAAAGCCATGACATCATTTTCTGGACTTTTCTACGCTGTTTAAAGGCACAGTCAACTTAGTGTATGTAAACTTCTGACCCACTGGAATTGTGATACAGTGAAATAATCTGTCTGTAAACAATTGTTGGAAAAATTACTTGTGTCATGCACAAAGTAGATGTCCGAACCGACTTGCCAAAACTATAGTTTGTTAACAAGAAATTTGTGGAGTGGTTGAAAAACGAGTTTTAATGACTCCAACCTAAGTCTATGTAAACTTCTGACATCAACTGTATATAACATGAATATTTGTTGAATATTACCCTATTACATTAGCATGACCCCCAGCTTAAATGAAGTTTTTAAAAAAATGAACCACTGTTACTTGTTTTCTTTCTGTCTGTCTTGCTGTAATTCTTCCTCTCTCTTTCTGTCTACCTTCCTATGCATCCCTACTCTCTGTGCTCTGTGTGGCCATGTCCGTATGTAAACCACGTGCACTTGGATTCACTAGTTTCTCATGTAACACCAAATCTGTGTTGATTCGTGATGTTCTTTATTCTAATAGTATCAATGAGAGGGTGCAGCAGGACTGCTTGCGTCTGTCTGAGGATGTGTAGTATTTATAGCCTTTCTAAGCAACCTAAGCAACCTACTCACTCCCCCTTTGCCTCATTTCTCTGTTTCATCAACTCTACGATCTATTTCAGCTCTTCTGGAATCCCTCATCTTATTAGCAGGACTTTGCGTGAGGCTGTTCCCTCTTTTGACGCAAGCGTTAGCTTGAAAGCAGGAATGTCTGACACTTCTCTCTGACTTCAGATGGGTTGTCCTTGTTATTGATATGATGAGATGCAGATTTTAAGTATGCACACACAGTGACAGTTGATCCAGCCACACTCGTTTTCATGCACTCTGACACATTTGCTTGCTGTGCTCTTTTAAGATGAGGTCCCAAGTCTTCATTGGTAATGAATGTGCACTGTGTTGTATCTAGGTTATAGAGATGTAGTTGTGCAGTAGAAATGAAATGTGTCATCCTTTATTAGGGTGGGTGTGCTATATATATATACACTGCTCAAAAAAATAAAGGGAACACTTAAACAACACAATGTAACTCCAAGTCAATCACACTTCTGTGAAATCAAACTGTCCACTTAGGAAGCAACACTGATTGACAATAAATTTCACATGCTGTTGTGCAAATGGAATAGACAAAAGGTGGAAATTATAGGCAATTAGCAAGACACCCCCAATAAAGGAGTGATTCTGCAGGTGGTGACCACAGACCACTTCTCAGTTCCTATGCTTCCTGGCTGATGTTTTGGTCACTTTGAATGCTGGCGGTGCTTTCACTCTAGTGGTAGCATGAGACGGAGTCTACAACCCACACAAGTGGCTCAGGTAGTGAAACTCATCCAGGATGGCACATCAATGCGAGCTGTGGCAAGAAGGTTTGCTGTGTCTGTCAGCGTAGTGTCCAGAGCATGGAGGCGCTACCAGGAGACAGGCCAGTACATCAGGAGACGTGGAGGAGGCCGTAGGAGGGCAACAACCCAGCAGCAGGACCGCTACCTCCGCCTTTGTGCAAGGAGGAGCACTGCCAGAGCCCTGCAAAATGACCTCCAGCAGGCCACAAATGTGCATGTGTCAGCATATGGTCTCACAAGGGGTCTGAGGATCTCATCTCGGTACCTAATGGCAGTCAGTCTACCTCTGGCGAGCACATGGAGGGCTGTGCGGCCCCACAAAGAAATGCCACCCCACACCATGACTGACCCACCGCCAAACCGGTCATGCTGGAGGATGTTGCAGGCAGCATAACGTTCTCCACGGCGTCTCCAGACTCTGTCACGTCTGTCACATGTGCTCATGTGCTCAGTGTGAACCTGCTTTCATCTGTGAAGAGCACAGGGCGCCAGTGGCGAATTTGACAATCTTGGTGTTCTCTGGCAAATGCCAAACGTCCTGCACGGTGTTGGGCTGTAAGCACAACCCCCACCTGTGGACGTCGGGCCCTCATACCACCCTCATGGAGTCTGTTTCTGACCGTTTGAGCAGACACATGCACATTTGTGGCCTGCTGGAGGTCATTTTGCAGGGCTCTGGCAGTGCTCCCCCTTGCACAAAGGCGGAGGTAGCGGTCCTGCTGCTGGGTTGTTGCCCTCCTACGGCCTCCTCCACGTCTCCTGATGTACTGGCCTGTCTCCTGGTAGCGCCTCCATGCTCTGGACACTACGCTGACAGACACAGCAAACCTTTTTGCCACAGCTCGCATTAATGTGCCATCCTGGATGAGCTGCACTACCTGAGCCACTTGTGTGGGTTGTAGACTCCGTCTCATGCTACCACTAGAGTGAAAGCACCGCCAGCATTCAAAGTGACCAAAACATCAGCCAGGAAGCATAGGAACTGAGAAGTGGTCTGTGGTCACCACCTGCAGAATCACTCCTTTATTGGGGGTGTCTTGCTAATTGCCTATAATTTCCACCTTTTGTCTATTCCATTTGCACAACAGCATGTGAAATTTATTGTCAATCAGTGTTGCTTCCTAAGTGGACAGTTTGATTTCACAGAAGTGTGATTGACTTGGAGTTACATTGTGTTGTTTAAGTGTTCGTGTATAAACAACACATCCAAGCAAACAGGGGACCATGACACAATCTCCTGACGTTCCGGGGACGTCTTATTGATACCTTTTGTTCGCAGGGCATAGTGTGTGTGTAACATATGTGTTGAACCTATGCTCGGTCAAGCACGGCATGAACATGCATGTTGTCAGTGTGAAGTCATGCATGCGGTTTAGCTTGTTACTGTGATGCTAATAGATGGGGACAAGCCTTTTGCTCATGGTTTTCCAGCACACACTCATCAGCTTGGCTATTCATTTCTGCATCCTGGTTGGCGCACTCCTGTTCAAAATCCCAATGAGTACACTAGTACTACAGTCATCCATTCATTCATTATCCAAAGCTGCTTATCTTGGTTAGTGCTGCTACAAAGCTCAAATATTTTCAACCCCCCATACTGCTATCCCTCTTCAAGCACATCCTGACCCCCCTTACCCTACATGCACGCACGCGCACACACACACACAATTAAATCCTGATCATTATAGTATCCGACTGATGCATGACTGCACAAGAGAATTGACCGGTTGGTGGGATAATGCTGTTGTGCACTCTAAAGATCATATCTGTCTAGTCCAATTAGGATCCTCCAGAATGCTGGACTGTTTATTAAGCATCTTCACCAAACTACACCAAGCTTTAGAAATAGAAAAAGAAGAAAACGTGTTGTTGGTTTATTAAAGAAGGATCCAGATTAACTGCATTTTGAGGTGTTGTCTTAGTTCCAGATAATAGCATAACAAACGGTGATCTCAATTAATAGGAAAAACTCAATTTTTTGACTTTTCTATTTATAGTTTGGAGCTGCCTCGCCACAGACAGACAGGTGCAGTACATTGGCTGTGTTTACACAGGCAGCCAAAATCTGATATTTTTTCTACTAATTGGTCTTTTGACCAATCACATCAGATCTTTTCACATCAGATCTTTTTCAGAGCTGATCTGATTGGTCAAAAGACCAATTAGGGGAACAAATATTAGAATTGGGCTGCCTGTGTAAACACAGCCATGGTGTAATATTGGCGGACAGATTAAACAAGCTTTCTAAAAGCCAAGGAAGATAAATACTTTTTAAAATGTGCTAATCTTATACTTCCTTATAATCCTGAACAAGAGCAGACAAGGTGACTGCTACATTAGTGTGGATCAAAACTGACTTGGAAGCTAGCCATGTTGTGACAACTGGTGTGTGTGTGTGTGAGTATATGTGCGTGTGTTTGGCTGTGAAACATCATATCTCCCTTTAATAGACCTTTAACATGCATTTTCTACTCTATCAATCAAGAGACAAATATGTTCGTATTTGATTTTTTTGTTGTTGAGTGAAGTCATTTCAAATGTAGGGACTTGGATTCAAGAAAGATAGGCTGATGTAGTTGCCGATTTTGAGAGCATAATTTGTTCCTTTATTAGCCATGTCAATATAATTGAGTTGCAACAATTCTTGTTTGAGAGGAATCAATTAAGATTTATACAATTAGCAGACTTACTGTGAAACTAAATAAACACACACGCATGCAAGCACGCACACCGTGCTTCAGTGAAACCCTTTTTCCTAATGACTCCATTGATCGAACACTTTAGTTAAATGGTTCCATGGCTGGCCCTGAATGACGTTTCTCCTGCCATGGCTCTGTCACCATGATGATGGGCCATAATCCATGCCAAGTCCCTGATCCACTGTCCCTGTCCCTGGGCTTTACATTGCTTCATCTGAACATTCCCTATTCACTTCCTCTTCCCAACAGTACAGAATGTAGGATCTTAATTTGATCAACATGAAATGTGGATTATAATTAATGAAAATTCTTGTAGGGGTTTAGTTTTTTTCTTTTTTGGGGGGGGGGAAATCAAGTCTGAAGTGGAAATTACAAACTTTAGAAGCCTTTTTAAAACCTAAATACACTACACTTTTGCATTTCTTGCTTAGCAGTAAAATTCTGAGCAACAAAATGAAGATCCTACATCTGTATAGCAGTGGTATCCAGCACCACCCTCCATGACTGCAGAGTTATCCAGCCCAACACGCCTGCCTGCCTGCCTGCCAGGACTCCGAGTCCTCTTGGCAGGTGGAAGCCAGCCACAACAAACAGCCGTTTATCAAACCAGAGCACTGCAGCACTGCAGCACCCCCCCAGCCCAGAGATTTCCCAATCTCATTAGCTGATATAAATGTAATAGAAGCAGTGACGTTATTGTGACGGAAGGACTGGGAGGAGTGTTGCTATTTTACTGTGTGTAGTTGTTTGTCACATTATGTCAGTACAGGAAAAGGAAAACTCCAAGAGAGGTTTGACTGGACATCGAGTAAGGAAAAAAACTGACTCTACGAGTCAAGAGATGTACTATCTTTATAAACTAGTACAGCGGCCCTAGGAGCTGAGTCTTGATTGATGTGGTGTGCCCCAGCTTAGCCCTGCCTTCACAGGCTTGAGTTGGGAGGAGGAGAGGTTAATGCCCTTGTCTCAACCCTCACTGTCACTGTTAATGAAAAAGTAGACGGGTCCCCCATCTCTCCACACACTCCAGCTGCTCTGAGGAGAACACAGACCTCCGCTTGGAATTTCCTTCATAAGGATGTTTCTCTACCCTCGGATTTAGAAAGGAAAGTCCCCTGTCCCTGCAGCTGGCGTTCTCTAAGTCTGTTGTGTAGAAAGACAGTGAAATTCAGAGTGCTATTTGGCTAGAGTAATGCAACCTCTCTGTAGGAAATGTTGAGTTTATTCTGAGTCAGTCAAATGGTTTTTGTTTGTTTCTGACCTGCACAGAGTTTGTACTCAGCAATGCAAAGTGCAATGTTCGTACAAAGGTTCATTGATCCGATGTCCTTCTCGTTGTTTCATCTGTGTACTGAATAAAGCTGCTGAATGTATGGTATTGGTATCAGTGTGCTCTTGACCTGATGACTATTACACAGTTTGAAAAGCATTTTCATCTCCTCTATCCCAAAGAGCACCAATCATATTCTCTTCCTCTGACTACTATTTTTAGCTGCTTTGATATGATTATGTAATTCATACACGAGGTGATGAGAAGTTCGTGGGGGGAGGGGAGATGACAGGGAGGGCGAGGGGTGAGATAAAGAGTAAACCTCTCTCATGAGTGAGTGAGTGAAGGAGACGTGGAGATGTGGTGTGATAGCCCCTGCCCTGTTCCTCAAGCCTATTAGCCCATCTCAGACTTACAGATGTATGATCTTAATTTGACCTACACTGAGTGTACAAAACATTAGGAACACCTTCCTAATACTGCGTTTACAACCCTTTTCCCCTCAGAACAGCCTCAATTCGTCGGGGCATTGACTCGACAAGGTGTCGAAAGTGTTCAACAGGGATGCTGGGCCATATTGACTCCAATAAAACTTCCCACAGTTGTGTCAAGTTGGCTGGATGTCCTTTGGATGGTGGACCATTCTTGATACACACGGGAAACAGTTGAGTGTGAAAAACCCACCAGCATTGCAGTTCTTGACACACTCAAACTGGTGCGCCTGACACCTACTACCATGACCCAAAGTGCAATACTGTCAATATCACCGTGTGTTAGTGGGGGTTTTCAGTGAATTTATGTCAATCACAAAGCTCATCTGTATTTCCTGCGGTGCAGGAAAATTCTCAGCAACAAAAGAGTGATCAGATTAAGATCCTACATCTGTATCGCTAACAAAGCACCACGGCTGAATAGAGGAATTACACCAACAGGCTAAAAAGCAATTTCCGGAGCTGTGACAGAGCGAGCAGAATAGTTCTGAAGCGCATTTCAAATGCAAATTGAGTGTCACAATAAAATATGAAAAACTCCTGACCCCGGGAAGGCTGGTTTCCCAGAGAAACCCCCCAGCATGCTGATGCGGTTGATCTCTGGCCTGCTCTCTGAATACACAGATACAGGATTAGAAGTTGTGGAGTGCAGTTGGCAAACAGGTGCCCTGATTTATAATGGTGGGAGCTTCGTCACAGCATGAAATATATAACAGGTCAACGCAAGGGAAAGAATTGCCCTGTGAATCATTCAGACGTGCCTGGAACGTGACTGGCAGCTGCTGGAAGGGGGATGCTACATGCATCAGACTGCGGGCTGTTGCTCAGATGTAGAGCGTGCCCCGGTGGAAGAGGGGGAGAGCAGGGGGGAGCAAAGAGTGGCTGCTTCTGATGCCTACAGTATCTGTGCTTGGGAGCCCTAGATGATGTTGTAAAGGTAAAGGGGGCAAAGGGCAGAGCTTAGAGGATGAGAAATCCTGAATTAGGGCAGTGGGTAGGCTATTTCCTGCCGTGCCCTGTGTGAGTGTATAATATCGAAAGGAGGGGTAAAGCTGCCATTCTGATTCACCATGTTCCTGCCTTGGCCTATCACAGATCCAACGTGGCAACTCGGGCTAATAGCTTCCACTCTCTGATAATGCAAGGCCTTCCTCTGCTCTGTCTTTTTTTCATTCTTTTTTTACCCAGGCTATCTGAGGGGGATAATCACTGATCATTAGGCCTATAGACTGTGAATCATCTCACTGGTCTCTTTTTAGAGGGTGCAGCTGGGTTCTCTGAGTTCTCTCTTTCTCTTCCCCCCTCTCTGTCACTCTGCTTTTCTCTTTCTCTGACTGTATCTCTCTCTCTCTCTCCTTACAGTTTAGCTCTGCATCCGGAGCGTGTGCTGGTAGCTACGGGACAGGTGGGCAAGGAGCCTTACATCTGTGTGTGGGATTCCTACACCGTACAGACCGTGTCCATCCTCAAGGACACACACACACACGGCATCGCCTGCCTGGCCTTCGACCTCGATGGACAGGTACAGTTCTGGGAAAGGGAAGGGGGGTACCAAGTCAGTTGCACAGCTGAATGCATTCAACCGAAATGTGTCTTCCGCATATATGCGTAACCATGCCGTGTGCTCATACAAAAACAGTGACACATATGGCTACTCATGAATCAGTATTGACAGAGTGAATTCTATGTAAAATGTGGATTTTTCAAAGAGAATGTAGGATCCAATATTGAGCTGCAGTAGTCACTGTAAACCTTCCACATCCCAACGATCCCTCCTGTTGTACAAATTACTTTCCATTTTATTGTACTACATCAAGTGACAGATATAGTGAAAACCCTCCAGACAGTTGTAGATGAACATGAATAGTTCAGTAAGAGATGAATATAACAGCTACATGACTGTTGTCTCCTCCTCTGCTGTGGGGTGGCAGTAGCGCTCCCACTCGGCACGCCTACTGGCTTGTGTTTCTTAATGACACATCTGGGATTACTCCAGCGGTATTAGCAGGACAGCTATACCGAGAGAGAGGGAGAGTGTAAGAGAGAGGTTTAACTTTAAGAGTCAGCTGGAAATCTATTTCATCCACTGACTCAGAGTTTGACAGGATGTTGTGAAGTTACGGTGAGCCAACCAAACAGTATAGGGCCCTGAGCTTTGACGACTGGGGTAGTCCTGTACTACAGTAGTTACGTATGGGGTTGTTTTCTTTGTGCAAACTCTTGCTATAATAGTGCAGAGCTTCATGCACATGTTCCCCAATTTATAAATGACTAAAGGTCTTTTGGGGAGTGTTCTGAGACAGTTGAAGACCTTCACAACACCTACATATTGTAATATGACACTAAAGGGGTGGCAGGTAGGCTAGCGGTTAGAGCATTAGGCCAGTAACCGAAAGGTCGCTAGTTTGAATCACCGAGCTGACAAGGTGAAACATATGTCGATGTGCCCTTGAGCAGGGCACTTAACCCTAAATGCTTAACCCAACTCTCCGAGGGTGTCTCAGGGAGAGTGGGAAATGAAAAAAACACATTTCCAATTCTCACATGCGTATTAATGTGTGAAATAGGACAAATATAAGCACCAAATTATTAAATATCACGTTTATTACGGTTCATGTCCATTTACTTAGTGTTAAAGTCTAAGTCCCCATTGCATTTTAATAAAGGTTACTTATGTAACTGTAATTGTTTCCTCTTTATTACCATTATACTGTAAATATGCATTAGGCATTATAACAGTTTCATGTGTACCCTTCCACTGAAATGTTAGCTTCTTTGCCAACTCTCCACAGAGTAATACTTAGGGTTTATGGACAGTCAGGGTTTATGTACAGTCGTTTTGTTGTCTAGTGTTTGCTGGAGTACTCATATTTCAAAAATCTATATGTCATGGCTCAAGCACTCGGTTTTTATCTCTGAGTTTCCCATAGGGCCCCTCAGAGTGGTTCTACCGCCGCTGTTTACAGAGCTAGACCATGGAAATGACCTCATACATTTTCCTGGTTGGATAGAGTCATCTAGGGATTGAGATAGGATGTGACAGTTGTAAAACCATTACAGGCTCTGGCTCTGAATGCTTCTGTGTTCCTGATCTCTTTCTGTCGTCTACTGATCTGGTCATGTCTATGTTCAAGTCAACATTGTGTGGATGAATTCTGTGTTATGTTGCCCCTTCCAGAAAAATAAATAAAGCAACCATGTCTAATTGATTCATGTTTTATCCCAAAAATGTGACATATTTATTGGCTAAACAATATTGCTCTAACTCTGTATAGTAGCCTTAATATCCACATAGGGCTCTTAATTGCAACCAGTTGGTCACATATGCCACTAAATATCTTTGCTGTGCGTCCTGGAATTTTGATTTGGTTGCACCAGTGTAGTCTGTTTGCCAGTATTTTTATGCCACTCCTTGTACTCTGTGTCATATACCATGTGCCATAAAAGGAGTGAAATGTTAGCTTCGAAGACTTGCAACCAGACTAGCACCAGTATGTGCAGAAAATAATTCACCCAGATAATAATAGCAACGTTCCCAATGAAAACTACAGTCTTAGAAAAAAAGGTGCTATGTAGAACCTAAAAGGGTTCTTCAGCTGTCCACATGGAAGAACCCTTTGAAGAACACTTTTTGGTTCCCGGTAGAACCCTATTGGGTCCCATGTAGAACCCTTTCCCCAGAGGGTATTTTATGGAAAAGAGATGTTGTATGTTTCTGAATGATGCATCTTCCTGCCTTGTTGACAATATTACAGAGCGCCGCAGATTACGGTTAGATTTGAGCAGGGCGCACCTCCCTCACCGGCTTCGCCCGGTCCCGTGGCGGGTCATAGCTCGGTGCAACCCGACCCAGCTTAATCGAATCCCCTCAATGGCAGAAGTTAGAGCCCTATATCCACATGCGTAAACCTTCTGAATCATTTCAGTACATTTCTTCATGTAGACTTTTCGATCCAGATAATCTCTGCATTCTTTGCTGAATGAATACCCCCAGTTTCACAATGATTCATCATGGGGTGGAGCTTTACCCTTCATTCTTCTCAAACACAGTTAAAGTAGTTCTCCTCCCCTCCCATGGATTCTCTCCATGCCCAGACATTGATTCAATGGCAGATGGAAGTGGCCTCTCACCACCACACAGAGCAACGTGCAGCAGAGTAGAGCTGGGTGTTGCCTACTCACTAGGCTATAGGAGCCCCTTCCAGCAGACTCATACATATGGGCTCCCAGCCAGAGCCAGAGGCATGAAAACTGGTGTTTTTACTATATGCAGCCAATGTTATCTTTTATTTTATTGTAGTCATTCTGTTTCATAAAATGCTGTTTCCTTTGCAGTGTTTGGTCTCAGTGGGTCTGGACTCCAAAAACACGATCTGTGTGTGGGACTGGAGGAGGGGCAAGGTGCTGGCAGCAGCTCCTGGCCACACTGACAGGGTAACTATACAACACCATCCTCCCCTCTCTGTCTCAGGCACCAAGCCCGGATCGATCTCCTCAATTACTGTAGTTAGAAATGCAGCCAGGATGGAGCAGGAAGGAGTGGCAGCCCAAAGGAGTCGCACATGAACAAGTTAGGCCTGATTGACCGTTAGCATTCCAGACTCTGTCTGAAGAGACGCTAAGCTAATGGAGTAGAATTTTTAAAAGATATGTATGCTGCTGTGTTATTTTTTTACTCAACCAACATACACACAACGACTCACACAGACAAAGACATACACACACTGCCACACCTTAAGTTTTTGTGTGAAGCCTTGTACAATGACGTTAATTGAAGATGACATCAAAAGTGTTGTAAACTAATTTGTTGCACGGTATGTTATGCATTTAATTGTACATAGTTAAACTTACCATGTGATCTTTCCCACAGATATTTGACATATCATGGGACTTGTACCAGCCAAGCAAGCTTGTTAGCTGTGGTGTCAAACATATCAAGGTACTGTTTAAATCAAGTTCATACCTTACAAACTGGCTTACTCAAGGCCCTCAGCTGTCAAGGTGTGTTTGGATCTAGAATTGGTTGGATATTTAGCACACACAGATACACTATATATAGGAAAGTATGTGGACACCCCTTCAAATGAGCGGATTCGGCTATTTCAGCCACACCCGTTGCTGACAGGTGTATAAAATCGAGCACACCACCACGCAATCTCCATAGACAAACATTGGCTGTAGAATGGCCTTAATGAAGAGCTCAGTAACTTTCAACGTGGTACTGTCATAGGATGCCACCTTTCCAACAAGTTAGTTCATCAAATTTCTGCCCTGTTAGAGCTGCCCTGGTCAACTGTAAGTGCTGTTATTGTGAAGTGGAAACGTAGTAGGCCACACAAGCTCACAGAACGGGAGTGCTAAAGCGTGTAGGGTAAAAATCGTCTGTCCTCGTTTGCAACACTCACTACCGAGTTCCAAACTGCCTCTGGAAGCATCTTCAGCACAAGAACTGTTTGTCGGGAGATTCATGAAATGGGTTTCCATGGACGAGCAGCCGCACACAAGCCTAAGATCACCATGCACAATGCCAAGCGTCGGCTGGAGAGGTAAAGCTCGCCGCCATTGGACTCTGAAGCAGTGGAAACACGTTCTTTCGAGTGATAAATCACGCTTCACCATCTGGCAGTCTGACGGACAAATCTGGGTTTGGCGGATGCCAGGAGAACGCTACCTTCCCCAATGCGTAGTGCCAACTGTAATGTTTGGTGGATGAGGAATAATGGTCTGGGGCTGTTTTTCATGGTTCGGGCTAGACCCCTTAGTTTCATTGAAAGGAAATTTTAACACTATAGCATACAATGACATTCTAGACGATTCTATGCTTCCTTCTTTGTGGCAACAGTTTGGGGAAGGCCCTTTCCTGTTTCAGCATGACAATGCCTCCCTGCACAAAGCGAGGTCCATACAGAAATGGTTTGTCGAGATTGGTGTGGAAGAACTTGACTGGCCTGCACAGAGCCTTGACCTCCACCCCATCGAACACCTTTGGGATGAATTGGAACGCCGACACTGAGCCAGGCCTAATCGCCCAACATCAGTTCTTGACCTCACTAATGCTCTTGTGTCTGAATGGAAGCAAGTCCCCGCACCAATGTTCCAACATCTAGTGGAAAGCCTTCCCAGAAGAGTGGAGGCTGTTATAGCAGCAAAGGGGGGACCAACTCCATATTAATGTCCATGATTTTGGAATGAGATGTTTTCGACGAGCAGGTGTCCACATACTTTTGGTCTTGTATGTTGTACATAACCAGTCTGATTTTCAAAAAGTTCCGCAAAGAATTTAACGGTAATGCTCTCCTTTTCTCTCTATCTTCTTTGCTGTATCATGATCATATCAAAGCCCTAAGTGATATATGCAAATTACTTTTATTCTGGAGTTTATGACTATTAATCCATAACGTAAGTAGGACAGGCAGTGACTCATAGAATTCTCTCTTTTCAAGTTCATCTCTATTAATGTGGACTGCAGAGGAGGAACAATTTCTTATTTTTAAAGGAGAATTCAGCAGTGGCTATGATACTCAGCTGTATGGACATGTTTCCCTTTCAGTTCTCCACATTCAGCTTCACATTTCTCTATACAAACTACCGCCTTCAGTGAAGCACTCATATCTCTGCAAACACCTTGTATTAGATTCACGGTGTTCCCCTTGAATGGTCATTAAACACTACTCCCCAAATGAAATTTAGACCAAATTGTTGTCTTGAGATAGGTATCATATCACAGGGAACTTCTGCGTTCATAAAATATTTTTAATTTAGTTCAGTGTGCTTCTGTGTGTGATTGTGTGTTCATCATTGGGATAGGAATTGATCTACCTTATCTGTAATATGGAGGTGCTATCCTCCTTGACATATGTTTAGTATTTCTTATGAGACATGGATCTCAATGATGACTCTCCATCCTCTTTGCCCTGCCTGGTGTCTCCCCCACCCCCATCCCTCACGAGAATACCTCTACTCTCCCACAACCCCACGCACGGACCCCAGTGCAGCAAACCAATCCCCTCCTCTCTCTCTCGCGCGCTCTTTCTCTCCCTTCCCCCTCTCACTCTCTTTCCCTGTCCATGTCTATCTCTCTCTTTGTCTTTCTCTCCCTATCTCATGATGCCAAGGCAATCCAGCAATCGTCCCACATAATTCCCGAGCCTTTACCCTGCGGACCATGTGACATCTGCTCCCCAGCCCTGTGCTCACTCAGCGATTATAGCACTCAATGCATCCAGCAGATTTAGCCCCAATAATCCCCTCACTATAGTCCCAGAAAAACACAGTCTCTGGGACTGTCTGCTGCCCCCACTTCAACACAAAAGACAAGAGGGAAGCAAGAGGATCCACCATTAGCTAAAATCCTTTTGCGATCAAAAGGTCATTTGATTTGGCTTTGACTGTGACATTTGCTTAGCAGCCCTGTGCCTGGGACTTGCAGACATGCACACGTCTGGCTGTTAGATGATTAGTTGTCCCCCACGATGAAGTCTGGGAGGGGACTGTGGATCTGTCTCCGTCCGTTGGTACATTAGTACATTCGTACGTTAGTCACAGACAGCACTGGCCCAATTTTGACAAAACTTGGGTGAATGATGCGTCTTGCTGTAGAGATCCGGCATTTACACAATTATACTGATTGGCCAGAAGGTGGCGCTATAACAATATATTTAAAATATCTTGAAAGATCACGCTCCTCACCCCATTTGACCTAAAGTAATTTGGTACATAGGTCCCTCTCCTCACAAAGAACACATTTCCATAAGGTCCACCATGATTGACTTTCTGCTATTTAGAATTTTGTGAATTTTTCTGGCACAAATCTTGATATGTGGCATCTGGACAAAGGCCTCTCAAGGCAATATTTTTCAGACAGGTACCTAAAACGCTATTGACCAATTAACATTCATGTGGGTGTGGTCTGGCACATAAATGCATATAAATCAGTCAAGGATATTTGTATTGTAACATAAATGTGTACACATGTTGCAAACACTGTCTAGACTCAGCATATGCAACAACATTCATATTGACAACACGGTGGTGCTATAACGGACACATGTTTATATCTCTTGATCTGTTTGACTCAGAGTGATGAAATTTGGTACACATGTTCAGGGAAATTAATCTAGCTAACCAACACAATATCTCAGACACCGCTGGACTGATTTTTTAAAACAAAATTTGGGTGAATGATGCATCTTGTCATAGAGACAAAATTACACTGATTGGCCAAAGGGGGGTGCTGTGGTAATCAACTGTACGTATGCTAGTCACACGCAATATTACAGACACCACTGGCCTGATTTTGACATTTGTGGGTGACGACATGTTTACTGTTGATTTAAGGAAATCCTGCCGTGTCTTTCACCATTTGCACTCTGTTTTCCCTTCATGAGGGTGGCATCCAATGTGCACATACACACATTCCTATACACACAAGCACACTAACACACACATTCTGTGCTGAGCTGTTAAGGAGCTGACCCGTTGCACCCTCTACAACCACTGTGATTATTATTATTTGACCTTGCTGGTCATCTATGAATATTTGAACATCTTGGCCATGTACTGTTATAATCTCCACCCGGTACAGCCAGAAGAGGACTTGCCACCCCTCAGAGTCTGGTTCCTCTCTAGGTTTCTTCCTAGGTTCCGGCCTTTCTAGGGAGTTTTTCCTAGCCACCGTGCTTCTACATCTGCATTGTTTAGGCGGGGTTTCTGTATAGCACTTTGACATCGGATGATGTAAAAAGGACTTTATAAATACATTTGATTGATTGATTGAAGGAGAACTTGAAATGTTAATGATATAGACAGGCAGACAAGAGAGGCAGTCATGGGAAGAGGGATGTTAAGCAGAAGGATGGGATGATTTCAAAGCCTCCTCCGGCAGGACCCTGACACAGTGGTGGAAAAAGTAACCAACTGTCATAATTGAGTAAAAGTAAAGATACCTTAATAGAAAATGACTCAAGTAAAAGTCACCCAGTAAAATTCTACTTGAGTAAAAGTCTGAAAGTATTTGGTTTAAAATATACTTAAGTATCAAAAGTAAAAGTATAAATAATTTATATATTTTTTATATTAAGCTAACCAGATGGCACCATTTTCTAGTTTTTTTTTATTTACAGAAAGCCAAACAAAGCATGTGTGTTTAGTGAGTCCGCCAGAAAAGAGGCAGTAGGGATGACCAGGGATGTTCGGTTGATAATTGCGTGAATTGGACTATTTTCCTTTCCTGCTAAGCATTCAAAATGTAACTAGAACTTTTGGGTGTCCGGAAAATGTATGGAGTTAAAAAGTACAATGTTTTCTTAAGGAATGTAGTAAAGTAAAAGTAGTCAAAAATAGAATAGTAAAGTACAGATACCCCCCCAAAACTACTTAAGTAGTACTTTAAAGTATTTTTACTTAAGTACTTTACACCACTGCCCTGACACAACTCAGTCAGCAAGTATCATTACACTGAGTCAGTCAGTCATTGCTGTAAAATGGATAATAAGCCAGTCAGTCAATCAGTTCTATAATGCTCAGTCAAGCCGTCAATGCCATGACATTGAGAGTCACTGTGGTGGTTATGAGCGGCAAGCTCATAACCACCCACAGGGGGGGGGGGGGGGTTGGTGCCTGGCTGATGAATTACACCCTCTCAACTTTGATTACAAAGGTTTTCCCTGGAGGATTGGTGCAGGAAGGTTCTGTTGTGCACGTGGCCATGTTACTGATTACTGACATTCTGCAGATCCTGGGATGGGCACTGTTAGCTAGAGCATCCTCCTCCTCTCTTTTCCCTTCATCTTCTTTATGACTCACTGTGGCCAGCCTAAGTCTTGGCTGGGGAGGATCGTCTGGTCTTGCTGCTATCTCTGCTTTTAAAGAGAGTGGTTTTACTTGTTATTCTTTAGCAGAATTGAAGTGTTCCACTCCGCTGTCACTGCGGCTCTCTCTCACTCACACTCTCTCTCACTAGCTCAGTCTCTCTCGCTCTCTCTCTCTCTCCCTTTGGTCTCATTATAAACCCTCCAGCCTCTCGTCTCCTCTCAGCAGTAATTTAGAGCAGTGAGGGGATTAGCCGTAGCCTGCGTGTCCCTGTCTTATCAGACCCAGGCAGGCAGGGCCAGCCAGGCACCCACTCGCGCTGCCTCCATTCCCACTGCCTGCCTCCACAACAGGCTGAGGCTGGGACACAAAGCCCTGCCGAGCTCCACTGAGCGTCACCATTACGACCACACAACTCAACACGACCTGCCCTCGCGCCAAGCACCCACTCTCTTTTCCTGGAAACTACTTTCTGGCTTTACCTACCCAACAGGATTAAGAACATCCTCCCCTGTGGTGTCCCAGGACCTCAGACTTTCAGCAGTCTGGGACACTAGGGCTGTGTAGTGGAGCTGATGATGCTGGCCTGTGATAATCAATCCCTCCTGTTAACACACTGGCCCTCTCTCCCTCAACAGCACAGTGTTAGTGATGCTCTCACCGGCTGGGCTGGTACCAGAGCTCATCCCTGGGTCCTATCTTAGCTCTACAGACATACAGCTCTCTTCTCGTCTGATACGTAGGACACACTATACTGCACTTAGTACCCTCAGTGTTGGGATATTGCTACTATCTACATCAAACTCAAAGGTTGTTTGGAAGTTGGTTTACTTAAAGCCTGTATGTATAATGCATCATGATTACACCTGTAGGCATTTTACAATTGAACAGAGATCCAAGCTCTAGCTAAAGCTAGGGGGATAAATATTGACATGAGAGACATCCTCCTAAGGCAGGAAATGAAAAAGGCTGTCATGTTCCAGCTGCTCCCTTTGACGAGTGCATCCCTCTGTGTGCTCTGACACGTGTCACGGTGCCAGTGTCTGGGCATAGGAAACACAACACACACTCAACTCTTTCCTTTGATCTCCTCGTCATGCAGACAAAGCGGCTCTCCGCTTTATGGAATTTGTCCGCGGTCTGGAATGTGCCCGTGCATCCCAATGACCTTGTTCATGAATTATGGGGGGTCTGGGATTGATAGTGACCGGTGGTGGTGGAGACTGTGTGTGATGGTGATACCTGCCCTGAGGCAGGGTGTGTCTGCATGCCGATCAGCTGATTACAGCTCTGACCTCCAGCGTGGGTTCACGACTGTGGACTTGGTGAGGGATTTAGATTTGAGCCTTTGTGTGTAAGGTTAGATTTTAGTTTGTGTATGGAGATGGATCTGTGTGTGTGTGTTTGTGTGTGTCTGGGTGTGTGTGCATGCAAATTGAGATGTTACATGCAGTTACGTGCGCAATGTGATCCCAGTGTTTGTCTTTGTCATTTTGTACAGACCTTGTACTTTACTTTACAAAATAAAAATAATGTTCACTGTACAAATAAACACAAGTTAAAAGGCCACAGCCTTGTTTCCATGCTAGATAACGTTTTGGTATGATATTATTAATATATGACTCAGGGTAGGATTAGTTGGTTGATTTATTTATTAACCACCCCGTTAAACTCAGTCTTCTCTCCTGTCTCCCCTGTTTGTTTCTGGGTTCAGTTTTGGAGCTTATGTGGCAACGCCCTGACCCCTAAGCGAGGAGTTTTTGGCAAAACGGGAGATCTCCAAACCATCCTCTGCCTGGCCTGTGCCAGAGATGAGGTCACATATTCAGGTGCCTTGAACGGTGACATCTACGTCTGGAAGGGCATCAACCTGATCCGGACAGTCCAAGGAGCCCATGGAGTAAGTGTGTGTGGTTGTTGGTTCTAACTTCAAATCAGCTTTAGTTCTGCCTCACTTCCTGGTGGTGTTTCTTGTTTATGTGTCACCCCTGTCAGTAGTGGGGTGTAGTTTGGGGAATGCTAAGCAGCAGACTCTTCTCAAATTAAGAGATGTCATGCTATGCAGCTCAGGCTTGCATTCTGCTACAGCCCCCACATGTCTGCCACAGGCCTGCTTTCACATTCAGACCCACAACTCACTCAATCGCATTGCCTGCCTGCCTGCCTGCCTGCCTGCCTGCCTGCCTGCCTGCCTGCCTACACCCACCTTAGTGCTGACCAGTGGATGATTAAACAGGTCATCATCCATGTCCAACTCACCCACCTGCGACTGATCAACTCCTCCGTCCATAGAGCTTGGTTTATTTAGCCTGATGCCAGCATACAAGAGGACCGGTTTAGCAGGGTGACACCATGTCATGTAGCCTCTTTGGCTCTCTCTTATTTTCCTCAGTGAAAAGAATCAGCCGTTTACTTCTAGGGATTCAATTATATCTGTGAGTTCAACAGCTGGATGCAGGGCTGGAGGGGTGGGGGAGGGCACTCTACGTTGGTCCATGTCTGTCCTCTACACTCCAAACAGTCTACTTCAGTCACTGCGTTGCACAGCAGGTGGCCCCCGGAGCCTGCCAATAAATTAGGGAAAAAACAATGGTTCAAGCGCTTTATGTAACGCACCGTTGTGTTATCACTTCCCGCAGCAGCTAGTTTCTAATTGTTAAAGCCTTGTTAGACGTGTCTGCTGCAGCAGGGCTGTTGCTAGCTGCTGTACCGCTGGTCTGTCTTGTTCATTTATGGTGCGCATCCCCACTGACAGACTGTCTTTTCTTCCAGTCCGGGATTTTCAGCATGAATGCCTGTGAAGAGGGCTTTGCCACGGGGGGCCGGGACGGCTGCGTCCGGCTATGGGATCTCAACTTCAAACCAATTACTGTTATCGATCTCAGGGAAACAGACCAGGGATATAAAGGTGACATGCAACTCCCTCATCTACTCTCCTCTTCTCTACCCCCACACAGAGTCAGTCCACAGGATGCCAATGTGCACTGAGTCGTTAAATGAACCAGTGTGTTCTTCTCATGCTGTTTGATAGTACAGGCCTTTTGTATACCTCTAGAGCCCTTTCTATTACATCTAGAGGATGTATTCTAGGGACTAATAGTTGTTTCCTTTCTTCTTTCTTTCGTTTGATTTGTGGTCTTGGGCCTAACAGTAGCTAGAGGTGAAAATAGCGGAGGTGGGTAACAGTGAGCAGTGCACTGGACAATCAGAGTACTACCTCTGTCCTTATGTGCATAGACGTCCCTGTATTGTATTGTTCCATTCCCCTTGTTTGTTATTCAGCCCAAAGTGTTATTGTATTATTTGTATACATATTTATGTATGTACAGTATATGAATATGTATACAATGTATGAATATACTGTATATAGCTACCTCAATTCCTTCTTACCCCAGAGACAGCCAACTACACTGTCTCCATAACAACTAATAGATTGTGTAGTCCTCTTGTATTCCTTCTGTCTTGTTCTGTTTCTAACAGCCACTCTGTGTGTAGGTGTCTGTCTGAATGTTTTTATTTATTAACTGTTTGTGCATGCATGTGTGTGTTGGCAGGGTTGTCAGTGCGCAGCGTGTGTTGGCGGGGAGATCACATCTTGGTGGGCACCCAGGACAGTGAGATCTTTGAGGTGGTGGTCCACGATCGCACCAAGCCCTTCCTCATCATGCAGGGTCACTGTGAGGGGGAGCTGTGGGCGCTGGCAGTGCACCCCACCAAGCCCCTGGCCATGACCGGCAGCGATGACCGTTCAGTCAGGTGGGTGACCAAGCACAGCCACTGTCAACCCCTAGGATTAGTTTATGCTCATTAGAACGACAGTATCCCTCCCACAAATGCAGTTACCCTCAATGATCTGGTGTGTCCAAAGCAATGTATACATACAGGTACACATATTCAGGTACTTATATGGTTCATTAAGGAATTGGACCCACATGAGTACTTACAAAGCTGTCTCTTCTTCTGTCTCTCCCTCTGTCTCTGTCTCTCCTTCTGTCTCTGTCTCTCCCTCTGTCTCTGTCTCTCCCTCTCCCTCGGTCTCTCCCTCTCCCTCTGTCTCTCCCTCTGTCTCTCCCTCTGTCTCTCCCTCTGTCTCTCCCTCTGTCTCTCTCTCTGTCTCTCCCTCTGTCTCTTTCTCTGTCTCTCCCTCTGTCTCTTTCTCTGTCTCTCCCTCTGTCTCTCTCTCTCCCTCTCCCTCTGTCTCTCCCTCTGTATCTTTCTCTGTCTCTCCCTCTGTCTCTGTAGAATATGGAGCCTTATAGATCATGCGCTGATAGCTCGCTGTAATATGGAGGAACCTATCCGCTGTGCAGCTGTGAGCACGGACGGCATTCACCTGGCGCTGGGCATGAAGGACGGCTCCTTCACCGTCCTACGGGTCAGGTGAGTACAGGGCAGAGGTCAGAGGGCACATCTGATTCTTTCTGATTAGCTTGATATGAACTTCATGTTAACTTCCTTTTTTTGCAATTTCATTACTGATGAACAATATGACAAGTTAGTGGATGCTTGGATACTCAATTTGATTAGAGAATGGTTGTTTCTTATTTAAAGAATATAGTGAATGACCTTTCCAGTAACGTCCTCCCTCTCCACAGAGACATGACAGAGGTGGTCCACATCAAAGACAGGAAGGAGGCCATCCATGAGCTGAAGTACTCTCCCGATGGAGCTCACCTTGCCGTGGGCTCCAATGATAACTCTGTGGACATCTACGGCGTGGTGCAGAGGTATAAGAAGGTGGGAGAGTGCATCGGCTCCACTAGCTTCATCACACACATGGACTGGTCCACAGACAGCAAGTATCTGCAGACCAATGACGGCAACGGAAAGAGGCTCTTCTACAGGATGCCAAGTAAGTCTGACGATTAGACGTCTCGGCATGTAGATAAAGGACACTGTGAAGAGCCTTATTCTCTATGGGAAGGAAACGGCACCGGCTAAGACAGGATTTCTTTTGTCATTTCTACACTGTCATTAATGATATTTTACAGCTATATGTGTCATGTATGCCTTGTTGTAGGGCTAGGGTTGTAACGATTAGTTGTCATTCAAATGACCATCTTTGAAAATTAGCTGCTACATATAACACAGCCTTGGTGACACCCCTGGCTCAAAAACAAATGGTTTTGACTGCTTGGAACTTTTGGAAATGTAGCTTCTCCTCCCGACTGTGCCGTCCTGTTGTAAAATGATTAACAACTTTACCAACTTCATGTAAAAATGTTAAGCTGCTATTGTGTAAACTACTGTATATCTACTTGAAAATACATTTGAATCCCCTCCCCCTTCTAACATGAATGTATTAAGACGATTATGATGTTTATTCTTTTTAGTTTGGTCATTGTCCATAATTGACGGTCACACAATTATACGGTAATTGTGTCAGTCCTACATATGGCCATGAGACAACATTGTCATGATGACTAATGTGCTGCTCATTTGATGCTTTAGTTGCACGTGATGGAGATAATACTGTCTTTCTACACAGGTGGTAAAGAGGTCACCAACAGGGAAGAGCTGAAGCTGGTGCAGTGGTCCTCGTGGACGTGTGTGTTGGGCCCCGAGGTCAACGGAATATGGCCCAAATACTCCGAGATCAATGACATCAACTCTGTTGACGCCAACTTTAATAATCAAGTTTTAGTAACAGCAGATGATTATGGATTAGTGAAGCTATTACGGTACCCGTGTGTAAGAAAAGGTAAGGATTTCCATTGGTTTCTCTATTCATTGATGTGATGTTGTCAGTTCATGCATTCACAAATTAACCTAGAACTACTCTTCTCTCTATCCCAGGTGCAAAGTTTAAAAAGTATTTAGGTCACTCTGCCCATATAACCAATGCCAGGTGGTCACATGACTACCAGTGGGTGATAACCATTGGTGGTGCTGACCACTCAGTTTTCCAGTGGAAGTTTGTCACAGACAGAAAGTCGAAAGAAACTCTTCACATAGCACCTCAAGGTACATCGCTGTCCCGTTTCTATTCCATAACATCACTCCTGCTCAATGTGAATATGACTCTGAAGTGCAGAGAAGTGTGTGACCCTTCCCCTTGAATGATGTTCCTTATCCCAGCTAAAAGCTTTCTACATCAGCTCATAGAAGAGCACTTTTGTGTTTGTGTACAGCTCCTACAACCTTGTCCTCGTTTGTAAGTAATGTTTCTCAACTAAATGGTCTCAGACAGAGCTGCGCTGCGCTTTGTGAAATGAAACCACATACTAACTGTCTTTCCATTTAATTTTCCTAATGGACCAGCGAGTACCGGCCTAGCAGTGCCAGGGCTACTCACTGCCTGGTCTTGGCACAGCCAACCGAGTTTCTCTGCATCAGCATTTTTATGTCTCAGTCTGCTTAATAGGGCTGTGGAACGGGGCAAGCAGTCCAACACTGAAGACTTTTAAAAGGCTTGCTTGATGAATATGAGATGTCATCTTCACCCAGCAAAATAATTGTTCTGTGATCCACTTTGGTGTTGGCTAAAATGGTACTCAATACTGGTTGTCATGCTAGTTATGGATTAGTGTGTTTAACCCTATTCAACAGACTGATGTGGGAGCAGCTGGGTTTTAGAATAGATATGATGTAGTCTTCTTCTTCTCTCCCGCAGAGACGTTGGGCGACTCCAACAGTGAGGAGTCGGACTCGGACCAGTCGGACGTGCCTGAGATGGACTCAGAGATCGAGCAGGAGACACACCTCACATATCGGCGGCAGGTTAGTGACACAACACCTGCTCTCCTCTCAGATGGCTTTTCCTTTGAATATGACACATTTATGAACATTGCATATGAAAAACAATTGATATTACATTGAGTAAAAACCTTAACAGATTCCTCATATTGTATTTCCATGTCCAGGTTTACAAAGAAGATCTAGCTCAGCTCAAAGAGCAGTCCAAGGAGAAGCACCGTGCGGTGGCCATGAAGAAGAGGGAGAGAGCACCAGGGAGCGGGTTGAAGCTACACTTCATCCACGGGTTAGGACACCTCATACCATCATCCATGGCAGCACCACATACCATCAAACATCACACAAACAAGAGATAGATTGTGACTGATATTAATCATTCATTATTATTGATCTCAATAATTGCTCCCTGTGTTGTTGTGCTCCAGCTACAGAGGCTACGACTGCAGGAACAACCTGTTCTACACCCAGACAGGGGAGATAGTGTACCACGTAGCGGCCGTGGGGGTGGTGTACAACCGACAGCAGAACACCCAGCGCTTCTACATGGGCCATGATGACGACATTCTGTGCCTGGCCATCCACCCCCTCAAGGACTATGTAGCAACAGGCCAGGTAGGTAGCACTGCTAACAATGAACTATTCAGAGACAGGGATAGAGTAGCAACCCCTCTCAGGGCCTAAGGGTAGAGAGGCTGACCTCTGAGGATGCCTTTGGGAGCTGGAGGCTCATATGCTTATGGTGCAAAGTAACCAAAGATGATTTCCTACTGCCAAGACTGTGCTAAAACTATTGACTTGTCATGAATGGGTGTTGAAGTTGCTGTGGATGAGTGGAAGCATTATGTGGAAGCTAATTGTTTCTTCTGTCTGTCCAGGTAGGGCGAGATTCTTCCATCCACATATGGGATACAGAGATTATGAAACCCATGTCTGTGTTGAAAGGATTCCACCAACTCGGAGTGTGTGCCTTGGACTTCTCAGGTAATACCCCAGAGTTGTTTACAGCTGCTTTCCATACACTCTCCAGATAATGTAACACATTGAACACAACAACGACCAATTCTTGCTTTAATCTAACCTGACATTCTCAGTCAGCC
Source organism: Salvelinus alpinus (assembly GCF_045679555.1). Lineage (NCBI taxonomy): Eukaryota > Metazoa > Chordata > Actinopteri > Salmoniformes > Salmonidae > Salvelinus > Salvelinus alpinus. The sequence goes on from NC_092094.1 coordinate 84,760,118, forward strand.
ATGAAGAAAAATAACTCTTCCTTCACACAGGAGGGGCGAGTTAAAATCTGTGCCAATTTAAGAGCATCGCTCTGAACAAACATGTTACAGAGATAGTATACTCTGGCAGGCTGGCACATCAAGGAAAAGGCGCTCATCTCTCTCCCACTAATTGGCCACAGACAGAGGCATAGCTGCCATTACATGCCATGGATCATACCAGGGAGCAGACTAGTTTACTGTTCCTCACAAAACAAGAGTAAATAAGAAGCCTCCTTGTGAATTTTGTATTGAATTAAGTTGTGTTTTGTTGTTCTTACTCAGCGGATGGCAAGCGGTTGGCCTCGGTGGGGCTGGATGACAACCACACCATTGTCCTTTGGGACTGGAGGAAGGGGGAGAAGCTCTCAGCCATCAGGTTGGTACAGTACAGTAGCTGTTATGGCATCTCAGATGATCCATTCAGATCTCAGCAGCCGTCTCCTTGATAGGCAGAGACTAGAGAGGTCAAAGGTCAAGATAAGTCCTAGGGGTTGACATGCTTTAGGAACACTGCACTCTTACTGATGAAAAACAAGAACAGAGAATGTTTTCTATTTTCTCTGTGAGTTAGCTCGTGTTATACATGTTGATCTCATACTACTAGTTTTGGTGCAGATTCAGTTTGGTTGTATTCATGGAAATGTGCGATCTTTGTCCACAGGCTATAACCCGGTCAGTAGTCCCTGCAGGATAAATTAGTCATCCAGCCCCACTGATTCACAGATACGTGTCCAGTCATGCAATGTCGAGCATCTCAAACATCCCCTGGCCATTGTACAGTACAGGCTCCAGAGCTGAGAGAATAACAACAAGTACATCAATGCTCTCGATCTAAACCTTCCCTTTAATTCTCTAGACAACTTGAGCAGCTCCACTTTAAATGTGGACATTTATATAGAAGGGTTCACTGGTTGATTGATAAAGAGAGAAGGGAGGGGAACCACCCTGCAGACTCTTAAAGCTGTTCCTTTCTGAATAGAGAACACTTGGCCCTGCCAACTCACAGCTGAATGATTAAAGTGTATGGCTGGTGCAGATCTCCTGCCCATCCATCTTAACCTGAATCCATCTTAACCTGGATCCATCTTAACCTGAATCCATCTTAACCTGGATCCATCTTAACCTGGATCCATCTTAACCTGGATCCATCTTAACCTGGATCCATCTTAACCTGAATCCATCTTAACCTGGATCCATCTTAACCTGGATCCATCTTAACCTGGATCCATCTTAACCTGGATCCATCTTAACTTGAATCCATCTTAACCTGGATCCATCTTAACCTGGATCCATCTTAACCTGGATCCATCTTAACCTGGATCCATCTTAACCTGAATCCATTTTACCTGGGTTCAGACTGCATTCACTGTGGGCGCTAATTTCAAATTGAAAGTGCCTGTTTAGAAATAGACAATTATGTAAAATCGAAATGGCAATTCAAATGAGCAAATATCCAATATCCAGGACTTCAAAATAATAATCTACCATCTATATGGACACCCCCATTTCTCTCAGTCTTTGCTGGTCTTGTTCCTCTATGGCTTTGCGCTTGATATTCATAGCGATAATATAGTCTATTGGAATTCCATCAGGCTTGTTAGAGCAGTGGAGGACTGCTCCTCTTCCTGCCTGCGTGCCGTAGCTGTTGTGTACTGTGCTCCCGTGGCAGCTCAGACAGCTTGGAGCTGCACTAATCTACTTTGCAGGCCCTGGTGGGCAGTGCAGTGAGGCGGACAGAGGGAAATGGGGCCTGACAGAGCCTGCCTTGTGCACTGCACTGCCTAGTCCTCAGCTGGGAGAGGAGCATGGTGAGGGGAAGAGATAGAGTAGAGGGAGGAAAAAGAGAGAGGGGGAGGAAGAGAGAGGGATGGAAGTGAGTGAGAAGGCTTGAAAGGGATCAAGAGATGAAGTAGGTGTCAGTACAGCTCTGGCCTCAGTGAGTGCCATGTAGTGATGCAGCAGCTCAAAGGCCAGTGATTAGGGAGCCATCCCAGAGTGCACTACGCTCCATTGGATCAGACAGGAAAGGCCACTGATCCTTATTGTTCATATGTGAAGTGATCAAGAGCCCTTAGGGAGGGTGGCAGCCACGCTATGCAGATGCACTGTATACTAACTGTCTTCTAAGTGTATTCCTCTTCCTTTTCAGATCCATAGTATTTTTGTGTGAATGGAATTAATGAAATGTTTGTAATAATTTTTCAGGGGAAGCAAGGATAAGATTTTCGTCATCAAAGTGAATCCATACTGTCCTGACAAGCTCATCACAGCAGGAATAAAGCATATGAAGTTCTGGCATAAAACAGGTAAGAGACCCCAAAGTCAGACAAGAGAGTTGACTCAGCAGTGTCTCAAGGAACGGTGTGATGTGTTGTTATGGGAGTTACTGACACAACCTTTCTTTCAGGTGGTGGTCTGATCGGGCGTAAGGGCAACATGGGGAAGACCGAGACGATGATGTGTGCTGTGTATGGCTGGACAGAGGAGATGGTGTTCTCGGGGACGTGCACAGGAGACATCTGTATCTGGAGAGACATGTTCCTGGTGAAGACAGTCAAAGCCCATGATGGCCCAGTCTTCAGTATGCACGCCCTGGAGAAGGTACTGGAAGGGAAGGGGTTATTAACACACTGGCCATTTGAAATGTCAAATAGAGACGTCTCTCTCTGTTTCTATCTCTATCTTTCTTCCTCTCTCGCTATCTCTGTTTCTCTCTTTGTTTGTGCCATTACAATTCTGATGGTGTAGTATTGTCAATGAAGAGAGTACTAGGATTGTATTATTTCAGTTGTCAGTTTTATACAAAGATGCTATGTGAGTGATTAAAGAAGATTAGAATCTCTCTATCTCCTGTTCTCTCGTGATGTCCCACTCTGTAGGGATTTGTGACCGGAGGGAAGGACGGCATAGTGGCTCTGTGGGACAACACCTTTGAGAGATGCCTCAAGACGTACGCCATCAAGAGAGCAGTCCTCGCTCCAGGCTCCAAAGGTAAAAAGATCACCTTTCTCTCATACCGCCGCCGTGGAGCCAATCACATTACATACTGGGCTCATAGCTCCAACGCCAATGGAATCATTCAGTGGAAATCCATTTAAACACTCAATCCATTTAGCGTTAATGAAGATTGCTTCCTCTGCCCCTGGTTAAAGTGAAGGTCTTTGACGTTATCCTATAATTCACTCTATAGGGTTGCTGTTGGAGGACAACCCTTCCATACGTGCCATATCTCTTGGTCATGGTTATATACTGGTGGGGACAAAGAATGGCGAGATTCTGGAGGTGGATAAGAGTGGACCTATTACCTTGCTGGTCCAGGTGAGCGGTTACACAGAGTTACATACAATTATAAAGTCAACTGTCTGTCACAAATGCCACAATGACCAGCACACATGACATGCTCCAGCTGTAACTCCGGCAAGCAGGGATGTGTCACCCAGGTTTTTGCAGTTTGGTTATGTGGGAGCCAATGAGATGTCAGTAATGAAGGGGTCAGCTGGGGGCACATTATTTTGGGGTTTAAAGCCTGCAAATGTACTAACAGACTGGCAGTGAGGGGAACTGTCCCATCACTTTGGAAACCATTGTAAAACTACTGTACACTACAGTTGAAGGCATTCAGTTGTACAACTGACTAGGTATCCCCACTTCCCTTTCCCTGGAATAATGTTGCAGAAAAAGTTAGGCAACTGTTTATAAGACAGTTTTGCACTGCAGACTTTTAATTTTGTAAATTCATTTTACAAAGATAAGTGCTTCTACTATCTCCCCAGGCCTCCTTTGACCCATAGGAAACCCAGAACTAATGTTATTGATTTCTTTTGTTAAATGCTCTCGAGCAAATGAGCAATTTCTTATGGGTGAAGCCAAGCAACAGAAGCTATGGCTCCTCGGCTCCTCCATTGATTTTGATTATGCACTTAATAATTCTAACAATAAATCTGTGGATGTGTGCTTGCCAAATACAAGGCTGTGCTAGACGTGTATTTATTTAACTAAGTATATAAAATATTTTATGTAGGGGTCAGAAGATGGTTCACCCTATAAAATGTGGTTCCTTACTCCTTACTCTCTGACCTTGATTAGGTTGAACTGAGCTGCACTGAATTCAATGATATTGTCTATTTGATGGGTACACAGGGTCACATGGAGGGTGAGGTGTGGGGCCTGGCCACTCATCCTCATCTCCCTCTCTGTGCCACTGTCAGCGATGACAAAACCCTGCGTATATGGGACCTGTCCCCCAGCCACTGTATGCTGGCTGTACGCAAGCTCAAGAAAGGTGAGTCACTCAACCCTCAAAATAGAGAAGTCTATGCTACATTCATTCACCTCCTTCCTTTCTTTCTGTGGTGCATTCATACAGTTATTAGGTGCATTAGTACTAACTGACGTCCTCCATAGGGGGGCGCTGCTGCTGCTTCTCCCCTGAGGGCAAGGCCCTGGCGGTGGGCCTGAACGACGGCAGCTTCCTCATCGTCAATGCAGACACCCTGGAGGACCTAGTGTCCTTCCACCACCGCAAGGACATAATCTCAGACATACGCTTCTCACCAGGTCAGATGCTCGCCTCCGTCCATCCCTTCATCCCTCCCTCCCTATAAACCCCATCCAGATATTCTTCCCTGAGGAAAGAAAGACAGAGTGTAAAAGTTAACTTTCTTAAAAATAAATAAAAAATAAGCAGAGATGTGGCCAGGTATTCATATTTCCCCCTGCTGTGAGGAGAAGAGGTATTGCTGCAGGCTTGACCCAAATACACTACTGTATGTAACAAGGCCAGGCAGGGAGAGACGAAGTCTGTCTGAGTGGGAAGAGAGTAGTGGGGGAGGATAAAGTGAGAGCTAGAAACTAAACTCTCGATCCAGTTTCCCAACACATCACCGATAGTAACTTAAAAGGGTTCGAAGATAGTTGTTTTTGTTATAAAGAATTGTGACCACATACTGTAGATATGGAGTCAGAGTTTATTTTATTTGTGTTGTTGTCTTGGCTGCTGATCAGAAGGTCTGTCAGTCTTGTGAAACAGATGAGAAAACCCTTTTGAAACATGGCTGCTGTGTTTATTCAGGTGCAGGGAAGTACCTGGCGGTGGCGTCGGGTGACAGCTTTGTGGACATCTATAATGTGATGAGCAGCAAGAGGGTGGGGGTGTGCAAGGGGTCCCTAATCTACATCACCCATCTGGACTGGGACAAGAGAGGTAAACATGTTGGTTTAACCAGTACACTGATTGTGGCAGTGACCTTTGCAACTGACAGTGGACTTGGACCAAAGCCATTGTATTTCAGGCTATTCTTACTGTTGGCTCATTCACAATGTGTTGAAATCCATTTTAAACCCCTGGGTAAATAAATAGTTGTTTTGTGTTATTCCAAGTATAAAACTGAATGATAATGCTACTATAAAGCACAAAAGTGTTTAATTTGTAATCCGATTCAATCTTAACTGTGTTCTCTCATTCACAGGAAAACTACTTCAAGTAAACACTGGTGCTAAAGAGCAGTTATTTTTCGAAGCTCCACGGGGGAAAAAGCAGACCATTCCTGCTACCGAGGTAAGCACAGCACAGACACTGCTGCCATGGCTCATGGCGTTGTGGTGGGTATAGCGGGGCTGGCCTACTTTCCCCCCCGGGATGTCACAGGACGGCGTGGGAAGGGCATTCAAGCATTAACACGGCCCACTTTTTACCAGCATCGTTCTTATTCTGGCAATTTAAATGGGATAGTGTTTTTAGGGCCTTATACTGTGTGACATTCAGACACCTTGTGAGACACAGAGAGTGGGGGGCACTAAGGATATAGGGGTTAGAGATGATAGCTTCTGTCAGGCTGGTGCTGTGTCAAATCTCATAGGAACCACTGGTGTCCTCCTCTCCTCCCTTCTCCCACTTCTCCTCCCTCCTCCTCCTCTTCTTCAGGTGGAGAAGATAGACTGGAGCACATGGACCTGTGTGCTCGGGACGTCCTGTGAGGGGATCTGGCCTGTGGTCAGTGAGGTTACCGAGGTGACTGCTGCCTGCCTTAGCAACGACAGAAAGGTGCTAGCAACGGGTGATGATCTGGGATACGTCAAGCTATTCAGGTATCCTGTCAAGGTAAGACACTGTTAATAATATTTTATTATAATAAATATTATATTTTAATGTCCTCTTGCCCTTACTGGAATATAAACCCTCTTAAATATCTTAAATAATCACACAGCACCCAAGCCCCCCCACCCTACCCCTCTAAAAAAGCATAAACATAAACACCCTTGCCTTTCGTGAACTAAGACTCGCACTTTACTTTTTCCTACTAGCACTGACTTTGTGGATAGTTACTTTATTGAAGAAAAATGTACTTACTATGACTGAGATACTTGTATGTGGTTGTCCCAGCTAGCTGTTTTAAGATGAATGCACTAACTGTAGGTCGCTCTGGATAAGAGCGTCTGCTAAATGACTCTTTTATTAAAATTTTTAATTGTAACATTTACACTAATGTAATGTTAATTCTATGCTAGTGTTATTTGTTATTTGAATGTTATTTTAAGTTAATGCTACTTCTGCCCACAGGGAAAGTATGCAAAGTTCAAGCGCTATGTGGCCCATAGCACCCATGTGACTAACGTGCGTTGGACGCATGATGACGGTCTCCTGGTGACGGTCGGCGGGGGTGACACGTGCCTCATGATCTGGACCCACGAGGCAGAGGGGCACCGGGAGGCCAGACATTGTGACAGTGAAGAGTCGGACATCGAGAGCGAGGATGATGGGGGTGAGAAATACACCCCAAACTAAACCTGGGGCTTCAGTCTGAAGTCATCACAGAGTCACTATCTACTGATATATTTAGCCTCCCTCTAATATGTAATTCTATGTAGCCTCCCGTAGATGGTAAAAAGGCTGTGTTCTGATCTAGTATCTTGATGTTTTCTGTCATTGGCCAGGTTATGACAGTGATGTGACGAGGGAGAATGAGATCAACTACACCATCAAGGCCTTATCCACCAACATGCGACCCATGACTGGGGTCAAACCCCACCTGCAGCTGAAGGAGCCGTCTGTGGACGAGAGGTAACAAACCACAGGACTGTGGAGAGATACACAAGGGATCAAATCTTTTTCTTTTCTTTTTCTTTTGAGCTTTCTTTATTGGACACATGATGGACAAATCTTGAACAGTCAAAATACTTTGAGCGAATCAGTTTAAACTGAAACGAGATGTAGTGAAAGCACAGCCAATTGGGAACTCATAGTGAATGTATCAAAGTGAGACCAAACGATCCACCAACTCAATTTGTGTAAATTCAAATTTACTCAATCACGTTTCTTTTTTGCCTTTACGTGAATTCATACTGCCCATTTGAGGATAACCTCACCTCTCTCTTCTTCTCTCTTCAATGTCTGTCCATCTGTCTCTGTCTGTCCTGCTCTCCTCTTTCATTCTACTTGAAGGCAGGGGGTAGTCAGGTAAGAGACTTTACACAAGACATCACCATTACTTTAGGGAAAAGTACCTCTTGCTAGGCACAATATACTTTAAACCCTGAGATACAGTATCTCAGTTTCAGATATCTCAAGTATCGATTGATAAAGGATGTTAATATATGTATTTCACAGAACCTATTGTCCAAATAAGCTGTACATAAGGTCTTTATTTGGGTTTTGGAAATGTTTTTGGTTTCCGGCTATAATAAAAAATCATGTCTGCTTCAGTCTATGGTTGGACAACCCATGCAGCATCTGTGGGTGCTGGTTAGTGGTTGTCATAGAGATCCTGAAGGTGCTGGTTGTTATGGATACTCCGTGGCGCTGAATATGGTGTATTTTATGTCCTCAGTGGCTGCAGTGTCCGTGTTGTGTTACGCTGCTGTGTCGGTGGGGCAGCTGTGAACGCTATGCTGTCAAAACCCCTGTTCTAATGTTCCCTTTCCCTTTGTTATTGCTGCCATGGAAGAGGGTCAAGGTAAGACACATCTCCTCTGGTCCATATTAAGTTCTGATTAAATATTTCAGACCCGAATTTCACTTGTTGAGCACTTACAGCTCAAGAAAGGTATTCTGGAAATACATGTTTCATGAATGTCTTGACTTGTATTTTGGATCTTTGACTTGAGAAAGATTGGTCGATGGGATCATACACAACAGATCCTCTTATTCTGTGTCAGACCTCCTGTAAGCAGGGCGCTGCCACAGCCTGAGAAGCTGCAGACCAACAACGTGGGCAAGAAGAAGAGGCCCATCGAGGTGAGACTGGTGTTACTTCAGGACAAATACACACATCCAAATAATGTTTTATGGATGTTGGCTATTGCAACCCACCTATTTCATCAAATGAGATCTTTACATTAGCGTGTGTCATTCAGCAAATGGGTTGGTCATTGTTTTGGTAATGCAATCCTTTAGAATCAAGTGTTCTTCTTTGTCCACTCCAGACCTCCTCTTCAGGGACCCTGATTTAATCATAATTCCATCTTGAGGAAGTACATGCTCCTGCTCTTCTGCCATTCCTGGCACTGACAAAAAAGAAAGTTGTCTCGCCCTCTGTAGCTATGGGGATTACCTTTGACCCTGGCCCTTTCATGACTCTCCCACAGGACCTGGTGCTGGATCTGGTTTTTGGTTACCGTGGCAATGACTGCCGCAACAACGTCCACTACCTGAATGAGGGGGCAGATATCATCTACCACACAGCTTCTGTTGGCATCGTCCTCAACCTAACCACAGGTGGGCGGGGTTAGAGTAAAGAAGGGATGGGCAGAGTTGTGTTCATCTGAACAGAGTTTTACAGTACTGTTGAATGAGTCTTAATGCTGTTCTTTGAGAACCTAAATATGTTCTTACGAGAACTGTCAATTCATATATATCTGTGTGTGTGTGTGTGTGTGTGTGTGTGTGTGTGTGTGTGTGTGTGTGTGTGTGTGTGTGTGTGTGTGTGTGTGTGTGTGTGTGTGTGTGTGTGTGTGTGTGTGTGTGTGTGTGTGGTGTGTGTGCTTCCTTGCAGCCTGCCAAAGCTTCTATATAGAACATAGTGATGACATTCTGTGCCTGACTATCAATCAACACCCCAAATTCCCCAACGTGGTAGCAACTGGCCAAGTAGGTATGTTTGTGAGAGGTTTTTCCCTATGTGTTGTAACTGTGTGTTCTGCTGGGGGACTACTGTGCTCCCCTCTCTTATCTGTGCTCTGAAGCAGCTAACCTGTATAATCGCAATATTCACACGGTTGAATAAAATAATAATTGTCACGCATGCTCTGTGCCTCGCAATCCACAGAAACCTATCAAACACACTTGGTCTGTAAACAACTGTTATTTGTCTGGAAAGAGAATCAAAAGCTGCATGTGGGAGCTCCTTGTACATTTCCCATGTACCTATTGGCTCTTAATGAGGAAAACTACTACAATACAGTATGCTGACAATAATCTTAGTAACACTTGGACTGTGTAAAATAGTGTCATAGAGTTGTAATGGTGCCATTGATCTCAGTAGTATTTTTTAAAGATTTTTTCTCAATTTTTTTCTTCCTTACAGGTGATACTGGTGATATGTCAGGTAAGAACTTTGCCATTTCAATAGTTTTGGTTTGTTCCAGACAGCAGAGAATATTGTTCTGAGGGAGAGGGTTTCAATAAACTAAATGGAAAATATGAAGATGTGTTTCTTATGGTAGATTGAGAATATCCTTATCTTCTTCATACAGAGCATGGTTTAATTGATTGACAGCTATCCAGATACCTTCTACTACAGGTATCCTCAACTAGATTCAGCCACGGGGCGATTTTCTTTTATTGAGCGGATGGTCAGGGAGCCGGAACATAATTACAAATCATTTGTAGACTGAAATTTGACGTCACGAATCCCAAACAGATATAATATTTGACAAAAACATGATCATTTCAAACCTTGCTTACATTTGTATACGATCACGTGTCTCTCTATTAAGCGTGGGAATACTTGCGAACAGATTAAAACAATTCTAATAACTGGTGTTTTTACAGACTTTTATGTCCAACATTGAACTTTTTTTCAAAATTATTGCTCAGAAAACTTGGGGGGGGCCAAATCAAACCACCCGTGGGTCAAATTCGGCCCACGGGCCGCCAGTTGGGGAACCCTGTTCTACTACATCCACAATGTATTATATTGATACACTGCCACCTAGTGGGTTAGATGGGAATGTCAAATGTGCACCTCACACAAACTTGCTTGCTTTGAAGTCTTTGCAGCTCTTGTTTGACCCCCACTTACATTAGTAGGCTACTTTATTCAAGGCACATTTTTACATGAATGCACCATTGATATTTAATATCCATGATCAACTATTTTTAATCAAAAAGTCACATAATCACATAATCATTTCATTTGTGGATTTAGTTTGGGCCAAAAGTTTCTGTCGTCTTCTCAGCCAGCATACATGAAGCTTGAATCTACAATTGTCTTGTTCCCTCCTTCAGCCACGTCGCCCTCCATTCACGTGTGGGACGCCATGAACAAGCAGACGCTGTCTGTCCTGCGCTGTTTCCACTCCCGGGGGGTCTGCTCGGTCAGCTTCAGTGCCACTGGGAAGCTGTTGCTCTCTGTGGGTCTGGACCCAGAACACACCATCACCATCTGGAAGTGGCAAGAAGGTAAACACCTCACACTAACTCAGTAGAGGCTATTCACCTCATCACGGTGCACCTGTTAGTGCCCAGCTGGAATTAATACAGGTAGATGTATCACCTACAGAGCTTGTTCTAATAAATCATTATTCTCAAGGTGGCAACGTGGCCAGTCGGTCAGGCCATATTCAGCGGATCTTTGTGGCGGAGTTCCGTCCAGACTCGGACACCCAGTTTGTGTCTGTGGGTGTCAAGCATGTGAGGTTCTGGACGCTGGCTGGCCGGGCTCTGCTCAGTAAGAAGGGCGTGATGAGTAACATAGAGGACGCCCGCATGCAGACCATGCTCTCTGTGGCATTTGGGGCTGTAAGTCCATTCCCCACTTTCTATTGCCATATGATACCCAATCGGACAATACAGTTACTGCATATGCAATTTCCCCTATGGAATAGGTATAATCAGCGTTAATATTTGACATTTTGCTTATTGTTAAGACATACGATACTTATTTAATTTATTTCCTAATGACTTGAATTCATGTTGAAAACATTTGAATATAACCTACCTTTCATTTCAAAGGCATGACAATGGTGTGTAGTATGACACCATATATGATAAATGTAGTAATAATTGCATGCACATAAAAGCCTATTGAATATACTTGGCTATGGTTAACAACAATAATACGGATAACAACTGATAACATGCAATGTAATTGATTCTTGTACTGCTTGATTGTCTGTGCAATGATCCTCTGCTCTTTCAGATCACTAGATTAGTGCAGTTTTTGTTTTTTGTTTCAGAATAACTTGACATTTACAGGTACCATTAGTGGGGATGTGTGTGTGTGGAAGGAGCACATTCTAGTGAGAGTAGTGGCTAAGGCCCACACAGGGCCTGTATTCACCATGTACACCACACTAAGAGATGGCCTCATCGTTACAGGAGGCAAGGAAAGACCGTGAGTACTGCTCCTCTCCTCACTGTACCAGCTACCACTATTGTTAGCCCTCTGAACTCAATAAACTGATTTGGATTAATTCCTCTCAGTCTGCTATTTAATAGGTTTTCTTACTCTCATTCCTAAATATGTTTTTGTAAGAAACCTGAATGGTTTACAGTAGTCACAACGGAGTTGTGTTTGGTGCTCCCTATAGGTCAAAGGAAGGAGGTGCTCTGAAGCTGTGGGACCAGGAGCTGAAGCGCTGCAGAGCCTTCCGCCTGGAGACGGGACAGATCATAGACTGTGTGCGCTCCGTATGCAGAGGAAAGGTAAGGCTCTCCACCATCCACTGGGAATGAATAATAGGGTAATGGGTCATGCTTTGGTTAAGGATCAAGTCCACATCTGGATTTTTCATCCACATTTCCCTTGTTTCTGTTGAAGGGTAAAATCCTTGTAGGAACGAGGAACGCTGAGATCATTGAGGTGGGGGAGAAGAACGCGGCATGCAACATCCTGGTGAACGGCCACATGGATGGACCGATCTGGGGTGTGGGCACCCATCCCACTCGGGATGTGTTCCTGTCTGCTGCAGAGGATGGCACTGTGAGGCTGTGGGACATCCCAGAGAAGGTCAGGAGCCTCTCAGTGTGTCCTGTTAGCTTTTTGATGGAATCTTTCTTATAGTTGTTTTGTACTTGATTCTACTCATGTGTTGTGAGTGAGGCACTATAAGAACCTTGTGTGTTGACTTTCTCTGTGTTGAATCTTTTTGGGGGTAACAGAAGATGCTGAACAAGGTGAACCTGGGCCACCCAGCACGTACGGTGGCCTACAGCCCTGAGGGGGACATGGTGGCCATCGGCATGAAGAACGGAGAGTTCATTATCCTGCTGGTCACCTCACTCAAGATCTGGGGCAAGAAAAGGGACCGCCGCTCCCCCATCCAAGATATCAGGTGGGGGGATCCCTATAAAGAAATCACTCAGTGCTTATTATGGGGGAAACCTGTCCCAAGTGTACTGAGTATTCTTCTCTGTGTTGGAACAAGTGTCAGAGGACACATTTTCAACTGAACATCTTTCTTCCTCAGGTTCAGTCCAGATTCACGCTACTTGGCAGTGGGCTCCAGTGAGAGTGCGGTTGACTTCTACGATCTAACGCTTGGACCACAACTCAACCGCATTAACTGCTGCAGGGACATCCCCAGCTTTGTCATGCAGATGGACTTCTCTGCAGACAGCTGCTATGTTCAGGTAGGCACAAGATCTGTGTATCTATGATTGTGCAAATGTGTACTAACTCTCCAATATGAAACTCTCACAATATTCAGACTGTATTATTATTTGCTATTACCCAAACAGATATCTACTGGTGCTTACAAGCGGCTGGTGTATGAGGTACCATCTGGGAAGCAGGCCACAGAGCAGGCAGTCATAGACAGGATAACCTGGGCCACATGGACAAGGTGAGTGTGTGTTATGTTAGGGCCATAGTAATCACACTACTGACGTGGCCATATGACATAATCCATACTAAGGACACAGGAGTTACACCCTGGCCTTTTCTCATTTGGGCAAAAGTTTGTCCTCTCCTCTGTGACCTGGAAACCGATAATTGGTCAAGTGGTCAAAGAGAGTGCCAATTAGTTAATAGGTTAACGGAAGAGTGTCCTCGCCTCCTCGTTAGCCACCTTTCATCGAGGACAGTCATGTGTATCCTACCTGAGTTCTTTGTGGAAGAGTTTTGATATCTGCCACACCCCGTTTAAAGCAGTTGTTTTCTCGAAGGAGAAAAACATGCAACATTTAAAAACGATATGCTACTTATTTACATTTACATTTACATTTAAGTCATTTAGCAGACGCTCTTATCCAGAGCGACTTACAAATTATCCTCACTTTGCATTTATTTTGGGATTCCTTCCCTGTAAACGTCATTTGCCTGTTGATGTGTGAGTAGAGAGTAGAGTCTCATTTAATACAAGCGCGTTTTCGTCCATGTTTCTTCTCCTCGCCGCCTTTCCTCGATTACCTTTGACCTTTTTCATAAGGAGGCGAGAGAGGACTGAGGAAAGAGGACACAGTAGTTGAGTAAATTCAAAATTAAGAAAAGGCCCGTCATGATCATTGGAGTTACTTCCTGTCTAACGTGTGATGTTTCACTGTCTGGTCAGTGTCCTGGGGGACGAGGTTGTGGGGATCTGGTCCCGTAACACTGACAAAGCAGACGTCACCTGTGCCTGTGTGTCCCACTCTGGCCTGAACATTGTCACAGGCGATGACTTTGGAATGGTAAAGCTGTTTGACTTTCCATGTCCAGAAAAGTTTGTAAGTATAATCTGTATTCTATGATGCTGATTTGTGTCTCTGTGTAAATATTGAATTCTGGTTGAATTGTACCTTATGAATCCAAGATGGCAGAAATGTATACATTTACAGTTATAGAATATATTTCTTTATTTACGTCACTTTCAAAAATGTAATACGGCACATTTTTTATAACTGCTAATACTTGTTGAATGATTACTCATTAATTGTATCATGTTGTACAGTAGTCTACATTATTCACTTTGACTTAAATAAAATAGTAGCTTTCGACATTGATTTGAATGGAGTTATTTATTTTGCTGGTGAACTTCCACTATTGTGTTCCGGGCTTATGTTCGTGGTTTCAATGTGTACCATTCATGTGTCTGTGTGATGTTATTGTGCCTGTGGTTGACCAGGATGACATAATTACAGTGCCACCTAACCTACAGTATGCATCTATTCTAAATTCAGTCTAAATTTAGCTCAGCTACCGGTATTTTGGGGTAGCCATTTTGCTAACACACTTCTTGTTCCCTGCAGGCCAAACATAAACGCTTTCTGGGCCACTCGGCCCACTTGACTAATATTCGCTTCACAAGTGGGGATCGCTTCGTCATTAGTGCTGGCGGGGATGATAGAAGGTAGAACCCCCGTCTCTATTCGTATAATATTCCTCTGAAAGTCTCAATTTACAACATTGTCATTAGTAGTGTTTTTGGTTCATTGCAGCAATTAACAATTAAATAAACATTGTAATGGTGTATGAAATACTGTAGGTTAGTATTAGACTGCTGTATAACTGTTACAGTAATAAGTGTGTTTTGCGTCTTCCTTTTCGGTGTCCTCTGCAGCCTGTTTGTCTGGAGGTGCGTCCATGCCCCACACTGAGATACATAACTGGAGTGACACATCATCCATCCACCACTGAACCCAGTCCAGGAGGCTGCATGGGCTTTTCCCAGCATGGCTATTCAGAGAGAAGAACCCGCTTCGCTGTGGGGCAAGCATGTCAAAACGGACAACGCACCTGGCAGCTAGTAAACATGACTCACTGCCTCAACACTAGGTGCAATCGTCTGCGTGAGCCTCATTTTCATAAGCCCTGAGGTAGAGGACATTGAGTCACTACCGTTGCAAAATATCCCTCCAAAACATCACATCACAGTTGTAAAACTTCCTTTCATATCACCTGCACATGATTTTGATGGTCATTGTGGATTGGTGGAGTGTTTCTGTGTCAACGTTCTAAATTGCAGTTTTGCCAGTTAGTACGAGTAAATGTGACTGATGAAAATGCCATTTTTAAAGACGTGTAACAAACTACCTTAGCCTTAATCTACTTGAGTGACTGATGAGGTTTGGAGTGGTTTGATGTTTGTTTTATATCATTTCAGAGGGGTTTTTTGGACTAATTCTAGTTTGTTTTCTTATGTTTCAATTTTTTTTTTTACCAATGATTTAAACTCCTGTGGCCTTCCTCCTGAATGTAACATCCACAGTTACGATCTGGATGTGAGCATGCCAAAGCATACTATGCACTGTACACCCGACCTGGTCACTGTGTTACCCTAATGATTTGTGTATGTGACCGTGTTGTCCACTGGTTGAACCTCAAATCCCCCAGCAGTGTGTGACCATGTTGTAGCGATCTTTTAGGTTGTGCTGTAACCCTTCATAACATGCCATGTGTGTGTATACTTGTTTGAGGCTTTGTGTATGTGTGCAATGGGAGTGTATGGCTTATCCAAAGACTATACCTGATTCCCTGTCCAACCAAATTCCTCAGAAAAGAAAAAAGGCTAAAAATGGATGTTTCAATGCACTGTTGCATATTTCCTTTCACCATTTTTCAGTGTGCTGCTATGTTACATTATTAAGAGCATACATATTGATATACAGTACCTTCAGAAAGTATTCCTACCCCTTGACTTATTCCACATTTTGTTTCATTAATCTGAATTCAAAATTGATTAAATATATGTTTTTTCTCACCCATCTACACACAATAGCCCATAATGATGGTGAAAACATGTTTGTTTTGCATTGTATTGAAAATGTAATACAGAAATATCTAATTTACATAAGTATTCACACCCCTTTGCTATGACACTCCAAATTGAGCTCAGGTGCATCCAATTTCCTTTGATCATTCCTTTGAGCTGTCACTACAACTTGATTTGATTCCACCTGTGGCCAATTCCATTGTTTGGACCTGATTTGGAAAGAAACACATGTCTATATAAGGTCCCATAGTTGACAGAGCATGTCACAGCAGAAACTACCATGAAGTTCAAGGAACTGCCCGTAGAGCGCAGAGATAGAATTGTGATGAGGCATATAACTGGGAAAGGATATAAAACCATTTCTAGGGTGTTGAAAGTTTCCAAGAGCGCAGTGGTCTCCATCATTGGGAAATAAAAAAAATATGGAACTACCCAGACTATGCTTAGAGCTTGCCGTCCGACCAAACTGAGCAACCGGGCAAGAAGGACCTTGGTCAGGGGGGTGACCAAGGACCTTGGTCAGGGACTTTAATGTAGGGAAACTTAAATCAGTTTTACCTAATTTCTACCAGCATGTCACATGTGCAACCAGAGGGGGAAAAAACTCTAGACCACCTTTACTCCACACACAGAGACGCATACAAAGCTCTCCCTCGCCCTCCATTTGAAAAATCTGACCATAATTATATCCTCCTGATTCCTGCTTACAAGCAAAAATTAAAGCAGGAAGCACCAGTGACTCGGTCAAAACAAAGTGGTCAGATGAAGCAGATGCTAAACTACAGGACTGTTTTGCTAGCACAGACTGGAATATGTTCTGGGATTCTTCCGATGGCATTGAGGAGTACACCACATCAGTCACTGGCTTTATCAATAATTGCATCGAGGATGTCGTCCCCACAGTGACTGTGCGTACATACCCTAACCAGAAGCCATGGATTACAGGCAACATTCGCACTGAGCTAAAGGTTAGAGCTGACGCTTTCAAGGTGCAGGACTAACCCAGAAACTTATAAGAAATCCTGCTATGCCCTCTGACGAACCATCAAACAGGCAAAGTGCCAATACAGGACTAAGATTGAATCGTACTACACCGGCTCCTACGCTCATCGGATGTGGCAGGGCCTGCAAACTATTACAGATTACAAAGGGAAGCACAGCAGCGAGCTGCCCAGTGACACGAGCCTACCAGACGAGCTAAATCACTTCTATGCTCGCTTCGAGGCAAGCAACACTGAGACATGCACGAGAGCATCAGCTGTTCCGGGACGACTGTGTGATCACGCTGTCCGTAGCCGACGTAAGACCATTAAACAGGTCAACATTCACAAGGCCGCTGGGCCAGACGGATTACCAGGACGTGTGCTCCGGGCATGTGCTGACCAACTGGCGGGTGTCTTCACTGACATTTTCAACATGTCCCTGATTGAGTCTGTAATACCACCATGCTTCTAGCAGACCACTATAGTCTAAGAGCACTAAGGTAACCTACCCAAATGACTACCGATCCATAGCACTCACATCCGTAGCCATGAAGTGCTTTGAAAGGCTGGTAATGGCTCACATTAACACCATTATCCCAGAAACCCTAGACACACTTCAATTTGCATACCGCTCAAACAGATAAACAGATGATGCAATCTCTATTGCACTCCACACTGCCCTTTCTCACCTGGACAAAAGGAACACCTACTTGAGAATGTTATTCATTGACTACAGCTCAGCATTCAACACCATAGTGCCCTCAAAGCTCATCACTAAGCTAAGGATCCTGGGACTTAACACCTCCCTCTGCAACTGGATCCTGGACTTCCTGACGGGCCGCCCCCAGGTGGTGAGGGTAGGTAGCAACACATCTGCCACGCTGATCCTCAACACTGGAGCCCCTCAGGGGTGCATGTTCAGTCTCCTCCTATACTCCCTGTCCAGGCACAACTGCATGGCCAGGCACGACTCCAACACCATCAAGTTTCCAGACGACACAACAGTGGTAGGCCTGATTACCGACAATGACAAGACAGCCTATGAGGAGGAGGTCAGAGACCTGGCCGGGTGGTACCAGAATAACAACCTATCCCTCAATGTAATCAAGACAAAGATGATTGTGGACTACAGGAAAAGGAGGACCGAGCACGCCCCCATTCTCATCGATGGGGCTGTAGTGGAGCAGGTTGAGAGCTTCAAGTTCCTTGGTGTCCACATCACCAACAAACTAGAATGGTCCAAACACATCAAGACATTTGCGAAGAGGGCACGACAAAACCTATTCCCCCTCAGGAGACTGAAAAGATTTGTTATGGGTCCTCAGATCCTCAAAAGTTTCTACAGCTGCAACATTGAGAGCATCCTGACTGGTTGCATCACTGCCTGGTACGGCAACTGCTCGGCCTTCGACCGCAAGGCACTACAGAGGGTAGTGCGTACATCCCAGTACATCACTGGGGCTAAGCTGTCTGCCATCCAGGACCTCTATACCAGGCGGTGTCAGAGGAAGGCCCTATAAATGTTCAAAGACCCCAGTCATAGACTGTTCTCTCTGCTATCGCATGGCAAGCGGTATCGGAGTGCCAACTCTAGGACCAAAAGGCTTCTCAACAGCTTTTACCTCCACGCCATAAGACTCCTGAACAGGTAATCAAATGGCTACCTTCCCCCACCAACCCTTTACGCTGCTGCTACTCTTTGTTTATCATCTATGCATAGTCACTTTGACTATACATTCACGTACATATTAATTAGCCCGACTAACCGGTGCCCCCGCACATTAACTATACGGACTATTTGCATTGTGTCCTGCCACCCCCCCAACCGCCAACCCCTTCTTTTACTCTGCTGCTACTCTCTGTTGATCATCTATGCATAGTAACTTTAACTATATCTACATGTGCATATTACCTCAATTAGCCCGACTAACTTGTGCCCCCGCACATTGACTCTGTACCGGTACCACCTGTATATAGCCTCAGTACTGTTATTTTCACTGTCATTTTACTGTTTTTTTATTTTGTATTTCTTTACTTATCTATTGTTAACCTAAACCTATTTTTTTGTTTAAAAATTATACTGTTGGTTAGGGCTTGTACTTACAAGTAAGCATTTCACTGTAACCTGTTGTATTCAGCGCACGTGACAAATAAACTTTGATTTGATTTGACCAAGAACCCAATGATCAATCTGACAGAACTACAGAGTTTCTTGGCTGAGATGGGAGAACCCATCAGAAGGACAGCAGTCTCTACAGCACTTCACCAATCTGGGATTTATGACAGTGGCCAGGTGGAAGCCAAAAAAGGCACATGACCAAGCGCCTGGAGTTTGCAAAGAGGCACGTGAAAGACTGAGAGCATAAGGCAAAATATTATGTGGTCTGATGATACGAAAATGTAACTCTTAGGCCTGAATGCAAAGCAATGCAAAGCAATGCAAAGCATTGTCTGGAGAAAACCAGGCACAGCTCAACACCCTTCTAGCACCATCCCTACCGTGAAGAACAGTGGTGGCAGCATCATGCTATGGGAATGCTTTTCAGTAGCAGCGACTGGGAGACTGGTAAGGATAGAGGGAACAATGAATGGAGCCAAATGCAGGCAAATCCTTGATGAGAACCTGCTTCAGAGTGCAAACAACCTTAGACTGAGGCAAAGATTTATGTTCCAACAGGACTATGACCTCAAGCATACAGCCAAAGCAACGCTGGAATGGTTTCAGAACAAGAATGTGAAAGTCCTTGTGGCATAGTCAAAACCCACACTTGAATCCCATTGAAAATCTGTGGAAAGACTTGAAGATTGCTGTTCACTGCCGCTCCCCATCTAATTTAAGAGCTTGAGAAAATCTGCAAAGAAGAATGGGAGAAAATCCACAAATCTAGATGTGCAAAGCTGATACAGGCGTACCAAAGACGACTCAAAAATATAATCGCCACCAAAGGTGCATCTACAAAGTATTGACTCAGGGGTGTGAATACTTATGTCAATTAGATATTTCTGTATTTAATTTTCAATACATTTAAAAACATGTTTTCACTTTGTCATTATGTGTAGATGGGTGAGAAAATAATAAATGTAATACATTTTTAATTCTGGCTGGAACACAACAAAATCTGGAATAAGTCAAGGGGTCTGAATACTTTCTGTAGGCACTGTATGTTTAAAAGTGAGTGGCTATTTTTTACAAGGATATAGGTGTATGTTTCTTGTAACCAGATATGATATAACTAACAGAGTAAATTGAAAATATGAAATGTGCAGAATGTTTTCCCTCTTGTTTTAATTATGTTGTTAAATAGATGACATGTTTACTGCATATTTGATTTACATTACATCAATGTAAATATAGTTTGTAAATATTATTTTGTATATTTTTTGTGAAATGTTTCTTAAATCACATTTTAATAAAGAAAATGTAGACAACAACATAAGTTCTTTATCAGGCAGAGGGTACTAACTCAACCAAAAAGGTATATCAATCCAGTAACTATTTGCATACAGCCAGTGATCTAAGCTATGTAAATTTGACGGTTTGGTGAGCTAATAATAAACTGTTGAGATGATAGCCTGTTCAGAACAAATAATTCCCTTATCATTCACAAAAATGTTGATGTTCCAAAACAGAGAAGAGTATTTAAAATGGCAATGCTCTAATGGTAGTTGCAGGGGTTAAAGCAACAACAACAAAATCCCATGACTAAAACTGTCGATCTCAGATGGATTGTTTGAGGGGCCAAGTTAACTTCCCCTTTCATGTAAAAAGTCATGACCATCATGATTTTAGGGAAAGATGATCATTTTGTACATGTATTAAACTGTGAGTTTGACCAATTCCTCTTTTTTAATATTTTTAATATAAAAACATTGAAAACATTTATAAACAAATCCATATGATGGAAATCCGTCGCAGTGATGGAGAACTTGAACTCCTGTACTGTAGTTACCTAGTGCTGATTGATAGACATATCTGTGATTGACTGACCACACTTCCTAGCTACTCAATCATCATCATGACATAATCAGAAAGCTCCCAATTCAATGGGTAAATACACTAAACAAAAACATAAACACAACATGAAACAATTTCAAAGATTTTCCCGAGTTAAAGTTCATATAAGGAAATCAGTCAATTCAAATGAATTCATTAGGCCCCAATCTATGGATTTCACATGACAGGGAATGCAGATATGAATCTGTTGGTTACAGATACCTTAAAAAAAAGGTGGGGTGTGGATCAGAAAATCTGTCAGTATCTGGTGTGAATACCATTTGCATCATGCAAAACTACAACTCCCTGCAAGGTCCTGCACGTCATCTCTAGCTGACACTTTTGCTAACAGGTATTGTGTCAATTTAAAACTAGCACAAGATAGTTCACATAATTGTCAATTTAAAGACATTTTGCCAATTTATTCATTATTACATTTAACTAACATTAGATAGTTAATCCAGAGATTCTTACCTTTGCCTCGATTCGACAGTCTCGTCCAGATCATCATGGCATTTGTAGTTCTTTATCATAGCCATATTAGCAGCTAATTTGCGTTTCATTTTTGCGGGGTTAATCCAGGCAAATATATTGATAAATAACCTTGTCCTAGTGGGATTTACAGTTATCAAAACGTCATGAGGGTAAGCCTACATGAAACACAGCCCTTATTTTAAGTGTTTCTAAAATCCCCTATGGGAAAAAGTAATGGTGGAAAAACAATTGGAACCGCTAGGTTTTATGGGTATTATGACTCATACTGTGGTACTCTATGACCAGTTTACATACACAAGCATAAATTTGATCCCAAATAAAAAAGCCATGTAACATCCTTTTAACACGTTTTATTGTTAGAGATATGAAACCATTCTTTACATATACAAACACATCTAGGTACAGGATACACTCTTGCGCATTCAAACCACTCCAAAGCATAGTCTTCATTTAGTATAAATGTATAATGAATCAATAAGACAGTTTTATATTGTAGTGAAATGTAACACTTGAAAACCAATACATCTCTTTGTATCCAAGAAAATCTCAGATTCTCATCCACTTAGTTTAATTTGTAACCAAGCATACTGTACCTAAAGATACACCAGTCTGTCAATGTTTTTAGTTGCTGAGTTGCTACAAGGATCGTCTGTGAATTGTGTAATAACTTATGCAACCATGAGAACACGGTCTCTGACTATATAATTTGATGACTTAGTGAGGGATGTAGGGGATGAGGGTTTGAGAGCTGAAAGCCTCAGGCCGAGACTCATAACTTGACTGAGAAGGAGGTTCCGCAGGAGCAGCCGTGGTCTGCCTGGGGGTTCTTCAGCATCTGGAAGGAGGAGCGGATCAGCTCCTGAGTATAGTCCAGTGTCGAGCCTTTCACAAACTCCAGGCTATCTTGGTCCACAATGATCCCTACCCCTCCCTGCTCAAACACCCTGAGAGAAAAAAATGGGGTGCAGTGGAAAGAGTTTAGAATGGATTAAAAAAGGGGCATTCGAAGGGATTGAGGACAGAGAGATAGCACGTAACACAGTGTAATGATCAGATATACAAACCCACAGACAGTGTGGTGAAGAAAGAGCAACAGCGCCTCTTCAACCTCAGGACGCTGAAGAAATTTGGCTTGTCACCTAAAACCCTCACAAACTTTTACAGATGCACAATTGAGAGCATCCTGTCAGGCTGTATCACCGCCTGGTACGGCAACTGCACCGCCCACAACCGCAAGGCTCTCCAGAGGGTAGTGCAGTCTGCACAACGCATCACCGGGGGCAAACTATCTGCCTTCCAGGACACCAACAGCACCCGATGTCACAGGAATGGCAAAAAGATCAAGGACAACAACCACCCAAGCCCCTGCCTGTTCACCACACTAACATCCAGAAGGCAAGGTCAGAACAGGTGACTCAAAGCTGGGGCCGAGAGACTGAAAAACAGCTTCTATTTCAAGGCCATCAGACTGTTAAACAGCCATCCCTAACACAGAGAGGCTGCTGCCTACATACAGACTTGAAATCATTGGCCACTTTAATAAATGGATCACTAGCCACTTTAATAATTCTACTTTAATAATGTTGACATACCTTGCATCACTCATATGTATATACTGTATTTTATACCATCTATTGCATCTTGCCTATGCCACTCTGTCATTGCCCATCCATATATGTATATATTCTTATTCCATTCCTTTACTTAGACTTGTGTGAATTAGGTAGTTGTTTTGGAATTGTTAGATTACATGTTAGATATTGCTGCACTGTTGGAACTAGAAGCACAAGCATTTCGCTACACTCACAATAACATCTGCTAACCATGTGTATGTGACCAATAAAATTTGATTTGAGATAATGATTGTGTTAGCACAAATAATTGTGTTACTGCTGCATGCCATTCAACACATTAAATAGTTCATTCATAATGAGTTCTTCTTGAATGATTACAGAGGGACAATCAATCAATGACAATTACCTGTCATCCTCGTTCCTAGTACTGTCAACGATAAACTTGTACTGGAACCCAGAGCAGCCTCCCCCTTCCACCTGTATTCTCAGGTACTCTCCCTTATCCATGATCTCTTCTAGCCTCTTAACAACACACAGAGAAGAGGGTAATTATGTCAGTCCTTGACATTGTGGAGTGCCCTTGTATCACTTGATCATCCACCACAGTGTTGATGAAAGTGAAAGTGAGTGAGAAAAACAGTAGAACTTTACAGTCCACACATATGGGAATTATTTCAAATGAGAAGTTACATTATATATATTGTACATGACGTGTAAGTAATTTGAGTGAATAATTGCCCTAACCTGAACACATGATGCACTGAGGTATACTTTCTCTTCAACTGGACTGGACTCTGCTGGTTTCTCTTCGGCTGATGTGCTGCTTAATCGAGAGAAATCTGTGTAGAGGGGTTGTGACCTTTGGGGACATCTCAGTAATACCGGTTGGCCCACATTGGTGACAAGGGGAGCAGAGGCCCTAAAATAAATATAATTATTCAGTCAAATCAGAGTACCAAAGATGCTCAAGACATACACATCACTCACTTTGAATATACACCACATGACCAAAGGTATGTGTACACCTGCTCGTCAAACATCTCATTCTAAAATCATGGGCATTAATATGGAGTTGGTCCCCACTTTGCTGCTATAACAGCCTCCACTCTTCTGGGAAGGCTTTCCACTAGATGTTGGAACATTGCTGCAGGGACTTGCGCCCATTCAGTCACAAGAGCATTAGTGAGGTCGGGCACTGATGTTGGCTCGCAGTCAGGGTTCCAATTTATCCCAAAGGTGTTTGGCAGGGTTGCGGTCAGGGCTCTGTGCAGGCCAGTCAAGTTCTTCCACACCGATCTCGACAAACCATTTCTGTATGGACCTTGCTTTGTGCACGGGGGCATTGTCATGCTGAGACAGGAAAGGGCCTTCCCCAAACTGTTTTCATAAAGTTGGAAGCACATAATCATCTAGAATGTCACTGTATGCTGTAGTGTTAATATTTCCCTTCGCTGGAACTAAGGGGCCTAGCCCAAATCATGAAAAACAGCCCGAGACCATTATTCCTCTTCCACCAAACTTTACAGTTGGCATTATCCATTCGTGCAGGGGGCGTTCTCCTGGCATCCGCCAAACCCAGATTTGTCCATTGGACTGCCAGATGGTGAAGCGTGATTCATCACTCCAGAGAACGTGTTTCCACTGCTCCATAGTACAATTGCGGTGAGCTTTACACCACTCCAGCCGACGCTTCCATGGCTGCTCATTTCATGAAGCTCCCGACGAACATTTATTGTGCTGACGTTGCTTCCAGGGCAGTTTGGAACTCGGTAGTGAGTGTTGCAACAGAGGACAGTACTCGGGGTTCCCATTCTGTGAGCTTGTGTGGCCTACCACTTCGCGGCTCCGTTGTTGTTGCTCCTATTGTTGCTCTTAGACGTTTCCACTTCAGAATAACAGCACTTACAGTTGACCTGGGCAGATCTAGCAGGGCAACATTTTTACGAACTGACTTGTTGGAAAGGTGGCATCCTATGACGGTGCCACATTGAAAGTCACTGAGCTCTTCAGTAAGGCCATTCTACTGCCAATATCTGTCTATGGAGACTGCATGGCTATGTGCTCAAATCTTATAAACCTGTCAGCAACAGGTGTGGCTGAAATAGCCAAATCCACTCATTTGAAAGGGTGTCCACATACTTTTGTATATATAGTGTAGTTAGTTACAATTTCTTCATCCAAATAAAAACTATTCAACTAGTTAATGCTGACCAACTAAGTACAAATTAATGCAACTCTATGCCTCTACTACGGACATATAAGGCCTAACGTTAGACTGATAGCAGTGCAGTCTACTAGTTACTACTACTTATGCCCGATAGTGTCATGGCATTTTGGTACACCAGAAGTACATTAATTTCCAATGGAACCCTTATGCGTCAAACTGTATGCTTGACAGAAATGGTAGCAGAAGGTGAATGTTTAACTTTTGTTGCACACATATCCAGATGATGCTGCGTACCATTTTTCACAAAGACGCTATCGGTGTGATCGAGGCGTTCGCTGCAGGGAAGGGGTGGCAGGTAGCCTAGTGGTTAGAGCGTTGGGCCAGTAACTGAAAGGTTGCTGGATCAAATGCCCGAGCTGACAAGGTAAAAATCTGTTGTTCTGCCCCTGAACAAGGCAGTTAACCCACTGTTCCCTGGTAGGCTGTCATTGCAAATAAGAATATGTTCTTAACTGACTTGCCTAGTTAAATAAAGGTAAAAAAAATAAAATTAAAAGAGCGTCTGTGCAAAATTCTACGCTTACAGTTTGACGCATATGTTGATAAATCCAATGTAGGTACCACATAGAACGCAATACTACAAGGCAAACACAGCATTCTATTGGAAATTAATGTAATTCTGGTGTACCAAAATGTGAGACACTGTCAGTGTGATCGAGGCGTTACCCCTTGATCACACCAATAGAGTTTTGCGCAAAATAATACGCAGCATCATCAGAAGTTCAACATTCACCTTCTGCTACCATTTCTGTCAAGCCGTCTACACATACGTTGGATACATCCAACATAGGAACCACAGAACACAATGCAACTGCTCTTGCGAGGGAAACGCAACGTTCCATTGGAAATTCATGTATTTCCGGAGTACCAAAATGCGATAACACGAGGCATTAGCTTTGGAACACAACCTGTCTGTTGGTTAGTATTGTGGTAAGTTTTTTTTTTCATCGCCACCCACCAGAACGATGCACAACTCTGGGAGTCCAACCTGTTTCCCAAAGCCTATAGCGATGGGTCCAGCCTTGGGGTCATGCATAAAGGCTCAGTGGATCATGAGAGCTGGCTCGACCCATGTGTAGCTAGATCAAGACACACAACGTTGACTAAGTCCAAAGTATTTGTCTGATTAGATGGTAGGACAATGTTTTATTGACAGCAATCAAACTTTTACGTAGCTAACGTTAGATGATGAAAGCTTGATTGACCCAAAATGATAACCAATGCTGTAATGTTAAGAGAGCGGAATGGACAGAATTAAGTTGTTTATATGCCTTCTTAAACAATTCCCTTATATTTCAATACCCATAGAATTGCTTATTGTATACCTAGCAAGGGTCCATGCTCTTGTCTTTGTCGCACTCAACATAGCTCCTCGAAGAACGAATGACATCTTCCGTAACACTGTAGCTAGAAAGCCCACCCCCAACATGGAGAACTGCGGCGTCAGATCAAGAGACGAAAAACGATTGGTCATGACGTCATAAGAAACGCCTACCGTGCAATATATAAAATATCTGATTCGTTACTTTCAACGCCAGTCAGCGGACCTTGTAGATTCGCGACAGTTTCCTGTGACAAGGAGTGTCTGTGGGCCTGCACCTGAAGCAAAGATTTTTTTTTATAAGTAACCCAAGATAGACCAGAGCCTGTCGTTTCTAATGGGAGAAAATGAATTATCGTGGGCAGAACAAGCAAGGAGGTGGGCAGAGTCAAGAACGAGCTAGTGAGATCCTATTGTCGCGTTCTAGCATTTATTTGCATATTTCTGTTAGGGAATACCTACTCTGCGAAGTGCGCGTGTGCAGTAACGCAATTCGCCCTTGCACTCCTTCTAAACAACACACTTTTTAGAAACGTTGACAAAGGGTAGTCTACAAAACACAGATTCCAGTTTTGGCAACAAAAAAACTGTATGGGTGATCAAATGTTTCATCGATGAGAAAATGTGCAGAATTTCGGCCAAAATCCATATCGCTCAATCTTCTCCCACTGCCGGCAACTAGGGCTTCCTCTCATCACCATATTTGGTAGTGAGTGGAAACGCCAACCAGATGCTGGCTGGAATGCTTCACATTAATACATCCGGTGAAATATCTGGCTTATTGTTCTATCTGTGCCTGAAGGACGCAAGCGGTATGTATTAAAAAGTTGTTTTGTTCGCCTAATATAGATTTTTCACAACTTATTATATCGGTGTATATTCAAACGAAGATAGAACGGTAGTTAACAAGTGACTGTTGGATTGATGGATTTGTTACTGTAGACCAGGGGTTGCCAAACTTTTTTTCGTCCACGACCCCATTTGGATATCTGAAAATTCTCGCGACCCCAACCAGCCAATGTTTACATTTGGGGGGGGGGGGGCTATGGCAGGCAATTGCAAAACATTCTAACAGTATAAAATAAAGAAAAATCCTGGAATGAGTAGGTGTGTCCACACGTTTAAATGGTACTGTATATATACCGTTCAAAAGTTTGGAGTCACATTTTCTGTCCATTAAAATAACATCAAATTGATCAGAAATACAGTGTAGACATTGTTAATGTTGTAAATTACTGTTGTAGCTGGAAACGGCTGATTTTTTATGGAATATCTACATAGGCGTACAGAGGCCCATTATCAGCAACCATCACTCTTGTGTTCCAATGGCATGTTGTGTTAGCTAATCCAAGTTTATCATTTTAAAAGGCTAATTTATCATTAGAAAACTTTTGCAATTATGTTAGCACAGCTGAAAACTGTTGTACTGATTTAAAGAAACAATAAAACTGGCCTTCTTTAGACTAGTTGAATATCTGGAGCATCAGCATTTGTGGGTTCGATTACAGGCTCAAAATGGTCAGAAACAAAGAACTTTCTTCTGAAACTCATCAGTCTATTCTTGTTCTGAGAAATGAAGGTGAGAAATTGCCAAGAAACTGAATATCTCGTACAACGCTGTGTACTACTCCCTTCACAGAACAGCGCAAACTGGCTCTAACCAGAATAGAAAGAGGAGTGGGAGGCCCCGGTGCACAACTGAGCAGGAGGACAAGTACATTAGTGTCTAGTTTATGAAACAGACGCTTACAAGTCCTCAACTGGCAGCTTCCTTAAATAGTACCCGCAAAACACCGGTCTCAATGTCAACATTGAAGAGGCGACTCTGGGATGCTGGCTTTCTAGGCAGAGTTGCAAAGAAAAAGCCATATCTCAGAATGGCCAATAAAAAGACAAGATTAAGATGGGCAAAAGAACAGAGACTGGACAGAGGAACTCTGCCTAGAAGGCCAGCATCCCAGAGATATTTCTGTATTCTTATTTTCAATACAAAAAATACATTTGTAAAAATGTCTAAAACATGTTTTCACTTTGTCATTATGGGGTATTGGGTGTAGATAGGTGTTTTTTATTTAATCAATTTTGAATTCAGGCTGTAACACAGATTGAGGATTTTTATTTATTTAATCAATGTTAGAATAAGGCTATAACGTAACAAAATGAATACTTGTATGTTTGAATACTTTCTGAAGTGTTTTCGGAAAGTATTCAGACCACTTGACTTTTCAATTGATTGGACATGATTTGGAAAGGCACACACCTGTCTATATAAGGTCCCACAGTTGGCAGTGCGTGTCAGGGCAAAAACCAAGCCATTAGGTCGAAAGAATTGTCCGTAGAGCTCAGAGATAGGATTGTGTCGAGGCGCAGATCTGGAGAAGGGTACCAAAAAAATGTCTGCAGCATTGTAGGTACCCAAGAACATAGTGGCCTCCATCATTCTTTTTTTCTTTTTTTTTTACATTTAATATATTTTATTTTAAAGGATTTTCTTTTGCAATTTTGTACAAAACAAAAGCGCACACGGAAAAAAATACTAATAAAATAAAAATACAGCTGCTGGTATTGCTTAGGCAAGACATGGGACAAGATTAGAGCAACAATGAGTCACAACAACAGTAAGTGATCCTAGTCAGTTTTCAGTCAGTCTTTGTCCAGAAACAGAACCCAAACCTTGAGATATCTGCTGGAGGAGTTAATGGTGTTAATAATTTTTGCTAGCCATCTACTGAAGCAACGGGTGTGGGCTACTTCCATTCTGTGAGGATCATTTTTTTAGCAGCCACCATTCCAAACATCAGAGCCTGTGGTTCCTCAAAGGACGATCTTAAAACTGACTCTGAGCAGCCAAAGCGAGTGAGTTCTGCTTCAGGGTCAGGCCCTCTCATATAACTTTGAGTACCAATCAAAGATGTTCCTCCAATAATTATTGAGTATGGGGCAGAGCCAAAAAAGACGAGTTAAGGAACCCTCTGAGGCTTTACACCTGTCACAGTGGGGAGACCTGGGGGTAAATTCTATGTCATTTGGTTTTGGAGTAATGAAGTCTATGCACGACTTTGTATTGTATCAAATGATATCTGGCATTGATGGAACAGGAGGGAATTCTTGACAGGGCTTCCCCCCATAGATCATCTGAGATCGCAATATTTAACTCTTTACCCCAGGTCTCCTTGAGATGGCTAGTAGAGGCCTCTGTGTAGTTGGAGAAAAAGGAGACAAGGTGAGATGAGGTGTTTTGAATTGGGAGGGCGCTGTAACAAATCATAAAACGAATGTTGTACAGGGAGGGTGTCAGCATTTTGAATTTCCCCTTTGATATAGTGCCTGACTTGTAAGTAACAGAAAAAATGTGAATGGGAGCGATTTAATTTATTCTAATTGGATGAATGATACTAATTGCTTATCTATGTAGAAGTCTTCCATTGTGGCCAGTCCCTTCTCCCTCCATTCAAGAAACACCTTATCAGACCGAGATGAAACAAAATAATGATTAAAGCATATCGGGGTGTATCAGAGGTATCAGGCACCTTACAAACATGCTTAATCTGGTTTAAAATTGTAGTATGATCTAAAATAAGGACGCGCGACAACAAGGTTCTAGCTCCAGCCTGTTTATTAACCTAACCCTCGCATGTCCTACATAGGTACGGATACCCCCAAGGGACATCCTACTACATCTTCCCCTCTCCCATGAACAAGAACTCAACATGCATAACCACTGAAGCATAACTGAAATGCCATTTGGAAACCAGTATTATTCTCTAATATGCTACTTCCCATCCTGAAACAGTATGAAAGCATTAAATCACACAGTATGAACATTAACTTAGGTACAGTCTCTTTTTGCTGGGTATGGTCCCAACAGTATGTTTTCTCTTCACGTAACATAGTCTTTCAGCCACTGGTGGCTTCACATCCCTTTTTGGGCGCGCTTGTGGCTCTGTGAGCATTCTCTCTCCTTCACCCTCTTTTTGTGCATTTTCTGTGGCCTCAGAGTGTGTGGCTGGTAGATCTGGAAGAGCTCTGAGGTGTGTTTTGTTCCTTCGTACCTCTTCTGAGCCTGTGTCCACCACATAGGAGCGTGGGGCATCCGCTTTCCTCAGCACTATTGCTGGTGTCTTTGAGTTTGTAATCCACACACATTGACCTTCGGTCAGCTCTGGCCTCTCCTTAGCACGGTGTGTCCGATTAAAGTCTCCAGTTTGCGTTTGTTTCAGCCGTTTGTCCCTCTCAGTGAAGGCCTTCCTGTTAGGCCATCAGGGTTTAAGCTGAGCCGGCGAGACAGGCAATGGGGAACGCAGCCTCCTGCCCATCAGGAGCTCGGCAGGCGACGGCCCATGATGCAGTGGTGTAACTCTGTAAGCTAACAGAGCCCTGTATGGATCCTTGTTCTTTTTCAGCAGTCCCTTGACTGTTTTCACAGCTCTCTCTGGCTCACCATTACTCTGTGCATGGTAGGGGCTACTGGTCACATGTATGAAGTCATATTCTGCGGCAAAAGCACAAAAGGAGCTCGCAGAGAACTGGGGAGTGTTATCTGTAACCAGGACCTCAGCGACCCCTTGCCTGGAAAAAATTGACTTTAATCCATTGATAACACCAGCTGATGTGGTTATAGGTGCCTTTGCTATTTCAATGTATCTTGAATAGTAATCTACCACTAGCAGATAAGTGTCATTTTTCCAATAGAACATATCTGCCCCTACCTTTTGCCATGGCCGTTTTGGCAGCTCCGTTGCCATCATTGGCTCCGGACGACTAGGTTGACATTTTGTACAGACCTCACACTGGGCCACCAGCTTGGCAATCTGAGTACTCAGACCAAGCCACCACACTGACTGTTGAGCCCTCAGTCTGCATTTGGTTATCCCCATGTGTCCATCATGCACTCTGTCTAGCATTTCTGGGAGCCTCAGTCTCTGGGATAACTATCCGTTGTCCTTTCATGAGAAGGTCTCCATTACAGTGGAAGTCACTTTGGTGCACCCAATAGGGCTTCAGCAGTTGAGGCAGTTCCTCCTGCCTGGGCCATCCCTTTTTGCACTGCTGCACTCTGTTGGCAAATGTGGTCTCGTTGTTGCTCCTCTGCAATCTGCTGCAGTTTGGTCTGAGATGCAGGTAGACTGTCCCTTATTGCATTAATGGACACCTGTACCTCACCCTCTAGACATTGCTCCTCCTCTGATAATGGGCGTTTAATTGGGGCCCTGGAGAGTGCATCCGCTGTGATCAGTGCCTTCCCTGGCACATACACCATCTTGTAGGTGAACCTCAGTAATCTGAGGCGGAAGCGCAGAGCTCTGGGAGGCAAGTCGTCCAGTGCTTTTGTCCCTAACAGAACCAACAGTGGTTTGTGGTCAGTCTCTGCCGTAAACTGCAGGCCAATAAGGTATTGGCTGAGCCTTTCACATGCCCATGTGATAGCCAACGCCTCCTTCTCCACTTGAGCATATCTTTGCTCTGTGTCGGATAAGCTTCGGGAGATGTATGCTATTGGACGCCACTCCATGTTGTCCTGCATCTGTGTGAGGACCGCCCCTAGCCCAAAGGATGATGCATCTGCTGATACTTTTGTCTTAGCGTGGGGACGGTACTGGGCCAGCACTCTCTGTGAGGCCAGATCTCCTTTGAATTTGTCAAACGCTACCTGTTGCATGTGACCCCATGACCAGTCATTCTCTTTGGCTAGTAAGTCTCTCAGAGGTTTGGTTGTATCTGAGAATTGTGGGAGGAACTTACCCACATATGTGGCCATGCCTAAGAAGGTCTTGACTTCAGCCACATTCTGGGGTCTGGGCATATCTGTGATGGCGCTGATCTTCTCTGGGTTCGGCTCAATTCCAGCTGCACTGATTTTGTGTCCCAAGAACAAGACCTCTGATTGTGCAAAAGTGCATTTTTCATTGAGTGTCAGGCCAGTCTTCTGGAGTCGGGTCAGAACTGCTGTGAGCCTTACATCATATTCTGCTTTGTCCCTTCCGCACACGAGCACATCGTCCGCGTGGACTATGGGCCACTCAGCCCATCCAATAGCTGGGACATGCGTCTTTGGAAATGCTCAGGACCGGAAGCGATTCCAAATGGCAAAACATTAAAACAGTAACGGCCAAACGGTGTTATAAACGTTGTGAGTGCCCTACTCTCTGATGACAGCGGTATCTGCCAGAAACCTGAGCGGGCATCCAGCTTTGTGAAGACTTGTGAGCCATCCAACTGAGCCAGTGACTGCTCCACTGATGGTAAGATGTGTCTCTATCTGCAGAGTGCCTCATTCAATTTAGTCATGTCCACACAGATCCTTATTTCCCCATTGGCTTTTGGGACCACCACCATCCCTGCACACCAGTCTGTGGGACTCTCTATTTTAGACACCGCCCCAATTTCTTCCATCCTCCCCAACTCTTCCTTTACTCTGGCCAATAAAGGGATAGGTACCCGGCGGGGGGTGGTAAGGGCATAGGGGACAGCATCCTCTTTCAGGCGGATTTTGTAGTCACCTTCTATCCTTCCTAGACCAGAAAACCCTTTTGGGAATTTCTTTTTGAAAACCTCACCTGGGTCCTCCAGTTCGCTCACTCTCTCAATGAGTTGCAATGCTTCAATTGCTGGCAGCCCCAGCAACGGTCTGGCCAGAGAGTCAATGACGAAGACAGGCTGGATGGCACTTTTGTCTTTACTCTCCAGTTTAATCACCAAGTGCCCTACCACTGGTAAAATCTTATTACTGGGCCCGTACAGTTTTTTGTTTGTAGAGAGCAAAGGGCCATCTCTGCTATAGCTATACAGCCTAGTTGGGATAGCTGTCACTGCTGCCCCAGTGTCTAGTTTAAATGACACAACCTCCCCATTGAGTTTAATGTCTGAATGCCAGCCAGCATTGTTTTCCTTTACTTCTCCCAGAAAGATGCTGTCCTGCTGTACCTCCTCTGAGACCTCATGCATTTGCTTTAATCGACAGACAGCTGAAAAGTGTCCTCTCCTGTGACATTCCCTGCATTCTGCATCCTTTGCTGGGCAATCTTTCCATCTGTGGAAAGGGGATTTCCCACATTTGCGACAAACACTTGAACTAGCTACTGGTGCTGTCTGTGATTGTTTTCTCCACGTCTGTCTCTGTTCCCCTCCGTTTTTTTTTTAGCTCTGTATGAAAATGCATGTATTTCCTCACTCTCTTCGTTCTGCAAGGAGCTGCTGTCGCGCAGTATCGTCTGCTGTCTTTTTACTGTCTCACTCTGCCTAACCTGGTTTACCGCTTTGGACAAGGTAAGCTGGGAATTCAACTGTAACTTTTCAGAAAGTGATATATTTCTTATTCCGACTACAATCCGATCTCGGATCAGCTCTTCCCTGAGCGCGCCAAACTGACAATGTTCTGCTAGTTTGTGAACAGCTGTGATAAAACTGTCGGTGGTTTCACCCTGCTCCTGTTTGCGCATATTAAACCTAGCTCTCTCAAAAATAATGTTGTGTCTCCCTACAAAATGCGTTTCAAAACAGTCTTTAACGGCACTGTAGTTAAGTTTCTCTTCCTCGGTCAACGTTGAAGCATTTAATATATCCTCGGCTTCATCACCCATAGAGTAGATCAGTGTATTAACTTGAAATGCCTCATTTTTCACGTTTAAGCCTGATTCTACCCTGTACCTATCAAAGGGCCTAATCAATTTCGGCCAGTTTTGAATGTGCATACAAACCAAATTCTCCGGGGGACTAATGCGAAATCCGTCAGCACTAGCCACTGGCCTGTCCGTGTTTGCGCCAGAGTCCGTTGAACTTGGAGTCGCAAACCCTAAAATCCCGCCAGCTTCTTCCTCTTGCAAACATGTTGCTTAGCAGTAACTTAGTCATTGCTCGTTAGCTAGCAAAATAATGATATGCGCTGTTTTATCTCCAACACTGTGCCCTCCCTGCTTTGAAACAGCCTGAATGTATGATTTACTTGGTACGTCCTTCACGTTTATGTGAATTTTAAAACTACTTCTGACACCATGTAGTATGATCTAAAATAATATCTCAAAGCAAAGTTGTTGCCTGTCAGTTTGTATGGAATATGGAACTCTGCTTTGGAGAAAAGCAAGACTGGAAGAGAGGAGTTTGTGATAGACTTGAGTTCCATATTTAGCCACAGGGGGGCAACAGTGTCCAACTTATCAGGGAAACCCAGTTGCCAGTACGGTAATGCCCTGGTGTTTGCAGCCCAGTAATAATGCTTAACAATGGGTAGGCCTAAGTCGCCACTTTCCTTGGGCTTTTGCAAGTGGGCTTTACGAATACGGTGTTTTTTGTAACCTTAGACAAATGACAAGATTGTCCAGTCCAAAGTCTTAAAAAATTATGAGGTAAGAAAAATTGGCAGATTCTGGCATAGATAAAGGAACCTGGGGGGAGAAACCATTTCTATGGCATTTATGCGCCCCATCATAGAAAGAGGCAATATTCTCCAGCTCTCTATGTTTTGTTTTAGCTTTGCAACCAGTTCACTGTAGTTTAGCTTGTGAATGAGCTTTGGATTTTTAGTCCCAGGTAAATTAAGTGGTCATGCACCACTTTAAATAGTATCCTCTCTAGCTCACTTGTTGTCAAATTATCTGCGATACACATGAGATCACCTTTTCCCCAATGTATTGAATAGCCAGATAGTTTGCGAAATTAATTGATTAAGTCTAGTAGTTTAGGGACAGAGGCTACCGGGTCGGAGAGGTATAAAAGTACGTCGTCTGCATATAACGAAATGCGGCTTTCTATGTTTCCTACTTTCAGACCTTGGATATTAGGATGATCCCTTATTTGTATCGCCAGGGGTTCAAGGGCGACAGCGAAGAGCAGAGAACTGAGTGGGTACCCCTGTAGGACAGATCTATGTAGTTCAAAGGGACTGGATGTGTCGCTGTTGGTCAGAATAGCGGATGTTGGGCAGGCGTAGAGCATTTTGACCTAGGTGATAAATGAGTCGCCAAATATAGTGAGTGCTTCAAACATATGACCATTCTATTTGGTCAAACGCTTTTTGAGCATCTAGCTATATAACAGCCGCCTTGGAGCCCCTCCCCTGATTTGCACAAAGAATGTTCAGCAGCCTGCGCACATTAGAAAAACAGAACTTGCCGGGGATATACCGTCTGATCCAAGGAATAATGGTTACATGTTTGTTCAACCTATTAGCAAGCACTTGTGATATTTTTTAAAATCGAAATTAAGCAATGCTATCGGTCTATAATTTGCAGGATCTGTTGCCTCTGCCTTTTTTTAACAGAAGGCAAATATTGGCTTCATACAATGATTTCGGCAAAATATTATTTTCTGTTGAATCCGTGATCATCCTGAGTAAGAGGGGAGCGAGAGCTTCACTGAAGGTTTGATAACATTCACAGCCAAAACCATCAGAGCCTGCAGCCTTTCCAGGTGGGAAAGCTTTTATTGCCTCGATTATTTCCGCTGTTGTGAAATTTGAGTTCAATTCTTTTTTGGCGCTATCATCAAGTTTTGGCCGGCTGATGGAATCAAAGAAAGCGGATATATTCATCCAGATGCTTCTGGTCTAATGTAACTGAGTAAAATTATTTGAATCAGTTGTTTATCCTTTTAGGGTATGTCAGCAAAGTGTCCGCCTTAGACCGGATGTTATGGATTGCTCTATTTACCTGTGCACCCTTTAGTTGTCTAGCCAGTAACCTTTCTGGTTTGTCCCCTAGTTCAAATTGTTTTTGTCTCAGCATTAGTAGGAGGTTACTGACCTGTGAACCAAGAATAGAATTGTATTCATATTTTAATTTCAAAATATTGTTGTAGTCAACCTGAGAGAGTGAAGTTCTGTATGTCTCCTCCAAAGCTGGGAGGTTTTTTTCTATCTCCTCCAACCGACTGCGATTCACTTTTTTTTAATAGCAGACTCATATGAAATATGACCTCTCATAACCACTTTAAAAGTTTCCCATAGTGTAGAATCAGATACCACTCGTGTGTCATTAGTCTTGAGGAACTCAATCAACTTGGCTGTCATGCTGTCAATGAATGCTTGGTCTGTGAGCAAGGAGAGGTTAAAACGCCATCTGTAATAAAGTATTGGTAAAGAAAGATTGAGGGACAACATAATTGGACTGTGGTCACTTATTAAGATGCTATGGTGTTTCGAATTAAGCACATTGGTTATCAGTTTGGAATCTATTAGAAAGTAGTCGATTCTAGAATAAGACTTGTGAACATGAGTAGAATGAGTCATTTTTGTTTGTTTGTGGTCTCCAGATGTCCACTAGATTCCTGGATTTGATATGATTATTTAGAACCTGGACAGAAGTGATATTAGAAGGAGTATGTGTAGACAGTCTCTCAAGATACGGATCAAGGTAACAATTAAAATCGCCTCCAATTATTAGATTAGTGGTACTAAGATCTGGGAGCAAATCAAAAACATTAGGAAATTAATGTGGGTTGTCAATGTTAGGGCCATAAACGTTCAATAGGGTGACAGGAAAATAATGAATGTTCCCTGGTACAATGATATACCTACCGTGTGGGTCTGTAGACATGGAGGAGAGTTGGAAATGGATGTTTTTACGAAAGAGAATAGCGACAGCTCTAGCTTTGGGTGATTGATAAACTTGAGAAATCCAGTTGGATCTCAGATGCCGCTGCACAGTGGCTTTTATGTGCATTTCTTGCAGGAAAATTATGTCAGCACCAAGTGATTTCAAACGCTTAAATATCATGCCCCTTTTGCGCGTGAGACCGTTCACGTTCCACGAGACACAGCCTTAACATCTGACTGATTCCCGAGATCGTTTCCTGACATTTACATCCAAGAGCATTTCAAATAAAACATCTTAAGCATGTACAAATTAAAATCAAACTTGTCTGGCAGCAGAAAACAAAAACCAAACAGGGTAACAGACCACAGAGAACCCCCCCTCACCCCACTGCTTCCCCAGAGAAGCCCGCTCTCCCCACGGCTTCCCAAGAGAAACCCGCCCTCTCCACGGCTTCCCCAGAGAAACCCGCCCTCTCCACGGCTTCCCCAAATGAAACACTGTTCTCCCCATCTCACGTAATTGAGGACCGCCAGGTATGATGGCTAGAACAGACCCAATACTATGCTAGTAACCTAAACAGCCCTCTCCGCGGTTGTTGGAAAACAAATGAATACGTTACCGCTTATGAATAAACATAGAATCCACTGTTTGCTCAGTCAATATCCCAGAAATTTGTGGCGAGTGATTTCACCCTTTCAGAGGGTTTACTGTAGTTTTGATAAGTAGGTTGCAGCCTCTTTGGCTTGGTGAAGACTTTTGTCATGCTGTTGTGATGAACATGCAGCTTTGCTGGAAAATGAAGCCCTCACCACCTGTAGAGAGCGGTGTTATGGGTGTAAGATGTATTTGGTAGCATTGCATTTAAATTGTTAAACTTGGGTCAAACGTTTCGGGTAGACTTCCACAAGCTTCCCACAACAAGTTGGGTGAATTTTGGCCCATTCCTCCTGACAGAGCTGGTGTAACAGTCAGGTTTGTAGGCCTCCTTGCTCGCACACACTTTTTCAGTTCTGCCCACACATTTTCTATAGGATTGAGGTCAGGGCTGTGATGAGCACTCCAATATCTTGACTTTGTTGTCCTTAAGCCATTTTGCCACAACTTTGGAAGTATGCTTGGGGTCATTGTCCATTTGGAAGACCCATTTGCAACCAAGCTTTAACTTCCTGACTGATGTCTTGAGATGTTGCTTCAATATATCCACATACTTTTCCTACCTCATGATGCCATATATTTTGTGAAGTGCACCTGTCCCTCCTGCAACAAAGCACCCCCACAACATGATGCTGCCACCCCCGTGCTTCACGGTTGGGATGGTGTTCTTTGGCTTGCAAGCCTTCCCCTTTTTCCTCCAAACATAACAATGGTCATTATGGCCAGTTTTATTTTTGTTTCATCAGACCAGAGGACATTTCTCCAAAAAGTATGATCTTTGTCCCCATGTGGTTGCAAACCGTAGTCTGGCTTTTTTATGGCGGTTTTGGAGCAGTGGCTTCTTCCTTGCTGAGCGGCCTTTCAGGTTATGTCAATGTAGTACTCGTCTTACTGTGGATATATACTTTTGTACCTGTTTCCTCCAGCATCTTCAAAAGTTCCTTTGCTGTTGTTCTGGGATTGATTTGCACTTTTCGCACCAAAGTACGTTCATCTCTAGGAGACAGAATGCGTCTCCTTCCTGAGCGGTATGACGGCTGCGTGGTTCCATGGTGTTTATACTTATGTACTATTGTTTGTACAGATGATCGTGGTACCTTCAGGTGTTTGGAAATTGCTCCCAAGGATGAACCAGACTTGTGGAGGTCTACAATTTATTTTCTGAGGTCTTGGCTGATTTATTTTGATTTTCCCATGATGTCAAGCAAAGAGACACTGAGTTTAAAGGTAGGCCTTGAAATACATCCACAAGTACACCTACAATTGACTCAAATTATGTCAATTAGCCTAACAGAAGCTTCTAAAGCCATTACATAATTTTCTGGAATTTTCCAAGCTGTTTAAAGGCAGTCAACTTAGTGTATGTAAACTTCTGACCCACTGGAATTGTGATTAAGTGAAATAATCTGGTCTGTAAACAATTGTTGGAAAAATTACTTGTGTCATGCACAAAGTAGATGTCCTAACCGACTTGCCGAAACTATAGTTTAACATGAAATTTGTGGAGTGGTTGAAAAACTAGTTTTAATGACTCCAATGTAAGTGTATGTAAACTTCCGACTTCAACTGTATGTAACCGCTTTCAGGTCCAGATTGAAACTATGGATTTCCACTTAGCTTTCATCTGTTCTCCCTGATTGCTCTCACCTGCGCGGAACCTGTGAAATTTGCAGATTGTGGTACGTTTTGATTTATGTGTTGGCATTTTGATGACAAATTATTTCATTTAGTGAATGTTTTGGTCTTATCTTGTCATGTGATGTGTGACCTCTATTTGTTGCAAGGCTGTTTTCATTTACCACAAGGGAAGGTTACCAAAATAACATATGTTACAAGGTGTGGCTCTTTGGCTTGGTTTCATTACTAGAATAACGAATAGTGACACTGCAATCTGTTTTCTATTCTCTCCAGCCTCTGCTGTTGGTACGGTGGTGATTGTGGACATCCACCCTTGTCTTAAACAACCATGCCAGCTCCATAAAGGACAGGCCTATGCTGTCAATGTGACATTCAAGTGGTAAATAACGGTATATTTTTTTTACCGGGGAACAGTGGGTTAACTGCCTTGTTCAGGGGCAGAATGACAGCTCGGGGATTCGATCCAGCAACCTTTCAGTTACTGGCCCAACGTTCTAACCACTAGGCTACCTGCCTCCCCAAAATATATATATATAATCAACCGATTTTTTTTGTAGCCCTTCACATTCGTACCCATACTGGTTGAACATTTCAGATTTGGGCACTGATAAGCAGCTATTGGAATGCTGTGGCTGTACAGTAACATGCTATAAATGATGTCAGAGCTCAAACTCTGCGCTTCACAGCACTGTATGGGTTTTGACTGACAGCCGTTCTGAACTTGAGCACCGCACATGACAAGAAGTTGGCCCCAACCCTCCAGCTAATTGGGTAACTTGTGCAGCAAAAAACATTCTGCCATCTTTTTGTGTGTATGGGAGACAAGTTAGTCCTCTCACTCAAACCCTTGTCAGTTTATTTTATGTTGCACCTACCCCACATTTCCTAGGAATATTCTTGTTACTGAATGAGTATTTCCAGAATTTGTTACCTACAAATGTGGTGGAAAGTATAGTAAATGTAAAATGCACATGTAATGTTTGGTTTCAGTCTTGTGTCTGGTGAACTGTTGCATCCTCAACTTTGGTCTAATAATTTCCCCATAATCTCCAAACTGTTCCCTTTCAATTGCTACCATGCTTATGCATATGCACTTAATATTTCTTCTGTAAGAAGCATTTAAATTTAGCCCTATTCATATAGGCCAATTTCCATGAGTGTGAAGGTTTAATTCAAAGTAAATGTTGCCTATATTCTTTTTCATCCTTCCTGGTTCTCGTTTTAGCAGTTGAGAGCCAGACGAGTAGAGCAATTGTCCATGGGGTGATCACTCACATTCCCATCCCTATTGAAGACGACTGCAAGTCTGATAAAAGGGAAACGTTTGTGTATTGCTTGTCGAATATACCGGACACAATCTATACATTTGTCTATTCATTTCTATACTGAACAAAAATATAAATGCAACATGTAAAAGTGTTGGACCCATGTTTCATAAGCAGAAATGAAAGATCCCAGAAACTGATGTGTATTGTCAACCAGTAATGGCTAGATTTGTAATTTTATAAAATCAGGATTTCTAAATTGTTTCATCTAATAAAAGTATTTAATTCATCTTAAGTGTTAAAGTTTTACCTTGGGAATTTGCTTTCACATCTGATTAACATTACGGAAAAACAAATGTCTGACAAAATGCTGTGAGCGGTAAATTTATCTTTTAAAAAGCATAACCAAATAACATAACACATGCCTCAGCATTTAAGATAATACCATTTTATTACATAGGATGACTGGCTTTACGCATTCACCTAGGTAAGACTGATGCACAGACATCACTCATTTGAAAAGCAACAAGTGCAATAGAATTGCAGACTAGAATGAAATTAGATTTTCTTGGTCAGCAGCATAAAGAATGAAAGTAAGAATTCAAGAGACATTTTACATACAGGCTAAACTGGTTTGATACAAAGTTAACTTAAAATGAGACTTTACAAGGGATGAGAATATATTCCCAACACAAACTGGAACAGTACCAGAACTGTGAAACTGATAAGGACTTGGGGCTAATCATAGATGTATGGGCCAACATCCTAAAGCAGCTTCACAATAATGAATATGATTCCATCTTTTGACATCTGAAATAATTCAAATATGTTGACTCTCAGGAGGTGGAACCGGTAGTTAAACACTCATATTGTGCTTTTTACT
The DNA here is from genome assembly GCF_045679555.1 of Salvelinus alpinus. Classification (NCBI taxonomy): domain Eukaryota; kingdom Metazoa; phylum Chordata; class Actinopteri; order Salmoniformes; family Salmonidae; genus Salvelinus; species Salvelinus alpinus. The sequence goes on from NC_092094.1 coordinate 84,801,551, forward strand.
GAGGAACCAAATGCAGTTTGTTCCATATCCAAAACAATTACGTTTATCAATGATCCATCCTCTTCAAGTCATCTTCAGGTGCTTTAATTGTTTGCCTAAAGGCGTCCACATACATGGGTTCAGTTTGCTCCGAGCAGAACTTGGCTAGGCGAAGCCAATGTCTGTGCTCTCATACTCCCTAAAGACCTTTGCTTGGAAACGAGAAAAAAGCGATGATATTACTGTTTGTCCATATAGAGACGCCGTAGCAACAACAGACAGAAACACTTAATCAAAAACGTCAGACTTAATTAATCTAAGATAAAACAAGAAATTTGTCGAGGTCTTAAGTTGCGCAATTTTACATCTAGCTAAAATCTTTGATGCCATGAAAAAATAGGCATGAAAACTAGTCATCTCTCATTGAATGACAAACACTTCATGTTCCCACTCCTGCTAGGAAGTAGTACTGTTGACCAACACCGATGAAGGGGCTAGCATGCTGACCAGTCCGCGCGCATATTGATTTTGTCCACCCACACCAGACGCGATCAAGACACGCAGGTTGAAATATCAAAATGAACTCTGAACCAACTACATGAATTTGGGGACTGGTCGAAAAAGCATTAAACATTTATGGCAATTTAGCTAGCTAGCTGGTGCTAGCTAATTTGTCCTGGGATATAAACATTGGGTTGTTATTTTACCTGAAATGCACAAGGTCCTCTACTCCGACAATTCCACAGATAAAAGGGTAAACCGAGTTTGTTTCTAGTAATCTCTCCCCCTTCAGGCTTCTTCTTCTTTGGACTTTATATGGCGGTTGGCAACCAACTTTAAAAGGTGCATTACCACCACCGACTGGAGTGTGGACCACTGTTCATCTTTCAATCACCCACGTGTGTATATGCTCCTAAAAACCAATGAGGAGATGGGAGAGGCGGGACTTGCAGCTTGTCAAGCATCACAAATAGAACCAAGTTCTATTTTAACGCCTGGCTACACAGACGCTCGCACAGTGTGGATGCAATGATTGGATAACATGTATGTGTACATTTATTTTGCGATGCGAGCGGTGTGGTCAGCATGTTAAAGCGGCAGCATGCTTCAGTTCGACTACGCGAACGAGTGTGCTCGCATACTCCCTTGAAATACCTTTCCCCCCCATGTGAATAAAATCATTCTGCCTTCCCTGGTGGTGGTAGCAGCCAGATGGATGTCCGGTAAATCATGACCTAACCAGAAAGGTTTCTGTTTGTATTCAGATAGTACAATTGATGTCCCAACAACCCTTGTTTCACTTCCACAGCATTAGCTACAGTGTCTTTTCTAGTGGCCATTTTGCTGCAGCCTCTCCAATCTCTGTAGCAAGGCATTCCCAAAGGCTTCTCTAACCTGGGCTGAGGGTGTCCAGCAGCGAATAAACAGTCTCATAGTACTGGCTCATAGTACTGGGTGCTCAAGCTCTCATCCACCTCGTCGAAGGCGTAGCCAACCACCTGTAAGGTCAAATATAGAGCGGTCCATCATATAGGCCTACACAGAATAACAGCACAAATTGAATCACAGCATCAAGTCAATATCCCTCACCCTTATTCCGGCTTCAGTGAGCTCAAGGCAATAACGATTTCCCTCTAGTTTCCACGTTTATGTAGGCCACATCCAAAACACTGTCCAGATTTTGGGACACGTACATTTTGGCCACGGCGAATAGAACATCATTGACCACCGCCTCTGCTTCCAACCTCATGTCTTTCATGTGATTAATACAGTCTTCATCAAACAAGGAAACAGGTGAGTCCTCTAGTTGGTAGTGTATCTCCATCCTCTACACCAGACACATACAAAATCACTGGACAATTATGTTAAAGGTGCAATAAGTAATACAATTAAGTATAGTAAATGCAAGCTAAGTACAAAAAAAAAGAAAAAAGTAGTGTTTTACCATATAATAAATGTGTTTTGTTATCATAGGAGAGTTTGTAAACTAAGATGTAAGATAGGTACATGGTACAAGCAAGTCCAAAGTTCCAAACATCGGAATGCACCTAACTCCAGGGTTTATATTTTTGTGGATGGACCCAGTCTGACTGTAAACAATATTACAGTAGAGCTTTGGCATGGGTCCTCAGAAAGTTCTACAGCTGCACCATCGAGAGCATCCTGACTGGTTGCATCACCGCCTGGTATGGCAACTGCTTGGCTTCCGACCGCAAGGAACTACAGAGGGTAGTGCGTATGGCCCAGTACATCACTGGGGCCAAGCTTCCTGCCATCCAGGACCTCTATACCATGCAGTGTCAGAGAAAGGCCCTAGAAATTGCCAAAGACTCCAGCCACCCTAGTCATAGACTGTTCTCTCTGCTACCACACGGCAAATGGTACCGGAGCGACAAGTCTAGGTCCAAAAGGCTTCTTAACAGCTTCTACCCCCAAGCCATAAGACTCCTGAACAGCTAATCAAATGGCTACCCGGACTACCCCCCCCCCCCCCCCACACACTTATTTTTCTTAACTGCATTGTTGGTTAAGGGCTTGTAAGTAAGCATTTCACTGTTGTATTCGGCTCATGTGACAAATAACATTTAATTTAAAGGATGGTGTGTTGTGATGGTTTGGAATTTATTCATGAATCATGTGATAACTGAGACCAGTCAGAGTATGACTAGCATCTCATACCATAGTTACTGTTTACTAGTGATTTTACGTTTGATATCGGAGCTGATGCATGAGTTAAAATCACTAAGCAGCTAACACCTCGATCACGCCGACAGCGTTTTGGGAAACCAGGAGTACATTCATTTCCAACGGAACGCTGCGTTTGCAACCATGTGTTGCAAAATGTGAGATCCCACTGATTTCACTGTGGTTCTGGTGCTTTCTTCGATTCCAAACTACTTTCAAACACTGACCTCTACTGGACAATGTACTTACAAATATAGTTAGTATTTCATAATAAAGGTTTAATCTTTTTTACTACCTCGTACAGTAGGTTGTGCCAATACGAGTGTAGTCTGTAGTCTTATGAGTGTAGTCTGCCAATAAACTTCAAAGAAGTAGTTTACACCTCGATCACACATTCGGCGTTATTGTGCAAAATGGTATGCAGCATCTCTATGTGTGTAACAAAAGTACAACATTCAACTTCTGCACATACAGTTTGATGCATACGCGCGATAAATCCAATGTATGCACCACACAGAATGCATGGCAACTGCCTCTCCAACGCCATGCTGCAAGGCAAACGCAGCGTTCCATTGGAAATAAATGTACTTCTGGTGTACCAAAAAGCAATGATGCTGTCGGTGTGATCGAGGCGTTACCCTGACTGATAGCTTAGCAGGTAGGGAGCAGAGAACATTCAGGGATGTGAGGGTGAGGCTGAAGACACACTTTCAAAAAAAATTAAATGTGAAACCACACTTTCTGCACTGTTTAAATCATTTGTTTTATTTAGTATAAGCTTTTGTCTTAAGCATCTTAAATGCCATAGATTCATTTTTTTATATATATACACTGAACAAAAATATAAAACGCAACATGCAACGATTTCACAGATTTTACTGAGTTACAGTTCATATAAGGAAATCAGTCAATTGAAATTAATTAATTAGGCCCTAATCTGTGGATTTCACATGACTGGGCAGGGGTGCAGCCATGGGTGGGCCTTGGAAGGCATCGGCCCGCCCGCTTGGCAGTCAGGCCCAGCCAATCAGAATGAGTTATTCCCCACAAAATAACTTTATAAACAGACAGAAATACTCCTCAGCACCCCGTTACAATCTCGCAGGTGAAGAACCCGAGGTTGGGGTTCTGGGCCGACGTGTTTACACGTGGTCTGCAGTTGTGAGGCTGGTTAGACATACTGCCAAATATTCTCTAAAACGACATTGGAAGCAGTTTATGGAAGAGAAATTAACATTCAATTCTCTGGCGGACATTCCTGCAGTCTGCATGCCAATTGCTCGCTCCCACAAAAAAATTGTGTTCTGTGACAAAACTGCACATTTTAAAGTGTCCTTTTATTGTCCCCAGCACAAGGTGCACCTGTGTAATTATAATGCTGTTTAATCAGCTTGATATGCCACACCTGTCAAATAGATGGATTATCTTGTTGCGTTTTATATTTTTGTTCAGTGTAGTAAACTTGGAAGGCAAAAAAAGGAAGTATGATGCAGGTATTCCAACTGATTATAGGGTAGCAAAGCCAACGATTTATCGCTACGCCACGGAGTTATGAAAATATGTTGTTACTAATGCATTGTGAACAGATAACGAAACTTTGAGTAATTCACCGTTTTCGGCACAATTTGTTGAAAGCGCCGAAGCCTTCTTCAGAAAGCCTCGGTTTTCCATCACTACCGTACCACTTCTCATTCTGTGACAAGACAGTCCCACTGCAGTCCATCACCATGTTAGCTTGCTAGCTAACTTATCGCCAATAGCAGCCAATGTACGTGGCTATGGGTTCTCTTTATAGAATGATTTGTATTTCCAATAAACAATCATGATTATACTTAAACTTATCAAGAAATGTAATTTATATTTTTAAACAATTAAAAGAATTCTAGCTGCCTTACTCACCTCCCTCCGCTTTTTTTTTTTTTTTTTTTTTACTGTACTTCCGTATGATCAACAAAGAGTTTGTTCATGAAGATTTCACATTTCCAGTTCTCAAAATATTTTGCCCTTAGTGACTTCTGGTCAACACCACTGTTGTAAAATATTTTTGATAATTACTTATTTGCAATTATTTCTACACCTTGATTTTGAACATGGCAATATTCAGATCAGAAGTCATAAGAAAAAGTTCAAGTGGAATGGCTTGTGGAGGAAAAAGCTTTGCTGGGAGCATATGCGCAGTAAACACTTTTAGTAGATTTTCGCAGAAGGGGTGGAGTGCGGTTGTGTACGTCGCCCTGTCTTCTTACGTACAGCGGAGCGTGGAAAGCGTCAAGAGGGAGTTATATTAATGCCCCGGACATACCCCGGGTGAAGCGGGTTAGCCTTGATTGCATCTGTTTTGGAAACCGGTCGTGAGCCAGGTGCCTCGTTCTGGCCAACGGCGAAGACTGCTCAAAACAAAAGTGACGTAGGTTAATCACGTGGAGTAATAGTAGGATTATGTGTTTTCAAATACAAAAGTGATTGATTTTGATCAAAATAATTTATCTCGTTTGAAAATTAGAACATATTTTATGGAAAATACATGTGTGTTTCTTAACGATGCATCATGCTGCCTTGTTGACAACATGGATGAGCGGCGCAGATTACTGTTCGATTTGAGAGTGCGCCCCTCACTCACCGGTTTTGCCCGGTCACATCACGGGCCATAGACCGGTTCACGTTATCGAACTCCCTCAATGGTGCAGTGTCATGAACGTGTTTGTAAACAATTCATGCAGAAGGTGAGAAACGTAAGCTATTATGCCATCAAATTGCTATATAGAACTCATTATATGACACATAACATACTGTCGTGCCATGTCAGTTGAGCTATATTCAAAAGAGCGTGGCAGACAAACTCTAGTTCTAGTCCAAGATGTTCAAGAGGTTCATGCTAGCTTGGTCGTGCTAACATTAGCTAGCTAACAACCCCAGACGAAAAACAAGTCGATTATGTGGGGATTTAATTTTATAGTTACGACATACCCTGGTAAGCTTGTCATACTAGCTACATATTTGTAATCAAACTAAAATAACCTAACAGTATTGTCAAACCATTAAAACCTATCATATTTCGCCGGATCCTTTAAGTTAACGTTATGGACAGGATTATCAAGCGAGTAACGTTAGACACCCGGTTTGAGCAAACAATGATGTGGTGCTAGATAGATATTGCCACCCATTCTTTATAGATATTAGCCCGACGCTTGGAAGTCAGGGTGGTGTCACTAACATGCAGCTACCAACAGTAATACTGTCTACTTCTCTTCCTAGGAGTGACAACAATATTGCTATGGTACTGGTACTGAAGTCTTAACTTGTTATCTAGTGTGGTGTTCAAATGTGAAGTTGAGTTTCAATCTTATGTTCCTTTTCATTGATAGGTACAGCAAACTGAAGTTGGAATTATCGCCACATATCTCCATAGAAACCATAGAATTCCCCCTGTGTGTATAGGATGTTTAAGCTGACATTTTCCTGATTTGAAATTGCCAGGATGACAAGACCGATACTACCAATGCTAAATTATTTTATGATTAATATATAGTTCTCCAACATCCTTTTTCTCCATATTTGTTGAATACTGAATTCAACAGCCATTTGGCAGCCACCACAATTATCAGACCAACATGCCTTGGCCATTTTCTGAGTCTATAAAGAAGCGGGCATGCAGATACCTTTTGCATCGGTATTTGGGCAATTTCCTACAAGAGAAACTGAGTTTAGATCAGCTTAGCTTAGACCTCTATCAAGGCACTGGATCCCTGGCACAAGTGCCGTTGGACAAGTGGGTAAGTTCAACCTTTGTTGTGTAAACAAATAATAGCAATGACATAATTGGATTTGTATTGACATAAATGCTTTAAGTATACCTTTGCCTGAGCGCTATTTCTTCCCCTTCAGTCTTTGAATGAGATCTTGGAGTCAGTGGATGCTCCCTTCGAGGTAATAGAGGGCTTCATCCAGACCATCTCTCTGACCGTACCATGGGCGTCCCTGCTGCAGGAGAACTGTGCCCTCGAGGTCAAGGGACTGGAGATGGTGTTCAGACCCAGACCACGCATGGGTAAGAGGACACCTCCATTTGTTTGTTTCTTCAGCATCATTGTACTATGGCTGCCTGCTACTAGTGCGCACACAGCTAACTAGCTAACGATTCCACATCGACTACAAATTGAATAAATCATGTTGACCATGACTGTTTCTTCCTGTGTGCCCCTAGCATCAGGTATGGAACCCATGTACTGGTCCAGCTTCATGACGAGCAGCATGCAGCTTGCCAAAGAGTGTCTGAGCCAGAGACTAACGGATGACTTGGGGGAAAGCTTTCAGCCACTAGAGGGATTGGAGAAGTTTGCAGAGACCATAGAAACAGGTGCAGTACAAAATTACTGTACAATAAGTCAACACTTGATTGGGCTTTTTTCCCAAGGATCAATAGGGTTGATTATGATTTCTACTTTCATTTCTGTAGTTCTGAGAAGAGTCAAGGTTACTTTTTTGGACACGGTTCTCAGAATAGAACATGTTCCAGAAAATTCCAAAACAGGAATCGCTCTTGAGATGCGAATCAACAAGTAAGTTATGTTATAACAACTACTTGCACATTCAAGTAGTGTCCAATAACTTTTACTTAGGTATTCCTGATTTTATTGAGCAGTTTACAGAGCTTTCCACTCTTTACATGAGCTCTTAAATCCTTATCTGTTTTGTGTTGTTCAGGATTGTTTATTGTGATGAGACGGGCGAGGAGAGCTCCAGTGTGAATGTGCACCAGCCCACCACGTTTGCACATAAAAACCTGCAACTGGAGGGAGTCACCGTCTTCTGGGACGAGTTTTCAGAGGCGGCCAGAGCTGGCTTCAAATCCTCACCCATCCCAGCAGTGAGTCTACATCCAAATAATCTCCTGTGTAGTTTTAAGCACAGATAACTGATACTCACTCGCTCTTCCCTTTTCTGCACCCCCTTAGGAGACAGAGGCCAAGCTATCCCCCAGCTGGAACCCCAGAATAATCTGTGAGCCACACCCCCAGTTCACAGAGCCTATTTCCTCTGCAACACCCTTTGAACCCATGCAGATTGGTCACCTTAGTGGCAGAATCGATCTGTCGCTTGTCCTGAAACAGAACCAAACCATGCCTGGAGCAAAGGTTGGGTCAGCATTCTCACATGATTGAAATGGCACAGCATCTGTGAAACTTGGACACACTGAAATGCACAGAATGTCTATTGTCTTGGTCTTTGAAAGAGTATTTTTGTTTTTCAGTTGGATGTTGATGGACAGATCAGTACAATGATCGTGCTGCTATCTCCACGGCAAGTTCACCTACTCCTGGACATGTTTGGAGTTTTTTCAGGCTCAGGTGGGTTTAATGATTGCAATTTAATGATGATATCTTAAAAGGAGCTGCCTCAGAGGTTGTTGAGTGAAACACTATAAGCCTCTGCTTTTGTGTCCGAAGGTGGGCCGGAGTGGGGGAAGGACAAGAGGAACCGTCCTATGCAGCAGGAGGATGAGTATCGGCTCCACATGGAGCTAAACCGCTGCCTGAAGAAGGACTCAATGATGGCCGGGGAAGACCCTGACCTTTTCGAGAGTCAGACCACCAGAACTGTGTCCAGCCGAGGTTCAGATGAACTGTTACCTCCAACCACTGTTTAATAACCTGATGACTTGTATTGAGCTTTTTGATAGTTATTGTAGGCTTATATCTAAATATCATGAACAATTGTTTGATCTAGTTTCTTTCTTGTTGGAGCAGAGGATGTCTTCTTCTCCATGGCTGACATGGACATGTCTCACAGTCTGTCATCCCTCCCCCCACTGGGGGAACCGCCCACTGTGGACCTGGACCTGTCACTCAACAGTAACTACTCCCCCTCTCCAGGAGAGTCTCCCTCTGGCAATGCCACGGTACGTCTCACTGGACTTAGTAAAAGCATCTTAACCTGATCTAATGACATGGTTATTGTAACATAGTGTAATGCTTTGTTCCTTTGTCCTCTAAGAACCTCTGGGACGATTACCTTGATGTGCCCAGACAGAGGGAGAAACAGACCCAAGAAAGCCCTTTCCTGATGCGGGACTCACCACTCCAACACAAGCTGCTGAGGCAAACCTGTAAGAACCAGGATACACTGTCACTACCATTTAGAATAAACTGAGCAGAGTGTTTACAAGTCAGTAATTCACTCATTTTGTACTGTGTTTCAGCCCACCCAACCAAAGCCCATGGTGATGAGTCCAGGCCAGAGCTGGTCTTCAGGCTGACACTGGGGAGCCTGGCTGTGTGTGTTCTCCACATCGACCCCTTGCCCCCACCAGATGCTGCCCCCAGCCCCCTGGCCCCCATGGCTGCTGACTTCTTCAGGGTTGTCTGCTCTGACCAGCTCCCCCCAGCAGGGTTCATCCAGTTACGCACAGCGTTTGACGATGCCTGCCCCTATGACCACCTCAGGTGATCATATTGACATATTTTGCACTTCCCTGCCACCTTAGTAACCTGACTGACTCAATCCCATGTCATATGTGTCCTCTATCTCTCCAGGTTTGTGGCTCAGGGGATGAAGGTGACATATGAGCATTGTCAGGGCTCCAGCCTGCACAGCTTCAGCACAGACGTGTCCCTGGGCCAGATGGAGCTGCTGGAGTGTCTCTTCCCCTCTGAGGCCCAAAGGGGTGTGTCCCTAAGAGGGGTCCAGTACACAGAGGTAAAGGCCTCCCCACCAACAACATCCACAGTGTCCCAGTAATCAGATTACAACACATGGGCATAACAGATATCATAACATAACAGATGTTTAATTCTATTTTTGGATCTAGGCATAGATGGCATGTGCTTGTAGAGATGTTGATGTTTTCTCGGTCTGTCCCACCTCAGCTCCTGACATTTGATACCCCTGTCACCACTGAGGCACCATCTGCCACCTGCCTCCACCTGCTCTACAAACTGTCTGAACGCAGAGGGCCGCAGGTAAGAGCAATCTTAGGGAGATTCAAATCTGCAGTGAATGCACCGTAATTAGATTCCCAGTTCCGCAACCCAACTTGCCATACTCTCAAGTAACTTCAACTTAATTCTGCATCAGTCATGCATTAATGTCAAACTGAGATTTGTGTGCATCTCAAGTTAGTATTCGGCCCACAATGTACAGTACGTAGCAAATCCTGTACAGTGCCTGATACAGTACCCCCTTACATGCTTTCCTCCAGGGTGGACAGGTGCGTCTGAGCACCATGCCCAGGAAGGCTGACTTCCAGGTGGAGCTGGGGGCGGTCCGCTCTGAACTGGACATCAGCATCGTGGACCGCCTCAACTCTCTGCTACAGCCACAGAAACTGGTCACCACAGAGATGATGGCCTCTCACATGTACACGTCCTATAATAAACACATCAGCTTGGTGAGGACCGTCTTAATACCATCTTTACACAGTCATAGCAGCGATTTTACCATGTGTTTAAGCAAGCTGCCTATTATTGCAATAACTATGAAAAAGTAAATCACCTCAAATTTTTTCGTCCACCCCATAGCACAAGGCCTTTACAGAGGTCTTCCTTGATGACAGCCGTACTCCAGCCAACACCCACGTGTCCATAAGAGTCAATGCTCCTGTGTTGAGCCTGGTGGTGCGCTTCCCCATCCCAGACCTGCGTTCGGACCAGGAGAGAGGCCCCTGGTTTAAGAAGTCCCTGCAGAAGGAGGTTCTGTACCTGGAGCTGGAGGACCTGGAGGTGAAGACAGAGTTCACAGGCGGCAGCTCCCCAGAGCAGACCAAGATGGAGCTCACCTTCAGAGAGCTAGTCGGTATGTATGTCACCCAGCTGCTAACGAACAGGTTAGCCTCAAAACCAGAACCACTTTTGATATATATCATTTCTGTATTAATTTTTCATCCATTCGCACAGGGAAGTTCCAGGAACAGGAGGACCAGCCTGCAGCCAGGTTCCTCAGGGTCTCCCACACCATGGATGGAGACATGACCACCTCTGACAGTGGGAAGTTTGACTGGCCCAGGTACTGTACACCAGTCCGTGTAGTACTGTACTGCTTCATGTCATACCTACACCTTGTCTCTTAGATGTTGTGAAACTCTCCTTACTAACCCTCCCCTGCCCCTCCAGAGTGGTGCTGAAAGTCAACCCCACCGCTGTCCACTCCATCCTGGAGCGTGTGACTGCGGAGGAGGATGAGGGGGCCGAAAGCCACTCCCCAGAGGAGGAAGAGGAGGAGGAGGGGGGAGGTGCCCACTCACTGAAGGATGTCTGTGATTTTGGGAAGCCTGAACCCTCCCCCTTCTCCTCACGCCGGGTCATGTATGAGAATGAGGAGGTAGGAGCACATTTATTATTGAAACGCTAATTTGAACATAATTAGGACTGATTGATCAACATTTAGTTATGACTGGTAATTAAGGCAACTTGAATTATTGACATTTCTTCCCCTCTCCTTTAGATGGTCATTCCTGGTGATGTGGCTGAAATGACAGAGTTCCAGGAGAAAACCATGAGCAATTCCCGCTTTATCCTAGAGTTGTGCTTGCCAAATGTGCAATTATCATTACCCAACAAGGCCTTTTATGAGAAACTGCATAACAGGTACTGTGCACAAAAAACTGGGGAAACTAATCAAATGTTCTAGGAATGCGAAAACTATAGTATCACAATAACTACTACATCTTCCACTGCTTCTACCACAGCTATTACTTTGACTATTTACTATTCACTATAATTATGATCATTTTACTATGTCTATAATCAACTCCCCCTCTCTTGCAGGATAAACAATGACCTGCTGTTATGGGAGCCCAACGCTCCCTCGCCTGTGGAGACAGTGGAGAACATGCCGTATGGAGTAGGGCTGTCTGTAGCCAGCCAGCTGATCAACGCTGCACACTACACCAAGGACAGCTTCAGCCCGTTCCGCTCCACTGGCCCTGAGGGTGAGACTCTCCCTACATAGTTCAACCAACATCTGCTGCATCTCAACCTCGTTCATGGTTTTCATACGCTGCTGCAAGTCTGTAGTGCACTCTGTTCTGTGCATTAATATTATTGAGATGTACTAATGTACCAGGTAAAAAAGTACTGAAATGTAATGGTTAAAATGTTATTCATTCATATCAAATGAACTGCAACTTTCCCAACCCATATGACTGTGGTATCCTGTGCTTGTAGAGGAGGACAGTGGATCAGAGGAGGAGACCATGCACCACTACTCCCCTGCCTCTGAGCAGTGCTTCAGATCTCGCAGGAAGAAGAAGCCCAAGGCCCAGAGCAAGACCTCACAGAGCGTGTTCTCTGTAATCCTCACTGTCAACCACGGCCTGGTGGCTCTGCAGACCAGCGCTAAGGTAACCCTGAGTTACATTTACAATGATCTGTCATTTCTCAGTTACATTGCATTTAAACAGCTGGGTATTCTCTGAGACTGTTTGACTGACTGGTCCCCCAATTTGTATTTTTATTTTCCAGCTGGAGGATAAGACTATTTTGAATAACCGACATGGAGAATTCTGGTTGGAGGTGAAGAATGGGGTCCTGTTCAGTGTTACACAGTACGAAGGCTACAAAGACAGGCACTACATCTGCTTCCACACCAGCAACATCTGTCTCTATCACCAAGGTAAGACTGGAGACATTAAGCCTGGGCACACATTTGAGGTGGAGCTTCATAGATCCCCTCTGCAAATGAGTCAATATGCCATTGTTCATGGGGATGCCACTGTGTCTGTTACATTGTATGGGTTTATATCTCTACCTAGGTCTGGTGGAAGGAGACACCCCAGTGTCCGACATCAAGCTGCCCTGCAGGACGCGTCCTCATTGGCTGGAGCCGGCCATCTACCCCTCTGAGACTGATAGGGCGTCCCCTTCCGAGGGCATCGGCCTGGAGGACCACAGCATGCTGTCTGTCGCCGTCAAGATCTCCTCCCAGAACATGGAGCGCAATGTCAAGGTAGGTACACCCCATTTACATTTCTACTATTGGTGTGCATTAACTTGTGCCAGTGTTTCAAACACTAGTCTGTTGCTTGAGAAAGAAAAGCCATGTCATTTTTGACAGACGGGGAGATATGTGCTCACTGTTAGTATGTGTTTCCTCTGCAGGAGTTCCTGGTTGCAGTGGGAGTGAGAGGGACCACACTCCAGCACCGAGTGGTTCCCCCAAAACTGGGCTGGTATGACCAGGTAAACACAACACCTATCCATCCAAGGTGTTTGTGTACGGTCTGAGGCCACAACATTAAGCATCCCTTGGATAGAATGAACCATACTCTTGTCTGATCAGTGTTTCTTTGTTGTGTGTAACAGATTGTGGACTTCCTGAATGTGTCGGATGAGCCTGTGTTGGGTTACATCCCACCTGCCTCAGTCACCACCCTTCATCTGCACCTGTGGAGCTGCTCAGTGGACTACAGGTGCTGTTGACTAGACCAGTGTTTCCCAACTCCAGTCCTCGAGTACCCCCAAAGCACACGTTTTTGTTGTTTCCCCAGCTTAACATAACTCATTCAACTTATTTAGGGCTTGATGATTAGTTGGTAAGTTGAATCAGTTGTGCTTGTCCAGGGCTACAATAAAAATGTGTTCTGTTGGGGATACTGGAGGACTGGAGTTGAGGAAACAGTGGACTACACTACAGTGTAGATGCGTCACGTTTGTAACCTAACTCGGCTGTGTATCTGGATCAGTGGTTCCCAAACGTTTTATAGTCCCGTACCCCTTCAAACATTAAATCTCCAGCTGCGTACCGCTCTAGCACTAGGGTCAGCGCACTCTCAAATGTTGTTTTTTGCCATCATTGTAAGCCTGCCACACACACACTATATGGTACATTTATTAAACATAAGAAAGAGTGAGTTCTTGTCACAACCCGGCTCGTGGGAAGTGACAAAGAGCTCTTATAGGACCAGGGCACACAATATAATAATAATCATCAATCATTTTGCTCTTTATTTAACCATCTTACATATAGAACCTTATTTGTTCATCAACAATTGTGAATAACTCACCACAGGTTAATGAGAAGGGTGTGCTTTAAAGGATGCACATAACTCTGCAATGTGGGGTTGTATTGGAGAGATCTGTGTCTTAAATCATTTTCCACACAGTCTGTACCTGTATTTCGTTTTCATGCTAGTGAGGGCAGAGAATCCACTCTTGCATAGGTACGAAATTGCAAAGGGCATCAGTGTCCTAACAGCTTGATTTGCTATTGCAAGAAACTCTGAGCGCTGCCCAATCCAGAAATCTGGCAGTGGCTTCTGATTAAATAACATTTTCACAGAACTGCTTGTTGCATTTTCGATGAGGCTCTCTTGTTCAGATATCGGTAAGTGGACTGGAGGCAGGGCATGAAAGGGATAACGAATCCAGTTGTTTGTGTCATCCGTTTCGGGGAAGTACCTTCGTAATGATGCACCCAGCTCACTCAGGTGCTTCGCTATATTACATTTGACATTGTCCGTAAGCTTGAGTTAATTTGCACACAAAAAAAATCATACACTGATGGAAAGTGTAATCCTAGATTCAGATCATTCAGGCGAGAAGAAACATCATCCAGATAGACCAGTCGTGTGAGAAACTCGTCATCATGCAAGCAGTCAGACAAGTGAAAATTATGGTCAGTAAAGAAAACATTAAGCTCGTCTCTCAATTAAAAAAAAATAAATGGGTCAATACTTTGCCCCTTGATAACCAGCTCACTTCTGTATGTTGTAAAAGCGTTACATGGGCGCTGCCCATATCATTGCATGATGCAGAAAATACACAAGAGTTCAGGGGCCTTGCTTTAACCAAGTTAACCATTTTCACTGTAGTGTCCAAAACATCTTTCAAGCTGTCAGGCATTCCCTTGGCAGCAAGAGCCTCTCGGTGGATGCTGCAGTGTACCCAAGTGGTGTCTGGAGCAACTTCTTGCACGCGCGTTACCACTCCGCTATGTCTCCCTGTCATGGCTTTTGCGCCATCAGTATAGATACAAACACATATTGACCACCAAAGTCCATTTGATGTCACAAAGCTGTCCAGTACTTTAAAAATATCCTCATGTTGTTCTGGTTTCCAGTGGTTTGCAGAAGAGGATGTCTTCCTTAATTGACCCCCCATAAACGTAACGGACATATACCAGGAGCTGTGCCAGGCCCGCCACGTCTGTTGACTCATCCAGCTGTAATGCATATAATATTAAGTCCTCCACAATAGTATGGGGCTTGCCTGTCCTAGCCACTCTGTAGCTCACCATATAAAATGCTTCTAGACCCTTCTTATTAATGGTATCTGTTGCTTTGATACGTGTCTTACTACTTGAAAGTAGTCTTTATTCTCACTCAAAAAAACTCCTGTGGCTTATTTTTCGAATTGTCATGTTTCTAAATGTCTGTGCAAGAGTGAAGGTTTCCTGCGAGAGAGTAACGGTTAATGTGATTGGATGTTAAGTATTTGACTAGGCTACCTGTATTTAACATTGTGTTTTTTTGCTGAACACAAGATGGTGTAATTTTATTTTTGGCAGTGAATCGAGGCTAGTCAGGTGAGGGGGAAAAAAACTCACCCAACTTTATAGCCCCGTTGGAAAATATAAATGTACTGTTTGAAAATGTGAAGGGGAAAAAAATATATATTTTTTTAATTTAAAAAAATCAAAATGTGAAACACAGTTGTATTTGGCGTACCCCCGACGGCATTGCGCATACCCCAGTTTAGGAATACCTGATCTGGATGATTGTATTTTAACATGGTGTATATCCTCTCTGCAGACCCCTGTACCTGCCACTCAGGTCTCTGTTGGTAGTGGAGACATTCAGCATCTCCAGCAGTGTCTCCTTAGACCACTCATCCTCCACTCTCAGGTACAGTTGCAGCACTGGATGTGTCATTGACAGGAAATCAGAAGTTGAACGTTTGTGTTTCAGTATGTATTTTGTGCTGGTTCTAGGATCATTTTGGATGAAGCAGCTTTGTTCCTCTCTGACAAGAGCAATGCCGTCTCTGTAAATCTAATGCGAGGTGAGACAAACTCTGGTAAAATGTGTTATTCAAAGATGCTTTAACATATTCTCCATTTTAACAGATTTGATTGGACCAGTAACCCATGTGCTTTATCTCCCAGACTATGTGCAGGTGGTAGACATGGGAACATTAGAGCTGAGGATCACTGCTGTCAAACCTGGAGTGGACGGAGAATTGGTAAGAGCTGACAACCTCTGTTGATCTATCAGAAAAGTCTTTCCAACAGCAAGACGGCACCGTTGATCCAGTCTTCTCACTGTGTCTTTTGACAGACTGAGCCCAGATTTGAGCTGCGCTGCTCCAGTGACGTCATCCACATCAGAACGTGTTCAGACTCCTGTGCTGCTCTGATGAACCTCATCCAGTATGTGGCCAGCTATGGAGACCTAGTGACCCCTCCTGGGCCGGAGGCCAAAAGCACCTGTTCCAAGCATAGAGCCAAGGTCAGCATTTATACCCCTCAGATACATGTATGATTTATCATAGCCATTACGCTATATCAAGCTGTTGCCTTGAGAGTGAAGAGCAGTGACTGGGCAGTGGAGAATTTGTTGTATTTGTAAATTGTGAGGCTTATTTATGACTCAACATAGCCATTACAGTTACAGTATATCAAACTATTGCCTTGAGAGTAGACCAGTTTGGACTGTGTAGAATTTATACTGGTGTAAATACTGTTGTGAGGCAATGGACTGTCTGCTGAGTTAAAATGGTGTTCATGTCCTTGTTTGGTCAGTCGGAGGCTTCAAGCCGGCCCCCTTCCCAGGCTCCTCCGCTCCCCGACGCTGAGCAGCAGATGCTGCAGGACCTGATGAGTGAGGCCATGGAAGAGACAGACAACCAGCACAGCCTGGCCTTGCAACACAATGGTGAGACTACATACAACTAAAATGACTTGACATTTACTACATGCATAGTAGTTGTCTGTGTGATTTTACGTTGTCCTTACTCTCCCCCACAGGAATTCATGAGGAGCAGAATCATGACCTCGATCAGCCTCGCTCTGACCTCTTCCTTTTCCCGGACGAGAGCGGAAATCTGCCACAAGAGCTGAGTCCCACTTACCCTACGCTCCACTCACCCCTCATCACCCCTGCCCCTAGCCTGGTCCCAGAGACCGACGACTTCTGTATTCTAGAGACCCCGGGCTCCAGAGCAGACGTAAGAGCATGCATCTCATACACTTACTTACTCAGCATGTTGAATAACTTGTACATTTTAAGTGTCACTCCATTGCATTGGTGTGATGGGTGTGTTTGTCTCAGGATCGGGACGAGGAGCCCGTGGTGAACAAGTTAATCCCAGACTCCATTGAGATCAAAGACGACCACTTTGGCCTGCCCCTGGACAGCAGCGACTCCAGCAGAGGAGCCCTGAACTTCCCTGTCCCAGAGCTGCGCTACCTCATCAGGGAGATCTCTGTCATCTGGCACCTGTACGGGGGGAAGGACTTTGGGAGCTCCACATTCACCTCCTCTCCAGCTAGAAGTTGGGGGTGAGTGTGTGTGCTTTGGACTGTTCAACTGTTCTTTATTACAACAACAATACTGGGAGATGTGATTGAACTGAGATTGTGTGAAATGTCAGGATGGCTAGAGAAAGAAACGGATGTAATGGTCAAAAGATGCAACAGATGATCAAGTGTCCTCTGTTAATGTTTGGGTTATGTTGAAGGTGTACCCCACACAGCTCCCCCTCCCAGACCCCAGTCAGACAGGGCAGGGGTGGAGGACGGGCCGGGGGAGGGCGGGGCAGGAACCCTGACGTCCTGATGGAGATCCAGCTCAGCAAAGTAAGAGAACATGACACAACCCCCCTCTCCTGTAACTATACAACATGTAGCCTATGAGTCTGAAGCTAAAGTTTAGGACATCTTGCTCTTTTCTCAGGTGCGGTTCCAACATGAGGTATACCCCCAGGCCCCGGTGGCCTCTGGGTCGGCGGCGGACCAGCCTGTGTCCCGGCAGGTTCTCATCGTCCAGGACCTGGAGATCAGAGACAGACTGGCCACCTCCCAGATGAACAAGTTCCTGTACCTCTACTCCAGCAAGGAGATGCCCCGCACGGCCCACTCCAACATGGTGAGGGACACTGGGCATCTAGAGTAATGTCCATGTGACTGTGGTCACATCAAAGACATGGTAGTGGATAAGGCATGTTGAGGCTGAATGTGTTTTTGTTTTCTTGCAGCTGACAGTTCGGGCTCTGCACATGTGTCCAGAGACGGGTCAAGCACCCCAGGAGTGCTGTCTGAGAGTCTCACTCATGCCCCTTCGCCTCAACATCGATCAGGTGAGCCAGAGAAAAACGTGCTGTTTTTTTCTAGTTAATCATACATCCTTCTGAGGTTTGCAAAAGATTTCAAGCCATGGAAATTGGTAGGCATTCACATGCTCTCATTTAACACGTTTCAGTTTTAATATTGATCCCTTTGAAATGACACAGGCTTTTTATTTTCATGTAGGATGCATTGTTTTTCTTGAAAGACTTCTTTGCTAGCCTTGCTGCTGAAGTTGAGATGTTCTCTCCACCTGATCAAGAAGGTAAAAGATCCTTGGCTATAGGCTACTATTGTATGAAATATGTAGCCTATTGAATAGCATTTTCATCACGTATTTTATTTCATGATTTGTCGCTGAGCAAAATGTTGACCCTCAATGATGCATTTGTTGGCCTGCAGCACTGTGTGTTTCAATGAAGAAGCCGTCTGCCCCAGAGGTCTCGTGCAGCTTCACTAAGAATGGAGGTGGGAGCCAGGACCCTGCCCCCATCATCTCTGTGCCTGCCCAGAGCCGCTCCAGCCTCAGTCTCAACGGCCTCACCCTGCCCAGTAACAGCGACTCTGGGGAAGCTGAGGCTGCCACTGTATCATCCTTCACTGACCAGCCCATCTTCTTCAGGTAGGTGTCCACACTATGTGTAGAGGTGGACAGGTACACTATATATACAAAAGTATGTGGACAGCCCTTCAAATTAGTGGATTCAGCTATTTCAGCCACATCCGTTGCTGACGGGTGTATAAAATCGAGCACCCAGCCATGCAATTGCCATAGACAAGCATTGGCAGTAGACTGGCCTTACTGAAGAACTGTGACTTTCAATGTGGCACCGTCATAGGATGCCACCTTTCCAACAAGTTAGTTCATCAAATTTCTGCCCTGCTAGAGCTGCCCCGGTCAACTGTAAGGTATGTTATTGTGAAGTGGAAACATCTAGGAGCAACAACGGCTCAGCGGCGAAGTGGTAGGCCACACAAGCTCCCCGAACAGGACCGCAGAGTGCTGTAGCGCGTATAAATCGTCTGTCTTCGGTTGCAACACTCACTACCGAGTTCCAAACTGCCTCTGGAAGCAACGTCAGCACAAGAACTGTTCGTCGGGAGCTTCATGAAATGGGTTTCCATGGATGAGCAGCAGCCACACACAAGCCTAAGATCGCCATATGCAATGCCAAGCGTCGGCTGGAGTGGTGTAAAGCTCGCCGCCATTGGACTCGTGCAGTGGAAACGTGTTCTCTGGAGTGATGAATCACGCTTCACCATCTGGCTGTCCGACAGAACCAATCTGGGTTTGGCGGATCAAATCAAATGTATTTATATAGCCCTTCGTACATCAGCTGATATCTCAAAGTGCTGTACAGAAACCCAGCCTAAAACCCCAAACAGCAAGCAATGCAGGTGTAGAAGCACGGATGCGTGGAGAACGCTACCTGCCCCAATGCATAGTGCCAACTGTAAAGTTTGGTGGATGAGGAATAATGGTCCGGGGCTGTTTTTCATGGTTCAGGCTCTTTAGTTCCAGTGAAGGAAAATCTTAATGCTACAGCATACAATGACATTCTAGACGATTCTGTGATTCCAACTTTGTGGCAACTGTTTGGGGAAGGCCCTTTCCTGTTTCAGCATGGCAAGGTCCATAAAGAAATTAATAGAAGCAAGTCCCCGCAGCAATGTTCCAACATCTAGTGGAAAGCCTTCCCAGAAGAGTGGAGGCTTTTATAGCAGCAAAGGGGAGACCAATTCCATATTAATGCCCATGATTTTGGAATGAGACGAGCAGGTGTCCACATTGTGTTTATTGATGTTGTTAGCAAATGATGAAATATTTGTTTTCATTTGTTTGATTTCCCTCAGAGAGTTTCGGTTTACTTCTGAAGTTCCCATTCGTCTGGATTACCATGGGAAACATGTTTCAATGGAGCAGGTATGTTGTTTTAACAGTCTCTTAAAAACATTGCATACCAACACATTCAGTTTTGTGTTCGGTGATTCCAGTGTTGACAGGCCTCACAGTAGCACATTTTGCTCATGTTTCGTACGCTGTTCCTCTGTTACAGGGAACATTTGCTGGTATTGTGATTGGGTTGACACAGCTGAATTGCTCCGAGTTGAAACTAAGGCGGTTATGCTACAGACAAGGGTAGGTTTAATCAGTACAGTCCCCTCAAATTAGTATGATTCGTTATGATTGGACCTACCAACACTTAATTGGGTCATTCGTTATGTTAAATGATGACACACAAGCACTCTATGTATAGTATGAATAATACAGTATGCAGTAACTGTGAGGACATTATTGGTTTTCTTCCAGACTGTTGGGAGTGGATAAGCTCTTTTCCTATGCAATAAATGAGTGGCTGAACGACATCAAGAAGAACCAGCTGCCAGGACTGTTGGGTGGAGTGGGACCTATCCACTCGCTGGTACAGTTGGGTAAGTAGGACATGTGTATGTTGATAAACTGGTTTTGAGGCACTAATGTCTTCACCTATTAATCAGACAGCATGTTGCATGTGGTTTAATTTGCAAGGAGTTCCTTAAATGATTAACTGGATCTTTGTAAAAAGATTCTGTCTAAGCCTTTCAGCACCACACAAGATACTGTGACAAAGGTCATGCTTTTGGCCAATTGCGCCACACAGGAAATTAGTCTGTAAGCTTTTGGATCAACATAAAAAATACTATTGTTATGCTTACACAGAACAAAAATATAAATGCAACATGTAAAGTGTTGATCCCATGTTTCATGAGCTGAAATAAAAAATCCCAGAAATGTTCCATATGCACAAAAAGCTTATTTCTCTCAAATGTTGTGTACAAATTTGTTTATATCCCTGTTAGTGAGCATTTCTCCTTTGCCAAGATAATCCATCCACCTGATAGGTGTGGCATAGAAGGAGAAGCTGATTAAACACCATGATCATTACACAAGTGCGGGGACAATAAAAGGCCACTCTTAAATGTGCAGTTTTGTTGCACTACACAATGCCACAGATGTCTCAAGTTGAGGGAGCATGCAATTGGCATGCTGACTGCAGGAATGTCCACCAGAGCTGTTGCCAGAGAATTTAATGTTAATTTCTCTACCATAAACCGCCTCTAACGTCGTTTTAGAAAATTTGGCAGTACGTCCAACCGGCCTCACAACCGCAGACAACGTGTGAACAGAGTGCCCCATTGGGGTGGTGGGGTTATGGTATGGGCAGGCATTTACTACGGACAACAAACACAGTTGCATTTTGTCAATGGCAATTTGAATGCACAGAGATACCGTGACTAGATCCTAAGGCCCATTGTCATGCCATTCATCCACCACCATCACCTCATGTTTCAGCAGGATAATGTCCCATGTCCCATGTCTCAAGGATCTGTACACAATTCCAGAGACCACAATCAACAGCCTGATCAACTCTATGCGAAGATGTCATGCTGCATGATGCAAATAGTGGTCACACCAGATACTAACTGGTTTTGTGATCCACTCTCCTACTATTTTTACGGTATCTGTGACCAAGGGATGCCTATCTGCATTCCCAGTCATGTGAAATCCATAGATTAGGGCCTAATGAATTTTTTCAATTGACTGATTTTCCTTATATGAACTGTAACACTTGAAGTGTAAAATCTTTTACATTTGCGTTTATATTTTTGTTCAGTATGTATTTTTAATGTGTTAATGTATTAATAAACTAAATTAAAGTCAGAAATCCTGATCTTATGGGCCTTTTTTGTATTGACCAAATAAAATGTTCCGCCTGTTCAGTCCAGGGATTTAGGGATCTGGTGTGGCTCCCGATAGAGCAGTACCGGAAGGATGGTCGGGTTGTACGTGGATTGCAGCGGGGTACTGCTTCCTTTGGCACCTCCACAGCTATGGCTGCTCTGGAGCTTACCAACCGCATGGTGCGGACTATCCAGGTAAAAACACACCCTGGTTCAGATAGAATATTTCCAATGTAGGTTGTAACTGTCCTGCATCTCAACTTCTGTGTTACCAGTTTGTCAGGCTCCATAATGTAATGCAAAACAATTTGTTTTATTTGTGCTCTTCAGGCAGCAGCAGAGACTGCCTATGACATGGTATCTCCAGGATCCGATGAGAGGGAAATGAAGAGAATAAAACGGTTCTCTCATTACCGATTTGCTCATCAGCCAGTTGATCTAAGAGAAGGAGTAGCCAACGCTTACAGTGTTGTAAAAGAGGTAAATTGCAAGATGCTAGCAATTTGCATCTCATCTACTTGTAGTGCTGCTTAAAGTGTAACACACTACAAGATTGAGTACAGAATGAAGTTACTTATCAGGACTGTTATAAATCATGTTCAATGTGTGTGTCCCAACAGGGAATCACGGACACTGCTCTGACCATCTATGACACGGCCACACGGGAGCACGAGCAGCGTGGGATGACCGGGGCAGTGGGTGGGGTCCTTAGACAGCTCCCCCCAGCTGTGGTCAAGCCTCTCATCATGGCCACCGAGGCCACCTCCAACGTACTGGGGGGCA
Organism: Salvelinus alpinus; assembly: GCF_045679555.1. NCBI lineage: Eukaryota > Metazoa > Chordata > Actinopteri > Salmoniformes > Salmonidae > Salvelinus > Salvelinus alpinus. The sequence continues at coordinate 84,823,997 of NC_092094.1, forward strand.
TGAGGAACCAGATTCACCCAGACGCACGCCAGGAGGAATCCCAGAAATGGCGGCAAGGGGAGGAGTGATTGCCGACTGCTGTCCAATAACTGAAGAGATGATTGTGCGGAATCAGAGGGCGGTGTATTTTGTTTCAGAGAACACACTCCGTCTCAGCTGTTGCAAGGCCTTTTGAGTCTTACAAGCTGGAAGGAACTGACTCTGCAGATTTAATTTGATGCAAAAAATCGAATCACATTTTATTTGTCACATGCTTCATAGACAACCGGCATAGTAGACTAACAGTGAAATGCTTACTTACGGGTACTTTTCCAACAATGCCGAGTTAAAGATAAGATAAAAAATAAAATAGAAATAGTGATGCGAGGAATAAATACACAGTAAATAACAAATAAAAATAACATGGCTATATACAGTGCCTTCAGAAAGTATTCAGAACCCTTGACTTTTTCCACCTTTTTTTAACTTTACAGTCTTATTCTAAAATGTATTAAATTGTTTTTTTTTCTTCTCATCAATCTATGCACAATACCCCATAATGACAAAGCAAAAACAGGTTTTTAGAAATGTCTGCTAATTTATTAAATGTAAAACCGGAAATATCACATTTACATAAGTATTCAGACCCTTTACTCAGTACTTTGTTGAAGCACCTTTGGCAGTGATTACAGTATTGAGTCTTGGGTATGACGCTACAAGCTTGGCACTCCTGTATTTGGGGAGTTTCTCCCATTCTTCTCTGCAGATCCTCTCAAACTCTGTCAGGTTGGATGGGGAGCGTTGCTGCACAGCTATTTTCAGGTCTCCAGAGAAGTTCGATCGGGTTCAAGTCTCTGGCTGGGCCACTCAAGGACATTTAAAGACTTGTCCAGAAGCCGCTCCTGTGTTGTCTTGGCTGTGTCTGAGGTCCTGAGTACTGTGGAGCAGGTTTTCATCAATGATCTCTCTGTACTTTGCTCCGTTTATCTTTCCTTCGATCCTGCCTAGTCTCCCAGTCCCAGCCGCTGAAAAACATCCCCACAGCATGATGCTGCCACCCCCATGCTTCACCGTAGGGATGGTGCCAGGTTTCCTCCAGATGTGACGCTTGGCATTCAATCTTGGTTTCATCAGACCAGATTATCTTGTTTCTCACGGTCTGAGAGTCCTTTAGGTGGCTTTTGGCAAACTCTAAGCGGGCTGTCATGTGCCTTTTACTGAAGAGTGGCTTCCATCTGACCACTCTACCATAAAGGAAACAGGATGCACCTGAACTCATCTTTGAGTCTCATAGCAAAGGGTCTGAATACTTATGTAAATAAGGTATTTCTGTTTTTTTTATTCTAAATTTGCTAAAATCTCTAGCAACCTGTTTTCGCTTTGTCATTATGGGGTATTGTGCGTAGATTGCTGATGAAAAAAATGTATTTAATCAATTTTAGAATAAGGCTGTAATGTAACAAAATGTGGAAAAAGTCAAGTGGTCTGAATACGTTCCAAAGACACTGTATAGGGAGTATAGGGAGTAGAAAATAACATGGCTATATACAGGATGGAGTATATTGCCAAAATGTAGTGGCGCTGAAAAGTCAGCGCTGGTGTAAATAAAACACAATTCATCTCGTAGACTTGTTGCAGTTTGAACTCGTGTGAATCAGCTTGTGTTAACTTCCTAGCACATTTTCCCCTGCAGTGCCTTCATGGTAATATACTGTTGTAATACCATATGTTACATAGAGGGACTCGTAGGAGCAGTTAATATAGAGGTCACTGTCTTATGTCCCTCCCTACTGTGGATCATCATTTATTACCTTAGCTTTGAGGATAGGACTGGATAGTTTTGAATGTTGAGAATCTTTCCATAATGGTAACAGTGAGGAAAATTAACATACCATGTCCTTAAAAGGGACAGAGATAAGGAGTGGTGTCTGGAAGCTCAGCATTTCATTGAATCTTTTTTTAACAATCGTCATAACAGCAAGTCTGTAGTTTGTCATATTCAACATGATCTTATCCTACTTGGTGTCAAATAACACTATATCTCGACCAGAGATGTTGTAAGCTATTGAAGTGTATGCCCCCTAACATTTTATAAGGTTTAGCATATGTGGATATGTATGTGTGAGCTTTATAGCATTCTATGTAACATTTCTTGCAGAGAGCATCCTAAAAGAGTCTCAGCATTGTGGAATGTGTTGCGGTAAAATGTATAGATCATCTGCACTTTTAATTACAAGTGATGTGAAGGTCACTTGTTACCAGTACAATGGGGGGTGTTAGACTTTTTCATGATTTTATGGCTGTCTTCGAAATACATTTATAAGAGAATTGCAGGCTGCAGTCGTACGGTATAATTGCCTGTGTAGCAAGTTCTTTAATGTGCGAAGTAGACTGCTTCTCAATTTAAAAACAAATTCAAATGTCAGTGTGAAACTTTATTTCACTATACATTTGCCTAAGTTGGCTTGTGCTGTCTGGTCTTAAATATCATGCCCATGTTTGAAATATTGGACTAGTGTTTTTGGCTTATTTTGGGGATAGCTCATGTGATACTGCAGCCTTTACATTTGCTCTGAACCCCTGAGTTGTTTTGGACAGTAGTTCACTACAAAAATGTTTAACTGTAATGGGAATTGTAATGCATGTGATAATAGAGAATATTGTTTATTGTACATAAGTGTACAGTTGATCTTCACAATTTGTATTTAAAGCATGAAATATTCTTAAAAGGGAAATAAACTAATGTCCACTGAAATATTTTGCCTTTTGAGAAGGCTCCTTTATAATATTGTTCATGAATGGAGCATAAAAAATAGGAGACAAGTGTAGCACCAGTTTGTAAATTTGTTGTACTACTCACATACCGTACTTGTGCAGATATTAATACAACGTAACCTTACAATAGTACATTGTCATGCCCAATACTATCACAGCTTATTAAATAGACACATTTGAAATTCGTGACATACGTCTACTGATTACATTGTTTCTCACCTAATCACCTGCTAATAGTCGGAATTTGGCATCTCCATTATAAGGCAAGTCTGGTTTGGAATGGCGTTTTATTTCACACTGGAAGCAAACAAAGAGTAATCTAAAATAGTTCAGGTATATTCCTGAATTAGTCAGTCAGCGGAGAGTTAGTGACAGTACAAAAGTGCAGACTGTAGTAGTTATATGGACACAATAGTTTTTTCCCTTACAGTGCTATATTTGTACCATATAGTGTCGAGGGGCCCCACGCAAACTTTTTAGTTCAAACTCATCTGTTTTGAATGCTATGGACTCTAGTGAGTAGATAATTTTGTATGGCGCGATATGTATGTCCAATATGACAAAAACGATTGGATTTAAGTTGATGGGCTGCTCTATATAAGGGCTCTATATAAGGGCTGTCAAATGGGCAGCCACTCCCCCCTGAGTGTAACCACTATGGATTTGGAAACAAATAATTTTGTACGGTGCAATATGTATATGTCCAATATCAAAAACTCGTTAAGGGGTGCAAATTGAGCAGTAACACTCCTTGGGGTGTAAACTCTGTGGATTTGGAAAATAGAAGTGCTCCTGAGTAGAATGGACCAAACGTTTATTGCGACACAACGTACAGATCATTTTGTAAGGGGCAATATGTATATGTCCAATTTGACAAAAAATATTGGATTTATACTGAACAAAATATAAACACAACATGTAAAGTGTTGGTTTCATGAGCTGAAATAAAAGATCCCAGACATTTTCCATATGCAGAAAAATCTTATTTCTCTCAAATGTTGTGAAAAAAATGTGTTTACATTTCTGTTAATGAGCATTTCTCCTTTGACAAGATAAAGGGTTGGGATGTGGGAGTGGAGTTACAGGGCGGGGATAGAATGACGGTCAAAGATAAAAGTATAAAAAATAAAGTAAAAATAAAACATAACAAAAAGTACGTTTGAATGACACTGAGGGGCAGTGTTTTTACATCTAATACCTTTGCTTGAGGCTGATGCCTTGCAGGTGTTTGTACTCGTGCATATACACACACAATCAAATGCACATGCACAAAGGTAAATAGTGCCATACATACACTCAAACATATTCAGTTGGCCTTGCTGTTATGATTTTTGTTGTCATTGATATCTTTGTTTTTTGCATAGTTTTCTGGTTTCCTTTGTCTTTCTCTTTTGTTCAGTTGCTGGTGCATTGGGGGGTGGGGAATGGAATATTTTTTTTCTCTGGGGGGGGTCTCGGATGATTGAGGGGCAGCTCTTGGTGAACTGTGGGGGGGAGCTTGGGCCGGTGGCTGATGGATCGCTGGTTCCGGTCCCCGTTTTCGATCTTGTGGGAGATCTGTCGACGTGCCCTTGAGCAGGGCGTTGACCCTGGTTGCTTATGTGTGTTGCTCTGGATGGGAGTCTGATAGATGACTGTGGCTGAGGTCTTAATGATGAAATGCCTATGTATTGTTATGTTGTAAATGTGAACATAATGCCCCCATTTCAGATTACTCTGAGTTCCCAATGATTTATGAAAACTTGCTTGATGGGTCGATGTCCTCATTGTGGTTTTACAGACGTGTTTAAAACGTTTTATATACACACTTTATTAGAATAGTTATGAAATGAACATTGTTATATTTGGTAACGCTTACTTATTTTCCTTCGACTCCAACACCATTCGATGCATTGAACGGATGTGGGTGTCTACGTAAGGGTGCACATCTTCTTCTTTTTTACTCACAAAAGCCTTGGGGTCGATACGTAAGGCGTATTAAAGAGCAGTGTGCGGGTTTCTTCTTATTTCTAATCTTATTCACCTATTACCATGCACCTGCAAAAAATATAGCTCAGATGTGCGAGTTTCTTTATCATAATCTCTGGTAGTTTTTTATTTTATTTATAATTTTTGACGAGTTACAAGATTATGTCGAGATGCATCGATTCCAAGAATGGCAGAGGATTTTACGACTAGTTCAACTGGCTAGCTAACTATAGCTAACGTTAGCAAGCGTACGTTCAGCTCAGAATGGCCAGTGGGTGCAGTGATTGCTCAGCGGGGACATCAGCTTGCTAGTAGCAGTCTGTCCCAACTCAATGTATCTTGAGCTGTTACATTTTATCATCTAGCTGCAGCAATGAAATTGGTTTCAAATCTGTTGCAATTTTGTGACCAGGAGGCTATCTAGGAATGTTACTTTGTAACCGCGCGCGCACCAATCGGACTTTGAAGTTCGCTGACTAAATCAAATCAGTTTATTGGTTGCGTACGCAAAATCAATCGAATGTATTTATCAAGCCCTATTTACATCAGCAGATGTCACGAAGTGCTATACAGAAACCCAGCCTAAACCCCAAACAGTAAGCAATGCAGACGTAACACCACGGTGCAGCGAAATGCTTATGTTTCTAGCTCCAACAATGCAGCAATATAAAACTTTTTCGTTTGTTTTTACGTTGGTAAAAAAAACAATTCTGGTGTCTATTCGTTTTTACGTTGGTGAAAATGTATTCTGGTGTCTATTCGTTTTCTTTCATGATACAGGATCTGAATGCCTTCCAGACAGATTGACAGTGTCTTCTAATATGATGGTAAACTGCGCTTTATGGTGTGTTCAAGAACTTGAAACTGTGAAAAATACGAGGTCAAATAATGACGACATTGATCTTCAGGTCGAAGCTCAAGAAAGTGGTCCGAGTTGGAATTCCGAGTTAGATGACCGTTCAAAACGATTTTCCCCAGCTCGTTTTTTTATGATTTCCAGTTGTCTTGAATACACTGTAGTCGGAGATTTCCGAGTTCCAAGTTGTTTTGAACGCGGCATTCGTGCTTGTGCGTGCGTGCGCGCAAAGGGGAGGGATAGAGAGAGGGGGTGGGGGACTTAATACAGTACGCTATTTAGAGCGAGATTGAACGGTGTTTATGCATTCATTTTAGAGATAGATAAATTGGAGTCTACTTCGGAGCGTCAATCCAGATTGACAGTGTTATCGGTTTTCTCTTTCCCTTGGATAACGTCGGAGACCAATCCGCTAGACAGGTTACTCACTTGTTCTTGCTAGACCTACTTTGATATTTTGCTGTATAGCTACAGTATTTAATTCCTGCAATATGCTATAACTAAATACAATTTAAATAATGCATAACAATTTTGTATAGTTGTAATGCATTGCCTGGTTTATGTATGCCTTACATAGCACAATTGTATTGTATGCTGAATTGTGTTTAGAAGTTAGAATGGTCATACTGTCTATGTACAGGCTCCAGAGCAGAGGCCTCTCTAACTCCAACCACCCCATAAGTCACCCTGATATGGATGGAACCAATGACACAGAGGGGTCCAACCAGCCAGCTGAGGTAAATATCATGCCACATAAAAAGTACATGGCAATGAAATGAAAATACTGCAAGCACTTGTGTGTTTTCAGGTTAAACAACAGTCTCCTGCCGGGCAGCAGGCCATGGGGGGAGATGTTGAGGAGAGCAACAGCAGTGGGAATAGCCAGAACCCTGGAGAGAGAAAAGGTGAGACAATTTAGTCTAGGGTTTAACACCCACTGCCACTAAAGATAACTCATAGCTTTCATCCATGTACTGGAGTCTGATGTCTGTATTGCAACATATTAATAAAATAATGAGCATGCTGAAAAATGTCTATTTGACAAAGGATCTCAAATTGAGTAAATATATCACACATTTTTGAACACTGCTCATGTTTGGTTCCGATGTTGTCCTCACATATAGTCTATGGTTGTGCTCTAGCCCAAATGCCACCGCTGAAGCCTCCCTCCACGTGGACCTCCATGGCGATGAAGGAGCTCAAGTCCAAGCTGCGACTGGAGAAGGACAGTGTGGTGACAGTGAAACGAGGAAACATTATGACAGTGCATGTGCCCACCGTTCCTGAGGGAAAGCAGGTGTGCTGGGAGTTTGCCACAGATAGCAATGACATAGCCTTTGGAATCTACTTTGACTGGACCCCTGTCACCAGCCAGGCCATCACGGTCCACATCAGTGAATCCAGTGATGACGAAGAGGAGGAAAATCAGCTAGAAGGTCAGTAGGTACCTTCTCTTTTGGTTTGAAATTTTAGTTCCAAACTAATTTAATACGAAATAATCAAAATCTTATTTGAAAAGATTTAAACATCTTTAATAATAACTTCTCTTTAAATTAGTTGAGGTTGTAATTGTCTTGAAGGCCATATGTGTTGTCTCATGCAGGACTTATCAACACAGGGGATGTTGAGAAGTGTTCTAAATCATTGGCCAACTCCAACATAGGGGAAATCTTACCTGTGTATCGTCTGGACAGTCACATTGCAGTGCAAGGTGGCAGTCACGAGTATCCAGGAGAAGGCACTTACCTTCTGAAGTTTAATAACTCCTACTCACTATGGCGAAATAAGACTCTGTACTACAGAGTGTATTACAGTGCCTGAGGAACTGTAACCGTCAGCTATTGCATATGACTGTATGACTTACTAGAATTAAATTTTTGATTCCATAGAACATGTTATCGTTAATTATAAGTGCATAGATTTTTCATCACAATCAGCAGATGTTGCTCGCTCCTAGTCTACACTTAAAATCTAAGAGGACCAGAGAATTATGAAGTGGGACATTTTGCTCATATGTTTTACTGTGTTTATAGAGAAAGATTTGACGTAGGCTTGTGTTTGTGCCATGTTCTGTTTAAAAGTTATGTGCAGTGAGTTAAGGCAAATTGACCATATTTTAAAGATATATATTCTATATATAGTTTATGTACAGTACCAGTCAAAAGTTTGGACACACCTACTCATTCAAGGGTTTTTCTTTATTTTTACAATTTTCTACATTGTAGAAAGACTCTACACCTGGAATGCTTTTCCAACAGTCTTGAAGGAGTTCCCACATATGCTGAGCACTTGTTGGCTGCTTTTCCTTCCCTCTGTGGTCCAACTCATTCCAAATGATCTCAATTGGGTTGAGGTTGGGTGATTGTGGAGGCTAGGTCATCTGATGCAGCACTCCATCACTCTCCTTCTTGGTAAAATAGCCCTTACCCAGCCTGGAGGTGTGTTGGGTCATTGTCCAGTTGAAAAACAAATGATTGTCCCACTAAGCGCAAACCAGATGGGATGGCGTATCGCTGCAGAATGGTGTGGTAGCCATGCTGGTTAAGTGTGCTTTGAATTCTAAATAAATCGTTGAGAGTGTCACCAGCAAAGCACCCTCACAGCTCCTCATGTTTCACGGTGGGAATCACACATGCGGAGATCATCCGTTCACCTACTCTGCGTCTCACAAAGACACGGTGGTTGGAACCAAAAATCTCAAATATGAACAGATTTCCACTGGTCTAATGTCCATTGCTCGTGTTTCTTGGCCCAAGCAAGTCTCTTCTTATTATTGGTGTCCTTTAGTAGTAGTTTTTTTGCAGCAATTCGACCATGAAGGCCTGATTTACACAGTCTCCTCTGAACAGTTGATGTTTAGATGTGTCTGTTACTTGAACTCTGTGAAGCATTTATTTAGGCTGCAATTTCTGAGGCTGGTAACTCTAAAGAAATGATCCTCTGCAGCAGAGGTAACTGGGTCTTCCTTTCTTGTGGTGGTCCTCATGAGAGCCAGTTTCATCATAGCCCTTGTTTTTACGACTGCACTTGAAGAAACGTTCAAATTTCTTGAAATATTTCGCATTGATTGACCTTCATGTCTTAAAGTAATGATGGACTGTCGTTTCTCTTTGCTTATTTGGGCTGGTCTTGCCATAATATGGACTTGGTCTTTCACCAAATAGGGCTATCTTCTGTATACCACCCCTACCTTGTCAAAACACAACTGATTGTCTCAAACGCATGAAGAAGGAAATACATTCTACAAGTGAACTTTTAACAAGGCGCACCTGTTAATTGAAATGCATTCCAGGAGACCTCATGAAGCTGGTTGAGAGAATGCCAAGAGTGTGCAAAGCTGTCAAGGCAAAGGGTGGCTACTTTTAAGAATCTCAAATCTAAAATATATTTAGTTTTTTTTTTAACACTTTTTGGGTAACTACATTATTCCATATGTGTTATTTCATAGTTTTGATGTCCTCACTATTATTATATAATGTTGGAAATAGTAAAAATAAAGAAAAACCATGGAATGAGTAGGTGTGTCCAAACTTTTGACTGGTACTGTATATTAATCAGACACAACATTTCTTTGGTGGCAGCGATCAGAGAACACTGATAGAAAGATGATTGCTAGGTGGAAAGCTTAATCAGGAGAGGTGCTCCAAAGAACTGTCATTTGTTTTATTTTTTGCTTCATGTATGTCACTTTTTTGCCTTTAAATCATTATTATTTTTACTTGAATTGTATGATAATCCAAATGCACTTAAACAAATATTCTGCACAACAATTCAATAGTTTTTTTTGCATACTGTGATTGGAATGAGTGATTGTCAATGAAAGAATATTGAATGTTGCTCCGAGTCCAATGATAAAGCAAATGGTCACCGTCTGTCTTTATGACACAAATAAAAGCCATCCCCTATCACAAAAAGCTCTTATGTAATATTGTATTATAATATTACAGACAATCCCATAGGTGAAGCTGCCTGAGGGCGTGGTTACATGTGGTCTGCGGTTGTGAGGCCGGTTGGATGTACTGCCAAATTCTCTAAAGCGACGTTGGAGACAGGTTATGGTAGAGAAATTAATATTCAATTATCTGGCAACAGCTCTCTTGGACATTCCTGCAGTCAGCATGCCAATTGCACGCTCCTTCAACTTGAGACGTTTGTGGCATTGTGTTGAGTGACTGCATATTTTAGTGGCCGATTCTTGTCCCCAGCACAAGGTGCACCTGTGTAATGATCATGCTGTTTAATAAGTTTCTTTGATATGCCACACCTGTCAGGTGGATGGATTATCTTGGCAAAGGAGAAATGCTCACTAACAGGGATGTAAACCAATTTGTGCACAACATTTGAGAGAAATAAGCTTTTTGTGAGTATGGAAAATGTCTGAAATCTTTTATTTCAGCTCATGAAACATGGCACCAACACGTTAGATGTTGCGTTTATTTTTTGTTAAGTATAAAAGTATGATTTGGATCGTCCCTTTAAAGTACAATTTTATGCACAGATCTCTGTAAAAGAAGATAATTTATATTGTGTGTCTTTTCTGTGTTGTAGCTCTGTATGCACCTAATCATGTTCTCAATTGATTATAGCCGCCCATACGAGGTTCCAAAAAATAATGTTTGTACCTCATCCATCTGTGTTGTGCATGTTTCCAAAGGTACTGTATCATATGAATTGTGCTGTTAAAATATAAGGAACTGAAATAAGTGTCCCATGATTGCTGTGCTTTGTACTGCATGCAGTTCTGTTTCTTATAAGCTTTCCTTTTAAAAAGAAATCACAATAAAGAAGATTCTCATTTGCATTGCATGATGTTTTTTGAAAACATTTTCTACAGCTCATTTACTTTATGTTCCCATTAAGTAGTTAAAGTATAGAGAGCTTGGTCTCAGCCAATGATTATCTTTCAAGATCAATCAAGGATTTTTGGGTCATATATACAGTACTAGTCAAAAGTTTGGGCACACTTACTCATTCAAGGGTTTTTCTTTAACTGCGAGTGAAGGAAAAGCAGCCAACAAGTGCTCAGCATATGTGGGATCGCTTTCAAGACTGGTGAAACTGGTTGAGAGCATGTCAAGAGTGTTCAAAGCTGTCAAGGTGAAGGGTGGCTACTTTGAAGAATCTCATATAAAATAGATTTAGATTTGTTTAACACTTTTTTTGGTTACTGTTGATAAAACGTTTACTGGAGACAGGAGATCAAATGGAGACATAGGACGAGGTGGATTATGGTATAATAAGGCGGTTTATTCATATGTAAAAATATCTTAGTAAATCGTGCAGCACGGCCCCTTTTGTCTGACTCGTATGGAATCGTCGAAAGAGAGACCTCTAAACAATTTGTGCTGATTATATATGCATCAAGTAAAGTAGGTTGATCTTGTAGTCTGGCCTTCCGATTGGTCGATCTGGGTCGTGGGTAGTCCTGTTCGGCCGGATGTCGACGTTTCCATTGGCCCTTCCCACAGTTCTTTGTCTTAAAGTCTCATCCTTGAGCAGAATGCATGTGCGTCTGTTTTAACAGGGGCCTATACATGGGGGAGGGTTGAGTGTGTGGGTCTGTGGTTACTTATTAGAGTACAAAGTGTGGGGGTATAGTGGGGGATGGGTGCATGTTGTGCCAAGTATAGCTTATGTTGAGAAGTGGTTAAAACAAGTTACCAGTATCTTATACAATTTCTTACATTACTACACGATTCCATATGTGTTTCATAGTTGTCATGTCTTTGTAACAGATGTATAATGTACTCTCCATGCGTTGTGTTTTCTCAAAATAAATCACTTCGGCCAGTGGTCCCAGTTGAGCATCATTTATTTCTGTTAAATGGGAAACAGCACGTTAGTTGTGCAGGGCTTAACAGTATTGATGGCTGTCAATGGCAAAATCTGTAGCATGAAGACAACTGTGTTAGCAGTGGTTTATGTGACCATGACATCGGTGTATGCTAGCTAAAACACTTATTTACAGCAATCATATGCCAAAGCACATCCCAGAAAGCCCCTCAATCCCTAACAGGTACCATATACCCACACATGTATAAATCAGTAACGTACAGCAAACTTGTACACATTGTAAAATAGAAAACAGTATTCAGAACGTGACCTTCCCCTTGCATCACATTTTCCTACTGGGAAGACCTGACATTCGCGATCTCCCCCTATCTGCAAGGGGGCCAATCACATCACACCTTATTGTCATCAGAGTTGAACTAAACCAATAAAATTGCTTGAACATTAAAAACACATTTCTTTAGAGGCAAGTGGAAACATAACCAACCCTGTTACATCTTCACTATTGTTCTACAATGTAGAAAATAGTAAAAAATTAAGAAAAACCCTGGAATGAGTAAGTTTGTCCAAACTTTTGACTGGTTCTATATATATTGATTAAACTAATGTCTGGCTCTATGTGAACACATTGGTGTGTTAACCTGAGTGCTACATAACCCTCAACTGAAAGCATATATTTAGTAGTTTTGGAGAATAGAAATAATATCCTTGGTCATCCAATGTAATTTTGTCTAATATTTTTTATTTTTTTATTTCATCTTTATTTAACCAGGTAAGCAAGTTGAGAACAAGTTCTCATTTACAACTGCGACCTGGCCAAGATAAAGCAAAGCAGTGCGACACAAACAACAACACAGAGTTACACATGGAATAAACAAGCGTACAGTCAATAACACAATAGAAAAAAAGAAAGTCTATATACAGTGTGTGCAAATGGCGTGAGGAGGTAAGGCAATAAAAAGGCCATAGTAGCAAAGTAATTACAGTTTAGCAAATTAACACTGGAGTGATAGATGAGCAGATGATGATGATGTGCAAGTAGAAATACTGGTGTGCAAAAGAGCAGAAAAGTGCTCAGATAGCTGATGTTTAAAGTTAGTGAGGGAAATATAAGGCTCCAGCTTCAGCGATTTTTGCAATTCGTTCCAGTCATTGGCAGCAGAGAACTGGAAGGAAAGGCGGCCAAAGGAGGTGTTGGCTTTTCGAATGACCAGTGAGATATACCTGCTGGAGCGAGTGCTACGGGTGGCTGTTGTTATCGTGACCAGTGAGCTGAGATAAGGCGGAGCTTTACCTAGCATAGACTTATAGATGACCTGGAGCCAGTGGGTCTGGTGAGGAATATGTAGTGAGGGCCAGCCGACTAGAGCATACAGGTCGCAGTGGGGGGTTATATAAGGGGCTCTGGTAACAAAACGGATGGCACTGAAAGACTGCATCCAGTTTGCTGAGTAGAGTATTGGAGGCTATTTTGTAAATGACATCGCCAAAGTCGAGGATCGGTAGGATAGTCAGTTTTACGAGGGTATGTTTGGCGGTGTAAGTGAATGAGGCTTTGTTGCGAAATAATAAGCCGATTCTACATTTAATTTGGGATTGGAGATGTTTAATATGAGTCCAGAGTAGTGATGCTAGTCGGGTGCGCGCAGCGACGGTTGAAAAGCATGCATTTGGTTTTACTAGCGTTTAAGAGCAGCTGGAGGCCACAGAAGGAGTGTTGTATGGCATTGAAGCTCGTTTGGAGGTTTGTTAACACAGTGTCCAAAGAAGGGCCAGATGTATACAGAATGGTGTTGCCTGCGTAGAGGTGGATCAGGGAATCACCCGCAGCCAGAGCGACATTGTTGATATATACAGAGAAAAGAGTTGGCCCGAGAATTGAACCCTGTGGTACCCCCATAGAGACTGCTAGAGGTCCGGACAACAGGCCCTCTGATTTGACACACTGAGCTCTGTCTGAGAAGTAGTTGGTGAACCAGGCAAGGCAGTCATTTGAGAAACCAAGGCTGTTGAGTCTCCCGATAAGGATACGGTAATTGACAGAGTCGAAAGCTTTGGCCAGGCCGATGAAGACGGTTGCACAGTATTGTCTTTTATCGATGGCGGTTATGATATCGTTTAGGACCTTGAGCGTGGCTGAGGTGCACCCGTGACCAGCTCGGAAACCAGATTGCACAGCGGAGAAGGTGCGGTGGGATTCGAAATGTTCAGTGATCTGTTTATTAACTTGGCTTTCAAAAACTTTAGAAAGGCAGGGCAGGATGGATATAGGTCTATAACAGTTTGGGTCTAGAGTGTCACCCTCTTTGAAGAGGGGGATGACCGCGGCAGCTTTCCAATCTTTAGGGATCTTGGATGATACGAGAGGTTGAACAGACTGGTAATAGGGGTTGCAACAATGGAGGCAGATAATTTTAGAAAGAGAGGGTCCAGATTGTCTAGCCCAGCAGATTTGTACGGGTCCAGGTTTTGCAGCTCTTTCAGAACACCTCCTATCTGGATTTGGGTGAAGGAGAAGCTGGGAGGCTTGGGCAAGTAGCTGCGGGGGGGTGCGGAGCTGTTGGACGGGGTTGGGGTAGCCAGGAGGAAAGCATGGCCAGCCGTAGAGAAATGCTTATTGAAATTCTCGATTATCGTGGATTTTTCGGGGGTGACAGTGTTACCTAGCCTCAGTGCAGTGGGCAGCTGGGAGGAGGTGCTCTTATTCTCCATGGACTTTACAGTGTCCCAAAACATTTTGGAGTTAGAGCTACAGGATGAAAATTTCTGTTAGAAAAAGCTAGCCTTTGATTGGTTCCTGACTTCCCTGAAAAGTTGCATATCGCGGGGACTATTCGATGTTAGTGCAGTCCGCCACAGGATGTTTTTGTGCTGGTCGAGGGCAGTCAGGTCTGGAGTGAACCAAGGGCTATATCTGTTCTTAGTTCTACATTTTTTGAAAGGGGCATGCTTATTTAAGATTGTGAGGAAATTACTTTTAAAGAACGATTATAAAGCATTATAAAGCAAGCGGATATCAAGGGTTCGAGAGCTTCAAGTTCCTTGGTGTCCACATCACCAACAAACTATCATGGTCCAAACACATCAACACAGTCGTGAAGAGGGCACGACAATGCTTATTCCCCCTCAGGAGACGGAAAAGATTTGGCATGGATCTTCAGATCCTCAAAAAGTTCTACAGCTGCACCATCGAGAGCATCCTGACTGGTTGCATCTCCGCTTGGTATGGCAACTGCTCAGCATCCGACCGCAAGGCGCTACAGAAGGTAGTGCGTATGGCCCAGTACATCACTGGGGCCAACCTTCCTGCCATCCAGAACCTCTATACCAGGCATTGTTTGAGAAAGGCCCTAAAAATTGTCAAAGACTCCAGCCACCCTAGTCATAGACTGTTCTCTCTGCTATCGCACGGTAAGCAGTACCAGAGCGTCTAGGTCCAAAAGGCTCCTTAACAGCTTCTACCCCCAAGTCATAAGACTGCTTAACAGTTCATGAAATGGCTACCCAGACTATTTGCATTGACCCCCTTTTTTACACTGCTGCTACTCGCTGTTTATTATCTATGCATAGTCACTTTACCCTGTTGTGGAAATATTTGGTCAATCATATTTCACAAATACCGGAGCATGTGAGTTCAAATAGACTTTTATTAATCAATATAACAAAAGCCGAGTCAAATCATGAAGTAACTCCCTTCCAGTCTTAGCACAAGCTACTTATACATTTGTCCTCCTTACATCATACTCATAGTAACTCCTCTTAATGGCTTATCACCTCTGGAATTTAGCCACTGTTATCATTCTTATTGGCAGACTCAACAGCCTTGGTTTCTCAAATGAGTGCCTCGCCTGGTTCACCAACTACTTCTCAGACAGAGCTCAGTGTGTAAAATCGGAGGAACTGTTGTCCGGACCTCTTGCAGTCTCTATGGGGGTGCCACAGGGTTCAATTCTCGGGCCGACTCTCTTCTCTGTATACATCAATGATGTCGCTCTCGCTGCTGGTGATTCTCTGATCCACCTCTACACAGACGACACCATTCTGTATACATCTGGCCCTTCTTTGGATACTGTGTTAACTAACCTCCAGACGAGCTTCAATGCCCTACAACTCTCCTTCCGTGGCCTCCAACTGCTCTTAAATGCAAGTAAAACTAAGTGCATGCTCTTCAACCGATCACTGCCCGCACCTGCCTGCCCATCCAGCATCACTACTCTGGACGGTTCTGACCTAGAATATGTGGACAACTACAAATACCTAGGTGTCTGGCTAGACTGTAAACTCTTCTTCCAGACTCACAATAAGCATCTCCAATCCAAAATGTAATCTAGAATCGGCTTCCTATTTCGCAACAAATCATCCTTCACTCATGCTGCCAAACATACCCTCGTAAAACTGACCATCCTACCGATCCTCGACTTCGGCGATGTCATAAAATAGCCTCCAACACTCTACTCAACAAATTGGATGCCGTCTATCACAGTGCCATCCGTTTTGTCACCAAAGCCCCATATATTACCCACCACAGCGACCTGTACGCTCTCGTTGGCTGGCCATCGCTTCATACTCGTCGCAAAATCCACTGGCTCCAGGTCATCTACAAGTCTCTGCTAGGTAAAGCCCTGCCTTATCTCAGCTCACTGGTCACCATAGCAGCACCCACTCGTAGCACACGCTCCAGCAGGTATATCTCACTGGTCACCCCCAAAGCCAATTCGTCCTTTGGCCGCCTTTCCTTCCAGTTCTCTGCTGCCAATGACAGAAACGAACTGCAAAAATCGCTGAAGCTGGAGACCCATCACTAGCACCAGCTGTCAGAGCAGCTCACAGATCACTGCACCTGTACATAGCCCATCTGTAAACAGCCCATCCAACTACCTCATCCCCATACTGTGTTTATTTATCTTGCTCCTTTGCACCCCAGTATCTCTACTTGCACATTAATCTTCTGCACATCTACCATTCCAGTGTCTAATTGCTATATTGTAATTACTTTGCCACCATGGCCTATTTACTGCCTTACCGCCCTAATCTTACCTCATTTGTACTCACTGTACATAGACTTTTTTTCTTCTTTTTTTTCTACTGTATTATTGACTGTATGTTTGTTTATTCCATGTGTAACTCTGTGTTGTTGTATGTGTCGAACTGCTGTGCTTTATCTTGGCCAGGTCACAGTTGTAAACGAGAACTTGTTCTCAACTAGCCTACCTGGTTAAATAAAGGTTAAATATTTATTTTATTTTATATATTGCCTTCATATTAGGACATGCAACCTGTAGAGTCTCACAGAAATAGTTTCATGCATGTAGAACCATAGCAACAGACCTTGGCACGCTACAGGAATAACCAATACATGTCCTCCGGCTGACTCCTCTGAAAGGGACACACCCCTGTTCTGGAAAAAACCCAAGAGGTGTAACCAGGTCTAATGGTGTTTAATGACCCAGAGCACAAAACTAGTGCACTGGTTTTGCTGGCTCCATCTGAAATAAATAATTGCCACATATGTACTGAAAAATTCACAAAAGCCCCTACCTACATGTACATTTCACCTCAATTACATCCACTAACCTGTACCCCCTGTACATAGCGTTATTGTTATTTTATTGTGTTACTTTTTTCCTACCTAATTTTTGGGGGTATTTTTTTGGCAAATATTTTCTTTCTTTAAAAATGTTTTTGCATTGTTGGTTAAAAGGGCTTGTCAGGAAGCATTTCACTGTAAGGTCTACTACACCTGTTTTGTTAGGCGCAGGTGACAAATATAATCTGATTTTATTTTGTTTTGTTATCCTGCAACTGCTGAAATGACAGAATCAGTTGGATAAACTGAATTGTTTAACTCGTTCTGAAGATAGAGAACATTACATAAATGCTATAGGATTTGATCATTAGAGCTGACCTATCTCACACATACAGTTTAAGGCCTATGCTCTTATGGGAGTTTGTCCCATGATTCTCCATTAAGAACAATCATGAGGGAGTTGATGTAAGTATAACACAGCTGATGAAACATCCATCAACAGTTTTATTTTGAGCTGTTCCAAAAAGTAATCAGATGAGGATAGAACATGGTCACATGACAGCAGGGTAAAGTCGGCCCGCATAATGGTGAAGATTTGGACTGGGTTGAGACTAAACTGACCCTAGATCTGTGCACACTGCAACCCAATAGAGCCGATAACAGGTGCGCAGTTTATAAATTACACGCCACTTTCACTTGCACTGGCGCTGGCGAGCGATTTGTCCTGGTGATATTAGGACAATCTTCGTTAACGCAAATCTGCAATTTTGCTGATTCACTTCGGAGCAAATCAACATGGGACGGCTAAATTTTTTCGTCCTCTGGTCGTTAAACGATGCACCACGTCAGTTTATCAGGTAGTTATCAGGTATTTCGTTGTTGAAATTTTGAAAGTGGGCACGCAGCAACTCCCAAATTGAGCCATCGTTATTCATTACAGACATGCCCAATCTTCATCCTTGTAGTTCACAGCATAAATGTTTGTCCGTAATTATTGCAGCAAATCCAATCGCCAGTGCCACCAAGTCCATGTTCCATTGCCACTTCCCAAACAACTTGTTGTATTCAGTCTTGGGGAATGGCGATTCTTATCAAGCGAGACAACCATTTCAGTTGATGTTCTGGTTAGCCAGGACGTGAAACCGCAGAGGATTGGTACATTGTCAGACCAGACAAGGTACATTAGGCCTACATGCATTCTAATTAATAACAATTGCAAAAATGCATACAAGGTCTATATTGCTTGTTTTAAAGATGCTTGACTTGGGAGGGAGATTGGAATGCTGACCTTGTCCAAGAGGCAACAGAGAAAGGGAGGAGAGGAGTATATGGGAAGGTTTTGCTCACTGTTTGTGGAGAGGTATGGTTTCCAGCGTTTTTATTCTGTACATTTTCAATATTGTTATTGTGACAGGTGTCACTTTATTGTGACATCTCACATTATAAATTAAATACTGACCAGATACTATATTCGTCTTTGCAAAGGATTCTGGAATGATTAATAACAGCCTACATAATGTACCAGTGTCTTAAATAATGTTATTCAACTCTTTCCTCAAAAAGAATGAAGCCAGTTTCATCAGCAATACTCCACCTGTGCCAAGAAAACACTCCAGCCCAGTCGCGCACAACAGCCATCTCTCCCATACTCTGCTCAACAACTCTGGGAGTCAGAGGGTAAATTGCAGGGTTATCCACTAGTTAGTAGACCTGTCACTACACTCTTGATTTTGAGGCATTTTTCTGGTCTACACTGTCATTAAAATTGTAGTTCAGTGAGACAGAAATCCAATGTATCACTCTTTGCAGATTACAACCCCCAACTCATCACATCTAGGAGACAGCATTTGCTATGCCGAACTCAAAGCTAACAAGACAGAAATCAATGATTCCATTTTGTCTGAGAAACCCTGTATTTCGCTTACGGTAGGGCTCATGCTTGAGTAAGAACCTTTCCAAGTAGAGAGTGGTGTGGCGGGAGAAATTGAACCGGTCTTTTTCATCTTAATGGTATTTAAAGGATAAGACCCCCAGACGGACGGTGATTGGGAAGAGGGGTCGCATCGCATGGAGCCCTGAAATTATTCCTCAGGAGCACACTGGTCGAGCATCTAGCCCCCAAAAAATAAAGCTATCTAGAGAGAACAGTGTTGAGAAGACTGGAATGAAGAAGACCAACTGCAGAGCAGGTTACAGAATTCGCCATGAAATGATTTGTTTATTTCAAATAGCAGCTATTCTGCTGAATGAAAAACATGAAGGATATTTTGTTTTCAGTTTGCCCATCAAAGCGCTGGAGTCACACCATGTGTCTGAGTGATCCTGAGACGGCCATTGTCATTGGAGGAGAAGCTTCTGACCAGACTCACTGCGAGGACTCCCTATGGAAACTGGAGATAGGTGAGATGAGTTGCCCATTTTAATAACTTGTATAAAACAATTTGGAGCCAAAATGTAAATATTTGTTACCTGGCATCTTGAAATGCCCAGCACACATTTAATTGATCAAATTGATTGTCAACGTTATCTTCTCAGACAATGATTTTTGGTTCCCAATGAACTCCTCCACCTCTGGACCTGTCCCACCGTGTGCCCATGGCCACTCTGCAACCTATGACCCTGATTCCAAGGTCGTCTACGTGTACGGTGGCCTGAGGGAGGGCCAGCGCTACAGCGACCTCTATATCCTCAACACTCTAACCTGGAAGTGGAAGCTTGTCACAGTGAGTGTCCTGTCCAGTGCCACTTGTAACTTTATAGTTTAATTGACCTTAAGGACCTTCAAATGAAAAGTTTGATTTTCTCTCTTGTGGAAATTCATCTTCTAGGCAAGAGGTGATATCCCCATGTTGGCCTACCACTCTGCAACTATCTATAAGAAAGAACTCTTTGTTTTTGGGGGGGTTCACCCAAGCCGCTGTCCTGGAGGCAAAGTCTGCAGTAATGCTCTGTACATTTTTAACCCAGAGTTTGAGCTCTGGTACCAACCCATCGTCGAGGGGGACCGACCTCTACCTAGGTTTGGGTCAGTGTTCCTTGATTATATTTCTGTAGACAAGGCATTGGGCTATTAGAATATTTCACTTACTGTATCTAACCATTACAGGACGACAGTGCTTATTTAATAAACACATTTTGTGTTTACATTACAGGCACACAACCACGCTTTTGTCCAACCAGTTGCTCATTTTTGGTGGCAGGAAGACTGCAACCTACCTAAACGACCTCCACATTTTGGATCTTGGTAAGGCACTGACAGTGGTAATGTGGAGTACTCTATATAAAAAGCTAGTTGCCACGATCTTCAAATTTAATTTTCTTAATTTTTGGCAAAAGGCTTCATGGAGTACACAGCTGTGAAATATGAGAACATGCCACCACTGCCTCGAGGGTGAGAACATATACAAATCAAACCTTGTAAAATATAAACACAATGCCCATCTGACATTTTTCGTATTTCAGATATCTAGGACATCAACAAGTATTTGGCGTGATGAAAAATGTCTATATTGCCACACAGACCAATATTGCAACCATTTAATTCTATGCCATTTGTTTAATCTGATATTTATTGCTTAGTATCTGTAAACAACAAGGATGTATATTGGTGTAGAAATTCCTTTTTACTAAGTTAAAGTTGCCCTATCATCTTTGGTCAGATATCATGCAGCACTGCCAGTATCAGACAACAGGATGCTGGTCAGTGGCGGTTGCAGTGCTGTTGGAGCCCTGCAGGATGTTCATATCTTCAACACGGGTGAGTACACACTCACCAAGGCCTATAATTTTTTTTCAAGAAAGTTGATGGTAATCCAGCCTCTTTCATTTGCTCTGAATAAAAATGCCTGCCTTGGTTATTTTCAGACACCAGTATGTGGCAGTCAGTGGTCTCCCCTCTGCTCTGCGCCAGGCCTCGTGCCGGACACAGTGTGATCAATCTGGGAGGCTCTATCATCTCAGATGCTGATAAACAGAAGCAGGGGGAGTATGCCAATATCCACTGCACCCTCTTGGTGTTTGGGGGCTCTGACTGCGCTGGGACCTTCTACAATAACACAATGAAGTGCACAGTGGAGATCCCTGTAGAATAAGAGACTGGATCTTAAGGGGGAGACGATTACGACCTTATTGGGAAATAAGGAAAATAAATTGACCTTTTATCCCTGTATCTGGTTTACACATTCTAAATAATATGAATGTGCCATGGGCGGAAATCGTACAGGGACTTTTGAGTCCTTGGTATTTTCTGTTCTGCGTAAAGGCTCTGTTACGTTAGGCTTAGATTTCATCAAGTCTTCAGTTACAGTTTTATTGTGGCTGCTTAAGGCCCCTTTGTTTGCTCTGTGCTGTAGTCTTGTCTGATCAGCTTTTTTCCCTGGGGGGGCTGATTGTTAGTTATGGTGCAAGTGATGCCTTTTTATCCCATTGTGGTGTTTCACATTATGGGTCGTGACCCATTTGTTTTAAGTGGCATTTTTCCCATTGAGAAGATGGTATACACATCAGATCTGACAAGCAATCTTCTGTTTTTAAATATTTTCTCATCAATGTGTGTTATCACATGGTAGAGCTGAAATCAATTTTCTGTTTTATTTGAATTTAAGTTAGCTGAACTTCAGCTTTTTTACAAAACCGATTATTTAACAAAGTGCAGACAGCCAGTTTCACATTCCATAAACTTCTACAGTAACATGAAGGATCAACAGAGCGCTAGTATGGTACTTGGGAATTTGTACAGTAAATGTTTTTTTAAATTATTTAATACATCACTATTTGTTCATGTGTTTACATTTTGTATTGCTTCCCTTAACAAATCCACTTTGGTCAGCATTGGCATATTTTGTGTAGATGGGTGAATGTACTGTTTCTTAGAGGGTAAATATGAATATTAAAATAATGAAACTTCATCATACAAGTAATAGATTGTCTTTGGTTTCAATCGCATTAAATAAGACAAAGGCATTTTATAGAAGCAGTCAATGATGGTGGCACTACTGGCTCCCTTAGACATCAGAGGGGTTCTCATGTACATATTTCAGCAGGTGTGTCTAGTTGGCAGGACAGATGACTCTCTTTGAAAGCATCTACCTTCAGTAAGGTTTCGTTTAGCCTTTTGATAGTTGGGAACTGATCAACATCCACTTTGAACCTGTTGGGCAAATGTACAAGTCATGTGGGTTGTATGTTCAGTGATGAATCGGTCTCATACTGTGGTGTTCTTCTGTAACAATTCTGAATGACTGGTTGCCTTACCGTTCAGCATTATAGACTTGAGGGACGAGACAGATGTCTGCCATGGAAATCTAAAAGGTAAACATGGTTAGTTCAAGAATTCCTAAACTTGAAGAGAGGTCTACTGTGTGATGAGTGTCCCCTCACCTCGTCCTCTACACAGTACTTGCCAGCTGTCTCTTTCAGAATGGGCTCCAGGGCTGAAAGACACAGGGACATTAAATCAGGACTGGAATGGTTGTCTAGAGCGATACTGGTATTGTATGTAAGGCTATTTTTACCCACCTTCAAAACCTCTTTGGATGAAATGATGCGCCCACTGCACCTTCTCGGCTCCTATCTTCTGTAGCACGTACAAATTCTGAAATACAAATTATCAGACGTGACTGAGTAGCTCTACAGTCATCATTGTTGCAATGGCAATTCAAACACATGATGTCCATACAGTAAACAAAGTTTGTTTTGCAAACTTGGTCAGATCTGCAGTGGACTGTGTGCCTTCAATTGGTTATACAGTGGGGCAAAAAAGTATTTAGTCAGCCACCAATTGTGCAAGTTCTCCCACTTAAAAACACGAGAGGCTTGTAATTTTCATCATAGGTACACTTCAACTATGACAGACAAAATGAGGAGAAAAAATCCAGAAAATCACATTGTAGGATTTTTAATGAATTGATTTGCAAATTATGGTGGAAAATAAGTATTTGGTCAATAACAAAAGTTTATCTCAATACTTTGTTATATACCCTTTGTTGGCAATGACAGAGGTCAAACGTTTTCTATAAGTCTTCACAAGGTTTTCACACACTGTTGTTGGTATTTTGGCCCATTCCTCCATGCAGATCTCCTCTAGAGCAGTGATGTTTTGGGGCTGTTGCTGGGCAACACGGACTTTCAACTCCCTCCAAAGATTTTCTATGGGGTTGAGATCTGGAGACTGGCTAGGCCACTCCAGGACCTTGAAATGCAAAGTGTTCTTTGGATGCAACTCAGCATTCTTTGTCCTCCAAACATGACGAGTTGAGTTTTTACCAAAAAGTTATATTTTGGTTTCATCTGACCATATGACATTCTCCCAATCTTCTTCTGGATCATCCAAATGCTCTCTAGCAAACTTCAGACGGGCCTGGACATGTACTGGCTTAAGCAGGGGGACACGTCTGGCACTGCAGGATTTGAGTCCCTGGCGGCGTAGTGTGTTACTGATGGTAGGCTTTGTAACGTTGGTCCCAGCTCTCTGCAGGTCATTCACTAGGTCCCCCCGTGTGGTTCTGGGATTTTTGCTCACCGTTCTTGTGATCATTTTGACCCCACGGGGTGAGATCTTGCGTGGAGCCCCAGATCGAGGGAGATTATGAGAAATGTATGAGAAATGTCTTCCATTTCCTAATAATTGCTCCCACAGTTGATTTCTTCAAACCAAGCTGCTTACCTATTGCAGATTCAGTCTTCCCAGCCTGGTGCAGGTCTACAATTTTGTTT
Source organism: Salvelinus alpinus (assembly GCF_045679555.1). Taxonomy (NCBI): domain Eukaryota; kingdom Metazoa; phylum Chordata; class Actinopteri; order Salmoniformes; family Salmonidae; genus Salvelinus; species Salvelinus alpinus. Next base: position 84,847,606 of record NC_092094.1, read on the forward strand.
CTGGTGTCCTTTGACAGCTCTTTGGTGTTGGCCATAGTGGAGTTTGGAGTGTGACTGTTTGAGGTTGTGGACAGGTGTCTTTTATACTGATAACAAGTTCAAACAGGTGCCATTAATACAGGTAACGAGTGGAGGACAGAGGAGCCTCTTAAAGAAGAAGTTACAGGTCTGTGAGAGCCAGAAATCTTGCTTGTTTGTAGGTGACCAAATACTTATTTTCCACCATAATTTGCAAATAAATAAATTAAAAATCCTACAATGTGATTTTCTGGATTTTTTTCCTCATTTTGTCTGTCATAGTTGAAGTGTACCTATGATGAAAATTACAGGCCTCTCATCTTTTTAAGTGGGAGAACTTGCACAATTGGTGGCTGACTAAATACTTTTTTGCCCCACTGTACTTGTCTCTTGTTTATCCACTTTCTTTGTGCTGTAATTCACTTACCTGCACAGGCTGGATCCCAGAGGCGATAAGGTCAGAGATCATGCGCACCTGGGCACGTTTCTTTGGGTCTGCAGGGAAAAGCCTGTGTCCTGTTCTGGTCTCCTCAATGTATTGGATCACTGCCAGCTGAGGGTAAGTGGATTAGTCTTGTCAATGTTACATTTGGGAAATTTGGAGTTAGATTTAAGTTGTATTTTAAATTTTATCAGAAGTACATCACTGTTGAAACACTGACAAACCAATAACATCATTGGACTCACCGACTGTGACAGCGTGATGCCATCAATTTGAACAGCAGAAACTTGTTGCATAGGGTTTAACCCCTTGTATTGTTCTGTAAACTGATGTGTACAGTATGAGAACATATATTTTACAACATTGATGTTCAATACCTCTACCTAAAAACAAAAGCGTGAGGAAGTTACCTGCTGACCCCCATCTTTGATAAGATTGACTGGGACTTGGTCAAATTCAATACCTTTCAGAGCAAAAGCTGGAAGAAGCAACGTAGGTTATTTATTTACCGTGTCAAAAGGAATTGCCACTTTTCTTATGCTGTAAAGTACGCAGAGATGTGGACTATACATAGTCAAAGGGTACTTACCGATTCCAACCCTCCAAGAGCACGAACTCCTAAAATACCCATGAATAATGGGCTAAAGGAAAGAAAAGTACATCAGTGCACGTGATACGTCATTTTCTCATATCTTACTTAACATTCCTCATTGATTCACCTTGGTTTGATTTGCCATAGTATTCAGACAGATCAGGCGTTTAACTACTGCAAATTCTGTTACTCCAGAATGATAACGAAAACAACTGTGTTCCTTGCAGCCAATAGAAGAATGTGCTCCCAAATACCCTCCTCCCTGGTTTTTGTCTATGACTAAGCACTTTCCCAGCATCTTCAATTAATTCCACGTTTCAGTGTCTAGTACTGAAACGTTGTGAGACAAGAGTGAGAGACGCATTGCAGGTTATAAGGGGTAGGTAGGCTAGAGACAGTAGACAAACTATTACTTTGTTGTGCATTTAACAGCGGATGTGGCATTACATGTCACAGAATACTTCGATGACAGCTTATTATGCGGTTTTGCGCAATACTGCAAGATGGAAACGTTAACTATATTATGCAGATTATATAAATTCCCCCGTGTTTCATAAAATTAGCGCCAACTAATTGTACATTTGTAGGTACTTTTCCTATATAGCATAGGCGACCACATCATAGAGATAGGTAGAGGACTCGTTTTTGTAGCTGTGCAACTATAGCGTCTGCGACATCATGTGTAGCGCCATTGATGCTATTTCGATTTTAAAGTAATACATTTTATTCTTCATGATAGGCTGAATCCTCCCAATGACCTGGTTGGACAAGACTCCAACAGGGTCACCAGGAGGGATCAGCCAACAAAAGTAGAAGTTCCACCCAGTTGACTACATTTAAAATGGTGGAAGCCCTGAGTGGCGCTGCACATTCTAATATAGCCTTTTGGCCACTAGAGACCTCTATCATTATCTTTGGACCATATTCAGCTATTGTCTGTGGTGGACCATAAATAACCCAGTCGGGTTGTCAAAAAGACGGATCTGCGCTTTATAAATGTTTTCTAAAAAGTTGGTTCGTCTATAATTTTACATAGAGATTGGCTAATACAATTGTAATTTCAGCCAATAAGGTTCATATTTTTGTGGGAGGTGTTCTACGCCAATAAGTGATCAGCTATTTCCAGATTCCTCCCTCTGTCGATGTAGGTGATGGAGAAAATTTGAAGGGTGTTTCTGCTGACACTGCTGGCCGGAGACATAGTTCGGGGATAGATCGAGCAATAAACACATTTTCATCATGGCATGGACTGTATCGAGATCACTGTTGAAAGAAAGGTGTAAGAAATCATGTTATAATGCTTTACCCACGAGTTAATGACGACTAAATGCTTTTGATAGGTTTCACTTTGTTTACAAAATTATAGATGTCGTGGCTTGGTGCTTGTCTTGTTATCGACTATTCCGTAGGTCACTTTTAGGAAGCATTCCTCCTTAGAAATGGGTACCAAACCAACCTCCTACTATTCATTTTTTTTAAAGTGCTTATCATATCCGCTGCCTGTCAAGGTTTGCAGCTATATTTTATTTTTATTTCACATTTTATTTAACCAGGTCGGCCAGTTGAGAACAAGTTCTCATTTACAACTGCGACCTGGTCAAGATAAAGCAAAGCAGTGCAACACAAACAACAACACAGAGTTACAAATGGAATAAACAAGCGTACAGTCAATAACACAATAGAAAAATGTACAGTGTGTGCAAATGTAGTAAGATTAGGGAGGTAAGCAATAAATAGGCCATAGTGGCGAAATAATTAAAATGTAGCATTAACACTGGAGTGATAGATGTGCAAATGATGATGTGCAAGTATAGATACTGGGGTGCAAAAGAGCAAAAAAAATATGGGGATGAGGTAGTTGGGTGGGCTAATAACAGATGGGCTGTGTACAGGTGCAGTGATCAGTAAGTTGCTCTGACAACTGATGCTTAAAGTTAGTGAGGGAGATATGTCTCCAGCTTCAGTGATTTTATTTTTTTTGCAATTCGTTCCAGTCATTGGCAGCCAAAGTAGGTGTTGGCTTTGGGGATGACCAGTGAAATATACCTGCTGGAGCGTGTGCTACAGGTGGGTGTTGCTATGGTGATGAGTGAGCTGAGATAAGGTGAGGCTTTACCTAGCAAAGATTTATAGATGACATAGAGCCAGTGGGTTTGGTCGACGAATATGTAGCGTGGGCCAGCCAACGAGAGCATTCAGGTCGCAGTGGTGGGTAGTATATGGGGCTTTGGTGACAAAATGGATGGCACTGTGATAGACTACATCCAATTTGCTGAGTAGAGTGTTGGAGGCTATTTTGTAAATTACATCGCCGAAGTCAAGGATCGGTAGGATAGTCAGTTTTACGAGGGTATGTTTGGCAGCATGAGTGAAGGAGGCTCTGTTGCGAAATAGGAAGCCGATTCTAGATTTCATTTTGGATAAGCATCTCCAAATGTGAGTTTGGAAGGAGAGTTTACAGTCTAACCAGACACCTAGGTATTTGTAGTTGTCCACATATTCTAAGTCAGAACCGTACAAAGTAGTGATGCTAGTCGGGCGGGCGGGTACGGGCAGCAATCGGTTGAAGAGCATGCATTTAGTTTTACTAGCATTTAAGAGCAGTTGAAGGCCACGGAAGGAGTGTTGTATGGCATTCAAGCTCATTTAGAGGTTTGTTAACACAGTGTCCAGAGAAGGGCCAGATGTATACAGAATGGTGTCGTCTGCGTAGAGGTCAATCAGAGAATCACCAGCAGCAAGAGCGACATCATTGATATATATACAGAGAAAAGAGTCGGCCCGAGAATTGAACCCTGTGGCACCCCCATAGAGACTGCCAGAGGTCCGGACAACAGGCCCTCGATTTGACACACTCAACTCTGTCTGAGAAGTAGTTGGTGAACCAGGCGATGCAGTCATTTTAGAAACCAAGGCTATTGAGTCTGCCGATAAGAATGCGGTGATTGCCAGAGTCGAAAACCTTGGCCAGGTCGATGAAGACGGCTGCACAGTACTGTCTTTTATCGAGGACTGTTATGGTATCGTTTAGGACCTTGAGCATGGCTGAGGTGCACCCATGACCAGCTCGGAAACCAGATTGCATAGTGGAGAAGGTACGGTGGGATTCGAAATGGTCCGTGATCTGTTTGTTAACTTGGCTTTCGAAGACTTTAGAAAGGCAGGGCAGGATGGATATAGGTCTATAACAGTTTGGGTCTAGAGTGTCTCCCCCTTTGAAGAGGGGGATGACTGCGGCAGCTTTCCAATCTTTAGGGATCTCAGACGATACGAGAGGTTGAACAGGCTAGTAATAGGGGTTGCAACAATTTCTGTGGATCATTTTAGAAAGAGGGTCCAGATTGTCTAGCCCAGCAGATTTGTAGGGGTCCAGATTTTGTAGCTCTTTCAGAACATCAGCTATCTGGATTTGGGTGGAGAAGCGGGGCGGGGGGTGCAGAGCTGTTGGTAGGGGTAGCCAAAGCATGGCCGGCCATAGAAAAATGCTTATTGAAATTCTCGATTATAGTGGATTTATCGGTGGTGAGTGTTTCCTAGTCTCAGTGCAGTGGGCAGCTGGGAGGAGGTGCTCTTATTCTCCATGGACTTTAGTGTCCCAAAACGGTTTGGAATTAGTGCTACAGGATGCAAATTTCTGTTTGAAAAAGCTTGCCTTTCCTAACTTTCCTGAAAAGTTGCATATCGCGGGAGCTATTTGATGCTAATGCAGTACGCTACAGGATGTTTTTGTGCTGGTCAAGGGCAGTCAGGTCTGGAGTGAACCAAGGGCTATATCTGTTCTTAGTTCTACGTTTTTTTGAATGGGGCGTGCTTATTTAAGATGGTGAGGAAAGCACTTTTAAGGAACAACCAGGCATCCTCTACTGACGGGATGAGGTATGACTCCCATGTGTGCTGTACAGCTAAATTGTCTAATTCATACATTTTTAGCTTTTAGTAATCCATCTAAAAATCGCTGTGAAATTGACCCCAACATTCACCTTTATGTCCCAGTTGCACTTCTATGACATTCCGGATTGCCGTAGTTGTACATTAATCCCGTCCTAACAAGAGGCCTGGAAGTAAAAATTATATTTGCTTTTGTCACATACACCGGACAGTGCAGTGAAATGTTGTTTTACAGTAGAGGTGTCAAACTCATTCCTTGGAGGGCCTAGTGTCTGCAGGTTTTTATTTTTTTCCTTTCAATTAAGCCCTAGAAGACCAGGTTTGGGGAGTTCCTTACTAATTAGTGACCATAATTCATAAATCAAGTACAAGGGAGGAGCGAAGACCCTCATACATTTGGCCCTCCATGATATGAGTTTGACACCTGTGTTTTACAGGGTCTGGCCATAACAGTACGGTGCACCTGGAGCAAGTGCCTTGTTCAAGGGCACATAGACAGATTTTTCACCTTGTCAGCTTGGGTATCAGAACCACCCCCCCTATGAGGTAGTAGGCCTAGTGCATCTACTTTGCTTCTAATGCTATATAGCTGAGAGTTGAAATGATACTATTCACAATAAATGCATGAACTCATGCGTTATTATTATTTGTATCAATTGCTAACCTCTTGCTTTCTACCAGGAGGTTGGGCGCATGTTACTCCTCCTCAGTGGTGAGTTAATAACATAAATAATACTTTTAGAATAAACTCTTCATTATAGTGGTTGTACAGTCATACAGAATGACACAAATATTAATTTTCACAAAGTCTGCTGCCTCAGTTTGTATGATGGCAATTTGCATATACTCCAGAATGTTATGAAGAGTGATCAGATGAATTGCAATTAATTGCAAAGTCCCACTTTGCCATGCAAATGAACTGAATCCCCCCAAAAACATTTCCACTGCATTTCAGCCCTGCCACAAAAGGACCAGCTGACATCATGTCAGTGATTTCTCGTTAACACAGGTGTGAGTGTTGACGAGGACAAGGCTGGAGATCACTGTCATGCTGATTGAGTTCGAATAACAGACTGGAAGCTTCAAAAGGAGGGTGGTGCTTGGAATCATTGTTCTTCCTCTGTCAACCATGGTTACCTGCAAGGAAACACGTGCCGTCATCATTGCTTTGCACAAAAAGGGCTTCACAGGCAAGGATATTGCTGCCAGTAAGATTGCACCTAAATCAACCATTTATCGGATCATCAAGAACTTCAAGGAGAGCGGTTCAATTGTTGTGAAGAAGGCTTCAGGGCGCCCAAGAAAGTCCAGCAAGCGCCAGGACTGTCTCCTAAAGTTGATTCAGCTGCGGGATCGGGGCACCACCAGTACAGAGCTTGCTCAGGAATAGCAGCAGGCAGGTGTGAGTGCATCTGCACGCACAGTGAGGCGAAGACTTATGGAGGATGGCCTGGTGTCAAGAAGGGCAGCAAAGAAGCCACTTCTCTCCAGGAAAAACATCAGGGATAGACTGATATTCTGCAAAAGGTACAGGGATTGGACTGCTGAGTACTGGGGTAAAGTCATTTTCTCTGATGAATCCCCTTTCCGATTGTTTGGGGCATCCGGAAAAAAGCTTGTCCAGAGAAGACAAGGTGAGCGCTACCATCAGTCCTGTGTCATGCCAACAGTAAAGCATCCTGAGACCATTCATGTGTTGGGTTGCTTCTCAGCCAAGGGAGTGGGCTCACTCACAATTTTGCCTAAGAACACAGCCATGAATAAAGAATGGTACCAACACATCCTCCGAGAGCAACTTCTCCCAACCATCCAGGAACAGTTTGGTGACGAACAATGCCTTTTCCAGTATGATCGAGCACCTTACCATAAGGCAAAAGTGATAACTAAGTTGCTCGGGGAACAAAACATCGATATTTTGGGTCCATGGCCAGGAACCTCCCTAGACCTTAATCCCATTGAGAACTTGTGGTCAATCCTCAAGAGGCGGGTGGACAAAAAAAAAAAAAAAAAATTCTGACGAACTCCAAGCATTGATTATGCAAGAATGGGCTGCCATCAGTCAGGATGTGGCCCAGAAGTTAATTGACAGCATGCCAGGGCGGATTGCAGAGGTCTTGAAAAAGAATGGTCAACACTGCAAATATTGACTCTTTGCATCAACTTCATGTAATTGTCAATAAAAGCCTTTGACACTTATGAAATGCTTGTAATTATACTTCAGTATTCCATAGTAACATCTGACAAAAATATCTAAAGACACTAAAGCAGCAGACTTAGTGGAAATTAATATTTGTGTCATTCTCAAAACTTTTGGCCACGACTGTATATGACAAACCGATTTAAATGTAACATGTTTTACATTTCTACCCACAGCCTACCACAAAGTTGTTTATTGATGGAACGTTTGTATTAGTAGTCTATTTTTTTCATTCAGTGCAACGTACGTCACAATGCACAAACAAGACCTTGGATGGGTCTGCCGCTGCACTTTGCAGTAAGGTGCAGCTACAATGTCTGCTTAGCCGGTTAACCATAGCAGCACCCACCCGTAGCACGCACTCCAGCAGGTGTATTTCACTGGTCACCCCCAGGGCCAATTCCTCCTTTGGCTGCCTCTCCTTACAGCTCTCTGCTGCCAATGACTGGCACGAACTACAAAAATCTCTGAAACTGGAAACACTTATCTCAAGCACCAGCTGTCAGAGCAGCTCACAGATCACTGCACCTGTACATAGCCCATCTATAAATAGCCCAAACAATTACCTCATCCCCTACTGTATTTATTTATTTTGCTCCCTTGCACCCCAGTATTTCTACTTTGCACATTCACCTACTGCAAATCTACAATTCCAGTGTTTTTAATTGCTATATTGTATTTACTTCGCACAGTGGCCTTTTTATTGCCTTTACCTCCCTTATCTCACCTCATTTGCTCACATTGTATATAGACTTGTTATTGTACTGTATTTTTGACTGTATGTTTGTTTTACTCCATGTGTAACACTGTGTTGTTGTATGTGTCGAACTGCTTTGCTTTATCTTGGCCAGGTCGCAGTTGTAAATGAGAACTTGTTCTCAACTTGCCTACCTGGTTAAACAAAGGTAAAATAAATGTAAAAAAACAGTTAAGTGGGATTTGACTTTCAGCAATAAGAAGGTTAAGGCCCATTTACTATTATGTAAAAGAAAAGCTTGACTTTTGAGTGTACATATTGTTGTGCTGTTTTCTTGACATTTATCTCCAGTTATAATTCTCAAGCATGCTTTTGCATGAATGTTCAAAGGTCAGTTAGCTGACACTGCTCGTTTGGCCTTTTGCTTTCAGTTTGATTATCATAGAGGTTTAGAATGACTCTTGAGAGCATTCCTCTCAGACATTTCTGTAGATGGTCATCTTTTTGATGAAATGGCCCCAAATGGTGGTTTGTCAGTTGTCCAATCATAATGTGTTGAAGTTATCTGCTCAAGCTCAGCACACAGCTCATAACAGTCAAATATTTTTGTTTTATAATCAGATTGCAGTTCACCCACTAAATTATTCTTCCCTCTGACTGTCACAGGCCTCCAATGAGGTGATAGCTTGTGTCCCCAAGGCTACACAGGATGAGATGCTGGCTGCTGTGGACTCCTGCTCACACTCCTACTGCTCCTGGTCTGAAACCTCCATTTTGGCGCACCAACAGATCTTTCTGCACTATCAGCAGCTTATTAAGGACAACATTGTAAGTCTGAAACACCTCAGGGATAAGAACCTGTTCTGAAGTACAATCCAATCCTGAGTGGCGCAGCGGTTTAAGGCACTGCATCTCAGTGCAAGAGGCGTCACCATAGTACCTGGTTCGAATCCAGGCTGTATCACATCCGGCCGTGATTGGGAGTCCCATAGGGCGGCGCCAAATTGGCCCAGCGTCGCCCGGGTTTGGTCAGTGTAGGTCGTCAGTGTAAATAAGAATTTGTTCTTAACTGACTTGCCTAGTTAAATGTATATAAATAAACAGAAGCAAAGGTAAAATCTCATCATCCACGCTTCATTGCACGTTTAGCAACATGAACTTGGCACATTGTTTTTGTCATATTATGCGGTTGAAAGACTACCCCTGAATGCCCTGCCCTATCGTTTGAAACATTTATACCCTACATATTTAGCATGCCTCTATACAATTGGTTTACCCATACTGTTGCTCGGGTTGACTTTAATGCAAGTTACTCATTTTAAATTAGGAAGCTGATTTGGTGTGTGTGTTGGCTCATGGTGTGTGTGTCTTGTTACAGAAAGAGCTTGCCAGGAGCATTACTCTGGAGAAGGGCGAGACCCTGGCAGATGCAGAGGGGGATGTGTTCAGAGGATTGCATAAGTCTCATGTGCACCAGCCTTTCCGAAGGGAAATATTTGGGGATATGGTCTATAAGCTTCTTTGGATACTTGTGGTGCAGCCAAGGAAATGGTTCATCTTTCCACTAGTGACCTAGACATTGAAATAATGTAAAGAGATCTTTGGTCTATCGCTTGTGACCGTCTCCATGTGAGGGGTAGTGACACACATTCTGGGACTGACCCAGCTCTTCTCTCTCTCTGACGAACATCCACTTCCGTCTCCAGAGGTGGTAGCATTCCGCTACACCCGCAATAACATCTGTTAAATATGTGTATGTGATCAATACAATTTGTTTTGATTTGGTAAAGCACACATGCAGCATCAACTCCCTGATGCTGGGGAAGACCCTCCATCACCAAAGATGCTGCCTGCCCATCAGGCTGTGTGCCGGCATCGCCCCCTTCAACTTCCCCGCCATGATCCCTCTGTGGATGTTCCCCATTGGCATGGCGTGTGGCAACACCTACCTGCTTGAAGCCAGCCTGCATCATGCTCTTGGCCAAGGTGCTGCAGGACGCTGGGATGCTATACGGGACCCTGAACATCATCCATGGCTGCAGGACGGTAAGACAATAGCTACATGCCCCATCACCTGCTGTTCTCTGAGATATATCTGGAGGCATTACTAATGTGATGTGAATTATTCAATTTGTCTCTCTGCTTTGATTCTCATGCATTGACGTCGTTGTTGTATTACAAAGTGCAGAGATTATGAATTGATTTTGGCTGGCCTGTCAGTGCTCAATCTAAAATAAGTCCCTGTCTTTCCCAGCTGTATACCTTATGTGATCATCCATCCATCAGCTTTGTGGGCTCCAACCAAGCTGGAGAGTACATCTATGAGAGGGGATCCAAAAACGGCAAGAGTGTACAGTCCAACATGGCGAGTCTGACATGCATATGGTGTTTCTAGAAATAAACAGAGGGTGGCGGTGTTGTCTTAGAAACGGTTGTTGAAGGATGTCCTCTCTGCTTCTCTTCTCCAATTTGGCTGATTAGCTGTACAGCTAGAACAGGTATTGTGCCAGACAGCCATTTACACACGTTGTGGAAATTAGTCTAATATTTTTTAACACATTCACATTATCTACAAATGAAATGCACTGATGTAATGTAAAGCACTTACAATATTGTACTTTCTATTGTTTGCTCACTAAAGTTCTTTAAGAGGATGAACTTTTGAGACCATCTCTGTTTGAATCTGCGTTCAACCACATTGAAGACATGATGTGATGGGCTTTTACTTGAATTGGATCACTCTCCTTGGTATTCAAGTCAAGTGGCAGGAGGCTAAACATTTCCCCCTTATGCTCTGCTGTAGGGAGCAAAGAACCATGGTGTGGTGATGCCTGATGCCAATAAGGAGAACACTCTGAACCAGCTGGTGGGTGCGGTGTTCGGGGAACCAGAACAGCGCTGCATGGCCCTCTCCACAGCCATCCTGGTGGGCGAGGGCCTCAGCTGGCTGCCTGAACTGGTGGAATGTGCCAAGGCTCTGCGCGTTAACGCAGGTACCTCACCCTGCTCACACCTCCCACCCTATCCAGCCCTAATGGGCCCTCTGCTTAGTCCTCTTAAATCCTCCCACGCAGCCCTAACCACATCTCGCCTCTTTGCTGTACCATAACTTCAGATGGGGCTGAGCTGGAAGAGAGGGCTTGTTGAGTCACTCATGCTGCAAATTTGCGGTGGCGTTTGCGCCCAATGCTTAAGAGTAGCTCAGAGCATCAAGTCTTTGTGAAAGGAAGTTGTTGGGGAGAAGAATGAATGATGCCCCTTATTTGCAATGATATACTCTCTAATTTGTGTGGCTGCATTTAAACAGCCATTTCAGAGGGAGTGCCGCTGGGTGCCCCTCGCCCTGGCTGGGCTTTTGAGTGTTTGTGTGTGGCTGAAGGGGTATTTGTGTGAATGTGTGTGGCTGTGAGGGAGAGTTCTCACTGCAGGTTATTTTTCGGGGAACCCTCTCAGGGGACAAGGTGTGAGTGGACGTGGGGCCCCTGATCTCTCAGGCCAAGGAGAGGGTCAACAGCCTGATCCAGAGTGGGATGGATGAGGGAGCCCAGCTGCTGCTCAACGGCAGGAACGTCAAAGTCCAGGGCAATGAGAACGGCAACGTTTTTGGACCAACCATCATCGGCAATGTCACAGTAAGTTTGTGTGTGCTTGCAGATGACAAGCTGTCATGCCAAAAATTATGTTAATTTCTGTGCAAATCCTGAAACTTTCATTTAATTTTCTCTTCGCCCCAGATGAAGTCCTATACTGAGGAGATCTCTGGGCCTGTTCTGGTGGTCCTGGAGGCCGAATGTTTAGATGATGCCATCAGCCCGGTCAACAATAACCCCTATGGCAACAGCACAGCTATCTTTACCACAAACGTAGCCACAGCACGCAAATACACTCATGAGGTGGACGTAGGCCAGGTGAGTGGCTGTGGACCCCTGTGTGTCCCCCTATGTCCTGGGAGAATGGAGCCATTCATATCCCTCTGCCATGTCTATACCTTAAACAAGGAGGACATCGCACCTCTGTTCTAAAACATACACTCAACAATAATTATTTTCCATGAAAAGTATAGCCTTGTTTGCTTCTGCTCTAAAATCAACTCCTCTGCCCCTCACCACCTGGCCCCATGTGGACTATAAATAGCTATAGCAAATAAAGTATGTGCCTTTTTAATCAAAACAGGGGGGCATAGAAAGACATTTTCCTGGTAGGATTATAGGAGAGAATCTTAAATTAAACTCAAAAGGGATTCCTTAGGACCTGTTAAATATTTAAAGCATAAATATGGCCCGAATTTACCCTATTTGTTTGCGGGCCTCAGCTATACCCAGTGTTTTCTCTTCACATGACGGAGAACACCGTGTAGGGCAGGCCATGTGCTGTAATCTCCTACAAACCTCGCTGTAACAAAAGCCTCATCTTTTTTCGCTCCCTCAGCCAAAAGGCTTGACTCCGGTGTCCAAAATTTCTCCTGCTTTTTCAAACATTCTCAACCAACCATGAGTTTCCAGTGGCCTCAAAAACAACAGCAATGGTTTTTGGTTTGATGTAACTAATTTCATGCATTTAGTACACCTTCCTCTCCCAGAGTTACTCATCCAGTTGCTCTGATCCTGTTTTGAGTCAACAGCTTGCATTTCCAGTGCAGTAATGGAAGTTTGTGTTTTTCAGATTGGGATAAATGTTCCTATCCCTGTTCCTCTGCCCATGTTCTCCTTCACTGGCTCACAAGGTTCTTTCAGAGGAGACACCAACTTCTACGGCAAACGAGTATCAGTTGACATAAGGTAAGGTTGACAAACAGGAAGTTGCGCTGGACAATTTCCACATGAAGGTTGGAGTTTCTGTGGCTGACTAGTGATGTAAACCACTCGGTCCTCTTAACTAGTGATAACTGATCAAAGCCAACTGTATTCAGTCCAGATTTTCAGCTTTGTTTAATGTTCTCAGTGATGTAATACGGTCATGATGCCACATATATAGTTACAGAGCAGCATATTATAGTTGTTTTCCCTACTTTCTACTGGGCATCCAGGTTTACACACAGATCAAAACTGTTCTTCACAATGGAAGGCAGAAGACGCCACTGTGCAAACTCCTTCAGTTTCCATGCCAACCATGGGACGCTAACTGGTCTGGAGGAAAACATTTCTCATGTCTTTTGTGAAGCAAAATGTCAAAACTACTGTGCCATTAGTTGCTTGTTATCTCAAGATTCATTCACTCACTCACTATGGATAAATAGTTTGGCTTCATTGTTGATTGACAGTACCCTTGCTCTAGGCAAGTTTCTAGTAATTATGTGTATATTAGGCTAGCAACTCCCAAGGGTTCTCACAGATCATGACGATCTATGTTACGTTTTTGGCAATAATGCAAAGTAACTGTAGGAGCTTAAACGGTGTGAAGTACTTGCATAGCTTTTCTTCTATAACGTCAGCGTTCAAAATATACTGCCTCAACAACATTATGATATTGATGAATGTGTAGCTGCCAAATGTGATGCCACTATTAATCATGGTTTCAGTTCATCTGGATCTTAGAAATGTGTGTTATACACACATCCTGTGGTGCAGTTATTCCTGCATGTGTCAATATTTCATTACGTTCAGTACAGGTTGCATTTTAATAAGAAGCTATCTGTTTTAATTGAACCCTTTATCGTTCGTCTGTCCTGACTCCTTTTAAAAAGTTAAAGTATTCCTTTTGTACGCTTTAAATTATGACGTTCAGAAAATACCACACAAACGTTTTTCACAAAACATCAACATAATTCTGGAGACTTCATTTGGAGCAGCAAAATTCTCAGACCGACCGTGACACTAACACCGCAGGGGACTGTCGGGGAGCTCATGTGTTCTGGATATCCGGCAGGGCGCTGGGGTTGGAGGGCAGGGTATACACAGGCGCCTGGGTGATGGTCGCAAGGGACGGCTCCTCTGTAATTCTGCAAGGCATATGTCATTATGTAGCAAAAAATCTACAAGGTCTGATAAATCACTGTCTCACTGCCAGTGTTTAAACATGCTCTATGGGACAGATAAATCTACCGAAGCTTTGTAATTACAAAGAGAAACCAGGACATTCTCAAGTATTGTTTTGGTGTCTTACCCGGGATCTGTGTCGTTCTGGTTCCTATCTGGGGATGCCAACAACGCCAAAGGTTGGCTCAGATTCCTGCAAAAGGAAGAGTAGATTGAAATGCTGTAGATTTTTTAAAGGAACGTTTTCCTATACTGTGGCAGCTGTTCTGTCTAGCTGTAGACTGCAGAAATGAGTCATTATGATTCATACTCTACTGGGTTTCTGTAAATTCATCCTAGGTTGCCAAATGCTCTGTTTGCAAGGCTAGACGTCAGGACAATGTTGACACCATATACATTCAGATCCCCTGCACTCAACTTGACAATCATGCTGCCAGCTGTTCCCTAACCACAGACGTTCAAAGAACTAAATAAACTCCTTGTGCACGTGAAGTGGGGCCAAGAGGCTGAAGGCAAATCGGCGTGGCCAGATGTTTGTTTCCAAGCACAGGACTCTGTGGCCGGCCCTATTTTTACTATTGTGCCCAGACTCTTTCTTCCTTCTTTTTAAGCAGCTGGACGGAAAAGAAAATTTGGTTTAAACCTAACTGATGTTTTATGGTATCCTCTTCTGCTGACAAAAGAGCTGTTTATTTGTGACTCCTTTTTAAATGTCTTAAAGTCCCTCAGACTGCAGCACGGCTCGTGCTTCTTATGGTATCACTGCGTTTTGATCTCAACTCTTTATTGTGCCAGGGGTTTTGTTTTCATGTTTAATGATTCCAAATTGATGGTATCATCTAAACTGAACGCAGTAGAAATAGAAAAGAGGGAAGCTAACAATGAGCATGTCTGCTGGCAGACAACACCGGACCCACACGATGTAGTAGCTAGCTGTTACCTTGCTTTCTGTCCTTTCATTTTGGCAGTCTAAGCTCTTTCTCCTTCTCCCACGTGAGTTCAGAGATGTCAACCTTGTTGCTCTGGAGATTTTTCCTGAAACACAAGTGTAGTGGAAAAATTGATTTTCATGTAGGAACAGTCTAGACATTATTTGTCAACTTTTGAACAGTGTACAATGTTTGTGTTTTGAATAGATGACTGCTGAATCATATACAGCTGACAAGGAGTTGCTAACAGAGAAATGGGGCAATGTACGGTAAGTGGTGGTGATGACCGCAGGCAGGCCTCACCACTTCTCAGCCTCCTCCAGGTCGGTGTCGACACTGTTGGTGCTGTGAGGGGTTTTGGGGGAGGTGTGGATTCAGGAGTACTGCTTGCCTGACCAGGCCTTACTCATCCTCCTACTGTGGGCCTCCTGCCTGTACTGCAGCGGGCAGGCCTGGATCTCATGCTTCACCTTGCCCAGGGCCTCCTGGAAGAATCATTCTAGCTCTGCGCATTGCTACACAATGCTGTGGCTGCCGCTTCACTCGCCCCATCTCCTTCTCCCGCATGGTCACCAGCTTCTGCAACTTGTCCAACTCCACTTGGCCGGCCTTGGTGCTGTCCAGGGCCCGGTGCTGTGTCTTTCAAGCTCCCCACCTTCCCCCTCAGCTCTGCTATCTCCTGGGCCCTCACCTGGGACACATTCTCCATCAGCTCACTGGTCTTCTAGGGCTGGGAAATATTGGAATGGTTGAGGGGTTAGTCTTAAAATAGGGTTGCGATCATCATATATACATATGGCTTTATATACACTGCTCAAAAAAATAAAGGGAACACTTAAACAACACAATGTAACTCCAAGTCAATCACACTTCTGTGAAATCAAACTGTCCACTTAGGAAGCAACACTGATTGACAATAAATTTCACATGCTGTTGTGCAAATGGAATAGACAAAAGGTGGAAATTATAGGCAATTAGCAAGACACCCCCAATAAACAGTGTTGGGCTGTAAGCACAACCCCCACCTGTGGACGTCGGGCCCTCATACCACCCTCATGGAGTCTGTTTCTGACCGTTTGAGCAGACACATGCACATTTGTGGCCTGCTGGAGGTCATTTTGCAGGGCTCTGGCAGTGCTCCTCCTTGCACAAAGGCGGAGGTAGCGGTCCTGCTGCTGGGTTGTTGCCCTCCTACGGCCTCCTCCATGTCTCCTGATGTACTGGCCTGTCTCCTGGTAGCGCCTCCATGCTCTGGACACTACGCTGACAGACACAGCAAACCTTCTTGCCACAGCTCGCATTGATGTGCCATCCTGGATGAGCTGCACTACCTGAGCCACTTGTGTGGGTTGTAGACTCCGTCTCATGCTACCACTAGAGTGAAATCCCTCTCTGCGGATGACTTCGTCAACCATTTTGAAAAGAAGGTCGACGACATCCGATCCTCGTTTGCTAAGTCAAACGACACCGCTGGTTCTGCTCACACTGCCCTACCCTGTGCTTTGACCTCTTTCTCCCCTCTCTCTCCAGATGAAATCTCGCGTCTTGTGACGGCCGGCCGCCCAACAACCTGCCCGCTTGACCCTATCCCCTCCTCTCTTCTCCAGACCATTTCCGGAGACCTTCTCCCTTACCTCACCTCGCTCATCAACTCATCCTTGACCGCTGGCTACGTCCCTTCCATCTTCAAGAGAGCGAGAGTTGCACCCCTTCTGAAAAAACCTACACTCGATCCCTCCGATGTCAACAACTACAGACCAGTATCCCTTTCTTTTCTCTCAAACTCTTGAACGTGCCGTCCTTGGCCAGCTCTCCTGCTATCTCTCTCAGAATGACCTTCTTGGTCCAAATCAGTCAGGTTTCAAGACTAGTCATTCAACTGAGACTGCTCTTCTCTGTGTCACGGAGGCGCTCCGCACTGCTAAAGCTAACTCTCTCTCCTCTGCTCTCATCCTTCTAGACCTATCGGCTGCCTTTGATACTGTGAACCATCAGATCCTCCTCTCCACCCTCTCCGAGTTGGGCATCTCCGGCGCGGCCCACGCTTGGATTGCATCCTACCTGACAGGTCGCTCCTACCAGGTGGCGTGGCCAGAATCTGTCTCCGCACCACGTGCTCTCACCACTGGTGTCCCCCAGGGCTCTGTTCTAGGCCCTCTCCTATTCTCGCTATACACCAAGTCACTTGGCTCTGTCATATCCTCACATGGTCCCTCCTATCATTGCTATGCAGACGACACACAATTAATCTTCTCCTTTCCCCCTTCTGATAACCAGGTGGCGAATCGCATCTCTGCATGTCTGGCAGACATATCAGTGTGGATGACGGATCACCACCTCCAGCTGAACCTCGGCAAGACGGAGCTGCTCTTCCTCCCGGGGAAGGACTGCCCGTTCCATGATCTCGCCATCACGGTTGACAACTCCATTGTGTCCTCCTCCCAGAGTGCTAAGAACCTTGGCGTGATCCTGGACAACACCCTGTCGTTCTCAACTAACATCAAGGCGGTGACCCGTTCCTGTAGGTTCATGCTCTACAACATTCGCAGAGTACGACCCTGCCTCACACAGGAAGCGGCGCAGGTCCTAATCCAGGCACTTGTCATCTCCCGTCTGGATTACTGCAACTCGCTGTTGGCTGGGCTCCCTGCCTGTGCCATTAAACCCCTACAACTCATCCAGAACGCCGCAGCCCGTCTGGTGTTCAACCTTCCCAAGTTCTCTCACGTCACCCCGCTCCTCCGCTCTCTCCACTGGCTTCCAGTTGAAGCTCGCATCCGCTACAAGACCATGGTGCTTGCCTACGGAGCTGTGAGGGGAACGGCACCTCCGTACCTTCAGGCTCTGATCAGGCCCTACACCCAAACAAGGGCACTGCGTTCATCCACCTCTGGCCTGCTCGCCTCCCTACCTCTGAGGAAGTACAGTTCCCGCTCAGCCCAGTCAAAACTGTTCGCTGCTCTGGCACCCCAATGGTGGAACAAACTCCCTCACGACGCCAGGTCAGCGGAGTCAATCACCACCTTCCGGAGACACCTGAAACCCCACCTCTTTAAGGAATATCCTTCTAACCCCCCCCCCCCCCCCCCCCCCCCTTAAAAGAGTTAGATGCACTATTGTAAAGTGGTTGTTCCACTGGATATCATAAGGTGAATGCACCAATTTGTAAGTCGCTCTGGATAAGAGCGTCTGCTAAATGACTTAAATGTAAATGTAATGTAAATGAAAGCACCGCCAGCATTCAAAAGTGACCAAAACATCAGCCAGGAAGCATAGGAACTGAGAAGTGGTCTGTGGTCACCACCTGCAGAATCACTCCTTTATTGGGGGTGTCTTGCTAATTGCCTATAATTTCCACCTTTTGTCTATTCCATTTGCACAACAGCATGTGAAATGTATTGTCAATCAGTGTTGCTTCCTAAGTGGACAGTTTGATTTCACAGAAGTGTGATTGACTTGGAGTTACATTGTGTTGTTTAAGTGTTCCCTTTATTTTTTTGAGCAGTGTATAAAAATATACAAAACAATATACATATGGCTTTCTCCAAAGTAATGTAATTAAAGCCACTAAATGGCATGTTGATGAATTAATAATGTTTTGGGGGGGCTTAATTGCCGAATGGAAGGAGGTTTGAGCATGGAAGGAGGTTTGAGCATGGAAGGAAATGGATGGAGGTTTGAGCATGTCAGGATTTACCTAGGGGTTATGATTGGGGCTGTACAAATGTTTGGTGTATTAGAATAATTGATTATGCTTATGTTATATTAATAGAAAAGGAGGGGTTATAAGACCTTCCTTACATTTATAGGGTCATAGACTACAGATTAACAATACAAATTCATTTTAGAGGTTTAGTATTCCACAATTGTTTTTAGTTCTCTATTTCATTATGAAGAGGCCCCTCGGAGTAATGTGTGACTGTGAAGAAGGAGCTCTGCAGGGGAGTGGAGGAGATAAGACTAGTCAAACATTCCACAATAAATCAGCTTTGGGGAGTGGGCGTTAAAGATATTGTCATAATACTAATTTCACCAATGATTGAAAAAGAAGGACGTAAGGAACGAAACCTAACACATGGAAGGAGGGTTGCGCATGGAAGGGAATCGGAGGGTGGAGCATGGAAGGGAATCGGAGGGTGGAGCATGGAAGGGAATCGGAGGGTTGCGCATGGAAGGGAATCGGAGGGTTGCGCATGGAAGGGAATCGGAGGGTGGACCATGGAAGGGAATCGGAGGGTTGCGCATGGAAGGGAATCGGAGGGTTGCGCATGGAAGGGAATCGGAGGGTTGCGCATGGAAGGGAATCGGAGGGTGGACCATGGAAGGGAATCGGAGGGTGGACCATGGAAGGGAATCGGAGGGTGGAGCATGGAAGGGAATCGGAGGGTGGAGCATGGAAGGGAATCGGAGGGTGGAGCATGGAAGGGAATCGGAGGGTGGAGCATGGAAGGGAATGGGTGGAGCATGGAAGGAAATGGGTGGAGCATGGAAGGGAATGGGTGGAGCATGGAAGGGAATGGAAGGAGGCTGGAGCATGAAAGAAGGACTTTAAAATAATGGGTGAGATTATGGTATTTGCTTTAGAGAAACAGTGCCCAAAAATGCTGAGGGGGGAAGCCACTGACTTGGAACCCAGAAGCCAGTGGAAACTTGCCAAAGCCACCAGCTCGCACTGTGGAGGGTATGAGGGGCCGTATGAGGGGCCGCAAGCAAAACAAACATGGGGTCAGTAAATATAAATAAAAGGGGAAATACCATCTGAAATATGTCCACTGGAGATCTGCCACGTGTTTAACAATTTACAAAAGACAAGTTATTGAGATGATGAATCTTTGTCCAGGCACTGCCAGTGCATGAAAATGCCTACAGTTCTGTTTGTGGCGCCATTGGGGCTGGTGTACCTTATGCAGTGCCAGGGAGGCGTTTTCCTCAGCCAGTGACAGTCATCTTCCTCAGGTTCTCCACTTAGTCTCAGCCAGGCACTAGGCTACCAACGTTGTTGTTGAACATGAAGAGTGATGCGTTGTCTAGCTGCTTGACAGTTTTACCTGTCATGTGCCAAACTCTAAGGTATAAATGGCATAAAGGTGGTGCACTGGGTTTGGTGATGGGACAGGGAGTGGTCTGGTGATGTAGTAGAGAAGATTATGAGTGACATCAAATTCCAAGCTTAGAATGCTGGGGAAGATTTGGTTTTAATTTGCCTTAAGTCACCAAATTGGTCTGAAAATGCAGCTTACATTTATTTCTACAATATAAATCACCAAGAACTGAAGTATAGAACTGGCAATACAATCTATGAAAAATGCCACATTCAGTATCAGTGTTGAAGATCATTTATAGACTATAAAAGAACACACAGACTTCAAAGTGTATATATAGTACTTGGCTTTTGAACTATACACTACACAGAGAGGTCTTCCCCACTGTTCCAAACCAGGACCCTCTTCCCTCCAAGGCATTCTGGAACTGCTTGGGATGTCATCATTGGCTTAGGTGATGTACACTATCTTAAGGAAGACAAACTGGTGTGGTCAAGATAATAACCTTGTTTCCCCTCCCATGTTATTTATTTTGCCTCTTTTTTTTCTCCTGGCCTGAAGGTGCAGTTTGAACAGTAAAATTAGCCTGTAATTGGCCAGCGGAGACACTCGCACAACGGCTTCATTGTGGGCCCTCTCATCCAGTTGGGCGATCCTCTGCTCTGCCTCCTCTAGGCGAACCTGCAGAGAACACAGTACTCACTGTTCCTCTCGCCCCCCTCTATAGCGCAAGTAGGCTTTTCACACCTTAACATCTTTACCCATTAAATCCAATACTTTTTGATTAGCTCAAGGCTAGTTTTCCCTAAGTGTATTTTTCATGTACAAAATTATTTGTCCTTTTAAAGTCATACCTTTTTCACTGAAGAATGTGTGCTCCATTCTAGCTAGGCTTTACTTGTGCTCCCTCTCCGCAATGTACATGCTTTCTTTCATCTAGAAAAGAGAGAGTTGATGATCATTGATAGAACTGTGAAATCATTCATAATCAAGAGTGGTACTTCAGGGTATGAAACAAGGTTTCTGTCCATCTTGTTCTCATGCTACTGAGCTCCTGTCCATTCGGGCTTTATTTTTCCCCAAACTCCTTGATAGTCTTCAGTTCACCCTGGATCATCCTGAACTCGATGGATCTCTTGAAGTTCTCATCCAGCTCAATGAATGTAAGAGTGTACTCTGAAACCTGCAACAACCAATCAGAGTTAGTTATACTGTATATTACTTGGATTTTGCAGTCAAAGAAAATGATGTTCTCTACACAGCAGGTGTAAATACTGTATACCGATATTATTAGCTACTTTATGTATACAATGAACATTTTGAGAATGTACACTTTCCAAAGCTAAGTGTGTGTCCACTTCATATTTGTACGTGAGATGGCAGCTGCTATTTCAGAAATATAATTGATGCAGATTTTCTGAGAAATTACCATAGCTTCCAGGAACAGGAGGAGAACAACCACCTATAATAGCTGGGAATAAAATCTAAAAGTTCAGATGAAATATGGCCTTTGCAACCAAACCCAAATCAGTCAAACTGAGGCTGAAATCAGAGTTTAAATGCTGCTGTGTACACTCCAGTCAGAAATGACTAAAGTGGACAAAGTTATGGAAGGCAAGCAAAACATTCACCCACAATCAGGTACATGATGACTAAATGATAGGTTAGCAACCATTTGATTATAATGTTATGCCTAATTGTTATTCTTTAGATTACTTTATGAATGCCATGCTACTTTAGATGCCACCTATTTTGCTATGTGACTGTATTCCATAAACTTAGGACAGGGGTCAATTCAATTAGCCACAGCTTTCTTCAGAAAGCTTGCATTCTTTCATCAAATGGCCAGATTTGTGCTTCAGAAGTTTAGCATTTCTCTCTTCTCTGTTATTCCTAATGCTGTGTTTTAGTTGCAAAGAAAATATGGCACTGACCCAGTGGAATGACTGGAAAATGACAACTGCTAAATATCTTGATGATATAATTGTTTGGTGGCTGACTTTTTCAACGTTGTCAGACTAATTTGAGACATGCCACGGGGCTCATGTTCTCGGAGTGCTTTTATGTGATGATTTCCATTAGCTAAGTCAATTTTCAAGATGAACCATTTTATCACTTTACAATGAGCAAAGGGGGTTGAGGGGCATGTCGTGAAATCACATCATTAGGGTCAACCACAAAAATAATTTTCCAGAATTAGTGCTACATGGGCATAAGTGACAATGCCATGCATGTCTAAAATGGGGATGTTTTAAGTTGGTCCAGACCGAGCGTCTTATTTCTCAAAAGCTTATTGGGTCCCATTTTTACCAGCATGGAGATGGAAAACAGCTGTCAGCAAAAGTGGAACATGTTGTTGTTTGACCATTCCAATGGCAGTTAGATATTTCAAGGATCTTTACTCCAATCAATATGATTTATTTTTCTCTGTAGAGATCAACTGTCAAAATTAACCCGTAAATAAAGTTGCACACCAGCACAAACAATCCATATGACACATGAGGGAAAGATACCTTCTTAGCCTATATAAAAACTAGTTTGTATGTTTGAGACCATGCACATTTTAATGACTTTTTTTTCTGTTTCCAAAGAAGGGCATTACCAAAACATAATTTCAGACTATATGGCTGAAAGTGTATGGGGTAGGTTCTTAGTTTTTGTTTTTCTTTGTTTTTGTTTTCTTTGTTTTTTCATATAAGTTAGCATAGGGACTGCCTAATTAAAAAGAACACTGTGGTTCAGAACCAACACAGCACATTTATTTTGATGGAGTACAAACAATGTATACCCTTGGGACTTACAGGACAATTAATATGTATTATTAGATAGACTACATGTAAATGTTCCTGGTCCATTTCTGCCCTGTCTAGTCACTCATTGTTCTTTTGAATGTGGCTGTTAGGTCAAAATGATGGAAGATTTACCTGGGAGGTTAGTTACCCGAACTTAATTCACAAAGACTAAATACTTACCAGCTGTTAATTTTCCTCAAGGGCCTGTTTTATTTATTTATTTTACTTTTTAAATTGTCCCTCCAGCCTTGTAATCTGCAACAACAAAAAAAGTTGGAACAGGATATGCTAATTTTTTTGTAATAAAAAAAGAAAGTTGTTTGTATATCGTTTTATTTTACATTTGTGTGACTATCAGTGTACCAGTGTTTTTTTGTGGACACCAGGAAGAACAGCTGCTGCTTCTGCAAAAGCTAAAGAAGAGCAGCATTGACCTTTTCCTTCTCAATGTCAGACTCTTTATTGGCTTTTGACTCCTGTTTGCCTCATTTCTTTCCTTTTGTAGACATACAATTTGGACAAAGAATTGTAGTGGCTATACCTACACAGACCTTGCCTAACAATAGCTAGGTAAGCTTCACTTCAAGCCACTGGGGAACCTGTGTTTTACAATTTTGATGCCATAGAAACCATATCATGTGGCACTGGCTGTGGACATGCTAGCAGTCTACTTCACAATCACCTGAAGCAGGTAATGTCATATGCACAGTATACAAAACTATTCCAGGTAAATTTGACTTAGAATGCAATCACACAAAAACATATTCAAATGAAACAGGCTACACGCAATAAAGTTAGGCTAGCTACATAATATAACAAATAGGATCTCTGCGCTACAAACATTCAGACGAATAAAATACAGAAACTTCCCATCAACAGACCTTTGCATGAATATCAAGAAAGACATGTTCATTTTCTGCTTCTTGAGCCTCTTGTCATGTGAATATGTTAAATATAGCACACGTGACACATTAACACAGATCTGTTTATAGGCCTACATGTGGATTGAGGTGCACCCCCTGGTATGTAACGTCATTTGCACCCCTTCTAACAGGAATATTGTGCTGCGTGTCCTGGGAAGAACCTTGGGCCGCTGACAGGTTACACAGCCACCAGGATCACACTGTTTTGTTGGATTACATAAATTTCGGAGAAGCCACAAAAGTTCAACAAATTGCAGTTGACTTTACAGGTTCTGAGTACCTGAACCAACTGAAATAATCAATGTAAAGTTATTGCGGGTCATTTGAATCCAAAAGCCACTGTCACATTACATGCCCTCTCTCAACTGGCTTCCAAATTGTGCTTTATGGAGAAACTTGAAGGTGCCCAAGGAACATTCTTCAACCAAAAGTTGAACAATAAAGTATATCACAGATGTCAGGGTGTAGTTACTGTAAATTTAAGCATATAGCTTTTTGCACTGGCATCATGCAGAGTTTGGCGACTAAATTTAAAGCTAATTGCTATGACAGGGAGTAGAAAACTGAAATAACCCTGAGCATTTTGAAGCTGTCATTATCATTGGAATTGTAATAACATGGTTTAGGTCTCTTCAATAGAGTGTTGTGGTAGGACACCCGCAAACATGATATTCCTGAGGGTAACATTGCAGCATATTAATAATACATTGCAAGCCTTGGATAACAAAGCTTGGGTCACCTCTCATGCTTTAAAGCTTTTGGTTAAGATGCAACAAAACATCAAAAGTTGTATTTAAGATACCACTGAGGATTTCTTTTTGGTCCTTTGACTAGTATTTGCTGTGTCTTACTGCCACCTAATTTCTATAGGTCTATGCCTCCCTCCGTGAAGCCCTATAGACTAACACAACCTTTTATATATATATATATATATATATATATATACATATTATTTACCAACTAGCCTACATATTCTGAAACAAAGCATGGTTGTGTACAATAAGCAATTACCTTGCTTTACAAAGATCTAAACTATTTTCAAACTAAACATACTTTTATCATAGTATTCAACCATGACCACTGAACAATGTAGTTTGTCTAGTTTCACAGTTTACAGCTCAGCTCAGAAATTGTCAGACCATGGCTCTCCTCTAAAATCATTGTAATCTGATCATGAAGGTTTGGCATGTTTTGACACAATAGGGACTAGTAGTAAGATTCCAAGGGACAAATCAATCAAAACACTGCACATGATCCAAATACATAATTTTCTATAGTAGTACAGTAGTAAGTTGTTGTATGTCTGAACGCCAAACTTAATTATGCGGTAGAATACATTTGTCTTTGTCAGGGCACGAGTCTTCTTCTCACGAAGGACCTTGGAGATGGCAGCATGGGGGAAAAGCAGACACAACGTCATGGCTTTCGTAAGGACTGGAGTTAGTAACTCTAATGTGACACCTTGTGTTTTTTGAGTGTGAGCAGCCAGCAACCTGTTAAATTGGCTCATATAGCTTTGCTGTTGTCAGATGTCTGTCAATGTGATTTTCCTGTGTTTTATATGCAGTATCAGTCAAAAGTTGACACCTACTCATTCAAGGGTTTTTCTTTTTTTTTTTTAACGATTTTCTACATTGTAGAATAATAGTGAAGACATCAAAACTATGAAATAACACATGGAATCATGTAGTAACCAAAAAAGTGTTCAACAAATCAAAATAGATTTTAGATTCTTCAAGGTAGCCACCCTTTGCCTTGATGAGAGCTTTGCACACTCTTAGCATTCTCTCAACCAGCTTCATGAGGAATGCTTTTCCAACAGTCTTAAAGGAGTTCACAAATATGCTGAGCACTTGTTGGCTGCTTTTCATTCGCTCTGCGGTTCAACTCATCCTAAACCATTGCAATTGATTTGAGGTCCGGTGATTGTGGAGGCCAGGTCATCTGATGCAGAACTCCATCACTCCTTCTTGGTCAAATAGCCCTTACACAGCCTGGAGGTGTGTTTAGGTCATTGTCCTTTTGAAAACAAATGACAGTCCCACTAAGCGCAAACCAGATGGGATGTTCTATCGCTGCAGAATACTGTGGTAGCCATGCTGGTTAAGTGTGCCTTGAATTCTAAATAAATCCCCAACAGTATCACCAGCAAAGCACCCTACACCACACTTCCTCCATACTTCTCAGTGGGAACCACACATGCAGAGATCATCCATTCACCAAAATCTCAAATTTGGACTCATCAGACCAAAGGACAGATTTCCACCGAACAGTTTATTTGAGATGTGTCTGTTACTTGAACTCTGTGAAGCATTTATTTGGGGTGCAGTTAACTCTAATGAACTTATCCTCTGCAGCAGAGATAACTCTGGGTCTTCCTTTCCTGTGGCGGTCCCCATGAGAGCTAGTTTCATCATAGCACTTGATTGTTTTTGCGACTGCACTTTTAAGAAACTTTCAAAGTTCTTGAAATGTTCCTGATTGACTGACCTTCATGTCTTAAAGTAATGATGGACTGTCGTTTCACTTTGCTTATTTAAGCTATTCTTGCCATAATATGGACTTGGTCTTTTACCAAATAGTGCTATCAAATCAAATGTATTTATATAGCCCTTTTTACATCAGCTGATATATTAAAGTGCTGTACAGAAACCCAGCCTAAAACCCCAAACAGCAAGCAATGCAGATGTAGAAGCACAGTGGCTAGGAAAAACTCCCTAGAAAGGCCAAAACGTAGGAAGAAACCTAGAGAGGAACCAGGCTATGAGGGGTGGCCAGTCCTCTTCTGGCTGTGCCGGGTGGAGATTATAACAGAACATGGCCAAGATGTTAAAATGTTCATAAATGACCAGCATGGTCAAATAATAATAATCACAGTAGTTGTCGAGGGTGCAACAAGTCAGCACCTCAGGAGTAAATGTCAGTTGGCTTTTCACAGCCGATCATTGAGAGTATCTCTACCGCTCCTGCTATCTCTAGAGAGTTGAAAACAGCAGGTCTGGGACAGGTAGCACGTCCGGTGAACAGGTCAGGGTTCCATAGCCGCAGGCAGAACAGTTGAAACTGGAGCAGCAGCACGGCGAGGTGGACTGGGGACAACAATGAGTCATCATGCCAGGTCGTCCTGAGGCATGGTCCTAGGGCTCAGGTCCTCCGAGAGAGAGAAAGAAAGAAAGAGAGAATTAGAGAGAGCATACTTAAATTCACACAGGACACTGGATAAGACAGGAGAAATACTCCAGATATAACAGACTGACCCTAGCCCCCCGACACATAAACTACTGACCCTAGCCCCCCAACACATGATTCAAGATGGCGTAGCAGTGAAGACGTGTTTTTGTTCGTCCTCTCGTGTACTTTTGTATTTTTCTTCTTTTTTGTATATATTTCCATTTTATTTTCACTCTTTTCCATTTTAATTCGATTATACCTTCCGGTAACCTGCCTCAACCAATGTGATACGGAATCGCTATTATTTTTAATTTTAGAACACATTCAAGAACCACCAGAAGCTAATTAGCTACAAGCTATTTAGTCATTGTTAGCCACTGCTAGCGGCTTTTACCTTCTGCACAGATACCAGCCCTGTTTTTAGCCTGGATAATAACCTGTTTTTAGCCTGGAATATACTCGCCAATCTACCAGTACTGGACTGTCTCTCCACTACAACGCCGGTTTCCTGCCGTAATCCCTGGACCACTACTTCTGACCTTCACAGCTAGCTAGTGGCAAACTTCCCTGCCACGAAGCTAGCACCAGTTAGCCGTGAGCCAGGCGCATCTCCCGGCTAGCAAACTAAATTCTACAATACCTCTTTCGCCATCTGGCTTGGATCCTCTGTCGACACGGCACCCCGCCGCACCACCACGACTGGTCTGCCGACGAATACTTCATCCGCTGTGCCTTCAACCGGCCTCCGTCGGAGCAGACGCTCCCACTAGCCCCGGGCTACTAACTTTAAACGCTGTGTCGCCCGCGTGCTAGCGTAGTGGCGACTACTCTGCGGCTTCCCTGTTCCATCTACTGCTGCCCCCTGGACACTATGATCACTTGGCTACATAGCTGATGCCTGCTGGACTGTCCATTAATCACGGTACTCCATTCTGTTGTTTAAAAAAAACATCTGTCGGCCCCAGCCGCGAACTCAGGCTCTGGGTGTAGTTAATCCGACCCTCTCTGCGTAGTCATCGCCATTTTACCTGTTGTTGTTGTGTTAGCTGATTAGCTGTTGTCTCACCTGTTGTCTTAGCTAGCTCTCCCAATCAATACCTGCGATTACTTTATGCCTCGCTGTATGTCTCTCTCAAATGTCAATATGCCTTGTATACTGTTGTTCAGGTTAGTTATCATTGTTTTAGTTTACAATGGAGCCCCTAGTTCCACTCTTCATACCCCTGACACCTCCTTTGTCCCACCTCCCACACATGCGGTGACCTCACCCATTATAACCAGCATGTCCAGAGATACAATCTTTCTTATCATCACCCGGTGCCTGGGCTTACCTCCGTTGTACCCGCACCCCACCATACCCCTGTCTGCACATTATGCCCTGAATCTATTCTACCACGCCCAGAAATCTGCTCCTTTTATTCTTTGTCCCCAACGCTCAAGGCGACCAGTTTTGATAGTTTTTAGCCGCACCCTCATCCTACTCCTCCTCTGTTCCTCGGGTGATGTGAAGGTAAACCCAGGCCCTGCATGTCCCCAGGCACCCTCATTTGTTGACTTCTGTGATCGAAAAAGCCTTGGTTTCATGCATGTTAACATCAGAAGCCTCTTCCCTAAGTTTGTTTTACTCACTGCTTTAGCACACTCTGCCAACCCTGATGTCCTTGCCGTGTCTGAAACCTGGCTTAGGAAGGCCACCAAAAATTCTGAGATTCCATACCCAACTATAACATTTTCCGCCAAGATAGAACTGCCAAAGGGGGAGGAGTTGCAATCTACTGCAGAGATAGCCTGCAAAGTAATGTCATACTTTCCAGGTCCATTTCCAAACAGTTCGAACTTCTAATTTTAAAAATGAATCTCTCCAGAAATAAGTCTCTCACTGTTGCCGCCTGCTACCGACCCCCCTCATCTCCCAGCTGTGCCCTGGACACCATTTGTGAATTGATCGCCCCCCATCTAGCTTCAGAGTTTGTTCTGTTAGGTGACCTAAACTGGGATATGCTTAACACCCCGGCAGTCCTACAATCTAAGCTAGATGCCCTCAATCTCACACAAATCATCAAGGAACCCTCTAGGTACAACCCTAAATCCGTAAACATGGGCACCCTCATAGACATTATCCTGACCAACTTGCCCTCCAAATACAGCTCTGCTGTCTTCAATCAGGATCTCAGCGATCACTGCCTCATTGCCTGTATCCGCTACGGGTCCGCGGTCAAACGACCACCCCTCATCACTGTCAAACGCTCCCTAAAACACTTCTGCGAGCAGGCCTTTCTAATTGACCTGGCCCGGGTATCCTGGAAGGATATTGACCTCATCCCGTCAGTTGAGGATGCCTGGTCCTTCTTTAAAAGTAACTTCCTCACCATCTTAGATAAGCATGCCCCGTTCAAAAAATGCAGAACTAAGAACAGATATAGCCCTTGGTTCACTCCAGACCTGACTTCCCTCGACCAGCACAAAAACATCCTGTGGCGGACTGCAATAGAATCGAATAGTCCCCGCGATATGCAACTGTTCAGGGAAGTCAGGAACCAATACACACAGTCAGTCAGGAAATTTGCATCCTGTAGCTCTAACTCCAAAAAGTTCTGGGACACTGTAAAGTCCATGGAGAACAAGAGCACCTCCTCCCAGCTGCCCACTGGACTGAGGCTAGGTAACACGGTCACCACCGATAAATCCATGATAATCTAAAACTTCAACAAGCATTTCTCAACGGCTGGCCATGCCTTCCACCTGGCTACTCCAACCTCGGCCAACAGCTTGCTACTCCAACCTGGCTACTCCAACCTCGGCCAACAACCTCGGCCCCCCCCCCCCCCCCAACCCCTATTACCAGCCTGTTCAACCTCTCTTTCATATCGTCTGAGATCCCCAAGGATTGGAAAGCTGCCGCGATCATCCCCCTCTTCAAAGGGGGAGACACCCTGGACCCAAACTGTTACAGACCTATATCCATCCTGCCCTGCCTATCTAAGGTCTTCGAAAGCCAAGTTAATAAACAGATCACTGACCATCTCGAATCCCACCGTACCTTCTCTGCTGTGCAATCCGGTTTCCGAGCCGGTCACGGGTGCACCTCAGCCACGCTCAAGGTACTAAACGATATAACCGCCATCGATAAAAGACAGTACTGTGCAGCCGTCTTCATCGACCTGGCCAAGGCTTTCGCCTCTGTCAATCACCATATTCTTATCGGCAGACTCAGTAGCCTCGGTTTTTCTGATGACTGCCTTGCCTGGTTCACCAACTACTTTGCAGACAGAGTTCAGTGTGTCAAATCGGAGGGCATGTTGTCCGGTCCTCTGGCAGTCTATGGGGGTACCACAGGGTTCAATTCTCGGGCCGACTCTTTTCTCTGTATATATCAATGATGTTGCTCTTGCTGCGGGCAATTCCCTGATCCACCTCTACGCAGACGACACCATTCTGTATACTTCTGGCCCTTCCTTGGACACTGTGCTATCTAACCTACAAACGAGCTTCAATGCCAGGGTCCAGAGTAACGCCGAGGTCCTTCACAGTTTTATTTGAGACGACTGTACAACCATCAAGATTAATTGTCAGATTCAACAGAAGATCTCTTTGTTTCTTGGAACCTAGAACAAACATCTCTGTTTTGTCCGAGTTTAAAAGTAGAAAGTTTGCAGCCATCCACTTCCTTATGTCTGAAACACAGGCTTCTAGCGAGGGCAATTTTGGGGCTTCACCATGTTTCATTGAAATGTACAGCTGTGTGTCATCCGCGTAGCAGTGAAAGTTAACATTATGTTTTCGAATGACATCCCCAAGAGGTAAAATATATAGTGAAAACAATAGTGGTCCTAAAACGGAACCTTGAGGAACACCAACATTTACAGTTGATTTGTCAGAGGACAAACCATTAACAGAGACAAATTGATATCTTTCCGACAGATAAGATCTAAACCAGGCCAGAACTTGTCCATGTAGACCAATTTGGGTTTCCAATCTCTCCAAAAGAATGTGGTGATCGATGGTATCAAAAGCAGCACTAAGGTCTAGGAGCACGAGGACAGATGCAGAGCCTCGGTCTGACGCCATTAAAAGGTCATTTACCACCTTCACAAGTGCAGTCTCAGTGCTATGATGGGGTCTAAAACCAGACGGAAGCATTTCGTATACATTGTTTGTCTTCAGGAAGGCAGTGAGTTGCTGCGCAACAGCTTTTACAAACAATTTAAAGAGGAACGGAAGATTCGATATAGGCCGATAGTTTTTTATATTTTCCGGGTCAAGGTTTGGCTTTTTCAAGAGAGGCTTTATTACTGCCACTTTTAGTGAGTTTGGTACACATCCGGTGAATAGAGAGCCGTTTATTATGTTCAACATAGGAGGGCCAAACACAGGAAGCAGCTCTTTCAGTAGTTTAGTTGGAATAGGGTCCAGTATGCAGCTTGAAGGTTTAGAGGCCATGATTATTTTCATCACTGTGTTAAGAGATATAGTACTAAAACACTTGAGTGTCTCCCTTGATCCTAGGTCCTGGCAGAGTTGTGCAGACTCAGGAATATGCAGATTTAAAGAGGAGTACATAATTTGCTTTCTAATGATCATGATCTTTTCCTGAAAGAATTTATTACTGCTGAAGTGAAAGCCATCCTCTGTTGGGGAATGCTGCTTTTTAGTTAGCTTTGCGACAGTATCAAAAATAAATGTAGTATTGTTCTTATTTTCCTCAATTAAGTTGGAAAATAGGATGATCGAGCAGCAGTGAGGGCTCTTCGATACTGCACGGTACTGTCTTTCCAAGCTAGTCGGAAGACTTCCAGTTTAGTGTGGTGCCATTTCCGATCCAATTTTCTGGACGCTTGCTTCAGAGCTCGGGTATTTTCTGTATACCAGGGAGCTAGTTTCTTATGACAAATGTTTTTAGTTTTTAGGGGTGCAACTGCATCTAGGGTATTGCGCAAGGTTAAATTGAGTTCCTCAGTTAGGTGGTTAACTGATTTTTGTCCTCTGACGTCCTTGGGTAGGCAGAGGGAGTCTGGAAGGTTATCAAGGAATCTTTGGGTTGTCTGAGAATTTATAGCACGACTTTTGATGCTCCTTGGTTGAGGTCTGAGCAAATTATTTGTTGCGATTGCAAACGTAATAAAATGGTGGTCCGATAGTCCAGGGTTATGAGGAAAAACATTAAGATCCACAACATTTATTCCATGGGACAAAACTAGGTCCAGAGTATGACTGTGGCAGTGAGTAGGTCCAGAGACATGTTGGACAAAATCCACTGAGTCGATGATGGCTCCGAAAGCCTTTTGCAGTGGGTCTGTGGACTTTTCCATGTGAATATTAAAGTCACCAAAAATTTGAATATTATCTGCTATGACTACAAGGTCCAATACGAATTCAGGGAACTCAGTGAGGAACGCTGTATATGGCCCAGGAGGCCTGTAAACAGTAGCTATAAAAAGTGATTGAGTAGACTGCATAGATTTCATGACTAGAAGCTCAAAAGATAAAAACGTCTTTTTTTTTTGTAAATTGAAATTTGCTATCGTAAATGTTAGCAACACCTCCGCCTTTGCGGGATGCACGGGGGATATGGTCACTAGTGTAACCAGGAGGTGAGGCCTCATTTAACACAGTAAATTCATCAGGCTTAAGCCATGTTTCAGTCAGGCCAATCACATCAAGATTATGATCAGTGATTAGTTCATTGACTATAACTGCCTTTGAAGTGAGGGATCTAACATTAAGTAGCCCTATTTTGAGATGTGAGGTATCACGATCTCTTTCAATAATGGCAGGAATGGAGGAGGTCTTTATTCTAGTGAGATTGCTAAGGCTAACACCGCCATGTTTAGTTTTGCCCAACCTAGGTCGAGGCACAGACACGGTCTCAATGGGGATAGCTGAGCTGACTACACTGACTGTGCTAGTGGCAGACCCCTGGCCTGCACCCTATTTCATTGTGGAGCTAGGGGACTTAGAGCCCTGTCTATGTTCCTAGATAAGATGAGATCACCCCTCCAGCTAGGATGGAGTCTGTCACTCCTCAACAGGCCAGGCTTGGTCCTGTTTGTGGGTGAGTCCCAGAAAGAGGGCCAATTATCTACAAATTCTATCTTTTGGTAGGGGCAGAAAACAGTTTTCAACCAGCGATTGAGTTGTGAGACTCTGCTGTAGAGGTCATCACTCCCCCTAACTGGGAGGGGGCCAGAGACAATTACTCGATGCCGACACATGTTTCTAGCTGATTTACACGCTGAAGCTATGTTGTGCTTGGTGACCTCTGACTGTTTCATCCTAACATCGTTGGTGCCGACGTGGATAACAATATCCCTATACTCTCTACACTCGGCAGTTTTAGCTTTTTAGCCAGCACCATCTTCAGATTAGCCTTAACGTTGGTAGCCCTGCCCCCTGGTAAACCGTGTATGATCGCTGGATGATTCGTTTTAAGTCTAATACTGCGGGTAATGGAGTCGCCAATGACTAGGGTTTTCAATTTGTGAGAGCTAATGGTGGGAGCCTTCGGCGTCTCAGACCCCGTAACGGGAGGAGTAGAGACCAGAGAAGGCTCGGCCTCTGACTCCGACTCGCTGCTCAATGGGGAGAACCGGTTGAAAGTTTCTGTCGGCTGAATGAGCGACACCGGTTGAGCAATCCTACAGCATTTCCCTCCAGAAGCCATGAGAAAGTTGTCCGGCTGCGGGGACCGTGCGAGGGGATTTATACTAATGTTACTATCTGTACTTACTGGTGGCACAGACGCTGTTTCATCCTTTCCTACACTGAATTTACCCTTGCCTAACGATTGCGTCTGAAGCTGGGCATGCAGCACAGCTATCCTCGCCGTAAGGCGATCGTTCTCCTGTATATTATGAGTACAGCGACTGCAATTAGAAGGCATCATGTTAATGTTACTACTTAGCTTCGGCTGTTGGAAGTCCTGATGAACCATGTCCAGATAAAACGTCCGGAGTGAAAAAGTTGAATGAAAAAAAGTTGAGTGAGGGAAAAACGAAAAACATAAACGGTAATTAAAAGTAAAAACCGTAAAGTTGTCAGGTAGCAAAGTAAGGTTGGCAACAAAACGCACAGCAGCACGTAAACATGTCTGCAAGTTGTCACAACATAACTGATTTGTCTCAAACACATTAAGAAGGAAAGAAATTCCACAAATTCACTTTTAACAAGGCACTCCTGTTAATTGAAATGCATTCCAGGTGACTACATCATGAAGCTGGTTGAGAGAATGCCAAGAGTGTGCAAAGCTGTCATCAAGGCAAAGGGTGGCTACTTTGAAGAATCTAAAATCTGTTTTGATTTGTTTAACACTTTTTTGGTTACTACATGATTCCATATGTGCTATTTCATAGTTTTGATGTCATCACTAATATTCTACAATGTAAAAAATTGTCTAAATAGAAAAACCCTTGAATGAGTAGGTTTTGTCCAAACTTTTGACTGGTAATGTATATATTTCCACACACTGGAATAATACTGTGAAATTGTGAAAATTATGATGCCCTTTTAGTGTAGCTGTTTTGAAAAGACTGCCTGAAATTTCAGCCTGTTTTAGTGGGATGGAGTTTTGGCCTTCCATAGTGACATCACCATGCGGTGAATGAGTTAATAAACCAATAAAGAGTTACAAACCTCTGCCAATAACAGCAAATGTTCCGTTTTTCCCTCCCCCACTGAATTCTTTTTCTTTGCTAAGAAGCTATTTTGTTTGTTTTCAGTTAAAATTGTCAAAAATAATCACAGTAAGGTACTTAATTGTTACACAGAAATTATTTAATATTGAGATAAAACAGCTGCATTGGACCTTTAAATTGACACAAAGTCAATGAGAGGTCCTGCACATGCATGCTTTGATAGGGGAAATGGACCATAATGGTGAACCACAGGATTGGAAAAAAGTAGCCACAGTATTTAGACAAAAAGGAAGGAGGAAAGAAAGTGCAATATTTTTAGTCCAAATTACAGTGTTAGAACAGTGCGCTGCGCAGCGGAGTGTCCTGGGATTGGAATGGCATGCTAGTGCCAAGCCCCATCCTTTCCTCATGCCCTCTCTGTGGACCTTCTCTCTGCCCTTCTCAAGTCCTGCTGCAGGACCGCTGGCCGCCCCCATTCCGGCTTAATCACACCCCCTCAGCTGAGCTGGGTGACACATGCCACCACAGTTTGTGCTTCACTCACCCTGTGTGTGACTGTGTGGTGAACCTGTTAGCAGGAGCAGAGTTGGGTGATACCAGTTCAGCAAGTCTGCAGTCTCTAGAAATATACAAATTCTACCTGTTTCAGCCCTGTCTTTGTTTACTGTTGCTGCAGCTTCTCATGGGGACTGAGTGAAGGAAATCCCACTCTGGTGCAAAGCTAAGTTCATATGAGGTCTCTGAGTTAGCAGGGCCTCTTTGCTGAGCTGCAGAAGTACATTGTTATTGCCTCCCTCCCTCCTAAAAACCAGAAACTCTGAACATTACAGTACATTAGAATATTTTTGCTGATAGACTGGTTAAAGACACCTTGCCAACCACCCAGCTAAAACTGAAAACAGCTACTCATGCTTTTCATGGTTTCGCCTGTGAAACGTGCCTTTAAATATTCTTTCCTAGGAAAGCTTGTGGTTAGCACAGGGATGAGTGGGAGTGAGATTATTGCTGTCCTTCTTTCAGCATTTATGCCAGTTGGAGTGCAAGTTGCATCAGCACATCTCTTGTGAAAGGTTGGTTGGGTTTAAAGGTCTGCAGCATATGTTTTTATGTGGTAATTTTCACACATGTCATTATTGGTTCGGAATGTGATACACACAAAAAATGACTTGTACATATCCAGAGAAAGGTGTATTGCCTGTCTTGCCTTGGGCTGTCAGGTTACTACCTACTACCTGACAGCCCAAGTCAAGACGGGCAATACAAGAAATTAAGACGAATATGAGTAATAGGCTACTTGTGCAGGGAAGGAACTGTAGTAATCGACAAGCTTGCCTGTAAGTCTTAATTAAATACACCAATAAAATGTAAAATGTATTTTAAAATGTATTTTAAGACAATTGCTTCAAATTTCTACAAGCCAGTCATTTTGATGTCTTGATATATCCTCTTTCTTCACTTAGGGGGATTTTTGGCTCCAGTTTGCCCACGAAAGATGAAGAGAGAGAAAAATAATTGCTGCTGGTAAGCAGATAGTCAGTATCCAACTCTTTCAGAAGGGGGACTCTTGAAGGAACCTAGATGGAACGCAACAGGATTGGTGGATGACCTGTCATGGTGTGGCCCAGCGCCAAGACCTTATGTCTTTATATACTGTTAACAGATGACCAGACAGTCCTGAATGTGCATTGCTACCCACACTGTCTCTGCCTCTCCGGTTGTCTCTCATCACCTCTGCAAGCTGCTGCCACTGCATTTTGTGCTGCTCCTCTGAAGAAGACTATCTTGAATAAAGCACAGTTTGACTCTTGTAAAAAAAAAGATGGCTCTTCAGATGCTTCTCCTGACAGTAATGTCCATGTCGGTTCTGGCTTGGAACTTCCAAGCGGAGGCAACCTACCATCCCCGCCAGACAGTCCACCACGAACACTCTGCTAACATGGAAAACCTCCTGCCCGAAAACCTCCTGCTCGAAGTCGTGCCCAAAGTCTTGCCTGAGGTCTTGCTTGAGGTCTCCCATCCTGTCAACCTCAGCCGCACTTTCTATGGGATCATGTTCGATGCTGGGAGCACAGGCACCCGGATCCACATCTACACATTTATCCAGAAAGACCCAGGTGAGTGTTTTCTCTCTCTTTTTCTGTGTATCTCATTCAGTATCTCTCAGCCTTAGCTTAGTCCCAGGAGCCAATAGGGGTTTACATTCAGCTGTCTCCCAGAGAGTATATGTTTGCTGTTGGGTCATTCGCTCTGTGGTGTAAAGACGAACATGTGCCGTCAGCATGGGGAGAGAGCAATCATGGGCAAGACCGAACCAAGAGGCAGCTGAGTTGTAGTTTTAATCATCTGTTAGTGTGGCCGAAATCCCTAAAAACGAACCTCTAATAATGGACTTTGATATGCTGTTTTTGTATTTACTTTACTTTAAACATCAGTGATTGTAAAGCCTAGCAATGGAGTGATTGAGGCAACAAAGCAAATTTCAAAGCACACATTAATGCAGAAGAGTTCTGTTATTTCACACATTTCATATATTTATATCTTGTTTGAAAATTGAATGCATTCTCCCCATCTACTTTTTGTCTTTTTAGTTGAGCTGCCAGTTCTGGACAATGAGATGTATCATGCGGTGAAGCCTGGTCTGTCTGCCTATAAAGATAAGCCTGAAGAGGTATGTATCATGTCTATCATTTTCTCATTTAGGCTTTGCGATGTAGACCATGTAATTACATGAACTGATTCTGCTGAAGCTGTCACTAAGTCTGATCTTTACTGTCTTGGGATCTACATCTTAAAAACCAGAC
Source organism: Salvelinus alpinus (assembly GCF_045679555.1). Classification (NCBI taxonomy): domain Eukaryota; kingdom Metazoa; phylum Chordata; class Actinopteri; order Salmoniformes; family Salmonidae; genus Salvelinus; species Salvelinus alpinus. Next base: position 84,884,704 of record NC_092094.1, read on the forward strand.
GATGTGAAGTCCTATGTGGACAAACATATCAACCCTTTAATCAACTGAATACGTTAATGCCGGTATATACTTCATTCACTGTTGAAATATCTATATCAGCCCTTTTGGTCACGCCTGTGATTTGAGTGTTCCAGTGGAGACCCTGCTCATCTGTTAATGCCTTTTATCCCATTCAGGGTGGGAACACGATCAGAGCACTGCTGAAGGTGGCCAAGAAGACGGTGCCAGAGGATGAGTGGAAGCAGACCCCGGTGGTCCTGAAAGCCACAGCCGGGCTCCGCCTCCTGCCCGAGGAGAAGGCTAATGCTCTGCTGGATGAGGTGAGGCACGTTTTCTCTCCCCTCAGTTAGTTTGGCACAGGGATGACCCGTCCTGCCAAGGATCGGGACATGAAACTGCTAAGTGCTTACAAGTGTTCTTGAAAAACTGTGGGGGAAAGTCTACCCACTTCGAGGTGGCAATCACTGTGCAAAAAACTGCTGTTTTGGGGTTGTCTGGAGTAGTGGAATATGTCATTTGAATTATTAAATTAGTGCGGCTACTCTAGCCATGCTTGTGGTTTTGCATTCCGTCATTCTCAGACAAATGTGCCTCATAACAATTCCTGAGTCTTGAGATAAGTATCTATTTTTATTTTCTTATTGTCTTTATTCAGCATGATCTTTATTAATATGCACTGTCATCATAAATTGTCTCCGTAGGTTCGGGAAGTCTTTGACGAGTCCCCCTTCTTTGTACCGAACAACAGTGTCTCCATAATGAATGGAACAAATGAAGGTATGTCACTTTGTTGGTGCCACAAACATTTGTCTTACATTTTCTTTTATGGTACTGTGGTATTGTGGGTATGTTGGTAAAGAGGAAAACTGTAGAAATTGCTTAGATTAGCTAAACGCTGCAGTATTGTCAAACCAGGTGGTTGGTATCTCCCAACACTGTCCTCGTAACATGTGTTTATAAGAGCTCTATCGCTACCTCATAGAGCAATTAAATAACCTTGTCTGGGTTGTCCTTCCCACACTCAATATTAAGTGATCCTCCACATCACTCATTAAGACACCCGCACCAACTCCTGTTTCATCAGATGTGCAATTCATTAGCCTCACTTTATGAGAGCCATAACATGAGCTCTGAGACAGTAGTAATGACCTGGGTTGGTCTATCCATGTCAGACAAATATTGCTAATGTAACAGCTGCTAAATGAATGAAAACTAGTATAACCTCCAATATCTTAACTGACAGTCTCTGAACTGCATGTGTTCAAATGGCAATATGTATCAGTAACTTCCAACAACACGATTACAAAGGCAACAATTGCATATGATTTGGCTCGAGTGAATGTTTTACTCATACACTCTCCATCTACTCTCTCTTGTAGGAGTCCTGGCCTGGGTAACAGTGAACTTTTTGACAGGTAAGACATTGCTCATGTTTTGTTAAGGTGGTGTTAATGGTCAGGGGGGTCATTTCTGAGGTTTAAACACTGTACACAGTTGCAGAGCAGTGAAAGTCTCCTGTCTGACTGTCTTGAATGTTGGCCACCATCTGGTCACGATGGGATGCAAAATTCCCTCACTTTTTACACAGAGTTAGTGTAACATTTATTTTAAAACCTATCCTATGCCCAAAATGATAGCCGCCGTGTTAAACAAATCTAAATATATTTTAGATTCTTCAAGGTAGCCAGCCTTTGTCTTGATGACAGCTTTGCACACTCTTGGCATTCTCTCAACCAGCTTCATGAGGTAGTCACCTGGAATGCATTTTAATTAACAGGTGTGCCTTGTTAAAAGTAAATTTGTGGAATTTCTTTCCTTCTTAATGCGTTTGAGCCAATCAGTTGTGTTGTGACAAAGTAGGGATGGTATACAGAAGATAGCACTATTTGGTAAAAGACCAAGTCCATATTATGGCAAGACCAGCTCAAATAAGCAAAGAGAAACGACAGTACATCATTACTTTAAGACATGGTCAGTCAATGCGGAAAATTTCAAGAACTTTGAAAGTTTGCAGTCACAAAAACCATCAAGCGCTATAATGAAACTTGCGCTTATGAGGACCGCCACAGGAAAGGAAGACTCAGAGTTACCTCTGCTGCAGAGGATAAGTTCATTAGAGTTTCCAGCGTCAGAAATTGCAGCCCAAATACATCTTTCACAGAGTTCAAGTAACAGATACATCTCAACATCAACTGTTCAGAGGTGACTGCGTGAATCAGGCCTTCATGGTTGAATTGCTGCAAAGAAACCACTACTAAAGGACACCAACAAGAAGAACAGACTTGCTGGGGCCAAGAAACACGAGCAATGGACATTAGACCAGTGTAAATCTGTCTTTTGGTCTGATGAGTCCAAATTTGAGATTTTTGGTTCCAACCGTCGTGTCTTTGTGAGACACAGAGTAGGTGAACGGATGATCTCCGCATGTGTGGTTCCCACCATGAAGCATGGTGGAGGAGGTGTGATGGTTCGTTGCTGGTGACACTGTCTTTATTTATTTAGAATTCAAGGCACACTTAACCATCATGGCTACCACAGCATTCTGCAGCGACACGCCATCCCATCTGGTTTGCGCTTAGTGGGACTATAATTTGTTTTTCAACAGGACAATGACCCAACACACAGGCTGTGTAAGGGCTATTTGATCAAGAAGGAGAGTGATGGAGTGCTGCATCAGATGACCTGGCCTCCACAATCACCCGACTTTAACCCAATTGAGATGGTTTGTGATGAGTTGGACTGCAGAGGGAAGGAAAAGCAGCCAACAAGTGCTCAGCATATGTGGGAACTCCTACAAGACTGTTGGAAAAGCATTCCAGGTGATGCTGGTTGAGAGAATGCCAAGAGTGCGCAAAGCTGTCAAGGCAAAAGGTGGCTACAAATATAAAAAAAAGAACACTTTTTTGGTTACTACATGATTCCATATGTGTTATTTCATAGTTTTCATGTGTTCACTATTTTTCTACAATGTAGAAAATCATAAAAATAAAGAAAAACCCTTGAATGAGTAGGTGTGTCCAAACTTTTGACTGGTACTGTATACAGTTGAAGTCGGAAGTTGACATACACTTAGGTTGGAGTCATTAAAACTAGTTTTCAACCACTCCACACATTTCTTGTTAACAAACTATAGTTTTTGCAGGTCGGTTAGGACATCTACTTTGTGCATGACACAAGTAATGTTTCCAACAATTTTTTACAGACAGATTATTTCACTTATAATTCACTGTATCACAATTCCAGTGGGTCAGAAGTTTACATACACTAAGTTGACTGTGTCTTTTTAAACAGCTTGGAAAATTCCAGAAAATTATGTAATGGCTTTAGAAGCTTCTGTTAGGCTAATTGACATCATTTGAGTCAATTGGAGGTGTACCTGTGGATGTATTTCAAGGCCTACCTTCAAACTCAGTGCCTCTTTGCTTGACATCATTAGAAAATAAAAAGAAATCAGCCAAGACCTCAGAAAAAACATTGTAGACCTCCACAAGTATGGTTCATCCTTGGGAGCAATTTCTAAATGCCTGAAGGTACCATGTTCATCTGTACAAACAATAGGACGCAAGTATAAACACCATGGGACCACACAACCGTCATACCGCTCAGGAAGGAGACGCGTTCTGTCCCCTAGAGATTAGCGTATTTGGTGCGAAAAGTGCAAATCAATCCCAGAACAACAGCAAAGGACCTTGTACAAGGTACAAAAGTATCTATATCCACAGTAAGACGAGTCCTATATCGAAAGCCCGCTCAGCAAGGAAGAAGCCAGACTACGGTTTGCAACTACACATGGGGACAAAGATGGTACTTTTTGGAGAACTGTCCTCTGGTCTGATGAAACAAAAATACAACTGTTTGGCCATAATGATCATCGTTATGTTAAGAGGAAAAATGGGGAGGCTTGCAAGCTGAAGAACACCATCCCAACCGTGAAGCACGGGGGTGGCAGCATCATGTTGTGGGGGTGCTTTGCTGCAGGAGGGTCTGGTGCACTTCACCAAATAGATGGCATCATGAGGAGGAAAATTATGTGGATATATTGAAGCAACATCTCAAGACATTAGTCCGGAAGTTAAAGCTTGGTCGCAAATGGGTCTTCCAAATGGACAATGGCTTAAGGCAAAATGGCTTAAGGACAACAAAGTCAAGGTATTGGAGTGGCCATCACAAAGCCCTGCCTCAATCCCATAGAAAATTTGTGGGCAGAACTGAAAAAGCGTGTGCGAGCAAGGATGCCTACAAACCTGACTCAGTTACACCAGCTCTGTCAGGAGGAATGGGCCAAAATTCACCCAACTTATTGTGGGAAGCTCGTGGAAGGCTACCCGAAACGTTTGACCCAAGTTAAACAATTTAAAGGCAATGCTACCAAATAGTAATTGAGTGTATGTAAACTTCTGATCCACTGGGAATGTGATGAAAGAAATAAAAGCTGAAATAAATCATTCTCTATGCTATTATTCACATTCTTAAAATAAAGGGGTGATCCTAACTGACCTAAGACAGGGAATTTTTACTAGGATTAAATGTCAGGAATTGTGGAAAACTGAGTTTAAATGTATTTGGCTATGGTGTATGTAAACCTCCGACTTCAACTGTATCTATTAGAATGCCTGTCTTTGTCTCAAGCGGGTGGTTGGAAAATGAATGAATTCTAAATGCAGTATGTGGTCAATGTACAGTACCTGTATGTTCTACTTTCTGTTTATAATGTTGATGATGAATAGCATCCTGTCTATAGTTTTCTATTTCCAATTCTATGTGTTTGACTTTCCATCTGTTTGCTTTAGGTCACTTGTATGCCAAAACCAGGAAGACAGTGGGGATCCTGGACTTGGGTGGAGGATCTACCCAGATCACTTTCCTTCCAAAATCAAAGGTAAATGTTCAACTGAACTCCACTGATGTTTTATGAAGATTTAGATAACCATTGCTATTTAATTAGACATTACTCAACCCCTCTCTCTGTACCCATAGAAAACAGTTTTCACTGCCCCAGCCAGTTACATTGCCAACATCAACATGTTCAACCACACTCTACAACTCTATACTCACAGGTGAGTAAACAAGCATTGGTGCAGCATTTATAGTACAGATCTTCATTTTGTAGGAAATTAATCATGCTGTAACAGGAAATGTGAATTATTATGTGGATTATAATTCATGGAAATATTTGTAGGGGTTGATACATTTTTCGAAAAAGGAAAATCAAGTCGGAAATTTCAAAGTGGAAATTACAAACTTCAGAAGCCTTTTTAAAACTCAAACACACTACAAGTTGTACATTTTCCTTTTGCCCCCAGAACAGCCTCAATTTGTTGGAGCATGGACTCTACAAGGTGTCAAGCGTTCCACAGGGATGCTGGCCCATGTTGACTCCAACATGTTGACACTGTTGTGTCAAGTTGGCGGGATGCCATTTGGGTGGACCATTCTTGATACACACAGGAAACTGTTGAGCGTGAAAAACCCAGCAACGTTGCGGTTCTTGACACACCGTTGCGCTTGGCACCTACTACCACACCCCGTTCAAAGGCACTTAAATATTTTTTCTTGACCATTCACCCTCTTAATGGCACACATACACAATCCGTGCCTCAAATGTCTCAAAGCTTAAAAATCCTTCTTTAACCTGTCTCCTCCCCTTCATCTACACTGATTGAAGTGGACTTAACAAGTGACATCAATAAGGGATCATAGCTTTCACCTGGAATCACCTACGTCATGGAAAGAGCACGTGTTCTTAATGTTTTGTATACTCATTGTATATCATGGCATGCAATGAAAATAGCATACTCACAATACCTTGGCATTGTCATGAATGTATTCTGAATATCTGTCCTCATTCAGCTACCTTGGAAATGGACTTGTAGCGGCTCGATTGGCAACTCTTGGGGCTTTGGGGGCTGATGGTAATTTGAATTGTCATACAGTATTTGCTTAGCTATTCAAGCTAGGCAACTGCAGTCATCTGTTCAGGCTGGATAAATACATTTGTATAATGCTGCAAGACACACTAGATTTCTATAAATCAGACACACTATTTAACTGTCATCCTCGTTGGGGACAATGCAATAACCAATCTGGTTTACTCTTTCAGGTCTGGATTGGAAAGTTTTCACAAGTTCCTGTCTACCCAAGAAATTCAGAGAGGACTGGACTTTTGGTGGAATCACCTACAAAGTTAGTGGAATTCCTGACGGTAAGCACAAGATAAAACATACACTTTCGATAATATTAAATTTTTTATAATCCTCGAAACTAGAAATAAATTATTCAGTCTCAGAGCGCAATGTTAGAGTTTAGTTCAGTCTGAGTTGAGAACATTTTCCCACTGGACAGTGCAGAATGCATGTTTTGTCATTCTTTCTCTCTGCATGCAGACTTTAAACAGTTATAATAGAGCAAACCTTGTGTTTAAATGAGAGGAAAATTGTGAGTTAACTCCGCAAATAATGCAACACTCCCATACCACGGTCATGTAGACAAAAGATACTGGGTTAGTCCCCGAGCTGTAATTTTTTCTGTGTAAGGAGAGGCTTGATGTTGACCGCTTACAATTATGTGGTAAAAATAGATAACCCAACAGGCGTGTGCTAGTCTTGTCAGCACTTGGTTTCCCCGGTTGTAACCAACAAACCAATCCCAGGGTGCTGTGAAAGTATCCTTTTGGGGTTTTTCTAGTGTAGAGCCCTGGAGAGCCCATAGCCTCAACCCCATTTTGATCTCATAAAGAGGCTCCGGGTTCTCCCAGTGCATTGCACCACAAGCATGCAGCAAACTCAGTTATTTTACTCTCATTTAAAAATAAACCTTTTATCGTTGGTGCCAATTTAAAATTATTCGGACTTCTTAACAATTGACTTGAGTGTTATGTTGTCATGAAGCTGACGTAACTCTATACTTTTATGATACTTGCCTTGAAGATTCAGTAGAGTTTGTGATAGATACTAATGATTATTTTGATGTTATCTGTGTGTGTCTCCAGGCTATGCAGGTTACAAGCTGTGTTACTATGAGGTGATGAGGGTGGTGAAAGGCATCGTGCACCAGCCGTTTGAGGTGAAGGGCAGCAGCATCTTCTATGCCTTCTCCTACTACTTTGACAGAGCTGTGGAGTCAGGCCTCATCGGTGAGTAGACACAGACCAGATACAAAACCACCATTCAGAAAGCATCCAGTTAAACCTCATAATGATATGAAAGGAATAAAGTAAAAAAATGAATAAAATGTTTAGTTATTTTCTCCTCATATACATTTAACTGTAGTTTTTAGGATTTGCTTGGAAAACTGAAATGACAGATGAGAATAAGTATAAATGTTTTGTTTTCCAGATGGCAGTCGCGGTGGTATGGTAGAAGTCAGGGATTTCAAGAAGAGAGCCAAAGAAGGTGAGTGCTAGGCTTTTCCCCTCAGAAACATGTTGACTATATTGATGCAGTACACAGTGTACAAACAAGAAATGTTGGTGCTTATTTGCATGTTAGACTCAACAATCTCACGGGCCTTACAAAACATCAGTTCCTCACCACAAAATCCTGCTGTAAAAATACACGCTGTTCTACCTCACACAAACACTCAACCTTGTTTGTGCCCAAACATCTTGGCACTACTGTAACCGAACCTGGAACATTGGCACTTTCGTCTGCCATTTCCAATATAACCAAGGACCATCAGATGAAATGTCTGATTCATAACTATTCTCAGAGCATTAACAAATATGTTGATATTTGACATACACATTGACATTTAGCTACTTAACACATTTACAGTAATCTGATGTGGAAAGTGCTCTGGCACGTTAGATTGACATATAGCCTGGGTAAATCTGTTAGAGCGCGTGGCACAATAAATGCCTGTGCTAGATTTACAGCTAGCAGGAACAAGTTGGTGTGTTATGTAAAGTCTGTTTGCATTGCGAAAACAGTCATATGGCCTTGATGAACACGTCAGGCGTTGGGCAGGTCGTCAGGTGTTGGGCAGGTTGGCAGGCAGTTGACCTGGGCAGCTGTGAGCTCTCTCTCTCGTACCTGACAGCCACACAACACCAACCTGACCTGGAGGCTGAGCCTGAGAGAGAGACACTGTGTACAGCTAGTCTGTTGGCTCTGCCACCCATCCCCAGAATCACCAACATGTGCAGACCCTCAGCACTTGACTCTTCTCACACCCCCTTTCTCAGTCAGCTAAACAAACAAAATAAACCAAACAAGATGACCAGCTTTCTATTATGTGGTGTACAGGTTAGAGGTTGTCTGCTGCTTGACCCCACATGAGACATGATACAAGATGTCTCAAAATATGCCCACGCGTGCTGTCGTCATAAAACTCAGCATTAGCAGGACAGAACTATGTTACTGTTAAGTAAATACTTGTTAAATATCCACCAAATAAGGTGAATACATAATATTTATATCACAGTGCTCTCTGCCCTTTGTGATTTGTTGTTAATGTAGTGCCTACCTGATTTGTTTTCAGTGTGCAACAAGATGACCAAGTACCGTCCCATCAGTCCCTTCCTCTGCATGGATATGACATATATCACCTGCCTGTTGAAGGAGGGCTTTGGCTTCAAGGACAACACAATGCTGCAGGTGAGACAGGAACAGGTCACTGGGCACAAAGGTAGGGGACAGGCACCAAGACGTTAATAAGTCAAAACTTAACAAACATCGTTTTTTGTTCTGCTCCACAGCTCGCCAAGAAGGTGAACAACGTTGAGACAAGTTGGGCCTTGGGAGCCACATTTGATCACTTTAACAACCTCAACATCCACTAAGGGCAGCTATCCTAACTGTCTGCAGGCACTGAGAGGGACAGCCTGTTACTTGGGGCATCTCCTCTGCCACCGACCCCTGACTAGCCCCTCCCTCCTGCTCAGCAGCACTGCCACGCTCCTCCAGCCTACCCCTCCCCTCCCTCCCTCAGCAATCTCCTGCAAATAATCCAAGAACTGTTGACAAAGAAATCACTATATTTTTTATAAGGACAGCTATTTCTACTGTATGTTTAACCCATAATTAGTGAGATGACTTTATTTTTGCAAAGCAAGCGTTTACATTTTCGCTTCCTTAGGGCTGTCTGACCTGAAATGCAGTCTTATTTGGCTACCTTTGAGTGTGTAGAGTATTTAAAAGCAATGCGACTAGTAAGGTATTTAGAGAACTTTGGTCATGGAGTGCACTGTAAAGTACAGTGGAATATTTGAAAAAATTGGTTGCAGGAATGACAGTGGGGATCCTGGACTTGGGTGGAGATCCAAAAGGTAAATGTTAAACTGCAACTCATTCTATCTGGAAATGTGTTTCCAGTACATTCTACTGTAGGACAAGTGAATAAGACATTTTCCCTCACAAGGCTTATAACAATAGATGGTTGAAATGACTTAGCCAAAGCTTTCCCCCTCATACTTTGCACAGAACACTTTAACTGCAGATACTGTATTGGAGATCTGTTGCTTGGATGTTGTCTACAGAGTTGTACATATCCATCCATGTTAAAGGGAGGTGTCCAATTTGAAACAACTCAGGAGGCAAGTAAAGCTCAGAGGGGGGAGACGATAGTGTTCTCACTGAGTAAGTCTTGCATTTGATACATGAATACTATTGTATGTATGGTGTTAATGTTTAAAAGTGCTGCCTTGGTAGATGTGCGGCCTTGCGTAGGATGGCCAGTTGTGTTGAATCAGAGTGAGTGACTTGTGTTTCTGACTGTTGGTGAACTCTGTGTTATTTGTGTTGTCTACGGTGGCGCACTAAATTATCATTGTTCGATCAACCGTGTACAGGACCGTCAGAGGTTTAGCTTGTTGCTGTATTCAGCAACCAGTCATAATGTTATTATTAGAGCGTCTAAGCATGTCAGGTATATCAAAGACCTTCAACCCATTAATCTTTCATTTGTAGGGATATAGCTCTTGGTGCAAGACACACATAATGCTTAATACTGTTTGTAATTTTCTTGTGAACTGTACAAATATTTAAAATGCTGTTGCAATCTGTACAAAATTTAACTTTGCTGTATTACTGCTCCTCGTGCAATCATAGCCGCTATCTGTCCAGTAGCAAACATGTCCAATAACTACTGCTGTATATAACACTACAAAGTAAACCTGTATTAGTAAAATACTTACCAGTCTAACTGCTTTGACTTTGCAGATGAAAACTTTCTTTCTGCTGCATAATGTTCACTATGTTTTAAGGTGAACTGTTTGACAGATCATGTCAATATTTTATGAAAACCTGGTGCAAGTAAAATGTGTGTATACATTATACATGTATGTTTCAATAAAATACTAAAAGTGTATTTGATGTATTTGTTTTCCCTAACATGTTCAGTCTTTAAACAGCCCAATATACAGTGTACAAAACATTAAGAACACCTTCCTAATATTGAGTTGAACACCCCTTTTGCCCCTAGAACAGCCTCAATTCATCAGGACTTTGTGTTGAAATTGTTCAACAGGGATGCTGGCCCATGTTGACTCCAATGCGTCCCACAGTTGTGTCAAGTTGACTGGATGTCCTTTGGGTGGTGGACCGTTCTTAATAAACACAGGAAACACCCAGCAGTGTTGCAGTTCTTGACACAAACCAGTGCGTCCGGCACCTACAACCATATCCCGTTCAAAGGCACTTAAAATATTTTGTCTTGATAGTTCACCCTCTGAATGGCACACATTCACATTCCGTCTCGCTTGTCTCAAAGCTTAAAAATCCTTCTTTATCCCGTCTCCTCCCCTTCATCTACACTGATTGAAGCGAATTTAACAAGTGACATCAATAAGGGATGAAAGCTTTCACCTGGTTAGTCTGTCAAAGAAAGAGCAGGTGTTCATAATGTTTTGTGAAACGGATACAGGATTATTTTTTTTAACCTTAACTAGGCAAGTCAGTTAAGAACAAATTCTTATTTACAATGACGGCCTACCTGGGAACAGTGGGTTAACTGCCTTGTTCAGGGGCAGAATGACAGATTTTTACCTTGTCAGCTCGGGGATTCGATCCAGCAACCTTTCGGTAGCCTAGTGGTTAGAGCGTTGGCCTAGTAACCACTAGGCTACCTGCTGCCCCGGAAATGCTTGGAAAACCCCAAAATCATCTTCACACAGAAAGAAAGACGTGCAGGAATAACTGTGTTCAAGTTATAACAGAGCATAAAATATAACTTTATTCATTTACACTTTTACATTCCATTCACAGAGTCATTGGCGTACCATCAAACTGCAACGGCAGGACCAGTGTGTGTCACTTGCTTGCAAACGCCATGATCTGAGCCTGGAGAGAAAGAACATTAACTCACAAATCTAAACATCCATTTTGTCAATCCATCCATACCTATCCACAAATACATGAATCCAACAGCCACGTATAGCACTAGCAAGTTCTACAAAAAACGATGACTAGCATCTTTCCCATCTGTGTAAAAAGTGGCACTACAAACCTCTGTATACAAGATCTGTAAACTCTGAACATTTAATATGGAAAAATGTCAAGCATAACTTTGGGTCTCCAGAGAGAAATGCCTCTACAACCATTTACGGTTGCTTTGGTCTGAATCACTTAGTAGGGAATAAAGCCATTTCACATCAGCGGTCTGTAATAAAAGGGGTGTGAAAACACAAGTCAATACCGCCGTAACGCAGCCCCGGGGCCAGCACTGCATCCCACCCACACACTTTCTGTAACACTACATTTGGGGCTAAACTAAGCTGCCGTAGTAGTAAGTTGACAACCATGGAAATTATAGGCAGAGCTGAAGTAAAAAGACATGTAATCAGAAAAAAGGTCAGGATCGGGTGGGGTCATGAATGAAGCCAAAGTGGAGCTTACTTCTGACATGTGGCCAAACCTTGGGAATGGAAGAAGAGATGGCTTCTACTTGAACAAGTGTTGTGGGTTCACTTTGACAAGGGACATGACATTCGAGAAAGGTGGGGTTAAAGAGGAGACAGCATACTAACTTTCATGGCTGGCAGTGTATTGGTGGCCTGCAGACCGAAGGTGCGTAAGACAACCATGGGGGCAGCGTTAGTGGAGTACAGTCGTTTCATCAGGTCGATGGCAGCCATCATGGGCAGGTTGTGTCGCTGGCGCTCTGTCTCATATCCCAACAGGTGCTGCATGGCCCCTGCTCAACACAACACAGGCAGAGCAAAACACCAGGGGTTAACAAATCATGGAGAAAAGAGTTTCTGGACCTGTGTACATTGTTAATGTGTTTTCTGCATTGGAACTATTCAGAACAAATAAAATATTCACATAACAGGATTTCCATTTCTGTGAACTGTCCTTTCTGCCAAGAACTGTATGAAAAAAACATCAAATAAACTTTGGAAGAAATACTGTTCTTTTTATAATCAAGATCAACAGCAAGAGTCCCAGCCTGGGCTGTGGAAAAGAGCTTCTGAGAAACCACTGGCTACGGCTACTGTGTTTGGTGTCTGTTCAGGGTAGTCACTAACCCAGATCCTTCCCGTTAAAGGCCGCCTGGCTCAGGAGCTGAGTGAGGCAGGCCACATCCCCAAAGCCCAGGTTGGCTCCCTGGCCAGCTAGAGGGTGGACGCGGTGTGCTGCATCGCTGCAAAGAAAAATAAAGACCTCCGCCGTGTAAATCTAGTCACCACATCTACAGGGTAGGATCAAAGCAAGCATTCCCTTCAAATAGACAGAAATAATTGGATAGAGGCATTAACCCTTACTTTTTTTTGATGCAGTTGATAAGTATCTTTTTTATTTTATTTATATGATCCTGTTATACCTTCATAGAATAAGGGCATATGATCCTTACATTTACAAAATGCCAGGTCAAATATTAGTCACAATTTTCTAAAGCAAACCGATGTGAAGTTCAATAACGGCGTGTCCCCAGGGGTGAGTGGGGATTTACCCAATGAGTGCCACCCGGTGCCTGATGTACTCTGACGCATGGCCCATGCCCAGGGGGAACATGACCCGACTCTTTGGGCCAATCCCGGCCACGCTGGGGGGTAGCTGGCGTGCCGAGCCTGCAGAAGGCATGAGGACTGACAGGGCAGTGCGGAACAGAGAGCCAGCAGTCTCCACCAGCTCACTGTGGTTCTCATTACTCCACTGGCAGAAAGAGACGACACAGAGAGAGAGAGAGAGAGAGACAGAGAGGAAGAGACGGAGGGAAAGAGGAAGAGAGATAGCGAGAGGTAGAAACAGCAAATAGAGGAAGAGACAGAGAGGTACAGGAGAGATAGAGGGGCGTGGTAGACAGAGAGAAGAGAGAGGTAGAAACAGCAGGTAGAGGTAGAGACAGAGAGGTACAGGGGAGATAGAGGGGTGTGGTAGACAGAGAGAAGAGAGATGTTAAAGAAACAAACTAGAGCAGAAATGCAGAGTGAGTGTACTTTTCCTCACTAACAAAATGGTTTGGCAGCGTTACAGGACCCTTGCTAATTAAAAGAAGAGGCTGGTCAGGCCTGCTGTTGAATTAGCTTAGTTTAAAAAACATTCCATGCAGTAATGACCAACTGGCAGACCACAGGTTTAATTAGCAAACCAGGCCTGAAACCAAGCATGACAACCGTGGTGACCCCATCGGCAGGACCAGTAAAAATAGTAGGCTTGGGAAAGCGACTTTAGGCTGGCAAAACGTTGGTATTGTCTACATGTATGATGTAGAGTAGACAGAAAACAGTGACAAGTGCACCCATTGGCATTGACTAACCGGTTCATTGGTGCACTTGCAGCATGTTGGTAACAAGAGGATTTCCATTCATAAATGTACTATTCATAACGCATACAAATGTATCAGAAATCCATTTCTTTCTCTGCTGTATAAAGGCACCTGTTCCTCATCATTATTTGATTCGGTGGGGTCAGGCCGGGACTCACAAAGGCAGTGTTGATGGAGTCCACGAAGCTTTCCTCATCCAGCTGCAGTAGCTCCTCAGCATGGCGGTGGCTGGTCGACCACACCAGAGAGCTCTCTGTGTCCGACAACTACAGCCACAAGAGAGAAGGGGGAGTTGGTTAAAATTAAGGGACAGAAAAAAGCAAAGAGCTCAGCTGCACTTTGAACCTATGATACAAACTTACTGGTAACATTGCTATGGGGCCTGTTGGAAGGAACCTCTGCCAGGCAACATTGTTCTCTGTTGGCTATAGAAACACATGATAACAATTAGTATGGCCTCCATGTGTCTTGATGAAAGACAGGTTGTAAGATGTATATCTCACCTCAGACAGATGCAGGACAGCCACAACAGCTGATTGGTCGTAATTCCACTTGACCGTGGGTATCCCCGCCTCCCGCCTTACCATCGAATTTGGCCCATCTGCTCCAATCTGCAAACCAGCCAATCACAGCGGTTACATCCTAGAGCATTATGGTCAAAGACAAAAAAACAAAAAAAACATTCATAAAATAAAAGAGTTACTACTCAGGATGGACTGACCAGTAGTTTGGTTTGAAGAGTCTGTCCGTTGGCCAGGATGACCTGAACCCAGGGGATGGCGTCAGCTACCTGGTGGGACTTGGGCCAGGTGTATTTCACCACCTTGGATTTGTACTGGACCCTCACCTGATCTGAGAGACCGAACACAGAGAAAATAAATGGTCAAAAGCAGAGCCAAGGGGATTTTGGGTTCACCACAGAGAATCATTTTCTCTAAACAAGGAAGGGGCCAGTAAGTATTTTTCATCACAATTGGTCACACTAATCAAGACTTTGCTACTTGTTTCCTCCAAAAAGGAAAAAAAGAGTGTAAGGTTTGGCTGTAAGTGACTAAGGCAGTGGAGGATCTACAAACCACCTTGTAAAACACCACTGGTTTCCCTCTCTGGCAGGGACCAGCTGCCGAAGCTCACATTGACAATCTTCTTAATGGTCTTGGCTTGCCGCATAGCATTGATTAATAGTGTTTATCTACAAGCAGACCATGCCACACTTTCCGCATGCTGGGATTGCACCAAAACTCCCACTTTCTTTGAATTATCGGTAGTCGGTCATCCCGAACATGAAAGTATCTGGAATTACACTTGGCGTTGCCCACTTGGAGAGGTTCCCGTCCGCAGATTGACTACTGGTTCCTGAACACGAGCGACAAATATTGGCCTGCAGTGATTGGAGAGCAGAGTTACTACCAAACTAGTTAGCTTAGTGCACGCTTTTCATGTACTGCCTCAGAAGCAGAGAAACATCATGGCCAAAGGAAGAAAAAATTAAGTAGAGGACCAACATGATGCCTTTAAGGAAAACCTGCTGCCTGCAACCACACATCTGTTTAGTGCAAAATGTAGAAAAGCCCGTTTATAAATATGCTGTTTTACAGTCGGACGCAAGGCAGTGCTAAGGTTTCATTTCTGAACCTCCAAAAAGTCGTCCTAATTTCAACAACAATACAGCACAACACACCGTCAGCACTTTAGCATCCTTAATGGCGTGGGAGCACATGTCAATGTGAAATAGGTAATTGGACAACTGCACGTGCCTTTACATGGCACCCGGTCTATGAGTGCACTAACTGGCACACAGGAAATATGGAGCTTGATTGAAATAGCAGGAAAAACATGGATGCGTCCAAGAGCTGCACTGGTCTTTAAAAACAGACACTGGGGAAAATACAAATAAACAAAACACAGGGACAGGATGGAACAAATGTGGTGACATTACATGAGCTGCCAGACCCAGTGCTCATTAACAGGATGTCAATGAACTCAATATGTCTTCTAAGGACAGTCACATCACTACTCGTGCATAGTGAGGGTTTCATGGGAAAATCAGCAATGCAACTGGACTGTGTGTGGCACTGCTTTCTTACCAGAGAGATTCTCCAGCTGTTTCGTCAGGGCTGCCACAATGATGTCGTTCTCCACAATGTATGCCATCTCGTCCTGCAGGTTCTCCTTATCAAATGTAATCAGGGCATCTGAGCAGGCATCCCAAACCTAAATCAGAAATCAATTATCCCTGTGGTCAACAACTCTATCCTTAAATGCATCCCCATTCCCTATATTTAGCCGGCCAAAGAGCCACAGCCTAATTGAACTGAACACATCAAATTTGTTCAGCTGCAGCCAGAGCTTGGCAGGCACTACTTAAATGACCAAACTAAGATCTAGAAAGGTCAACAACACCCTTCTATGGTTGACTTAGGGAGCTTACTGATGCACGATGAAATGCCATTTGTGATGTGGATTTATGGCAATATTTGTGGCCCGACAGAACACATTTGTTAACATTACCGAGCGGGTAAATATTGGTTAATGTATCCCAAAAAAGTTGAGTGTCAAAATAGAACACATAATTGAGGCACATCATTTCTGAGATGGTAAATGACAAGACTTTTCATGTGACGCAGGGAAGTGGTTATGCTTATGTAGGACTCTCTCTCAGACCTTATCATTCAGAAGTAACACAGCTAAACTACTTTCCCCCCCAACATGCCATAAAGTAGTGGGTTTTACCCTACAGAAAACCACTAATGGTGGTGGGTTTGCAACTTGTGACAAGTGGTTGGCTGCTTGAAAGATTTAATGAAACCAAACCGCAAATTCCAAGGAGTTTTTATGTTGAAGAAAGATATACTTCTGTTGATAAGGAATGTGTTGCTATGTACTTATTGTCCTCTTTGCTAGGAGAAATCCCCAAATGGGAGCTTTAAAACCTGCTTATCTTTCCATCTTAACACCCAGACAGGAGAGAGACCATTGGAAATGGCCTACTAATATTCAGGTTCTTTTTCCTTCTTCAGCCAGTAGTTAACTATTTAGGATAGTGAATGAAGATTTTTTGGGGTTAACCTCAACGCACTACTCTATCCTTGTAATATGCATCTGCAAACAAACAAGCAAAAAAAGGAGCAGAGCAGTTAAGGTAAAATGGAAGAGGTATATCACTATAATCACCATATTATATTTTATGATGACATCCTTGGCCATGAGAGAAACCCTGTGTTTTTTTCTTTGGTATAAACTGACCACATCTTACAGAAGGGACTCAGCCTGCGCCCACAGCTGTAAAACACGGTCACTTTGCTACTGACATCCACACATCCTGTCATCTTCCATCTTCTGCCTCCTGCTTGTCACATTCATCTTTATAATTAGTACACACAGGGGATGAACGCCTAGTTGAAGATGCCAAATAGATATTTTTCCGATTAAATATAATCCTAATTAAATAATTACTCTGATTGTGGCCAGAGGGGAAAAAACAAACATTTCACTAAGCCAGGGAGTTTTGATCATCGTTTTAAATTGACCTCCTGTCCTTTGGGGGTTGAGGCACCCTGGCATTTGCATGGCCTCTGAGGATGTATAAATTGGGCAGAGGAATGAACAAAATGCGTGTTTTAAACCGCCATTGGGTTTGCGTTTTCTTTGTGAACAATTACATGCTCGAGAGAAATGGCATTGTAAAGTACATGATTGAGTAGAGGTTAAATGGCAGGGGAGATACAATTTTCCTAAAACTTTATAGCCAAACAAGTTACTGATGCATGGAGAATGAGAGTAAGTATATAGCAGTATAACTCTAACGACTTAAATGGGCTTCTCAATAAAAAATTACTTTAGGGCTTGGCGTTTCCAAGAACTGACCTGCATCTTCTGATAGGGCTTACATCTCATGTTCATAATGTGATCCCATGTGCCAACACCTGAAAAGGCACACACAACATTTTAATAGAATACAAGATCTATAACATCTAGGGATGTTATGTATGAGGCATACAAGCCCCATAATTACTTGTTAGAGGAGTATGATTAAATGAGACAAGAACTCAAGTGGGCGATGTCAACAAAAATATAAATGCAACATGTGAAGTGTTGGTCCCATGTTTCATCAGCTGAAGTAAAAGATCCCTGAAATGTTCCATATGCAGAAAAGCTTATTTCTCTCAAAAGTTGAGCACAAATTTGTCTACATTCCTGTTCATGAGTATTTCTCCTTTGCCAAGATAATCCATCCACCTGACAGGTGTGGCATATCAAGAAGCTGATTAAACAGCATGATCATTACACAGGTGCATCTTGTGCTGGGGACAATAAAAGGCCACTCTAAAAAGTGCCGTTTTGTCACTGAACACAATGCCACAGACATCTCAAGTTTTGAGGCAGCTTGCGATTGGCATGCTGACTGCAGGAATGTCCACCAGTGCTGTTGCCAGATAATTTAATGTTCATTTCTCTACCATAAGCCACCTCCAATGTCATTTTAGAATATTTGGCAGTACATCCAACCGGCCTCACAACTGCAGATCACATGTATGGCGTTGTGTGGGCAAGCTGTTTGCTGATGTCAACGGCGGTGGGGTATAGGCAGGCATAAGCTACGGGCAACGAACAGAATTGTATTTTATCGATGGCAATTTGAATGCACAGAGATACCGTGACAAGATCCTGAAGCCCATTGTCGTGCCATTCATCCGCCGCCATCACCTCATGTTTCAGCATGATAATGCACGGCCCCATGTCGCAAAGACCTGTATACAATTCCTGGAAGCTGTAAATGTCCAGGTTCTTCCATGGCCTGCAAACTCACCAGACATATCACCCATTGTTTTGGATGCTCTGGATCGACGTATACAACAGCGTGTTCCAGTTCCCGCCAATATCCAGCAGCTACGCACAGCCATTGAAGAGGAGTGGGACAACATTCCACAGGCCACAATCAACAGCCTGATCAACACTATGCAAGGGAGATGTGTCACGCTGCACGAAGCAAATGGTGGTCACACCAGATACTGACTGGTTCTGATCCACGCCCCTACCTTTAAAAATAAAAAGTATCTGTGACCAACAAATGCATATACATTACATGGCCAAAAGTATGTGCACACCCCTTCAAATTAGTGGATTCTGCTATTTTAGCCACACCTGTTGCTGACAGATATATAAATTGAGCTTCCCCGGTCAACTGTTAGTGCTGTTATTGTGAAGTGGAAACGTCTAGGATCAACAATGGCTCAGCCGAGAAGTGGTAGGCCACACAAGCTCACAGAACGGGACCCACCGAGTGCTGAAGCGTGTAAAAATAATCTGTCCTCGGTTGCAAAACTCACTACCGAGTTCCAAACAGCACAAGAACTGTTCCTCGGGAGCTTCATGAAATGGGTTTCCATGGCAGAGCAGCCGCACACAAGTCTAAGATCACCATGTGCAATGCCAAGCATTGTTGGAGTGGTGTAAAGCTCGCCACCATTGGACTACGGAGCAGTGAAAACGTGTTCTCTGGAGTGATGAATCACGCTTCATCTAGGAGTCCGACGGACAAATCTGGGATTGGCGGATGCCAGGAGAACGCTACCAGCCCCAATGCATAGTGCCAACTGTAAAGTTTGGTGGTGGAGGAATAATTGTCTGGGGCTGTTTTTCATGGTTCGGACTAGTCTCTTTAGTTCCAGTGAAGGGAAATCTAATGCAACAGCATACAATTACATTTTAGACAATTCTGTTCTACCAACTTTGTGGAAGGCCCTTTCCTGTTTCAGCATGACAATGCCCCCGTGCACAAAGCGAGGTCCATACATAAATGGTTTGTCAAGATTGGTATGGAAGAACTTGACTGGCCTGCAGTGCCCTGACCCCCACCCCATCGAACACCTTTGGGATGAATTGGAACGCAGACTGCGAGCTAGGCCTAATCGCCCAACATCAGTGTTGCTGAATGGAAGCAAGTCCCCGCAGCAACGTTTCAACATCTAGTGGAAAGCCTTCCCAGAAGAGTGGGGGATGTTATAGCAGCAAAGGGGGGGGACCAACTCCATATTAATGCCCATGATTTTGGAATGAGATGTTTGACCAGCAGCTGACCACATACTTTTGACCATGTAGTGTATGTATTCCCAGTTATGTGAAATCCATAGATTAGGGCCTAATGAATTTATTTAAATTGACTGATTTCCTTATATGAACTGTAACTCAGTAAAATCTTGGAAATGGTTGCATGTTGCGTTTACATTTTTGTTCAGTATACATCCAAGTCAATTTAACTGGGCTTGACATGGCCATGGGTATCCAAATCACTTCCTTCACTTCCTTACTGACATGCAGTACATCATCAGGGTGTCAATTAAAACCCAAGGAGACATGAATAATAGTTGAGAGGATCCCATCAATGATTGATGTAGACTAGAGTCCAGATATGATCCCTGCTAAGCATGTGTGACTAGACAAGCTGGGCCTGATCACTAACCTACTTCCTGACAACCTTTTAATGCTGAGCCACACCACAAATAGGCTTAATCAGACAGGAAGCTGGCCACTTAAACATGAGCTATTTTGTCATTGGACAAGATGTACTGTTTGTTCTTTTTAAATGGATAAACCAATAAACCAACCCTGACAAATAATAGACAACTACCAAACTATCTACACACAACTCTTCACCCCTACTGTACTTTATGAAGCTCATACTATTGCAGCCATGTCTATCTGTATGCAGAGAGGTTCCCTACATTTTTCTGATGCCATTGGCTGCCAATGGAAAACAGAGCTTCTAATGCCATTAGAGAGATTACTTTCTCAGGGAACGTGATAATAGTGTTTCGTAATATGGTTGTGTACCACTGAGGAGGGTGGCAGAGCCCGGGCTGATGGAGCTGACTCTTGTACTGTAGGTGTCTGGGACCTTGTCCATCACTTTCTTGTTGCCTGCCTCAAGCAAAAGAATCTTCTTCCCCTCCAAGTTTGGATCCAAGCCTGTCAACAATAATGAGGATGCATGAAATTGATTGATGCTCCGTCCAAAATGATAAACAGACAGATTAAAAGTTGTGGTGGGAGTAGCATTGATATAGCCTACATTTTGGCATCACTAGTGGTGCCATGAGAACAAGAAATGAAAGTTCCTCTGCATGTTTGTCTTAATTATACCTTACTTGTTTAGCAACACAGAACTAAGGCAAATGCTGTATGGTGTAAATCAGCAGCAAAGCCACAACTGCAATTTAGTTGTGAGAATGAAGTCTGAGAATTTGCATCCAGGAGCGGAATTACGGCTCCTCCTCCTTTAGATGGGGGCAAATAGGGGCAGAGGGGTTGTTTGACTGGGCAGCATCAGGAGATCACCTTGACTCACCTAAAGAACAAGCCATAGCGGTCCCAACCATCCCTCCTCCAGATATAATGACATCATAGAGCTCATTTTCATGTTCCCCATGTTCTGCTGCGCACGTGAGTCCTCTGCAAATGATTCTTGTTTCTGAAAAACGGTTCAGAGCAACACACCGCCGCCCGATTCCTTTGAAAGATAGTGCCGTTTTAGTGAGACTATGCATCTTTAAAACAACGTAACGACGTGGTACTCGTCTAACCCTTAAACAACTCAAACTGTATTGTTTAGAATCAGAACTAAATGTTTCCCCTTGAATATGTCCTACTAATCGCAGCTGTGTCCATTCTATAATGCAGCCATGTTGTATATTTTGACATACGTAAGAGGCAAGTACTTCCTGTAGTGCTCAACCAATCAGAAAAAGGAACCGCACTAGTTTCACTTCACAAGTTGTCCGCACTTTGGTGCTATTGATATTTAAACATAATTCCGTTTTATTCAGGAGGACAATGTAGAAGGGATAGTTAAGGCGCTTCTTGAATAAAAAAATGTGTTACAAATGTGTCAACATGATAGTGCCCAATCGAGATCACTGAGGTATAGATCGAGATACCGCAAGCGTTTACTTCAGCCAATCAAACATTAGAGAGTTCCAGGGGGTGGAGTCAAATATCTTAGCTTTGACAACAAGTAGCGAAACATCATCCATTGATTCGAAGTTATTACTTTGTAACAATCAATATATGATGTCGATACATGACAGTCTTTGTTGTGAAGCAGAGAAGCAAGAAGAGATGGACAACAATGGACAATAATAATAATCCACTGGAATAAGTATGCTGTAGTTCTAAAGTGCACGAGCATCAGGTTATATTTTCTATTTTGCAATATTCCAAAATTGTCATCTCAATATGTATTGTAGTTATGCATTGTGTAACAATACACATTTTCTGCCCTAAAACAGTTTAGCATGTAGCCTACTATGTTAACATAGACATATAATAAGACTTCTCTGGCAATGTTTTGGAGAAGCAATTTGGTTGCTAGGGCAACCCTTGCGGAGGCTCACATCATGTGCTGCTGGAGTTTTGCATAACTTTTCACATTATATTAATGATCATTAATTGATCAAATGTGGGACACAGTTCTATGGAAATAAAAATGTCTGATCTAAACAAGGGTTTATCTCACTGTGGGAGGTGTTTTTGGATTAGGTGTTTTTGGAATATAATTCAAAATATCTTCCCCTTTTTCCTTCTTTCCATAGCTGTTTGGTGAATGTTGGGTTCAGGAGGACACACTGCTGCTAGGATGCAAGAGCAGAGGAACATGGCTGACCTGCAGGCTTTCCTGGAGGATGGCCTGAGTTCAGGGCTGCTGCTCCAGCACCAACTACAGGAGATGAAGGAGGCCTACAAGCAGCAGCTGCAGGAGACAGAGAGGAGACAGAGAGAGGGCCTTGAGAAAAGGATCCAGCAGAACTCTATGCTGTCAGCAGGCTTCGACAGGAAGTCTAGTGCTGACAGACAACTGGACCTGTTTTTCAGCTCTCAGGCCAGGTATGTCAAGTCACCCAATGATGCAAATAAGTTATCACAATATATTTGTTTTATAAGTCTCAAATATCCTATTGTTCTATGTTAAATAAAACAATCTCAAATGTAGGGGACCGAGGAAATCCAGTTCCCTGTCTGAACTGGTGTCAGGTAGGAGGTCTACCTGCAGGAAATCCCCACAGCTCAGACAGTCAGGGAGGTTTGTCACATCCTCTGCAGCCTGGGCTTCTGACACAACTGTTTCACACAGAGGACCACAGCATCTTCAGCACCAAGGACCAACAGAAACAGAGCAGCTCCAACTAAGCAAAGAGGAGAAAGAGGAGGCGGAATGTCAGAGGAAGTTTCGTGCTGTTCCTGTGGCTGGCCATGTGTTTTTGCCCCTCTATGATGAGATGACGCAGGTGCGGCAGAAAGAGAGGAAGGAAGGCCATGAACAGAGGAGGGACTTCCTGCTCTCCATGCAGAAACCCTTCAGCTTCCTGGAGAGAGATGAGAAGAAGAGAGAGAAGCTGATGCAAATGATAAGCACGGTGGCACAGTCTCAAAAAGCCACCAATGTCAGGAAACCAATACCGAAAGCAATCAAAGACCATGCTGTCTCTGAGCATTTAAAAGGTGTGTTGCCTAAATAATATATCTCCAGAGATCTTGCTTAGGTGCAGTAAATTGTATTATAAAAGTATTATAATCTTCCCTAAATCTTAAGTTTTTCTCACTAAATTCTGTATGCTCTGTAGAGGAGGAGCTGCGCAGGAAGGTACGCATCCAGCTGAGGGCCCAGGAGACTTTGAGGAAGTCCACAGCACCTATAGAGAACCAAACTCATACTGAGAACCCGGAGCCTCGCACCGCCCAACGGACTAAGAAGGAGGTTCTGGCCTTCCTGGATCAGAAGCCTACCTTCCAGCCAAAGACCAACTCCCAGGTCCCTGATTTTGACAGGCTGCACAAGGCCTTTCAGAGGGAATCACTGAAGAGGGCAGAGAGGAAAAATGTTACCAAGTGTCAGCCCTTCCACCTGCGGACGTCAACTCTGCCTTCAAGACCAAGCAGAAGCAGCTCTGAAAAAGAACAGGTGAGCTTACTGTAGAACTCTGCAAATAGAACTTGAAATTAAATGTCTCTTTGTATCTTTGGAAACGTTTTGTTTCCTTGTATTATTTTTGTCCTCAGAAACCCATAGTCAGTGCCGTTTTGAAGAGAAGCAATTCCTTTGGAGGCTTAACATCACTGTCCACAGATACGCTTCCCACCTACATCACAGATGCAGCAAGGAAACGCTGTATGGCCATTAGGTAAAAGGGAACTGTGAACTTCATTATCGGGTGTGTCTGTCTCAATACGTAAAGATACAGGACATAGTCATACTCATCTCTGTCCTGTCCTCTCCCTGGTCCATCAGAAAGTCTGTGGAGCAGAAAGAGAGCAAGGAGCAGGAGAGTGTAGAGTGGATGCGGAGACATAGGAAGAGGTCTCAGGCCATGAAGAAGACAGTGGCTGTCCGCGCCAAGGTCATGGACCCTCATAGCAGCCTGAAAGAGGTGTATCATGAGAAGCTGAAACAGCACCGGTGAGTACTGGGAAATTCCTCAGATGAAAACAGAAAAGAACAGACTGATTAAAGAGTTGTTAATCTGTACTTAATGTTTATGTGGCTCTGTACATGTAGGGAGGCCGACCAACAAAGGACGAGAGAGTATAAGAAGGAGCTACAGGATATGAAGGCCAGAGTAACTGTCCGTCCTTACCTGTTTGAACAGGTGTCCCAGGTAAACTATGGGCTTGCATTGACCTGGAAACTCATTTTCTGGAATTGCAAACACTTGAGAAGAGCCTTTAAGCGGTCAATTGTTGTATTATTTACTGTTGTGCACCTTGTCTATTCCCTGGCCTTTGATGGAATTGCTCTAGAAAAACGCCAAGGTTGACGCGGAGCGTATATACAGAGACAAGCTGAGGGAAGCTGGTTTGAATGAGCAGTTTGTCAAAACAAAGGGAGAAGAGTTTGGAACGGCACCAGTCTTCATATTGGATGACAATGACGATGTTGATGACCAAAGTGTTGAGAGTGACATGGAGAAAAGGTACCTACAATGACAACAAGTGTGTGTCGCAGTGTCTTCCAACTAACAATTAGTTTTAGTCATACAATATCTAATGCCAATAGGAATACCACTGCAGCTGGAAATCCACGGACGCCATGTGGTATAGTTCTATATACAATGTTGCATTACATAATACTGTGAGACTGTTGTAAAGTCTTTAGTGAAGAGAAGACAAAATACTGCAGTCAAGCAAAACTTTGATGCAGTTACAATATAGACATTTTCTAACCGACATGTCTGATTTAGGGATGGAAACGTAGACGTCGGGGAGAAAATTGAAGAGGTAGAGGAAGAGAGCATGAAAACCAGAGTGGAATAAATGCATTGATCAAAAAGGTAGACCCGGCATGTAATGGAACTTCATATAGCTATTCTGCTTCAAAGAGCACTATGTTCTAAAATAATTGTAGTGTAGTTTAACTATGTTGACCCAGTCTTGGACTGTCTGACATGTTTTCTTATGATTTATGCTATTTCTAAAATGGGGACATCTGGCCTCTGGAGCTGTTAAATTTATATTAAATGGAGCAAATGTGAGAAAATGAATAAAGGTTTATGGAACTGTATATGTTTATAAGTAATTTAGAATGTTATATGTTGACATTTTACAATGGTAGGGGATTATGGCATATTAAATGTTTGGCGGCATAATATTTAAACCTTATTAAAACTGAATATCAAAGGCTTATTTGGTTTTATGAAATTAATTTATTATGGCATTATAGAGAACTACTTGGTAACCAGAAAAAAAGTGTTTGAAAACAAAAATAGGCCTACAATGCTATGGATTCTGACTGGTCCTGGTGTAGTTAATATATCATCCCTCACTTTGAAATCAGAGTGCTGACAGTGGTCTCAGTGACATTGTAGTACAGTAGTACATATTCAATCTGTCATGCTGTCTAGTTGTATTCGTCAAATTCTGTTTGAGCAAGCCCATAAATATTTTGGCAATGGACAGGTCCTACAGTGGCTTGCTAAAGTATTCACCCGCCCTTGGCATTTTTCCTATTTTGTTGCCTTTCAACCTGGAATTAAAATAGATTTTGGGGGGGTTGTATCATTTGAATTACACAACATGCCTACCACTTTGAAGATGCAAAATATTTTTTATTGTGAAACAAACAAGAAATAAGACAAACTGAAAACTTGAGCGTGCATAACTATTCACCCCCCCCCCAAAAAAGTCAATACTTTGTGAGCCACCTTTTGCAGAAATTACAGCTGCAAGTCTCTTGGGGTATGTCTCTATACGCTTGGCACATCTAGCCACTGGGATTTTTGCCCGTTCTTCAAGGCAAAACTGCTCCAGCTCCTTCAAGTTGGATGGGTTCCGCTGGTGTACAGCAATCTTTAAGTCATACCACAGATTCTCAAATGGATTGAGGTCTGGGCTTTGACTAGGCCATTCCAAGACATTTAAATTTCCCCTTAATCCACTCGAGTGTTGCTTTAGCAGTATGCTTAGGGTCATTGTCCTGCTGGAAGGTGAACCTCCATCCCAGTCTCAAATCTCTGGAAGACTGAAAGAGGTTTCCCTCAAGAATTTCCCTGTATTTAGCACCATCCATCATTCCTTCAATTCTGACCAGTTTCCCAGTCCATGCTGATGAAAAACATCCCCACAGCATGATGCTGGATGGTGTTCTCGGGGTGATGAGAGGGGTTGGGTTTGAGCCAGACATAGCGTTTCCCTTGATGGCCCCAAAACATTTTTTAGTCTCATCTGACCAGAGTACCTTCTTCCATATGTTTGGGGAGTCTCCCACATGCCTTTTGGCAAACACCAAAAGCAATGGCGTTTTTCTGGCCACTCTTCCGTAAAGCCCAACTCCGTGGAGCGTACAGCTTAAAGTGGTCCTATGGACAGATACTCCAATCTCTGCTGTGGAGCTTTGCAGCTCCTTCAGGGTTATCTTTGGTCTCTTTGTTGCCGCTCTGATTAATGCCCTCCTTGCCTGGTCCGTGAGTTTTGGTGGGCGGCCCTCTCTTGGCAGGTTTGTTGTGGTGCCATATTCTTTCCAGTTTTTAATAATGGATTTAATGGTGCTTTGTGGGATATTCAAAGTTTCTGATATATTTTTATAACCCAACCCTGATCTGTACTTCTCCACAACTTTGTCCTTGACCTGTTTGGAGAGCACCTTGGTCTTCATGGTGCCGCTTGCTTGGTGGTGTTGCAGACTCTGGGGCCTTTCAGAACAGGTGTATATATACTGAGATCATGTGACTGATCATGTGACACATAGATTGCACACAGGTGGACTTTATTTAACTAATTATGTGACTTATGAAGGTAATTGGTTGCACCAGATCTTATTTAGGGGCTTCATAGCAAAGGGGGTGAATACATATGCACAAACAACTTTTCAGGAATTATTTTTAACTCATTTTTTGAAACAAGTAATTTTTTTCATTTCACTTCACCAATTTGGACTATTTTGTGTATGTCCATTACATGAAATCCCCCAAAAATCGATTTAAATTACAGGTTGTAATGCAACAAAATAGGAAAAACGGCAAGGGGGATGAATACTTTTGCAAGGCACTGTATAAGGACAGGAATCATCTGAAATTGTACTTTCTCGGATGCTTTGGTTAAAGTATCTGGCTATTTCAGAAACTACAGTGCCAGTTAAGTAAATAGGCCTAGCCAGTCATCTGCCATCACAAAGGGCATGTCAGTGCACTGCTCTCTGCCCAGTCCCACATCAAATGGGGTTTTGTACTGGTCTCCACTGTGAGCTGAAGCAGCTTACTGCAAAGAATTGATGGGATTTTGCTAACCAGATGGAAACATCTGAATATGTACATAACTGGATATCATTTTGGAGTTGGCTGCTGAAAAACACTCAAAGAAGCTGACAGCAGCCATTATTATAGCGGATCCCTGCACACTGTAGCTGGCAGCAGAACATCATTCCAGAGCCATACCTTGCTGTCTCCATGGAGACCAGCTCAGATGGTCATTTGGGGGGTACCATCAGAGACACATGATGTGTTTAAGTCCCCGCTCAAAATGTTTGGATGAGTTCAGATGAAGACGGGAGTATGGGAGTCATTGACAGCTTATGGTCTTTCCCCTAACTGAGCTCACTCTACAGTGGACCAACAATAAAAGCCAAACAATCAAACCAGCTGTGGGGTTCACATCGGTAGGAGACTCTTGAATGATAGATGCAGTCACCTCCATGAGAGCTCAAAAATCACATGTCAGAGGTTCAAGGGCTCCAGTGAGGTTGTCATGGAAACCATGTTTTCCCTCCTTACACCATCCAGTGGTCCAGCAGGAGACTGCTGTGCACCATCTATGGCATTCCACACAGCAGTTACTATACATACAAAGAATGCCATGGCTAACAGCATAAGATCATAAGAAATGCAACACTATCACCCCTCTGACCCAGAGAATAGTAGAGAAATGCTGTTCAATAGCATCCTTACTTTAAATGTGGTGGCAAAAACCTACAGTATCAGTCAAAAGTTTGGACGCACCTACTCATTCAAGGGTTTTTCTATATGTTTACTATTTTCTACATGGTAGAATAACAGTGAAGACATCAAAACTATGAAATAACACATATGGAATCATGTAGTAACCAAAAAAGTGTTAAACATATCAAAGTACCCAACCTTCGCCTTGATGACAGCTTTGCACACTCTTGGCATTCTCTCAACCAGCTTCATGAGGAATGCTTTTTCAACAGTCTTGAAGGAGTTCCCACATATGCTGAGCACTTGTTGGCTGCTTTTCCTTCACTTTGCGGTCCAACTCATCCCAAACCATCTCAATTGGGTTGAGGTCTGGTGATTGTGGAGGTCAGGTCATCTGATGCAGCACTCCATCACTCTCCTTGGTCAAATAGCCCTTACACAGCCTGGAGGTGTGTTGGGTCATTGTTCTGTTGAAAAACAAATGATAGTCCCACTAAGCGCAAACCAGATGGGATGGTGTATCGCTGCAGAATACTGTGGTAGCCATGCTGGTTAAGTGTTAAATTCGAATAAATCACGACAGTGTCACCAGCAAAGCACCATCACACCTTCTCCTCCATGCTTCATGGTAGGAGCCACACATGCGGAGATCATCCGTTCTCCTACTCTGCGTCTCACAAAGACACGGCGGTTGGAATCAAAAATCTCAAATTTGGACTCATCAGACCAAAGGACAGATTTCCACCGGTATAATGTCCATTGCTCGTGTTTCTTGGCCCAAGCAAGTCTCTTCTTATTGGTGTCCTATAATAGTGATTTCTTTGCAGCAATTCGACCATGAAGGCCTGATTCACTCAGTCTCCTCTGAACAGTTGATGTTGAAATGTGTCTGTTACTTGAACTCTGTGAAGCATTTATTTGGGCTGCAATTTCTGAGGCTGGTAACTCTAATGAACTTATGCTCTGCAGCAGAGGTACCTCTGAGTTTTCCTTCCTGTGGAGGTCCTCATGAGAGCCAGTTTCATCCTAACGCTTGATGGTTTTTGCGACTGCATATTCAAAGTTCTTTACATTTTCTGGATTGACTGACCTTCATGTCTTAAAGTAATGATGGACTGTCATTTCTCTTATTTGAGCTATTCTTGCCATAATATGGACTTGGTCTTTTACCAAATAGGGCAAATAGGGCTTCTGTATACCACCCCAACCTTGTCACAACACAACTGATTGGCTCAAACGCATTAAGGAAAGACATTCCACAAATTAACAAGGCATACCTGTTAATTGAAATGCATTCCAAGTGACTACCTCATGAAGCTGGTTGAGAGAATGCCAAGAGTGTGCAAAGCTGTCATCAAGGCAAAGGGTGGCGACTTTGAACAATCTCAAATATAAATGATAAACTGGGTGGTTCGAGCCCTGAATGCCGATTGCCTGATAGCCATGGTATATCAGACTGTATGACAAAACAGTTATTATTACTGCTCTAATTACGTTGGTAACCAGTTTATAATAGCAATAAGGCACCTCGGGGGTTGTTGGTATATGGCCAATATTCCACGGCTAGTGGCTGTGTCCAGGTACTCCGTGATGCGTGTGCCTAAGAACAGCCCTTAGCCATGGTATATTGGCCATATACCACATCCCCTTGTGCCTTATTTCTTAAATATAACACTTTTTTGGTTACTACATGATTCCATATGTGTTATTTCATAGTGTTGATGTCTTCACCATTTTTTTACAATGTAGAAAATAGTAAAAATAAAGAAAATCCCTTGAATGAGTAGGTGTCCAAACTTTTGACTGGTACTGTATGTAATGAAAAATTTGATCAAGCATTTGATGCAAGTAATAACATGGTTGAGAAAAACATCTCTTATGTGGGGTAATGACATCCTCTAAATTTGGCCATCAGACTTGGTTATCTGGTGTCTGAGAATACGCCTCTCCAAGCAGTTAAACAATTACCATGTACCATTTTACAAAAGTGGAGCCCTCAGGTCTGTTATTACTTCAGCTACAATATTAACATTCCCACACATTGCATTATGAAATTGCTTCAAGTGCTCCAAATCAAGTGTCTCTGGCCTCATGCATGGCGACACATCTTCTCATAGAGTTGATCAGGCTGTTGATTGTGGCCTGTGGAATGTTGTCCCACTCCTCTTCAATGGCTTTGCGAAGTTGCTGGATATTGGTGGGAACTGGAACACGCTGTCATACAGGTCGATCCAGAACATCCCAAACATGCTCAATGGGTGACATGTATGGTAAGTATGCAATCCATGTAGAACCTGGACATTTTCAGCTTCCAGGAATTGTGTACAGATCCTTGCGACATGAGGCTTTGCATTATCATGCTGAAACATGAGGTGGGCCTCAGGATCTCGTCACGTTATTTCTGTGCATTCAAATTGCCATTAATAAAATGCAATTGTTTTCGTTGTCCGTAGCTTATGCCTGCCTGCCCATACCATAACCCTACTGCCACCTAGGGTCACTCTGTTCACAACGTTGACATCAGCAAACCGCTCACCCACACAACGCAATACACGTGATCCTGCAGTCAGCATGCCAATTGCACGCTCCCTCAAAACTTGTGACATTGTGTTGTGTGGCAAAATTGCACGTTTTAGAGTGGCCTTTTATTGTCCCCAGCACATGGTGCACCTGGGTAATGATCATGCTTTTTAATCAGCCTCTTGATATGCCACACCTGTAAGGTAGATGTTTATCTTGGCAAAGGTGAAATGCTCACTAACAGGGATGTAAACACATTTCTTGTGTGTGTGGAACATTTCTGGGGTCTTTTATTTCAGCTCATGAAACATGGGACCAACACTTTACATGTTGTTTGTATTTTTGTTCAGTGTATCTGGAGGGAGGTTGATGTTTTTGACAGCCCTTGGTTCACCTGTAGGAGGAGCTATAGCTCGTCACATCCTCAAAGGAGAGAAAGAGAGCGATCCCTCTTTTCCTTCTTCAGTGGTGTGAACAGATCCACAGCGCTGGAGAGAGAGTATAGTGGGAGAGAGAGAGAAACAGTAGTCAGTTTGACAGATAAGCACGGCGGATGACTTGTCTCTCTCTGAATGTACCGTGAGCAGGAGAGCAAGTAAGTACCAAGAGTACCAGCCAAGGCAGTTCTCCAGATGCACAAACACACACACAGACTCCACAGCCTGGTACAGACAGGGAGCGTGTGAAGAGAGAAGAGTGTCACAACTAAGGTATGCTGGGATCTAGATTTTCACATGTACAACTATCATGAATTCCTCTTTCTATTGTTTTGGTTTTAATATGTTATGTTTTAGCTCTTGCACTTACACTTATTTTCCAGGTGGGTCATCAAAGGTTTCCCAAGCGGAGTCTATCAAAGTGTAATGGGTTGCCCAGATCAGAGACTTTTCCTCTGATCCTGCAAAGAGAGCTAGTCCTCACACTGAGCGACCCCCGCTCATGGAGAAGCTGACGGAGAAAGACAAGGAGCTGATCCGAGGCAGCTGGGAGAGTCTTGGCAAGAACAAAGTTTCACACGGAGTCGTCATGTTCTCCAGGTACAGTCATGATCTAAAGTTTTTTATTTGAAGAGTTGGGTATGGAGGAAATGAAGGAGTTGGGTATGGAGGAAATGAAGGAGTTGGGTATGGAGGAAATGAAGGAGTTGGGTATGGAGGAAATTAAGGAGTTGGGTATGGAGGAAATTAAGGAGTTAGGAGAAGTTGTGATATTGCTTGTCATACTGTATTATCTATTCAGATCAAATCAAATCAAAATGTATTTGTCACACTCGCCGAATACAACAATATTAGCCTTTGCCGTGAAATGCTTACTTACAAGCCCTTAACCAACAATGCAGTTCAAGAAATAGAGTTGATGAAATATTTACTAAATAAACTCAAGTATAACAAATCTAATCAATCAAAAAGTAGCACAATAAATGTACATAACAATAACGAGACTATATACAGGGGGTACCGGTATACAACACTATACTTCATAACCAGTGTTTGCCCTATATTCGACTCTGCTACCGCTGCTGAAAAAAATTCAATGGGAAACATTGAGAACTATACCATGCATGTGTTCCTCCATGAAGATTTCATGGTGATTAGTATATCAGCCTTTACTGTTTGTGTACCAAAACACAGTGTTGGTTGATATCTGCAGCATTTTTTTGTAAGAAAGTTTACTGAAACCTAACCATTGACTACAATTTGCAGTTGTATACAATACAAATATGTCAGTATAGCGCAAAGATACTGTAAATAATGTAGTTGTCATAGTAAACAGTACTTGTGTACTGAGAGAGGAAAATACACTTCACCTACATAGATACTGCATCACACACTCCCTATACTGGGACTGGAGGCTTGACTTGTTGCTTGGCGACAGGCTGCAATAGTCTTTATTTTGAAACAGCTTCTGCTAAAACAGACTCTCGAGAAGAACTGTTGCTGACTGTCCTATTTTCTTTAACCAGACATTAAAATCGTAGCTATTGTGGCATTCGAGGGACTTACGACTACATGTATCTGTCTACACCTGCATTGTGTTTTGTGTCTGTGCAGACTGTTTGAGCTAGAGCCTGCGCTCCTCAACCTCTTCCACTACAACACAAACTGTAGCCCCACACAAGACTGCCTCTCCAGCCCTGAGTTCCTGGACCATGTCACAAAGGTAATCCTGCGTAGCCCATCACCATTAAAACGGACATCTAAATGGTTGATTCTTGGAAACAAATCCACGGCAATAACCTCTTGCTGTGTGTTGGTGTATGTGCACATTCCTTTGTGTATGTGTGTGTGTATGTGCGTAAATGATTGTGCGTGTTTGTGTATGTGTGTGTGTTCGTATGTGTCCAGGTAATGCTGGTGATCGATGCAGCAGTCAGTCACCTGGACGACCTCCATACCTTGGAGGATTTTCTGCTCAATCTGGGGAAGAAGCACCAGACAGTTGGGGTTAACACCCAGTCTTTTGCTGTAAGAATATTGTCACTCTGATCACTCACTGTAATACACTGCTGTCATACTGAGTGTACTGTACACTATACTATACTACACTGTAAAAGAAAAGTTGATTTTACGTACAATTGCAAGTCAATTCCAATTTAATTTGAAATTCCAATTAAAATATTGAATTAACTCATGAAGTGGAGAATTCATGTTGAATTCAATTCAAATTTCAATAATCTTCAAGTTTTGGAATTTAATTGGAATTTGGACTGAATTGTAAAAACATTTAATATTTGGTATTGAATTGGAAATCAATATTTGTAAATTTCCCAGTTATTGGAATTATTGCACTTAGTATAAAAATGTGCTGCAGGATTTGTTCTAAATCATATCAAGTTCTATCTCTATATTTCCAGTATAACCAGGCTGTCAGGACAGTGATATGATCAGCCTGAAAGTCTGAGAGAATTGAATTCAAATTGGAATTTGTGGAAATGTTGGGGATAATATTGAATTAGGAATTTAATTCTTGGAATTGACTTAAGATTGGAATTGAGAGGAATTAAGTTCTCTCTGAATTCAAAGACTGACCTGGAATTTGATTTGAATTAAATTGAATATACAGGGAGAGGAAATTGAATTAGAGGAAGTGGAATTAACCCCAACCCTAATTGTAAGACAACCAGCTGCAATAAGATTGTGAGTTTGCTCAACAAAAATGTTGTTGAGCAAACTCGCAATCCTATTGAAGGCATTTGCCTTACAATTGTACATTGAAATCAACACATTATTTTACAGTGTACTTTTAAGGAACAAAACTTGCAACAATTTATAATTGTAGGCCAATATTCATATTTGCTTGCGTGCATCCGTGTGTGCATGTGTATGTTGCAGGTGGTGGGGGAGTCCCTTCTCTACATGTTGCAGTGTAGTCTGGGTCATGGGTACACTGGCCCACTGCGTCAGGCCTGGCTCAACATGTACACCATTGTAGTGGCGGCCATGAGCAGAGGATGGGCCAAGAACGGGGAACACAAGACTGACTGAAACATTTGCTGGGGTCTGCTACCAGTCTCTGTCTAATCACCTTCATGGTTGCTACGGAGTAAGGTTGTATAGCTCACAGCCTGAAGGTTTTGATTGCTGTATTTTTCCTCACTGAGTCAAGGGTTACAGTAGAGGGAACGAATAATGTTATCACATTTGACACCACAAACGATGGTTGAATCACCTGATGTTCACAGAGTTAACTGTTTTTGCTGGGGATGTTGTAGCTGTAGAAAATGCTGCTATAACGTTGTGGGGATGTTATGTGTCAACCAGCTTTGCACGTGCTCTAAGTCTTCAGTTTGAGTTCCTCAAATTAGAGAATTGGTTAAATTAATGTAATGACTGAATTTGCTCTGTAATTTTTTTTTTGATATACAGTGGCTTGTGAAAGTACTCACCACCCTTGGCATTTTTCCTATTTTGTTGCCTTACAACCTGGAATTAAAAAAACTTTTTCGGAGGGGTTGTATCATTTGATTTACACAACATGCCTACCACTTTGAAGATGCAAAATATTTTTTATTGTGAAACAAACAAGAAATAAGGCTAAAAAACTGAAAACTTGAGCTTGCATAACCCCCCCCCCCCAAATTCAATACTTTGTAGAGCCACCTTTTGCAGCAATTACAGCTGCAAGTCTCTTGGGGTGTATCTCTATACGCTTGGCACATCGAGCCACTGGGATTTTTGCCCGTTCTTCAAGGCAAAATTGCTCCAGCTCCTTCAAGTTGGATGGGTGCTGCTGGTGTACAGCAATCTTTAAGTCATACCACAGATTCTCAATTGGATTGAGGTCTGGGCTTTGACTAGGTCATTCCAAGACATTTAACTGTTTCCCCTTAAACCACTCGAGTGTTGCTTTAGCAGTATGCTTAGGGTCATTGTCCTGCTGGAAGGTGAACCTCCGTCCCAGTCTCAAATCTCTGGAAGACTGAAACAGGTTTCCCTCAAGAATTTCCCTGTATTTAGTGTCATCCATCATTCCTTCAATTCTGACCAGTTTCCCAGTCCCTGCTGATGAAAAACATCCCCACAGCATGGTGCTGCCACCACCATGCTTCAATGTGGGGATGGTGTTCTCGGGGTGATGAGAGGGGTTGGGTTTGCGCCAGACATAGCGTTTTCCTTGATGGCCAAAAAGCTAAATTTTAGTCTCATCTAACCAGAGTACCTTCTTCCATATGTTTGGGGAGTCTCCCACATACCTTTTGGCAAACACCAAACGTGTTTGCTTATTTTTTTCCTTTAAGCAATGGCGTTTTTCTGGCCACTCTTCCGTAAAGCCCAGCTCCGTGGAGTGTATGGCTTAAAGTGGTTCTATGGACAGATACTCCAATTTCCGCTGTGGAGCTTTGCAGCTCCTTCAGGGTTATCTTTGGTGTCTTTGTTGCCTCTCTGATTAATGCCCTCCTTGCCTGGTCCGTGAGTTTTGGTGGGCGGCCCTCTCTTGGCAGGTTTGTTGTGGTGCCATATTCTTTCCAGTTTTTAATAATGGATTTAATGGTGCTTTGTGGGATATTCAAAGTTTCTGATATATTTTTATAACCCAACCCTGATCTGTACTTCTCGACAACTTTGTCCCTGACCTGTTTGGCGAGCACCTTGGTCTTCATGGTGCCGCTTGCTTGGTGGTGCCGCTTGCTTAGTGGTGTTGCAGACTCTGGGGCCTTTCAGAACAGGTGTATATATACTGAGATCATGTGACAAATCATGTGACACTTAGTTTGCACACAGGTGGACTTTATTTAACTAATTATGTGACTTATGAAGGTAATTGGTTGCACCAGACCTTATTTAGGGGCTTCATAGCAAAGGGGGTGAATACATATGCACGCACCACTTTTCCGTTTTATTTTTTATTTTTAAAATAATAAATAAGTAATTTTTTTCACTTCACCAATTTGGACTATTTTGTGTATGCCCATTACATGAAATCCCCCCAAAATCAATTTAAATTACAGGTTGTAATGCAACAAAATAGGAAAAACTG
This sequence comes from Salvelinus alpinus, assembly GCF_045679555.1. NCBI lineage: Eukaryota > Metazoa > Chordata > Actinopteri > Salmoniformes > Salmonidae > Salvelinus > Salvelinus alpinus. Next base: position 84,920,829 of record NC_092094.1, read on the forward strand.
CAAGGGGGATGAATACTTTTGCAAGGCACTGTATCTACTCTAATAGCAATGATTGTGGGGTTCTTCGTGATGTATCTTAAAGAATCACACAATTGCCAAAACATTGGCTGTATTACTTGGCATCACTACCTCTACTGTGATCATTACTGTAGCTGGAATGGGCAGCTATGAGATGGGCCCTTTGCCAAATCAAACCAATGATAAAGAAACATTGATCACAAAAGTATATACAAGATTATTGTTTCGAGTGATTATCACAAATCTATTTCTATGTCTTTGAGTTAGGCTAGGGATCTGATAATGGCACATACTAATGCTTTCCTTTCTGTGTGTGTTCATGACCTGGGGTGTAACAACCCTTAGGGGTGAACATGATTCTTAAAGACATTGATATTATTAAGTAAACCGATTTTTTGGACAATGCTCAATAGAAAGTTCAAAGGTTTTTCTATGGGATCTCTATGACTGTAATGGCACCTTTGTCTGAAAGGTGTACACTCTTAGAAAAAAAGGGTTCCAAAAGAGTTATGTGGCTGTCCCCATAGGAGAACAATTTGTAGTTCCAGGTAGAACCCTTTTGGGTTCGAGGTAGAACTCTTTCTAGTTCCATGTTCCCTCTGGGGAAAGGGTTCTACATGGAACCAAAAAGGGTTCTACCTGTAACCAAAAAGAGTTCTTCAAAGGGTTATTTTATGGGGACAGCCGAACATCCCTTGTAGGTTCTAGAGAGCACCTTTTTTTCTTAGAGTGTAAGTGGCACTCTCCTCTGACAGTAGAGGTTGTAAAGATCACGTTGCCAAATGCGTATTATCATATTTCAATAGACTTCAACTGACTGTTACTCTAAATAGACTGTTATTCTCCTCTCTTGAGTTCTAGCTAAATGATGGAACCCAACAGTAGATTATTGGCTTGAGTGTCTTTGGGCAATTAGTTTTCACTAACTGTAAATGTGAAGTGGTGTTGAACCACATAATGTATCAATATTGTGATGATACGTTATGAACAAGCCACAATTACAGAAGTACTTTGGCTTTTTGGACCCATTAGACAATCATAGTCATTGACAAAGCCAGGATTTATTCTTTATTTTTTACTTCCCTAGTGTTTTCATAATACTGCAAAGTTAAGTACTTTTAGAGCTCTGAGTGTCTTTCTGTGGACAACCCTAAAACATTTATGAATAAACAAGTTTCACTACATCCTACCTGAGCCTGCTCAGATAGTAATTAGAGATGATAGTTAGAGATGTGTACATCCTTTTTTGCCGCTATGAACATATTTACCTATATGTTCTATACAGTGTGTATCAGTGGCATGAAAGACAAAATTCCAAGTTAGCTATAATACGTAAATTATTTGATAACAACACTACACTACTGTATATCCAAGCTGCTGATATGTGGTGAATATTGCTTTAGTCCGAGATTACTTTTATAAAGTTTATTTTTGTGTTTTCAAGTGTTTTATATGTGTAAATGACTATATACCATTGTGAACACAATTTTTCCTAACATGTTAAATTACCCAAAACAAGGGCGCAATTTCTCCTCAATCAGTAAACATATTTGCCATATTATCAATTTGTCAACCCTAAAAGGAATGTTACCGTTGGCATTGGATACAGAACCATTTCATTACTATTTCAATATGAGAGCTCACTTTATTGTTCAATTATCTGTGAGCTTTCTTTTCGGGCCATCACAGCACTTTTCTACTTCAGGGGGTTCCTCTCTCCCACTTTCCAACTAGCATAGTGGGTTTCCCTTACCAGATGAATCCTTCTCCTGGACCAAAAAGCATTATAAATAGAGAATACACATCAAAAGTGCTTTTTATTCCAGGAATAAGCTTCATCTGAGTCTAGGAAACCAGCCCTATGAATTAAACACATTTTGTAATATCTATATAATGCACTATGCAGATTGTTGTGGGTAATGTCTTTATTTTCAATTATCTGAGAGTAGGTCTGTTTAATGTGTATGTGTGGATTGCATTGGTACATGTAAATAACATGATATTTTGATTATGAGTGTCTCCATGTCTACCTCATGAAACTCAGCTGCTATTGAACAGCAATGATTTCACCTATGTAATGTGTTGTGTGCTTACTCAATTAAGACTAAATAAAGGTGATCTTCTGTGGACATACAACTGAAAAAAGAGGACAATGTTTATTGTTTTTCTTCCACTTTGATGGTTTGTTTGTTTGTGTGATGGTACTAATGTTGAGTTCAGGGTTTGTAATCAGTTACAGTGTGCCCCGATTGTTCTCGCTCCGCTTGGTTATTCCTTGGGATTATGTAACATCAGTGTACTGGCTGGCTCCTTCCCTGGGGGTATAGAGACTTCATCTGAAAACCAGAGAGCTGAGTGAATATCATCCTACTTAATCATGCAAATGCCACATTCATCGCATCTCCAGGATTCCAAGAACTCTTAGCCACTACACAGCTAATGTGCTTTCTTGACCTTAAAATGCAGACAGCTCTATTTTGTAAGTATTAAGATAAGCTCTAAAGCTGTGTGTGTGCGTGCGTGCGTGTGTGTGTGAGTGTGTGTGGGAGAAAGAAGAGAGAAAGAAACAGAGAAAGACAGAGAGATGGCGGCTAAATTGTTATGTCCCAGATTGCCTGAACTCCATTCAACACATTGGGTTAATCTATGCTACAAAGCATTCACATATTACATTTGCTTGCGTCATTGTAAAAGTCACATCCATGGGCTGGCTGTCTGCCCTGGTGTCCCAAATCTGTCTGTCTGCGGTGCTCTTCATCTTCCCCTCTATCTGAAATGTTGGTTTATTGATGCTAGTAAGTCGCTGGCTGTCCAACTGTGACCCACAGAGTAACACTGAGGCTGGGGTGTGAGTTCAGGGGATTAGGTTGAGAAAAGCAGTCGTGTGGTGTGGCCTCCATTAGTTGAACACATGATTCATCCCATAACATGGAGATTATCTGCTGTCCTGAGGATTGCTATAGCGCGGTCACCTCCACTATACCACCACTACAGGTCAGGTATAAAGGTCTGGTGAAGCCGCAGCTGTATAACCCGGTCATTGGCATATGTAGGGGATATAGAGATGAGAAAGGTGGATACAGCAGCACTGAGGTGATGCACATCAACAGAACTGCAGCAGAGTCAGCACTTTTAAGTTCCTCAGTGTTCACATCACCAAGGACTTGACATGGACCAAGAACACCACCACTCTTGTCAAGAGGGTGCAACAGGGTTTCTACTACCTAAGGCGTCTGCACAAATTCAGCAAGCCACCCCGAGTCCTCGCCAAAAATCTACCCGCTGCACCATCGAGAGCGTCCTGACCGGGTGCATCACAGCCTGCTACGGGAATTGCTCCATCCACGACCACAGGACCCTCCAACCGGAGGTGAAGATGGCCCAGTACATCACTGGTACCGTGCTCCCACCCATCCAGGACATCTACTCAGAACGGTGCCTGAGGAAGGCCCGCAGCATCATTAAGGACCCCACACACCCCAGCCACAAGCCGTTCACTCCCTTACCATCAGGCAGTCGGTATCAGAGCTTGAGATCTGATACCAACAGGCTCAGAGACAGTTTCTATCTACAAGCCATCAGACTGATGAACACTAACTGGACTGACCACCTGCACAGACTCTCCACAACTTAGCACATAATGTACTCACCTGCTGCTACCATACTCTCCACAACTTAACACATAATGTACTCATCTGCTGCTACCAGACTCTCCACAACTTAACACCTCTTGAAGCTAGGGGGCAGAATTTTTATATTTGGAAAAAAAACGTTCCCAAGGTAAACGGACTATTTCTCAGGCTCAGATATTACAATATGCATATAATTGACAGATTAGGATAGAAAACACTCTAAAGTTTCCAAAACTGTCAAAATATTGTCTGTGAGTATAACAGAACTCATTTTGCAGGCGAAAACCTGAGGAACTCCAACCCGGAAGTGCTTTTAAAAAAACAACACTTGTTCCATTGCTTGCCCCTCCTCCATTTAAAGGCGTATCAACCAGATTTCTTTCCCAATGGCTTCCTCAGGCTGTGACCAGGCTTTAGACATAGTTTCAGGCTTTTATTTTGAAAAATGAGCGAGATTTATCAAAACGCGTCAGTGGATTTGACACCAGGTGTCCTTTGATTGGTTCCTGCGATGGAGAGATTTGACTCGACATTTTCTAGCTCTGTAGAATTGAACAGTTTACCGTCTGGTTGAAATATGATCGATTATGTATGTTAAAAACAACCCGAGGATTGATTATAAAAAACCTTTGACACGTTTCTACGAACATTACGGATACTTTTTGGAATTTTCGTCTGCCCTTCAGTACCAGAACGAACTTGTGGTTTTCTGAACATAACGCGCAAACCAAATGGCGATTTTTGGTTATAAAACTAATCTTTATCGAACAAAAAGAACATTTATTGTGTAACTGGGAGTCTCGTGAGTACAAACATCCGAAGATTATCAAAGGTAAGCGATTCATTTTTATTGCTTTTCTGACTTTCGTGACCAAGCTAATTTAAGGCTAGCTTTTCTAGCAGTGATTGATACACTCACAAACGCTTGGATTGCTTTCGCTGTAAAGCATATTTTCAAAATCTGACATGATAGGTGGATTAACAACAAGCTAAGCTGTGTTTTGGTATATTTCACTTGTGATTCCATGATTATAAATATTTTTAGTATTATTTTTGAGTTTAGCGCGCTGCCAATTCAGCGGTTGTTTACGAAAATGATCCCGTAAAAGGGATCCGTGCGGCAAGAAGTTTTTAACACATAATGTACTCACCTGCTGCTACCAGACTCTCCACAACTTAACACATAATGTACTCACCTGCTGCTACCAGACTCTCCACAACTTAACACATAATGTACTCACCTGCTGCTACCAGACTCTCCACAACTTAGCACATAATGTACTCACCTGCTGCTACCAGACTCTCCACAACTTAACACATAATGTACTCACCTGCTGCTACCAGACTCTCCACAACTTAGCACATAATGTACTCACCTGCTGCTACCAGACTCTCCACAACTTAACACATAATGTACTCACCTGCTGCTACCAGACTCTCCGCAACTTAGCACATAATGTACTCACCTGCTGCTACCAGACTCTCCACAACTTAACACATAATGTACTCACCTGCTGCTACCAGACTCTCCGCAACTTAACACATAATGTACTCACCTGCTGCTACCAGACTCTCCGCAACTTAGCACATAATGTACTCACGCACGCCTACCAGCTCTCACAGTCTCATGTCAGAATTAGATGTTCATCAATGTTTCTCAAACATCACATTTCAAAGTTGTTCCAATTGTACAATTTCATCGTGTTTAAGGTTAAGTTCAGGCATTAACTCCAAAATCTTAAGGTTAAGCATTAACTCTGAATGGTTAAGGTAAGGGTTAAGGTTAAGGTTAAGTATTAACTCTGAATGGTTAAGGTAAGGGTTAAGGTTTGTGATAGGCTTAAAACAAAAAAATTAAAAACAACTATCTATCGCTGGATTCAAACATGCAACCTGAGGCAGATGCTTACGCTCATCAAACATCCCGTCCACAATGCTGTAGCAAAACGGAAACCTACTTGAATGCTCACTGTTGCCCCTAGTGGCCGGTTTACACGTCATCTCCCAACGTCCTCAGACATGGATGGACGTTAAATACTGACTTGTATCACCGGTGACCTGGCTGCGCACGCACGCACGCACGCACGCACGCACGCACGCACGCACGCACGCACGCACGCACGCACACACACACACACACACACACACACACACACACACACACACACACACACACAGTGCAACTGCAGCTACCAGACTCTTATTATAATTGCTAAATACGGAACAATTTAAACACTTGCCCTCAATCCCCTCTTCCCAAAAACACATGTAAATATCAGATTGTAAATTGTGCCTTCTTGTATTATACTTTTGCTAAAATGTATATTCTATTCTACTGAGCCATTTACTTCATGCTCGTATCCTTCCCAATGGGCAAAAACTGGTTCAGCCATCGTTGTTTCCATGTCACTTCAACCCCAAAAATCAATGTGGTGATGTTGAATCAACATGCAAACTGATTGGTATCGCAAAAAGTCATCAACATAAGGGAATTTATTCTTTTTTTCACCCAACTTTTAACCTAAATCCAATGACATGGTGAAATGTTTTGTTGAATTCACGTTAGTTGACAATTCAACCAAATGTAAATTAAAATTGCACATTGAACTGACGTCTGTACCCACTGGGTTTTCTTTTATGATTTCTTATTATTGTTGCATTGTTGAGAAGGAACCTGCAAGTATGCATTTCGTTGGACGGTGTTCACCTTGTGCATCCCGCACATATGAATAATAACACTTGAAACTTGAAACTATCTGTACTGCAGAGTAATCAAATGTTGTCCCTTGACGCCAACTGGAGATATTGTGCCATACCTGATGGCTGCTGGGGGATCAGTCCTGGGTCTTTCTGGGGGAGACAAGCCTGTTAGAAAAGACAACAGACACATTATTTTTTAGAAAGTCTGCAATGTGCTTTGGAATGAAGGGGGATTGGATGTTGTCATGGAAACTGCTAAGCAAGGGCCCAGAGAGGTATTTGTTTTTCGAGGCATACAGACACTCTTCAGTGGAGCTGGCTGGCGGGCAGGGTAGGGTGACTGATGTATGATATAGAGGAGAGGGGGGCTGTAGGGAGGTGGAGGGGGCTAGCAGACTGGGGCTGATCAGGTTAACACTCTAAGATCATCCAGCCTGGAGGCAGCTGAATACTAATGAGTGAGTCTGCCATCTCGCTTCGCCTCAGCTCAACCACTGCAGCATGGCAACCACCATTGCCTTAGCAACAAGAGGAGAAGCACTTATCTTTTTGTGCTCTTTCATGACAGTTTGATGACAGTGTTAAAATGTCATAAACAGGTGAAGATTTTTAGTTGAAATCTTACAGAGTTTACAACTGACTTCCCAGTTAACTTGAGGTGTCTCAATTGGCAAAGAGTGTTTGTTATATTTTCCTCTATGTTGGTACAGACTGTGCCACTAAAAAGTACAGGCAGTGATACAGAACATCATTCAAGTAACGTAGTCCCTCTCTCTTTCTCTCTCTCTTGACTGGCTTGCAGTCTAAACATTAGAAAGTTACATTCTTTATTTCTTTACCCCCTTTTTCTCCCCAATTTTGATCTTGTCTCATTGCTGCAACTCCCCAACGGGCTTGGGAGGCAAAGGTCAAAAATGACCCGCCAAACCATGCATCTTAACACCCGCCCATCAGCCGCACCAGTGTGTCAGAGGATACAGACGATGCTGGGCCCAAACGACGCTGGGCCATTTGTGCACTGCCCTATAGGACTCCCGATCACAGCCGGTTGTGATACAGCCCGGGATTGAACCCGGGTCTGTAGTGACACATCTAGCATTGTGATGCAGTGCCTTAGACTGCTGCACCACTCGGGAGGCCCAGAAAGGTTACATTCTAATAGAAGTATGAAGCCATGGTAACAGAAGAAGCCACCTTCTAATGGCCCTGTTCTCCTGCATTAGATAACAGATCTTGACACCTTTTCTGGGAGATGGAGACAGTGGCATTTCATGCCGACAACGTTCCTCTAATGAGCTCAACCTTTTGTGACACGCTGCCTGCCAAGACCTTTACAGCGCCACGCTGGACCTCACATCGATCTCCTCCAAGATCTGAGGGCAAGACACTGTCCCCCCTGTCTGGCCTTCAAAGCCCTGGCTGACCTGGAACACAATGATCAACTATAGCCACTCAACTATAGCCTGCTTCTACAAGTCTTGTGTAAACTTATGCAATCTGGGGTGGAATAAAAAGTGAGAGTGAAATGACAACTGTAACTTATATTTTCATTACATGACATTTTTGAACTAAAGATATGTAAATATAAAACAACAGCAACTGATTAAGCTGAATTTGCATGTGAAAATAAGGAGGCTGCATAAGCTGTGGGGGAATAATAATAATCTATTCTGAGCATCTGGAGATAAGAGGGAAAAGGTTCTGTGCCACACACCCAAAGGAATTCACCTTTCACTAAGAAGCGTGCTCCAAGCAGTTGCCTGTGGTGACAGGGGAAAATGTCAGGCATATTTCTTTTTCTCTCTCTCGCTCAGGATTATGTCATCATGGTAACTAATTTTCAACATAGACAAAATTTGACTAAAAATCTTGAATTTGTACCTTTGAAACAAATGGAATATACAAGTTAATAATATGTACTGTATGTTGGATTCACATCTCCATCTCAACCAACAGTTAAAGAATAGGATGAAATCAAACTCTATATTAAGTGCATTTAAAGTTTGATTTGATTTGATTTAGTCCTATTCTTTAACTTAGGTTTTTGGTTGAAATGGAGATGTGAATTCAACATATAAAATTATGAATTTGTAGACAAACTGTTAAAGCCAGACTCAGGTGGCACTGATGGATCTATCCAAGCAACATTCAATATCCCTTTTGCAATATGGTAAATAGCCTATTACATTGTCTACAACTTTACAAGTGATATGTTGGATTCACATCTCCCTCTCATCCCCCCCAAAAATGAATGTCCGGGAGGGCAGGAGGGGGACAAGGGGAGCAGGTAGCTGAATGGTGGTGGCTATTCAGCAGTCTGATGGTCTGGGGGTAGAAGCTATTGGCCAGTCTGTCAGTTTTAGCCACGATGCTCTTGTACTGCCCGCGTCTGAGTGATGGAAGCAGGTAGAACAGGCCATGGCTCGGGTGGCTGGGGTCCCTGATGATCTTCTTGGCTTTCCTACAACACCTGGTCTTGTAGGTGTCCTGAAGGGACAGTGTGCTCCCAAATGGGGCTTTCGGCTGAGCGTTACACCCTCTGTAGTGCCTTGCGGTCAGCGGCGGTGGAGTTGCCATACCAGGCTGTATGCTCTCGATGGTGCTCCTGTAGAACACTGTGAGGTCCCTCGGGGACAGGCCACATTTCTTCAGCCTCCTGAGGTTAAAGAGTCACTGTTGTGCCTTCTTCACCAGTGGCTAAGATGGAACTATCCAACCAGTAGATACAACAAAATGTCAACATTTAAAGGAGATGTGTCAAAAAAACACAATTCAATATTACTTTAAGACAGTAAATAGCATAGAAATAGAAATTAAAGTAATTTAATAGGATCTCTATGGTAAATACCCTGTTGTTAAGGCCATCTTACAAAGACATCCATTGCCACATTTTGAGGTTACTGTAACAATAAATGTTCTTTGCAATCGTAGAAAGCATTGCAGGTCACAAGGTCTGTGGAAATTTTTACAATTGCTATAATAATCTGCACAGAATCTCAAACGGCATTGATCACGTGCCATGTAGGCCTACTTTAATGTAATGACAACTGCAACCCAGGTAATTTGGTTGTGCTATTAGATGAAGCACAGTGACACATTAAGTTGTTGTATAAATAAACAAAATATCTGACATTGTATTCCTATTTGAACTTTGTTGTGCTTTTAAATGGCTGAAAGTGCAGTGGTAACACATTTAGGAGACAACTAACCCAAAAATCTGACATTGATTTTACATTGGAATTTAGTTGTGCTTTTAGATGGTTGAAAGCATAGCATTGGGAATTCAGCAAACTTTTGGCTGTCTTTTTTAAATGGGTGAACATAGGTTGGAACATATCTACCTAATATGACCCAATTATCCACGTTGAAAAGACGTGGTGTGCAGCATCTATGAACCACATGATTATGCATAGTATTGACGTCAAACGGAAGAACCGAGGACAAGGATGGCTCCTGCTGTGAGATTCTCTCTGGTGTTTACGAACAACTGATGCTGTGAGGATATCAAGATTCAAGGAAGCTGTGAGATTAGGATATCAGGACCTGCTTAGACAAAGCAATTGTAACAGTAGAGCAAATGATCGCAATGTATGGGAAAATGAATGGCTGCAGTATTACCATTATAATGAGTACATGATGCATGGAATGCCAAGGTATGAATGTATGAAAGTGTATATTTTTATTTTAAATGTATGTAGTTCTGTCCTTGAGCTGTTTTTGTCTATTAATGTTCTGTATTGTCATGTTTTATGTTTTGTGTGGACCCCAGGAAGAGCAGCTGCTGCTTTAGCATTACCTAATGGGGATTCTAATAAAACACTACATTTATCCCACATAAAAGCTGAAATATATAAATCAGAATAATAGGTTTTTATCTTTAAAGTCTCTGTAAATTAATTATAATTGATAGCGTAGATCTTAGGGAGGCTGAGGCAAGTTCTACACAGCACTAAGATCGATGTTTTTCACTGGCATCCTCCTCCTCTACCCTGATCTGGCGACAGGGAGCCTCATGCAACTAATTGCCCCCATTCGAACTACAATCCCCACATGAAGTTTAAGGGACCAGTGAGGTCTCCAGTATACACACATGCTTGTCCCCGGGCTAGTTTGTATGCGGTACTGCTCCAGAAAATGGGCCATCATGGAGGTGAGCACCTGCATGCATTAACCCAGTCTCTGTAGCTCTGTCTGCCATATTAAACTCTCTGGCCAGGCAAATTCATGGCCATTGGGGAGCAAATCTGATCAGCAGAGAGCCATAGTGGAATTCATTCCCCACACGGCCTTGATTCAGCAGCGACAGGCTGACAAATGCATTTTGACAAAACTGGTGATTTAGAAAAGATGCCAAAATGTTAAGTATGGCACATACAGTGGGGAGAACAAGTATTTGATACACTGACGATTTTGCAGGTTTTCCTACTTACAAAGCATGTAGAGGTCTGTAATTTTTATCATAGGTACACTTCAACTATGAGAGACGGAATCTAAAACAAAAATCCAGAAAATCACATTGTATGATTTTTAAGTAATTAATTTGCATTTTATTGCATGACATAAGTATTTGATACATCAGAAAAGCAGAACTTAATATTTGGTACAGAAACCTTTGTTTGCAATTACAGAGATCATACGTTTCCTGTAGTTCTTGACTAGGTTTGCACACACTGCAGCAGGGATTTTGGCCCACTCCTCCCTACAGATCTTCTCCAGATCCTTCAGGTTTCGGGGCTGTCGCTGGGCAATACGGACTTTCAGCTCCCTCCAAAGATTTTCTATTGGGTTCAGGTCTGGAGACTGGCTAGGCCACTCCAGGACCTTGAGATGCTTCTTACGGAGCCACTCCTTAGTTGCCATGGCTGTGTGCTTCGTGTCGTTGTCATGCTGGAAGACCCAGCCACGACCCATCTTCAATGCTCTTACTGAGGGAAGGAGGTTGTTGGCCAAGATCTCGCGATACATGGCCCCATCCATCCTCCCCTCAATACGGTGCAGTCGTCCTGTCCCCTTTGCAGAAAAGCATCCCCAAAGAATGATGTTTCCACCTCCATGCTTCACGGTTGGGATGGTGTTCTTGGGGTTGTACTCATCCTTCTATTCCTCCAAACACGGCGAGTGGAGTTTAGAGCAAAAAGCTCTATTTTTGTCTCATCAGACCACATGACCTTCTCCCATTCCTCCTCTGGATCATCCAGATGGTCATTGGCAAACTTCAGACGGGCCTGGACATGCGCTGGCTTGAGCAGGGGGACCTTGCGTGCGCTGCAGGATTTTAATCCATGATGGCGTAGTGTGTTACTAATGGTTTTCTTTGAGACTGTGGTCCCAGCTCTCTTCAGGTCATTGACCAGGTCCTGCCGTGTAGTTCTGGGCTGATCCCTCACATTCCTCATGATCATTGATGCCCCACGAGGTGAGATCTTGCATGGAGCCCCAGACCGAGGGTGATTGACCGTCATCTTGAACTTCTTCCATTTTCTAATAATTGTGCCAACAGTTGTTGCCTTCTCACCAAGCTGCTTGCCTATTGTCCTGTAGCCCATCCCAGCCTTGTACAGGTCTACAATTTATCCCTGATGTCCTTACACAGCTCTCTGGTCTTGGCCATTGTGGAGAGGTTGGAGTCTGTTTGATTGAGTGTGTGGACAGGTGTCTTTTATACAGGTAACGAGTTCAAACAGGTGCAGTTAATACAGGTAATGAGTGGAGAACAGGAGGGCTTCTTAAAGAAAAACTAACAGGTCTGTGAGAGCCGGAATTCTTACTGGTTGGTAGGTGATCAAATACTTATGTCATGCAATAAAATGCAAATTAATTACTTAAAAATCATACAATGTGATTTTCTGGATTTTTGTTTTAGATTCCGTCTCTCACAGTTGAAGTGTACCTATGATAAAAATGACAGACCTCTACATGCTTTGTAAGTAGGAAAACCTGCAAAATCGGCAGTGTATCAAATACTTGTTCTCCCCACTGTACATCAAAATCTTACAAATCAGAACCTTTGAGGACAACAGATTGAGAACAATACCTGAGCCGACAAGGTGGTTCAAATACCCGAATACTGATTGTCACTTGTTAAAACCACTTCATCGATAAGGGATCCTAACGTTCACCTGATCAGTCTGTCATGGAAAGAACAGGTGTTCTTAATGTTTTGTATGCTCAGTGTGAGATATTTTTTCTTCTCTTGGACCATGTGTGAGAAACTTGCACGCATTGCTGAATATCCAAATGTGCTTGGACAATGAGCCTTGGTCACTTGTAGGCTACATTTTCTCACGGACAACAAGAGAAACCAGACTGTAAAAATCCACTATAAAAGCTTGGTTAGCTCTCTGCAGTCACCCCTTTGATTTTTCTTTGACCAGAACCTCTGTGCCTTCTGCTGAACTTGTGACTCCGTGCCCTTCCCTACAGACCACAGCAGACTGAGAGGGAATAAGGAGCCTGTAGCACAAGATGCGTGGCAGCAACAGATTCAGTTTTAATTGAACTCACAGCACTTCAAAAGACTTTTGACACAGAGAACAGCTCAGGCCTGTCGGTCGGTTGGAGGTCACTACTACACACACACACACACTCTCCCGCTGTTCCTCAACCTCAGGTCTCAATAAAAAAAACAAGCCACACATTTACATCAAGATGACATAATGTTAGTTTTACTTTATTTCCCCCCGAAAGTAAATGCTTCAGAGAAATCTATAAGTAGTATTTCAGAAAGGACACACCAGTTTCCTGTAAAGGATGAAAATAAGAGCTTGAGCAAAGTCTGGAAAACCACTGTATTCCCAAAACAGAGCCGGAGCGACCATGTGAAGAGCATCTGATGTATGAGCACAAATGACAGAGGAACAATAGAGCTCATTTAGCATCAAATCTGTGGGTTTTACAAGTACATTTCCTCCTCGCATGGTTATTGGGACATGAAGAAAGTTTGGTTCTTTAACTTTTTGATGTTTGCACATGATTACCTGAAATGAAATGGAATCAACCGTTGTGACCATCATTAAAAAAAAGATGATTATTTTCCTATAAGTACATGTTAAAGAACTGTATGACCTGTGAAACATGCTGAAGCTGAAATCCAGAGCACACGTTTGGTGAGCTTAGGGGATTTCTGGGTTGGGGTTTCTCTTTTCAAACTGATTTTACTGTGGTGCTCTCCACTATGAACATATCAGATGGTAACCTAGGCCTACACAGTTTGTGTGTGGCCAAAAGGTTGGTTTCTTGTTATGCTGAACATTTGTTCATAAAACACAATTCTATTCCCCCCTCAAATCAAACAAATAACTTTGATTTTATGAGACACAGTACATTTATCCTATAATATTCCCTCCGTTTCTCAAAATCACTTCTGACAAACACTATTTCAAAAAGACAGGGTATATCAAGAATATACTTCAAGGACTATAAAATGACAACCTTCACAGGGCTGCACTAAAGTCATGTAACTTTGGGTGACATTTCTTAGGTTGACAATTATACCGTTTGAATTTTGGAGTACTATTATATACATTCTGTAGCTTCCTTTGGGCTCAGGAAAAACCAAAAACCACAATATATGAATGATGACAAAATGACAAACATACAGTACCAGTCAAAAGGTTGGACACACCTACTCATTCAAGGGTTATTAATTGTAGAATAATAGTGAAGACATCAAGACTGTGAAATAACACAAATGGAATCATGTAGTAACCAAAAAAAGTGTTAAACAAATCCAAATATATTTTATATTTGAGATTCTTCAAAGTAGCCACCCTTTGCCTTGATGTCATGTGGTTCCCACCGTGACGCATGGAGGTGGTGGTGTGATGGTGTGGGGGTGCTTTGCTGGTCACACTGATTTATTTAGAATTTAAGGCACACTTATACCAGCATGGCTACCACAGCATTCTGCAGCGATACGCCATCCCATCTGGTTTGCACTTAGTGGGACTATCATTTGTTTTTTAACAGGACAATGACCTAACACACCTCCAGTTTGTGTAAGGGCTATTTGACCAAGAAGGAGAGTGATGGAGTGCTGCATCAGATGACCTGGCTTCCACAATCACCAGACCTCAACCCAAGTGAGATGGTTTGGGATGAGTTGGACCACAGAGTGAAGGAAAAGCACACAATAAGTGCTCAGCATATATGGGAACTCCTTCAAGACTGTTGGAAAAGCATTCCTCATGAAGCTGGTTGAGAGAATGCCAAGAGTGTGCAAAGCTGTCATCAAGGCAAAGGGTGGCTACTTTGAAGAATTTGTTTAACACTTTTATGGTTACTACATGATTCCATAGTTTTTGTCTTCACTATTAATCTACAATGTAGAAAATAGTAAAAACAAAGAAAAACCCTTGAATGAGTAGGTGTGTCCAAACTTTTGACTGGTACTGTAACTACAGCTTATAATCAAATCATAGGAAGGGAAAAGACACCAGAGAATCAACTTTCAAATCCCATTATATCATCGACAAAGAGCTTGAATATATGACCACAGAATACAGCAGTTAGAAACTGCAAAGACACCGACAACAAGGCACCTTAAGCCACAATCCAAATGCTTCCATTGAAAAACCCCATCAGACTAGCAAATACAGTCTGCACATAATGAGTCAACATCATTAGCTCAGTGGTCTGTGGAGCACACTGCTCGTCAGACCTGGGTTCAAATACTATTTCAACTACTTTCAAAGACATTTTGAAGCAAGTATGTCGATGTGTTTTCCTTGAAAATAAGTAGTTCAATATTGGAATGTATTTGGAAGTATTGGCATGTACTTGAAAATCCTCAAATACACAGACAAGTGCATTTAAATACTCCATGCATTCGAACCTTGTCCTGTAGGTTTAAAAAAATATTAGAAATAAATGTATTTGGAAATAAGCATTTCAAAATAGTAGGCTATTTATAGGAAACTATTAGAATATACTTTCTAATACTTCAAATATAAGTAGTTAAATTCTGCTACATTAGAAAATACTCAAATACACAGAAAATAAAACTTTTACTAAATACTTATATGCATGTACTGTATTGAACCCAGGTCTGCTGCTTGTCTATTGGTTGAAGGAACTGTATGACACACAATACATAGGAAGATGGCTGCTCACACAAAGTAGGGAGTAGGATAATAGCTATCAAGGATAATAGCTATGCATTGGATAGAACTATGGCCAGAATGTGTACATATGCGTGTTTGTTTGAATCGGTCTCCCGCTTTTCCCTGCTCTTCAGTTCAGTCCATGCAACATAGTGAGTTTTTCTTCAAGGCACAGCAAGAGAGCACAATTACAAACCAATATCAGTTTCCATTCAGTTTGGCATGGAAACCTGCTCTCCCTCGAGCAGCAAAACACTCGCAATACAAAACTAGCAAAGGTTACTGTATGATTGAGTCAAACAGTGAGATCAGCCGAGTCTTTAGTTTGATGGGTGGACATGGAGTATAACAAGGTATACGTTCGCAACATGCAGTGGAGCGGACGACTGGTTTGGACTACTGAAACCATGATGCAATAGGGTACTACTAGTATCTTTTCAAGACTATTTCTGCGGCCGGACCCTTACGCACAATGTTTTAAAACCCAAGTAAATTGGAGATAATGTTCTAAAATGGAGGACTTCAGGTGCTACCTGAACTTGTCCAATAAGAGTACTCCTTTTTGTTTTCTGTTTTGAAATCTTTTCTCCCATTTCCTCCTACTGAACACAACTATGATGTTCTCATAATAACAGTCATTGATAAACATTAATAAAAGGGATGGCATTATACATAAATTATTAAACAATACACACAACCCGCCCCTCAGCTCAATAATATCACATACAACTGACAGTACAGAAGAGCAAAAACAAGAACCTTGACAATAAATGCAATAGTATCAGACCCGTTGTCCCTTCTCCTCCATAGGGTTTTAGAGCTTGGAGTTCCACTCTGCCTTCCCTCCGTCTGTCCTGTTCTCCCACTGCAGATGGCTTGATCCCGACCCGCAACCCTGCCTCGCAGAGCTCTACCACACCAGAGCCAGATCCCCCAGAGCCAAGACCACTCTGTCTAGTAGGGTCATTGGGTTAAAACCCACTGAACTGGTGGAATTCATCCCTACTCCTTTCCCAGTGGTACACAAAGATAGTGTCCTTCTTCACTACACAGTCATTCCCAGTCAGGTCACATACAGTATGGTAAAGTTCATTCACTTATAGAGGGGAAAAAAGGGAGACATGAAGTAGTCAGAAAACTACAGATGCACATTTGTTTGAAGTATCCTCCGTATTGTTTATTTATGCTGACAGCTTTAAGATGAAGCCCCCACTGGGCTGGGGAAGAACCTATTTCAGCCTTTGGTTCCAAAGAACCTCCAAAGACAAAATCCAAAAGGGCCCCTCACAAACATTGTACAGTCAGAGGGGCTTGGATGTGGAAGAGGGTAAAACAAGGGTTTAAAAAAAACTACTTATTTCTCTCTTGTAAATAAGAGAAGGTATGGAGGTTAGGGAGGGGGGTGAGTCACTGGCAGCCCACTGGGCTGTCCATGAGGGGGCTGGAGTAATAGGGGTCTGAGTCACTGGTAGCTCACTGGGCTGTTCATGAGGGGGCTGGAGTAATAGGGGTCTGAGTCACTGGTAGCCCACTGGGCTGTCCATGAGGGGGCTGGAGTAATAGGGGTCTGAGTCACTGGTAGCCCACTGGGCTGTCCATGAGGGGGCTGGAGTAATAGGGGTCTGAGTCACTGGTAGCCCACTGGGCTGTCCATGAGGAGGCTGGAGTAATAGGGGTCTGAGTCACTGGTAGCCCACTGGGCTGTCCATGAGGGGGCTGGAGTAATAGGGGTCTGAGTCACTGGTAGCCCACTGGGCTGTCCATGAGGGGGCTGGAGTAATAGGGGTCTGAGTCACTGGTAGCCCACTGGGCTGTCCATGAGGGGGCTGGAGTAATAGGGGTCTGAGTCACTGGTAGCCCACTGGGCTGTCCATGAGGGGGCTGGAGTAATAGGGGTCTGAGTCACTGGTAGCCCACTGGGCTATCCATGAGGGGGCTGGAGTAATAGGGGTTTGGAGGGTCCTGGAGCTTGGTCTCGACAGTCTCAACCTGGTCGTCTTCCTCCTCTTGCTCCTCTCTGTCCTGGGAGCTGGCCATGGTCCCGTAGCTCTGGTGAGCTGGAGAGGGCATGGGGGTCAGGCCTAGCTCTGGCTCCAGCAACACAGATGCCACAAACAGCTGAGGGGCGAGACACAGAGAAAGGAGTTACTAATTACTAAAATGACTCCTACATATCTACTAGTTATGAGCTTATTGTACAGGGATTGAGAGTGGTGTGAATAAAGAAAGGCAGGTACATTGGAGGGGGTGGTGGAGGGGGTGGAGCTTCTCTCTGCATCAGTGAAGGCCCCTTCTGCTGGCTGGTCAGCAGACATCTGGTCAAACATCTGAAACACATTGGGACAGTGATAATTAAGCCATTGAGGGCAGGTGCTCTACACCCACCAGGGGGAGGGGTCAATAATAATCTCGCACTGTGAAATGATAGGGATTTATCTCAAGAGCATAGCTGCACTGCGACAGCAGATGCTTAAATACCACATCTCATAAAGACATAGCCCATGGTCGAGGTACTTAGGCTTAATAAATTACATAGAGTTTGTGTTACGGGATTTTTGTGTTTAATGACTAAAATATGTATACATTTGACTTAGAATTATACTAAACAGAATACTACTATATTACTGTAAGAATGAATCTTATTATAATCATAATGTTGAATGTTATGTGTTCCTTGTTAGAAAGAATGGGTTTATCTTCAGACAGGCTAGAATGATGTCTCTACCCAGGGAGGGGAAAGACCTTGGGTTGGTTGCAGATAGTTTAACAGGTGGCAGACAGTAATGAGGCTGTGAACTGTATTGCCATTGTATTCTAGAGGAGGATGGACATTAAAACCTATGACATCATCTTTATTATATAACCTGATGTAAATTGTACTATGATTCAGTACTCTCGAGAATAAACGCTATTGATTGATTGATTTTAAGACTGGTATCTGTCCATTTTATGCTGATAATTATCTTACAAATTCTTATTTATGGGCAGAGTGTTTTAATTGAATTGGTTGATAAACAGGAATTAAAATTCCTTTAACAGTTTGTCAAAAACTAAGGCTGTGCTAGCCCTAACACAAGTACAGCACTATGTCCCATTGTTCATACTATCGCTGACCTGGTAGCTTGATGACTTGTCAGGCTGTTTCCTAAGGCATAGGCCGAAGAGGGAGAAGACAAGGCAGGAGAGCAGCGACACAAAGGTGAAGAGGGTGATGGGACACATTGGGCCTGGAGCACAAGAGAAGAACCACAATCAAGACCATATCACCATATATGACGACTCTAGCAGCCACTAAGCTATGTCTGACTAACAGTGGGTAACCCACATATATCGGTCTGTTTGATAGGCTATGGTAACAGGAACCAGGAAGTACCCAGCCTGAGCACAGAGAAGAACAGGAGCCAGAACATGCAGAGGATGGGCGCCACGATGACCTGGCTGATGGCTGCAGTGTGGATGCGCTGGTTGAGCTTGGTGGGCACGTAGGCATAGTAGATGTTGTAACGGTCCACCATGTGTTTCAGGATCAGGTAGAGCAGCCCTGAGAGACAGACATACACAGAGCTGACTGATGAGGACATATGCAGCCTATCATCTATTGTAAAGTGCTAACTTCAGTCTAAAGCATAGTTGAGGTCAATTAAACTCCCATTCCTGTCGGCTGACTTCGGAATTTACTAGAATTTAGATGGAATTGACCCCAACTCTGGGCTACAGAGTGAATAACAGGTTAAAGACAGCATGCAGCGGAGCCCAGGCCTGGTACAATGTGGAAGGCAGGTGTCAAGGCCTGGAGAGTAGCAGCAGTAAACAAAGGAGAGTAGCAGCAGTAAACAAAGGAGAGTAGCAGCAGTAAACAAAGGAGAGTAGCAGCAGTAAACAAAGGAGAGTAGCAGCAGTAAACAAAGGAGAGTAGCAGCAGTAAACAAAGGAGAGTAGCAGCAGTAAACAAAGGAGAGTAGTAGCAGTAAACAAAGGAGAGTAGCAGCAGTAAATCAAATCAAATTTATTTATATAGCCCTTCTTACATCAGCTGATATCTCAAAGTTCTGTACAGACACTAAATAAATAAAGGCGAGTAGCGGCTCAGGGCAGAGACAGAAGTGGAGTGGGCGTCTGGCTCACAACTCGCTGTGCCTGAGCATCTCGAACTACAGCACATACACTTCACAGTCTGCACCAGCCTGGCAGCAGAGGTGACCAAGGTTACAGTAGCAGGAGAGAGGCTTCCACTGAGCACACACAGGAAGGACACACACACACACACACACACACACACACACACACACACACATAGGAAGGAAGGAGACACACACATAGGAAGGAGGTGAGAAGCAAAGACAAGCATGCTTCTTTAGCCTCCACACACGCACTCACCAAAGGGCATGATGATGGGACAGGTGATACTGTAAGTCATGCTAACAGCATAGATGCACATGGTCCAGGCGTACTCCAGACCAAACTGGAACTCATAGGCCTGGCTCTGGAGTTATAAAAATATATATATATAAAAAAAAAAATGTTATTTGATAAATCAAAGATGCACACAAATAACACAGTCAAATACTGCTCCTGTCACCCGTTTGACGTGGATGCGCTCGGCCCCGGGCTTGGCCAAACAGAGACGCAGAGCATACACCATCAGAGCTGGGATGCGCAGCAGCTCCATGGCCGTGCCGATCAGGCTGGACGTGATCACGTAGTTTACAAAGAACGCGCCGTTATCAGGCAGGAACACACACCTGTACACAGAGGAGACATATCTTAGAAGTGTGATTGCCATGGCAGTTCTGTCAGAGTTAGCTAAGCAGATGGTACCATAACAGGAGAGGGCTGGACAATAACACTTACTCCAATTTAACATCCTTGTCTTCCAGGAAGTTGACATCAAACAGCCACCTGAAGAACAGATCCAGACTAGAGTAGGGCAAAAAGAGAGGAAAGAAGCACAGGTACTTTAGAGCAGAAGCACAGGATCCTGGATCATACGCAATCTCTGTAATGATCATAGCAGTGAGCGATAAGTGGTCTGTTACACGTCAGCATGCGTGTTCCTATATTCATACCTGGAGAGACCCAGCGAGGGCAGGATGATCACCATGAACACCAACAGTACAAAGCACTTGTGCATCGTGATCTGGTTCTCACTGGATCTAAAGGACACCACAACATGGACCACATCACAACAGAGGACATGCAGTTACAAAGCACATGTTTTGGACATGTAGTACATGTTAGAATATGAAATCATTTCAGGAGACAGAACACTAATGACAGAAGCTCACACAAACACAATCGCACTCACTCACACGCGACATTCAAAAAGCATCATCTCACATATTTAATGATTCCGTTTCAAATGCAAACAACTTAGTGGGCTCATTACAGCAAGCAGCGCCTTTCACAATAACAGTAAACATTTGATTTGCATTAAGTCCTTCACAATATATGGGTGTGTGGTGGTTATGTAAAGAGACGGTGCTCATAGGTGCAGTGTGAGGTTGTCTCCTCCGGATGCAGAGCTATTCTGCTCCTCAGTGCATCGTGACCACTTTGCATGTCATTATCTCCACAGAAAATCATTATGACAACCTGACTAGAGAAGTAATGCAGGCAAACAGAGCACACACAGTGAGACAGAGAGAGCGACAGTGAGAGTGACAGAGACAGAGAGAGAACAGTGAGAGGTGTGTAATTGTGTCGAGAAGACACAGACAAAAACACGTGAAGAGGGTCTGAGGAAGATGAATACAGTGTTTTGTCTTTTCAGGGACAGAAGTGGGCCTTGGGTTGAGCAGTATCTGCTGGGGCCTGCAACAGTGCAATACTCTACCTGGTCCAGTGAGACTCGAAGAAGGCAGAGTAATAGACTATGAAGGGCAGCAGGACAGAGAACGCCCAGAGCAATAGAGTAGGGAAGAACTGAGTGATGATCGGGCTCTATGGGGAGAAACCAAAACCTCATGAGTTCATCATGCTATAGTTCATTCTGGAAATACTGAGTTTATTTGCTTTTGTACAGCACCACCACCCCATTAGGACCATTCAAGCACTGTAATTCAGTAATTAACTCTGACCCTCAGGCTGTCCACAGGCCGGGTGACGTTGAACTTGTCCATGGTGTTGACGATGATGGCGGGAGTGGTGAGGAAGAAGAGGATGAGGAAGAGGAGGATGTTGAGCAGGACGCAGCGGAGCCACCAGCGGGAGCCACACACTGAGAGGTTCTCCCTGGAGACACAAAGGTAAAAACATGGAGGTCACTGATCTATCCTGTTGGACGGCTGACATGACAGACCTCTCCACATCATGTCTCTGCTAATCGGTACTACTGTTTATATCCACAAAGTATGAATACAACAAAAACAACCGTTAACGTGGGAGGGAATAACAAACCTCCGTCCACACTGGAGTGGATAACAAGTTGGATACAGCACACTCGAGTGTTCCGTTTTAATGATGTGTTAGTTAGTCAGTCAATCACTGGTCGACCCCAGAGCCTGTGGCACCACCAGGGAGCACTCCCTCCGCACAAACACACACAGCCAATGCGGCATGGAAAACAGTGAGCACCGCTTGGCGGGGCTGTCTCATTGGCTAATGGGGGATACAGTTGAAGTCGGAAGTTTACATACACCTTAGCAGAAATACATTTAAACTCAGATTTTCACAATTCTTGACATTTAATCTTAGTACAAATTCCCTGTCTTAGATCAGTTAGGAACACCACTTTATTTTAAGAATGTGAAATGTCAGAAAAATAGTAGAGAGAATGATATATTTCAGCTTTAATTTCTTTCATCACATTCCCAGTGGGTCAGAAGTTCACATGCACTCAATTAGTATTTGATAGCATTGCCTTTAAATTGTTTAAATTTGGTCAAACGTCCCACAATAAGTTGGGTGAATTTTAGCCCATTCCTCCTGACAGAGCTGGTGTAACTGAATCAGGTTTGTAAGCCTCCTTGCTCGCACACGCTTTTTCAGTTCTGCCCACAAATGTTCTATAGGACTGAGGTCAGGGCTTTGTGATGGCCACTCCAACACCTCGACTTTGTTGTCCTTAAGCCATTTTGCCACAACTTTGGAAGTATGCTTGGAGTCATCGTCCATTTAGAAGACCCATTTGCGACCAAGCTTTAACTTCCTGACTGATGTCTTGAGATGTTGCTTCAATATAGCCATATAATTTCCCTTCCTCATGATGCCATCTATTTTGTGAAGTGCATCAGTCCCTCCTGCAACAAAGCACCCCCACAACATGATGCTGCCACCCCCATGCTTCACGGTTGGAATGGTGTTCTTCGGCTTGCAAGCCTCCCCCTTTTTCCTCCAAACATAACGATGATCATTATGGCCAAACAGTTGTATTTTTGTTTCATCAGACCAGAGGACATTTCTCCAAAAAGTACAATCTTTGTCCCCATGTGCAGTTGCAAACCGTAGTCTGGCTTTTTTATGGCGGTTTTGGAGCAGTGGCTTTTTCCTTGCCGAGCGGCCTTTCAGGTTTTTTTATGTCACCTTTATTTAACCAGGTAGGCTAGTTGAGAACAGGTTCTCATTTGCAACTGCGACCTGTCCAAGATAAAGCATAGCAGTTCGACATATACAACAACACAGAGTTACACATGGAATAAACAAAACATAGTCAATAATACAGTAGGGAAAAAAAGAAAGTCTATATACAGTGAATGCAAATGAGATAAGATAAGGGAGTTAAGGCAGTAAATAGGCCATGGTGGCGAAGTAATTACCATATAGCAATTAAACACTAGAATGGTAGATGTGCAGAAGAGGAATGTGCAAGTAGAGATACTGGAGTGCAAAAGAGCAAGATAAATAAATAAATACAGTATGGGGATGAGGTAGTTGGATGGGCTTTTTACAGATTGGCAATGTACAGGTGCAGTGATCTGTGAGCTGCTCTGACAGCTGGTGCTTAAAGCTAGTGAGGGAGATATGAGTCTCCAGCTTCAATGATTTTTGCAGTTTGTTCCAGTCATTGGCAGCAGAGAACTGTAAGGAAAGGCGGCCAAAGGATGAATTGGCTTTGGGGGTGACCAGTGAGATATACCTGCTGGAGCGCGTGCTACGAGTGGGTGCTGCTATGGTGACCAGTGAGCTGAGATAAGGTGGGGCTTTACCTAGCAAAGACTTGTAGATGATCCCGCGCCAGTGGGTTTAGCGACAAGAGTGAAGCGAGGGCCAGCCAACAAAAGAGCGTACAGGTTGCAGTGGTGGGTAGTATATGGGGCTTTGGTGACAAAACGGATGACACTGTGATAGACTGCATCCAATTTGTTGAGTAGAGTGTTGGAGGCTATTTTGTAAATAACATTGCCGAAGTCGAGGATCGGTAGGATGGTCAGTTTTACGAGGGTATGTTTGGCAGCATGAGTGAAGGATGCTTTGTTGCGAAATAGGAAGCCGATTCTAGATTTAATTTTGGATTGGAGATGCTTAATATGAGTCTGGAAGCAGAGTTTACAGTCTAACCAGACACCTAGGTATTTGTAGTTATCCACATATTCTAAGTAAGAGCCGTCCAGAGTAGTGATGCTGGACGGGCGGGCAGGTGCGGGCAGGGCAGTGATCGGTTGAAGAGCATGCATTTAGTTTAACTTGCATTTAAGAGCAGTTGGAGGCCACGGAAGAAGAGTTGTATGGCATTGAAGCTCATCTGGAGGTTAGTTAACACAGTGTCCAACGAAGGGACAGAAGTATACAGAATGGTGTCATCTGCGTAGAGGTGGATCAGAGAATCACCAGCAGCAAGAGCGACATCATTGATGTATACAGAGAAGAGAGTCAGCCCAAGAATCAAACCCTATGGCACCCCCATAGAGACTGCCAGAGGTCCGGAGAACAGGCCCTCCGATTTGACACACTGAACTCTATCAGAGAAGTTGTTGGTAAACCAGGCCAGGCAATCATTTGAGAAACCAAGGCTGTTGAGTCTGCCAATAAGAATGTGGTGATTGACAGAGTCGAAAGCCTTGGCCAGGTCGATGAATACGGCTGCACAGTAATGGCTCTTATCGATGGCAGTTATGATATCATTTAGGACCTTGAGCGTGGCTGAGGTGCACCCACCAGCTCTGAAACCAGATTGCATCGCGGAGAAGGTACGGTGGGATTATAAATGGTCGGTAATCAGTTTGTTAACTTGGCTTTCGAAGACCTTAGAAGGTTATGTCGATATAGGACTCGTTTTACTGTGGATATAGATACTTTTGTACCTGTTTCCTCCAGCATCTTCACAAGGTCCTTTGATGTTGTTCTGGGATTGATTTGCACTTTTTGCACCAAAGTATGTTCATCTCTAGGAGACAGAACGCGTCTCCTTCCTGAGCGGTATGACGGCTGCGTGGTCCCATGGTATTTATACTTGCGTACTATTGTTTGTACAGATAAATGTGGTACCTTCAGGCGTTTGGAAATTGCTCCCAAGGATGAACCACGCTTGTGGAGGTCACCAATAATCTGTCTGTAAACAGTTGTTGGGAAAAAATCACTTGTGTCATGCACAAAGTAGATGTCCTAACCGACTTGCCAAAACTATAGTTTGTTAACAAGAAATTTGTGGAGTAGTTGAAAAATGAGTATTAACGACTCCAACCTAAGTGTATGTAAACTTCCAACTTCAACTGTATGTAACCTCATAGGGGCTGATGGTTATCACTTCATTTTATATCTCAAATGGACTTTAAAACACGTTCTAAGACATCCCACACAACTATCATTCTAAAATCCATCTAATTTAATTGGTTAAATTGTTGAATGGCCCTCTTGTAAGAGTAAGTAAAGTAACACAGATTAACGACCTGCACACTGCAATTGATTTTCAAAGGTGATTTACAGTATGCTTGAGCCGTCAAACGGTGAACTCAATCTGTGCAAACGTCTTTGGAAGCCTGTTACTAGCGCTGACCTTACCGATAGCTACTTATTGAGGAAAAAAATTGCTTACTATGACTGGGATACGCCGTTGTCTCTCTTTGCTACTAACTGTAAAACTAATTGCTAATGCACTAACTAAGTCGCTCTGGATAATAGCGTCTTCTAAATGACAAATCTAAATGTAAAAATGCAGGGTACCGCTCGTTAATATGCGTCAGTTTCAAATCCCGTATGGTATATTTTAACTCACCTATCAGGTAAGATAACGCTACTAAATAGTTAGATAACTTAACCAATGGGAGGGAATTTCTAGTCATTATCTGCTTTAGATAACCTCACTCACCAGATGATGTCGCTTGGTGCCGGGGCGTAGTCTACACCCCACCTGTGAGACTGAACTACCGTGGTGATGCTTGACTGCTGGGGTTTCTGACGGCAACGGACCCTGCTATAGTCCTTGACAATACTGTGGAGAGAAACAACACACACACAAAGTCATCACACAAAACAGGCAGACACACACTCATGAACATATTCAATCAAACCCTGTAACAGGAATTTGGGGGAAAGTAAAACATATAATTTGGCACTCCAGGCATGCACTGCGGGAAACTGCAGTACAGTGCATTACCATGGCCAGTCAGAGGTCAGGGGTCATAGTTTACTCACACAGCAGTCATCCTTTCGTCCCGAAAGGTCACAAAGGCGATGCCCAGCCTCATGAGCGAGATGCGATGCTTCTCTGCATTAAACTCATCAGTCAGTTTCTCCTCTAACTCACTATAGTACTGCTCTGCATCCACCTGCAAAGAGTTGAAAATATAGATTAGCTACATACCGGTACTATTAATCAAGTCTTGTTGTATCCCTTATTGTATTTCAATTCAGACAGACGAGGAATCCCGTTGCTGCTCAAATCTAATGTAGTTTTTTAGTGCCATCCAGTGGCAAAATGCAATCAACGCAACATAATTACTATGACCAAGATTCACTGTAACATTTCTGTTACAAATGCACCTGCTCAAAGCCGCACACATCACAGCAGAAGATGGTAGCACAGGGGTGGGTCTTAATCATGATCTTCCCCTCCTTCTGGGCCTTAGTAGCAAAATACAGCCTTCCTTTCATCGCCTTTCGTCTGAAACACAACAACTCAAATCTGCACAAGGCCAAAAAAATACTAAATAATAATGTAACTAATTTCTCCATATTGTCATCGTTACTGTACCTCTCAGAGTCAAGCCTCATCAGTTTGTGTACGTTGAAGCAGAAGCGGAGGTCAGTGACAGTACAGCTGGGGTAGGCCTCACTAGAGTGGAGGGAAGAGGGAACAGAGTTAAACCACCTATCCACATCAGGTGTATTAGTATCAGCTGTATCTTGAAAGAGTAAGGAAAGTGGGAACATTTAAGATTACTGGAAGTGTTTGGTGATGAGGCCTGGGTCTGAGATCTCTCTGGGGATGCTGGTGATCATGAGAGTCCTGGCCACCTGACAAGATGGTAACAATAAATTACAGACACCAAAGGGTGTCTCTTTCAGTTTTCAGAGACAGTAACCTGACCATGCTGTAATCATTATACATTTGGCTAGGTTTGAGGAGCTGTCACACACACACCTTCTCGTCCTCTCTGTACTCCAGGCGTGAGGAGTGGTGGGCCATACACAGCACTGTGATGATGAAGTAGAGCAGAGCAAAGATACTGTGGAGCCACAGGAAGCTGTCCCTAAGAGGAAAGAAAAAGGTTTCCACATGACTGTTGGATAACCACGATGGCCTCAAGATATTCTTGAACATTTCCTGAATTATTATGAATCCTCTGCAAAAAGAGAAGCCATAGCCCTTTGACCTACTTCGCAGAAAGATTAGCCACAGTCGTTCTTCCAAAATTTTCAGGATTATCCCCTATAGAAAAGACGACATACAACAGTTAATGTGTGTGTAACAGTTATTTTTCTAAAGTAAAGGGAGGGACTTTAAACACCCACACCACTAGAAATCCACTTTTTCCCATGATGTTGCACAAAGTATGATATAGCTGGGCTTGAAGTGACAAATCTGAACTGCCCACTTCGTGCATATTCCTATGATATGACATAGAAATAATTTTCATTCTACGTTTTGTTTCAGGGCTGGGTTTTATTTGAATGTTACCATCCAGTAGCATGGCATTGTTTATTAACTCAGAAACAGCTGCAAAGTTCTTCCTCTTGGTGACTGAGATGAGCCAAACAGCCTCGAGCCGCCTGAGCTATGGAGCAAATAAAGATAGGGGGTGCACCTCTACTTTTTACCAGAAAATTATCAAAATCACTTAGTTTTGAGCTAGTCTGTATTACAAATATATCTGACCATTATATAAATGGTATAATTGCATGATATGATAGCATTTTGCTAACCCGCTCCCCCCGACACCACAAGATGAATGGTTTTGACAACAAACGTTTTGTTCACTCCCCGCTAAATAAAATTCAAGAATTTATAGATGGGTTAGCGGACAACGTCACGAAAACGATGTGCACGGTTCCATTGGGCATTATTCAGCGTGTTGTGATTCTGGATGGCCAGATTGCTAGCAAGAATGACAAGAAACTGCTATGTGGGGAATGGTTATTGTCTCGTTTCAACTCGGTTCATAATGTTCTTGATACCATGTCTTGTTTTGAGGTGTTTTAACTGATTTAATGTCAATGCTAATATGGCTCAAATTCGCTAGCTAGCTAACAACTGTAACAATGTATTTGAGAGACAAGTACTTGTGCAAATGTATTTATGTTTTCAATAAACAAACAAACATCGGAGACGAAGTATAGCTTACATGTTATCAACAAGCTAAGCCAACCCAGTCCGTTTTGCCCCATAGTTGTGCACGCTTCGGCTTTGTTGCTAAACAACCAACCTGTCTATAGTTACAAGTCATTTGCGGAGTGCATGATCATGAACAAAGTCATTGTAGCCTATCATTTCACTTCCCCGGTGTCATTTCACTTTGTCTGTGTTTGGATCTGTGGTGTGTGTGTGTGGCCTACATTTAAGATATCCATGGGCAGACTTTTTCCATTTGTATTTATAACTGTTGTGTGTGTGCATGCGTGCTAGCCCACCCCTATATGTGTTTGTATATGCATGTGTGGCCTGGTCTCTCCCGGCGAGGTGCCCCTCTACCTCCCCTGGCATCTAGGATATCCCTGGGCCTCCCAACATAGGCCAAGGCTTCCTTCTAAATTACCTAGGAGGTTTCCGGAAAAGTTGACAGGCAGGATGATGGCCACAGACAGCAGGCAGACCACAGTCATGAGCAGGATGATGTGGCGCTGGAAGGACAGGTAGGTCGTAGCATCGACACCACACTTACTCCTGATCTCCTCATCCCTGGAGACGCAACACAGAGAGAGAGGTTCTGAAGCTGGGGAGGGAAGAGAGGATCTTCCCAGGGTGGCAGGATTCAAACTAAGGAGACTAAGCACAGAGTAACAAAGAAGCAGTGTGCAGTTGAGAAGGGGTCTACAGGGAAACAGCATGTACTAGACACATGGGTGTAATGGGACTGTAGTGGGAAGAGCAGAATCCTTCTCTTCTATGGGGAGACAGAGTCAGGTGCTCCGTGGTAGTGATATTGTGGGGCCTGCTCCTTATACCTCACTGCACTCCTGGAGGGTCAGAAAACCCACTTGTCTCATAAAAGAGAAGAAACAAGAGTTGCCTGCTGGTCCCACGGCAGGCAGGCCAGGCCACACAGGCCAGGCCACACAGAGAGCTTTCAGGGTGGGTTAGCACTTTCCCAGGGATCCCAGGGTGAGGTATTACAGTCAGCCACTAACAAGAGCTAAAAACAGCACCCAGAAGAACCCAAACTCCACCATAATAATATGAAAACCATGGACACAGAGGAAGTTATGGATCTAAATCCATTGAGTGGAGTCAGACTTGAGCAAGTGCAAATACTCTATGGTAAACCACGGCACAAACAATCCCATGAGCACACACTCGTTTGCTTTTCGCTGCTTAATGGGATGACAACATTGAAGAGAAGGGCAATAAAAATGATAGAAGTGAAAACAGGTAGAGGGTTAAACGGTTTTACACTTACTTCATATGGTAAAGTGTTGTAAGCCAAGAGCAGAAGCCCTAAAGGAGGAAAGACATAAAAGATTCAGTGGATCGCTTATCAAATACAAATCGATACCACATATGTTGTAGGCAGTGCCATGCACGCCTGGCCCGCGGTGCATGTCATTTGCATAACATTAAGGCCTACGCGCTGAGGGAGTGATGGGGGTTAAATAGGTCTAGTCTGAGGCGTAAACCACTTCACTGCTGTCAAACTCTGGGAAAAGACTCCTGTCTTACTCCGTCCTACTCCATCATAAACATAGTGTGTTACATCGATGGTGATCTTACCAAGTCACGCAGGCAGGTGTGGTATATGTATGCATGTACACTGCTCAAAAAAATAAAGGGAACACTTAAACACAATGTAACTCCAAGTCAATCACACTTCTGTGAAATCAAACTGTCCACTTAGGAAGCAACACTGATTGACAATAAATTTCACATGCTGTTGTGCAAATGGAATAGACAAAAGGTGGAAATTATAGGCAATTAGCAAGACACCCCCAATAAAGGAGTGGTTCTGCAGGTGGTGACCACAGCCCACTTCTCAGTTCCTATGCTTCCTGGCTGATGTTTTGGTCACTTTTGAATGCTGGCGGTGCTTTCACTCTAGTGGTAGCATGAGACGGAGTCTACAACCCACACAAGTGGCTCAGGTAGTGCAGCTCATCCAGGATGGCACATCAATGCGAGCTGTGGCAAAAAGGTTTGCTGTGTCTGTCAGCGTAGTGTCCAGAGCATGGAGCCGCTACCAGGAGACAGGCACATTTGTGGCCTGCTGGAGGTCATTTTGCAGGGCTCTGGCAGTGCTCCTCCTTGCACAAAGGCGGAGGTAGCGGTCCTGCTGCTGGGTTGTTTCCCTCCTACGGCCTCCTCCACGTCTCCTGATGTACTGGCCTGTCTCCTGGTAGCGCCTCCATGCTCTGGACACTACGCTGACAGACACAGCAAACCTTCTTGCCACAGCTCGCATTGATGTGCCATCCTGGATGAGCTGCACTACCTGAGCCACTTGTGTGGGTTGTAGACTCCGTCTCATGCTACCACTAGAGTGAAAGCACCGCCAGCATTCAAAAGTGACCAAAACATCAGCCAGGAAGCATAGGAACTGAGAAGTGGTCTGTGGTCACCACCTGCAGAACCACTCCTTTATTGGGGGTGTCTTGCTAATTGCCTATAATTTCCACCTTTTGTCTATTCCATTTGCATAACAGCATGTGAAATTTATTGTCAATCAGTGTTGCTTCCTAAGTGGACAGTTTGATTTCACAGAAGTGTGATTGACTTGGAGTTACATTGTGTTGTTTAAGTGTTCCCTTTATTTCTTTGAGCAGTGTATATAAAGTCATTCTCTAAATAATCTGCCTTTTCTTCGTTTTTTGTTTGTGCAGCTGGATGTTTCATCAACTCAATTAAGGAAAAGTGCTTTGATCAGGGTTACAAAAAGAGTGGAATCACACTCAAACAGGGTCACCCTTTATCAGCTATACCTCCAGACCTATCCTACTGTCTGGACTTGGATCCATAATAAAGTTGGACTTACCAAGTCCTTGGTGTCTGAGTCTGACGGGCTGGACTCTGACGGGGACTTCTCCTTCTCACTCTGCTCTCCGTAGAACAGGGACGTGAGACTGAGCAACAGAAGACATACCAGGATTATCATTATGGTGCATGCGTCTCTTCCTACAGAATAGGAAGGAAGGAAGCGCATCACATAGATCACATCACAAGATGGAAGACACTATTTACTGCAAGAGCAACAAGACTGCACAATATGAGACTACAGCCGTTAAACACATTCTCGGAAGGATGATTTTCAGTGGCCTGGACAGCATCCTAAAATTATATAGCAAACGTCAACCCATTTTGCAATGAGTGACTGTGGGAAGTTAATATCCTTTCTTTCCAACAGACGGTCAGGCACAGAGCCTGCAGACAGCATGAGCGCTAATTGTGTTGGCTGGGTCTAATAGCTATTCCATGCAGGACGCTGTCCTCCCCTTAGAACTCCAGTCAATCTGAGATCATATCGATGATAGGAGGGGGGAGGGGTGGACAGTGCTCCTGGAATCCAATGAAGCATTGTGATTGAGTTTGGTGATGTTTCTTTCAAGTTGACGTTGCTGACAGCTCTACAGCGTGCCACTTTAAGCGTAATAATTGAATTAGCGCGACGGCCGCCCGCTCCGCAGAACAAACAGATGTCACTGCCCCAGGGTGGCAGAGAGCCGCTGCTGGTCAGGCAGAACTAAATCAACCCCACACTCACACCGGAGTGGCTCCAGGTCAGGCAGAAGTAAGCTGTTGCAGAGCCTCACTCTGCAGACCCACACAGAGGACTGACGACCTCACGTCACTTTAAAAGCTAACAAGGTCCTAAGATTCAGGAAAATCAGAGCTACAATGAGTGTGCCATTATTGCCTTCTGCATATTATGGTATCAAGGCCTGAAAAAAATAATAATTGTACTCACAGATTGTGATAATGTGTAAAAAGTGATTAAATTGTATGTATGTATACAATACGGAATAAAAATAACATGTAAAGTTTTGGTCCCATGTTTCAATAGCTGAAATAAAAGACCCCAGAAATGTTTCATATGCACAAAAAGCTTATTTCGCTCAAATTTTGTGCACAAATTTGTTTACATGATCATGCCATTTAATTAGCTTCTTGATATGCCACACCTGTCAGGTGGCTGGATTATCTTGGCAAACAGCATGATCCTTACACCTTGTCCTGGGGACAATAAAAGGCCACTCTAAAGTGTGCAGTTGTCACACAACACAATGCCACAGACATCGCACGTTTTGAGGGCGCGTGCAATTGGCAGGCCCACCGGACCTGTTGCCAGATAATATTAATTTCTCTACCATAAGCCGTTTTAGAGAATTTGTCAGTACATCCAACCGGCCTCACAACTGTTGACCATGTGTATGGCGTTGTGTGGTGGGTGGTTTGCTGATGTCAATGTGAAGTGAGTGCCCCATGGTGGCGGTGGGTTATGGTATGGCCATGCATAAGCTATGGACAACGAACACAATTGTATTTTATCAATGGCAATTTGAATGCACAGAGATACCGTGACGAGATCCTGACGCCTGTTGTCGTGCCATTCATCCGTCGCCATCACCTCATAATTCAGCATTATAATGCACGGCCCCATGTCACAAGGATCTGTCCACAATTCCTGGAAGCTGAAAATGTCCCGGTTCTTCCATGGCCTGCATACTCACCCTACATGTGACCCATTGAGCATGTTTGGGATGCTCTGGATTGACATGTACGATAACGTGTTCCAGTTCCCTCCAATATCCAGCAACTTCACACAGAAATTGAAGAGTGGGACAACATTCCACAGGTCACAATCAACAGCCTGATCAACTTTATGCGAAGGAGATGTGTCACGCTGCATGAGGCAAATGATGGTCACACCAGATACTGACTGGTTTTCTGATCAACACCCCTACTTAAAAAAAAGGTATCTGTGACCAACAGGTGCATATCTGTATTCCCTGTCATGTGAAATCCATAGATTAGGGCCTAACTACTTTATTTCAATTGACTGATTTCCTTATATGAACTATAACTCATATTTTAAATAGATGCATGTTGCGTTTCTATTTTGTTAGGCATAGTTATATTAAAGCAATGTAATAGTGTAACACGAGCTCCATCAAAGCAAGAGAGACAGGAAAACAAAGTATTTCATGAGTATGACAATGCCTGGGCAGTACCATTTCTTCTCAGGAGGGGGAGCCAATCTCAAGTAGCAGTGTCAATCAGTCATGAATTATGCTTTCGATACGGATTTCTCCATCTTGAGTGTTGCCTCGACTTCTAAACCAGACTTAAAATCCAGTGAGTTTGAGGAAGCTGAGGTGAAAGGCTTTACTGTACCTGTCATTCTCCATCAATAGAGCCAGACGGCCATAGTCCCACGCAGCCTTCCTCAAAAAGGAAAAGATCAGCAAAAGAAACTGCAATACAAAGAAAGAGTTATAAGACACACAGAGCTCATCAACCACCATCTCCCTGCGCCTCCCTACTGGTCTAAAGCCATGCATGGGCAACCAGGACAATGTTTAACAGGGTATTGGACTAAGATGAATAATACATTCTGCTTTTATAGTCATGGCCAAATGCAATTCCTAAGCTCTCTGCATATATAATATCCCCTTGTTGTATCCCCTTTCTCTCTGCCTGTCTCGTGTGTCTTCTATTTCTTGTCCCTGCGTGGGTGTCCACGTTCCGCTGATGCCCCACAGATGATTATTTTGTGTGATGTTAGGAATGGTGCAGAGGCGGTACGCTGTCACATGGGGGAAATCAAGGTTTGAAACACACTTGAACTCGTCATTAAGACACTGCTATTAACCTTCTGTGTTGTCCTGACTACAAGGGAACGATCACAGTGAATCAATTAAACATGGGCTGGTAGACAGACTGATAACCAGAGATGAAATCTAGTTTGACAAGACCTGACAGCGGAACAGAGGTGTGCATTAACAAATCTGGAGACAGATTGATTTCTATTATTATCCTGGAGTGGGAAGAGTAATCTTTCTGCATATTTGTATACACACCGTATGTTATAGAGAAGAGGAGAATGGAGTAGTGAATGGAGAGAATGGAGTATCATAAAACGATGAATTTGAAGGCTTGTAAGCAGATCCAGCATTATGGGGGGGCCTTAGGGGGCCTAGCCCGCCCCACCGCACCTTCTTGCCCGTCCAAATAAAATATTGAAATATTGATAATTTATTTGACCGAGACGCACGCCGACGGAAAGACGCATCGATCTCAGTTAAAGCATCCGAGCGAGCAAAACAGCGCCCCTCTGTCTCAGTATGTGTACACCATGTATCTGATGCTGCCTGGACCAAAAGAGTATGGCATGTCATACTATTTCTGGCCAGACAGCATCAGATACATGGGCTACATATAGAGAGAGGGACGCTGTTTCGCTCCCCCGGATGCTTTCTCCGGTGATATAATTTCAGCAGAGAGGAAGAGGCGAAACTAGAGGGCTGACTCGCGGCAAAATCTGTCAAGAATAAGCCCAATGCGTTTCTATGGGCATAATATGCAGACCTAAGCTTGTCGCCTGCCTTCGGAACTCTTATTGTTAGGGCGGAGACATGACCATCTCGTCATTATACAGATCTCTGGTTTCAGCCTCTTGCGAATTGGAAAGGAAAATTGGCGGGTGCAGAGTGCACTGTTAGGATGCTGGATTCTCCGAAAGTAAATAGTTTTTTTGCCAAATTTGGCTATAATTACTCTTGTCTAAATTAACATGACTTAGCCACAGAGGATCATTAGCTTATTTAAAAAATGTTTTGCTGTGGATTGTTTCAAATCACAAGTGTGTAGGCCTATGCTTATTTTGGAAGCCCACAATTTGGGTAGTGCGAGTGGCAAAAGGTCTAGCTGACTGAGTTGCGGCTGTCAGTAATAAGCATCTAAAATGCGTGAAGATAATGTGTTGAGTACAATTTAAAATGTTGCAAGAAGAAGGGAGGGGTGTCTGGCAAAGACATGGCTTGTCGCTCTCCAGAATGCATGTGCTCAGCTCTCCAGAATGCGTTCAGCTGTCTCCCGCCAATTCTTGTGCATTCATTGTTTAATTGTGTGAATCGTTTTCCCTTTGTTTATTTTCTATCAATTCCCCATTACAGGTCACCAGTAGGCCTAGTAAATGTACCATTAATTCCCCGTCATTTGGTTACATTAATTTATGTTAATGCCTGTACTGTATTACTTACAGTCATTTACCGCTCTCATTCTCGGACTGGAAATGTGGTTTGAGGAGTTTACAACCTGCTACACTTGTGAGAAACAAGTTTGGTTTATTTCATAACCATGAGTTTGGAAATGTTTTCATTGTCTTTTGTTTGGAGGAATCCATGTCAGCAATGAGCATGTGTCTGGTTTATCTTTCCTGATAAAGTTGAGGGAGAGAGAGCACCCGAGTACACACAGAAGTAGGCCTACCTGGCCTGCTGCATGCAAAAGTAAGAAAGCGCCCATTTGGCAATGTCTGATTGTCATAACTTAACACATCCACCACTAATAAGCTGAGCTTCTCAGTCATTTTTTCTTCACCTCACACAGTAAGTCAACAATGTCTGTTTAGTTCCTCAGTATTTGTCTTTCCAACACTCTCCCAGCTTCGATAATCACTAAGCCTTGGTGTGAAAGAGCTAAATATCATGATCTGATGATTCCAAACATCCAGTGGGATCGTCATTAAAAAACATATGTCTGTTCCGAGATCACTTGCTCAGGAAACTCTGACGGCCCGGAATAAGCTAGTTGATATAATTTTGCAAGTTCACGAGGGACAGCTTTGGGTCGACCCAGTTGATGATTTGATACAATGTTGCACTTCACGTGAAGGGTGTTTCTTTGGGGAAAATGTCTCCCTGGTACCAGAGATAAGACGAGAGGTTGAGATTGCTGTAACACTGTAGTGTGTGTGCGCGTGTGAGTGTGTATACATACATGTATGTGTGTCTGTGTCAGCAACATACCAGCCACAGGACAACATTGATGGCGAGGACCGTGGGCACCCCTCCAAAAGGCAGGCCCTGCAGGACACTGCTGCGGGAGTGGGAGCGGTAGCACCTCTCTGCTGCTGTGGTGTTGTCCTCCCCCAGAGAGTCCAGGAAGCCCAGCACATCCAGCTCCATATCCCTCCCATCCAGAGGGGGCACCCTCATCACAAACTCAGAATCCACCATGAGTGAGCCAAGGCCTAAGTCTCAGGGGCTGAAGTCATGCAACCATAACTGAGGAAATAGAAAAAGGAAAGTGATCCATATTGAACGGTATGACATATCCCACGCCATGCGTTTGATGTTTGCCCTCAATCGCTATCAAAGTATGTCACACATCACTACTTCACAGGAGAGGCATTTGAATTTTTTTTAATCAAAATGCATTTTTGGGGCAGAAATGCCTTCTTAAACATGTGAACTTTCATGTGCCTTAATAACAAATGTATATGCCATCTGTAAATACAAATAAAATTGTTCAATTACAAGCCTAGTTGGTTTAGCCATGAAAAAAGAGAGGAACCTTCTTGCTAGCTATGATTGGCTGAGATAATGGATGGGCTGAACATGCCGAGAGATGAGTTCAGATTGGTCTTCCATGTAGCATGCTTCTGTCTATAACATGAGCTGCTTAGTATGTGTAGATAATTCTTGCTACCGCAGCTTTTTTTGAAAAATATAATGTTAGCAATGGAGAACTCTGCTGAACAACATTGCTGCCCTGAATTTAGCAGGCGCTATCGACAAAGATCAATGGGAAGAAGTTGTGATGGACTACTTTCTGCACACAGTCAATGTGAACCAGAGTGACTTGACGCACGCCGGACCAAACAAGCTGTACAGTAGCTAGCTACAAACTATCAAGTGAGTGGAATTGCAAGCATGTTATTCTTGCATTTCCAATCAGTGAAAACTGCTAAATTATGGTTTACTATTCCTTGTCAAATATTGCATTGTTATGCGACTGGCCTCGGCATGCTACTGTTTAGGACTAAGGTATGGATTCCCTATGGGCCACACTCTGCCTTTTTCTGTACAGGCACAAAGAGGATCTCTCCAACGCCTTCAAGTCCAGGTGATATGGGCTTGACGGTGTATCTACGCACAATACATTTCATCTGGAGGTCACAAAGGACCCAGTGAAATTCAAAGCAAACAGTTGGATTGATGGAGGTTGAGATAATGTTTGGCATGTGCTTCCTTCATGTCGCCATTTTACTTTGTCTTTTCCATTCACCCCAACACTGCAAAGTACAAAGGCATATTTGTAAGTCTGATTTCAGAGCATTTCCCCCCCAGTCCAATTATAATGGCTGCCATTGTCCTTAAAGTTGAGGATTAGGGAATGAATGCCATTTAAACAAGAAGTGACTCCTGTAACCCAACGCCCTCTCTAGAGTGATTTCTCTCCCTGGGGATATTGCAGTAAGTATTCATATCCATTAGACTGGATTTTTTTATTTAACCTTTATTTACTAGGCAAGTCACTTAAGAACAAATTCTTATTTACAACGATGGCCTAACAAAAGGCCTCCTGTGGGGACAGAGGCTGGGATTAAAAATAAAATAAATAAATATAGGACAACACTATATAAAAAGAGAGACCATAGACAACAACATAGCTAGGCAGCAACACATGACAACACAGCATGGCAGCAACACAAGATGGTAGCAGCACAAAACATGGTACAAACATAATTGGGCACAGACAACAGCACAAAAGACAATAAGATAGACAACAATACATCATGCAAAGCAGCCACAACTGTCAGTGAGAGTGTCCATGATTGAGTCTTTGAATGAAGAGATTGAGATAAAACTGTCCAGTTTCAGTGTTAGTTGCAGCTCGTTCCAGTCGCTAGCTGCAGCGAACTGAAAAGACGAGCGACCCAGGGATGTGTGTGCTTTGGGGACCTTTAACAGAATGTGACTGGCAGAACGGGTGGTGTATGTGGAGGATGAGGGCTGCAGTAGATATCTCAGATAGGGGGGAGTGAGGCCTAAGAGGGTTTTATAAATAAGCATCAACCAGTGGGTCTTGCGATGGGTATACAGAGATCACCAGTTAACAGAAGAGTATAGATTGCAGTGATGTGTCCTATCAGGAGCATCGGTGGCAAATTTGATGGCCGAATCGTAAAGAACATCTAGCCGCTCGAGAGCACCCTTACCTGCCGATCTATAAATTAGGTCTCCTTAATCTAGCATGGGAAGGATGGTCATCTGAATCAGGGTTAGTTTGGCAGCTGCGGTGAAAGTGGACCGATTACGATAGAGGAAACCAAGTCTAGATTTAACTTTAACCTGCAGCTTTGATATGCGCTGAGAGAAGGACAGTGTACTGTCAAGCCATACTCCCAAGTACTTGTATGAGGTGACTACCTCAAGCTCTAAACCCTCAGAGGCAGTAATCACACCGGTGAGGAGAGGGGCATTCTTCTTACCAAACCACATGACCTTTGTTTTGGACGTGTTCAGAACAAGGTTAAGGGCAGAGAAAGCTTATTGGAAA
The DNA here is from genome assembly GCF_045679555.1 of Salvelinus alpinus. Classification (NCBI taxonomy): domain Eukaryota; kingdom Metazoa; phylum Chordata; class Actinopteri; order Salmoniformes; family Salmonidae; genus Salvelinus; species Salvelinus alpinus. The sequence goes on from NC_092094.1 coordinate 84,959,366, forward strand.
CTAAGAAAGCTTTGTTGTAGACCATTTAACACAAAATCCGGGGAGGGGCCAGCTGACTATAAGACTATCTTCTGCATATAAATGGATGAGAGAGCTTTCTACTGCCTGAGCTATGTTGTTGATGTAAATTGAGAAGAGCGTAGGGTCTAGAATTGAGCCTTGGTGACAGGCAGTGGCTGAGACAGCAGATGTTCTGACTTTATAAACTGCACTCAGAGGTAGTTAGCAAACCAGGCCAAAGACCCCTCAGAGACACCAATGCTCCTTAGCCGGCCCACAAGAATGGAATGGTCTACCGTATCAAAAGCTCTGGCCAAGTCAATAAAAATAGCAGCACAACATTTCTTAGAATCAAGGGCAATGGTGACATCATTAAGGACCTTTAAGGTTGCAGTGACACAACCATAACCTGAGCGGAAACCAGATTGCATACCAGAGAGAATACTATATAGACATCAAGAAAGCCAGTCAGTTGATTATTGACCAGTTTTTCCAACACTTTTGATGAACAGGACAAAATAGAAATAGGCCTATAACAGTTAGGATCAGCTTGATCTCCCCCTTGAAATAAATGATGAACCGCGGCTGCCTTCCAAGCAATGGGAACTTCCCCAGAAAGGAGAGAGGTTAAAAAGGTTGGAGATAGGCTTGGCGATGATAGGGGCAGCAACCTTAAAGAAGAAAGGATCTAAACCATCTGACCCAGATAGTTTTTTGGGGTCAAGTTGGCTGTCCAACATTTCCTCATCTCCCACCCCTTCTAATGCGACTATCCCGATGCTTCTCCCTCTTTTTCCCCTGCCCCGCTACAAGGTTTCTCCTTGCAGGCAGTCACTGAGTCCGAGGTGCTAAAGGAGCTCCTGAAACTTGACCCCAAAAAACTGTGTTTCAGATGGTTTATACCCTTTCTTCTTTAAGGTTGCTGCCCCTATCATCGCAAAGCCTATCTCCAACCTTTTTAACCTGTCTCTCCTTTCTGGGGCTACCTGCCGCCACTTATTTCTCATTTGCCTGAACGAGAGCCAGTCAGCCTGACTATGCGTGTGCCGAGCCTTTCGCCAAATGCAATTCTTAAGGTGGAGTAACTCTGCAAGATCACGGCCGAACCAGGGGCTGAACCTGTTTTTAATTCTAATTTTCTTTATGGGGGCGTGTTCGTTAACAATACCACTGAAAATAAAAATGAGGTCCAAGCGTCTTCGACAGATGGGATCAAGTTGATTCTATACAAATTTTTACAGAGGCCAGTTAAAGTTTTTTAGCAAGCGTCTATGACAAATTACAGTAAAACAGGTACAGCCATCTGAAGAATCTTCCCAGTGAAAAAACGGACAGCTTACAGCCTATTGACCGGCTCTCATCTCATCATACCTAGGCCTATTATTTAAACATACTGGTTACAGTAGATCTTAAAAACTAGGATAGGTGTTGTGTGCTCCTGCTATTTTTCACCCTATCAACACTCATTTATGTCTGGTGAAGCACCCACAGTGATATTCCCTGGTCTTGTCAGCATGCTATGGTTGAGTGAAGGCAGTCCTAGTAACATAGGCTTCCCTCATTCACCATGAGCCGACAGGAGGAAGACACAGGTCTATTAAAAAGCCATGGCTGGCTTATATAAAGCCATGTGAATAACAGAGTAGCAGTGGACTGGAGCTCCATGTGGAGATAACGAGCGGCCGTCAATCTTCCCTGGCCCACAGAGACAGGAAGTGGACTGGTCACATGGTTTGGCTGCTGTGAACAGTTAAGTGTAAGGTAGCATGCAGATAAAGCTATGTATTAAAGAAACGCAAATCATGATCAGGAGATTAAACGTTTGACTACAGGAGCAGGTTGTTATTGTAAAAGAGAATGTGTTCTCAATGACGTACCTGGTTAAATAAAACATTTATAAAACATTACATAGCATGCACCTCCTCTACCAATACTTGAGGTGATGTACAGTAAATTGGTATTGTAAAAGTTAAGTATATCATGATACTATGCATCTTAGAGGCTTTTCACTGTGTACTCAACTGATCCAAGAGCAGCTTGCTGAGGTTCAAAGTTTGTCGGTATACAGTGCATTCGGAAAGTATTCAGACCCCTTCCCTTATTCCACATTATCTTACGTTACAGCCTTATTCTAAAATGGATTAAATAAAAATCCTCAACCTGCACACAATACCTCATAACGACGGAGTGAAAACCGGTTTTTAGAAATGTTCGAAAATGTCAATTGATTGGACATGATTTGGAAAGGCACACACAAGTCTATATAAGGTCCCACAGTTGACAGTGCATGTCAGAGCAAAACCGTCGCAATGAGGTTGAAGGAATTGTCCGTAGAGCTCTGATACAGGATTGTGTCAAGGCACAAATCTGGGGAAGGGTACCAAACAATTTCTGCAGCACTGAAGATCCAAGAACACAGTGGCCTCCATCATTCTTAAATGGAAGAAGTTTGGAACCACCAAGACACTTCCTAGAGCTGGCCGCCCAGCCAAATTGAGCAATCGGGGGAGAAGGGCCTTGGTCAGGGAGGTGACCAAGAACCAAATGGTAATTCGGGACAGAACTCCAGAGTTCCTCTGTGGAGATTGGAGAACCTTCCAGAAGGACAACCATCTCTGCAGCACTCCATTAATCAGGCCTTTATGGTAGAGTGGCCAGATGGAAGCCACTCCTCAGTAAAAGGCACATGACAGCCCGCTTTGAGTTTGCCAAAAGGCACCTAAAGGACTCTCAGACCATGAGAAACAAGATTCTCTGGCCTGAATGCCAAGCATCACGTCTGGAGGAAACCTGGCACCATCCCTATTGCGAAGCATGGTGGTAGCAGCAACATGATGTGGGTATGTTTTTCAGGGACTGGGAGACTAGTTAGGATCGAGGGAAAGTACAGAGAGATTCTTGATGAAAACCTGCTCCAGAGCGCTAAGCACACAGCCTGACAGAGCTTGAGAGGATCTGCAGAGAAAAATTTGAGAAACTCCCCAAATACAGGTGTGCCAAGCTTGTAGCGTCATATCCAAGAAGACTCAAAGCTGTAATCACTGCAAAAGGTGCTTCAACAAAGTTCTGAGTAAAGGGTCTGAAATCTAAACAGTTTATTTTTAATACATTTGCAAAAATGTCTAAAAACCAGTTTTTGCTTTGTCATTATGGGGTATTGTGTGTAGATTGATGGGATTTTTTTTTGTTGAATGTAATTCATTTTAGAATAAGGCTGTAACATAATTTTGAAAAAGGGGTCTGAATACTTTCCAAATGCACTGTTGTCCCCTGGGCCTGGATGAGAACACAGAGGGTATGAACACATCACTCACACTGCTGTGACCTCAGTCAGGGCCTGAGCAAAGCTAACTGCAGCTACGTACACTCCCAAGCTCTCTGACCAATCAATACAAAACCATTTCTTAGCTCAACAGTATTTGTATACACTTTTCACTGAGCAAATTGCCACAGTAAAGTCAATATCATCTGAGCCCTGTCTGAACATTGCTGTACTGCAAACTAATACTTCGATCTGAATAGGAGACACGTTGAATAAGGTAATGTTTTAATTTTAAGGTTCCTCAAACCTTGAGTCATTTTTGCAGCAGCAGCAACAGTAAAAGGCAGCCAAAACTGCATCACAATGCTGTCCAACAACTGTGCTATCCAACCATTAGCTTTTAGGAGATAAGAAATAGACAGCAACTAGAGTGAGAGCGAGGTTAGAGAGAGCGATAAAAGAAAGAGAAAGATATTAGGCATGCAAAATGTCAAACATTACTGGACTCCACTTTGGTGTGATTTCACTGCATCATTGTCACTTCTTTTGACTCTAGGGCACCTTACGGTATGTGATGTCAGAGGACACCATGAGGCGCTCACTGTGCAGCTGGAGAGCTGGTGCAACAACAGGATATTTCCTGCAGGCATCAATGGGCGAGCTGATGAACTGATAGCAGTGGCAAACAGACTGGGACAATACATTAAAGCTATAAAACCATTAGGCCTATCTTTCACACTGGGCTAATCTTGTGAAGAGATTGGTTTTCAGATCATTGTGTGTCAACTGTCTGCTGCCAGCAGCATCTGGAAATTTCCCTGAGGACAACAGGAAGTCCCCATGGATCCAGGATCAAATCAGACCCAACATAGCTATCTGAGGAGATGTTTCTTTCTATTCTACCAACCTAGCACATGCCGTTCTGAGAACCATATGTTTCTTAGAGCTTGGTGAAAGCATGTTTGTCTTATTGTAATTTTGCATACAACCTTCCCACAACTTTCTGGGAATGGTGCAGAATAGTTGCTTGGCTTTGGAACATTCTCAGTACATTTAAGGAACGTTTCCTACAGGTTTCCTCATGGTTCTACTTAAAGTAATGTTCTTTAATTGTTCAGAGAACCTTAGGAAGAATGTCCATTAAAAAAACACAAGAAAAAGTTTAACGTTCAGAGAATGTTTTTTTAAAACATACAGTCAGTTCTCAGTATCAACAAAAACTGACTATCCTCCATCTTGTTAATTGTGTTCAGGTGTGTCGGCCGAGCCCACTAATTGGCCACACCTGATCTTAATGAGTCCTTGCTTCCTTTGAAATGGGGTCTGTTTCAATAGACTAAAATTAACAGCTTTGTAGGAGTTTAAAAAAACTTAACATGCTAGCTCAATCCTGGTGGCGCAGTGGACTAATTACATGGATAGAGAACAGAAGCTCAGGCTCGAATCTCACTGACAATAAACGTGTTTGCATGATTAATGCCTAAGCAAATTAATTTCCATGTGTCCTGTCTGTGAATGGAGTTCAAAACAGTTAACCCAAGCTGAACTAGCAGTGTTATTAAAAGTATGATTGAAACATGTTGTTATCAGAACGTTATTTAATTACCTTCAAATAAGCTATAATTTCCATTCTCAGAACGTTAATAAAGTCGCCCAGGAAAACTTAGGGAACCATTGTAAAACATTCTTAGAACCTCCCAGCAACCTAAAAATGAAGGTCCCCAGAACAGGCAAAATGTTCACTTCCATTCTTGGAATGTTTAAAAAAAGGAAACGTATGGCTTCCTTCCCAGGAACAATGGCAAACCAAAAACGTACATTCACACAACTTCCAAGGAACCAAATGTGCTAGCTGGGTAGTGATTGAGTTTGCCCTCCTCACTGTCCCAGCATGCCATAGTACCTTCCTTATCTGTTAAATGAGGGTTCACTTTCCATAAGGGTTTTTAACACTTAACTACAGTACAGCCTTGCAAAGTACAAAAATAAGTTTACTGCAGAGTTTAAGCAAAAGCTCTCTACCAACAAGCAATACTGCCAGAGGTACAGTAATGTGATAGAGGGTTATTAAGTTATCCAACCGTGAACACTGCTGTTTGTGCAAACACAATGATGAAATAAAACAAATGCCCCACCTATCAGTAACAAAAAAGCACAAGAGACTTGCATGACAACGCATTAAATTCTATGTCCTATTACTTTACTGTAGAATGGAAATCTCTATATCATAGTAGTTCTAGATAAAATGATAAGGATGGAGAGGGGAGGGTGAATATTTCATAAATGAACCATAACCAAGAAGCATTCACTAACAACAGCAATTACATCACTTAGTGAGCAAGTGTGGACAACAAAACTAAACAGCTGTGCGCAGGGAGAGCTATACAATAGTGCCCTATCACACAGGGAAACAGCCAGACAATCTATTGAGAGAGATAGTTGGAGAGAGATACTCCCTCTCCAACTAATAAGAGCTTAACATAAAGCAGTTCAGACAGACCTGCATCCACTCAGAGTTGTCCGTCCATAGTCTCTCCTCACTAGCTATAGCATCCCTCCTCCATCAGAGGGCTGAGGTGGATCCTGCTCCTGATGTGAAGTGGGAGTTTTCTATTGTACAGACACTCCACACTACAGGGCAGGATGCTGTGGGCTACCCACTCTGCCGGGTCATAAGGCACTACAACTAGTGCCACCGTCCCAAGCAATGTGACTCAACTGAATACTGTACTCTCTCACTCACACACACACACACATATATGATTCCCACCTCTAAAAAAAGCAGCCTGGTTTAAATAAGAGGCAATCAAATTAAATCTATAAACACTAATGTTTCTCATCCTATTAAAAGTCCTTCTGATTCTATTGACTGCTGTGGGAATATTAGAGCCTTGAACTGCCTTTCCATGAGTGGCAGGCAGACATTACCAGGAGCAGAGGGTCCACTGGCCAGAGCATCAAAAAGCTGCTAAAGTGGATGGGCAAAGAGATGATCATGACGACACCTCAGTTTAAGGCAAATAGGCAGAAAAGGGGGGGGGGGGGGTTGAAAAGAGCAAATTGTAGTTCAAGCCAGTTAATCTGCTCAACGCACCAGAAAAACAGCTGAGGTGAAAAATACATCATACAAACAAACTCTGAAAAAGGTAAATCTGTAACACTAAACCTGCAATGTAAACAGTTCAATGGATCTGCCTTGGCCCATTACTTACAAACAATTCAGTTCAGTAGAATAGTTATTTGAAATTACATTTCTGGCTAAGGTGGTTACTACACAATCCATTATCTGCATCTCTGACCAACAGCCGTGCCATCCCAGTTAGAGTACCCCTTCAATTAGAGGGTCAAATGTAGGTCATTGTGAAACACAATCAAGCCAGCATAGGTCAAATGAGGAAGGCCTAGTCCATGTTATTACTAGACTTGGGTGATATACCATTTACCCAGGTAATTATTATTTTTGGGATAAACACACACAAACCAAAACCACAACAAAAAAACACAACAGTCCATGAACACACAACACACAGTGGCCTCCCCTTTCAATACACAGTGTACATATCAAATTCAAAACATGATTATGTCTGTTGCCAAATGTCACACTCCTCAAGATGATCAATGTGAGGTTTCCAGAGTTGATATAAAAACAGAATCTAAATGTAACTACATAGTTCAGCCCTCCAGTTTGTTATTTATGGTGAGTATGATGCTTTACAATTGATATCTATAAAAACTATTTGGAGTAATTAGAGCCAAGTTACAAATGTATTTGATATTAGTCACCAATATTTACATATTTCCAAACATACATAATTGTGGAGATAGATGGATGTAAATTCCTAGACACAATATGATAGCACAGACATTATCCCAAAATGTCAGTTTGTCACAAGACCAATATAACAATTTCAAAGATTGAACTGAGTTACAGTTCATAGAAGGAACAGTCAATTAAAATAAATTAGGCCCTAATTTATGGGTTTCACATGACTGGGAATACAGATATGCATCTGTTTTTCACAGATACCTTAAAAGAAAGGTAGGGGTGTGGATCAGAAAACCAGTCAGTATCTGGTGTGCCCACCATTTACCTCATGCAGCGCGACACATCTCCTTTGCATAGGGTTGATCAGGCAGTTAATTGTGGCATGTGGAATGTTGTCACACTCCTCTTCAATTTCTGTGGATATTGGCGGGAACTGGAACACACGGTTATACACATTGATCCAGAGCATCCCAAACATGTTCAATGGGTCACATGTCTGGTGAGTATGCAGGCCATGGAAGAACTGGGACTTTTTCAGCTTCCAGGAATTGTGTACAGATCCTTGTGACACGGGGCCGTGCATTATCGTGCTGAAACATGAGGTGATGGCAGTGAATGAATGGCACGACAATGGGCCTCAGGATTTCTTCATGGTATCTGTGCGCATTCAAATTGCCATTGATAAAATGCAATTGTGTTAGTATGGGCTCCGGACAACGATAACCTCACCGCCATGGGGCACTTTGGTCACACGTTGACATCAGCAAATTGCACGCCCACACAACACCATACACGCAGTCTGGTACAATTGAAACCAGGATTAAAGAGCACACTTGTCCAGCATGCCAGTGGCCATCAAAGTTGAGCATTTGCCCACTGAAGCCAGTTACGACGCCAAACTGCAGTCAGGTCAAGACCCTGGTGAGGACGATCAGCACACAAATGAGTTTCCCTGAGATAGTGACAGTTTGTGCAAAAATTCTTTGGTTGTGCAAACCCACAGTTTATTCAGCTGTCCAGGTACTGGTCTCAGACGATGCCGCCGGTGAAGAAGCCGGATGTGGAGTTCCTGGGCTAGCGTGGCTACACGTGGTCTGCGTTTGTGAGGCCGGTTGGACGTTCTGTCAAATTCTCAAAAACGACGTTGAATACGGCTTATGGTAATTAACATTCAATTATCTGGCAACAGCGCTGAGACATCTGTGGCATTGTCTGTTGTGACAAAGCTGCACATTTTAGAGTGGTATTTTATTGTCCCCCAGCACAAGGTGCACCTGTGTAATGATCATGTTTAAACAGCTTCTTGATATGCCACACCTGTCAGGTGGATGGATTATCTTGGGAAAGGAGAAATTCTCTCTAGCAGGGATGTACAGTAAGCAAATTTGTGCACAAAATGAAAAACACGCTTTTGCGCATACGGAACATTTCTGGGACCTTTTCGGCTCATGAAACCAAGACTTTACATGTTGTGCTTATATTTTGTTAAGTATAATAGGGTTCCCTTTTGTTTTTTTGCATCTCCAACAGAGATATTACATGTATGGGTGCATTACATGCATTCTGGCAGGAGTGTAGTAATTTAATTTATATGTTGCAATAATTTATATGTTTAAGGTTGTAGTAGCAAACATTTTTCACATATCAGTGACCAATAGTTCTCATCAATTTCTTGAGATTTGTTTCCCCATTTTTTGCTTTGTGTCGGACCCCAGTAAAACTAGCTGTCGCCATTGGCGTCGGCTAATGAGGATCCTAATCAATCAAATTTCCACTGAAATCAATTTTTCATGCTTGAATATTTTGTTGTTGAAATTAGCATTATTTCAGTATTTTTTCCCCACTTCACTTTGAATCCTGATATAGCACCATAACAGTGCATTTGGAAAGTATTCAGACCCCTTGACCTTTTCCACATTTTGTTACGTTACAGCCTTATTCTAAAATTGATTCAATTGTTTTTTCCCCCCCATCAACACACACACCATAATGACAAAGCAAAAACAAGTTTAGACATTATTGCAAACGTATTAAAAATAAACTGAAATATTCCAGTTACATAAGTATTCAGACCCTTCACTCAGTACTTTGTTGAAGCACCTTTGGCAGCGATTACAGCATCAAGTCTTCTTGGCTATGACACTACAAGCTTGGCACACCTGTACTCAGTGGTGGAAAAAGTATACAATTGTCATACTTGAGTAAAAGTAAAGATACCTTAATAGAAAATGACAAGTAAAAATTAAAGTCACCCAGTAAAATACTACTTGAGCAGAAGTCTAAGTATTTGGTTTGAAATATTCTTAAGTATCAAAAGTAAAAGAGTAAATCATTTCAAATTCCTTACATAAATTAAACCAGACGGCACCATTTCTTGTTTTTTAGCCAGGGGAACACTCCAACACTCAGATATAATTTACCAACGTAGCATGTGTGTTTAGTGAGTCTGCCAGATCAGAGGCAGTGGGGATGGTCTCTTGATAAGTGCATGAATTGGGCCAATTTCCTGTCCTGCTAATAATTCAAAATGTAACGAGTACTTTGGGTGTCAGGGAAAATGTATGGAGTAAAAATAACATTATTTTCTTTAGGAATGTAGTTAAATAAAAGTTGTCAAAAATATAAAAGTACAGATAAATACAAATACTTAAAAATATTAAAGTAGTTTAATTACTTTACACCACTGCCTGTATTTGGAGAGTTTCTCCCATTCTTTTCTGCAGACCCACTCAAGTTCTGTCAGGTTGGATGGGTAGCGTCGCTGCACAGCTATTTTCAGGTCTCTCCAGAGATGTTCGATTGGGTTCAAGTCCAGGCTCTGGCTGGGCCACTCAAAGACATTCTGAGACTTGTCCCAAAGCCACTCCTGCGTTGTCCTGGCTGTGTGCGTAGAGTCATTGTCCTGTTGGAAGGTGAACCTTCGACCCGGTCGGAGGTCCTGAGTGCTCTGGAGCAGGTTTTCATCAAGGATCTCTCTGTACTTTGCCCCGTTCATCTTTTCCTCGAACCTGACTAGTCTCAGTCCCTGCCGCTGAAAAACATCCCCACAGCACGATGCTGCCACCACCATGCTTCATCGTAGGGATGGTGCCAGGTTTCCTTCAGACATGACGCTTGGCATTCAGACCAAAGAGTTCAATCTTGGTTTCATCAGACCAGAGAATTTTGTTTCTCATGGTCTGAGTCCTTTAGGTGCCTTTTGGCAAACTCCAAGCGGGCTGTCATGTGCCTTTTACTGAGGGGTGGCTTCCGTCTGGCCACTACCACAAAGGCCTGATTGGTGGAGTGCTGCAGAGATGGTTGTCCTGCCAGAAGGACAACCATCTCCACAGAGGAACTCTGGAGCTCTGTCAGAGTGACCATCGGATTCTTGGTCACTTCACTCACCAAGGCCCTTCTCCCCCAATTACTCAGTTAGGCCCGGGGCCAGCTCTATGAAGAGTCTTGGTGGTTGCAAACTTCTTCCATTTAAGAATGATGGAGGCCACTGTTCTTGGGGACATTCAATAATGCAGAAAGGGTCTGAATACTTGTGTAAATAAAGGGCCCGTTTTTGATTTTTATAAAATGTGTATTTTTATAAAAGTTTGTATCAATCTATATCAAGACTAGCTCCAACGTTTATGCTTCCTTTATTTAGCGTGTACTCCCTTTAGTCACAGCGACATTTATCTCGCCACCGAGTATACCATAACCACCGCACTACAACATTTAAAAAAAAAGGTAATTTTAGGTTTGGTAAACCCAACTAATTTATTGTGACCCCTCATGCCTTTCGTCCATTCTATAAATCTATTTTAGAATAAGACTAAATAAAATGTCCCACGAGATTAACCCCCCCAAAGATTTGAGTTTGGCCTGATTTTTAATTTGTTAACTTTTAGACTCCATTGTATTTAATTCTCGCAAGGATTATCCAACCCCAAAAATCGGCTCCACTTCCTCCGGTGTAAAATTATCCGGGTATTGTTACTGGTCTTATGTTTAAAGACAAATAGTAATCGTACCGCTTTCGATGCTGCCCGTTACCTTGCTAATTGCAACACGTTTCCCGGGCGTAGCCTATTTCTCATCATAAGGAATCAGGGATATTTGATCCCAGGCATCTATTAGAAAGTTGTGAGATGTGGCCTCCTCCTACGTCTCCCTTCACATAGAAACTCATCTCTATGAACCACTATCGATCGAACCAAGGCCATGCACCGCTATATGAGTTTTCTGCCCCGCTGTTTACAAGAGTGTTCGCTGCTGGTTCTTTTGTCAAAAATGCATGGCAGCATTCCCTCCGAAAGCAGTAGTCTTCATTACCATTCTACACTCATCCTTCCAATGACCAACGGCCCCACATCTAAAACAGGGATCTGTCGCCATACTCTTTGATGATTTTTCGCTACTTCCCCCCCGTTTCCCTCCCAGTCTCACTGTTAGTGACTTTCACTGTGGCTGTGTTTCCGCCTCGCACGACCGCGAATTGAGCGGCGTTAGATTCCACTCTCAAACCATCCTGCTCTATTTCACCCACAACCCCCACAATTGCCGTTTTGATAACAGGTTTAGACCTGCAGTCAAAGCAGATGTACAAATTCTATCAATGTACTCACATACCCAGTCTTCTTGCAGCGGAGTACATCTCATAATTTTGGGTTTATCGGTTTTTCTTTTTTGTTGATAGAATGCCGACATCAAAACGCTGGTGTATTGAGCGTTGATTATTATTTAATGTCATTGTTCCAAGTCACACCTGCATCTCTGTATTCTCTATTAGATTGGAATTTTCCGTCAGCAGGGAAATGCTGACCAATTTGCTAATTTTTTCCCATATTCGAGACGATTTGGTAGAATGCTTGTGCGGCCCTATAGCTTTTAGTAAACTGTTCTTCCTCTAGCCCCTCTTTACTCCGAAGCCTCTCCCGACAGTGTCCAGAGTATTTAGATATCCTCACTCCCTAATACACGCCTTCTATTAACTATTTTCTAAGGTAGCGATACCCACTTCCCCAGAGTAGTTATGGTACAGTATGTGCCTATTAAATTGGTCACGGCACTAGATACCTTGTATTAGAACCAATACTATAGCGTCTGCAAATGTATTACTGGAGAATAAGGGTGACCTAGTGTTGCGCCTCAAATATCACTGTTGTTGATAACACACATTACCAAAATTATTCACAGTTGTCTTCCTATTTCCACAATCTGTCACGGTTCCCTGCCCCAACAGGGCATGAACCAACCTCTCTCCTTATTGCTACTGCTAATATACACAAATCATGATCACACATTTGAATATCTTCTTGCTTTAAAAAAAAACATGACTGTGGCTTCCCTCCAGAACTTATAGGCAACCTTCTTATCACCATCCACATTCCCCCCGGTTGTCCTTCTCCATGGACTACTTATTTACAAACCTACCGTACTAGTACACAAGCATAACAATCCACACACACACACACAAAGGCCTTACGGCAACCGCGGCTGGGCTTTCACCGCCTCTTTACGGGTCTAGTAGGGAACCAACCCCCTAGGACGTACCATCTGCAGGTACCAGCCTGCTCGGGCTTACCTTCCGGGACTTACCATATACCATAAAACTACGATAGGTCGTAGTACAATGGGACTACAGAATAAGCTCAGGCTTTCTAGGTCCGTATCCTATAATTGGTTCAGCCTACGATGTTCATCTCCCCAAAATGTCAGAATTAGTGATAAACAAGGTAGGCACAGTTCCGACACCTGTTTGGTGCCGGCTCCTGTTTCACTGATTCGGAATCCCTAGATGGACTGTAAATCGCGGTGAACCCTGCTCGCAGCGCCAACTGTTAGGTTCTAAATAAATAGTAAAAACTCACGGACGATCAGTAAAGCTCAAACCAAGTTTATTCACCCAAATGGTCAGACAGATGAACATACCAAGACATCTTCACACAAGCACTAGTATTTAAACCTTCCTCCTCCGCGCAGTCTCCTCCTTACACATCTGAACATCCAAAACACTGTTTGTTGCTAGACAAAACTTTCGTGATATCTGTTCTTCCTCACTTCATCTGACCTGACTTCTGCCCCAAATATCTACACTTAAAGCACATCTTGATTGTCTCCTTTCAAATCCATTGTGGTGGATGGAGTACAGAGACAAAATGATGCACATTGTGTCACAGTTCAAATACTTATTAAACGTGACTATATGTATATTATTTTATACTTAAAAAAAAAATCTAATTTATTTTTAAAAAATACGTTTACTTTATTTATTAATTTGATTCAGTATGTGTAATCTCCGAAAGTAGAGAGGTCTGGGTCGGTGCATGTTCCGCTCCCATACCCAACCACTACAGAGTAAGTGACAGTACTGTGTCCATGCTATGTGCAGTCAACTAGTTCTCTAGTTATTCTTCTTATCCATATTTTTTTTAACTGCACTGTTGGTTAGGGGCTCGTAAGTAAGCATTTCACTGTAAGGTTACTGTAATACCTGTTGTATTTGGCGCATGTGACTAATATATTTTGATTTGATTAGTATTTGTGAAGTAAATATAATGACTATTATTAAGGAGGCTTGTCTAGGGCTGGTTCTACCTTCTGAGATGTAGATGAGACATTTCTAAAGTATACATTAATAACTTGTCCTGGCCAGTGTAATAGGCCTACCTAGTGTTTTTTTAAGCCAAAGGAAAGGAATAGGTTATCCCTCTCAGGGTCAATAAGAGAACAAAAAAGCACTTGCCATCACTGTGTTAACTGAGAATATAATGAATTTGATAATTTAGGCATCATTATAGTATATTAAAGAGAATGTCATTCAACTGTCCATATAATTCTCCAATGAAATGAATGCAAACCTATACAGTAGCGTGGGTAAAATCACTGGGGAAGCCCTTCCAAAAAAGCTACACTGCTCAAAAAATAAAATAACACATCCTAGATCTGAATGAATGAAATATTCTTATTAAATACTTTTTTCTTTACATAGTTGAATGTGCTGACAACAAAATCACACAAAAATTATCAATGGAAATCAAATTTATCAACCCATGGAGGTCTGGATTTGGAGTCACATTCAAAATTAAAGTGGAAAACCACAATACAGGCTGATCCAACTGATGTAATGTCCTTAAAACAAGTCAAAATGAGGCTCAGTAGTGTGTGTGGTCTCCACGTGCCTGTATGACCTCCCTACAACTCCTGGGCATGCTCCTGATGAGGTGGCGGATGGTCTCCTGAGGGATCTCCTCCCAGACCTGGACTAAAGCATCCGCCAACTCCTGGACAGTCTGTGGTGCAACGTGGCGTTGGTGGATGGAGCGAGACATGATGTCCCAGATGTGCTCAATTGGATTCAGGTCTGGGGAACGGGCGGGCCAGTCCATAGCATCAATGCCTTCCTCTTGCAGGAACTGCTGACACACTCCAGCCACATGAGGTCTAGCATTGTCTTGCATTAGGAGGAACCCAGGGCCAACCGCACCAGCATATGGTCTCACAAGGGGTCTGAGGATCTCATCTCGGAACCTAATGGCAGTCAGGCTACCTCTGGCGAGCACATGGAGGGCTGTGCGGCCCCCCAAAGAAATGCCACCCCACACCATGACTGACCCACCGCCAAACCGGTCATGCTGGAGGATGTTGCAGGCAGCAGAACGTTCTCCACGGCGTCTCCAGACTCTGTCACATGTGCTCATGTGCTCAGTGTGAACCTGCTTTCATCTGTGAAGAGCACAGGGCTCCAGTGGCGAATTTGCCAATCTTGGTGTTCTCTGGCAAATGCCAAACGTCCTGCACGGTGTTGGGCTGTACGCACAACGCCCACCTGTGGACGTCGGGCCCTCATACCACACTCATGGAGTCTGTTTCTGACCGTTTGAGCAGACACATGCACATTTGTGGCCTGCTGGAGGTCATTTTGCAGGGCTCTGGCAGTGCTCCTCCTTGCACAAAGGCGGAGGTAGCGGTCCTGCTGCTGGGTTGTTGCCCTCCTACGGCCTCCTCCACATCTCCTGATGGTTAAATAAAGGTTAAATAAATAAATAAATAAATCTCCTGATGTACTGGCCTGTCTCCTGGTAGCGCCTCCATGCTCTGGACACTACGCTGACAGACACAGCAAACCTTCTTGCCACAGCTCGCATTGATGTGCCATCCTGGATGAGCTGCACTACCTGAGCCACTTGTGTGGGTTGTAGACTCCGTCTCATGCTACCACTAGAGTGAAAGCACCACCAGCATTCAAAAGTGACCAAAACATCAGCCAGGAAACATAGGAACTGAAAAGTGGTCTGTGGTCACCACCTGCAGAACCACTCCTTTATTGGGGGTGTCTTGCTAATTGCCTCTAATTTCCACCTGTTGTCTATTCCATTTGCACAACAGCATGTGAAATCTATTGTCAATCAGTGTTGCTTCCTAAGTGGACAGTTTGATTTCACAGAAGTGTGATTGACTTGGAGTTACATTGTGTTGTTTAAGTGTTCCCTTTATTTTTTTGAGCAGTGTATATTACAACGTATGTGTTGTGATAGTTGTGTTGTTTGCTCTATACCCTGTTACTTCATTATGCCTTGACAATGTGATATATAGGCCTAAGGCCGAGACAACACGAAGACAGTGGCAGAATAAATTCAACTAAACATTTATTTCATCACAAAACCGGAGAGCAACATCTGTCCGGTGAAGTCCACAAAACATATTGCATGTAACAAACAGTTACATTACCTACAGAATGGTCAAGCAAGGTAATGTTTCCAACATTTGTGGACTACTAAAAAACTTGATTTAGAACCACGGAGAGTTACCGCAAATTTCAAAGAAAACCGGAGCTGCCTCCACTATTCCAGCACCATTTTAATTTAAACATTATCTAACTCACCTATGCTTAGTCTAATAGTGACAACTAGAACATACTAAAAACAATCTGAACGGTCTACGACTGTCATACAGTACACACTTAGTTTTTGTTGTCCTAGGCTACTTGGCTAAAATGCTTGCTCGCTAGCCTAACTTCATGGGCAACGATGCACCAGGCCAGCTAGTCAACATTAGCATACTACATCAAGCTACATGTTGAACTGCCATCCTCTCGTGGTTGGATCAGAATCGCTATTATAATAATTGGTGAGTACGGAGAATTAAGTAAAACCACAAGTCCAAAACCCCATCCATGGCTAATTTAGGAAAGGTCCGATTTTAGCAAGCTGGTCACCGGAGGACGACACAATTATAATTTTTTCCCCGTCACAATTATATATATTTTTCCGTCAATGATGTTTGGCTTCTGATGTGATTGGTCTGAAGCCAAATCCTAACTGGCTTCCCTTGACACGTTTTCGGTGCGCCAGGACCATTTACAGCTGAGCGCACTCAGTTTAGCTCAACAGTGATTGGCTATTATACATTTTCCAAAATGATCAAGGGAGGTCAAATGCCCCTTAACTTTTTTCCACATTGTTGTGTTAAAGCCTGCATTTAAAATGTCGATTTTGTTGTCACTAGCCTACACACAATACCCCATAAAGTCAAAGTAGAATTGTTTAGACATTTTTACTAATTTATTTAAAAAATAAAATGTCTAAGTCAATAAGTATTCAACCCCTTTCTTAAAGCAAGCCTAAATAAGTTCAGTAGTAAAAATGTGCTTAACAAGTCACAGAATTTGCATGGACTCACTGTGTGTAATAGTGTTCAAAATGATTTTTGAATGACGACCTAATCTCTGTGTCCCACATATACAAGGATCTGTAAGGTCCCTCAGTCATGCAGTGCATTTCAAACACAGATTCAACCACAAAGACCAGGAAGGTTTTTCCCAATGCCTCGCAAAGAAGGGCACCGATTGGTAGATGGGTAAAAAGAAAAAAGAAAAAAAAAGACATTGA
The DNA here is from genome assembly GCF_045679555.1 of Salvelinus alpinus. Lineage (NCBI taxonomy): Eukaryota > Metazoa > Chordata > Actinopteri > Salmoniformes > Salmonidae > Salvelinus > Salvelinus alpinus. Next base: position 84,976,260 of record NC_092094.1, read on the forward strand.
ATATCCCTTACAGGCATCCTTCCTAACTCAGTTGCCGGAGAGAAAGGAAACTGCTCAGTGATTTCACCATGAGGCCAATGGTGACTTTAAAAAACAGTTAGAGTTTAATGGCTGTGATAGGAGAAAACTGAGGATGGATCAGCAACATTGTAGTTACTCCACAATGCTAGACTAATTGACAGAAATTAAAAACATTTATAAAATACAAACATTCCAAAACCTGTTTCCTTTTTGCAACAAGGCAAAATTAATACTGCAAAAAAAATGTGGCAACGCAATTAATATTCTGTCCTTAATACAAAGTGTTATGTTTGGGGTAAATCCAATACAACACATTACTGAGTATCACTCTCCATATTTTCAAGCATAGTGGTGGCTGCATCATGTTATGGGTATGCTTGTAATCATTAAGGACTGGAGAGTTTCTCAGGATAAAAAGAAACAGATGGCAGCAGGCACAGGCAAAATCCTAGAGGAAAACCTGGTTCAGTCTGCTTTCCACCAGACACTGGGAGAGGTTGTCACCTTTGTCACAAGGCCAAATATACACTGGAGTTGCTTACCAAGATGACATTGAAGTTTCCTGAGTGGCCAAGTTAGATTTTCAAGACAATTTAAGTCAGAACATGAAAATGGTTGTCTAGCAATGATCAACAACCAATTTGGCAGAGCTTGAAGAATTTTAAAAAGACTGGGCAAATATTGTACAACCCAGGCATGCGAAGCTCTTAGCCGTAAATCGTTGCCAAAATGTGATTTTAACATGTATTGACTCAGGGGTGTGAATACTTATGTACATTCTATATTTCATTTTCAATAAATTTGCTAACATTTCTATTTGACATGAAGGGTATTGTATGTAAATAAGTGAGGAAAAATCTATTTAATCCATTTTGAATCAGACTAAGTCAAGGGTTATGAGTACTTTCATAAGGCACTATAAAATGTCCCTGTTATCATGCCTTAATTCGGGCTAAATTAAATATAAAAATATATTTTTAAAAGGAGAGAGAGCAACGGAAATAAAAGTACTGTGGGTACAATTTCAGCGTCTTAGGCTGTATGACATTTGAGCTCTTTTCCCCCACATATGGGCCATTTAAAAATGTTCCCATCCACTCAAGCCTTTATAGCAAATCGGCTGAGGAGCATTCAAAAATAATTGTCCAGATCATAGCAATCATGTTGTCCTGTTTCCTGGTCAGTTTGTTACTTAATCAAATAGATAATGGCTATAGCTAATGGGTTGTCATTTAGGCTACATAGCCAACAGACATTAGTGTTATTCATTTAGATAATCACAGCACCACACAGGTGATCTGTCTTTTCAATAAGTGTGTAAATGAAGGGATTAACACATACAGTGCATTTGGAAAGTATTCAGACCTCTTGACTTTTTCCACATTTTAGAATACGGCTGTAATGTATTAAATAAATGTTCCTCATCAATCAACAAACAATACCCCATGATGACAAAGTGAAAACAGGTTTTTAGAAACATTTTCAAATGTACTAAAAATACAAATACCTCCACATAAGTATTCAGACCATTTGCTATGAGACTCAAAATGGAGCTCAATTGGATCCTGTTTCCATTGATCATCCTTGAGATGTTTCTACAACTTGATTTGAGTCCACCTGTGGTAAATTCAATTGATTGGACATGATTTGGAAAGGCACACACCTGTCTATATAAGGTCCCACAGTTGACAGTGCATGTCAGAGACAAAAACCAAGCCAAGAGTTCCGAGACAGGATTGTGTCGAGGCACAGATCGGGTGAAGAATTCCAAAATATTTATGTAGCATTGCCGGTCCCCAAGAACACAATCAGTCTTAAACGGAAGAAGTTTAGAACCTCAAAGACTCTTTCTAGAGCTGGCCAAGCGGCCAAACTGAGCAATCAGGGGAGAAGGGCCTGAGTAAACGGTCTGAATACTTATGTAAATGTCATATTTCCATTTTGAAAAAGTTACAAAAATTAGCAAACATTTCTAAAAACCTGTTTTTGCTGTCATTATGGGGTATTGTGTGTAGATTGTTTTTTTCATCAATTTAATACATTTTAGAACAAGGCTGTAAAGAAAATGTGGAAAAAGTGAAGGTCTGAATACTTTCCGAAGGCACTGTAATTCTGTCACTATCAATTGATTAAGCTATTGACTTGTACAATGGAAGATGTTTAAACCCAGACAGCTTTTAGGGAAACACTTGTGACCTTCTCTCACTGGGTTAAGCCACGGAAGAAGAGTAGCCAGCACTTAAAGCTTACATTTTTCTGCATCGGTAGGCCTACTTTTTCTGGGGTAGAAAGGTAGGCCTAACTTTTGAAAGTACCGTACCATGCTCAGATTCCTTATGGCGCCTCAGATTTAATTATTTGCAAAATAGTGACAGTTTCTTTGCAAACAAGACACACTCATTTGGCATTGGAGAAATATGATGAGATGAACACACAGGCCTCTCCGTCCATTTTTTAGCCTGTAATTTTGGTAATTTGTGTGGTATTAAAAAAAGATTCTGCTAATATCTAAAATGACAAAGCCTCCCGAGTGGCGCAGTGGTCTAAGGCACTAGCTAGCTGTGCCACTAGAGATTCTGGGTTCAAGTCCAGGTTCTGTTACAGCCGGCCGCAACCGGGAGACCCATGGGGCGGCGCACAATTGGCCCAGCGTCATCCGGGTTAGGGGAGGGTTTGGCCGGCAGGGATGTCCGCGCACTAGTGACTCCTGTGGCGGGCCGGGCGCAGTGCACGCTGACACGGTCGCCAGGTGTACGGTGTGTCTTCCGACACATTGGTGTGGCTGGCTTCCGGGTTAAGTGGGCATTGTGTCAAGAAGCAGTCTGGCTTGGTTGGGTTGTGTTTCGGAGGATGCACGGCTCTTGACCTGCGCCTCTCGAGTCCGTATGGGAGTTGCAGCGATGAGACAATTGGATACCATGAAAATGGGGTGACAAATCTATAATTTTTTTAAACAAAAGATTACGTAGAATTGCATGACATTTTTATACCTGCAAATACGATGATAAATTCATGCGATGCTTGAAACTATAAAAGGAGATCTTTTCACCACTACTCGTCTGTAAACCCACAACCTTCTGACCCGCACTCCCGGTAATACCTATACCCCGGTATGGTACAGAAACAGTATGAACATCTGGATACTGCCAAACCCTAGTTATTACAGCAGTATCCTGATTGAGTCACCAATTTTCAGTTAGGGTGGGTGGTAATCATAGCTGGTTTTGCGATCAAAGCTGCTGCTAGCACATGAGAGGAACACGCTGTAGTTGTCCCGAATCTGATTCACCCATGAGATGAAGTAGAACAAGGAACAGACAGTGATGTTCAAGCATGTTCATACAAAGCAGCCAACGATTCTGAGGTTATGGAGATTCTCAATATATCTAATAAGTAAGGTACTGACATACAGTTGGACTTATTTTCTTCCTAGAAAGACCTTTGGGATACAGTTTGTTCTTCCTAACAATTAACATTGTTTTACATGACAGTGATACCATGGAAAAGGTTGCTAAGGGTCAGCCCATGGGTAACAACCATGCAGAAACATTTCTGGAGGGAGATATAGGGGGCAGATCAAAGACATACTGCACCCAAAGAATAAACTCTCATCACCTGACTCCATACAGTATGATGTATCTGACATTGCCTACTGTATTAAATACAAAGACAAATAAAGAGACAAGGATTCCTGCACAGTAAAACCTTCAGTTAGATCCAGATTCATTACCTGCTTCAGTGAGCAGATGACACCAGGGAAAGAGTCCTGCCATGGCACAGAAATTAACCATAAATCAAGTGTGAACTCAAATTGACTCAACCACCATCGTCACCTTGACAACTGTCTGTCAGTCACTCACTCACTCAGGGAAAAAGGACCGTCTCTAAAGGATGACTGGCAATTACCATAAATAAAACAATGAACCTGCTAGAGTTCCTGTGCTTGAATGCACCGACAGGAATCTGTGTGTTGTTTAACAAGCTGTCTCGCCCTGTCACTGTTTGTTTGTGTTGGCAGAGTTGTTTCCTTTTCCTGGAAAAGCCTACGGTTGGGAAAAGAGGGATGCATACTCCATCATCAGCTTATTCTCCTAGTACCCAGAGCTTGCGGAATACGAATGAGCTTTTACATAACTCTCATACCTCATATTCTCATGGACGAGATACGCTACAATCGCGGAGGTGAAGTCAAACAGAGGATGTCCTTGCTGCAAGAAATACATTCAACTGAATGAATAAAGGAGAAGGTTGAGGAATCTAGAAGGACGGTTCAGCATTTGGTTATATAGCAAAAATTCAGATCAAATGCTGAGGCAATTTATTATACACTGCTCAAAAAAATAAAGGGAACGCTTAAACAACACAATGTAACTCCAAGTCATTCACACTTCTGTGAAATCAAACTGTCCACTTAGGAAGCAACACTGATTGACAATAAATTTCACATGCTGTTGTGCAAATGGAATAGACAACAGATGGAAATTATAGGCAATTAGCAAGACACCCCCAATAAAGGAGTGGTTCTGCAGGTGGTGACCACAGACCACTTCTCAGTTCCTATGCTTCCTGGCTGATGTTTTGGTCACTTTTGAATGCTGGCGGTGCTTTCACTCTAGTGGTAGTATAAGACGGAGTCTACAACCCACACAAATGGCTCAGGTAGTGCAGCTCATCCAGGATGGCACATCAATGCGAGCTGTGGCAAGGCGGAGGCGCTACCAGGAGACAGGCCAGTACATCAGGAGACGTGGAGGAGGCCATAGGAGGGCAACAACCCAGCAGCAGGACCACTACCTCCGCCTTTGTGCAAGGAGGAGCACTGCCAGAGCCCTGCAAAATGACCTCCAGCAGGCCACAAATGTGCATGTGTCTGCTCAAACGGTCAGAAACAGACTCAATGAGGGTGGCACGAGGGCCCGACGTCCACAGGTGGGGGTTGTGCTTACAGCCCAACACCGTGCAGGACGTTTGGCATTTGCCAGAGAACACCAAGATTGGAAAATTCGCCACTGGCGCCCTGTGCTCTTCACAGATGAAAGCAGGTTCACACTGAGCACGTGACAGACGTGACAGTCTGGAGACGCCGTGGAGAACGTTCTGCTGCCTGCAACATCCTCCAGCATGACCGGTTTGGCGGTGGGTCAGTCATGATGTGGGGTGGCATTTCTTTGGGGGGCCGCACAGCCCTACATGGGCTCGCCAGAGGTAGCCTGACTGCCATTAGGTACCGAGATGAGATCCTCAGACCCCTTGTGAGACCATATGCTGGTGCGGTTGGCCCTGGGTTCCTCCTAATGCAAGACAATGCTAGACCTCATGTGGCTGGAGTGTGTCAGCAGTTCCTGCAAGAGGAAGGCATTGATGCTATGGACTGGCCCGCCCGTTCCCCAGACCTGAATCCAATTGAGCACATCTGGGACAACATGTCTCGCTCCATCCACCAACGCCACGTTGCACCACAGACTGTCCAGGAGTTGGCGGATGCTTTAGTCCAGGTCTGGGAGGAGATCCCTCAGGAGACCATCCGCCACCTCATCAGGAGCATCCCCAGGCGTTGTAGGGAGGTCATACAGGCACGTGGAGGCCACACACACTACTGAGCCTCATTTTGACTTGTTTTAAGGACATTACATCAGTTGGATCAGCCTGTATTGTGGTTTTCCACTTTAATTTTGAGTGTGACTCCAAATCCAGACCTCCATGGGTTGATACATTTGATTTCCATTGATAATTTTTGTGTGATTTTGTTGTCAGCACATTCAACTATGTAAAGAAAAAAGTATTTAATAAGAATATTTCATTCATTCAGATCCAGGATGTGTTATTTTAGTGTTCCCTTTATTTTTTTGAGCAGTGTATATTTTTTAAAAGACTTCCTTCAAATAGCCCCTCTTAAAAAGCCCCTCTCAATCCACTTTCCTAAAGCTTCTCCAGTCCATTCGACTATTAACCAGCCAGTGACATCCCGCTGACATGAAAGCAGGGCACACCATCAGACCAGGACACACCACTTTCACCCTCTCCACAGGCTACTGACGGGGTCTGTAGGCCCCCTAATTGAAATTAAAGAGATTTTGAAGCCAACACCAGAAGACCACTGGGGTGGTTTCTGGCGTCACTCACTTGTCACAGGTCAGAGGAAAGCCCTGCAATAATCCTCCGTATAAGTGAAAACTGCCGTATCAAAACAACGGAGCTCTGATAACAGAAGGCTGTGAAATATCCATGAGCAGCGTCACACAGCTAGTGATGAAGTGTGAATCTAGCCCTAATAGCTCCTATTATGTTTACAATATTTAGTCATGCAATTGGATTTAAAGCCATAAGACTGCATCTCTCTGCTAATAGGTTCTATTGCAATAGGCAAAATACTAGTTTTTGTGTGTCAGGTTTTTTCAGTACCACAGTTTGTTTAGGCCTGAGCAGTTCTGGTAGTCCACAGACCACAGGCTACTGAGGAACCTCCATCTGTCTATAGAGACAGGGGGAAGACAGGGGGTCCTTAAAAGGAAAATCCCACCCAAAATCTATTAGTCCGTTGTTGACATAGTCCCAAATTGTGTTGCTTGTCAGTAGGGTTGCACATTGTGGAGAAAATTCAGAGGTGGAAACTTTCCGTGGGAATAGATGGGGATTAACAGAAATATGCAAATTAATATTAATAACATTTACATTTTTTTTGCATTGGACATATTTACCATATATGGAGACAGAAACAAACATTTTACCTCATCATAAGTAGACATAATTGCAAATGATTAAATCCTTCCAATAGAAAAAAAATATATATATTTCGTTACGAATAGAACTTTAATTAAATGAGTTGACTCTTCACATGGGATGATTTCACTGAACAACAAAAGGGAATATTGAATGATCCCCAAAGATCCATTGCATCTCCCAAAAATGTTTTAAACATACATCTGTAAAATGATAGTCTAGAAACTTAAACTTTGATTGTCTTCCTCTCAGGCTTCCCATTTCTTCTCCCTGGACCTCCTCAATGTCCACCTCTTGAACATCAGACTCTGAGGCCTCATCTTCACTGTCACTTTCCAACCTTGTTGAGGATGGCTTCTTGTCAGGCTCAAAAAGCCTCAAATTTGCCTGGATGGCCACCAATTTTTAAACCCTTGTATTGGTCAGCCTGTTGCGTGCTTTGGTGTGTGTGTTCCCAACAAGAACCAGTTGCGCTCGGAGGTGGCTGATGTTGGTGGGATTTGGAGGATGATGGAGGAAACAGGGGAAAGAGCCTCAGATCCACAAAGTCCCTTCCATCAGGTGGCTGGAGAGATATGTTGGCACGACTGCCATATTGCATCTCCATCCCAAAGCCCTTGCTTGGAAGTGTACGTCGCCAGACTGCCAAGAACCTTGCCCTCATCCAAGCCAAGGTGGCGAGACACGGTAGTGATGACACCATAGGCCTGGTTGATCTCTGCACCAGACAGGATGCTCTTGCCAGCATACTTGGGGTACAACATGTACGCTGCGGCGTGTATGGGCTTCAGGCAGAAGTCTTCACGCTTTTTGATGTATTTCAGAACTGCAGTTTCCTCTGCTTGGAGCAACAGTGAAGTGGGCAGGGCAGTACGGATTTCTTCTCTTACATCTGCAAGCAGAGTCTGAACATCAGACAGGATGGCATTGTCTCTCTCAATCTGTGCAATTGCTACTGCTATAGATTTCAGGAGTTTCAGGCTGCTTACCACTCTCTCCCAAAATACATCATCCAGGAGGATCCTCTTGATGGGGCTGTCCACATTGGCAGACTGTGATATGGCCATTTCTTGGAGAGACTCCTTCCCCTCCAGGAGACTGTCAAAAATTATGACAACACCACCCCAATGGGTGTTGCTAGGCAGCGTCAATGTGGTGCTCTTATTATTCTCACTTTGCTTGGTGAGGTAGATTGCTGATATAACTTGATGACCCTTCACATACCTAACCATTTTCTTGGCTCCCTTGTAGAGCTTATCCATTGTTTTCAGTGCCATGATGTCCTTGAGGAGCAGATTCAATGCATGAGCAGCACAGCCAATGGCTTTAGACCAAGCAGCCTTCATGTCCACAGCATTGTCTGTCACCAGTGCAAATACCTTCTGTGGTCCAAGGTCAATGATGACCGCCTTCAGCTCATCTGCAATGTAGAGACCAGTGTGTCTGTTGTCCCTAGTGTCTGTGCTCTTGTAGAATACTGGTTGAGGGGTGAAGATGTAGTTAATTATTCCTTGCCCACGAACATTCGGCCACCCATTAGAGATGATTGCAATACAGTCTGCTTTCTCTATGATTTGCTTGACCTTCACTTGAACTCTGTATCCAGCAAATAAGTTGGTAAAGCATGTCTGGTTGGAGGGGTGTATGCTGGGCGAAGAACATTCAGAAATCTCTTCCAATACCCATTGCCTGTGAGCATCAGAAGTGAACCAGTTGCATACACAGCTCATGCCAGACATTCATAAGCATTTCTCTGACTACATTCCTCCATTGAGTCAAAAAAACTTCTGATTCCAGGAGGACCATGAGCTGTTGCTATCGATTAAGGTGTCTGATTCGTAATTTTCACCCCGAATAGAAGTAGAGGGACTTTTGTCAGAGGTTGCTTGTTGTGAGCGCTGAGGGAACTTTATGCACTTGGCCAGCTGATTCTGCATCTTTGTTGCATTCTTCACATGTGATTTGGTAGAGTATTCGCAAAAGTACACAGATTTTCCTTCTACATTAGTTGCAGTAAAATGTCTCCACACATCAGATAGTGCCCGTGGCATTTTCCTGTAAAGATTAGAAAATAATTTGTAAAATACAAAATACAATCCCATGTACAGATAAATAGTTAAGCAGTTAGATTAAACAACTCATTTTGTAAGATAAATGTTTTAAAATGAAATATATATGAAACGGGTGAATTAACACTCAGTTAGCAGGCTCAAGCAAGCTAAAACCCACATGGTAGCAAAAACTACCAAAACCCACATGGTAGTAAAAACTAACTAGCAGAAATTGTTAACAAGTTAGAAATGATTTAAAATACTTTGCTGCTCTACTATTTACTAGTTAACAAAAAATTATGCATGTCATATAAAATATATTCACCCCATGCAGTATCAATCAAAACTTACCAGAACGCATGTAGTCCTTTGCTCAGTGTAGTGTAATAGCATCTCATTAGTGTGCAAGATCTTGAGAATCAGCTGTACATGTGATGGAAGAGTGCACTGCACATGTGATGGAAGAATGCACTGTGCATGCAGAGGGTTGCAATTCCATTGAGTTGGGGATAGTTTAACTAAAATATGCCACAAGACCTAGAATTGCCTTATGTGTATCCCACAAAAAAAGTTCACCGTTATAAGCTAACTTTGATGAATTTAAGCAAAATTCCCAGGCTTAACTTCTCATGGAAAATTTCCAGAAATTTCCCAACCCTGTGTGTCAGTAATCAACTTAAGAGATGTAACTTTCAAAATACAGAAATCATCCCGTATGATGCATTTTGCATCATATAATGCAAAACGCAGCATCATATGATGCAAAAATGCATCATATGGGGAGGATTTCTGTATTTTGAAAGCAAAATATGTTGGGACTACGTCAACAATGGACAAATGAAACAAATACAAAAATATAGTTTTGGGGTGGAATTTTCCTTTAAGAGACCCAGGCTGGAGGAGGGGGACGGGACACAATCTGCTGCTCCCCACCTGTTCTAAAGCCGGGGTGGAGGGGGGGTCTTTCTCCTTCACACACACACAGCTGAGAGGACTGTTTTCTGGCCAAGGTAGCATCATCGCTCTCAGCCCCTTACTGAAGGCTGAGTGATCCATAACGTGCCTGGGGTGATGACTGCGCACACACTCGCCTTGTTTAACAAACTGAACACCTGCTTCCTGTCTGCACTACACATGCTCAGTAGGCCCACTGAGGAGCACTGTCACTGTGTATATGCCTTGTTTGTGGAGTAGACTATGACATTGATCATTGGGTCCAGTCTGGCAGTTTAAGTAGATCTTGTTTTGTAGCCTACAAATGAAGATCATTCATGCTACTATACAAACTAGAGGCTAATCATTTAAGCATCTAGGCAAACTGTAGAATAAGAAACAAGGGATCTACAACCACATCATAACACATTTGCCTTGAGAGATTTCTGTTCCCAGTCAGTAACTATGTTCCCATCCAGTTTATGCGAGCAAAGTCCAACCTTATAAAGAAAATATATCCCGACAGCTGTGATGGAAACTGGAAGTTTCGGTACAAATGTATAAATGCTGACAGATAATTTGTTCGTTCGACATGGTGGGATCTTTGTGTCATTAAAATTAATTATTTCAAGGAACGGTGGTGGAAACGCCTTTATGCGTAAATATTGATATAATAACCATCAAATCAAAGTAAACTTGAAGTCACGCAATGATATGGTGTATGGTCCTCCTACTACAATTTGGGAAACTACAGTTTATTAGGCTACAGATGAAATAACAGGGTGGTGAAAGACCACGGTGATCTTGATGCTCCTTTCCAATAAATACCGAGGGTCTTATTCTGGTGACATGATAATCAATGCTTGACAAATATTCAAATATCCATAATAATCTCATCATGTAGACTAGCCAACATCCACCGCATCTGCGAGCTGTTGGCTAGAGAGACCAGAGTAGCACATTTGCTATTTAACACAACAGTTTGTGACAAAACTATCCGTACATCAACATGCAATGGGAACACACTGTATTTCAGATTTTTATTCAGTACATGACAATTTAAGCGAAAAAGTACATTTTGTGCGCACTACATCAGGCACAGCTTTTTATCCACAACAAGTAAATATGGAAACATCTCTGGTACTGCTTTTATGCAGATTTTAGAACATTTGCATGAAAATCTGTCATCAATTGGATGGAAACCTAGCTAGTGATGTCTAAATGTTGATGTCTGCCAGACATCAACAGATTGCGATCTATCAAATTAAGAAAAATATTTTTAAAAGGGCAGTGGCATACAAACACAACCCACATGGAATTACTTATGAGAATAAAAACCCCATTCATTACCCAGGCAGAAAGATGAATGACATGGATGAAGCCAATTAGAGGCACTGAGTGCAACACGGTAAAACCCACAAATCACAGGCTTCTCCACGGGCTCCTGGGCTGTCAGACTGCACCTCTGAACTGTGGGACTCTGCTCCACTCACAGTAACAGACCAGGCCCCAGTAAGAGGCTTCACCGAGTCTGAGGGGTCAGTCCGATACAAACAGCATAGCCCTGGGCAGTAGGGAGTCTTGGATGGGGAGTCATGGCACTTATGAGAGGGTAAGGTCAGTATCATTCCTAAGGAAGATGCAAGGTAGAGACATGACACTGTGGGTACATATCTATGGGGAAAAAATGAATTGATGTGAGAGGAAGCTGAGTAAAAATAGGGCATTTAGCAGAAAAACATATTGCTGGTTTGTAGGCTTATAATATAGTGTTGTTGCTCTCCTCTGTCAGTAATCATGCCAACTCTGAGTTAGGTTGTGTGGGAAGGAGTCCCTGAGCACCCATGCCAAATGGCATGAAAATTCACAGCAGGCGTTCTACTGCAAAAAATGATCCTACAGGGCGACTAATCCAAACAAAGCAATAAGCACAGATATGGTAATAGCTATACCAAGAAGAGTACAGGAGAAAGTTTCAAAACGCAGCCATATCAGTAAGAAAGCAAAACGTAGTCATATCAATAAGAAAGCAAAACGTAGTCATATCAATAAGAAAGCAAAACGCAGCCAATAAGATGTTTGCGGAAAATATTTTTGATTTCTACAGGTTAGTTTTGTGGGAGGGTTTCTGCTCACATGGATGGCTGAGTCATGCGCTTTGAAAACATGACTGGAGGAGATGAGTCACAGTAATACATATCACCATCTCACATCTGATGCAATTGACACGCACTCCCTCCCTCACGCATGCGCCTGCCTACACGCGCCTACACGCGCCTACACAAGCACCCTTTCTCTCTGTCTCTGAACAGAGGGGCTAATTATGCCTGCTTATTGCTCATCAGAACAGGTTGTTAGCCTCTTGTGAAATATTTTAATAGCTAGTTCTTCCCAATCACATTACAGTTCAAAGCCTAGGCCAGGGCTCAGGTGCAGGATGTCTACACCTCTCCCTGTCTGGCATGGCACTGATTAGCTGATCTCTAGATCATGATGTGCAGTTGTTGCCAAATTGATTGAAGCTGTCCAGTCACGTGTGGTGCTGAAAATACAGAAAGCATGTAAACCCAGAAGCATGACTGGGAACTCTCTCGTGCTTCCAATGTGCTAGCTCACTTGTCATTTCCTGCCTACACAAAATACAGACAAACTCAGAAACATGAGGCAGGCAGACTCCCCCTTCCCTGTTGCCAACACAGACTACAGATCCCACACAACCAGGCCAGATGCAACATGCTGGGATAGGGGGAGATATCAACTTTCAATCTCAGCCAACAGTCTGATCAAATATTCATGACTGTTTGGAAATGACAATGGCAACATTCATCATCTGCTCCTTCTCCATCAGAGACCTGGTTTGTGACGTTTGAATTGGCAAAACAATGGATAAGGTACTGCAGATAACACAGTCCTTCCTTTCAACACTCTAAATGAGCTCTCAGCTCCTCTTAAGACATTCAACATTGTTTACCAATGCTACCAACAAGAACTCTGGCCATTTTGAATTACTGGGAAGGTCAATACATCCAAGACTATGCACATAGGCTACTGCCTACTGGCATCCAAAATAAATCAAACTGGTTGAAACATAAGCAGATAACCTTTCATTCAACTTAAAGTCAAAAACAATTATAGCTGGCATTTCAAAGGCCTACTGGTGTTTGCTGCAGGCTGCCCTGAGTGTAATGGACCAACTGTAAATCATGAGCTTGAAATTAGTCAAAATAATAAAATAGCTTGAGTTTAGACTAAAGTGAAGTAGTGCATATACTGCATGTGCTCAATAGCACTGACAATAGAAACAAAACAGCTTCTGAACATTGATTCAACATGTTCAACTGCTTACATTATGCAGAATCCACATACTTTTCAACACAGCATGGGTGTTCTTAGGCATCTTGACTTGGAGATATCATCTTCATTTGCTGGATTAGACATGGATACACGCCCCCATAAAAGACCAATGAGTAGGCCTATCACACGTAGTAGAAACAATGAACCATGAATGATGCCTACCATGGCCAGACTACAGACAAATACCTACAGTTTATATTTCTTTCAATAAGGCAAAACACTGCACACTCCAGCTATAGTCCATTAATTATGTAAACCACTGTGCCAGGTGTGTGACTGTAAGCATCAAATACGTTAAGGCATATAGAGATATCTAAACCACATTTAATCAGACATCTTAGAAGAACCAGCTGATGTAACCGATGCTGGTTTTCTTCAAAAGGCTACAGCATTCAACCTAAATGTATCCAAAGAGCGCAAAGTGGTAAACTGTGCAGGCAGCGCATGGGCACTAATCAACGACACAATGCAGCCGCCGGTGTAGTATGGTGAGGAGTGTGTTTGTCAGGGCGTAAATCTCTGCCACGTACCTTCAGTGTCGCACTCACCGACGGATCGCTGCACAATAACTAATTCTGATCTAACGAACACGCAACGTAACTAAATAGATCATTTATGCTTTAAGATAAGAGAGCAGTCTGTTGACAGGCCAAGTCACTACAAGTTATTCGAATGAACCAATAGCCTACATATTAATGTCTCCAACATCAATTCTCCAATGTTTCCCATCAAACATTTTCGGGTAACGACGGGTTTTTCGCCTTCCTGTGTGATTCCCGTTGTTTTTATAGCGGTTCCCTTAACTAACGTAGTGGCTCTCCACTGCAGTAGGGTACTATCAAAACAGTAAATCCGCCCACTTTTTAAAGATAACTTTAAAATCAGCCGCCGCTAACCTCATAATTCGCTTGCACATTTTTCCATATTTAATCATATTAATAAACCGACATTGGATTAAATTCCTAATGTTAATGTGGCTCACCTCTTAAATGCTCCTTATCGCTGGCGTCCGGTCGGGATGATGCTGCTTATTTTTGCATCAGTCACAAGAAACAAGAGGAGGAACTCCCTGCACAGGCGCCGTCTGTAAATAAGACACCTGCCCAAGATAAGAGAACGAACGTGTTTCAGTGTAGACCAGCTTTTATTGTTTTGACTGAATTTTTACATGAAGGAATATTATTCAATATTATAGGCTATGGCGGTCCACTTCTTTCACACCTTCATGAGAATGTGGAATCATTAGCCTACACACGTTTAAATGTGTTAATATGACATAACATTGGCCTGTACTTAACGCGGCTTTAATAATAGCAATTTAGAAATATCCTATTCGTAGTATACTGTCTGTCTACTCTGTATGTTTGGAAGGTAAACGTTTTACAAGTGTAGATGCATCTAATCATGCTTAGACCACTGCCACACTCGGAAGTTGAATAGGACTACTCATTGAATAAGCATCATCGCCACCTGCTGGATAACAATGTTTGCGCCAGACCTGCGCTGGAAGTGACTTGCGCAGACAAAAGAATGTGTAGCCTAGCAGGCTAAAGACGTGCAGTAAAATTAGAAATCTATGTCAAAATATTGTCAAAGGTTACATTGATAGAAACATCATGCGATAATGACTTATATCGAGAATAGAAAGCCGATCATATAATCTCATGGCCATTTAAACGCGGTATTGACAACAAAATGGTTCAACAGCATATAGTTGTCTTCGTAGAGATAGATAGAGAACTCCTCTTTTGTATGTGCTATTACAGCGTCTGGGACAACATTGGCAGTGCCATTGATGCTACAACCTATAGGAATCCCCACACATTTGAGTACTTTGACTACTGTAAAATGGCGGAAGCATGGTGGAAGCTCTCAATGGCGCTGCCCATGCTAGAATGGAATTCGGACCACTAGAGGCCTCTATCATTCTCTATGGTTGTCCTCTATCCTTATGACCGCATCCACGCCAACAGGCGGTGCTAGACAATCCAGAAACATCTCAGAATGAACGAACAAGCTCGTTAAGTATCGTCTTGACAGTGCAAGAGCTCTTCGTTTTTTGAATGAGTTATCCATTGCCAGTGCCTGCGCACATGAGGATTCCGCTAAGGTGCTGAAAGGACAGCTCCTCGGAATCAATAGAGCCGACGACAGGTACAGTATGTCTCAGTAGGCCGGTAGCTCTTGCTTGGAAGGGAAAGGTGTTGTTGAATATTTTGTAGCCTACATTCATGTTACCTCGATTGTTCAGGTAACGGAACAAAACTAAGCTGCAATTTGTGTTTTCCATCTCTATAAATAACCATGGACCTTGTAGCCTATTCAAGGGTTCTATAAGCACATAGGGAAAATAACTCGCAAAGTCCTTGCACATTATTTTAATGTGCCTTGGTTCAGTACAGTAGGCTACTGTACTGAACCACCGATTCTGCCAAACACTGAAAAAATATCACAGTATCTCCCATGTATAGACGGTAACCTTGTGATTTCAGGTCAGATTCATTAAGGAATTCTAACCATTCACAGTGACAACGGCAAGTAATCTTGGTCTTTTTTCTATATGGAGCATCAGTCACAATATCTCTCAGGTCAGACAGCAGGCTATCCCCTTCGTTATCTTTGATTTCATTGGTCAAAATATAACCCCACAATAGGCTACAGGGGATGGGTGCCACAATTGTGAACTGGGTTTCTGTTGTTTTTCTATAGAGAACAAGATCTTGTTGGTGGTATCATCTGTTTGTAGAGATTTGCAGATCCAGATGAGATAATTTAGGAGTGCCAGCTGTTAATTTCGGCAAGATGTGGTCCCGTGTGGCTCAGTTGGTAGAGCATGGCGCTTGCAACGCCAGGGTTGTGGGTTCATTCCCCACGGGGGGACCAGGATGAATATGTATGAACTTTCCAATTTGTAAGTCGCTCTGGATAAGAGCGTCTGCTAAATGACTTAAATGTAAATGTAAGATGCCTATGTAATTCTGTTTAATCCAAATCCTACCCTTTAATCTTATTTGTGTCATTGACCCTCCATAATAATCGATGTCATAGGCTACATATATAAGCTATTTTTATGCATAGAGCTCCCTACAAAGGCAAAGTACAGTAACTATGTAAACAATGTAACTGCAAAATCTGATTTAAATATTTTTCTTTCTAGACAGAAAGCAATTTCTGGAACTTCATAATATAATTTGATTGGCTGACTGACTTGTTCTTGTGTCAAGAAACTAAATACCACATTAAATCAGATAATATACCTAATTTCAACAGATCAAATATGTTTTTTTACAAAATGTGTACTTACTGCACTTTGCTTATAGGCCTATACACAGAGGAGCTGTCCTTTTCAGCACCACTGTCGCCTTGTGCACACCTACCCAGTTACACAATACTGTAGTCATGTTATAAGCAGCCTAACGCTCGTTTCCATTTTATCACAGGAATGATAATCAGGATGTTTAAATTAAGACTCCTCAACGCTGTCGCCCCAGCATACTTTTTCTCAGCCACAGCGGTAACCTTCATTTTTCACTTCTGCTTTTTCATCCCAACGATTTTTCAAAGCCCGGGCATCTCACTGAGAGCATCAACTGTGATTCACACCGCCGTTTTCCTATACCTGATGCTGAACGCTTTAGGTAACTATGTCATGACTATAAAGTACCCCGCTGAGAGCGCAAATGAGACTGTGATTCCTGCATGTTCGGCAGATTGCTCAGATAAAATAGACGCCCACTACCTCCTCAACGGTCGCCACTTCTGCAAACTCTGTAAGAAAGTCATACTCAGGAGGGACCACCACTGTTTTTTTACTGGAAACTGCATTGGCAACAAAAACATGCGATACTTCATCATGTTCTGCATATACACGTCATGCACTTGTTTGTACTCCTTGGTTCTTGGTGTGGCCTTTCTAACTGTGGAATACAACATCTCCTTTGAGAACCCATTGACTTTCCTCACCCTTCTGCCCCTATCCACTGGTTACTTCTTCCTAGGTGAGTTTCACATATAGCCCTTTAAAGTTTATGCAAGGATATTGAGTTTCTGAACTTACCAAGCGCTCTTCTTTCTCCTCCATTCCCCTCCCTATCAGGAGTTATCTCAGGTCTGCAGTTCTTCCTGGTGCTGATGCTATATGTGTGGCTGGGCATCGGCTTGGTGTGTGCAGGGTTCTGCTGTCAGCAGGTGCTGCTGGTAGCGCGGGGGCAGACCTACTGCCAGATGAAGCGAGGCCAGCTGGTGGAGAGCTGCAGCTCCTGGAAGGACAACCTGAGTGATGTGTTTGGTTCCCACTGGGCAGTGGGGCTTTTCCTGCCAGTACAGACAGTGGAGGCCTTTTCAGGAGAGGTCACTGCCCACCACCATAAACATGACTGAGGTTCACCAGGGTAGAGAGAACCTGGACATCATTCACATGAACTACCCCCAGTGGTTCACATAAAGAAGATCTCAATTGCATACTCCTCGCGTCCTCTCTCTTCGTCTCCTTCTCAAAACCCATTGGATGAGCCAGAGGTCCAGCCCCTCTGACCTTCTCCTCCAATGGGTTTTGAGAAGGAGACAAAGAGATAGGACGCGAGGAGTATGCAATTGAGATCTTCCCATTGACTCATCATCATGCTTCCTTGTTGGGCTTGTCAGGAGGATAGTTTAAAATGTACATCAAATGAGGGAAGCCCAGAACAAACATAATGTGGTCCATGATAGATAGATATGCCCACACATACCTGTTCTGACCTCTTCATCTTAACTCATACACAGAAAAAACTGTGCTCAGCATATATATATAACTTATATATAACTTACTGATAATGGCTTTTAATTACATTGGTCTACTATTCAGAGAATGTATACATGAATACATTTCTTGAAGGACAGGAACCATAGCAATGTGAGAAGTGTATGGAATGCAGGTGTAAAAACAATCAAAGAAGATGTATAAGTATGTACACTGCATTCGGAAAGTATTCAGAACCCTTTACTTTTTCCACATTTTGTTACGTTACAGCCTTATTCTAAAATGGATTAAATAGCTTTTTTCCCCTCATCAATCTACACACAATACCTCATAATGACAAAGCAAAAACAGATTTTTTGTGTGCAAATTTATAAAAAATACAAAATGGAAATATGACATTTACATAAGTATTCAGACCCTTTACTCAGTACTTTGTTGAAGCACCGTTGGCAGCGATTACAGCCTCACGTCTTCTTGGGTATGACACTACAAGCTTGGCACACCTGTATTTGGGAAGTTTCTCCCATTCTTCTCTGCAGATGCTCTCAAACTCTGTCAGATTGGATGGGGAGTGTCGCTGCACAGCTATTTTCAGGTCTCTCCAGAGATGTTTGATCGGGTTCAAGTCCGGGCTCTGGCTGGGCCACTCAAGGATATTCATAGACTTGTCCCAAAGCCTCTCATGCATTGTCTTGGCTGTGTGCTTAGGGTCGTTGTACTGTTGGAAGGTGAACCTTTGCCCTAGTCTGAGGTCCTGAGCGCTGTGGAGCAGGTTTTCATCAAGGATCTCTCTGTACTTTGCTCCGTTCATCTTTGCCTTAATCCTGACTGGTCACCCAGTCATTGACGCTGAAAAACATCCCCACAGCATGATGCTGCCACCACCATGCTCCACCATAGGGATGGTATTGGCCAGGTGATGAGCGGTGCTTAGTTTCCTCCAGACGTGATGCTTGGCATTCAGGCCAAAGAGTTCAACCTTCTTTTCATCAGTCCAGAGAATCTTGTTTCTCATGGTCTGAGAGTCCTTTAGGTGTCTTTTGGCAAACTCCAAGCGGGCTGTCATGTGCCTTTTATTGAGGAGTGGCTGCTGTCTGGCCACTCTACCATAAAGGCCTGATTGGTGGAGTACTGCAGAGATGGTTGTCCTTCTGAAAGGTTCTCCCATCTCCACAGAGAAACTCTGGAGCTCTGTCAGAGTGACCATCAGGTTCTTGGTCACCTAACTGACCAAGGCCCTTATCCCCTGATTGCTCAGTTTGGCCTGGCGGCCAGCTCTAGAAAGGGTCTTGGTGGTTCCAAACTTCTTCCATGTAAGACTTGGAGGCCACTGTGTTCTTGGGAACCTTCAATGCTGCAAGAATGTTTTGGTACCCTTCACCAGATCTGTGCCTCGACACAATCCTGTCTCGGAGCTCTAAGGACAATTCCTTCAACCTCACGGCCTGGTTTTTGCTCTGAGATGCACTGTCAACTGTGGGACCTTATATAGACAGGTGTGTGCCTTTCCAAATTATGTCCAATCAATTGAATTTACCACAGGTGGACTCCAATCAAGTTGTAGAAACATCTCAAGATGATCAATGGAAACAGGATGTACCTGAGCTCAATTTTGAGTCTCATAGCAAAGAGTCTGAATACTTATGCAAATAAGATCTGTTTGTTATTTTTAGTACATTTGCAAATTTTTCTAAAAACCTCTTTTCGCTTTGTCATCATGGGATCTTGTCTGTAGATGGAGGAAAATAATTGTTTTAATCCATTTTAGAATAAGGCTGTAACGTAACAAAATGTGGAAAAAGTGAAGTGGTCTGAATACTTTTCGAATGCACCGTGTGTAGTTATTTTGGACTACATGATATCAATTATAATTCATGTAGTGGCTACACTTAAATAACTAAGTGCATGCTTACCTTTCCTGTGCCGATTTTGTGGCAATATGTTGCTAGATAGCATTTAACACAAAATGCTGTGATAGAACATTTAAAATAAGGTATCCTGAGATTTAGAGTCTTTAGCTGATATGCACAGGTATGATACTCCAAACATTTAGACATTAAGGAAAAAACAGTAGCATAAATTGTATTGGGGCAGATGTTGGGACCTACACAGAATGGGGGGAAGATTTTGTTATTGTCATCATCAACAAACAGATTTTCTTTTGTAGATTTCCCAGTTTTAACTTTCACCAAGGGCTACTGTCGCTAACAATATGTAACTCCACTGGAGGGAAAACTCACTATAATGGCTGTATAGCACAATTTTCCAGGCTTACAATGGTATCAGGAGGATGGAACATTCTATTGCACAACAACGTTTGAACTAGAACACCAATTTAAATACTTTTTGTTGTTGATAAGTTTTCTCTGAAAATAGGGGAAATGTGTTAGCAGTTTGTAGATACACATTCAGACAGTGCTTTACAAGGAGAAACTAAAATCTACAGCAGAGAAAACAGGGTAAGAATTGAGGTTGCTGATCTTTATGTCCAAACTATTATGTCCATTCCTGTACCTACAAATGACCCCAAAGATGATGAACCGTACAGTATGGATTTGTTCATGGTGGGATCCTACAATAAGACTGTACACTTGTTCCAAATTTGTTGAGCAAGAGATGGTGACTTCAGAAAGTATTCATACCCCTTAACTTATTCCAAATTTGTTGTTACAGCCTGCATTTAAAATCGATTAAATTGATTTGTTTTCTCACCCATCTACACACTATACCCCATGATAACAAAGTAAAAACATGTTTAGAAAATTTGGCAAATTTATTGATGATGAAATACAGAAATATCTAATTTCCATAAGTATTCACACCTCTGAGTCAATACATGTTATAATCACCTTTGCCGTGATTACAGCTGTGAGTCTTTCTGGGGAAGTCTCTAAGCTTTGCATACCTAGATTGTACAATATTTGCCCATTATTATTTTCTAAAATTCTTCAAACTCTGTCAAATTGGTTGTTGATCATTGATAGAAAATCATTTAAGTCTTGCCATAGATTTTTGAAGCCAATTTAAGTAAAAATGAACTATTGATTTTAGGTTATTGTCCTGCTGAAGTGAATTAATCTCCCAGTGTCTAGTGGAAGGCAGACTAAACCAGGTTCCCTCTAGAACTTTGCCTGTGCTTAGCGCCATTCTGTTTCTTTTTTATCCTGAAGAACTCCCCAGTCCTTACAAGCATACCCATAACATGAAGCACCCACCACTATGCTTGAAAATATGGAGAGTGGTACTCAGTAATGTGTTGTATTGGATTTGCCCCAAACATAAGTTTCTATTCAGGACAAAAAGTATTTTTTTTTGCAGCATTTTTTGAGGTATTACTTTAGTGCCTTGTTGTAAACACAATGCATGTTCTTTTCACTCTTAGTGTAGTATTGTGGAGTAACTACAATGTTGTTGATCCATCCTCTGTTTTCTCCTATCACAGCCATTGTACATTTGTAATGACTGGATGTATTGATACACAATCCAAAGTGTAATTAATATGCTCAAAGGAATATTCAATGTCTGCTTTAAAAAGAAACATCTACCAATAGGTGCCCTTCTTTGCGAGGCATTAGAAAACCTCCCTGGTCTTTGTGGTTGAATCGGGTTAAAATTCACTGCTCGACTGAGGGACTTTACAAATAATTGTATGGGTACAGAGATGAGGTAGTCATCATTTATTTTGAATGTTAAACACTATTATTGCACACAGAGTGATTCCATGCAACTTACAGTATAGTGACTTAAGCAAATATTCACTTCTGAACTTATTTAGGCTTGGGTTGAATACTTGACTCTAGACATTTCAGCTTTTCATTTTCTATTAAAATTGTAGAATAAATATATAATTCCACTTTGACATTATGTGGTATTGTGTGTAGGTAGGCCTGTGACAAAACAATCTACATTGTAGAAATGTTAAATTCAGGTTGTAACACAACAAAATATGGAAAAGGTCAAGGGGTGTGAATACTTTCTGAAGGCACTGTATATCATTTTACAGCCCATCTTTAACTGTTATGAATATTTTGGTATTAGATTCCATCTGGAGCAAAGAAATTATCTTACGGAAAAACAAACTGCTTTGTAGAACTATTTAGTCTATTCCTGTTATATTACCAATAAAACTGTTCAATATGGCAGTGGTCTTTTCTGGCTCAGATGGAGTGAGCTCAAAAACACCAACAACAGAGTGTAAAATCATTTCAAAACCACTGTTTATTAAGCAACCATGTCAATGCAAACAATATTTATTTAAAAAAGTACAAAAAAGTGCACTTCAGTAAATGATGGTTAAAACAACATGTCTTTGTGCTATTCTCCAAAGCTAGAACTTTCCTGTACTTTACTTTGTACTGATGATCGCAGTATTTTGCCATACCAATTTCGATAACATATCAATACCTCCAAATCACTAAAAACACACAACACAAAGCTAGTTACTGTATTACTAGAGAGCCAATAGTTTGAAAAGGCTAGCTTACCTAAACCTTTGAGAGCCATTGTAACATTTGTAAATTAATTATCAGTACCTACAACAGTTGTAAGTCAAACAGACTTCTATTACCAAATGCTACATTCTAGTAAATAGATGTACAGTCAAGAAAATACTGAGAGCTACTGTAACTAACATTCTAACCACACTGGACAAAACCAGAAGAGCATTAGGCCTACATTTCAGTATTTTGTCATTCCCGGGACATACACATGTATGACTGACATTTGGCAGTACTTTCTCTTGTTAAAGTTGAAGAACAAAGAGCATTTTATAGGCACAATCAAATAATTGGCCAAAACACAAAGAAAGAAAAACTAAAATGATGTAACTTGCGTTTAGGAAAAACATTTAAAATACAAAATCTTTGAATAAGTATTCATTCCTAATAGCATTTGAATATATAAATATGATCACTTCCAAGCTATTTTTTACCACTCCCCCTACATGAACGTTCCAGTAAAGTCTTTAAAACAAGAACTGCTTCAGCTGAAGACACTTTAGCACAAAGAGTGGGATTCTAGTAAATTACAAATGAGCTGACTAGTAATAACTTCAAATATAAAAAGTATTCAACAGTTCTTTCTGTGTTATGTACAATGCAGTATGTGAAGGACTAGTTCAAGTTAGAGAGAGATAACAATCAACACAATGCTACTTTTCATCAGCCATCTGGCTCCTCAGATCTGAATAAAAACATTATCATTAAGAAATGTTTTATTGGCCAGCAACCACTGGGGTTGTTCCTCAACTCAAATATTGAATTAAATATTATGATGTCATATATAGTACAACCTATACTGAACAAAAATAACACAACAACGTAAATTATATGAACTTTAAATAGTTACAGTTCATATAAGGAAATCAGTCAATTGAAATTAATTATTTAGGCCCTAATCTATGGATTTCACATGACTGGGAGAAAACAGATATGCATAAATTGGTCATAGATACCTTAAAAAAAAAAAAATGGTAGGGGCGTGGATCACAAAACCAGTCAGTATCTGGTGTGACCACCATTTGCCTCATGCATGGCGACACATCTTCACATAGAGTTGATCAGGCTGTTGATTGTGGCCTGTGGAATGTTGTCCCACTCCTCTTCAATGGCTTTGCGAAGTTGCTGGATATTGGTGGGAACTGGAACACGCTGTCAAACACGTTGATCCAGAGCATCCCAAACATGCTCAATGGGTGACATGTCTGGTGAGTATGCAGGCCAGAACTGGGACATTTTCAGCTTCCAGGAATTGTGGACAGATGCTTGTGACATGGGGCCGTGCATTATCATGCTGAAACAGGTGATGGCGGCGGATAAATGGCACGACAATGGGCCTCAGGACCTCGTCACGTATCTCTGTGCATTCAAATTGCCATCGATAAAATGCAATTGTGTTTGTTGTCCGTAGCTTAAGCCTGTCCATACCATAACCCAACCGCCACCATGGGGAACTCTGTTCACAACGTTGACATCAGCAAAGCGCTCGCCCACACAACACCATACACGTCGTCTGCATTGTGAGGCCGATTGGACGTACTGCCAGATTCTATAAAACAATGTTGGAGGTGGCTTATGGTAGAAATTAACATTACATTCTATGGCAAAAGCTCAGGTAGACATTCTTGCAGTCTGCATGCCAATTGCACACTCCCTCAAAAGACTTGAGACATCTGTGGCAACTGCACATTTTAGAGTGGCCGTATTGTCCCCAGCACATGGTGCACCTGTGTAATGATCATGCTGTTTAATCAGATTCTTGATATGCCACACCTGTCAGGTGGATGGATTATCTTGGCAAAGGAGAAATGTTCATTAACAGGGCTGGACATTTTTTGTTGTTGAGAGAAAGAAGCTTTTTTGCGTATGGAACCTTTCTGAGATCCTTTATTTCAGCTCATGAAACATGGGACCAACACTTTACATGTTGCGTTTATATTTTTGTTCAGTGTAAAATGCAAGACAGTATTTCAATAACATACATAAGAATGGGTGCCGTCACTTCAGTAGCTATAATTTTCTGCATTTAACAGGCATTCATTTTTTGGTCTTTAATTAATAGAAGACGCATTGTAACTATGGTGTTTAACTGTACTCTATTCAGTTATTGATGTTGTCCTAATTCAAAGGCAGGTTTAAAAGAAATAGCAACATCAACAAGGCCATATTTCACTAGATGTACATACCTAAAAAAATACATAATAATAATACAAAAGATTTATGTACAGCCCTCTAAAGAATCACAATCAGTAATATACAGTTGAGCGCTGCGATAGTCTAGTACTGAAAAAATACTGAAGAGGACATATTGCTAGACTAGCTAAAATATTCTCTGACTAAATACGATCAACTATGAAATATTCTTAGAGCTCTTCCTAAACTCTCCTCATTGGTTAAAGTTTTTAAAGCAATTTTTAAATGTACACAAACCTCTAATGTCTGGTGTACTTAGATCCTCTTTACAATTTGGTCCCAAAAATGATTATCGATGTCATAAAGTGATTTCCCCCCCAGTTACTGTTCTGGCCAGGTACGGATTAATTCATTGTATTATTTTATCCATATCTATTCCCTGCATGTATTGATATATGTATTAATCTAGAAGCCATAGCCCTATTTATTGCAAGCAGTACTTGCTATTTAAACAGAACACTGATTATAGGCAAGGGTTCAAGGGTTAAGCGCGTTTCTCCATTTGTACTGGTTTACAGCAGGTGTGCTTATGATCCATGCACCTCCTTCTGCTAGTGTCTTATGCCAGGATGCCCTGTGGATCCATGGCCTGACACTGCCCCTCCTCAGCCCTGGCAGAGTCTGTGTCTAGCTGCAGGGTCAGCTGGAGCCTAGTCCAGACCAGGGGGTCACCACTGCCCAGGGCCTCCACAAACAGATCTGTCTGCTCCTGCAGCTGCTTCAAATGGCCCTGGGTGCGCCGGTTCTGCCTGATCAGCTCCTTGATGCGTAGCGTTATGCCCAGCAGGCCAGAGTTGCTGAGGATGTTGTAGGTGTTGCTGAAGCGTTTACCTTTGTTGTTGTCTGTGGACAGGCCGTCTTGGCAGCGGTCGTTGTCGCCCTGGCAACTGCTCGCCTCCGACACAGAAGCACATTTATTGGAGACTACAGCAGTGGCCTCAGTGCCCAGGGAGTGAGGCATGCCTAGGAACTGAGGTATTGGCAGCTTCTGAGAGCTGGCCAGCTGTGTTTGTTTGTCAACAACCTCTAAGGTGGCCACTGTTTGGAGGGGTGTCAGAGGCCTTGGCTGGGGGCTATGGGAGCTGTACAGTTTGTTGCCATGGTGACGATACCACCGGTTACACCTCCCGTGATACCCAGGCGTTGAACTTCCCCTCTCAGCAGAAGAGGCCCCCTGCCTCCTGGAGGAGCTCTCCCCAGGGTGAGGGGCGATTTTGGGATAGGATTTCAGTATGGGCAGGTAGTTATTCCTTGAGTCCCGGTGCTTGTCTGAGGAACGCTTTGGAGAGATGTTGTTACTGATGTTGTTGCTGCCGTTGGGGACCATGGGAGGGAGGAGGACCACCTGGGACTGGGGGAGAATCTCCAGGGAGGAAGGGAAGCCCCAGGGCTTTACTACTGGAGACATTGGGCTTGGCTGGGGGCATCATAATACCATCTCACTCATTAGATCATACAAAAATGGAGTGCAAAAAGATGGTAATTGACAAAGAAGAATACAGTACTGTAATTGTTCCCTGTGTTAAAGGAATATAGGGCTCTACAGTGATACCATTTAAGGGCATTTGCTCCTAAAT
Organism: Salvelinus alpinus; assembly: GCF_045679555.1. Taxonomy (NCBI): domain Eukaryota; kingdom Metazoa; phylum Chordata; class Actinopteri; order Salmoniformes; family Salmonidae; genus Salvelinus; species Salvelinus alpinus. Next base: position 85,002,346 of record NC_092094.1, read on the forward strand.
ATCTTGCTGTGCTGGAATGTTTTATCTGGGAGCACCAGTGCCCCTAGATAAAAAAATAAAATAATGTAATGATTTCTTCGCTGTCCCTCAGCCAGATATAGGCCAAATGTAGGATATTATCTCAATCTTAAAAATCAAATTTTCTGGTGCTCCTAACACTATGTTGTAATTGCTGGCAAGTCTTATAATTAAAACACCAATCTGCACTTATTACATTCATTTTTGGACATACACTGCTCAAAAAAATAAAGGGAACACTACAATAACACATCCTAGATCTGAATGAATGAAATATTCTTATTAAATACTTTTTTCTTTACATAGTTGAATGTGCTGACAACAAAATCACACAAAAATGATCAATGGAAATCAAATTTATCAACCCATGGAGGTCTGGATTTGGAGTCACACTCAAAATTAAAGTGGAAAACCACACTACAGGCTGATCCAACTTTGATGTAATGTCCTTAAAACAAGTCAAAATGAGGCTCAGTAGTGTGTGTGGCCTCCACGTGCCTGTATGACCTCCCTACAACGCCTGGGCATGCTCCTGATGAGGTGGCGGATGGTCTCTTGAGGGATCTCCTCCCAGACCTGGACTAAAGCATCCGCCAACTCCTGGACAGTCTGTGGTGCAACGTGGCGTTGGTGGATGGAGCGAGACATGATGTCCCAGATGTGCTCAATTGGATTCAGGTCTGGGGAACGGGCGGGCCAGTCCATAGCATCAATGCCTTCCTCTTGCAGGAACTGCTGACACACTGCAGCCACATGAGGTCTAGCATTGTCTTGCATTAGGAGGAACCCAGGGCCAACCGCACCAGCATATGGTCTCACAAGGGGTCTGAGGATCTCATCTCGGTACCTAATGGCAGTCAGGCTACCTCTGGCGAGCACATGGAGGGCTGTGCGGCCCCCCCAAAGAAATGCCACCCCACACCATGACTGACCCACCGCCAAACCGGTCATGCTGGAGGATGTTGCAGGCAGCAGAACGTTCTCCACGGCGTCTCCAGACTCTGTCACGTCTGTCACATGTGCTCAGTGTGAACCTGCTTTCATCTGTGAAGAGCACAGGGCGCCAGTGGCGAATTTGCCAATCTTGGTGTTCTCTGGCAAATGCCAAACGTCCTGCACGGTGTTGGGCTGTAAGCACAACCCCCACCTGTGGACGTCGGGCCCTCATACCACCCTCATGGAGTCTGTTTCTGACCGTTTGAGCAGACACATGCACATTTGTGGCCTGCTGGAGGTCATTTTGCAGGGCTCTGGCAGTGCTCCACCTGCTCCTCCTTGCACAAAGGCGGAGGTAGCGGTCCTGCTGCTGGGTTGTTGCCCTCCTACGGCCTCCTCCACATCTCCTGATGTACTGGCCTGTCTCCTGGTAGCGCCTCCATGCTCTGGACACTACGCTGACTGACACAGCAAACCTTCTTGCCACAGCTCGCATTGATGTGCCATCCTGGATGAGCTGCACTACCTGAGCCACTTGTGTGGGTTGTAGACTCCGTCTCATGCTACCACTAGAGTGAAAGCACCGCCAGCATTCAAAAGTGAACAAAACATCAGCCAGGAAGCATAGGAACTGAGAAGTGGTCTGTGGTCACCATCTGCAGAACCACTCCTTTATTGGGGGTGTCTTGCTAATTGCCTATAATTTCCACCTTTTGTCTATTCCATTTGCACAACAGCATGTGATATTTATTGTCAATCAGTGTTGCTTCCTAAGTGGACAGTTTGATTTCACAGAAGTGTGATTGACTTGGAGTTACATTGTGTTGTTTAAGTGTTCCCTTTATTTTTTTGAGCAGTGTATATTAATGATATAAACCCATTGATTCTTGAAGAGCAAAACTTATTAATGCTCCATTAGCTAAGTTCAACCGTCTTACCCCATTAGAAGCCAAAATATAAACGTGTTTTCCAATGTTTGTAAACAAAGTAAAAGTATCTGGTGTGGTTAAAACTATAATTTTGATATCATGTATGGTCAGTCCTTGCATCCATAGCTCTTTCTATGATTTTGAGGGTGGTTACATTTCTCCAGCCCCGTCCCTCAACCTTTTACCAAAACACTGGTGGGGAAAATGCTTTGTTATTGTTTCAAATGCGGATTGACGCTTTAGTAACTCAAATATTTTTCATTGTGCTACAGTTTTTTCCACTTAGGACATGTGCTCCTTGTAAAAAAAGGTCACTGTAGAGCCCTGGAATATTGAAGCTAATAAACCCAACCACAGTACAACTGAACTACAAGCTGAGCAGAGAATAACAGCACATAGGTCACAAACAAGGCACAGTGTAGTGTACAGTACCAGATTCAGGACTATGTTGTTCATGATGATCATGGGGGAGAGGCCAGGTGGGGATCCTCCGGCTACAGCCACCTGGGGACCTGGGGCCCTCACCATGTCCTCAGAGTCAGTTTGGTCCATCGCACTCAGGTACCCAGAGCTGGTATCTGGAAAGGAGAAAAAAACAGATTGTCACCATAGCCCCCTAGAGGGAGCAGCAGACCAACGCCCAACATAACGTTCATAGAAACACCACCAATAGCTTATTTTTTTTGTGCCAAGATCTCGAAGAGCAATTTTGGAAATATTTGCAAGGGTAACAGAGAGATAACAGCTTGAGGTAATAACACCACAGCCACAGTAAAGATTCCATGGGAATCATGCCCTGACCTAGTCATAGCTGAGTGAACCCATAGCAAAAAAAATAGGTCACCACTCCTGGTGTTCAAAACAACAATTTCGCTGAGGAAATGGTGGTGGCCTAGATTTGTGGATTAGAGTTGATAGAGAGGCAGGGTGTACATTCGTGTGTTTGTAACACCTGAGAAACCGGAGTCCCTCTCAGACTCTGGCTTAGATGCTCTCAGGTGGTACATCATAGTGGATGAGGGCCTCCTATGGCTCGCTCATCTTTGCTCTTCCTTGACAGGTGTAGGGTACGTGGGACCTCTCAAACCAAACCCTCTACAATGGGGTTGAATCTTCCTAATCATAGAAATAAAAAAAGTTATAGTTATAGCTGATAATCACAGTATACATCACATGAAACATTTAATCACAGTTTCAACCTAGCTAGATAGCCACATATGGAGTAAAATAGACTAGGCAAGCTATCTAGCTAACGTTAGCAGACAGTAACAAACAACAAACAGTTAGCCACAATAATCACGCTTGCGTACTGTCGAGAGAGCAAGCCAATAACAGCTTTACCATGAGCTTACTAGCGATCCACCTCATTTTCAAACGTTGCTACGGGCAAAGCCAAACAACGGAAGTGATTCATTCGATTCCACTCTACTGCAGCACACCGGTGGCAAACTTGCCAAAGTAATTTGATATTAATTTCATTCAAATTCACTAACTATAATGATAAACTATAGGCTATTAACTATAAAAACAAAGGTGGGCATCCACACTAGAGGAAAGTTTGTTTTACAGTCCTACACCGGTCAATCAACTGATCAAGGCATGCTACTGCATGCTGCCTATTAATAAAGTGGCAACACAGACCATTCATGAGGTCTCTAACACATATACTGGTTCAGACCATTCAGTGCTTTCAGGGTGTGATCATTGTCATAGTGACAACTGCAAGCAATACTTCAATGTACATGTAGGCCTAATGAAAAATTATATTATAATAAAAATAATATTAGGCCTAACTTGTATTTAAATTGATCAATTCAACAACAAATGCAGTTTAGCCTGCACGTCTTATACAACATGTCATTGTCTCATTGCTCAAGTGGTTTGTAAGTGATTTCAAAGTTTCCATTATTCTTATTTTGTACTTATTATCCCTTTTTTCTCCCCAATTTTGTACGGACTGGGGAGAGGCAAAGGTCGAGAGCCATCCGTCTCCTGAAACACGACCCACCAAGCCGCATTGCTTCTTGACACACTGCTCACTTAACCCGGAAGCCAGCCACACCAATGTGTTGGAGGAAACACAGTACAGCTGGCGACCTGAAGTCAGCGTGCATGCGCCCAGCCGTCACAAGGAGTTGCTAGAGCGCGATGGGACAAGGACATCCCAGCCAACCAAACCCTCCCCTAACCCGGACGACGCTGGGCAAATTGTGCTCCGTCTCATGGGTCTCCCAGTCGCCGCGGGTTGCGACACAGCCCGGGATCGAACCTGGATCTGTAGTGACACCCTCTAGCACCGCGATGCAATACCTTAGACCGCTGCGCCACTCGGGAGGGCCGATTTCCATGTTTCTAATGGTTGTCAATTCCTTTCGGTCTTCTTTTTCACTGAGCTCATCTCTCTGTATGTCCTGTGCAACTATTTGCAACGCATCAGTACAACAATGTTATCATAACAGGCTAAAAGTGATCACACCAATGCACTTTCTCTCCTAAAACTTAACCCCGACATGTATTTTCTACGCTGTAGGCCTGTTTTACATTCAGCAATTAGCAAGAGCAAGCCTGCTTCTTTCCCTGAATAGGCTATTAGGCCTAGCATTAAAAAAAAAATCCCTGTGAATGCAAAGCTTCACTATTGATTAGGCCTACATTTTTAGACAAGAAAAGTATTATACCTGGGCTACAAAAACCCAATGCAATGAGGAATGTATTGTTATCAAGTGAGTACAAAATTATTGTCTAAAGACTATAAACTGCAGCGATTTAGACAAATTTGAATAACCGCTCAAATGTCCTATTTTATTTCATGCCTAAATAATTGCATAGTCCTACAGCCTAGGCCTTTGTTATGCAACAATTTGGATCAGTTTGGGTCTATTCTCAACAGTTTAGAAGGTCCAGAAAGGTACATTAGCAGGCTACTCATATTGTGTATTTTGTCAGGATGTAGCCCGGTGAAGATAGGCCTGCTACTATAAGAAAATATGGACTTATCCAACTCTCCGCATGTTCTTAATGCTGTAGCCTATTTTACATTCAGCAACAAGAGCAAGCGTGCATCTCTCCTCCAATAGGCTCTTAGTAGGCTAAAGAAAATCAGTCGAAATAAGTGTCCAACATGTTATTCTAGACTGTATTTTCCTGAGAAGCCACAAGATTTAAGAGGAATAGCCATGGCAGCGGAGAGGCCAGGTGCGTAATTGCGCAACAGAAGAATGACGACAGACAGGCTCGAGATGTAGCCTATAGCCTAAGATGCGAATGCATATTTGCCCATAATTCATAGTTCAACATTAGGCTTAATACCAGAGTGAATATATCCAGTCCATTTACACAGCAAAATGAACTTCATTAAGTTAGTAAACAACTCTAGTTTAGGCTGTAAACTGCAGTGAATAGCCTGTCATTTGTATAACCACTCAAAAGCCTGCCTTTTGAATGCATATTCACCTCGAAAGAACTGCATCAAGCCTGCCTGATTGGGCAACCATTTGGGTCAGGTTTGGGTTTTTTCTCAGCAAATTAGCCGACAAGGTCCAGGCACATCATCAGCAGTGTCAACCCGGCAGAGCCACACCTGTTTTGAGCCCCACCTGTTTAGCAATATAAATATATACATATTGCTAAACAGATATAGATATAATATATATATCTGGTTAGCAATAGATATTTATATTGCTAAACAGATATATATATACACACATACACACACACACACACACACACACACACACACACACATTAATATATAAGTACCACACACCAACTCATTCCAGGGTTTCTTTATTTTTACAATTTTCTACATTGTAAAATAATAGTGAAGACATCTAAACTATGAAATAAACACATATGGAATCATGTAGTACCCAAAAAGTGTTAATCAAATCAAAATATATGTAATATTATTATATATTTGAGATTCTTCAAAGTAGCCACCCTTTGCCTTGATGACAGCTTAGCACACTCTCAGGTATTCTCTCAACCAGCTTCATTTGTTAAAAGTTAATTTGTGGAATTTTTTTCCTTCTTAATGTGCTTGCCAATCAGTTGTGTTGTGACATGGTAGGAGTGGTATACAGAATATAGCTCTATTTGGTAAAAGACCAAGTCCATATTATGGCAAGAACAGATCAAATAAGCAAAGAAAAATCAAATCAAATGTATTTATATAGCCCTACTTACATTAGCTGATAGTGCTGTACAGAAACCCAGCCTAAAACCCCAAACAGCAAGCAATGCAGGTGTAGAAGCACGGTGGCTAGGAAAAACTCCCTAGAAAGGCCAAAACCTAGGAAGAAACCTAGAGAGGAACCAGGCTATGAGGGGTGGCCAGTCCTCTTCTGGCTGTGCAGGGTGGAGATTATAACAGAACATGGCCAAGATGTTCAAATGTTCATCAATGTTTCATGACAGTCCATCATTACTTTAAGACATGAAGGTCAGTCAATGCGGAAAATTAAGAACTTTGAAAGTTTCTTCAAGCGCAGTCGCAAAAACCATCAAGCGCTATGATGAAACTGGCTCTCATGAGGACCGCCACAGGAAAGGAAGACCCAGAGTTACCTCTGCTGCAGAGGATAAGTTAGTTAGAATTACCAGCCTCAGATTGCAGCCAAAATAAATGCTTCACATTTCAAGTAATAGACACATCTCAACATCAACTGTTCAGAGGAGACTGTGTGAATCAGGCCTTCATGGTTGAATTGCTGCAAAGAAATCACTACTAAAGGATATCAATAAGAATAAGAGACTTGCTTAGGCCAAGAAACATGAGCAATGGACATTAGACCGGTGGAAATCTGTTCTTTGATCTGAGGAGTCCAAATTTGAGATTTTTGGTTCCAACCGCCGTGTCTTTGTGAGACGCAGAGTAGGTGAATGGATGATCTTCGCATGTGTGGTTCCCACCTTGAAGCATGGAGGAGGTGTAATGGTGTGGGAGTGCTTTGCTGGTTTATTTAGACTTCAAGGCACACAACCAGCATGGCTACCACAGCATTCTGCAGCGATACGCCATTCCATTTGGTTTGCACTTAGTGGGACTTTCATTTGTTTTTCAACAGGACAATGACCCAAAACACACCTCCAGGCTGTGTAAGGGCTATTTGACTAAAAAGGAAAGTGATGGAGTGCTGGCCTCCACAATCACCCGACCTCAACCCAATTGAGATGGTTTGAGATGAGTTGGACCGCAGAGTGAAGGAAAAGCAGCCAACAAGTGCTCAGAAATTGTGGTAACTCCTTCAAGACTGTTGGAAAAGCATTCCTCATGAAGCTGGTTGAGAGAATGCCAAGAGTGTGCAAAGCTGTCATCAAGGCAAAGGGTGGCTACTTTGAAGAATCTGAAATATATACACTTTTTTGGTTACTACATGATTCCATATCTGTTATTTCATAGTTTTGATGTCTTCACTAATATTCTACGATGTAGAAAATAGTAAAAATAAAGAAAAACCCTTGAATGAGTAGGTGTGTCCAAACTTGACTTAGTTAAAAATAAGTTGTCTTCCAGTAAACTTTGATTAAATTTCCAATATCCCCATCCACGTGGAAAATCTATTAGAGTTATGTGAAGGCCAATTAGATGATGATCCGATCACATTCTGTCTCCTATTAAAACTTTTTTAACCTTTGTTGCAAGAGATAAAGAGACAAGAAAGTAGTGAAGACGACTAGCTTGATTTAAGTCTCCTCCATGTACTGTATATCTCACTAGGTCTGAGTTTTTTAGTCTCCAATTTCTAATGTGTCAATAATATTTGTGATTTCCTTAACAAAAGCGCATTCGCGAAAAAAGCACAATTGTTGCACAAATGTACATAACCATAAAAATCAATGCCTTTCTTGAAATCAATACACAGAAGTATATTTTTTTAAACCTGCATATTTAGTTAAAATAAATTAATGTTAGCAGGCAATATTAACTCGGGAAATTGTGTCACCTCTCTTGCATCCAGTGCAAGCAGAGTTAGGGTATATGCAGGAGTTTGGGCCGCCTGGCTCGTTGCAAGCTGTGTGAAGACCATTTCTTCCTAACAAAGACCGTAATTAATTTGCCAGACTTTTACATAATTATGTCATAACATTGAAAGTTGTGCAATGTAACAGCAATACTTAGACTTAGGGTTGCCACCCGTTCGATAAAATACAGAACGGTTACATATTTCACTGAAAGAATAAAATGTTTTGTTTTCTAAATGACAGTTTCCGTATTTGACCATATTAATGACCAAAGGCTGGTATTTCTGTGTGTTTATTATATTATATTTAAGTATATGATTTGATATTTGATAAGAGCCGTCTGACTGAGCAGTGGTAGGCAGCAGCAGGCTCGTAAGCATTTTATTCAACCAGCACTTTACTGCGTTTGCCAGCAGCTCTTAGCAATGCTTGAGGCACAGCGCTGTTTATGACTTCAAGCTTATTAACTCCCGAGATTAGGCTGGCAATACTAAGGTGCCTATAAGAACATCCAATAGTCAAAGTGTATATGAAATACATAAAAATGGTATAGAGCGAAATAGTTCTTTCATATGTTCTCATGTTCTGAGCAAGGAACTTAAATGTTAGCTTTTTTTATTTTATTTTTTACATGGCACATATTGCACTTTTACTTTCTTCTCCAACACTGTTTTTGCATTATTTAAACCAAATTGAACATGTTTCATTATTTATTTGAGACTAAATAGATTTTATTTATGTATTATATTAAGTTAAAATAAAAGTGTTCATTGAGTATTGTTGTAATTGTCATTATTACAAATATATATATAATAACAAACTAAATCTTCTGATTAATCAATTATTTTTTTTTGGTCCTACAATAAAATCGGTAGCGGTGTTGAAAAATCATAATTGGTCGAACTCTAAATTGCACATTCAGATCAAATTTTTTGTTAATTAATATCAAATCACAACTTTCGAGTTCCTTTGTCCATGACAGACAATTATTTGACCACCCTATTCCCTTTTCCACACAACTTCATCTAAGGATGTAGCGTGAGTGTCCTATAAACAGTGTATGTTATATTCCTTTTCTTTTAGCCACGTAAAGACTGATCTTTTTTTATAATCTGCTAAACCGTTACAATTATAACTAGCTATACTTATTTCACCCCTTACCATAACTAGATACTTTATTCAGTCTAAATTGACCGTAATTAGTGCTTGTAAAGTTACTGTCATAAGAGGTATTATGACGGTCAAAATTAGAGCTTTCAAATGTCTGATATTTAGAATTCAAGAAATAGGTTCTAGCAATATTTGTTTTTATTCCCTTGCCTGTTTTCCTGTGAGCCAATGCCACAGATGTTAGAAAATTGAGACAAGATATTATGTGTGTAGTAAATCGGAGTAGATTGATGTGTATGACATTGGATGTGATTTAGTGAGAGCGTGTATTATGTCTGTATAAGAGTAAAACTATAATGTGTGATGTCCAAATAATTAATAACCCTGCCAATTTGCATGGTTGAGTGTCTATGTGTGTAAAATGTAGTGCGCACAACCTAAATATTCAGGATGATAATTGTAATCCATATCGTATCACCATCATAGTTGCATCATAATTACCTTTAACATCATTGAAAAACACATCCCAGCATTTCCATAGCAATTGACGTTTCACGTGATCGAGAAAGAGACCTTGCATTACTATAGAGACGGCTTCACTACAGTACAAATTAGTGATGCACCGATATGACATTTTTGGCCGATACCGATATCCAATATTTTCCTTGACACCGATATTTAAAATTTGAGCGGACTTTTAAGCATTCTAGTACAGTTAAATAGTTAACACACACACACAAGGACGCAGTGGTCTAAGGCACTGCATCTCAGTGCAAGTTGCGTCACTAATGTCCCTGGTTCGAATCCTGGCTGTATCACATCCGGCCGTGATTGTGAGTCCCATAGGGCGGCGCACAATTGGCCCAGCATCGTCCGGGCCATCATTGTAAATAAAACTTTGTTCTTAACTGACTTGCCTAGTTTATATAAGGTATACATAGTAGCTTTGACATTGGTTTTTAACATGAGAGAAGAGAGCGAGATAAGTGTGTATGTGTAAGCGAGCATGTAATTGAGTAGTATGTGTTCATATCCAAGTCAGTGTTCAGATATTTTTACAGTTCCCATACTGCGCGAGCGCAGGGGGAAGTTGTATCCATAGTTTCCCCGTTTGGCTTCCGTTTTTTTAAAAGCGTTCGAAAATTAGGTGGATATCACTCTCTAAAGTTAGCTACATAGCTAACTGCATTAGCCAGCTGTGTTTGCTAGCTTGTCGTTACGCTGCGCCCCTTTGCCCGCCATGTCTGGACTGGTTGAACCGAGATTGTTGTTGTCCGGCTCTGCTCAGTCAAAACACGGTGCTGTGTAGGCTACATCGGACTTTGAAAGTGGCGGAGCACTGCCAACAATGCAATCACGAGATCCCAAAATCAAATATATCGTTTTGTACCTACTTTAAGTGTTGAGTCCTCTTGAAAATTCGACAACGTAGACGTGTTCACATTCGCAACTATTAAACTAAAAGAGTTCGCGTTGCTTTCGCTTCGATGAAAGACCAAAACTTTTCAATGTAAAACGGATTCAACACTCTATAGTCTTTGCCGTATAACTGGGCAGTAGGCGTTGCTAAGGAAACTGTGTATGCGGCACTCCCTCTATTTTTTCAAGCGTTCCTATTGGTGTACAACATTGGCATTGCGACCAGAGCGATGTATTTTGCAAACGATATGGCTTGATCAGAACCAAAATTAACATCATAAATGCGATGTGTAATATAATATGGAACTGTCTGTGCCATTATTATCCTGTATACCGGTAGGTATAATCCAAAACAGATTGAGCTGTTATCAACATCTCTCTTTCTCACTCACACGCACGTACACACACCACCCTCCCAACAAATGGTTTCTCACAAAAATTATGATATTTGAGCCACATAAGACAATTATATATTTCTTTATTAACTGTTGCACACTCTTCACAGATATAATATATCTATATATATTTACAATATATAATACTCACTCAGATGTTTGGGCATATCCTTTATCATATTTGATTACAACATCACAGATTGTATTTTATTTTTGAGATAAAATAGGCATGCACTTCTCCCGAACAAATTTGTTCTTAGTCATATTCAAGGACACTGAAGATCTTAGTCTTCAAGCTGTCTAATAAATACACAACAAGCACAAATGATAAAACAATTGTCTACTCTTAAGTGTAAAATGTCATTCATAGTTCTGTACATCAACCCACTGCTTTATTCAACAGATAATACACAAAAAGGCCAATATGAAAGTCATGTTGAAAACAGACCCACCACAGGTGGCGGGCAATGTGGTAGTGTACTCGATTAGTGTGTAGATTGTAAAATGACTTGAGGTGAGTGGATGACAGATGGGAATAGAAACATTGAAACTCTAAGAGCAGCAACTCATTTTAATATTTGGTTCAGCTGTGAAAGAATCAGAAACACAAAGTAGTATGAAAAAAACACAATAACGCCGTAAGTCATGAAACAGAAATGACAGCAGAAGTTATAGGCCTATAAATGAAATAGAGAAACAAGGAACACACCTAGTCTGAGTGTCTTGATCACCAAGTTAAAATGTTAACAGAGTTTATATGGTCCAATTAGCCATTTTCACAGCAACCAGTCAGTTCAAGTTCCATGATTGTTCATAGCTTAAGTTGGTTTAACTCAGCTCTTTCTAACGCAGCTCCTTAAATTGATACTGGGGTGTAGGTCTACTTGCAGTGTAGGTCTACTTGTAGGTCAACTTGCTTTGGAGTTATTGATTATTATGTTACATGGCCAGTGACTTGTTGTCTGATTTTTTTAACACTAAGATGAAAAATACAATGTGTATGTTACAGTATATTGCATAGCCTACATGTAAGTTGATTTTGTGGTTATTTTATGATATTTCTATTTAATTCCATAAAAGTACACCAACACCTTGTCCTATGAAAAAATTATGATGGACATAACTGTACCTATTATATCAATAATATAATTCTATACTTCATCCTAAACAAACTTATTTTAAAATAATTACTCTGAAAATGCCATTTGTAACCACTGGAGGGTGATATTCTACTAGTATAGCCCTGTTGCTGCTGCAGGGGCTCCTGAGCACTTAGTACGTCCTAGTCTCCTCCACATAAGGCTGAAAACTCACTGACTGTACTAGTCCATAGACCATGTATGACAGTACAATGTTTTATACCACAACACAAAAAGTAAAATATAACTCATTCAGTTTGGGAAAGGAGTTGCTAGTCTACTAATGAACCGACTTGCCATGAGAGGACCCCAAGTATTTGGTTAGTCGGTTAGTCCTAAAGATTTAATGAAACAACATTGCAATTTCATGAATGGAACATTTATTCATAAATAGGCCTATTCATGTTAAATGGGATAAGCAGCTAAAATAACCACAGCAATAAAATAAACAACACTAAACAATAATAATCATGTAATTATGCAAAATATATCCATCATGATTTTAAATGTAAAACCTTTAAATGTTTGATCTTCAATTGCACTGCTTCACATAAATGTCTGTCAGGTCAGTTGTCACCAAGGTATTTTTTTCACCAAGCAACATGTGCTTCCTGTGGAACCTAAGTTAGAAACACTCCCCTACAGCAAGAGGGCCTGTCACCATAACAACCCAGCTGCTTGAGTCTCTAGGTGCATGGAGACACACAGTATTGATGTGTTTGTTTTGAAGACTCTTGATACTGTTAGCGCTGGGCAGGGAATAAATAGAGATGCCGGTTGCAACAGGTGTAGGGCTGCTACTGCAGTTATCTGCGAGGTGGCTGACACCTTGGACACAAACGAGATAGATGATACATTAACATGTGGGGCATTTTTACTTCACATAGAAAGATGTAATGTATGGTCGATGGACAAATATTTTGCTACATTTTCCAGACGTCATTACTCACCTGTCACAAGCTTTCGCTCTCTGTCTCTCCTTTCTTTTCTTTCCTCTCCCTCTCTGTCTCCTTCTGCAGAAATTATCAGTGATATGAGCTCAACTATCAAGTATTATAGAGACAGCAACATTTCTGTCCCACTCTCTAACTTTACAATGGACATTATGGCAATTGATATGCTCACCTTTCACTTTTCACCACAGCCTTCCTGATTCTAGGAATGAAATATGAACACCACTGATTAATTATATAAAAATCAGTCATATCATATTACAATGCAGCTGGTTTACAGTGACCAAACACATACTACCAAAGCAGAAAGTATTTTTTTCTCTTACCTACATTCACATGTCTGGTGCTCCACAAAAGTCATCTCAACGTATTCTTGACCCTGCTCCGCTGGCTTGATTTTCAACAGCTGAGAATGAACAGGTTGTTGAACAAGTTGCAGGGGACAAAGTAGAAAAAAGACTTTTTCCTTGTCTTGGCATACAAATATCAAATACACTGACGACCTCACTACATGGCAGCCATCCTCAGAAGGGATGTGTCCTTTTACCTGCATGGTGACATTAGAGGTCCGAGTAGGATGACACTCCAGGTTCTCATCGCCACAGCAACCAGCGCAGCGCACCAGGGGCACACAGGAGGGGCTGTAGATGTGCTCCACCTCCCCAGGGTACTCTTGGACCACCTCCACCAGCTTCTCTATGGTCCGGCAGAAACTACGGCCCCACACATCCTGGAACATTAATACTGGGGAAGAGGAGAGAGGAGAGGAGAGGAAGTGAGACAGCTGTCCATCACAGGACATATAGCCTCATAAAGCCATTGTACAGTTCCCTGGATGCCCCAATCACATCCACCCATGCCTCCTGGCAGCTCCCCAGCCTGATGGATCTGGACTGGAGGAGAGATGGCTGGTGTGATGGCTGGTGCTGAACCTGCACGTAGAGGGGATTACCCGTTTCAACACTTCAGCCGATAGAGACGCACACTTGCACAATTACAGTGTGCCTCATTAGCCTAGTCTCATATCATCTGTCACACTGTGCAATTCAACGAGCAGAGTTTTACACCAACCGGCTGAGGTTTGTGTGTGTGTGTGTTGTCTGTCAGCTTAATTCTGAGATGGCACAACATCCTTTCTTAATATTTCCCAGTCTGCCTTACTGTTTTTTCTCCATAATGTACTGTACTCACTGTCTATGTTATCACAACCACTAGGGCAAAAAACAGAGCCATCTGCAGATCGTTTCAAAAAGATTTAGGACACTCATCAAGTGTAGATGCTGAAACATAAAAAGAAACTCTGATATGCTTGGTGTCTATCCTGGTTTTCATTTTTAAGAAAAAATGTTGTGTAATACGAGCTTTCCTGTGGGAGCATATGTGTGAAAGTGTACCCATAATATCGTCAGTAAAGGAAAAACAAGGACCAACTCTGCCCGAACAAACAGAGAGGAAAGAGAAAACAAACACTGGAAATTGTTTTCCATGAACAGAACCTGCCTGGAGCAGAGCTGAGCTGAGCTGCCCCCCCAGGCACCTCTGGGATCTGGCTGACCCTGGGGTCACCGCATGGAGCCCGGCACCACAACAGCTGTTTATAAAAGCAGACAGGTCAGGGGGAGCCAGGCCAGGGAGGGGTGAAGGAGATGTTGTCTCAATCCTCCCAACAGGTTATAGGTGCTCATTACATTAAGTCACACATTCCTTTTCTTTTTCACTGTTGTTGCAGTGATTTACAATATAGTGCGGAGAGAGGATGTGAGAGGAAGTGTGTCAAAGGGGTTTAAGGGTGTCCCCAGTACCTCATTCAGCAGCCCCTGTAATCCCTAGCTGCTTGTCCTCACTTACCCCTTCAACCCTGAAACCTCAACCCTCAGAGCTTATTAACGGACCTGACATCCTCCACCGCAATCAAGGATCATTCATTAATGCCTTTCAACCATATCTATAATTAAGCTGCTAATAGATGAATCAATTCTGATTCCGAGTGTTCAGAGAAAACAAGCTACAGAGAGTGTTGTAGTACTTTGTGTATTTCAACATGGAAATATCTCACTGTACTAAATGGCTATGCAGCATGTGAGGAAGAGGAGGGAAAGCACCCCATGGTTTACGGCAGGAGGATGTAGACTGTAAAAACAGTGAGAGTCAGCCTCTCTTTCACCAATCTGTCTGTCTGTCAGCAACACAAGCTGCATAGATGGACAGCTAGCTTCCCTCCTCCTCTGGGTACATTGACTTCAATACAAAACCTAGGAGGCTCATGGTTCTCACCCCCTTCCATAGACTTAAACAGTAATTATGACAACTTCCGGAGGATGTCCTCCAACCTATCAGAGCTCTTACAGCATGAACTGACATGTTGTCCACCCAATCAAAAGGATCAGAGAATGAATCTAGTACTGAAAGCTTAAGCTACAGCTAGCTAGCACTGCAGTGCATAAAATGTGGTGAGAAGTTGACTCAAAGAGAGAGAAAGACAATAGTTGAACAGTTTTGAACAAATTCATTTCTTCCAAAATTAAGGAGAAGCAAGACAGAGAGAGAGAGAGAGAGAGAGAGAGAGAGAGAGAGAGAGGGAGAGCGATTTCATCCTTTTTTTCACTTTCAGTTTCACTTTCTTAGCTAGTTTATCAAACACTCTGCTCAAACAGAGGGATGCTATGTTAGCTAGCTGGCTATCCAACACAACACTGGAACTCTTCCAAGTCAAGGTAAGCTTTTGGTTTTACTAATTTATTGCCCCCGGGGCCCGCCAGGGTTTGTGTAAAACTGCTTACTGACTGTACACTGTAACGTTACGGTATGATTGTAGCGGGTTTACTAACACATTAGTTCTATTAGCTATGCTGACTATGATGTTACTTTAGCTAATATCGTGACAACGATGTAGGCTGTGTGTAGCGGTTATGATATAGTTTGGAAAGTTTTTTTTCACCTGGTCACATACAGCTGATGTGTTGTGCATTGAAGTCCATAAGCGAAGGGAAAAGGTGAGAGGAGGAGAGCACATATATGTGAAAAGGAATCAAACGTGGTTGCTATGAAAGTGAACTGTGTTTACGCGTGATCAGGGGTGTATTCATTCCGCCGATTCTGTTGAAAAAAAATTCTTAAACGGAAGCAAACGGAACAACAGAGATAAACATACCTGAATTTGTCCAATAGAAACGCTTGTTTACAATTGTTGGACTAATGATTACACCCTAGATCAGCTAGATGCAAGACTGTATTGAATGTGTCACTGTCTGTCCATGTGTCACTGTCTGTCACCTCAATTTTCTCTCAACCTGTGTGCACCTACATTGTAATTTCATTCATAGGCTGGGTTGTAGAAACTTCATGATGGGTATAGGGAAAATTTGAGTATCATGTTGTAGCTTAACCCTATTGCTGTCACATTACACTGGGTGAATGGAATGTGAATGACAGTCATCCAATATGCTGTAATAGAAATAAGGCCATGCTCATGAAAAAAAAGCTCTCTTTTGCCATACAGTACAACAGTGAGCAGGACATCAGTGGTATTAGTATCCCAGAAAAACAATTTCTGTGAAACAAAAATGGATATTCAGCATCACCTGTAGGCTAGCTACTCTTGTCTACAGAACACTCACACATAAATCAGGAAATGTATGTTGCTTTGAAATATATATGATCAACATTATCTCATTTGTGCAGTAAAAATGCAGAAAAGATTCTTACCTCCAGTTGTGCTGTTTGTGCTGGGTGAGGGAGTACTCTGCAAAATAAAACAGACAAGAACTTAACGTTTTAAAAAAGCACCTGGACAGGATCATTTATTTCAGACAAATAAAATGCTTTCCAGCCATCTCAGACAGTATATATGGACTTGGAAGATCTACTGCACTGCCAGAAGCTACACATATTATATGCTTGTCTTGGACAGTTATAGTTCTTGGAAAAGAGAGTGTCATACAGTAACACGCTAAAGGTATTGGCCTGACTTTACGCCAGTACAGCTATGTCCTCTGGTGGTTAAGGTTGGAATTGCAAGGAGACGGAGACATCTTGCAGAAAGAGCAGTTTTTTTGTGATTCTTTCAATGGAAAACTCTCTTTGACAAACACCAGATCCAGAGTCTCTTATATACCACATTCCTCTCGGTGCCCAACTGTTTAGGTTCAAAACCTGTTTCCTGTGGTGTAAGATTCAGCTCTCTATTTATTTTCCCGTTGGCGGCTTCCCCCTCTGTCTTGATTTTTCCCATCGTCCAATGATAAACAGTATGCGTTTCTCATTGGGCTGGAATAACACAAAACCTCTGGGTGACTCCATCGCATGAGCTCAGGAAGAGAAACCTCTATTTGTTCAAATATCCTCCAGCAGGACCATTGGACAGACAGGCGACGAACAACTTGCTTCCTCATTCTGTCATCTACACCAGTGTTGCGTTTCACAGGCTGATTGTCTGTGATGAGTACCTGATGACAAGTATTTTGATACACTGTCTGGTTATCCATCCAACTACTGTGTGTGTGTAACAATGCTGGTCCAACAGTTACCATTGCCTACAATGGAAAATAACGGCACACGAGCAAAGAGACAAAGGACAGTCAGATAGAGTAAATCTGAGGTCTGTTTAAAACCCTGTTAAAACCATCTATTAGAGGCCTCCTGAGGTTCTTGAGGTGTCACTACAGACCCGGGTTCGATCCCAGGCTGTGTCACAACCAGCTGTGACCGGGAGTCCCATTGGGCGGTACACAATTGGCCCAGCGTCATCCAGGTTAGGGAAGGGTTTGGCCGGGGGGGAGGGGTGGCTTTACTTGGCTCATTGTGGTCTAGTGACTCCTTGTGGCGGGCCTGCAAGCTGACTTCAGTCATCAGGTAAAAGGTGTTTCCTCTTACACATTGGTGCGGCTGGCTTCCGGGTTAAGTGGGAAGGTGTTAAGAAGCGCGGTTAGGCAGGTCATGTTTCAGAGGACACATGACTCAACCTTTGCCTCTCCCGAGCCTGTTGGGAAGTTGCAGCGATGAGACAAAATCGCAATTAAAAAAAATATATATATATATACGGTATATACAAAAGAAAACATATTAGAAACACCTCGACCATACTTGCAAACATTCGTTTGAGGATCAGCCAATTAAAAATTGTCAATGTAGTTCCATGTGATCAAAGGCTACAAAGACAGGCATCGGTCTTGGAATTATTGTATCTGGGAGCTTGCTATGGTACCTCGAGTAACAGTGTGTTTTCCCATTCATTTGCTGAATAATTCCTTGTGCCTCCATTGAGCTCAAACACACGCCGACGTTAGCTTGCAAGCTTGCTAGGTCGAACAGGTTCAGTGACTAAGTTTTAATAATGCATTCTGCACCCGGGGGTTTCTATTTTTATTTCTATATTGTGACCACTGTTCCCCTCTAAGCTCCGTGTGATGTGTGGACACGCAGTTCCCCTGGGACTGCCACCGCAGAAGAAATATCAGAGCTCGCAGAGAAGCACAAGATTGAACTTCACTCAACTTTCTAGAGGTTTCACCTTTAGTTTCCCCCTTTAGTTAACACTATAATTGTTTGTTGTTGTCTTAAACGGGCAGTGTTGTATTTTGAGACAGGCTTGAATAAGCTAAGTAACCAATAGGCAGAGGGTAGCATAATCTGTCTGATTCTTTGTAGTAATTTATTTTGTAAAGTGGTTTCTTGCATCAAACAACACAACAACATTTTCAGTCATCTCCTTGTCTGAAGGACAAGTGGATAAACAGGTTAATGTCAAGCCCTGCATGTTTTTTTCTGAAGTCTCATGGAATGTAGGCCTACATTGAACACCACACATTGGCTACTGTAGGCTGAATGATAAAACAGCTATTTTCATGTAAAAATATTAGGCCTTCCGAGTGGCGCAGCGGTCTAAGGCCGCTGGGTTCAATCTCTGGGTTCAATCCAGACCTGGGTTCAATCCCAGGCTGTGTCACAGCCAACCATGAGGCAGTGCACAATCAACCCAGTGTCATCTTGACACAGGGTTTGGCTGGCTGGGATTTCCTTGTCCCATCGCGCTCATGCGACTCCTTGTGGAGGGCCGGGTGCCTGCATGAGGTGGCCAGCTGGACAGTGTTTCCTCTGACACATTGGTGCGGCTGGCTTCCGGGTTAAGTAAGCAGTGTGGCTTGGCAGTTTCGGAGGACGCCTGGCTCTTGACCTTTGCCTCTCCCAAGTCCGTAGGAGAGTTGCAACGATGGGACTAGACTGTATCTACCAATTGGGGTAAAAAATGTTTTATGGTCGGCCTACATTATGATCAAATAGCCACATTAACCTACAGTAACCCACTGTTAAAACTAACTTAAAGTGGGTACCCTCAGTGTTGACAGTAAACGCAAGCCAGAAGTTACACAGAATTTTCACAACGTTAAAGTTTCAGCAGACCTGAAATTTGCTCAGTGACCAAAATAGTTAGAGGGAACATTGATTGTGACTGATCATTTTTATTAACTAGCTAATACATTAAAGTCAAGTTGCATTCCGTGTGTTGTTGTATTTATATTGGTTCATTCTGATTTCATGGGAGAACTTTCTGAGAAAAAGTTGTCAAAGTCTTTATATAAAGTGCATTCAGAAAGTATTCACACCCCTTGACTTTTTCCATTTTTGTGTGTGTTACAGCCTGAATTTAAAATAGATTACATAGAGATTTTTGGGGCACTGGTCTACACACAATAATGTCAAAGTGTAATTATGTTATTGACATTTTTACAAATTAATAAAAAATGTATTGAGTCAGTAAGTATTCAACCCCTTTGGTATGGCAAGCCTAAATAAGTGCAGGAGTAACAAGTCACATTATAAGTTGCACGGACTCACTTTGTGTGCAATAATAGTGTTTAACATGATTTTTGAATGACTACCTAATCTCAGTACCCCACACATACAATTATCTATAAGGTCCCTCGGTCGAGCAGTGAATTTCAAACACAGATTCAACCACAAAGACCAGGGAGGTTTACCAATGCCTCGCTAAGAAGGGCACCTATTGGTAGATGGCTAAAAAAAAAGCAGGCATTGAATATCCCTTTGAACATGGGGAAGTTATTAATTACACTTTGGATGGTATATCAAAACACCCAGCAGTGGTGTGTATTCATGGATGCCAAGGGAAGCCAGGCTTCCCCCAAAAATTAAAAATTAAAAAACAAAATAATTCATCTTTTGTCTCTCTGTGTTTTCATAATTTTCCTTAAATTCGCAAAAAGCTGAATGTACTGTATCTTGCATCCGAGCGAGCGATACAGCGCCTCTCTGTCGCTGTATGTGTAAGCCATCGGTAACGATGTGCGCTGAGAGTCGGGAAGCAAGTTCAGGGAGTGAGTGTTTTAATAAATAAGCACAACATAATACAAAAATAAGAAACACAAACAACGCACAGAACTGACACAGGAACAGAAACAATAACGCCTGGGGAAGGAACCAAAGGGAGTGACATATACTGTATAGGGTAGGTAATCAGGGAGGTGCTGGAGTCCAGGTGAGTCTGAAAACGTGCAGGTGCGCATAACGATGGTGACAGGTGACCTAGAGGCCGGAGAGGGAGCACACGGACCATCTATCTGATACTGTCTGGTCATTTTTGTAGCCTGTAACATTGAATGCAAGGGAAGCCAGCGAGCATTTGGCCTCCCTTGATACAATTTTTTATAAAATAATAATCAATTAGCGTTGAGCTAAACTGAGTGAGTTCAAATCTGAATGGTCCTGGCGCACCAAAAAAAAGCCAGTGAAGCCAGTTTGGAGTGAAGCCAGTTGGATTTGGCTTCACTCCAAATCACATCACATCAAGAGAAATAGGTCATTGTGTTGTCCTCCGATGACTAGCTAGCTAGCTAAAATTGTCCCTTTCCTAAATTAGCCATGGTTGGAGATAGGTATTTGGACTTGTGATTTTACTTAATTCTCTGTACAGGCCAATGATTATAACAGCGATTCTGATCCAACCATAAATTCATACATGGTATCTTTTAGTTGTCACTGTATTAGACTCAACATAGGTGATTTGATGAAGTTGAAATGGTTCTGGAAAAGTGGAAGCAGCTCCTGTTGTCTTTGTGACATGTGGTAACTCTGTGGTTCTATATCAATAGTTGTTTAGTAGTCCAAAAATGTTGGAAACATGAACTTGCTTGACCATGCTGTAGCCTAGGTCATATAACTGTTTGTTACATGCAATATGCTTTGTGGAATTCACCAGACAGAGGTTGCTCTCCGGTTTTGTGATGAAACAAAAGTGTGGTTGAATTTATTCTGCCACTGTGTCTTCTTATTGCCTCAGCCTTATGCCTATATATCATGGTCGCAAGGCAAATTAACTAACAGGTTATAGAGCAAACAACGCAATTATCACCACCGAGCACGCCCCCATTCTCATCCACGGGGCTGTAGTGGAGCAGGTTGAGCGCTTCAAGTTCCTTGGTGTCCACATCACCAACAAACTATCATGATGCAAACACACCAAGACAGTCGTGAAGAGGGCCCGACAACGCCTATTCCCGCTCAGGAGACTAAAAAGATTTGGCATGGGTCTTCAGATCCTCAAAAAGTTCTACAGCTTCACCATCGAGAGCATCCTGATTGGTTGCATCACCGCCTGGTATGGCAACTACTCGGCCTTCCGACCGCAAGGCGCTACAGAGGGTAGTGCGTATGGCTCAGTACATCACTGGGGCCAAACTTCCAGTCAACCAGGACCTCTATAACAGGCGGTGTCAGAGGAAGGCCCTAAAAATGGCCAAAGACTCCAGCCACCCTAGTCATAGACTGTTCTCTCTACTACCGCATGGCAAGTGCTACCGGAGTGCCAAGTCTAGGTCCAAAAGGCTTCTTAACAGCTTCTACCCCCAAGCCATAAGACTGCTGAACAGCTAATGGCTACCCGGACTATTTGCATTGCCCCCCCCCCCCCTCCTTTTTTTACACTGCTGCTACTCATAGTCACTTTATCCCTACTGTAAGTACATGTACTAATTACCTCAATTACCTCCACTAACCTGTACCCCCACACATTGACTCGGTATGTTTGTCATCGGCAAAGACTAGGGAGATTTTTGGGGATAAAAAGAAAAGGAATAGAGCTAAGCACAGGCAAAGTCCTAGAGGAAAACCTGGTTGAGTCTGCTTTCCAACAGACACTGGGAGACAAATCCACCTTTCAGCAGGATAATAACCAAAAACACAAGGCCAAATATATCAAGACAACATTGAATGTTCCTGAGTGGCCTGGTTACAGTTTTTACTTAAATCGGCTTGAAAATCTATGGCAAGACTTAAATGGCTGTCTAGCAATGATCAACAACCAACTTGACAGAGCTTGACAGAGCTTGACAGGAATATTAAGAGAATAATGTGCAAATATTGTACAATCCAGGTGTGAAAAGCTCTTAGAGACTTACCCAGAAAGACTCACAGCTGTAATCGCTGACAAAGGTGATTCTAACATGTATTAACTCAGGGGTGTGAATACTCACAGTACCATTCAAAAGTTTGGAAACACATACTCATTCCAGAGTTTCTTTATTTTTACTATTTTCTACATTGTAGAATAATAGTGAAGACATCAAAGCTATGAAATAACACATTTTGGAATCATGTACTGTAGTATCCCAAAAAGTGTTAAACAAATCCAAATATATTTGAGATTCTTTAAAGTAGCCACCCTTTGCCTTGATGACAGCTTTGCACACTCTTGGTATTCTCTCAACCAGCTTCATGAGGTAGTCACCTGGAATGTCTTTCCTTCTTAATACGTTTGAGCCAATCAGTTGTGCTATGACAAGGTAGGGGTGGTATACAGAAGATAGTCCTATTTGGTAAAAGTCAATATTAAAGCAAGAACAGCTCAAATAAGCAAAGAGAAATGACAGTCCATCATTACTTTAAGACATGAAGGTCAATCAATGCGAAATATTTCAAAGTTTCTTCAAGTGCAGTCAAAAAAAACTGTCTCTCATGATGACCGCCACAGGAAAGGAAGACCCAGAGTTACCTCTGCTGCAGAGAATACGTTCATCAGACTTACCAGCCTCAAATTGCAGCCCAAATAAATGCTTCAGAGTTCAAGTAACAGACACATCTCAACATCAACTGTTCAGAGGAGACTGGGTGAATCAGGCCTTTATGGTCGAATTGCTGCAAGAAACCACTACTAAATGACACCAATAAGAAGAAGAGACTTGCTTGGGCCAAGAAAAACGAGCAATGGAGATTAGACCGGTGGAAATGTGTCCTTTGGTCTGATTTTTTGTTCCAACCGCTTTGTCTCTGTGAGACGCGGAGTAGTAGCATGGAGGAGGAGGTGTGATGGTGTGGGGGTGCTTTGCTGGTGACACTGTTTGTGATTTATTTAGAATTCAAGGCACACTTAACCAGCATGGCTACCACAGCATTCTGCAGCGATACGCCATTCCATTTGGTTTGCACTTAGTGGAACTCTCATTTGTTTTTTAACAGGACAGTGACCCAAAACACACCTCCAGGCTGTGTAAGGGCTATTTGAACTAGAAGGAGAGTGAAGGAGTGCTGCATCAGATGACCTGGCCTCCACAATCACCCGACCTCAATCCAATTGAGATGGTTTGGGATGAGTTGGACCGCAGAATGAAGGAAAAGCACCCAACAAGTGCTCAGCATATGTGGGAACTCCTTCAAGAATGTTAGAAAAGCATTCCTCATGAAGCTGGTTGAGAGAATTCCAAGATTGTACAAAGCTGCCATCAAGGGAAAGGGTGGCTACTTTGAAGAATCTCAAATATGTTTAACACTGTTTTGGTTACTACATGATTCCATATGTGTTATTTCATAGTTTTGATGTTTTCACTATTGTTCTACAATATAGAAAGTAGTACAAATAAAGAAAAACCCTTGAATGAGTAGGTGTGTCCAAACTTTTGACTGCTACTGTATGTAAATAAGATGTTTCTGTATTTTATTTTCAATACATTTGGAAACATTTCAAAAAAAAACTTTGTCATTAAGGGGTATTGTGTGTAGATGGGTGTGAATTATTCATTTTTTCATCAATTTTGAATTCAGGCTGTAACACAACAAAATGAGGAATAATTGAAGGGTTATGAGTACTTTCTGAAGGCACTGTATATATTATAAATATCCATAGCCTATTGTCCCCCCCCTACTAACTGATCATCACAGAAATGGCTTCCTTCCTGTTGTGGACCAGAATAAATCAGATAGGGAGGATAATAGCTGTCAGTGGTTCGCTGCGGTCAGCTAAATATGTCCAAACAATGTGAATGAAGAGGAATGTCCAGCTTTCATAACTATGAATCATCTGTTATCGTGACAGCAGACGCCTGACACACACACTTCCTCTTAAGTGCCTTTCATTTTCCTGTGGCAGTCAGGCCTTGGCTGAAGATGGTTCAGAATCTCTCTGTTCAACATCAGGAGACATTACAGAGATACAAGAGATATTACAAAGTCATAAGCAGGGAGCACAGAAACCACCAAACATGCAAGTCCTCCCAATATCTCCTGACATTCTGCACACAAGCACCAGGATAACCTGGCTGTCACTGGTGTAACGGGTGTCTAGATCTTCCTCCTCCTCGGACGAGGAGAGGAGAGAAGGATCGGAGGACCAAAATGCAGCGGGTTGTGAATACATCATGAATTTATTTAAAGACGAAGACGAACACGAAAAACACTTGGAAAATTACAAAACGACGTAGACTGACCTAAAACATGAGAACTTACATATAACATGAAGAACGCACGAACAGGTACAGACTACAACTAACGAACGAACAAACCGAAACAGTCCCGTGTGGTGCATAGACACAGACACGGAAGACAATCACCCACAAACAAACAGTGTGAACAGCCAACCTATATATGGTTCTCAATCAGAGGAAAACGTCAAACACCTGTCCCTGATTGAGAACCATATAAGGCTAATTACAAGTGACCTAAACATAGAAACACAAAACATAGAATGCCCACCCCAACTCACGCCCTGACCAACTAAACACATACAAAAATAACATAAAACAGGTCAGGAACGTGACAGAACCCCCCCCTCAAGGTGCGAACTCCGGACGCACCACCAAAAGTCTAGGGGAGGGTCTGGGTGGGCATCTGTCCACGGTGGCGGCTCAGGCTCTGGGCGTGATTCCCATCCCACCATAATAAATCCCCGCTTCTTTATCCCCCTCACAATGACCACCCTCCAAATAACCCCACCTAAATTAAGGGGCATCACCAGGATAAGGAGCAGCACCGGAATGAGGGGCAACACCGGAATGAGGGGCAACACCAGAATGAGGGGCAACACCAGAATGAGGGGCAACACCAGAATGACTGGCGGATCCTGGCTGGCTGGCTCTGGCGGATCCTGGCTGGATGATGGCTTAATGCTGGATGACGGCTCTGGCTGGTCATGGCTGGATGACGGCTCTGGCTGGTCATGACTGGATGACGGCTCTGGCTGGTCATGGCTGGATGACGGCTCTGGCTGGTCATGGCTGGATGACGGCTCTGGCTGGTCATGGCTCGCTGACGGCTCTGGCTGATCCTGTCTGGCGGAAGGCTCTGGCTGATCCTGTCTGGCGGAAGGCTCTGGCTGATCCTGTCTGGCGGAAGGCTCTGGCTGATCCTGTCTGGCGGAAGGCTCTGGCTGATCCTGTCTGGCGGAAGGCTCTGGCTGATCCTGTCTGGTGGAAGGCTCTGGCTGATCCTGTCTGGCGGAAGGCTTTGGCTGCTCCTGTCTGGCGGAAGGCTCATGCGGCTCCTGTCTGGCGGAAGGCTCTAGCGGCTCCTGTCTGGCGGAAGGCTCTAGCGGCTCCTGTCTGGCGGAAGGCTCTGTAGGCTCATGGCAGACGGGCGGCTTTGCAGGCTCATGGTAGACGAGCGGCTTTGAAGGCTCAGTACCGACGGGCGGCTTTGAAGGCTCAATACAGACGGGCAGTTCATGCGGCGCTTGGCAGACGGACAGTTCAGATGGCATTGGGCAGACGGACAGTTCAAGCGCCGTTGGGCAGACGGGCAGTTTAGGCGCCGCTGGGCAGACGGCAGACTCTGGCCGGCTGAGACGCACTGTAGGCCTGGTGCGTGGTGCCGGAACTGGAGGTACCGGGCTAAAGACACGCACCTTCAGGCTAGTGCGGGGAGCAGCAACAGGGCACACTGGACTCTCAAAGCGTACTATAGGCCTGGTGCGTGGTACCGGCACTGGTGGTACCGGGCTGAGGGCACGCACATCAGGGCGAGTACGGGGAGAAGGATCAGTGCGTACAGGGCTCTGGCGACGCACAGGAGGCTTGATGCGTGGTGCCGGAACTGGAGGCACTGGGTTGGAGACACGCACCACAGAGAGAGTGCGTGGAGGAGGAACAGGGCTCTGGAGACGCACTGGAAGCCTGGTGCGTGGTGTAGGCACTGGTGGTACTGGCCTGGAGCGAGGAGGTGGCGCCGGAAATACCGGACCGTGCAGGCGTACTGGCTCCCTTGAGCACTGAGCCTGCCCAACCTTACCTGGTTGTATGCTCCCCGTCGCCTGACCAGTGCGGGGAGGTGGAATAACCCGCACCGGGCTATGTAGGCGAACCGGGGACACCATGCGTAAGGCTGGTGCCATGTAAGCCGGCCCGAGGAGACGTACTGGTGGCCAGATATGTAGGGCCGGCTTCATGACATCCGGCTCAATACTCAATCTGGCCCGGCCGATACGAGGAGCTGGTATGTACCGCACCGGGCTGTGCACACGTACAGGAGACACCATGCGCTCTACTGCGTAACACGGTGTCTGCCCGTACTCTCGCTCTCCACGGTAAGTACAGGGAGTGGGCGCAGGTC